>NC_092873.1:80036871-81246871 GCF_028372415.1 Notamacropus eugenii | reverse complement strand
ACACACACACACACAAACACATACACACACACACACTCCTATTCCCTTTAAGAGAATATAATATAACGAGTAATGAAAGTGCTAATAATGTCCACATGGCACTGTGGTTCAGTGGCAAGATTGATGGGTTTACAGTCAGAGGACCTGGATTCAAATATTCCCTGGACCTCCCTCTGCTGTTGAATAGCAGGGTTGGACCTGATGACCTCGAAGTTCCCTTCTAACTCAGTACCTGAGATCTTTGAACTAGGGAGATCAGGAAAGACGTGGCTCCTGCGTGGAGACTTAAAAGAAGGATTCTTCAATTTCTCATCAGTTCACCTGAAATATTCCCTGCACACATTCGTTCTCTGGCCTTCTTCACAATCCCAATGCTTCCTCATCATCTATATATGTCGATCATGTTTGACATACATGACATACATGACATACATATGACAAACATGCCTAAGAAGACAATGCCATCAGAATAATGATGACATGACTTGCACTTGACTTTGTTTTGAGTAAGGGAGGGCTGTGCAGGTCACCAGCCTCACTTCTCTTCCAGAGCCATCTGAATCCAGTGACCAGATATTCACCAAGATGACTGTAGATGGCCCAGGATGCACTGGGAGACCTTGGGCTCTTTAGGCCAAGGTCTTTGCAAGTATCTACATATGTGCTTCTTCACTGAAATCCTCCTCCTGCTCCTTCTCCCACAGATGCCAGAAATGGAATATCCTAACTCTGAGTGCCGCCTCCCTACCTCAGAGTACCCTTCTCTAGGAGCCCAGCACATGCATACATATACACACATGTATACACACATATATACCTGTAAATACACACATATGTGTACATATATGAGTTATGGGGAGGTTTTTTTTTTTACGTTTGTACATAGTTACCTACCTGATAGCTCACCAGCATTCTTTTTCAAACTGGAAATCTGTGAACCATTTAGTTGCTTGGCTTTGGAGATGCTCTTCCTGGCCATGCAAATAAACTGTGCATGAGAGTGACCATCCTATGCCAATTTGTGCATCAAAGCTATAAAACAAAGCTACATTCAGAGATAAGATTAGAATCGAAGCAGAAATCAGACTGTCGGTACCCTGAATACAGGTGCTCTTGTTCATTTGGACTTTATTTTACTAATTTCTATGTGATTTTACTTCCCCCCCTCTTCATTGCATCGCATATAATCATTGTCAACATTTAACAAAGAGTTTTACATATGTTGTGTTCAAGATTACTTTCCCACTGATTTTGATATTAACTACTGTGCACTGAGGGTTCAAGGCCCATCCCTGCCACTTACTAACTGTGGGATCTTGGGCATTTCTGAGCTTCAGTTGCTTTGTCTGTAAAATAAAACATTTAGTTTAGATAGTATCTAGTATACTTCATAGCCCTTTCCATCTCTAATATTTTTGAGTTCTGCCACTCCATTTCTCTTTCATTTCAACTGTTGTTTGGTTCTGAATGGTCTCATTGTCACTAAGGTACAGAAAAATAGAGCTCTGTCTGGCTTCCTTGACACCCTGATGGGCTTCATGTAAGGCAGACAGCATTTCAAGAGGGAAATGAGATGTCATGTGTTCCAATGTGATGGATCAGAGGAAGGTAAACTTTTTCTCATGAGATTTGATACACAATCACTAGACCTGAAACTATCAAAGTATGCAAACTCTTTTGGAGAAAGCCATTTTCTCTCATTAATGTATTTCCATTTTACCATTCAACAGAAAAGCTGCAGTGAAAATAATTTTGTGAGCTGGGTGTTTGGGTAAAGTGTGTTGTGACTGTGAACAGTGGCCCTTTGCCATTTTTCTAGTGTGGATGTCAGACGTGGAAAAAAGTTGTTTTCCCCCTCTTCTGTTACCAAGAGAAAAAAAAATAAAGGACAATGGTAAAAAAAAAAGTACTCCAGAGCCACTGCTGTATCTTAAGTTTCTGATGCTGACAGCCTTGAATTAATACAGTAAGACGCAGAATATGAACAGTTTTATCGAGTGTATCCCATTGAGCTAGATGTTTATTTTGGACCAAATAAAACTGCCCAAATCTTGTCTCAGGAAATAGAATGATGCGTGTAGGGCTGGAGGTGGGGACTATGTGGAAAATCTGCCAGAAATTCCTTGCATTGGTTTCTTTAAATGTGAGAACTCCAACTATTAGTAGGGTCCTTTCTATATGAAGAGCAAGGGAAGAAAGTGCTCTGAGCAGAATGTTGGACAGGAAGAAGGTTCAAGTCATAGGCTCGTAGATTTGAGCTGAAGGGGATCTTACAGGCCATCTAGTTCAATCTTCTCATTTTTACAGAAAAGGAAACTGAGGCTTCAAGAGACAAAGTAACTTAAGGTCATACGGGTACTACATATATAACACAGAACTAACTGCTAGGATTTGAACCTGGGAACTCTCATTCCTGAGGCAGAGTTTTCTCCTCTCTGCCATCCTATCTCAATGTCCCAGGTGTTTAATAAATGTTTATTGAACTTGATGGATAAATGAGTGGAGGAATGAATAAATCAATGACTTCTGCTTGTGTGTATGTGTGTGTGTGCATGCACGTAAAGCTTTACTCTCAACTTCCTAATTTAGTCTTAAAAGTTGATATTTTTTAATTAAGAAAAATGCTGAATTGCCTGAAGAGATGAAGGAGATGCTATCAAATCCCTTTCATTTGAACTACGCTAGATTCATTTTAATATATCCCATGTATAAGGCCTTGTTCTAGATATTGGAGATACAAGGACAAAAATGAAAACCAGGCACTGCCCTCAGGGACCTTACATCTCACTGCTTCATGGGAAAAATTAGGGTGCAGAAAAATGATGGATGACATCAGGACATTGGGATATTTCGGGGATGGGGGAGCAGGGAAAGTATATGGATGCAGCAGAAAGTTCCCTCCACATTATCCATCATTGGACAGAGTGGCTGGGGATGGGGAAGGAGGGTGAGTGAAGATCTTCCAGGTTCCATGGAGGAAAAAGGGTGGTGGATATGGGCCCCAGTGTTGGTGAGGAGAGAGCAGAGGCCTGGAGGAGAGTTCATGAATGAGTGGGAAGCAGTGTGTGCTTTGATAATAGGAACTCCTGTGAAGTTCCCGGGAGTAGGGAGAGACTGAATGAATGGTGCAGTAGATGCTGTGGTGTTTTGTCTCAGCTGTGGTATGACTATCGTGGTGTGGTGTGTGTGTGTGTGTGTGTGTGTGTGTGTGTGTGTGCATGTGTGTGTGTGTGTGTGCATGTGCGCGTATATGATGGCAATGGTGGTGGCGGGTACCCATATTGATGTTTTTGATCATGCCTCTGGAGCCCACTCATCTGTATACACCAGAGCCGAAGTAAGTCTTGCTGAGGCTATGATATTAGGCCAAGTTTCTTTCCTGTTTTCTGGGAGTATGATATTTGCTGGTGGGAGCTGAACAACCTGACTGTGGAGGAGAGGGAGGTAGATTCTCCTGCACCCATCGAAGCAAAGTGACAGGCTTAGGAAAATGTCTCCTAAAATGCAACATTCCCCACATGAGTGTGACAACATTTTGTCAAATATGTTATTTTACCAAATGAAAGGAAAAAACCAAAAAACGTTGCAGATGCCACACAGTGTGGGCCCCACTGGGAGCATTCTGCTATGCTAGCAACTTTTCTGCTGCTTGGTTTTCTAATAGTGCAAAGGTCAGCCTGTAGTCTGGATTTTTCAGGATCTGATGGTGTTGAAATGAGTCTTGGAGCTGAATAGGACAGGGCCCCCTCAGGCTGGTGTAGGCATAAGGCTGGTTAGTCTCAAAGAAGTGTTCTGCTCTGCCTTCAGCTGTGGCTATATCATTGTCCTCTGAGGTCTATGGGCCACCTATAGCTTTGCCACTTGGGTTACCAACAAGATGACAAAAAAACTTGTTGAAAAACATTATAAAATGTAGCTCAACCTAAACAATGTGAACATCTCCTTATTGGAATGAAACGAACCGTTAAAAACAGCAGGAAAGCAGTCAATCCAGTATGTTGGGATAATCCCTTTCTAACATGTATCCTTTCTCTTCTCTTACTAAGGACCTAACTAAGGTTGACTTTGATCCACAAATACTCCACCACCTTGGTAAACAAAATAATGCTATACTTGGTTGTATTCCCTCAATCTGCAGGGCCCACTCCAGATGCAGAGAACAGTGCATCTCCCTGGTCGACAAAGGAAGGGTTATTAGAGCTTCCCTTCTCACTCCCTGAGGCTCTTCCATACCTTCTTTGGTCTAAAGATGATACTTTCAGCTTACTTTTGACCAAAAGGAAGAAATGATAATCATTAAATATCATGTGAACTTCAATAAGGGCCAGAGCCTGAACTAATCAACAAGTAGAAGCTCCTCAGCCTAACAGATATCCCTTCTTTGCTCTCTGAATAAACCCAGAAAATGCCTCTTCCTGTGTCAACAAGGTCAGATGAAGCTGACCAGAGCATTCTTCTGTTAATGACTACCAAGGACAAGACACTTTAACCCAAGACATTATATTGAATAGTGGAACTTTTCTTATTTTAAAATTTTATGGGCATATACTATGTGATGGCATGTTAATGGTTCAATTGACACTTTGCCAACTCTCTTATATTATTGTATTTACCATTTGCTCAATTAAGAAAATTACTTTCTCATACTATGGTTAAACATATATGGAGATCATAATTTTGAGTCCTGAGTTGGAATTGTTCTCAAATATACTTAAGCCTTCTCATTGCTTTTCTCAGGCAGTCAAAATTTAAGTTTTGAATCCATGATCTACTAGCTTTAAGGGACTAAAACAATATGAATTTATACATCACCTAACCCGTTTGCCTCTTCTAACCAAACTTTCAGATCAACACTAGCAACCCAGTTCCATTTCAAACTTAACACTGTAACTTTTACTAAGGGCTATTTACTTCAAAGATACAGCAGGAACAAAATACAAACATTTTCCCCAATATCTTGGAAGCATATTCTCTCCTACAAAATACAAATCTCTGGGGAGACTAAGGTCAACATGGCTCAGTGCCTGCATCATTCCCACTCTGTTCAAGTCTAGATGGGGTGTGACTGCCACATGCAGTCACACCTGCTCTTAGCTACCATTGGGTTAGGGTGCAGAAGATCACTCTCTAAAGTCATTTGGCATAATCAATGTTGTGCTGCCTTCAAGCAAAAACTCTGGAATGCTAGGGTGTTTAGGCACTCTTCACACCTTTCAAACTCACAGGGTTTAGGCTCTATTCCCTTCGCTGATTGCCCTGAATGAAGGAATCACCAAGCTCCCCAAAAGTGCTAATACAAATAGGAAGTGGCTGGGGACTCATAGACTTTTGGATTGCCTCCAAATCCAACCAAACAGCTTGCTCTTTACGATGTGTTTGCAGACCAGAACCAGTTACAGAATGTCCATGTGTACTTCATAGTCTGTGATAGTAATTTCATGCCGTGTCTTCATAATTCTATGGGAAGCATGCTCCCCTTGATCACCACATGGAGAGATAACTTGTGCCAGAATTCACCAAAGCTTCAATAGATATTTGGAAACCAACTGGCATTTGAAGAGCTGTAGTTCACCTGAGAGAGATTTGTATTCTCAGTCCCAAGAATCAGTCTGGCAATATATAGATCTTTTAACCAGAGATGGTATTGAGTCACATCTCAGAATTCTTAAAGATACACATACTTCAGTTCAAGAGACAGACTATGAGACTACATAACAGATAACAGACCATATAACAGCTTATATTACAAATATACTTGCTACCATTAGACACAAATATATGTACATTACACATATATATAAAGTCATTTCTATACATACTTCTGTTTATTAGCTCTTTCTGTGAATACAGATAGTGTCTTCCTTCATATGTCCTTCATAGTTAATTTGGATATTTTTAATCATCAAAATGACCTAGTCATTTCAAGTTGTTCTTTAAAAAATTGAGGCTACTTTATACAATATTTCTTGGTTCTGTTCATTTCACTCTTCATTATTTCATACAAATCTATCCATGTTTTTCTCAGATCATCAAGTTCATAATTTCTCAATTTTTTTCTGTTCTGTTATGTTCTGGAAATTCTTGTTTAATTAAGGTCAGAATATAGCAATTTTAAAAAAAGAAAAAACAAACAATTCTTTCTGATGGTTTTGTGAAAAAACTTCTTATCAATTTAAGGAAAAATCCAATTTATACCTATATTTTGAAGATGTTTTTAATAGAATGAGTATTGCAAAAACCATCAGCAAGTATTACAGTGATTGTGATTTGTTCTAGAAGAGGGCCATGACATCACGGAGATGATGCCATGACTTGCAATTGAATTGGATTTGAGGCAGGGAAGGCTGTGCATAGTCACCAGCCCCACTTTCTGTTCCAGAGCCATCTGGGTCCAGTGACCAGACAGGACATGGTTCAGGATACAGTAGGAGAACTTGGCCTTTTTAAACTAAGATCTTTTCAAGTACTCACTCCTACTGAGGCATTACCTGTTCAGTGTATAGGCTACTTCAAGAAGTCAGTCAAGGGATGTCTCCTTTAGTAAAAAAAAAAAAAGAAGAAAGAAAAAATCAAATTTTTAAGGGAAGACCTACAGGATTGATGGCTAAAAGAGAAACAATTATTATATACATTAACTTGGAGCCATAAGGGCTCAAGAAATATCCCATACGTAGTAAAGAATTCTTGGACAGGCACCTATTGTTCTCCAATGAATGAGACCCAGAGTGGATTGTGTGACTTTCAGAAAGACGTGTAGTCAAGTTAACTAAATAGATTTTGGCCATCAACATTTACTTTCCTTTGAGCAGAACACCTTTGGGTAAGAGCATGACAATAGAGGAGAGGAAAAATCAGGACAGGACAAGACAAGACAAGCTCAGCTGCCCAACTGGAACTGGCCAGCTAGATCCCCATTTGGATAGTTCAGACTACTCACAGATTGTGGTTTGTCGTTCATCCTCACAGAGGACAATGACATCAAGCAGATGATTGTTTTAGGAAGGTTCCAGTTTTTTTTTATAATACTTGTTGAATCAACTGCAAGGTAGCAAGTATTATCTGTAATTGGGGAAAAGAAAGGATGCCATTATCATCTCTATTATTTAATATTGTTTTAGAAATCTTAGCTATAGCAGTAAGAGAAGAAAAAGAAATAAAAGGAGTTAGAATAGTCAATGAGGACACCAAACTCACTCTTTGCAGATGATGTGATGGTACACTTAGAAAATCCTAGTAAATCAACTTAAAACCTATTTGACATTTTTAACAACTTTAGGAAAGTTACAGGATATAAAATAAACCCACATAAATCATCAGTATTTCTATAGATTACCAACAAAACCCAGCAGTAAGAGGAGAAAATGAAAGTCCATTTAAAATAACTGTAGACAGTCTAAAATACTTCAGAGTCTACCTGCCAACACAAATCCAGGAATACAACTACAAAGCATTTTTTCACACAAATTAAGTCAGATCTAAACAACTGGAAAAATATCAATTGCTCATGGACAATGCCAATATAATAAAAAAAAGCCCAAGCCAATATAATAAAAATGACAAAGCTACCAAAATTAATCTATATATTCAGTGCCAAGCCAATAAAACTATCAAAAAGGCATTTTACAGGGGTAGAAAAAAAAATAACAAAATTCATCTGGAAGAACAAAAGCTCAATGATATCAAGGGAATCAATGAAAAAAATGTGAAAGAAGGTGGTCTAGCTATATCAAATTATATTATAAAGCAGTAATTATCAAAACAATCTGGTGCTGGCTAAGAAATAGTGATGGAGGCAGATCAGACCAGCATGGAGTATGGACCAGCACAGAACAACAGGAGCATGACCCAGAATACTATTCAGAGTGCCACCAGCAGTAGTCCCACATTCCTCAACCCACAAATGCCACAGACAGCTTCAAAGGTCAGTGGGAGGGCTCCAGAAGCTGCCATTCTCAGAGCCCTCCTCCAAGAGACCCTGGAGGAATAAAAAGGCTAATCTAATCTCAACCCTGAGTGGCAGCCCTGGGACACCTCCACCTAAAGTCCCTGGGGGAATTGAGCCACTGATCTAATTCTCAGCCCTGACCTCCACCCAGGGGTGAGGAGGAGCACTAGTGGTGGAGCAGGGGGAGGCTCTGGAGAGGGAATTCAATTGAAGATTCTGGGCAGAAAAGTTTTTGGTTGCTCTTTCTCGGCAAATCATCCTAGGACAGAGGAAGATCTTTAGATACTGCCCCAAACCTGCTGCCCTCATGTCCACTTTGCTCATCCATCAGCCTCAGTATTCCTGGTTGAAAGATCTAGGACTCAAAGAAGAAAATGAAGGCGTGTATAATGGGACCTGGGGTGGAAGAGGAGAGGTTGTTACAAGCTACTGCCCAGCTAACAATGAACCTATAGCAAGAGTCCGTCAGGCCTGTCTGGCAGATTATGAAGAAACACTAAAGAAAGCCAAAGAAGCCTGGAAGATATGGGCAGATATTCCAGCCCCTAAACGAGGAGAAATAGTGAGACAGATTGGGGAAGCCTTGCGACAGAAGATCCAAATCTTAGGAAACTTGGTATCTTTGGAGATGGGAAAAATCTTAGTGGAAGGTGTTGGAGAAGTTCAAGAGTATGTGGATATCTGTGACTATGCTGTTGGTTTATCACGAATGATTGGAGGACCCATCTTGCCTTCAGAAAGACTTGGCCATGCCCTCGTTGAACAATGGAATCCTTTGGGCTTAGTTGGAATTATCACTGCATTCAACTTCCCAGTGGCTGTGTATGGCTGGAATAATGCCATTTCTCTGATTTGTGGGAATGTCTGCCTTTGGAAAGGAGCACCGACAACTCCCCTCATTAGTGTAGCTGTCACAAAGATAGTCGCCAAAGTTTTGGAAGACAACAATTTACCTGGTGCAATCTGTTCCATGACATGTGGTGGCGCTGATATTGGCACAGCAATGGCCAGAGATGAGCGGGTAGATCTGCTGTCCTTTACAGGAAGCACCCAAGTGGGAAGACAGGTGTCAGTCATGGTACAAGAGAGGTTTGGGAGAAGTTTGTTAGAGCTCGGAGGAAACAATGCTATTATTGTTTTTGAAGATGCAGACCTCAATTTAGTTGTTCCTTCAGCTCTTTCTGCAGCTGTGGGGACAGCGGGCCAAAGATGTACAACTGCTAGACGATTGTTTTTGCATGAAAGCATCCATGATGAAGTTGTAGACAAGCTTAAAAAGGCATATGCCCAAGTTCGTATTGGAAACCCTTGGGATTCTAATGTCCTCTACGGACCTCTCCACACCAAACAGGCAGTAAACATGTTCCTTGGTGCAGTGGAAGATGCCAAAAAGCAAGGTGGCATGGTGGTTTATGGTGGGAAGACTATAGATCGCCCTGGAAATTACGTAGAGCCAACGATTGTGACTGGTCTTGATCATGATGCGTCCATTGTGCACAGAGAGACATTTGCTCCTATCCTTTATGTTTTAAAATTCAAGAATGAAGAAGAGGTCTATACATGGAATAATGAAGTAAAACAGGGTCTTTCAAGTAGTATCTTCACAAAGGACTTGGGCAGAATCTTTCGATGGCTTGGGCCTAAAGGATCAGATTGTGGCATTGTAAATGTCAATATTCCAACAAGTGGTGCTGAGATTGGAGGTGCATTTGGAGGTGAGAAGCATACTGGTGGTGGCAGAGAATCGGGAAGTGACTCATGGAAGCAATATATGAGACGATCTACTTGCACCATCAACTACAGTAAAGACCTTCCTCTGGCACAAGGAATCAAGTTTCAGTAACTGTGTTTCGGGTTTATATGACCTCCACACTTAACTTTTTAAGATGATAACAAATTATGGGCCTCTTTTTGTTATTTGAAAGCGGAAAATAAAGTTGCAAAAGAAGCAGAAGGCATTTAGTGAAAGATGGATTGGAATTGCTCATCATTCCCATTTTCTCTTTTTAAAGGCAAATCTTGGATTTAAAATTAGCACATTCATTTGTCTAAGAAAAGTGAAAATTTGACTAATCCACTCTTTGAAAAGAAACAAGTGTTAGAAAAGTTTTTGGTTGCTCCCAGACCTGTACACAGGTCCGGAGAGGAATAGATGCCTCTCCCTTGATTGTGCCACCTTGGAGGAACTGAGAACTTACACGTCCTCAGAATATACCTTTGTCTCGACAAAGGTCTCAAAAGTCAAGTAACTGGGTGGGAAAAGGCCCAAAAAAGGGAAAAAAAATAAGACTATAGAAGGGTACTTTCTTGGTAAACAGGTATATTCTCCCATCCTTTTGGATGAGGAAGAACCAACCAAAACATCACAGAAAGTCAAGGCTTCTGCTTCCAAAACCTCCAAAATGAATACAGAATGCGCTCACACCATGGCAGAGGTCAAAAAGGATTTTGAAAATCAAGTAAGAGAAGTGGAGGAAAAATTGGGAAGAGAAATGAGAGCCATGCAAGAAAATCATGAAAAGCAAGTCAACAGCTCACTAAAGGAGACCCAAAAAAAATGCTGAAGAAAATGACACCTTTAAAAATAGGCTAACTCAATTGGCAAAAGAGGTCCAAAAACCCAATGAGGAGAAGAATGCTTTAAAAAGCAGAATGAGCCAAATGGAAAAGAAGGTTCAAAAGCTCACTGAAGAAAATAGTTCTTTAGAGGGGAGGAGCCAAGATGGCGGAGTAGAAAGATACACATACGCTAGCACCAAACCCACAGCCCATAAAATACCTGTAAAGAAGAACTCCCAACAAATTCTGGAGCAGCAGAAGCCACAGAACAATGGAGCACAGGAAATTTCTATTCCATAGAGCCCTGAAAAACCAACACAAAAGGTCTGTTGCATCCTGGACCCGGAGCAGAGCCTAGCCCTGCTTTGGCCATGCAGCACCGAGGGGAGCAGATCCGAGCAGGCTTCAGGGACAGAAGCTCCAGCAGCCACACAGGTTCCTCCACCCACAGGTGCCAAAGGTCAGTGAGAGAGGCTCTTTGACTGGCTGAGAGGGAAGTGGGGTGTCCCCATAACTCAGGCCCCCTCGGGAGGCAGCAGTGGAGGCAGCAGCAAACAAGTGCTCCCAAAGCAGGCAGGAGCTCAGATCCATTGTTGAATGTCTCTGCATAAATACCCTGAGGGAACTGAGGCCCTCATGGCAACCCTGACCTGACCTGAGCACCTGAATTTAATCTCACACTGGATAGCAGCCCTGCCTCCACCTAAAGCCCTGAGGCTGAGGAGCAGCATTTGAATCTCAGGCCCTAAGTGCAAGCTTGTTGCATCTGGAGGCGTGGTGGGTGTGGAGAGGAAACTCAGAAATCAAGTAAATGGCTGGGAAAATGCCAAGAAAAGGGAAAAAAAATAAGACCATACAAGGTTACTTTCATGGGGAACAGGTGTCTTCCCCCATCATTTCAGATGAGGAAGAACAAGGCATACTGTCAGAGGAAGTCAAGGGCCCTGCCTCCAAAGGGGACTTCAACTTGGCTCAGGCAATAGAAGACCTTAAAAAACAAGTTAGCAGCTTACTAAAGGAGAACCAAAAAAAATGCTGAGGAAAATAGCAGCTTTAAAAAGAGGCTAACTCAATTGGAAAAAGAGGTCCAAAAAGGCAATGAGAAGAAGTAGGTTTTAAAAACCAGAATTAGCCAAATGGAGGAGAAGGTTCAAAAGCTCACTGAACAAAATAATGCATTGAAAGAGAGAATGGAATCCAGGGAAACAAATGACTATGAGTTAATCCAAGAAGTTAGTAAACAAAACCAAAAATTTGAAAAAAATAGAAGATAAGGTGAAACAACTCATTGGAAAAACAACTGACCTGGAAAATAGATCCAGGAGAAATAATTTAAAAATTATTGGACTACCTGAAAGCCATGATGAAAAAAAAACAGCCTGGACATTATCTTCCATGAAATTATCAAGGAAAACTGCCCTGATGTTATAGAATCAGAGGGCAAAATGGATATTGAAAGAATTTATCGTTCACCTCCTGAAAGAAACCCAAACAGAGAAACTCTTAGAATATTGTGGCCAAATTTCAGAGTTCCCAGATCAAGGAGAAAATATTGCAAGCAGCTAGAAAAAAATAATTTGAGTACTGTGGAAATACAATCAGGATAACACAGGATCTGGCAGCTTCAACATTAAGGGATCAAAGGGCTTGGAATGGGATATTTCAGAAGTCAAAGGAACTCGGATTGAAGCCAAGAATCACCTACCCAACAAATCTGAATATAATACTTCAAGGGAAAAAGCGGTCATTCAGAGATAAAGACAAATTTCAAGATTTCATGTTGAGGAAAAGACCAGATCTGTATTTAAAAATTTGACTTCCCAAGACAAGAATCAAGAGAAGCATGAACAAGTAAACTGAAAAGAAAAATCATAAAAGACTCTCTAAAGCTGAACTGTTTACATTACTACATGGAAAGAAAGTATTTTTAACTCTTGAATCTTTTCTCAGTATTTGGGTAGTTGGAGAGATTGTACACACACACACACACACACACACACACACACATAGGTAGATAGAGAGTATACGGTGTGTTATATCAGAAGAGATGATATGCACACATAAAATAAAGACTAAGGGGTGGAGGAGGAAAATTCTGGGAAGAGAAAGGGAGTAATGAAATGGGGTAGGCTATAACCCATAAAAGAGATAAGAAAAATCTTATTCAATGGAGGAGATAAGGGAGAAGGGGCGGGGAATAAAGCTACTCTCCCCACGTAAGGCTGAAGGAGAAAATAACATGCTCACTAAATTTGATACGGAAATTATATACACCACAGGAAAGTAGGAGAGGAGGCGACAAATGGAGTGAGGGGAATGTTAGAAGGGAGGACATTATTTCTGGTGATAAACACTTTCGAGAAGGGACAAGGTCAATTGTAGGGGGGAAAAATAAGGGGGGATAGGGTAGGACAGAGGGCAATATAATTAGTATCACACAACATGATTGCTATGAAAGTCTTTTGCAAAACAACACGTATTTGGTCTGTATTGAATTTCTCCCCTTCTCAGTGCTGCTGGGGAGGGAGGGAGGGAGAGAAGTTGGAATTCACAGTATTAGAAATGAATGTTGAGAATTTTTATTGCATGTAATTGGGAAATTGGAAGTACAGGGATAGGGGTATGGAAATTCATCTTGCCCTGCAAGAAAAGAGAGACGATGGGGATGGGGGGGGCGTATGTTGTAGGGGAGGGTACATTGAGGGAAGGAGTAATCAGAATGCAAGGTATTAGGAAATGGGGGGAGGGGAGTGATGGGGAAGAAAATTGGACATGTTACATAGTGAGGTAAAAGCAATTAGTATTAAAACAATAGACTGAATTAATTACTGAGAATAAATCAATGACATCTTTAGTTTGGAGAAAAGAATTTCAGTCTAAATTTCCTAGAGGAAGGTAACCTTGGGCAAAATTTGGCATTGATGGATAACTCAAGATTTTAGTGGTAAATTTGATTTTATGATTGCCATTTAACCAGGAACTAGAACATGTATAGAAACAAATGTAAGCTACTTAAGATTCGCCTCAAAAGATGTTCCTTAGCCAAAGTGAAACTATAATCATATTTGAAACCTGGTTATTGGAACTTGCCATTTTTAGATGCTATGGGAATATTAACTGAATATTCTTCTGAGTCTAACTCCAGGTATGGGTAGCAAGAAAGGCGATCTGAGCCTCCAATACATGATGAGATGCTGGTACGAACGTCATAGGTGATCTCAAGGGAAGGGTGGGAAAGCGGCTGTTCAGCATGGGCTGAGGTGGGATTCTCCTGATTCAATTTCCCCACTGACACCTGGGTAGACTTTAAGCCTGACTGAATGCAAGTGGATAATCTAATCCTGCCTGGAATTGACATGAAGTTCGGGAGATATTGTATCCCTGCAATGTCTTTACTATTGGTGGGAATTTCCCATAGTCAAAAGGTTTGCAAGCTTAATACCAGATCTATTCAATTACAGATTATGGATAGGGGAATATCCAAGGTTATCTGAAATTAAGCTATTAGGCATAGGACATTAGACCAACAACATTAAGTTAGGGTCCTTTAATTCTTCATAATACTGTGGAGACAATTAGATCAAGAGCTTGCGAAGTTAGCAACATAAATATTATCTGTGTCTCAGTTGGTTAATGTCCTAAAAAAAAAATTCTTATGTGGTCCATATTGTAAAAGCTTTAAAAAGATGTATCACCTGACCAAAAGTCTGAATTGCTTTATCTGTTATAAACAGTATTAAAAATAAAAATAACAAAATTTAAAAAAAAAAAAGAAAGTAGACATCCTGAGGCAGCTCATTATTTATTTGGTTCATCTAATCCATTTTTGGATACTTACTAATGGGGAAAGAAATACGACCTAAATGGGGAATTTCTCCTCAGAGTTCATAGCACAACTTATCACTAAGTGGTTTGTGTGCCCAGTGCATATTCAGAAGTGCCCATACTACCTATAGTTTGCCATTCCAGGGCTACTATCAGCCCTATTCCAACCATCATTAACAAAATATATGACAGATTAGGACATTCTGAAAGCTGGATCATTGGGGATTGATAACAATGCATGTGATACCCCTAAGAAGAAGGGCTAGAAGATGGAGATAGAGCTTACTAGGGAAACACCTCTGCCACTGTGAAACAACCTGCCTGGAATTAGCCAGTCAATTAATTTCACAGGATACCTGAGTTTTCAGCAGCTTAAGCCATTCCTGATATCTATATTCACAGAATGAGACATAGTTGGGGGGAAGTAGGGGAGGGAGGAAAAAGGTTTCTACTGCACATCTTGTTACATTGCCATGCACATACTATGCACTTGACAAATGGTTGTATAAACGAATGAATGAAATACTGGGAAGTGATATTTGATTCTTGAACATAATTCAGTCAGAAAACAAGAATAACAAGAAAAATGTCATTTGTCTCCTCTGTCCACCTGTGAAGAGACAGATAGAAAAATATAAGAAGACATAAGATTTGTTTTCATTAACATGGGACATAAGGTATTATCTGGTATGAGAAATCAGTCTCAGGAGCCCTCTCCAGGCACAGACATGGGGTTATTTCTGGCAGCCAGTAACCCAGTGGCTCAGTCTCTTCCTCAATGCCTTCATCACCTCACGGTTCCTCAGACTGTAAATCAAGGGGTTGAGCATGGGTGTGAGGACTGTGTAGAAGAGGGAGACGATCTTGTCATGAGCAGGAGCACGATAGCGCTTGGGCCGTAGGTAGGTAAACATGGCTGCCCCATAAAACAGAGAGACAGCTGCCAGATGGGATGAACAGGTGGTCAGAGCTTTTTGACGTGCCTGGGTAGAATTCATGTTGATTACAGCTCTCAGGATTTTGGCATAGGAAGCCACAATTATGGAAAAAGGGAAGAAGAGCATGAAGACACAGCAAACATAATTTAAGGTGTCATAGAGAGATGTGTCAGCACAGGCCAGCTTCAACAAAGCTAGCATCTCACAGAAAAAGTGATCCACCTCTCGAGAACCACAGTAGGGGAAACTCATGGCTCCCACTACCTGGATTATCCCATCTAGGGTTCCAAAGACCCAAGAACTACCAACAATCTGATGGCACACTTGTTGGCTCATAATGACATGGTAACGTAGAGGGCGGTTGATGGCCACATAGCGATCATAAGCCATCAGGCCCAGTAGAAGACCCTCAGAGCCAACTAGGGTAGCAAAGAAGCCTATCTGCAGCCCACATCCAATGAAAGAAATGGACTTTCTTTCACTTATAAAACTGTCAGCCATCTTGGGTACAATGGTACAGATCAGACTGAGGTCCATAAGGGAGAGATGGCTAAGGAAAAAGTACATGGGAGTATGGAGCTGAGCATCACAATAGATCAGGAACAGAAGGAGGATATTCCCAGCCAAAGCCACTGTGAAGACCACCAGGACAGCAGAGAAAAGAACAAGATCAGTTTGAGTGTGTGAGAAGATGCCCAAGAGGATGAAATCACCTAAAGTTGAATGGTTCAACCAGGGCTCCATGATTCTACTGTTCAAGATGACCTAGAGAAAGAAATAGATGGATTCTGAGGCTCAGTGATTTCCTAGATATGCCCTTATCCATCTATCCAGAAAGCTAGGTGGAGGAGTGCTGGATAGAAGGATAGGATGGAATCAGGAAGACTTGAGTATAAATCCTGCCTCAGACACTTACTAGCTGTGTGACCTGGGGTAAATCACTTAACTCTCTCTACCTTCATTTAATTTAATATGTAAAACTGATAGTATTGGACTCAGTGGGCTCTAAGTTTCCTGTTCTCTCTAAATCCAGGATCCTCAGGTCTTATCCATCTCCACAGCTATCAATTCTCAATCACTCACTTCTTTTGTGGTTATTCCAGTGTAACAACATACATTGTTGGGCCATACAAGTGTTTTTTAAAAAATTTCACCATGACACCCACATAAACCTGGGATATAACCACATGGTTCAGAGAATCTTGAAATATTTGTGTATCTTTTTTTTTTTCTTATTTCTACTCTTTCTGAAACAGTGACAATTAGGTTAACTAGTGGTGGCAGATTAACCAGTTTTTAAGTGATAAAAGGTCAGCATGAGTTCATATAATACACATAGAAATAAAAGTCACATGAAGGAATGAAAAGCAGTGGGATTTAAAGAACAATAGGGAAATCTATAAGATCACAGATTCAAAGTTACAAGGTCCTATGAAGTCATCTAGACTAACCCCTTCATTTTAAAGAAGAGGAAACTCACTCCCACAGAGGTTCAGTGACTTGCCAAAGTTACATTGGTGGAATATAAGCTCCAGTTCTCATTTTATCAGAAAGAAGAAACATGATTGCTCCATTATGAGATGGAAAGGAGGTAAACTAATAATCTAGCAATGCTAAGTAGAAACCTGGGAAGACTTGTTGGGGAAACTGATACAGAATGGAGTAAGCAGAACCAGGAAAACAATTTACATAACAACAATATTGTGAAGACAAACAATTTTGAAAGATTTAAATACCTATCTCCAGAATGAGAAAAGGATTCAGAAGGCAAAATGAGACTTTGGAGGGAGGGAAAAGGAGAGACAAAGGACGTGACTGATGAAGATATTTGTTGTGCTTCACTATTCATATTTTGTTTTGTGGGGAGGTTAGCTTTTATTTAGTATTTTATTTTTTCCCCAGTTACACACAAAACCAATTTTCGACATTTGTTTTTAACACTTTTGAGTTCCAAATTCTCTTTCTTCCTCCCTCCTCCCCACCACTGAGATGGCAATCAATTCGATATTTTATACATGTATAGTCATCCAACATATATCCATAATAATCATGTTGTGAAAGAAAACATACACAAAAAAACTCAAGAAACATAAATTAAAAAGAATACAAACTGTGCTCAATCTGTATTCAGAAATCATCAGTTGTTTCTCTATGGAGTGGACTGTTCATATTCGAAATAGAGATCCTACTGCCACCACCATTATTCATCGCCTTTTGACTCACAACCACTTAGTTTCCCCATAAAAACTATTCTGAATATTTTTCTCTCTCTTTAATTGTCCAATTCTCTCTCTGTTTAAAATCGCTTATCAAATGTCATGACCCTTTCTTGGTTGTCATATTTCTTGACATCCCTTCAACACTTGATAGCATCAATCCCTTTCTCCTTTTACACACACACACACACACACACACACACACACACACACACATACACACACACATATATATATATATATATGTATGTATATACTAATGCTTCTCCTGTCTCTCTGATGCTTCCTATCTGCTCTTCTTATTCTCATCATCACCCCCCCAAGGAGTAGCATTCACTTACTTCTTTCTTACTTCTTTCTCTTACTTCTCTCAGTGATCCTACACAATTTCTCTACTCACCCATCACTTCTATTTTGATCATTCCCAAGTCTAGATATTCCATAATCAATTTCCTTCCCAAAACCCTGTCTACCATTTTCAGTTGTGTGATGGAGGTCCTGCCAAGACCTCATACTCAACTTTCCAAATCCAAATTAATCATTTTCTTCATAAAATAAGTTTCTTTTTCCTTTTTCCTTCTCTGTTAAATAATCATTTCCCTAGTTATGTTGAAACCTCAGTATCACCTTTAATTCTTATGTCTTCTTCATAAGATCCATTGGAACAATATAGTGCAATGGAAGGAGCATTGAACCTAGAGTTAAGAGACCTGGGATCAAATGCTGACTCTACAAAATTCAGCAAAAATAAATCATATGATTATATTCAGAGAATATCTACAATATGTGTGAGTCTATCTATCAAGACAAATAAAAACAACATGAACGTAGTTTCAAAACACAACAAAAATAAAGACAGTTCTAAATAAAATGAAAAAATACTAATTTGTGGATAGGCTGAGCGAATATAACAAAACAGTTAATACCACTTAAATTAATTTACTTATTCAGTGCCATGCCAATCAAACCACCAAAGGACTATTCTATATAGAGAGAAAAACAATAAAATTCACTGGAAAAGGTCAAGAATCTCAAGGAATTTAATGACAAAAAAATGGGAAGGAAGGGAGCCTTAGCAACTCTAGATGTCACACCGTATTACAAAAGAGTAATTATTAATGCAATATTGGTTAAAGATTAGAAGGGCTTATAAGTGGTACAGATTGCTTACACAACAAGGAGCAGCAAACAAATGTACCAGTCTAGTATTCTACAAATCCAAGACCAAAGGTATGGGGGTGAAAAAAACAAAGTTCAGCAAAAACTGTCAGGAAAACTAGAAAACAATATGGTAGCAATTGGCTTTAGTGTGGATCATTACCTCAAACCACATAGGATGATAATTTCCAAATGGATACATGGCTTAAATATAAAAACAAAAATCATAAACAAATTAGAGGAGCATGTTCAGATATACACATGGGGAAATACCTCAAGATCAAAAAAAGGAGAAAGAAGGAGAAAATAAAAAAGACTACTATAATCACATAAAATTTTAGTTTTTTTGTAGAAAGTCAATGCAACTAAGATTAGAAGGGAAGCAGTTAATTAGGGAGAAATCATTGTAGCAAGTTTCTCTGATAAAAGCTGTATTTGAAAGATGTATAAGGAACAGATTCAAATTTAAAAGAATAAGAACCCTTCTCCAGCTAATAACTGGGCAAAGCATATGAATTTGCAATTCTCAAAAGAATAAATCACAGCTATCAACCAATGTGAATAAATGCTACAAATCACTAATAATTAGAGAAATGCACATTAAAACAAGTGTGAGGTTCACCTGATCCTCATCCTGTGGATGAAGTGGGGGAAAAAATGGGAAAATGACTAATGTCTGAGAGATTGAGGGGGAAGAAGACACCCTGCTGCCTTGTTAGTGAAGCTGTGAATTGGCAGAGCCATTCTAAAAAACAATTTAAAACTGCATAAAACACTCCTAAACTGTCCTTTCCTTTCACTCCGTAGCATCACTGCTAGGCCTATAACTTAAAGGGAATAAACAAAGAGGAAGAGGATCTATATGCACAAATAACTATTAGCATCCCTATTATGGTGGCACATAACTGGAAGCTGAGAGGGTACCCTATCAACTGAGAAATGACTAAACAAACACACATGAATGTCACAGAACACTATTATGCCATAAGAAATAATCAAAGGAATAGTTTCAGAGCAACCTGGGAAGGCTCACATGAAAGGATGCAGAATGAAGTGAACAGAGCCAGGAGAAATATTTATACAATAAAAAACTATAAACATCAAAATCATTAAAAGAAATCTGATCCACACAAGGACAAATCATACCAGAGGAATGATGAATACTACTCACCTTCTGACAGAGAGGTGATAAACTAAAATGCAGAATGATACTTGAAATTTTGGAAATAGAGAATGTGGGAAATGGTTGTGCTTGAAAATGTGTATTTCTTAGAAGAGATTTGCTTTTTGTTTCTCAGTGGAGGGAAGAAGGATGAGAGGGAGAAAAAAATAAACACTTGTTAATTGAAAATAATTAATTTTAATTTTAAAAAGAAAGCTTTACAAACTATAAAAAATCCTGGGTCTTATCTTCATTAGCTGCATAAGCATATGCAATTCATGTAATTTCTCTGACCCTTGGTCTTCTTATCTTAACCAGTAAATTGGTACTATCTCAAGTACTTCATCTCCAGCCCTAATATCCTCATTGTGATATTGAAGTGCTACTGTGTTCTCCAAGGTTCAAGCTCTGGTATGTCCTATCAAAGTAAAAAAGCTTGAACTATGGGCCCTGTAGTAGAATATATGTCTTTTTCCTGTGGTCATGACTACCCAAATTCAAAGAGTTTCATTACCTTGTTGATCACAGGAGGATCAATCATCACAACATTGATATCACATATACTCAAAGTATAGATATACCAATGTCAACAGCTTGTTGCTAGAATCAAGTGAGATAATTTGTACAAAATATTCCATAAATATTGAAGTGCTACATAAATTTGATAAAGATGTTTTTTACTATTTTTCTCATTATTTCTCTCATTTGTCTCATTCACTCTCTACATAATGCCACGACTCTGCTTAAGCTTCATATTTCCTCATATGGGGACATTACAAGGCAAGTACAAATCTTATTCTTTACCCTTTCTACTTGTGGGAACTTAGACAAATTTGTTAACCTCTGGGGCCAAACATCCTCATTTGTAAAATGAGGGAAGTTGGCCAAAATCATAAATCTAGAGAGGGAAGGAATCTCAGAGACCATGTCATATTGGACATTCTACCTCTAATTTCTCCCACCACTCCTCTAATTCATCCTAACACCAGATTAATCTTCATAAAGCATCATTTTAATTGTGTCATTTCCCTACTCAAAAACCTTCATTGTCCCATCTTCTAAAGAAATTCCCAAATCTTTAGCCAATCATTCAAAAGCATGCAATCTTCCTCCACTTATTTTTCTGACTGAATCTCCTACTGTTAGTCTTCACATACTCAACTATATCAAGAAATGCAATGTTTGAATTCAGCTAGACAGACTAAGAGAGAGGAAGCAATTTGTCCAACATAACATACCTTCTAATAAGCCGCAGAGCCAGAACTGGATCCCAAGTTTCCTGATGCCAAGTATGATACTCTTTTGTCAGCACAACACTACTTCTGCCAAAAACTTTTGTCATTGCTTCCTGTAGACTTTCATGAGCAGATTTCATAAAAGTCTGTTTAATTTTTAAAAGTTCATTCAAAAATGAGTGATCATTACATAACTTTGTAGTACAAATATTTTGGTTCTCTTGGAACAGAGAAAGTAAGTGTAGTTTCTTTAATTGAAATATTTTAATATGAAGAAAGGTTGTTAGTTAAAAACATGTTTTGTATATTCACATTCATAGGAATGAAAGACAATGGTATTTACCTTATATTGACAGTCCATGTGAAGTCCATTTGCATTTCCTGGTATGTAAAGTATCCAGAAAATAAAAAGATACTGAACTTTACAAAGATAGTTTTTTGGAGATACTTCTGGGATTGCTGAATTATGAACCAAAGAAAAGAAACCAACAACTTTATATTATGATCAAAGGAAAAGTTTGTACTAAGTACTGGATCTTTCCAGCCATTCCTCTAGCATCAAGCCTTTCCATGTGCCTGGCTCCAACAGGTATCTCCCATGCTAGTTAGATAGTTTCCATGTAAAAAGGAATTCAACAGTTACAAAAACTGATTCACCTCATGTCCAGTATTTACATCATCATCCCTTCTCTACTTCTGTAATACAGAATCAACATTCACAGTACTGATCAATTTGGTTTTTTATTGTTTGCATAGGGATAGAATGAGGTTTGATAAAAGAATAAGAAAGGCAAAGTATGCAAATATAAATAAAATATGTATCAATCACAAAAATGATGCCAACACATGGTTCAGAGTCTGAGGGTCTTAATTTGAATCCTGGTTCAAATTACTCCCTAAGTAACCTTTGAAAATCACTTAGCCATTCTAAGTCTGTTTCCATGTTTGTAGACTGAAAGAGCTGGTCTAGATAGCCTCTAATGTCCTCTCCAAGCTCTAAATCTATGATCCTTCAATGCATGATGCTACAACCCTGTGAGAAGAACTTTCATTTGATTCCAAAATTAGAATGATGGATCAAAAAGGCTCATTGGAACTCCTTTGGGACGCCCTCTTCCAACAGAATTAAGTTTGTTCAGTAGCTAGGAATGAGGCAAGGATAGTCTGTGGAATGGTTTTCTCTATGCTAAATGAGTTGGATAAAAGGATCAATATCAAAACCTCATTTTTGATATTGCACCAAGGTCTAGTTGTGCATGTATTCAAAGCCAAGAGAGGGGCATGGGAGTCATTTACGCAAGAATGCTACCAGAAGCAGGACTCCCAGAAACAATGATGGTGTGGGAGATAGGACATTCCTGCTTTCACTATATCCTTCCCCATATTCTGATGTGCTTGGGTAGAGGAGAAAAGTTACCAGTCTGGGAGTCTCAGTTTCTCTTGTTGTGCAATATAGATTTCATTATATTCAAGATCTGAGCTTGCAGTCTCATTTCACATAACAAAATAGTCAGTAACTTCTATTTACATAACACTGCAAAATTTACAAACACTTTTTAGAAATATCTCATTTGTCAGTTTTCTTTGTAATATATTTATTTGCAGAAATCTCTTTCCCCAATAGAATATGAACTATTTATGGATAATAATCATTTGTATTTTTAAAGATAAGAATCATTTCTATTTTTGTCTTTCTTTTGCCACCACAGAGTACTGTATCTAAAACGTACTAGGCTCCTTAACAAATGTACGTTACATTTTACTGAATACTCTCTACAATCACAGTCCAAACTATTCTCTCTAACTGGAGTGCTCTCCTCTTATCACTGCATTTTTGCCTATTAAAATCCTACCCATCGTTTAAAAATCAGCCTGAATGCCATTTCCTCCAGTAGAACTTCATGTATCACTCCAGTTAGAAATCATCTCTGCAAAATCCTAAGGCATCTTGTTTAAACCACCCTTATCTCATAATATCTTGTGCTGAAGCTATTTGCATCCAAGAAATAAGAATCTTTTCTGATAGTCTGTAAGGGCGGACAGGAGGAGGAAAAGGGTAGACTGAAAGAGCAAAAATATAAATTAAAAAGAAAGCCTAGTTTGGTTACCAATTTTTCATGTGGGAACAAAAGAAAATATACTAATTATGTTACAATTTTACCTAATGCCCTCTTTTCTCTCTTCCAGAGCTAGGGAATAGAAAGTTGTCCTTCTTCCTAGAATTATCTTTCAAGGACCGAATGATTAAGCTTCAGTGTTCTTTTCCTTTCTCTTTCCTTGGCTAAATCAACCAGGTTTCCTCTGCCTTCTCTCCTCCCTGGCATTCATTTCTTAGTTCTCTAGATCACTCTTCCACTATGGAGGTCAAAATTAGACCCAGGAGAGAGAGAGGAAGAGAGGCAGAGAGAAAGATCGGCAAACTGAAAAAATGTGGCAACCAGCAGACCAAGAGCAGGGAGGATCACATAGAAAGGCAGATGGAGAGGCAGGAAAAGGCAGCAAGAGAAACAATGAGAAGAGAAGAAGGACTGAGAGGTAAACAGGAACTGAAAGAGGCAGAGATGGAAAATCAACATGCAACAAAGCAGAAATTCCTTGAGGGGTAAAAAGAGCAGGCAGGACAGTCACTCACCAGTGATCCTCTTGACAGAAATGGGCTCAGCAGACAAATTCCTTCACCAAAGAGCTTCTAATGTTAAAAAAAAAATGTCATTTCACATAGTGGGAATCTAAGGGCAGTGCCTACATATTTCTCATGTCATTCTCAGCCTTCCTGGTCTCCTCTTTCTGCCCTACACTCTCAGACTGGAGCAGTACTTAAACTTCATGGGAGCCAAAAGCTCAGTGACCAGATATGTGGATTCTTTCTCAATCAGTTTGTCTGTCTGTCACCCACAGAAAACTCTCTTCCCCTCAGCCCAACCAGAAAGGGAAGAAAAATACTGACCCAGATAAGAAACTCTGATTCAGGAACAGTGGCAAGATGAAAACCCACATGTTCAAGTTTCAGGGCAATGCCTCATCTTTATTTCCAATCTCCCAAACCAGTTTACCCTGAAGAACAGGGTCTCTACTCACCATCCACCTAAGGATTAAATCCCAGGGAAAGAGCTCAGAGTCAGAGTTTCATTCCCAGAGGAAGTGCAGCTGCCCCCAGGCCCAAAGACAAGCTCTCTCCAGATCACAATTAGCACAAGTCCAAGAAAAGGGAGCAGTGGGAATAAGGCAAGAATTGTGAGTGAGGACCTATGAAGGTCAGGAATCTGGAGCATGGCAAAGAGAAAGAAAGGAGATTAATTAGTACAGACTTCTTTAAAATCATAAAGAAGATGTAGTTTACCTTTAGTGCCTTCCCATCTTTGTTTCTACACCTTCATCCAGGCAGCACTTAAGGCCCTCATAGTGTCCACTGACTGCCCAGGGATCCCCTATTCAATGCCTCAGACACCCCTACAGATTCCTATGATCCAGGTTTTTCTTTTCTCCCTCTTTTATCAAAACCTATTCGAATTAGAAGACCTACTATGGAAAGATTCTGTGCCAACTAGTCCCCCTTTTTAAGAATTGCTTAAATCTTCAAGATGGAGTTTCTTCATAAAATGAAAATCAGAGTAACCATACCACTTATGAGTCAATGAGAGTCAAATTATGACTGAAGGGGACTTTGTAATCCAAACAAATAGTTCATTTTTGTTGTTCTAAAATGTTCTTCCAGCTCTCCTTCAATCCTGTTCAAATAACTCATGAGGGCACGGAGGTGAACATAGGGTCTCACTGAACTATGAGTTAGAGCTCTATCTGGCCTCGCTTGCCAAGTTGGAAAAGCCTTACTCCAAATGATGTTGGCCACAATGGGGCTCTTTTGACCAATCAAAGTTACTTTATCTTAAAAACGAAATTAAGTTTAAAGTCCAACAAAACATCTATCCAGGAGTGGGAATGTTTTCAGTTTGGGTTGGTTGACATGGTAGAGCTATAACAAAAGATAGCACCCTCTTCCCTTAAGGCTTACAAAGCTATTTCAGCATCACTCCCAATACTGGCTAATTCCCTCCACCCCACTCTCCCCTCTTTCCCATCAACCCCAGCCAGACTGTGTCCTCCAAACTACACCCCTCCTCTACCCTATTCCTTACTTCCTCCATCCCCCCTTTCCCTTAAGGATTTCCCTCAATTTGTGGCTGAGCCTGCCTCCTCACTTGCCCAAACACTAACATTACAGCCTGAAGAGAACCTTAAAGCAAAAAGGGAGCTTCAAACAGCTCCCATCCCAAACTCATACCCCACCCCTAATGTGGTAAGGGACCACAAACCTGGTATTTGTCATTATTGCCAGAGATCAAGGCATTGGAAAGTTGATTGTAGGACCTACCTCAAGGATGTGAACAGTCAGAAACATCAGGATGCCAAGACCCCTCCCCCCCAACAATGATAGAGATGCTCCGAGGAAAGGTTGCAGGACTAGATCCCCATCCACCCTAACCCTGTCAGGTCTTGAATCTTTGCAAATTGCCCATCCTCAGAATAGTAATAACCAGTTTGTGATAAGAATTTTTAACAAGCTTCTAATTCCTCTTCTCTCTCTCATTATTTGTACACTGTGTTTGTATTTGTATTTACCCTGTCCATTTGTCTGTCTGTGTGTGTCTCTGTGTCTGTATCATGTGTGCTGTGAATGTATCTATTACCTTGTAAGATTTATAATGCAGGCAGCCAGAGGCTTCTAAGGGCTGCAGCTGGCAAAGCAAACAAACAAAGCTGTAAGACTTTCTTCCTTGTGGATCCTGGTCTGGCCAAGCTGGACCAACAGTGAAAATGTGAATACAGCTAAAAACATCTTAGCTAAGTCTGGAAGTTTTGAGATTATTCATTAAAAAGTTTGGAAATTGATCATTTTGAGATTGCTGGAGAAAACTCCTGAGACTGGGGTGGGGTAACTCTTGGAGCTCACCTGTGCTAAAACACCTCCTCCCAATCCTGATTGCTCAGCATTCCTCACTCCCTCCCCAGATCAGATTAAGAGAAGAGAATGCAGGAGAATTGTAGGGAAAACTTCAATCTCTCTTTCCTACCTAGCAAGGAGTGCGGGGACAGTAATCACAGACTGGCAATGGCTATAATGTCCATGTGCCTCTGGCCACCTTCTAACCCACCCTTAAGGGAAAGCCTGGAAATGTCACCCAGTCCTACACATTCTGCCCACCCTGCCCCAGCAGCTGCAAACTGCTCCAGGTTCAGTAAATTCTGCAGCTGTGGAGGAAAGGAGAGGTGGACAGATCCAGCCTGTGGCAAGCATTCCCTAAGCCCTGCCACCAAGAATTATCACCAATGGGAAGCCAGTCTCTGCTCTTGGTAAACTCCACACTTCTCTGTTCCAGTTGCAAAATGTACCAACTTTTGGTAAGCTTTTTTATCTCTGGTTGCCCCATTTTCTGACTTATACAGGAAAAAAATAATGGTCGTTGTTATGGGATCAAAGTGCTACAATAATTGTAAAATGCTTAACATAATATATGTCAGACACAACATTACTACTATCTCTCTCTAATTTAATGTAATTGTTCCATACCTCACAACTTTGAAGTAATTTTTAAACACCAAAAGCAATAAGATCTATAATTTCTATGTGTGATAATCAAGAAATGCAATCAATATCATCTGAAGTTTATTATTGGTGGTATTATTGTATTGCAAAATTGTACTGTATTTTTGAAGTTCTCTTAGATTGTAAAATTAGGGAGATCATTGTCAGGGAGAAATTATGTTAAAACAACTTTTCATCTGGATCTTGTTGCATATGAATTGGGCTTTCAAAAAGATGTGATAAAATTTGATGATTTGAAATTGTTATGTTTGCTTATAAATAAGCAATAATAATAATATTTATATTTACCATGATAGCAAATTTTTTCATTTGAAACCTTGGCTATTATCAAAATATATATGGAGGTTTAAAGTTATGGTTTCTGCATGTTAATGGTGAGTTGAATGATTCTCTGTGCAATGTGATTTAGAAAAGCATTCATCGAATGCATGATCAGTTGTTTCAAGTTTTAAATACATAATAATGTTTAGGGCATCATTATATTTCTAGATTGTGTAATTTGATTATATCAGCTATGTTGCTGAAAAAGAAACTCCTCTTATGATCTAGATGTGAGATGAAGAATTGGAGAAAAAATAGGAGAGAATGAAATGGCTACGATAATATCTAACAGGAAGTTCCACCTAAAATTCTTATGAATTGTGTGAAACTTTCTGTGTTGTAGAATTTCTACTGAGCAAATGAGAGAATCCTTGGGGAAAGAAAATAGGGGTTTGATTTTCAAGACTTTTCATCTAAGGATATGTTTATGTGTTAATGTAGAGGTTAATGGATTACTAAATTCACTATCTATGTGACATGCCAGAATGTAATCAATTTCTAGTGATATATTTAAGGACAAAGGAAAGAAAAGATATTGAGTAAAATTTAAAGACCTGGTAAACTTGTTATTGTGATAGGGCTAATTTAACTGAGTATGTTCTTCTTTGCTTATGAAAAACAATCTCCTCTCCATTAAAAATGCCTTTTTGCCTAAGGAACTTTGTCATATCTAGGAATGCTACAATAATTAGGACATTAGTCGGTTATAATACTTTGGGAATATATGTAACTTAAGGACATTTTACACAAACTTAGTTTTAATGAATTCCAACTTTAAAGATTTGATTGAAAATATGGAAAGCAGATAAGAAGGTTTGGGGACAAAGAGGGGTTATCCAAGTCCCTCCTGTCCCTCCATAGTTGCTCTGGATACCTTTGTGTCAGTTTCAGATGGTTTAAGTAAGCTGAGATAGTGTGAGGGAGCATTGTGACAAGAGAGAAAAACTGTGTAACTTGATTTAATAATTAACAGCTCAATCAAAGTTGACATGGCCCTATCTGAAGGATACTAGCCTATATTTACTTGCTGTTCCATACTTTATGGGACTGCAATTTACTGTTGTTTGAAGCTCTAATTACAGGGATAGTTGTCTGAGTTGTCATACAGGCAACAGTAGAATGGCATGGGCTGCAGGCTGAGAACTGCTAAAGGTGGATATCTTTGCCTGGGAAGAGTTTTGAGGACAACCTTGGAAATGGCCTAGGTAGATTCTTCCTGACTCTGTTTCCCAGTCTTGCTATTTCCTTTCTGAAAAAGGTAAGTTCCCCACATGACTACTCCTAAGCCCTCCATTCAGCATCTAATTCCTACATGATTGACTGTCAGATATGACTCATGCCTGGAATCAAACAGAGCTAAGGAAGTTCTTTCCATCTTTTAACATATATGACATTGTCCCTCCTTTTCTTTTATAGCAAATTTCTACAATCAATAAGTTCTGTAAATACAATGCTAAATCTATTAAATAATAAATGGAAATTGGAACATCTCTGAGTCACTCTAATAGGATGCAAGAATGAATAGCTTACATTTGTAACCTATATTCCTCACCAAGTGAATATAACATAGAGATAACATCCTCCAAAGAAGGAAATGATTAGCCAAAGTAATAAGACAAAGAAGTAATGTGATAGATGTCTAATTAAATAGGAAAGCACATTTTGAGGAAAGCAACGAGATCAGTCTGATTCCTCAATATACAGACATATTTGATTGGCTTCCAAAATTTATCTGTCATGGACATTCAAGCTATGAGCATGTTTTGGTAATAAGATCTGAAATCTGGATGTTTACACAAAAATTATATAGGATAATGATATGATGCCACATGCAGTCACACCTGCTCTAAGCTACCATTGGGTTAGGGTGCAGAAGATCACTCTCTAAAGTCCTTTGGCATAATCAATGTTGTGCTGCCTTCAAACAAAAACTCTGGAATTCTAGGGTGTTTAGGCACTCTTCAAACCTTTCAAACTCACAGGGTTTAGGCTCTATTCCCTTCACTGATCGCCCTGAATGAAGGAATCACCAAGCTCCCCCAAAAGTGCCAATACAAATAGGAAGTGGCTGGGGACTCATAGACTTTTGGAATGCCTCCAAATCCAACCAAACAGCTTGCTCTTTACGATGTGTTTGCTGACCAGAACCAGTTACAGACTGTCCATGTTTACTCCCATATTCTCTGATAGTAATTCCATTCCCTGTCTTCATAATTCTATGGGAAGCATGCTCCCCTTGATCACCACATGGAGAGATAACTTGTGCCAGAATGCATCAAAGCTTCAATAGATATTTGGAAACCAACTGGCATTTGAAGAGCTGTAGTTCACCTGAGAGAGATTTGTATTCTCAATCCCAAGAATCAGTCTGGCAATACATAGATCTTTTAACCAGAGATGGTATTGAGTCACATCTCAGAATTCTTAAAGAGACACATACTTCAGTTCAAGAGACAGACTATGAGACTACATAACAGATAACAGACCATATAACAGCTTATATTACAAATATACTTGCTACCATTAGACACAAATATATGTACATTACACATATATATAAAGTCATTTCTATACATACTTCTGTTTATTAGCTCTTTCTGTGAATACAGATAGTGTCTTCCTTCATATGTCCTTCATAGTTAATTTGGATATTTTTAATCATCAAAATGACCTAGTCATTCAAAGTTGTTCTTTAAAAAGTTGAGGCTACTTTATACAATATTTCTTGGTTCTGTTCATTTCACTCGTCATTATTTCATACAAATCTATCCATGTTTTTCTAAGATCGTCAAGCTCATCATTTCTCAGTTTTTTTCGATTCTGTTATGTTCTGGAAATTCTTGTTTTATTTGAGGTCAGAATATAGCAATTTTAAAAAAAAGAAAAAGAAATAGCAAACAATTCTTCCTGATGGTTTTGTGAAAAAGCTTCTTATCAATTTAAGGAAAAATCCAATTTATACCTGTATTTTGAAGATGTTTTTAAGAGAATGAGTATTGCAAAAACCATCAGCAAGTATTGCAGTGATTGTGATTTGTTCTAGAAGACAGCCATGACATCAAGGAGATGATGCCATGACTTGCAATTGAATTGGATTTGAGGCAGGGAAGGCTGTGCATAGTCACCAGCCCCACTTTCTCTTCCAGATTCATCTGGGTCCAGTGACCAGACAGGACATGGTTCAGTATACAGTAGGAGAACTTGGCCTTTTTAAACTAAGATCTTTTCAAGTACTCACTCCTACTGAGGCATTACCTGTTCAGTGTATAAGGCTACTTCAAGAAGTCAGTCAAGGGATGTCTCCTTTGTGAAAAAAAAAAAGAAAGAAAGAAAGAAAGAAAGAAAGAAAGAAAGAAAGAAAGAAAGAAAGAAAGAAAGAAAGAAAGAAAGAAAGAAAGAAAGAAAGAAAGAAAGAAAGAAAGAAAGAAAGAAAGAAAGAAAGGAAGAAAGAAAGAAAGAAAGAAAGAAGGAAAGAAAGAAAGAAAGAAAGAAAGAAAGAAGGAAGGAAAGAAAGAAAGAAAGAAAGAAAGAAAGAAAGAAAGAAAGAAAGAAAGAAAGAAAGAAAGAAAGAAAGAAAGAAAGAAAGAAAGAAAAAATCAAATTTTTAGGGGAAGACCTACAGGGTTGATGGCCAAAAGAGAAACAATTACTATATACATTAACTTCGAGCCATGAGGGCTCAAGAAATATCCCATAAGTAGTAAAGAATTCTTGGACAGGGACCTATTGTTCTCCAATGAATGAGATCCAGAGTGGATTGGGTGAATTTCAGAAAGAAGTCTAGTGAGTTAACCCCAAAATGACTAGAGAGATTTTGGCCATCAACATTTACTTTCCTTTGAGCAGAACACCTTTGGGTAAGAGCATGATAATAGAGGAGAGGAAAGATCAGAATAGGACAAGAAAAGACAAGCTCTGTTGCCCAACTGGAACTGGCCAGTTAGGTCCCCATTTGGGCAATTCAGACTACTCACAGATTGTGGTTTGTCCTTCATCCTCATAGAGGACCATGACATCAAGGAGATGATTGTTTTAGGAAAGCTTCCAGTTTTTTTATACTACTTGCTGAATCAACTGCAAGGTAGCAAGCATTATCTGTAATTGGGGAAAAGAAAGGATGCCATTATCATCTCTATTATTTAATATTGTTTTAGAAATCTTAGTTATAGCAGTAAGAGAAGAAAAAGAAATAAAAGGATTACACATAAATCATCAGTATTTCTATAGATTGCCAACAAAACCCGACAGTAAGAGGAGAAAATTAAATTCCATTTAAAGTAACTGTAGCTAGTCTAAAATACTTCAGAGTCTACCTGCCAACACAAATCCAGGAATACAACGACAAAAGGAAGCTTACTCTTTTCACATTTGACTTGAGGGAATGACATGCTCACTCAGTTTGGTATGAAAGTATATCTTGCACTATAGAAGGGTAGGGGGGATGGGGACAACTGGGGTGAGAGGGATGATAGAAGGGAGGGCAAATGGGAGAAGGGAGTAATCAGAAGTAAACACTATTGGGGAGGCACAAGGTCAAAAGAAAGAATAGAATAAATGGAAGGCAGGATAGGATGGAGGGAAATATAGTTAGTCTTATACAACATGACTATTATGGAAGTTTTTTGCAAAACTACACTTATACAGCCTATACTGCCATCTCAGTGGGGATGGGTGGGGAGGGAGGAAGGGAGAGAAGTTGGAATTCAAAGTATTAGGAATGAATGTTGATATTTCTTTTTGCATACAACTGGGAAATAAGAAATACAGGTAATGGGGGTATAGAAACCTATCTTGCCCTGCAAGAAAAGAGAGAAGAAAGGGATAAGGGAAGGGAGGGGTGTGATAGAAGAGAGGACATATTGAGGGAAAGAGTAATCAGAACGCAAGGCATTATGGGGTGGGGGAGGGGAGAGACAAGGAGAACATTTGGAACTCAAAATTTTGTGGAAATGAATATTGAAAACTAAAAATACATAAAGATAAAAAAAGAAATAGTGAAGGATCAGTGGAATATATTAGACACAAATTACATTATAGTATATGACCATGGTAATCTAGTATATGATAAACCCAAAGACCAAACTTTTGGAACAAAAACTCATTATTTGACAGAAACTTCTGCGAAAACTGGAAAACAGTATGGTGGAAACTAGGTATAGAACAACATCTTATACCACATACCAAGATAAGGTCAAAATGGGTATATGATCTACACATAAATTTACACATAAAGGGTGATATCATAAATAAATTAAGAGCATGGAATAATTTGTCAGATTTATGAATAAGAGGAGAATTTAGGAACAAAGAAGATATAGTGTTCAGCCTAGAGGACGAAGGGCTACCCGAGCCTTCTTATCTCTCCCAGGTCTTCAGAGATCAGCCGGATAAACATGTTGAGAGAAGAGACTTTCCAGAGTCGAACAAGGGTTAGGCTTTATTCAGGGTCTTAGTTACATGTGCAGGGTGAATTCTTCCTCAGGAGAGAGGAATCCTCCTCCTCCCAAGGGGCAAGGATCATACAGCAAGAGGATGGGAGCGGAAGAGGGGGGGACCCTCTTCCCTCCAAGGGCCCCTCAGTGCAATGAGCCCCTGGAGGGGACTCCACATCCAGAAGAGGGCCTTCAGGCTTTCCTGTCCCTACTTAAACTCTCCCACTGCATAGTTTGCACGTGAATACCATGCATGCTGTCAGCCCCTAGGTAGTCAACAACAGGTGTGCTCAGACCACGGGCCAATCTCAAGGGTGGGATGCTCTCCCCAGCAAGTTTCCCACTGAGAAGAGGTGGAAATGCACGAGATAGCCCATGTTTCACGCCTCAATTCCCAGCTGTTCCCTGGGGGGCCTCATGAGAACTCTGAGGTTTAGAAGTCCTCACCTTTACCTGCCCGAGACTGTCCACGTGAAAACTGAGCTTACACCCCCAACAATATAGAGAACAAGAAAGAATGTAAAATAGATGATTTGACTGCATAAAATTAAAAAGCTTTTGCACAAACAAAACCAATGCAACCAAGATTGTAAGGGAGGAAGAAAATTGGAGGGAAAATTTGCAACAAGTATCTCTAATAAAAGCCTCATTTCTCAAATATATAGAGAATTCTGTCAAATTTATAACAATACAAGTAATTCCCCAATTATTAAATGGTCAAAGGACATGAACAGACAATTCTCAGATGAAGAAACCAAAGCTGCCTCTAGTCATATGAAAGAATGCTCCAAATCACTATTGATTAGAGAAATTCAAATTAAAATAATTCTGAGGAACCACCTCACGTCTTTGATTGGTTGATATGACCAAAAAGGAAAATGTTGGATGTTGGAAGGGATGTGGAAAACTGGGACACTAATGCATTGTTGGTGGAGTTGTGAAGTGATTCAACCATTCTGAAGAACAATTAGGAATGATACACAAAGGGCCATAAAATTGTACATGCCTTGTGATCCAGCAATACCACTGCTAAGTCTATATATGAAAGACACCCAAAAAGGGAAAAGGAACTATTTGTACAAAAATATTTACAGGGGCTCTTTTTGTAGTGGCTAAGAAGTGGAAATCATAGAGATGCCCATCAATGTAGGACAGCATAAATAAGCTGTGGTGTATGATTGTAATACAATACAATTATGGTATAAGAAGTAACAAACAGGATGATTTCAGAAAAACCTGGAAATATTTACATGAAATCATGCATAATGAAGTGAACAGAATCAGGAAAATGTATACAGTAACAGTAATATTGTTCAATATGAATGACTGAGCTATTCTCAGCAATACAATGATCCAAGACAAATGCAAAGGACTAATGATGGAGCATACTATCTGTCTCCAGAGAAAGAAATTATATTGATTGAATACACACTGAAACATGCAATTTTTTTACTTTCCTTTATTTTTTTTCTTTTATTTGAGTCTCCTAGTTGTTCATTCACTATTCTTTTCCAAATATATCTGAACTAATTCATAGCTTAAACAGAACTGCAAGTGTGTCTTTCTTCTCACATCCCTTCAAACAACTTATTTTGTCATTTTATCAATCTGATGGGTATGAGTAGAACATCAGAAATGTTTCCATTTATAATTGAATTTGTAGGATTGTGATGGAATACTATGGTACTATAAGAAGTGATGATCCAGTGGACTTTTGGGAGCCAAGATGACAGAATAAACAGTAAATCACCTGAACTATCCCATATTCACCTCCAAACAAATATGGAAGACTGTGTGAAAATGAATTCTGGAATGGTAGAACCAACAAAAAGATAGGGTGAAACAATTTACTAGTCTAAGGCATATTGGAAGTTCAGCAGGAGAGGTCTATCTCATCTGGGTTAAAGGGAAGCACAGGCAAGGGTAGACAGTGTTCCAGCAAGCCAGACATAAGTTAGTAGGAGGTCCTGAGCTTCAGTGCAGCATCCAGTGAATAGAGAGACCACAGCACTAAAATCTCTCATGTGCTTTCATGTAACACCAGGTGAGCTGCCAGCAGCACCAGCCACACCATCCCTACCCCCATCTCACTATAGAACCAGGCAAGCCACCAGATCCCTGAAGGTCTAGCACAGCATAAGCGTCCTCCATGGGCTTCAGGGAAGCACCAGCACACCACCAAGCAAACATTCAAGGTTTACAGTCCCTGGCACTAGAACTTTGGGACAGTGCTCCTTATAGCCCAGAAACAAAGCTCAATTTTAAAAGTAACAAAAAGACTGGGAAAGATGAGAAAAACAACAACAACACCAAAAGTCACCTGACTATAACAGGTTATTATAATGATGGAGAAGAGAAAGACACACTCAGAAGTGGAAAACAATGTTAAAATGCCTACATGCAAAGCCTCAGAGAAAAATGTGAATTGGTCTCAAGCCCAAAAGAAACTAGAACCCAGAAAACAATTTAAAACTCAAATAAGAGAGGCACAAAAAAATTGGAAGAAATGATAATGATGCAAGAGAATAATGAAAAAAATCAGCAGTTTGATAAAGGAAGCACAATGGAAAAAGATGTACAAAAATTTACTAAAGAAAACAACTCCCTCGAAAGTAGAATTACCACATGGAAAAAGAAATAAAAAAGCTCAATGAATAAAATAGCTTCTTAAAATTTAGAATTCGACAAGTGAAAGCTAATGAATGTAGGAGATATCACAAATCAATCAAACAAAATCAAGTGGTATAGCATCTAGGTTCTTAAAGGAGAAGTTAAGCGAGTTACAGGAAAAAAACACAACAAAACTACACTAGCAGGGGACTCAATTTTCCCTTCTCATAACTAGATAAATCTAAATACAAAACAAACAAGAAGGAAGTCAAGGAGAGGGATAGAATTGTTGAAAACTAAATAGGACAGATCTCTAGAGAAAATTGATTGTGTTTAGAAAATAACAATCTTTTCTCTCAGTGGTGCATGGTGCCTACACAAAAACTGACCATGTTATTAGGGCATAAAAACTTCAGACTCAAATGTAGAAAGGCAGAAATATTAAATGCATTCTTTTGAGATCTGGACTGGAGATGGCCCAGGATGCAGTGGAAGACTTTGGGGCCTTTAGGCCAAAGTCTTTGCAGGTACACACTAAGGGTGAGGCAAAGCCCATTCATTGAATAGGCCTGTTAAAGAAGCAGCCAGGGCATGGCCCTTTTAATGAGGTCAAGGAAACAAAGACATCAGGCTAGGTAGGGAACAGCAGCAGTTACTATTGATAATCACTCTAAAGCTAGGGGGGTCCAGGAGCCCTTGGCAGGGGCCCCCTTGAAGTCCTAGTTTCAGAGTGTAGTAGGTTTAATGTTTTGGGAGAGGACTGGGGAAAGGGAAGGGAAAGGAAGATAAGGGACAGGAAGGGAAAAGAAAAAGAAAAAAGAAAGGGATAAGAGACAGTAAAACCCAGGTCAACAGGGCAACTTTTGGCCATCCAAATTTACCTTCCTTTGGAGAGAAGGAAGGGGACAGAGAAGCAGACAGGAGAGGATCTGAATCTTCTCACGTGATAATATTTGTCCTTCATTGCTGAAGAAGACCATACCATCAGAGAAATGATAACATGACTTGCACTTAACCTTGTTTTGAGTGAAGGTGGGCTGTGCAGGTCACCAGCCTCACTTCTCCTCCAGAGCCATCTGAATCCAGTGAACTGGTATGACAAGGAAACTATATCCTGCTAAAAGCACCATAGAAAATGAAGCAATGTCAATACTAAACATACATGCTCCAAGTGGTATAGCATCCATATTCTTAGAGGAGAAGTTGAGGGAGTTACAGGAAGAAGTAGACAGCAAAACTATACTAGTGGGGGGACCTCAACCTCCCCTTCTCTGAACTTGATAAATCTAACCTCAAAATAAACAAGAAAGAAGTTAAGGAGGTGAATAAAACTCTGGATGAGGTAGATATGGTAAATCTCTGAAGAAAATTGAATAGGGAGAGAAAGGAATATACCTTTTTCTCAGTGGTACATGGCACATATATAAAAATTGACCATATACTAGGCCATAAAAACCTCACAATCCAGTGCAGAAAGGCACAGATACTGAATGCAACCATTTCAGATCATAATGCAATAAAAAATATATGTAATAAAAAGCCATGGAAAGATATACCAAAAATTGGTTGGAAACTAAATAATCTAATCTGAAAGAATGAGTGGGTTAAACAATTCTTAGGGGAAGTTCTATATCTTCGAATGCCTACATGAATAAAATAAAGAGGAGATCAATGAATTGGGGATGGAGCTGAAAAAGCTAGAAAAAGAACAAATTGAAAATCACCAAGTTAATACCAAGTTAGAAATACTGAAAACTAAAGGAGAGGTTAATAAAATTGAAATTAAGAAAACTATTGAAATAATAAATAAAACTAAGAGTTGATTTTATGAAAAAAACAATAAAATTGATAAAATTTTGGTCAATTTGATTTAAAAAAGAAGAAAAACAAATTACCAATATCAAAAATGAAAAGGGTGAATTAACCTCCAACGAGGAGGAAATTAAAACAATAATGAGAAATTACTTTGCCCAACTCTATGGCCATAAATTCGACAATCTAAATGAGGTGGATGATTGTTTTAAAAAATATAAATTGTTCAGACTAACAGAGGAGGAAGTTGAATACTTAAATAACCCCATCTCAGAAAAAGTAATTGAACAAGCCATCAATGAACTCCATAGGAAAAAATCTCCAGGGCAGGATGGATTTACAAGTGGATTCTATGAAACATTTAAAGAACAATTAATTCCAATACTATATAGACTATTTGGGAAACTTGGGGAAGAAGGAGTCCTCCCAAATTCTTTTTATGATACATATATGGTTCTGATACCTAAACCAGGAAGAGCCAAAACAGAGAAACAAAATTATTTCTCTAATGAATATAGATGCAAAAATTTTAAATAAGATTTTACCAGAAAGAATACAGCAACTTATCATTAGAATAATACTTTATGATCAGGTGAGATTTATACCAGGAATGCAGTGCTGTTTCAATATTAGGAAAACCATTAGCATTATTGATCATATCAACAACAAAACTAACAGAAATCAATGATTATTTCAATATATGCAGAAAAAACTTTTGACAAAATACAACACCAATTTCTACTGAAAACACTGGAGAGCATAGGAATAAATGGAACTTTCCATAAAATAATAAGCAACATCTACCTAAAACCTTCAGCCAACGTTATATGCAATGGAGACAAGCTAGATACATTTCTAGTAAGATGAGGGATGAAACAAGGGTTTCCATTATCACCATTATTATTCAGTATGGTACTAGAAGTGTTAGCTGTAGCAATAAGAGGAGAAAAAGAAATTGAAGAAATTGGAATAGGCAAAGAAGAAACTAAGTTATCACTCTTTGTTGATGATGTGATGATATACTTAGAGAATCCCCAGGGAATAAAGTAAAAAATTATTTGAAGTAATAAACAGCTTTGGCAAAGTTGCAGGCTACAAAATAAGCCCACACAAATCATCTGCATTTCTATATATTACTAACAAAGTCCAACAGCAAGAGATAGAAAGAAAAATCCCATTTAAAGCTAAGGTAGACACCATAAAATATCTGGGAGTCTACCTGCCAAAACAAACCCAGGGACTGTATGAACACAAATACAAAACCCTTATCACACAAATAAAGTCAGATCTAAGTAAGTGGGAAAACATCATCAATATAATAAAAATGACAATTCTACCTAAATTAATTTACTTATTCAGTGTCATATCAATCAAACTATCAGATAATTATTTTTGAGAACTAGAAAAAATAATATCAAAATTCATCTGGAAGGACAAAAGTTCTAGAATAACAAGGGAATTAATGAAAAGAAATGCTAGGGAAGGTGGCCTAACCCTACCAGATCTCAAATTATATTATAAAGCAGCAATTATCAAAACCATTTGGTACTGGCTAAGGAACAGATGGGTAGACCAGTGGAATAGGTTAGGTACTCAAGACAGAGTAGTCAATGAATATAGCAATCTACTGGGATAAGAATTTACTGTTTGACAAAAATTGCTGGGAAAACTGGATAACACTGTAGCAGAAATTGATCATAGACCAATGCCTGACACCATACACAAGAGGAAACTAGTAATGGGTACATGATCTAGGTATCAAATTGATACCATAAACAAATTAGTGGAGCAAGGAACAGTGTATTTATCAGATTTATGGAGAATGGGAAAATTTTTGACTGAAGAAGAGATAGAAAACATGAAGTGCAAAATGGATAATTTTGATTACATTAAATTGAAAAGTTTTTGCACAAATAAACCCAATGCAAACAAGATTAGGAGGGAAGTAGAAAACTGGAAAAGAATTTTTGCAACTAGTGTCTGTGATAAAGGCCTAATTTATAAAATATATGGAGAATTGAGTCAAGTGTACAAGAACACAAGTCATTCCTCAGTTGATAAATGGTCAAAGGATATGAACAGACAGTTTTTAGAGGAAGAAATTAAAGCTCTCTACAGTCATATGAAAAAATGCTCTAAATCACTACTGATTAGAGTGATGCAAATCAAAACAACTCTGAGGTAGCACATCACACCTATCAGATTGGTTAACATGACAAAACAGGAAGATGATAAATGTTGGAGAAGATGGGGGAGAGTTGGAACCCTAATTCACTGTGGGTCGAGCTGTGACCTGATCCAACCATTCTGGAGACTATGCCCAAAGGGATACAAAAATGTGCATACCCTTTGAGCTACTAATACCACTTCTGAGACTGTATCCCCAAGAGATTATAAAAATGGGAAAGAGTCCCACATGTACAAAAATATTTATAGCAGCACTCTTTGTGGTGGCTAAAAACTGGAAATCAAGGGGATGCTCATCAATTGGGGAATGACTGAATAAACTGTGGTATATGAATGTAATGGAATACTATTGTATTATGAGATATGATGAACAGGAAGACTTCAGAGAGGCCTGGAGAGACTTATATGAACTGATGCTGACTGAAAGGAGAAGAACCAGGAGAACTTTGTACACAGCAACAACCACAGTATGTGAGGAATTTTTCTAGATACTTCATTGCAATGTAAGGACTTAAAAAATTCCCAGTGGATTCTTGAGGCAAACTGCCACATCCAGAGAAAGAACACGGAATTTGATTGCAGAATGAAGCAGATAATTTTCTTTTGTATTATGTTTTGTTTTGTTTTATGATTTCTCCCATCCATTTTAATTCTTCTATGTAACATGACTAAGGAGAAAATGTATTTAATAGGAATGTTTGTGTAGAACCTATATAAAAATTGTATGCTGTCTCAGGGAAGGAATGGGGAGGGTGGGGAAAAAATCTAAGACATATGGAAGTGATTGTAGAACACTGAAAATAAATAAAATAATTTAATAATTACAAAAACAATGAGTGGGTCAAAGAAATCAAAAACCAATCCAAATTTCATTGAGTAGAATGACAACAATAAGACAAAATACCAAAATTTATGGGATGCTGCCAAAGTAGTACTTGGGGAGGAAATGTATTTCTCTAAATTCTTACATAAATAAAATAGAGAAAGAGCACATCAACAAATTGGAATGCAATTTAAAAAAAAAAAACTAGAAAAAATTTAAAATCCCTAATTGAGCACCAAATTGAAAATCCAGAAAACCAAAGAAGAGATTAATAAAATTTAAAATAAGAAAGCAATTGAGGTAATAAATAAAACTAGGAGCTAGTTTTATAGGGAGGGAGATAGATAAAACATTGGTTAATTTAATTTTGAAAAAAGAAAACCAAATTTCCAGGATCAAAAAATGAAAAGAATGAATTCACCACCAATGAAGAGAAAATTAAAGCAATCATAAGGAAATATTTTGCTCTATTCTTTGCAAACAAATCTGACAATCTAAGTGAAATAGATGAATGTTTACAAAAGTAATTTTCCCAGGTTCACAGAAGAGAAAATAGTATACTTAAATATTCCCATCTTAGGATAAGAAATTGAACAAGCCATCACATGAATTATCTAAGGAAAAAATCCCCAGGGCCAGATGGGCTTATGAGTGAATTCTACCAAACATTGAAAGAATATCTAATTCCAATATTACATAAACTATTTGGAGAAATAAGCAAAGAAGGAGTCCTACCAAATTATTTTTATGACACAAATATGGTGGTGACACCCAAACCAGGAAGAGCTAAAGCAGAGAAAGAAAACCATACACCAATTTCCCTAAAGAATATTAATGTAAAAATTTTAAATAAAATACTAGCAAAGAGTTAGCAATATATCATTAGGATATATGACAAGGTGGAAGTTATACTTGGAATGCAGGGTTGGTTCAATATTAGGAAAACTATCAGCATGATTGACCATGTAATTAACAAGACCAACAGAAATCATATTATTATCTCAACAAATGCTGAAAAAATTTTTGACAAAATACAACACTTATTCCTATTAAAAACACCAGAGATCATAGGAATAAAAGGAGCTTTCCTTAAAATAAGTAGTATCTCTCTAAAGCTATCAGGAAACATTATTTGCAATGGGGTAAGTTAGAAGCTTTCCCAATAAGATTAGGAGTGAAGCAAGGATGCCCATTAATACCACTGTTATTCAATATTGTACTAGAACTGTTAGCTATAGCAATAAGAGTGGGGGAAATTGAAAGAATTAGAATGGGCAATGAGGAAACAAAACTATCATTCTTCGAAGATGATATGATGGTATACTTAGACAGTCTCAGAGAATTAGTTTAAAATATAATTGAAATCATTAACAACTTTAGTAAAGTTGCAGGATATAAAATAAATTCACACAAGGCATTAGCATTTCTCTATATTACCAAGAAAGTCCAGCACCAAAAGATAAAAATAGAAACGCCATTTAAACTAACTATAGGCAATCTAAAATGCTTGAATCTATGGAGAAGAGAAAAATTCATGACCAAACAAGAGACTGACAACATTACAAAATGTAAACTGGAAAATTTGGACTATCCCAAATTTTAAAGTTTTTGTACAAGCAAAACCAATACAAGTAAGATAAGAAGGAAAGCAGAAAGCTAGGAAATAATCTTTACAGCAAATGTTTCTGATAAATGTCTCATTTTTCAGAAATGTAGAGAATTGAGTCAAACTTATAAGAATACAGACCATTCCCCAAATGGTCAAAGGATATAAATAAGCAGTTTTCATATGAAGAAATCAAAGCGATATTTCATATGAAGAAATGCTCTAAGTCACTATGGATTAGAGAAATACAAATTAAAACTACTCTGAGGTACCACCTCACATCTATTGGATTGGCTAATATAACAGAAAAGGAAAATGAGAAATTTTGGAGAGGATGTGGGAAAATTGGGACACTAATGCATTGTTGGTGGAGTTGTGAACTGATCCAACTATTCTAGAAAGTAAGAACTGTGCACAAATGGCAATCAAACTGTGCATGCCCTTTAACCAAGCAATACTGGTACTAGGTCTATATCCCAAAGAGATCACAAAAAGAGGAAAAGGGACTACATGTACAAATATAGGTACAGCAGGTTTTTTTGTGGTGGCAGAGAATTGTAAATTGAGGGGATGCTCATCAATTGGGGAAAGACAGAACAAGTTATGGTACGTGGAGATATACAAATACTATTCTGCTATAAGAAATGATAAGCAGGATGATTTCAGAAAAACCTAGAATGGTTTACATGAACTGATGGGAGCAGAACCAGGAGAATATCATACACAATATCAGTAGAACAGTAAAATGTTCAACTATGACCAACTTGGCTCTTCTCAGCAACACAATGATCTAAGACAATTCCAAAAGACTTGCGATGGAAAATGCTATCCACACCAGAGAAAGAACTGATGGAGTCTCTGATCAGAGCATACTATTTCCAATTGCCTTCTGTTTTGGGTAGGAGGTTCTTTTCTTTTGACCTGTTTCTTTTTTCACAACATGACAAACATGGAAATGTTTTACATGACTGCACATAGATAACTTATATTAAATTGCTAACCATGCTACGGAGGGGATGGTAAAGAAGGGAGGGTCATAATTTGAAACTCAAAAATTTTTTAATGAAAGTTAAAAATTAGCTTTACATGTAATAGGGGAAAATACTATTTTAAAAATGACAAACAAGATCTTTTAAAAAAAATTTGGCAATTCAATTGGGGTTAGGTGACTTGACAAGAGTAACATAACCAGCATTAAGTCCCTGAGGCCACATTTGAACTCAGTACCTCCTAAGTCCTGGCACCATAGCAAGTGTTTAATAAAAGCTTCTGGACTGACTGACTGATTGTTATGAAGATCACTTGAACATAACGTGGATATTTAGCCTTCATTCTTGACAAACAAACTTCATTTGAGTATACCATTTCCTCAAGCTATTGTCTTATTACCTCTCCCTCATTTATTTTTTTAAATTCTGGGTACTTTCCACCAAAAAAAAAACTATACAACAATCTTTCTTAGTTTGTATTTTATTTAAATAGAATGAAGAATTTGTAACTATTTTTAAAACATAAAGAAATCTAAGGCATGTAATGAAATAATGAATAAGATAACACATAATAACTGCCCTGCCTTCCTTGTCATAGGATAAGGGATTTAAAGATGGAAGGGACCTCCACTGTCCTCATTTTGGAGTTAAGGCAACATAGGTCTACAAAGGGTAAGTGATTATCCAAGGATGAAAAGAGATTGAGAAGCAGAAGCAGGATTTTATCTGACTGATTCCAAACCCAAAACCCATCATTCTGTCTGCCAAAGGAGAAGGTGAAAATGGAATTGCAAAGGACAGTCTTTTAACCTTTAAACCTCTCAGGGACACCCTAGACACCTGAAAATGTGGTAGAGAAAAAGTATAGGGCTATCTCACAACCTGCCATCAAACATCCCTGCCTGACCCTAAGAAACGTCTTCGCTCACAGGGGATTGAAAGACTAGGGAATGGGGCAAAGTGGCTAGATAATAGAAATTCTACTTGAGGCAACTCACATCTTGGGCACCTGAACTGTCCCCATATCCAGATGATAGAACATACCTCTTTCTCCTGTGGATAGCATTACCACAGGATGGAAAGGATGGGATAGTGGTGGGAGCAGCACCTGTTTTAAATAGGCTGGGCTGATTTTTTTAATGAGAACTAAGAGGCCATCCTTGCAACAGATCAGCCTTTTTTAAGTTCAATTTTTTTATAAATTAATTTTTAATTTTCAACACTCACTTCCACAAAATTTTGAGTTCCACATTTTCTCGCCATCTCTCCCTTCCTCCCCTCTCCAAGAAGGCATGCATTCTGATTACACCTGCACTCATAATGAAGAAGAGGAGACCGAGACAATGAATCCCCTGAAGAAAGGGATAAGGAAACATCAAAACAAGTAAAATCTGATGAGTTTTTAGAGCTTTCAAATTTGTTCAAACAGAACTAGGCACTGTCAGGGAAGAAGTGAGGAGCTTGAACCTGGAGACTGGTGCTGATTCATGTAGGGATGAAGGGAGTGGAAATGCCTAGATAATCAGCAGCTGGTTGATATTCAAATTCCTCCTGGCAGGAAAATGATGCTTTCAGCCTTTCCTGCAGACCTTTCTTTGACATGGTCACTCAGGGGATTTGAGCTTCCTCAGGGTTTCTTCGTTTAGCAGGATCAAGAGGTTACTGAGGTCCTTATTAATTTCTCTCTCATCACTATGAGCAATCTAAGTAGTATCCAAATGAAGCCAAAAGAAAGTAAGTCAAAGAAGGAGGACGCTGAAGTTGCTGACATCGTCTGAAGATCATTCAATACCCTCCTCTTCAACATAAAGTTATTTTTTAGTTTTAGTTTATTCATTCACTTCCATAAGATTTTGAGTTCCAAATTTTCTCCCTGTCTGTCTTCTCCCCCCACCCTAAGGCAACATGTAATTTGTTATTGGCTTCACATATACATTCATATTAAACCTATTGTCCCATTAGTCATGTTGTAAAGAAAAATTAGAATCGATGAGAGAAACCATAAGAAAGAAGAATGTAATATTAATGGGATATGAAGATCTACCCAGCCCATTAATAGGCCTCATTTGGAGTCCATTAAGAGAAGCTTGCTTAGAGGAGGATTGCTGGAAGACAGGCTTCCACACATTTTTGATACTAAGTTGATTAGCTACTGAGTCACAAGTGTTGTGATGCCTTCTGACTCTAAGTCTATTAGTCAAAAGTATATATATCCATATATATCGAGTTGGTATTTTACTTTGGGGGCTCACTTCTGAGAAGAACCTTGTGATTCCCTGGTCAAGACTCTGAGTAGTCATATATTCAGACCCCCCTGAAAGCTCAGAGGTAAAAGCTCTCTCAATCCAGTGGCATATGTAATGTATATAGCAATATTTTTTTGGTTCAGGCTCTGCTTGTATTTTCTGTTATGTATACACAACAAAGAAGATTGCTGACTCCTTTAAATTTGCTTTCCTTTAAAAACAGATCTAAGAACAAGTGCTAGCAGACCATCCTGGGTATGCTAAGGTGTTTGCTGTTATAAAGAAATAGACCAAAAAGGAAAAAAAAGAGAGAGAAAACAAACACTATGCTTCACTCTGCATTCAAACTCCATAGTCCTTTTTATGGATATAAATACCATTTTCCATCATGAATCCTTTGGAGTTGTCTTGGATCTTTGCATTGCTGAAAAGAAAAAGGTCTATCAAGGTTAGTCATTGCATATTGTGGCTGTTACTGTGTACAGTGTTACCCTGGTTCTGCTCACTTCACTTAGCATCAATTAAGGTTTTTCTGAAGTTTGCCTCCTCATCATTTCATGTAGCAGAGCAGTATTTCATTTCATTCATGTATCAAAACTTGTTCAGTCACTCCCCAACTGATTGTCATCCCCTCAGTTTCTAATTCTTTACCATCACAAGAAGAGCTACTATAAATATTATTGTACATGTGGGTCCTTTTTCCGTTTGTATAATATCTTTGGGATACACACCAAGAAGTAGTATTGTTGGGCAAGATATATGCACATTTTTATTGCCATTTGGACATAGTTTCAAAATGTTCTCCAGAATTCTTGGGTCATTTCACAATACCACCAACAATACATTAGTGTTCCAATTTTCCCACATCTTCTCCAGCATTTATAATTTTCCTGTATTGTCATGGTAGCCAATCTGATAGGTGAGATGTGACACCTCAGAATTGTTTTGATTTGTATCTCTCTAATCAGTAGTAATTTAGAGCATTTTTATATGACTATTGATAGTATTAATTTCTTCACCCAAAAACTACTGTTCATATCCTGTGATCATTTATCAGTTGGGGAATGACTTGTATGCTCATAAATTTGACTTAGTTTTCTATATATTTTAGAAATGAGGCCTCTACCATAAACACTAGTTGTAAAACTTCTGTCCCAGTTTTCTGCTTCCCTCCTAGCCTTGGTTGCATGGCTTTGTTTGTGCAAAAACTTTCCAATTTAAAATAATAAAAAATATTCATTTTGCATTTCATAGTGTTCTCTAGCACATTTGGTCATAAATGCATCCATTCTCCATAAATCTGGCAGGTAAACTATTCCTTAGTCTCCCAGTTTGCATACCTTTATATTATCCTTTATATCAAAATTATATCAAAACCTAACTTTATTTTGGTATACAGAGTAAGATGTTAATCTATGTCTAGTTTCTGTAATAGTATTTTCCAGTTGTCCCTGCAGTTTTTCTTAAATAGCAAGTTCTTATCCCAGAAGCTAGAGTCTTTGGGTTTATTGAACAGTAGATTGCTATAGTACTATAGTCCTGTGTCTTATGCACCTAATCTATTCCATGATCCATCATCACTCTATTTCTTAACCAGAACCAAGTAGTTTTCAGGATTGCTGCTTTGTAATACCATTTAAGATCTGGTATGGCTAGGCCACCTTGTCTAGCATTTCTTTTAATTGATTCCCTTGATATTCTGGACATTTTGTTCTTCCAGATAAATTTTGTTATTATTATTTTCTAGTTCTATAAAATACTTTTGGCAGTTTGACTGATCTGGCACTGAATAAGTAAATTAATTTAGGTAGAACTGTCATTTTTATTTTATTATCTCAGCCTACCCATGAACAACTGATGATTTTCCAGTTAATTAGATCTGACTTATTTGTATGAAAAGGATTTTGCAATTGTGTTCATATAGTTCCTGCATTTGTTTTGGCAATATTTTATAATGTCTCCAGTAACTGTAAGTGAAATTGCTACGTCTCTTGTTGTTGAGTTTTGTTAGGAATATATAGAAATGCTGATGATTTATGTAAGTTTATTCTATATTCTGTAACTTTGCTAAAGTTGTTTATTATTTCAAGAAAGTTTTTACTTCATTCTTAAGGATTCTCTAAGTATGTCATCGTATTATCTGCAAAGACTGATAGTTTTATTTCTTCTTTGCCTATTCTATTTCCTTCAATTTTTTTCTTCTCTTATTGCTAAAGCTAACATTTTGAGTAGCACTGAATAACAGTGGACATGACGATGGACATCCTTTTTTCATCCCCAATGTTACTGGAAATGCTTTTAGCTTATTCCCATTACATAAAATGCTTGCTCATGGTTTTAGGTAAATGGTATTGTTCATTTTGAGAAAGACTCCATTTACTCATGTGCTCTAGTGTTGTTAATAGGAATGGATGTTGTATTTTGTCAAAAGCTTTTTCTGCATCTATTGAGATAATCAAGTAGTTTCCATTACTTTTTCAACATATAGTTAGGCAACAAGTTCCATAGGCAAAGACTCATGATTCTTCCAGAGATGATCTTCCCAGGTTTTTCACATGAAGAGAAAACATCCCAAGAACTCTTTATGGTAGGATCAGATTTCAGAGAGGATCTGGTTCAACTCACAAATTATCAGAAACTTACTCCCCATTAAAGGGGTTATATACTCTCACTTAAAAACTTCTAAGAAAAGTACACATCCTGAGGCAATGCATTACATTCTTTGTTCAACTTTTCCCTTTTTAGACAGTCACTGATAGGGAAAGAAATATTGCCTAAAGAGGGAATTTCTACTCAGAGTTCGTAGTATGTAATCACTAAGTTGGTTATGTCCCCAGTGCATGTTTAGAGGTGCTATTATACTGCCTATAGTTTGCCATTCCAGGACTGTCACCAGCCCTGTTCAGACCACCATTTATAAAGAGATGACAGGTAAGGATTTAGGAAAGCTGGGTAACACTGTATATGATATCACTAAGAAGCCGGGCTAGAAGGTGGAGATAGAGTTTACTAGGAAAACACCTCGACCAGTATGAAATTATAAGCACAGGACCAGCCAGTCAGTTAATTTCACAGGATACCTGAGATTTCACCCACTTAAGTCATTCCAAATATTCTCAGATGAGACACAGTTGAGGGGAGGCAGGGGAGGGAGGAAAAGAGTTTCTACTTTATATCTTAATACATTGCCTTGCACTTGACAAATGGTTGCATTAATGAATGAATGAAATACTGAGAAATGAGGGTTGATCGTTGTCCTTAAGTCAGTCAGCTAAATGAATAACAAGTAAAATATCACTTGTCCCTTCTGTCTACCTGAGAAGAGACAAATAGAAAATCTAAGAAAACATGATTTTTTAATTAACATGGGACATAAGGTATTATCTGATATGAGAAATCAGTCTCAGAGAGCCCACTCCAGGCACAGACATGGGTTACTTCTGGCAGCCAATATCCCAGTGGCTCAGCCACTTCCTCAATGCCCTCATCACCTCATGGTTTCTCAGACTATTACTCAAGGGGTTAGGCATGGGTGTGAGGATTGTGTAGAAGAGGAACACTGTTTTGTCATGACCAGGAGCACAAAAGCACTTAGGCCTTAGGTAGGTAAACATAGCTGCCCCATAAAAGAGAGAGACAGCTGCCAGATGGGATGAACAGGTGGTCAGAGCTTTTTGACATGCCTGGGTAGAATTTATATTGATCAGGATTTTGACACAGGAAGCCACAATTAAGGAAAAAGGGAAGAGGAGCATAAAGACATAGCAAAAATAATTTAGGGTGTCAGAAAGGAATGTGTCAGCACAAGCCAGCTTCAACAAAGCTAGCACCTCACAGAAAAAGTGATCCACCTCTCAGGAACCACAGTAGCGGGAACTCAAGACTACCACTACCTACATTAACCTATCTAGGATCCAAAGACCCAGGAGCTACCAAAAATCTCAAAGCACATCTGTTGGTTCATAAGGACATGGTAGCATAGAGGGTAGTTGATGGCCACATAGCAATCATAAGCCATCAGGCCCAGCAGAAGACCCTCAGAGACCACTAGGGTAACAAAGAAGCCAATCTGCAGCCCACATCCAATGAGAGAAATGGACTTTCTCTCAGGAATAAAATTGTCAGCCATCTTGGGTACAATGGTACAGATCAGACTGAGGTCCATAAGGGAGAGATGGCTAAGGAAAAAGTACATGGGAGTATGGAGCTGAGCATCACCATAGATCAGGAAGAGAAGGAGAATATTCCCAACTAAGGCCACTGTGAAGACCACCAGGACAGCAGAGAAAAGAATAAGATCAGTTTGAGTGTGTGAGAAGATGCCCAAGAGGATGAAGTCACCAAAAGTTGAATGGTTCAACAAGGGCTCCATGATTCTACTGTTCAAGATCACCTAGAGAAAGAAATAGATGGATTCTGAGGCTCAGTGATTTCCTAGATATGCCCTTATCCATCTATCCAGAAAGCTAAGTGGAAGAGTGCTGGATAGAAGGCTGGGATGGAGTCAGGAAGACTTGAGTATAAATCCTGCCTCAGACACTTACTAGCTGTGTGACCTGGGGTAAATCACTTAACTCTCTGTACCTTCATTTAATTTAATCTGTAAAACTGATAGTATTGGACTCAGTGAGCTCTAAGTTTCCTGTTCTCTCTAAATCCAGGATCCTCGGATCTTATCCATCTCCACAGCTATCAATTCTCAATCAGTTGTTTCTCTTGTGGTTATTCCAGTGTAACAGCATACATTGTTGGGCCACACAAGTGTTTAAAAAAATCTCACTCTGACACCGCCATCGAGCTGGGATATAACCACATGGTTCAGAGAATCTTGAGATACTTTTGTATCTTTTTTTTCTGTTTCTACCCTTTCTGAAACCTTAGGTTAACTAGTGGTTGCAGGTTAACCAATTGTTAAGGGTAAAATGTCAGCATGAGTTTATATAATACACATAGAAATAAAAGTCACATCAAGGAGTGAAAGGCAGTTGGATTTAAAGAACAATAGGGAAATCTATAAGATCACAGAATCAAAGTTACAAGCGTCCTCAGAAGTCATCTAGATTAACCCCTTCATTTTACAGAAGAGGAAATTCACCCCCACACAGGTTCAGTGACTTGCCAAAGTTACATAGGTGGAATTTAAATTCCAATTCTCATTGTAACAAACAGAAGAGTCTACAGTCTGAACTCAATCTATCTTATCCCAGAAAAGAAGAGAGAGAATGAGTTGATATGGTCATAAAATGTTCTGCCTGGTCATGAGCCTAGCACCAGACCACTCTGGTGTAGGGAGATACATAATACAGGGCCTTCCAGAAGATGTTCATCAACTCGGTGATCCCCCCATTGCGATGGGTGCTGGAGTCCCTTTTTGTGAGTCCGACCAAATGTAAGCCCATCCTTACCTCTCATGTAGGCCAATTACTGTCTTGATTGAGTTTTCACTGCATATGTTTTAGTACCTCATGGTGTTATCTTTTCAAGTTTGTCAAAAAGGCTGCTCTAGTTATCAAAGGTATCGCCTTGCCACTAAGAGGCTAAGGATCTCATTTTATTGGCAATTGCTAACCAGTTAGCGGCTCCCTGAGAAGATGGTCTAAAGCAGGCCACATGTGCCTCTTTAGGTCCTCAAGACCACAGGAAACCCACCTCTGCTCTAAAGGGTTCACACTAAAAATTCTTTAATGGTGCTTTAAGCAGCAAATAATCCAATTGTGTTACAAACATAGTTTTCCTGTGTAATGAAAAGCATGCACATACTTCAAGCATTATAGGCTTGTTTCAATAGCAGTTTAAGACATCATGATCACACACACAATGATTCTGCTGTTTCCGCAACAATTATGTCACACTCTGACCACTTCTGACTAAGCACAATGTGTTCTTGTAATTGCTAAATCTGATATCAAATTATTTCCAAACTGTCACACAGGTTTCCCATTCAAGGGAAAAGTGATTCCCAATGAATCGTCAGACACATGTGCATACGCTTGTCTGCATCATGTATACATCATCAAATTAGTCCTCCTGTCCCCTTGTTTTATCGTCATGATATATATGTTACAAACAACAAAAATGTCAGGCTTTTTAAAGCTGTGATTACTAGATATTCACATTATAAATCATCTTGAAACCTTTATAAAACATCACAAACATTCAACAAAAACAAACCTTATATTGTCTCTCATTGAAATATTAAGGCTATTTTCAGATTTAAACTTATTTTCCACGTATGCTAGTATTCTCTCAGATTTTCAAATGAGCTTACTAGAAATACTGGTTACTCATACAACAGAGTTTCAGTAGCCAATGTACCAGTGGCAAACAAAACAATGTATGCAATTGAGCCGTAAGTATGGTGCATTTCATTAGCTAGTAAAAAGCAAATATTTTGTATTTCTAATTAGCCATTCCTGTTTGTCAATGTTAATGACAAAACAAAAAAAAATGCATTTCAATCTCTCAGCAAGTGAGCTTGTAAAATTATCCTACCACTTCCTCACACACTCATATTTGGGTGAGCAACCATTTTTACTTTATTCTTCTTTTACATCAAAACACAGAAATGAACTCAATGCAACCCAGATTTAAGAATACGTTTGCCTGGCATTGAGTCAAATACTGCAAACCATTGTTCAAGTGAAAAAGTCCAACATCCAATTAAGTTTATATATGATTTTTATATTATGTTAAATGTCTTCCAAATTATAACACTTAAATTTAAACATTTATATTCAATAAAATGTATAAGAAAAGGACATTTTAAATGAAGTTTTAGACATAATAGTTACCATATGAGATCCTACTGGATTACTTCTTTGAATTCTTACAGAATGTCTCATAAAATAACTGTAATTATTTTATAATTGAAGTTTATGATTTTCTATTTAGAGCTTTCATATAAATAATTTTATGACAAAATATAATTGTATATTTTGCAATTATAATTCCATAATACAAATTTTATACATATTATGCATAATGTATATATGCATTATATAAACTTTGGGGAGGGGCAAAAGTTATCTTTGTAGTTATTGGAAACACAATGAATAGATTTAAAAAATACTTATCAGTGGTATATTAAATTAACCATTGGAATTCACAACATATTTTGTATTGAAAGGGATTCTCAGAAAAAAATAACACTGGCAAACCACTGCAAGGGACCCCCCTCAATTTCTGGGGAATAGACCAGAAACTTAACCAAGTTGCTAAATGGCACTGGTGCTACCAGGCTCTTGTCCGGATGCTATACAAGTGCCAAATGATCCTGCCTATCAGCTAACACTGGGTTGGGGTCCTGAAGGTCATTCCCAAAAGTAGCCCATTGCTCTTTGGGTGATTAGTGTTGTGCTGATTCTGGTGTTTCTGCAACAATTATATCAAACTCTGACCATTTCCACCTAAGCACAGCGTGTTCTTGGAACCTTGCCTGAACGCTCACTCCCAGATTCCTATGACTTGCTCTTCTAATTGTTCAGAACTCCCAAGGTCAACATGTGCTACTGCTGCTGCCAGTTGTTTCAATGGGCTGGAGTCAGGAAGACTTGAGTTGAAATTCAGTCTTGGATGTTTACTAGCCATGTGAGTCTGAGTAAGTCATTTAACTCCCATGTGCCTTAGTTTCTTCAACTGTAAAATGGGGACAATAATAGCACTTACCTTACAGGGTTGTTGCAAGGATCAAAAGACATAATATTTGTAAAGTAGTCAGCACAGTGCCTGGCACATTATGGGCATTTGATAAATACTTATTTCTTATAAGTGGTTAAAGAATATGAACAAATAGTTCTAAGAAGAATTACAAACCATTAATAACCAAATGAAAGAATGTTGCAAAACAATTTTGAAAAAAATTAGAGAAATAAAAATCAAAATAACCCTGAGATTTCAGCTCACAGCCTCCAAACTGGCAAGATATAAGATGAGAAGAGCCAGTGTTTGGACATTGTGAGAAAATCAACATGATGGTGCATTGTTGGTGGAGCTGTAGACAGTTTTGTACAACCATTTTGGGAAGAAATGTAGAAGTATGCAAATAAAATGATTGAACTGTCCATACCTTTTGACCTAGAGAATCCATTCCTTAGCCTTATATCCCAAGGAGGTCACTGAAGAAGAAAGGCCCCATGTACACCACAATATTTATAGCAGCACTATTCGGTAGTAGCAAAGAAAAGTAGATGCCTATTGATTAGGGAATGGCTATACATGTGTGTAATGGAATATTACTATTCTGCAAGAAAATATGAATGTGATTAATATAGAGAAGCATGGAGAGATCTACATGAACTTGTGCAGAATGAAGGAAGTAAAATCAAGAAGAGAATAAACACAATGACTAAAACAATGTAAGCAGAAATAACCACACATACAGAAAAAAATCAGAAATGAATGCTGCAAAATCATGAACAATCATGGTTTGAAAGAAGAGATATGAGATGACACTTCCACCACACCCCTCACCTTTGAGGAGGATGTGAGAGATTCACAAAAATGTGCACGCTGCTTATATTTTCAGACTTTTTCAATACATTGATCAGGAATGTTAATTTTTTTCAGCTTTCATTTTTTGTTTTTAACAAAATACTGTTTGTGACACAGGATGGATCTCTGGGATGAAGTGGGGAGAGGAAAACTGGGGGAAACTATGGTGATATTTTTAAAAGACATTAATAAAATGATACAGTTTAAATAAGGTTTGGTATTCCAAAGTGCAATGCAAGAAAACATGGAACACACAGCAAGACAGTCAGTAGAGAGAAAATAAAGCAAGCCAGTTTTATTGAAGGGAAACACCTATACTCATAATGAAGAAGAGTAGACAGAGACAATGAATCCCCTGGAGCAAGAGATAAGGAGACACCAAAACAAGTAAAATCTGATGGGTTTTTAGAGGCTTCCAATTTGGTTCAAACACAAGTAGGCACTGACAGGGTAGTGGGGAGGAACCTGGACCTCTGGACTGGTGCTGGTTCATGCGGGTATGAAGGGGGTGGAAATGTCTAGGGAATCAGCAGCTAGGTGATATTCAAACTCCTCCTGGCAGGAAAATGATCCTTTCAGCCTTTCCTACAGACCTTACTTTGACAGTCACTCAGGGGATTTGAGCTTCCTCAGGGCTTCTTATCACTCCCGGTAAGCTAAGCAGTGTTGAAATGAAGCCCACCGAAGGAAGACAGAAGAAGAGTCACTGAAACTGCCAGCAACCTCCAGAGACAATCCAATGGCCTCCTCTTCAACACATAGTTATTTAGCAAGTTCCATAGTTACTCCAAGGAACATCCTCATGATTCTCCCAGAGGTGATCTTCCCAGATTTTCCAAAAGCCTTCCTAAGAGCTCTTTGCAGTAGGACCCAATTTCAGAGAGTGTCTGATTCAATTCATACATGATCACAACTTTACAGTACAACATCCCTCCAAAAAGGGTCATCACTTAAAGATGTCTAAAGAAATTAGACATCCTGAAGGACCTCATTATTTTTTTAGTTTACCTAATCCATTTTTGGATAGTTACTAATGGGGACAGAAATATGGCCTAAAGGGGGAGTTTCTACTCAGAGTTCATAGTACATTATCACTAAGTGCATACATTATCCCCAGTGCCTATTTAGAAGTGCTGATACTACCTATAGTTTGCCATTCCAGGGCTATCATCTGCCCAGGTCATCATTTAAAAAAGAGATGACAGATTAGGACTTTCTGAAAGCTAGATCATTGGGATTTGATAACAATGCCTGTGATATCACTAAGAAGGGCTAGAAGGTGGAGATAGAGCTTACTAGGGAAACATCTCTACCAGGATGAAACAACCTGCTCAGGACCAGCCAGTCAACTAATTTCACAGGATATCTGAGATTTCAGCAGCTTAAGTCATTCCTGATACCGTAATTCTCAGAATGAGACATATTTGAGGGGAGGCAGGGCAGGAAGCAAAAGATTGTCCACTTTATATCTTCTTACATTACCATGGACATAGTGTGCATTTGACAAATGGTTGTATAAATGAATGAATGAAATACTGAGAAATGAGGCTTGATCCTTGTCCTTAATTCAGTCAGCAAAACAAGAATAACAAGTAAAAATGTCATTTGTCCCCTCTGTCCACCTGAGAAGAGACAGATAGAAAAATATAAGAAAACATAAGATTTTTTTTCATTAACATGGAACATAAGGTGTTATCTGGTATGAGAAATCAGTCTCAGGATCTATCTCCAGGTACAGACATGGGGTTATTTCGGGCAGCCCATAAACCAGTTGCTCACTTTCTTCCGCAATGCCCTCATCACCTCACGGTTTCTCAGACTGTAAATCAAGGGGTTGAGCATGGGTGTAAGGATTGTGTAGAAGAGGGAGACTATCTTGTCATGAGCAGGAGCACGATAGCGTTTGGGCCTCAGGTAGATGAACATGGCTGTCCCATAAAAGAGAGAGACAGCTGCCAGATGGGATGAACAGGTGGTCAAAGCTTTTTGACGTGCCAGGGCAGAATTCATGTTGATCACAGCTCTCAGGATTTTGGCATAAGAAGTCACAATTATAGAGAAAGGGAAGAGGAGCATAAAAACACAGCAAAAATAATTTAGGGTGTCATAGAGGGATGTGTCAGCGCAAGCCAGCTTCAACAAAGCTAGCACCTCACAGAAAAAGTGATCCACCTCTCGAGAACCACAATAAGGGAAAGTCAGGACTACCACTACCTGGATTAACCCATCTAGGGTTCCAAAGGCCCAAGAGCTACCAACAATCTGAAGGCAGACTCGTTGGCTCATAAGGACATTGTAACGTAGAGGGTGGTTGATGGCCACATAGCGATCATAAGCCATCAGGCCCAGTAGAAGGCCCTCAGAGCCAACTAGGGTAACAAAGAAGCCAATCTGCAGCCCACATCCAATAAAAGAAATGTACATGCTTTCATTTATAAAATTGTCAGCCATCTTGGGTACAATGGTACAGATCAGACTGAGGTCCATAAGGGAGAGATGGCTAAGGAAAAAGTACATGGGAGTATGGAGCTGAGCATCACAATAGATCAGGAACAGAAGGAGGATATTCCCAGCCAAGGCCACTGTGAAGACCACCAGGACAGCAGAGAAAAGAACAAGATCAGTTCGATTGTGTGAAAAGATGCCCAAGAGGATGAAATCACCTAAAGTTGAATGGTTCAACCAGGGCTCCATGATTCTACTGTTCAAGATCACCTAGAGAAAGAAAAAGATGGATTCTGAGGCTCAGTGATTTCCTAGACATGCCCTTATCCATCTATCCAGCCAGGTAAGTGGAAGAGTTCTAGATAGAATACTGGGATGGAATCAGGAAGTCCTGAGTACAAATTCTACCTCAGATACTTACTAGCTGTGTGACCTTGGGTAAATCACTTAACTCTCTGCAACTGCATCTGATTTAATCTGTGAAACTGATGGCATTGGACTCATTGGGCTCTTAAGTTACTTGCTCCCTCTAAATCCATGATCCTCTTATCCATCTCTACAGCTATGAATTCTCAATCAGTTGCTTCTTTTGTGGGTATTCCAGTGTAATAGCATACATTGTTGGGCCACACAAGCGTTTATTAAAAATCTCATAATGATACCCCCATACAACTGGGATATAACCACATGGTTCAGAGAACCTTGAGATACTTTTGTATCTTTTTGTTTGTTTGTTTCTGCCCTTTCTGAAACAGTGAAAAAGGTTAACTAGTGGTTGCAGGTTAACCAATTTTTAAGGGGTCAGCATGAGTTTATATAATATACATAGAAATTAAAGTCACATCAAGGAGTGAAAGGCAGTTGGATTTAAAGAACAGTAGGGAAACGAATAAGATCACAGATTAAAAGTTACAAGGGTCGTCCGAAGTCATCTAGACCAACCCCTTCATTTTACAGAACAGGAAACTCACCCCCACAGAGGTTCGGTAACTTGCCAAAGTCACATAGGTGGAATTTAAGCTCCAATTCTCATTGTATCAGAAAGAAGAAACATGACTGCTCCATTATGAGATGGAAAGGAGGTAAACTAATAATCTAGCAATGCTAAGTAGAAACCTGGGAAGACATATTGAGGAAACTGATAGAGAGTGGAGTGAGCAGAACCAGGAAAATAATTTGCATAACAGCAATAGGGTGAAGAAAAACAACTTTCAAAGATTTACATACCCACCTCCAAACTGAGAGGAAGACTCACCATACAAAACGAGATATTGTAGGGAGAAGGGATAGAAGAGGAGGGACACAGTACATGACTAATGAAGGTATTTGTTGTGCTTCACTTTTCATATTTTGTTTTGTGGGGAGGTTAGCTTTTATTTACTATTTTATTTTTTCCCCAGTTACATGTAAAACCAATTTTTGATATTCGTTTTTAACACTTTTGAGTTCCAAATTCTCTTCCTTCCTCCCTTCTCCCCACCACTGAGATGACAATCAATTCAATATGTTATACATGTATGGTCATTCAACATATATCCATAATAATCATGTTGTGAAAGAAAACATACACAAAAAAACTCAAGAAACATAAAGTAAAAAGAAAACAAACTGTGCTCAATCTGTATTCAGAAACCATCAGTTGTTTCTCTATGGAGTGGACTGTTCATATTTGAAATAGAGATCTCACTACCACCACCCTTATTCATCTCCTTTTGACTCACAACCACCTAGTATCCCCATAAAAACTATTCTGAATATTTTTCTCTCTCTTTAATTGTCCAATTCTCTCTCTGTTTAAAAACACTTATCAAATGTCATGATCCTTTCTTGGTTGTCACGTTTCTTGACATCCCTTCAACACTTGATAGCATCAATCCCTTTCTCCTTGTTACACACACACACACACCCACACACACACACACACGTATGTATATAGATATATACTAATTCTTCTCCAATCTATATGATGCTTCCTATCTGCTCTTGTTATTCCCATCATCACCCCTAAGTAGTAACATTCACCAAGGTTCTGTACTTTTTCTTCCTTCTCTCAGTGGTGCTAGACATTTTCACTATTCATCTATCATTTCTATTCTGATCATTCCCAAGTCTAAATGTCCCATCTAGATGTCCCATGTTCAGAGAATCTTGAGATATTCTGTATCTTTTTTTTTTGTTTCTGCCCTTTCCGAAACAGTGAAAATTACGTTAACTTGTGGTTGCAGGTTAACCAATTGTTAAGGGTAAAGGTCAGCATGAGTTTATATAATATACATAGAAATAAAAGTCACATCAAGGAGTGAAAGTCAGTTGAATTTAAAGAACAATATGGAGCCTTAGCAGTACTAGATATCTCACTTTATTACAAAATAGTAATCATTAATGCAGTACTGGTTAAAGATTAAAGGGGCTTATAAGTGGAACAGATTAGTTATACAACAAATAGCAGCAAACAAATACTCCAGCCTATTATTCTACAAGCCCAAGACATTAGCTATGGAATTAAAAAAAACAAAGTTCAACAAAAACTGTTGGGAAAACTGGAAAGCAATATGGTAGCAATTAGCTTTAGTGTGGACCATCACCTCAAACTACATAGAATGGACACATGGCTTAAATATAAAAACAAAAATCATAAACAAATTAGAGGAGCAAAAAAGACATTACTGTTCAGATCTATGTATGGGGAAATAGCTCCAGACCAAAAAAGGGAGAAAGAAGGACAAAGAAAATAAAAAGGACTACTATAATCACATAAAATTTTAGTTGTATGCATAAAGTTAATGCAACTAAATTAGGAGGGTAGCAGTTAAAATAGGGGGAAATGGTTGTAGAAAGTTTCTTCAATAAAATTTTTATTTGAAAGATATACAAGGAACTGATTCAAATTTAAAAGAATAAGAACCCTTCCCCAACTAATAACTGGGCAAAGCATATGAATTTTCAATTCTCAAAAGAATAAATCAAAGCTATCAACCAACATGAAAAAATGCTCCAAATCACTAATAATTAGAGAAATGCACATTAAAACAATTGTGAGATTCACCTCATCCTCATCATGTGGAAAAAGTGGGGACAAATGGGAAAATGACTAATGCCTCAGGGATTGAGGGGTTAAAAAGACACATTGCTGCCCTGTTACTAAAGTTAGGAACTGGTAGAGCCATTCTAAAAAACAATTTAAAACTACACAAAACACTCCTAAACTGTTCATCCCTTTCACTCTGAAGCATCACTGCTAGGCCTATAACTTAAAGGGAATAAACAAAGAGGAAGAGGATCCATATGCACAAATAACTATTAGCAGCCCTTTCATGGAGGCAAAGAACTGGAAGCTGAGAGGGGACCTATCAACTAAGAAATGACTAAACAAATAAACACACATGAATGTCACAGAACACTATTGTGCCATAAGAAATAATCAAAGGAATAGTTTCAGAGCAACCTGGGAAGGCTCATGTGAATCGATTCAGAATGAAGTGAGCAGAGCCAGGAGAACAATTAATACCATAAAAGCACTGTAAACATCAAAAACACGAAAATAAATCTGATCCACACAATGACAAATCATGATACCAGAGGAATGATGATGAGGAATACTATCCACCTTCTGACAGAAAGGTGATAAACTAAAATGCAAAATGATACTTGAAATTTTGGAAATAGAGAATGTGGGAAATAGTTGTGCTTGAAAATGTGTATTTCTTAGAAGAGATTTGATTTTCTTTTTTCAGTGGAGGGAAGGAGGAAGGGAAGGGGAAAAATAGACACTTGTTAATTGAAAAATAATAAATTTTAATTTAAAAAAGAAAGCTTTGCAAACTATAAAAAAATCCTGGCTCTTATCTTCATTAGCTGTATAAGAATATACAATTCATATAATTTCTCAGACCCTTAGTCTTCTTATTTTTAACACTAAAATGGTACTATTCGAAGTACTTCATCTCCAGTTCTAAGACACTCACTGTGATGTTGACGTACTATTGTATTCTCCAAGGTTCAAGCCCTGGTATGTGCTATCAAAGTAAAAAGCTTTGCCTATGGGCCCTGTAGTAGAATATATGTCTTTTTCCTGTGGTCATGACTACCCAAATTCAAAGAGAATCATTACCTTCTTGATCACAGGAGGATCAATCACCACACCATTGGTATCACAAATACTCAAAGTATAGCTATACCAATGTCAAAAGCTTGTTGCTAGAATCAAGTGAGATAATCTATAGAAAACATTCCATCAATACAGAAGTGCTATGAAAATTCTATATAGTTTTTTACTACTCTTTCTCATTATTTCTCTCATTTGCCTCATTTAGTCTCTACCTAATGCCACCACTCTGCTTAAGCTTCATATTCCCTCATTTGGGGACATTACAAGGCAAGTACAAATCTTATTCTTTACCCTTTCTACTTGTGTGACCTTACACAAATTTGTTAACCTCTGGGACCAAATATCCTCATTTGTAAAATGAGGGAAGTTGGCCAAAATCATGAATCCAGAGAGGGAAGGAATCTCAGAGACCATGTCATATTAGACATTTTACCTCTAATTTCTCCAACCACTCCTCTAATTCATCCTAACACCAGATTAATCTTCATAAAGCATCATTTTAATTGTGTCACTTCCCTACTCAAAAATCTTCACTGTCCCATCTTCTAAAGAAATTCCCAAATCTTTAGCTAATCATTCAAAAGCATGCAATCTTCCTCCACTTATCTTTCTGACTGAATCTCCCACTGCTATTCTTTCCATACTCAACTGTATCAAGAAATGCAATGTCTGAATTCAGCTAGACAGGTTAAGAGAGAGAAAGGAATTTGTCCAACATAACACACCTTCTAATAAGCAACAGAGCCAGAACTGAATCCCAAGTTTCCTGATGCCAAGTATGATACTCTTTTGTCAACACAACACTACTTCTGCCAAAAACTTTTGTCATTGCTTCCTGTAGACTTGCATGAGGAAATTTGATAAAAGTCTGTATAATTTTTAAAAGTTCATTCAAAAATAAATGTTCATTACTTAACTTTGTAGTACAAATATTTTGGTTCTTTTGCAGCAGAGAAGGTACATGTAATTTCTTTAATTCAAATATTTTAATATGAAGAAAGGTTATTAGTTTAAAAAATTTGCATTTTCATATTCATAGGAATGAAAGACAATGGTCTTTACCTTATATAGACAGTACATATGTAGTCCATTTGCATTTCCTGCTATGTAAAGTATCCAGAAAATAATAGGATACTGAACTTTACATAGAAAGTCTCTTGAAGAAACTTCTGGGATTGTTGAATTATGAACAAAGGAAAAAAAGCCAACAACTTTATATTATGGTCAAAAGAAAAGTTTGTACTAAATATGGATCTTCCTAGCCATTCCACTGGCATCAAGCCTTTCCATGTGCCTGTCTCTAACAGGTATCTTCCATGTTAGTTAGATCATTTCCATGTAAAGAGGAATTCAACAGTTATAAAAGTAGATTCACCTCATGTCCAGTATTTACATCATCATCCCTTCTCTATTTATGTAATATGGAATAAACATTCACAGTACTTAACAACGTGGTTTTTTATGGCTTTCATAGCGATAAGATAAAGGTTGATAAAAGAATAAGAGAGGTAAAGTGTGCAAATACAAATAAAATATGCAATCACAAAAACGATGCCACCACAGGGTTCAGAGTCTGAAGGTCTTAACGTGAATCCTGGTTCTCTCACTTACTCCCTAAGTGACCCTTGGGAAATCACTTAGCCATTCTAAATCTGTTTCCACATTTGTAGAATGAAGGAGCTGGTCTAAATAATCTCTAATGTTCTCTCCAAGCTCTAAATCTTTGACTCTACAATCCATGATCCTATAACCCTGTGATAAGCACTTTCATTTGATTCCAAAACTGGAGTGATGGATCAAAAAGGCTCATTGGAACTCCTTTGGGAAACCCTCTTCCCACAGAATTAGGTTTGTTCAGTAGCTAGGAATGAGGCAAGGATAGTCTGTGGAATGATCTATACTAAATGAGTTAGATAAAAGGATCAATATCAAAACTTGCATTTTTGATATTGCACCAAAGTCTAGTTGTGCATGTATTAAGAGCCAAGAGGGAGGCATGGGAGTCATTCACACAAGAATGCTGCCAGAAGGAGGACTCCCAGAAAAATGATGGGGAGGGAGATAGGATGTCCCTGATTTCAATACATCCTTCCCCATACTCTGATGTGCTTGGGTAGAGGAGAAAAGTTACCAGTCTGGGAGTCTCAGTTTCTCTTGTCATGCGGTATAGATTTTATACTATTCAAGATCTGTTCTAGTACCCCAATTTCACATAAGAAAATAGCAATAACTTCCACTTATATAACACTTCCAAATTTGCAAGTTTTTTTAAAAATACCTCATTTATCACCTTTTGTTGTAGTATATTTACTTGCAGACATCTCTTATTCTGATAGAATATAACCTTTTTAAGGATAAGAAACATTTATATTTTTAAGGAAAAGAATCAATTCTATTTTTGTCTTTGTATTGCCAACACAGAGTATCATATCTAAAACATAGTAGGTTCTTTAAAAAATGTACATTAAATTTAACTGAATGATCTCTGCAATCATACCTCAGACCATTCTTTCCAACTGGAATGCTATCTTCCTACCACTCCATTTTTGCCTATTAAAATCCTGCCCTTCCTTTAAAAATCAGCCTGAATCCCACTTCCTTCAGGAAGACTTCATGTACCACTCCAGTCAGAAATGATCTCTGCAAAATCCTAAGGCATCTTACCACCCTTCTCTCATAGTATCTTGTGCTGAAGCTATTTGCATCCAAGAGATAAGAATTTTTTCTCATAGTCTGTAAGGGCAGAGAGGAGGAGGAAAAGGCTGGAAGGAAAGAGCAAAAAAAAAAAAAAAGACCTAGATGGGTTACCAATTTTTCATTTGGGAACAAAAGAAAATATACTATTTATATTACAGTTTTAACTACTGCTCTCTTTTCTCTCTCCCAGAGCTAGAGAATAGTAAGTTTTCCTTCCTACAATCATCTTGCAAAGACTTAATGATTAAGATTCAATATTCTTTTCCTTTCTCTTTCCTTGGCTAAATCAACCTAGTTTCTTCTGCCTCCTGTCCTCCCTGGCATTCATTTCTTAGTTTTCTAGATCACTCTTCCACTACGGAGGTCAAAATTAGACCCAGGACAGAGAGAGGAAGAAAGGGAGAGAGAAAGATTGACAAAACAGAAAGTTATGGTAATCAGCAGACCAAGAGCGGGGAGAATCACCCAGAAAGGCAGAGAGGGAGGCAGGAAAATGCAGCAAGAGAGAAACAATGAGGAGAGAAGAAAGACTGAGAGGTAAACAGTAACTGAAAGAGGAAAAGATGGAAAATCAACATGCAACAAAGCAGAAATTCCTTGAGAGGTGAAAAGAGCAGGCGGGACAGTCACTCACCAGTGATCCTCTCGAGAGAAATGGGCTCAGCAGAGAAACTCCTTCACCAAAGTGCCTCTAATATTAAAAAATAAAATATATCTTTTCACATAGTGGGAATATCAGGAGAGTGCCTACAAATATCACATATCATTCTCAGGCTTCCTGGTCTCTTTCTGCCCTACACTCTCAGACTGGATCAGTACTTAAACCTTATGGGAGCAAAAAGCTCAGTGACCAGTTTTCTAGCTCACTCTGTCAATCTGTTGCTCTGTCTGTCTTTCTCTTTATCAGCCAGAGAAATTTCTCTTCTCCTCAGTCCAAATAGAAAGGGAAGAAAAATACTGGCCCAGATAAGAAACTCTGAATCAGGAACAGTGGGCAATGCCACATCTTTCTTTCAACTCTCCCATACCAGCTCACCCTGAAGAACAGGGTCTCTACTCACCATCCACCTAAGGATTAAATCCCAAGGAAAGAGCTCAGAGTCAGTTTCATTCCCAGGGGAAGTGCAGGTGCCCCCAGCCACAAGGACAAGCTCTCTCCAGCTCACAATTAGCACAGGTCCAAAGAAAGGGAGCAGTAGGCAAGAACTGTGAGTGACAACATATGCAGGTCAGGAATCTAGAACATGGCAAAGAGAAAGAAAAGAGATTGGTTAGTACAGACTTCTTTAAAAGTATAAAGAAGATGTAGCTTGTCTTTATTACCTTCCCATTTTTGTTTCTGCACCTTCATCCAGGCAGCACTTAATGCCCTCATACTGTCACATCTGCCCAGGGATTTCCTATTCAATGCCTCAGACATCCCTGCAGATTCCTATGATCCAGGTTTTTCTTTTCTCCTTCTTTCATCAAAATCTATTCGAATTGGAAGACCTAACGTGGAAAGACTCTCTCCCACTTACTTCCCCTTTTTAAGAATTGCTTAAATCTTTAAGATGGAGTTTCTTCATAAAATGAAAATCAGAGTAACCATACCACTTATAGTTGTCAATGAGAATCAAATTATGACTGAAGGGGACTTTGTAATCAAAACAAATAGTTCATTTTTGCTATTCTAAAATGTTCTTCCAGCTCTCCTTCAATCCTACTCAAATAACTCATGAGGACATGGAGGTGAACCTAGGTTCTCAATGCCCTATGAGTTACAGCTCTATCTGGCCTGGCTTGCCAAGTTGGAAAAGCCTTACCTACAGGCCCAGTGGCATCTTTATATCACAACTATCCTAGTTAAAACCTAGAAAGAGACCCATGACTGGAATTCTAGTTACCAGGTGATAAATTTTTGTGACTACAACTGACAAATACTATCTTTTGAGGAGTTATGGGCTTATTATTTGCATCAATAGAGGGAATGCCCATACCTCTAATGAGATTGGAGTATTTATTCCTCCACAATCTGGCTCCCAGTTAGCTACCTTTTCAGAATTAGCTCCCATTTTTCCCGGATAGAATCCCTCTGCTCTACCTGAACAAGTCTGCTCAGGAGAGGCAACTAGGTGGCACGTTGGAGAGGGAATCAGAAGAGTCAGAAAGACCCAAGTCCAAATCTGGCTTTGGTTGCTCATTGATTGTGTGACCTTTGGTAAGTCACTTAACCTCCTTCTGTCTCAGTTGTCTCATGTGCAAAATGAGAATGATAAAAATAGCACCTCCAAAGACTACTATGAGGATCAAGTGAGAAAACATTCTTAGAGTGCTTTGCTAACCTTGAAGGGAGATATAAATGCTAGCTATTGTTGTTATCAAAAGAGACAACATTATACATTGTAGAGAACATAGAACTTGGTATCAGAAGACCTGAATATAAGTCTTAACTAATGTTAATTTAACTCCAAGACAAACTAGTTATCTGATCTGCAAGATAGGTCCCCTATTTGACACTCAGTTTCCTCTATGTAAAATAAGGATAATCACATATGCACTACAAGAAGGATGGTAAGTTTGAAGGGGAGAAAAGGGTGAGATATTGAAAATAAGGAATTGATGAGAGAGCAAATTTCATGACTTGTAAGGCAGATTAGTTCAAAAGACTACTCTGTGTAGGAACCAGAGACAATAATGTAATAAGTTTGGGGTTCCAGGAAAACTCTGAGAGAAAAATTTAACCAGAACCTAGAGGTTGTAACTGTTGCTAGACAGAAATGACCCTGATTTCCTGAGGATAAGAGATTTGAGATACGTAGCCTGACTGGTTTGAGGTAGAAGAAAAAAGACGTAACCAGAGGAAGAGGACTCCTCTATTAAACTATACGTATTTGAAACCATAAGTAAAGTGGAACAGTTTTAATTTACCAATGTATAGGGGATAGTGACTGGACCTATGGTGTCATTTATATAGGCATGTATAGAATACACTCTGCCTCACTCTCCCAGAGCCAGATTTGCTACATCTCTCCTCAGGGATATAGTTTGGGAGGTGCTGGTAAATGTTTACTGATCAACACTCTGAAAATAGAAGAGGACACATTTTAAAGTTTAACCTATGTTACTAACACCTTCTTAAGTCTAGAAAATCAACAGAAAAATAAATCCAGCCATAATTGAAGTCTGCCAATTTCTGAAGAATAGATGCTCATGCTGAAAATTTAACAATTGGCTCTTATACCCTTGGTTCTAAGGTACCTGGAAAGATTGCAATGGTATCTTTATTGCCATTGGTTCATCCCCCACTGGCTGTGCTCACAAGTTGTTAGGTGCTAGTAACTAGTGAAAATCATGTAATATCATGTGAACTAATCTATGCCAGTGCCTGAACTAATCAACCAGAAGAAGACCCTCAGCCTAAAAGATAACCCTTCCTTCCTCTCTGAGTAAACTCAGAGAATGCCTCTTCCGTATCAACAAGGCCAGAGGAAGCTGACCAGAAAATTCTTCTGTTAATGACTACCAAGGACAAGGAACCTTAACGAAAGACACTATCTTGAATAGTGGAAATTGTCTTATCTTAATATTTTATGGACATATGCTATATTGTGTCATGTTAATGGTAAAGAAAACACAAATATGTTGGGTCATAGTTTCATTTGACACTTCATCAAATCTCTTATCTTATTGTATTTACCACCTATTCAATTAAGAAAATTCCTTGCTCATACTATGGTGAAACATACATGGAGATCATAATTTTGAGACATGAATTGAGATTGATCTAAAACATATTTAAGCCTTTTCATTCCTTTTATTAGTCAAAATTTAAGTTTTGGCTCCATGATCATGTATCTGCTAGCTTTAGGGGAATAAAGAGTATGAATTTATATATCAACTAACCCATTTGCCTCTTTTAACCAAAGTTTCAGGTTGACAATTATGGTGCAGTTGACTTTGGATGGAACTGATGGAGTAGGAGAAATAGCACCCCAACAACACTAGACATTCAGGTGCCTCAGGATTCATTTTTCTTGAAGTCTTAACCTTGAAGCGATTCTGTAAGTTCTCCTATTCCTAGCTTCCAAAGAACTTCCACTAGTTTGGTTGAAGTACGAAATTCCCTTTAACATACCTCAGGGGATGAAGGATCAAGTCAATGTTCAAACTCATTGTATAGATCCCCTGGAGGTAAGGATCAATCTAAGAAAAATTAGTTATGGGACAATCATAAACAAAAATTAAAATCCTGCTAACAAGACCTCAGCCTCCTACATGTCAAGCCATTACCAGTCTAATGACCACAAATACTGCCAGCGCTGATGGAAGTAAACTAAAGATAGCCCCAAATGATGTTGGCCACTATGGGGCTCTTTTAACTAATAAAAGTTACTTTATCTTAAAAACCAAATCAGTTTAACGTCCAATAAACCATATGTCTAAGAGCGGAAATGTTTTCATTGTTGCTTTGTTGAGATGGCAGAGCTACAACAAAAGGCAGCACCTTCTTCCCTTAAGGCTAGCAAAGCTATTTCATCATCACTCCCAATACTGGCTAATTCCCTCCACCCCACTCTCCCATCTTTCCCAACAACCCCAGCCAGTCAGTGTCCTCCAAACTACACTCCTCCTCTACCCTATTCCTTACTTCCTCCATCCCCCCTTTCCCTTAAGGATTTCCCTCAGTTTATAGCTAAACCTCCTTCCCCACTTGCCCAAACACTAGCATTACAGCCTGAAGAGAACCTTAAAGCAAAAAGGGAGCTTCAAACAGCTCCCATCCCAAACTCATACCCCACCCCTAATATGGTAAGGGACCACAAACCTGGTATTTGTCATTATTGCCAGAGATCAAGGCATTGGAAAGTTGATTGTAGGACCTACCTCAAGGATGTGAACAGTCAGAAACATCAGGATGCCAAGACACCGCCCCCCCCAACAACAATAGAGATGCTCCGAGGAAAGGCTGTAGGATTGGATCCCCATCCACCCTAACCCTGTCAGGTCTTGAATCCTTGCAAATTGCCCATCCTCGGAATAGTAATTGCCAGTTTGTGATAAGAATTTTTAAAAAGCTTCTAATTCCTCTTCTCTCTCTCATTAATTGTACACTGTGTTTGTATTTGTATTTGTCCCTGTCAATCTGTCTGCCTGTGTGTGTCTCTGTGTTTGTATCATGTGTGCTGTAAATGTATTTATTACCTTGTAAGATTTATAATGCAGGCAGCCAGAGGCTTCTAAGGGCTGCAGCTGGCAAAGCAAACAAACAACCCTGTAAGATTTTCTTCCTTGTGGTTCCTGGTCTGACCAAGCTGGAAGATCAGTGAAAAGTCAGATGCAGCTAAAAATATCTTAGCTAAGTCTGGAAGTTTTGAGATTAATCATTAAGAAGTTTGGAAATTGATCATTTTGAGATTGCTGGAGAAAACTCCTGAGACTGGGGGCAACTCTTGGAGCTCACCTGTGCTAAAACACCTCCTCCCAATCCTGATTGCTCAGCATTCCTCACTCCCTCCCCAGATCAGATTAAGAGAAGAGAATGCGGGAGAATTGTAGGAAAAATTTAATCACTCTTTCCCACCTAGCAAAGGAGGAGGGGGTAGGAACAGTAATCACAGACTGGCAATGGCTATAATGGCCATGTGCCTCTGGCCACCTTGTAACCCACCCTTCTAGGCAAAGCCTGGAAATGTCACCTAGTCCTACACATTCTACCCACCCTGCCCCAGCAGCTGCAAACTGCTCTAGGTTCAGTAAATTCTGCAGCTGTGGAGGAAAGGAGAGCTGGACAGATCCAGCCTGTGGCAAGCATTCCCTAAACCCTGCCACCAAGAATTATCACCAATGGGAAGCCAGTCTCTGCTCTTGGTAAACTCTACACTTCTGTTCCAGTTACAAAATGTACCAACTTTTGGTAAGCTATTTTATCTCTGGCTGTCCCATTTTCTAATTTATACAGGGAAAATAATAATGGTTGTTGTTATAGGATCAAAGTGCTACAATAATTGTAAGATGCTTAACACAATGACTGGCATACGTTAGACACAATGTTATTACTATGTCTAATTTAAAGTAATTGTTCCATATGTCACAACTTTGAAGTAGTTTTTAAATACCAAAAGTAGTAAGTAGTAACTAAAAGTAGTAAGATCAATAATTTCTATGTGTGATCATCTAGAATGTTGATGTTATTACTGTATTAATAAATTGTATTGTATTTCTGAAGTTCCCTTAGATTGTAAAATCTGAAAGAATGTTATGAGGTAGAAAGGGTGTAAAAACTTTTCATCTGGATTTTGTTGCATATGAATTGGGCTTTTAGAAAGATGTGATAAAATCTGATGGTTTGAAATTGTTATGTTTGGTTATAAATAAGTAATAATAATAATATTGATATTTACCATGATAGCAGATTTTTTCATTTAAAATCTTGGCTATTATCAAAATAAATATGAAGGTTTAAAGTTATGGTTTCCACATGTTAATGGTGAGATGAATGATTCTCTGTGCAATGTGATTTAGAAAAGCATTCATTGAATGGATGATCAATTGTTTCAAGTTTTAAATACATAATAATGTTTAGGGCATCCTTATATATTTCTAGATTGTGTAATTTGATTGTATCAGGTATGTTGTTAAGAAAGAAATTTCTCTTATAATCTAGATGTTAGATGAAGAATTGTAGAAAAATAAGAGAGAATGAAAGGGCTAGGATAAATCTCCAAGTTTTATCTATATTTGAACCTCAAAGAATTAATTTTAAAAAATAATTGAAATCATTAACAACTTTAGTAAAGTTGCAGGATATAAAATAAATTCACACAACGCATTAGCATTTCTCTATATTACCAAGAAAGTCCAGCACCAAAAGATAAAAACAGAAACGCCATTTAACTAACTATAGGCAATCTAAAATGCTTGATTCTATGGAGAAGAGAAAAATTCATGACCAAACAAGAGACTGACAACATTACAAAATGTAAACTGGAAAATTTGGACTATCCCAAATTTAAAAGTTTTTGTACAAGCAAAACCAATACAAGTAAGATAAGAAGGAAAGCAGAAAGCTAGGAAATAATCTTTACAGCAAATGTTTCTGATAAACGTCTCATTTCTCAGAAATATAGAGAATTGAGTCAAATTTATAAGAATGCAAACCATTCCCCAAATGGTCAAAGGATATAAATAAGCAGTTTTCGATGAAGAAACCAAAGCCATACAGTCATATGAAGAAATGCGCTAAGTGGCTATGCATTAGGGAAATACAAGTTAAAACTACTCTGAGGTATCACCTCACATCTATTGAACTGGCTAATATAACAGAAAAGGAAAATGAGAAATGTTGGAGAGGATGGGGAAAAATTGGGACACTAATGCATTGTTGGTGGAGTTGTGAACTGATCCAACTATTCTGGAGTGTAAGAACTGTGCTCAAATGGCAATCAAACTATGCATGCCTTTTAACCAAGCAGTACTAGGTCTATATCCCAAAGAGATCACAGAAAGAGGAAAAGGGACTACTTGTACAAAAATCATTACAGCTGTTCTTTATATGGTGCAAAGAATTGGAAATTGAGAAACCCATCAATTGGGGAAAAACAGAACAAGTTATGGTATGTGGAGATATACAAATACTATTCTGCTATAAGAAATGATAAGCAGGATGATTTCAGAAAAACCTAGAATGGTTTACATGAACTGATGCAAAATGAAGGGAACAGAACCAGGAGAACTTCATACACAATATCAATAGTATAGTACAATGATCACCTATGAACAACTTGGCTCTTCTCAGCAACACAATGATCTAAGACAATTCCAAAAGACTTACGATGGAAAATACTATCCACACCAGAGAAAAAACTGATGGAATCTCTGATCAGAGCATACTATTTTCAATTACCTTCTGTTTTGGAAAGGTGGTTCTTTTCTTTTGAACTGTTTCTTTTTTCACAACATGACCAATATGAAAATGTTTTACATGATTACACATACATAACATAGTAAATTGCTAACCATGCTAGGGAGGGGATGGTAAGGAAGGGAGGGAAATAACTTGGAACTCAAAATTTTTTTTAATGAAAGTTAAATATTAGCTTTACACGTAATGGGGGAAAATACTATTTTAAAAAAGACAAATATGATGCTTTAAAAAAACTTTGGCAATTCCATTGGGGTTAAGTGACTTGACAAGGGTAACATAACCAGCATCAAGTCTCTGAGGCCACATTTGAACTCTGGACCTCCTGGTTCCTGGCACATAGTAAGTGTTTAATAAAAGCTTCTGGACTGATTGTTATGAAGATCACTCAAATATAACATGGATATTTAGCCCTCATCCTTGACAAACAAATTCATTTGAGTATACTGTTTCCTCAAGCTATTGTCTTATTACCTCTCCTTCATTTATTTTTTAAATTCTGGATATTTTTCATCAAAAAAACTACACAACAAACTTTCTTCCTTTGCATTTTATTTAAATAGAATGAATCATTTTTCATACTTCTTAATAACATAAAGAAATCTAAGTCATGTAATGAAATAATGAATAAGATAACATGTAATAACTGTCTTGTCTTCCTTGTCATAGGATAAGAGATTTAAAGATGGAAGGGACTTACACTGTCCTAATTTTGGAGTTAAGTAGTGACTATCCAAGGATGAACAGAGCTTGAGAAGCAGAGGCAGGATTTTATCTGACTGATTCCAAACTCAAAACCCATCATTGTGCCTGCCAAAGGAGGTGAAAATGCAATTGCAAAGGACAGTCCTTTAAACTTTAAACCTCTCAAGGACACCCTAGACACCTGAAAATGAGGGAGAGAAAAAACATAGGGTTGTCTCACCACCTGCCATCCAGCATTCCTGCCTGACCCTAAGAAACGTCTTCACTCACAGGGGATTGAAAGACTAGGGAATGGGGCAAAGTGGCTAGGTAATAGAGGTTCTGCTTGAGGTAACTCACACAGGGGGCACCTGAACTGTCCCCATATCCAGATGATAGAACATACCTCTTTCTCAACCTACCACAGGATGGGAAGGATGGAATAGTGGTGGGAGCAGCACCTGTTTTAAATAGGCTGGGCTGATATTTTTATGAGGACTAGGAGGCCATCCTTGCAACAGATTAGCCTTTTTTAAGTTCAATTTTTGGTTTTTTAATTTTTAATTTTCAACACTCACTCCCACAAAATTTTAAATTCCAATTTTTCTTGCCATCTCTCCCTTCCTCCCTTCTCCAAGATGGCATGCATTCTGATTATCTCTTCCCCCAATCTTCCCTCCCTTCTATTACAACTCCCCCCCGCTTTCTCTTATTCCCTTGCTGTCTATTTTTTTTTTGCAGGATAAGATAGATTTCTATACCCCACTGCCTGTATGTCTTACTTCCCAGTGGCATGTAAAAATAATTTTCAACATTTTTTTTTAATTTTTGGTTTCCAACTGGCCATAGACTAATGCCTGACACCATACACCAGAATAAAGTCCAAATGCGTACATGATGTAGGTATAAAGGTTGATACCATAAACAAATTAGGGGAGAAAGGAATAGTTTATTTATCAGATTTATGGAGAGTGGAGAAATTTATGACCAAACAAGAGAGAGAGAACATTATAAAATGCAAAATGGATAATTTTGATTACAACAAATTGAAAAGTTTTTGCACAAACAAAGTCAATGCTACCAAGATTAGGAGGGAAAGAGAAATCTAGGAAAGAATTTTCATAACTAGTGTCTGTAGTACAGGTCTCATTTCTAAAATATATGGAAAACTGAGTTAAATTTCAAAAAATATAAGTCATTTCCCAATTGGTAAATGGTCAAAGGTTATGAACAGGGTGTTTTCAGAGGAAGAAATTATAAGATATCTGTAGTCATATGAAAAAATGCTCTAAATCACCATTGACAAGATAAACGTAAATAAGAAGAAAACTCTGAGATACCACATCACACCTGTCAGATTGGCCAACATGACAAAAGAGGAAGATGATAAATGCTGGAGAAGATTTAGGAGAGTTGGAACAATAATTCATTGTTACTGGAGCTGTGAACTGATCTAACCATTCTGGAGAGCAATTTCGAACTATGCCCACAGAGTTATAAAAATGTGCATACCCTTGATGCAGCAATATCACTTCTAAGACTGTACCCCAAAGAGATCATAAAAATGTGAAAAGGAACCACATGCACAATAATATTTAAAGCAGCTCTTTCTGTAGTGGCCAAGAACTGGAAATATAAGAAATACCCATCAACTGGGGAATGGTTGAACAAGTTGTGGTATATGAATGTAATGGAATCCTATTGTGCTGTAAGAAAGGACAAACAGGCAGACTTCAGAAAAATCTGGAAAGACTTATATGAACTGATGCTGAGTGAAATGAGCAGAAGCAGGAGACCATTATACACACTAAGAGCCACACTGTGTGAGGACTGTATCTGAAAGACAGCCCTTCACAGCAATGCAAGGACCTAAAACATTTCCAAAGGATTCTTGATGCAAAATGCCATCCACATCCAGAGAAAGAACTATAGAATCTGAATGCAGAATGAAGCAAACTGTTTTCTCCTTTGTTATGCTTTGGTTTGGTTTGGTTTTTCTCATGGTTTCTCCTATTCATTTTAATTCTTCTACACAACATGACTAATGTGCAAACGTGTTTAATAAGAATGTATGTGTAGAACCCACACAGGATGAGATGCCATCTTATGGATGGGATGGGGAGGGAGGGGAAGAAAATTTAAAACATATGGAAGTGATTGTTGAAAACTGAAAACAAATAAATTCATTTTAAAAGAACCAAATATGTATTTTAAAAACACCTCCCATTTATTCTATTCTCTCCTTATACCTCCTCAAAAGTGTTTGCTTCTGATGACCCCCTCCTCTGAATTGCCCTCCCTTCTACCATCTTACTCCCCTCTTATCCAATTCCCCCCTACTTTTCTGTAGGATAAGATAGATTTTCATATCCAATTGAGTGTGTATGTTATTCTCTCCTTAAGTCAAATCCAATGAGAGTAAGGTTAACTCATTCCCTCTCACCTCCTCCCTCTTCCCCAACATTGTAAATGATTTTTCTGCCTCTTTTATGTGAGATGATTTACCCCATTCTATTTCTCCCTTTCTCCTTCTCCCAATGTATTCCTCTCTTACCCCTTAATTTAATTTTTTAGATATCATTACTTTGTTTTCAACTCACTCTATGCCCTCCATCTATGTATATGTATGTATGTATATATACATATATATGTATGTACATATATGTGTCTATGTGTGTATGTATATATTACCTCCAAGTACCCCAATATTGAGAAAACTCTGAAGCATTAAAAATATTATCTTTTCATGTAGGAATGTAAACAGTTCAACTTTAGAAAGTCTCTTATGCTTTCTCTGTCCTGTTTACCTTTTCATGCTTCTCCTGATTCTTGTATTTGAAAATCAAACTTTCTATTCAGCTCTGGCCTTTTAATCAACAATACTTGAAAGGCCTCTATTTCACTCAATGTTCATTTTTCCCTGAAGAATTATACTCAGTTTTACTGAGGAGATAATTCTTGGTATTAATCATAGCTTCTTTGACCCTTCGAATATCATATTCCCAGCCCCCCACTCTCTTACTGTAGTAGCTGCTAGATCTTGTGTTATCCTGATTATGTTTCCACAGTACTCAAATTGCATCTTTCTGTCTGCTTACAATATTTTCTCCTTGATCTGGGAGTTCTAGAATTTGGTTACAATATTCCAAGGAGTTTTCCTTTTGAGATCTCTTCCAGGAGGTGACTGGTGGATTCTTTCAATATCTATTTTACCCTCTAATACTAGTTCAAGACAGTTTTCCTTGATATTTTCTTCAAAGATGATATCTAGGCTCATTTTTTAAATCATAGATTTCAGTTATTCCAATAAATTTTAAATTATCTCTCCTGGATATATTGTCTAGGTCACTTTTTTCAATGAGATATTTCATGTTATCGTCTATTTTCTCATTCTTTGGGTTTTCTTTTATAATTTCTTGCTTTCTCATAAAGTCATTAGCTTCCATTTGCTCTATTCCAATTTTTAAGAAATTATTTTCTTCAGTGAGCTTTTGGACCTTCTTTTCCATTTGGTCAATTATGCTTTTTAGGTATTCTTCTCCTCATTGGCTTTTTGAACCTCCTTTTCCATTTGAGTTAGTCAATTTTTAAGGTGTTATTTTCTTGAGCATTTGTGGGGTTTCCTTTAGCAAACTGTTGACTCATTTTTCATGGTTTTCTCATGCACCATTCTCATTTCTTTTCCCAATTATTCCTCTACTTCTCTTACTTGATTTTCAAAATTCCTTTTGAGCTCTTCCATAGGCTGAGACCAATTCATATTTTCTTTGAGACTTTGGGTGTAGGAGACTTTGTTGTCTCCTGGTTGTATGTTTGATCTCCCTTTTCACCAAGGTAAGATTCTATAGTCTGATTTTTTTCCACTGTTTGCCCATTTTCCCAGTCATTTACTTGACTTTTCAGATCTTTGTCAAGGTAGATCTCTGCTTCCAGTGGGGTAGGGAAGGGACGATACTGTCCCAAACTTCAAAGGATTTGGGCAGCTATTTTCAGAAATTTTTCTACTCACTTTCACATTTTCAACTCTTCCAAGATTTGATGATCAAAGGAATGGTGTTTATGCCTCTCCTGGTCTGTGTTCTGGTATGTGAGTGAACTCAAGCATTCTTTTCTGCCTTGGAACTATGAGGACGACTCCATCTCCACCACTGCCACAAGCCTCATCATGCCAGCACTTCTCCTCACCCCAGGACCATCACCCAGGACTATGACCCAGATCCAAACAGGGCAAAGCAAGAGAATCCTGCCTCAATGCCAGCAAAGAGAACCCTGTAATCCCCCTCTGATAGGCAGCTCAATTCCCCCACAATCTGTGGGCCTAGATCTCAAAGAGCCACAAAGAGCCACTAGTGCTGCTTCAGTCACCACCGGCTCTACTACCCTGGGACTAGGGCCATACCATGCTCCTCTCTCACACAGGTCTGACAGGCTTTTTCTAATGAACTTCCAACTTATACTTGGTGTTTGGGGGCTGAGAAGTCTGGAAATCGCCACAGCTTCCAGTGAATCAGTGCCATGAGATCTGCACAGGTCCCATCTGTGCCAGTGTGGCCCAAGGTAGACTGCATTCCTCTCTCACTTCCATGCCACAGACCTTTCCTGGCCCCTCTCCAGGTTGTCTTGGGCTGGAAATTTGTTTCATGCTGAAATTTTGTGGTTTCTGATGCTCTAGAATTTATTTAGGGTCATTGTTTACAGGTATTTGGAGAGCTCAAGGAAGGGCTTACTTTTACTCCATCATCTTCATATTAGCTTTTTTGCCACTGGTTTGGTTTCTTGATACCTGAGGCATAAAAGGTCCCAGCTATGAATAGTTAATACTCCAGAAGTTTAGTGGGGTTTCTGTTGCCCTACAGGGCCCAGAACAGTATTTTATTCACCTGCTTTTAAGCAAGTATCTTAAAAAGTGGAGCCTCTTTCATTTCTTGAATAGTGAAAAAATAAATATTCTTAGAAGCCTTACATTTGGTGGTGCCCCTGGAATTCCAGCACAGTTCAAAAGAAGGAGGCACTTCCTAAAAACCCTGAACAACTGAACATGTGGGTGACAGGATGAGAGAAGTTGAGCCAAACCATCCCAAGATATTTGGGGCAATGGGAGAAAAGTAAAGAAGAGTCCAACCCTTCTGGCTCAGTAACAATAAGAGAACTTTTGGGGGCCATTGGCACTGAGATTTGAAAACAATAGAAGCCGTGTCACTGAAAATATATATGGTATATTATTTATTTGTTCATTTTTAGTTTTCAGCATTCACTTCTATAAGATTTTGAGTTCTAAATTTTCTCCCGCTCCCTTTGCTCTTCTCTCCCCAAGATGCCATGCAATCTAATATAAGCTATATATGTACAATCATATGAAACCCACTTCCACATTAGTCATAAAGTAAAGCAGAATTAGAATGAAAGGGGAAAACCAAGAGAAAGAAAAAACAAAAAAAAGAGAAAAAATAGTATGCTTCAATGTGTATTCACACTCCTTGTTTCTTTCTCTGGATGTGGATAGCTTCTTCCATTTAGAATTGTCTTAGATCCTTGTATTGCTCAATTCACTCAGCCTCAGTTCATGTAAGTCTTTCCAGGTTTTTCTGAAGTCCATCTGCTCATCATTTGATATTGAACAATAGTATTCTGTTAATTACCAAATAAAAGAATGCTTCAAATCACTAAAAAAAAAAAATCAGAGGAATGATAACCAAAATAACTCTGAGATTTCACATCACCACCTCCAAATGACAAAAGATGGCAATACTCATTATTTGAAAATTGTGAGAAAATCAACATGATGGTGCATTGTTGGTGAAGCTGTGCATAGTTTTGGTACATAGTTTGTGTAACTATGATTTATTCTCTGGTTCCTACACAGAGTAGTCTTTTGAATTAATCTGCCCTAGAAGTCATAAAATTTGCTCTCTCTTCAATTCCTTATTTTCAATAACTCACTCTTTTCTCCCCTTCAAATTTATCACCCTTTTTGTAGTGCAAATGTGATTATCCTTGTTTTACATAGAGGAAACATAGTGTGAAAGAAGGAAAGTATCTTGCAGATCAGATAACTAGCTTGTCTTGGAGTTAAATTAACATTAGTTAAGACTTCTGTTCAGGTATTCTAATACCAAGTTCAGTGTTCTGTGCAGTGTATAATGTTGTGTCTTGTGATAACAACAACAATAGCTAGCATTTATATCTCCCTTCAAGGTTAGCAAAGCACTTTAAGAATGTTTTCTCACTGGGTCCACACAATAATCCTTGGAGGTGCTATTTTTATCATTCTCATTTTGCATATGAGAAAACTGAGACAGAAGGAGGTTAAATGACTTACCAAAGGTCACACAGTCAATGAGTGACCAAAGCCAGATTTGGACTTGGGTCTTTCTGACTCTTCTGATTCCCTCTCCAACGTGCCGCCTAGTTGCCTCTCCTGAGCAGACTTGTTCAGGTAGAGCAGAGGGATTCTATCCGGGAAAAATGGGAGCTAATTCTGAAAAGGTAGCTAACTGGGAGCCAGATTGTGGAGGAATAAATACTCCAATCTCATTAGAGGTGTGGGCACTCCCTCTACTGATGTAAATAATAAGCCCATAGCACCTCCAAAGACAGTTTTTGTCAGTTGTAGTCACAAAAATTTATCACCTCGTAACTAGAATTCCAGTGATGGGTCTCTCTCTAGGTTTAATTAGGATAGTTGTGGTACAAAGATGCCACTGGGCCTGTAGGTAACGCTTTTCCAACTTGGCAAGCCAGGCCAGACAGAGCTCTAGCTCATAGTTCATTGAGAACCTAGGTTCTCTTCCATGTCCTGATGAATTGTTTAAGCAAGATTGAAGAAGAGCTAGAACATCTTAGAATGACAAAAATGAACTACTCATTTTTATTTCAAAGTGGCATTCAGTCATAATTTGATTCTCATTGACAACTATAAGTGATATGTTTACTGTGATCTTCATTTGATGAGGAAACTCAGTCTCTTAGCAATTCCTAAAAAGGGGGAATACGTGGGACAGAGTCTTTCCACGTTAGGTTTTCTAATTCGAATGGATTTTGATGAAAGAGGGAGAAAAGAAAAACCTGGATCATAAGAATCTGCAGGGATGTCTGAGGCATTGAATAGGGGATCCCTAGGCAGTGAGGGGACATTATGAGGACCTTTAGTGCTGCAGACCAAAGGTGTAGAAAGGTGGAAAGGCATTAAAGGTAAGCTACATCTCCTTTATAATTTCAAAGAAGTCTGTATTAATTAATCCCCTTTCTTTGTCTTTGCCATGCTCCAGATTTCTGACCTTCATAGGTCCTCACTCACAATTCTTGCCTTATTCCCACTGCTCCCTTTTCTTGGACTTGTGCTAATTGTGAGCTGGAGAGAGCTTGTCCTTGGGGCTGGGGGCACCTGCACTTCCCCTGGGAATGAAATTCTGACTCTGAGCTCTTTTCCTGGGATTTAATTCTTAGGTGGATAGTGAATAGAGACCCTGTTCTTCAGGGTGAACTGGTATGGGAGATTTGAAATAAAGATGTGGCATTACACTGAAACTTGGACAGGTGGGATTCCATCCTGCCACTGTTCCTGAATCAGAGTTTCTTATCTGGGTCAGAATTTTTCTTCTCTTTCTGGTTGGGCTAAAGGGAAGGGCTAGCTGATAGAAAGACAGACTGAATGAAAAAGAATCCACATATCTGGTCACAGACCTTTTTGCTCCCATAAAGTTTAAATACTGATCCAGTCTGAGAGTGTAGGGCAGAAAGAGGAGACCAGGAAGACTGAGAATGACATGAGAAATATGTAGGCACTTCCCTTATATTCCCACTATGTGGAATGACATGTTTTATTTTTTAATATTAGAAGCCCTATGGTGAAGGAATTTCTCTGCTGAGCCCATTTCTCTCAAGAGGATCACTGGTGAGTGACTGTCCTGCCTGCTCTTTTTACCCCTCAAGGAATTTCTGCTTTGTCGCATGTTGATTTTCCATCTCTGACTCCTTCAGTTCCCGTTTGCCTCTCAGTCTTTCTTCTATCTTGTTTCTCTCTTGCTACATTTTCCTGCCTCCCTATCTGCCTTTCTGGGTGATTCTCCCTGCTCTTGGTCTTCTACTTACCACAATTTTTCATTTTGTCAATCTTTCTCTCTGCCTTTCTTCCTCTCTCTGTCCTACGTCTAATTTTGACCTCCATAGTGGAAGAGTGATCTAGAGAACTAAGAAATGAATGCCAGGGAGGAGAGCAGGCAGAGGAAACTAGGTTGATTTAGCCAAGGAAAAAGAAAGGAAAAGGACATTGAAGCCACATCATTAGATCTTTGAAAGATGATTCTAGGAAAAAAGACAACTTATTATTCCCTAGCTCTGGGACAGAGAAAAGAAGGCATTAGGTAAAATTGTAACATAATTAGTGTATTTTCTATTGTTTCCACATGAAAAATTGGTAACCCATCTAGGTTTTTTTTTTTTTTTTTTTTTTTTTGCTCTTTCCTTCCACCCTTTTCCTCCACTTCTCTGTTCTTACAGACTATCAGAAAAGATTCTTATCTTTTGGATGTAAATAGCTTCAGCACAAGACATTATGAGATAAGGGTGATTTAAACAAGATGGCTTAGGATTTTGCAGAGATCATTTCTAGATGGAGTGGTACATGAAGGCTTCCTGGAGGAGGTGGCATTCAGGCTGATTTTTAAAGGATGGGTAGGATTTTAATAGGAAAAAGTAGAGTGATAGGAGGAGAGCATTCCAGTTGGAAAGAATGGTCTGAGGTGTGATTGCGGAGAGCACTCAGTTAAATTTAATGTACATTTGTTAAGGAACCTACTATGTTTTAGAGTACTCTGTGCTGGCAAAACAAAGACAAAAATAGAAATGATTCTTATCTTTAAAAATACAAATGATTTTTATCCTTAAAAAACTTACATTCTATTAGAGTAAGAGATTTCTGCAAATAAATACAATACAAAGAAAACTGATAAATGAGATATTTCTTAAAAAAACTGTAAATTTTGAAGTGTTATGTAAATGGAAGTTATTGCTATTTTCTTATATGAAATCAGGGTGCTAGAACAGATCTTGAATATTATGAAATCTGTATTGCATGACAAGAGAAACTGAGACTCCCAGACTGGTAACTTTTCTCTTCTACCCAAGCACATAAGAATATGGGGAAGGATATAGTGAAAGCAGGGATATCCCATCTCCCACCCTATCATTTTTCTGGGAGTCCTCCTTCTGGCAGCATTCTTGTGTGAATGACTCCCATGCCCCCCTCTTGGCTCTTAATACATACACAACTAGAACTTGATGCAATATCAAAAACTCAAGTTTTGATACAGATCCTTTTATCTAACTCATTTAGTATAGATCATTCCACAGACTATCCTTGCCTCATTCCTAGCTACTGAACAAACCTAATTCTGTGGGAAGAAGGTTTCCCAAAGGAGTTCCAATGAGCCTTTTTGATCCATCACTCCAATTTTGGAATCAAATGAAAGTACTTATCACAGGGATATAAGATCACGGATTGTAGGGTCATAGATATAGAGCTTGAAAGGGACATTAGAGGCTGTCTAGACCAGCTCTTTCATCCTACAAATGCAGAAACAGATTTAGAATGGGTAAGTGATTTCCCAAAGGTCACTTAGGGAGTAAGTGGGAGAACAAGGACTCAAATTAACACCCTCAGACTCTGAACTCTGTGGTGGCATCATTTTTGTGACTGACACATATTTTATTTGTATTTGCATACTTTGCCTTTCTTATTCTTTTATCAAACCTCATTCTATCCCTATGAAAACCATTACAAACCAAGTTGTTAAGTACTGTGAAGGTTAATTCCATATTACAGAAGTAGAGAAGGGATGATGATGGAAATACTGAACATGAGGTGAATCAGCTTCTATAACTGTTGAATTCCTCTTTATATGGAAACCATCTAACTAGCATGGAAGATACCTGTTGGAGCCAGGCACCTGGAAAGGCTTGATACCAGAGGAATGGCTGGAAAGATCCAGTACTTAGTACAAACTTTTCCTTTGACCATAATATAAAGTTGTTGGCTTCTTTTCTTATGTTCATAATTCAGCAATGCCAGAAGCTTCTCCAAGAAACTTTTTATGTAAAGTTCACGATCTTATTATTTTCTGGATACTTTACATACCAGGAAATGCAAATGGACTTCACATGGACTGTCAATATAAGGTAAATACCATTGTCTTTCATTCCTATGAATATGAATGTGTAAAACATTTTTTAACTAATAACCTTTCTTCATATTAAAATATTTGCATTAAAGAAACTATATTTATCTTCTCTGCTCCTAAAGAACCAAACTATTTGTACTACAAGGTTAAGTAATGATCACTCATTTTTTAATAAACTTTAAAAAAATTATACAGACTTTTAACAAATCTGCTCAGGCAAGTCTGCAGGAAACAATGACAAAAGTTTTTGCAGAAGAAGTGTTGTGTTGACAAAAGAGTATCACACTTGAAGTCAGGAAATTTGGGATCCAGTTCTGGCTGTGCTGCTTATTAGAAGGACAAAAACAGCTTTGTCTCTCTTAGCCTGTCTAGCTGAAATCAAACATTGCATTTCTTGATATAGTTGAGTATGTAAAGACTAGCAGTGGAAGATTCAGTCAGAAAAATAAGTGAAGAAAGATTACATGCTTTTGAATGATTGGCTAAAGATTTGGGAATTTATTTAGAAGATGGGACAATGAAGGTTTTTGAGTGAGGAAGTGACACAATTAAAATAATGCTTTATGGAGATTAATCTGGTGGCAGAATGAATTAGAGGAGTGGTGGGAGAAACTAGTGGCAGAATGTCCAATATGAAGTGGTCTCTGAAATTTCTTCCCTCTAGATTTATGATTTTGGCCAACTTCCCTCATTTTACAAATGAGGATGTTTGGCCCCAGAGGTTAACAAATTTGCCTAAGGTCACACAAGTAGAAAGGGTAAAGAATAAGATTTGTACTTGCCTTGTAATGTTCACACATGAAGGAATATGAAACTTAAGCAGAGTGGTGGCATTAGGGAGAGACTGAATGAGACAAATGAGAGAAATAATGAGAAAGAATAGTAAAAAAAAAAAAAAAAACCTCATCTTTATATAATTTATGTAGCACCTCAATATTTACAGAATGTTTTCTACAGATTATCTCACTTGATTCTAGCAACAAGCTTTTGACATTGGTATATCTATACTTTGAGTATTTGTGATACCAATGGTGTGGTGATTGATCCTCCTGTGATCAACAAGGTAATGAATCTCTTTGAATTTGGGTAGTCATGACCACAGGAAAAAGACATATATTCTACTACAGGGCCCATAGTTAAAGCTTTTTTACTTTGATAGGACATACCAGAGCTTGAACCTTAGAACACAGTAGTACCTCGACATCACAGTGAGGATATTAGGACTAGACATGAAGTACTTGAGATAGTACCAGTTTAGTGTTTAAAATAAGAAGATCAAGGGTCAGAGAAATTACATGAATTGCATATGCTTACACAACTAATGAAGGTAAGAACCAGGATTTTTTATAGTTTGTAAAGCTTTCTTTTTAAAATTAAAATTAATTATTTTCAATTAACAAGTGTTTATTTTTTTCTCCCTCTCATCCTCCTTCCCTCCACTGAAAAACGAAAAGCAAATCTCTTCTAAGAAATACACATTTTCAAGCACAACCATTTCCCACATTCTCTATTTCCAAAATTTCAAGTATCATTCTGCATTTTAGTTTATCACCTCTCTGTCAGAAGGTGAGTAGTATTCATCATTCCTCTGGTATGATTTGTCCTTGTGTGGATCAGATTTCTTTTCATGTTTTTGATGTTTACAGTTGTTTTATTGTATAAATTGTTCTCCTGGCTCTATTCACTTCATTCTGCATCATTTCCCAGGTTGCTTTGAAACTATTTCTTTGATTATTTCTTATGGCACAATAGTGTTCTGTGACATTCATGTGTGTTTGTTTAGTCATTTCTCAGTTGATAGGGTATCCTCTCAGCTTCCAGTTATGTGCCACCATAATAGGGCTGCTCACAGTTATTTGTGCATATGGATCCTCTTCCTCTTTGTTTATTCCCTTTAAGTTATAGGTCTAGCAGTGATGCTACAGAGTGAAAGGAAAGGACAGTTTAGGAGTGTTTTGTGTAGTTTTAAATTGTTTTTTAGAATGGCTCTACCAATTCCTAACTTTAGTAACAGGGCAGCAATGTGTCTTTTTAACCCCTCAATCCCTGAGGCATTAGTCATTTTCCCATTTTTTCCCCACTTCATTCACATGATGAGGATGAGGTGAACCTCACAATTGTTTTAATGTGCATTTCTGTGATTATTAGTGATTTGGAACATTTTTTCAGGTTGGTTGATAGCTTTGGTTTATTCTTTTGAGAATTGCAAATTCATATGATTTGCCCAGTTACCAGTCGGGGAAAAGTTCTTTTTTTTTAATTTGAATCAGTTCCTTATACATCTTTCAAATAAAAATTTTATTGAAGAAACTTTCTACAACCATTTCCCTCTAATTAACTGCTACCCTCCTAATCTTAGCTGCATTGACTTTATGCATACAACTAAAATTTTCTTTGTCCTTCTTTCTCCCTTATTTGGTCTTGAGCTATTTCCCCATTCATAGATCTGAACAGTAATGTCTTTTTTGCTCCTCTAATTTGTTTTTGATTTATGTTTTTATATTTAAGCCATGTATCCATTTGGAGATTATCATCCTATGTGGTTTGAGGTGATGGTCCACGCTAAAGCTAATTGCTAACACATTGCTTTCCAGTTTTCCCAAAAGTTTTTTTTGAACTACCCCCATGCTAGAGTCTTGTGTTTGTAAAATACTAGGCTGCTGTATTTGTTTGATGTTATTTGTTGTGCAACTTATCTGTACCACTTATAAGCCCTTTTAATCTTTAACCATTACTGCATTAATCATTACTATTTTGCAATACAGTGAGATATCCAGTACTGCTAAGGCTTCCTTCCTTTCTGTTTTTTGTCATTAAATCCCTTGAGATTCTTGATCTTTTCCAATGAATTTTATTACTTTACTCTCTATATGGTGTAATGCTTTGGTGGTGTGATTGGCATGGCACTGAATAAGTAAATTAATTTAAGTAGTGTTAACAGTTTTGTTATATTGGCTCAGCCTGTCCACAAAGCATTATTTATTTATTTATTTTATTTAGAACTGTCTTTATTTCTGTTGAGTGTTTTGTAGCTATGTTCATGTGGTTTTTATTTGTCTTTAGAGATACACTCACACATATTGTATATATTCTGTGAATATAATCATGCTATTTCTTGTTCTATTTCTTTTTGCTGGATTTTGTAGAGCCAGGATTTGATCTCAGGTCTCTTAACTCTAAGTTCAATGCTCTTTGCATTGTACTACATTGTTTCAATGGATCTTATGAGGAAGATATAAGAATCAAAGGTGATACTGAGATTTCAAGATAACTAGGAAAATGACTGTATAATAGAGAAGTAAAAAAGAGAAAGAAGTTTATCAAGAAAATGATTAAATTGGATTTGGATAGTTGAGTATGAGGTCTTGGAAGGACCCCCAACATACAACTGAATACGGTAGACAGGGGTTTGGGAAGGAAGTTGATGATGGAATATCTATACTTGGGAAAGATAAAAATAGAAGTGAGAGATGAGTAGTGAAAATGTCTAGCATCACTGAGAGAAGGAAGAGAAAGTACAGAACCTTGGGGAATGCCACTACTTGGGGGAGATGATGGGAACAAGAGCAGATAGGAAACATCAGCAAGATAGGAGAAGAATCAATACATATGTGTATATATGTGTATACACACAAATACATAATACATATATGTATACACGCACACATATATACGGGTGTGTAAGAAAGGAGGAAGGGATTGATGCTGTCAAGTGTTGAAGGGATGTCAAGAAATTTGACAATCAAAAAAGGATCATAATATTTCATAAGAGTTTTAAAGCAGAGATAGAATTGGACAGTTAAAGAGAGAGAAAAATATTTACAGTACTTTTTATGGGGAAACTAGGTGCTTGTGAATCAAAATGAGATGAATAAGAATGGTGGTAGTGGGATCTCTATTTCAAATATGAAGAGTCCACTACATAGAGAAAGAACTGGTGATGTCTGAATACAGATTGAGCATAATTTGTTGGGTTTTTTTACATTATGATTCTTAAGGTTTTTTCATGTATATTTTCTTTTACAACATGATTATTTTGGACATATGTTGGATGACTACACATGTATAACATATCAAATTGATTGTCTTCTCATTGATGGGGGGGAGGGAGGAAGGAAGAGATTTTGTAACTCAAAAGTGTTAAAAACGAATGTCAAAAATTGGTTTTACATGTAACTGGGAAAAAATGAAATACTAAATAAAAGCTAACCTCCCAACAAAACAAAATATGAATACTCAAGCACAACAAATACCTTCATTAGTCATGTCGTCTGTCCCTCCTCTTATCTCCCTTTTCCCTCCAATGTCCCATTTTGTTTTTCTTCACAATATTGCTGTTATATAAATTGTTTTCCTGGTTCTGCTATGCCACTCTGCATCAGTTTCCCCAACATGTCTTCCCAGGTTTCTACTTAGCATTGCTAGATAATTAGTTTACCCCCTTTCCGTCTCATAATGGAGCATTCATGTTTTTTTTTGTCTGATATAATGAGAATTGGAGCTGAAATTCCACCTATATAACTTTGGGAAGTCACTGAACATCTGTGGGAGTGAATTTCCTCTTCTGTAAAATGAAGAGGTTGGTCTAGATGACTTCGGAGGACCCTTGTAACTTTCAGTCTGTGATCTTATTCGTTTCCCTACTGTTCTTTAAATCCAACTGATCTTCACTCCTTGATGTGACTTTTATATCTATTTGCATTATATAGACTCATGCTGACCTTTTACCCCTTAACAACTGGTGAACCTGCAACCACTAGTTAACCTAATTTTCACTGTTTGAGACAGGACAGAATCAAAAAAAAGATACACAAATATCTCAAAATTCTCTGAACCATGTGGTTATATCCCAGCTATATGAGGGTGTCAGAATGAGAGTTTTTTTTTTAAAACAGTTGTGTGGCCCAAAAATGTATGCTGTTACACTGGAAAAACCACAAAAGAAGCAACTGATTGAGAATTGATAGCTGTAGAGATGGATAAGATCCAAAGATCATGGATTTAAAGAAAGCAGGAAACTTAGAGCCCACTGAGTCCAATATCATCAGTTTTACAGATTAAATTAAATGAAGGTGTAGAGAGTTAAGTGATTTACCCAAGGTCACACAGCTAGCAAGTATCTGAGGCACGATTAGTACTCAAGTCTTTCTGACTCCATCCCAGCATTCTATCCACCACTCTTCCACTTAGCTACATGGATAGATGGATAAGGGCATCTCTAGGAAATCACTGAGCCTCAGAATCCTTCTGTTTCTTCCCCTAGGTGATCTTGAACAGTAGTATCATGGAGTCATTGTTGAACCATTCAGCTTTAGGTGATTTCATCCTCTTGGGCATCTTTTCACACAATCAAACTGATCTTGTTCTTTTCTCTGCTGTCCTGGTGGTCTTCACAGTGGCCTTGGCTGGGAATATCCTCCTTCTCTTCCTGATCTATTGTGATGCCCAGCTCCATACTCCCATGTACTTTTTCCTTAGCCATCTCTCCCTAATGGATCTCACCCTGATCTGTACCATTGTACCCAAGATGGCTGACAATTTTATTCGTGAGAGAAAGTCCATTTCTTTCTTCGGATGTGGGCTGCAGATTGCCTTCTTTGTTAGCCTAGTTGGCTCTGAAGGCCTTCTACTGGGCCTGATGGCTTATGATCGCTATGTGGCCATCAGCCACCCTCTACGTTACAATGTCCTTATGAGCCAACGAGTCTGCCTTCAGATTGTTGGTAGTTCTTGGGCCTTTGGAAGCCTAGATGGGTTAATCCAGGTAGTGGCAGCCATGAATTTCACCTACTGTGGTTCTCGAGAAGTGAATCACTTTTTCTGTGAGGTGCTAGCTTTGTTGAAGCTGGCTTGTGCTGACACATCTCTCTACGACATCCTAGGTTATTTTTGCTGTATCTTCATGCTCTTCTTCCCTTTCTCCATAATTGTGGCTTCCTATGCTAAAATCCTCAGAGCTGTGATCAACATGAATTCTACCCAGGCACATCAAAAAGCTCTGACCACCTGTTCATCTCATCTGGCAGCTGTCTCTCTCTTTTATGGGGCAGCCATGTTCATCTACCTGAGGCCCAAGCGCTATCGTGCTCCTGCTCATGACAAGATAGTCTCCCTCTTCTACACAGTCCTCACACCCATGCTCAATCCCTTGATTTACAGTCTGAGAAACCGTGAGGTGATGAGGGCATTGAGGAAGAGGCTGAGCCATTGGGTTACTGGCTGCCATAAATAACCCCATATCTGTGCCTGAAGAGGGCTCCTGAGACTGATTTCTCATACCAGATAACACCTTATGTCCCGTGCTAAAGAAAAAAAAATTTTCCGTTTTCTTAGATTCTTCTATTTGTCTCTTCTCAGGCAGACAGAGGGGATAAATGACATTTTTACTTGTTATTCTTGTTTTGCTGACTGAATTATAAACAAGGATCAAATCTCATTTCTCAGTATTTCATTCATTCATTCATTCATACAACCATTTGTCAAGTGCATACTATGTGCATGGCAATGTAACAAGATGTACGGTAGAAACTCTTTTCCTCCCTCCCCTACTTCCCCCCAACTATATCTCATTCTGAGAATACAGATATCAGAAATGGCTTAAGCTGCTGAAAATTCACATATCGTGTGAAATTGACTGGCTAGTCCTAGGCAGGTTGTTTCATACTGGTAGAGGTGTTTTCCTAGTAAACTCTATCTCCACTTTCTGGCCCTTCTTCTTAATGGTATCACATGCATTGTTATCAATCCCCAGTGATGCAGCTTTCAGAAAGTCCTAATATCTCATTTATTTTTTTAATGATGGTTGGAAAATGGCAGATGATAGCCCTGGAATGGCAAACTATAGGTAGTATCAGCACTTCTAAATATGCACTGGGGATACAAAAAACTTGGTGATAATGTACTATGAACTCTGAGGAGAAATTCCACCTTTAGGCCATATTTCTGTCCCCATTAGTAATTATCCAAAAATGGATTAGTTGAACCTTTTGAGGGGAATATTGTACTGTAATTTATGATCATGAATGAATTGAATCAGATACTCTCTGAAATCTGGTCATGTTGCAAAGAGCTCTTGGGAAGGCTTTTGGAAAATCTGGGAAGATCACCTCTGGGAGAATCATGAGGATGTTCCTTGGAGTAACTATGGAACTTGCTAAATAACTATGTGTTGAAGAGGAGGCCATTGGATTGTCTCTGGAGGTTGTTGGCAGTTTCAGTGATTCCTCTTTTGTCTTCCTTCTTTTGACTTCAATTTGATACTGCTTTGCTTACTGGGAGTGATAAGAAGCTCTGAGGAAGCTCAAATCCCCTGAGTGACTGTCAAAGTAAGATCTGTAGAAAAGGCTGAAAGGATTATTTTCTTGTCAGGAGGAGTTTGAATATCACCTAGCTGTTGATTCCCTAGACATTTCCACCCCCTTTATCCCTGCATGAACCAGCACCAGTCTAGAGGTCCAGGTTCCTCCCCTCTACCCTGTCAGTGCCTACTTGTGTTTGAATCAAATTGGAAGCCTCTAAAAACCTATCAGATTTTACTTGTTTTGGTGTCTCCTTATCTCTTGCTCCAGGGGATTCATTGTCTCTGTCTACTCTTCTTCATTATGAGTACAGGTGTTACCCTTCAATAAAACTGGCTTGCTTTATTTTCTCTCTACTGACTGTCTTGCTGTGTGTTCCATGTTTTCTTGCATTGCACTTTGGAATACCAAACCTTATTTAAACTGTATCATTTTATTAATGTCTTTTAAAAATATCACCATAGTTTCCCCCAGTCTTCCTCTCCCCACTTCATCCCAGAGACCTATCCTGTGTCACAAACAGTATTTTGTTAAAAACAAAAAATGAAAGCTGAAAAAAATTAACATTCCTGATCAATGTATTGAAAAAGTCTGAAAATGTAAGCAGCGTGCACATTTTTGTGAATCTCTCATGTCCTCCTCAAAGGTGAGGGGTGTGGTGGAAGTGTCATCTCATATCTCTTCTTTCAAACCATGATTGTTCATGATTTTGCAGCATTCATTTCTGATTTTTTTCTGTATGTGTGGTTATTTCTGCTTACATTGTTTTAGTCATTGTGTTTATTCTCTTCTTGATTTTACTTCCTTCATTCTGCACAAGTTCATGTAGATCTCTCCATGCTTCTCTATATTAATCACATTCATATTTTCTTGCAGCATAGTAATATTCCATTACACACATGTATAGTCATTTCCTAATCAATGGGCATATACTTTCTTTTGCTATTACCAAAAAGTGCTGCTATAAATATTTTGGTGTATATGGGGCCTTTCTTCTTCAGTGACCCCCTTGGGATATAAGGCTAAGGAATGGATTCTCTAGGTCAAAAGGTATGGACATTTCAATCATTTTATTTGCATAGTTCTACATTTCTTCTTAAAATGATTGTACAAAACTGTCTACAGCTCCACCAACAATGCACCATCATGTTGATTTTCTCACAGTGTCCAAACACTGGCTATTCCTATCTTATATCATCTTTGCCAGTTTGAAGGCTGTGAGCTGAAATCTCAGGGTTATTTTGATTTTTATTTCTCTGATTTTTTTCAAAAGTGATTTGGAACATTCTTTAATTTGGTTATTAATGGTTTGTAATTCTTCTTAGAAATGTTTGTTCACATTCTTTAACCATTTATCTATTGGGTACATCTATTAGGGAATGGCATTTGGTCCTACCTGTAGAAAGGTATGAAATAAGTATTTATCAAGCGCCTATAATGTGCCAGGTACTGTGCTAACCACTTTACAAATATTGTCTCTTTTTTCCTTACAACAACCCTATGAGGTAAGTGCTATTATTGTCCCCATTTAACAGTTGAGGAAACTAAGGCACATGGGAGTTAAAGGACTTACTCAGACTCACATGGCTAGTTAATGTCCAAGACTGAATTTCAACTCAAGTCTTCCTGACTCCAGCCCACTGCAACAACTGGCAGCAGCAGTAGCACATGTTGACCTTGGGAGTTCTGAAAAATTAGAAGAGCAAGTCATAGGAGTCTGGGAGTGAGTGTTCAGGCAAGGTTCCAAGAACACATTGCGCTTAGGTGGAAATGGTCAGTGTTTGTGAAATGTTTGGCACAATACCTGGCAAATATATTCTTAAATTTGGTTCTGAATTGACTTTATTTCTGTATTTTGATTTAAAAGAATAAAGTAAAAATGGTTGCTCACCCAAATATGTGTGTGTGGGGAAGTGGTAGGATAATTTTACAAGCTCACTTGCTGAGAGATTGAAATGCATTTTTTTTTTTTTGCCATTAACATTGACAAAAAGGAATAGCTAATTACAATACAAAATGTTTGCTCTTATAAGCTAATGAAATGCAACATATTAGTGGTAAATGTACTTAAGATTCAGCTGCATATATTGTTTTGTTTGCCTCTGGCACATTGGCTACAGAACCTCTACTGTACGGCTGACCAGTATTGCTAGTAAGTTCATTTGAAAATATGACAGGTAGAGGAATACTAGTATAAGTGGAAGAGAAGTTTAAATCTGAAAATAGCTTCAGTATTTCAGTGAGAGACAATATAAGGTTTGTTTTCGTTGAATGTTTGTGATGTTCCATAAAGGTTTCAAGATGATTTATAATGTGAATATCTAGCAATCATGTCTTTAAAAAGCCTGACATTTGTGTTGTTTGTAACATATATACCATGATGATAAGACAGGGGGACAGGAGGATTAATTTGGTGATGTATACATTAAGCAGACAAGGGTATGCACCTGTATCTGACCATTCATTGGGAATCACTTTTCCCTTGAATGGGAAACCTGTGTGGCAGCTTGGAAACAATTTGATACCAGGTTTAGCAATTACAAGAACACATTGTGCTTAGTCAGAAGTGGTCAGAGTGTGACATAATTGTTGCAGAAACAGCAGAATCATTGTGTGTGTGATCATGATGCCTAAACTGCTACCGAAACAAGCCTATAATGCTTCAAGTATGTGCATGCTTTTCATTACACAGGAAAACTATGTTTGTAACACAATTGGATTATTTGCTGCTTAAAGCACCATTAAAGAATTTTTAGTGTGAACCCTTTAGAGCAGAGGTGGGTTTCCTGTGGTCTTGAGGACCTAAAGAGGCACATGTGGCCTGCTTTAGACCATCTTCTCAGGGAGCCACTAAGTGGAAACCACAGGTATATAATCTCCACAGGAGAGATTAGGAACAACATTTTGAGCATGATCAAATTATTAGCAAGGTTAGCAGTTGCCAATAAAATGAGATCCTTAGCCTCTTAGTGGCTAGGGATACCTTTGACAGCTAGAGCAGCCTTTTTGACAAATTTGAAAAGATAACACCAGGAAGTACTAAAACATCTGCGAGGAAAACTCAATCAAGACAGTAATTGGCCTACATGAGAGGTAAAGGTGGGCTTACATTTAGTCTGACTCACAAAAGGGGACTCCAGCACCCATTGCAATGGGGGGGAACACTGAGTTGATGAGCATCTTCTGGAAGGCCCTGTGTTATGTATCTCCCTACACCAGAGTGGTTTGGTGCTAGGCTCATGACCAGGCAGAACATTTCATGACCATATCAACTCATTCTCTCTCTTCTTTTCTGGGATAAGATAGATTGAGCTCAGACTATAACCTCTTCTGTTTGATACAATGAGATTTGGAGTTTAAATTCCACCTATGTAACTTTGGCAAGTCACTGAACCTCTGTGGGGGTGAATTTTCTCTTCTGTAAAATGAAGGGGTTAATCTAGATGACTTCTGAGGACCCTTGTAACTTTCAGTCTTTAATCTTACAGATTTCCCTGTTGTTCTTTAAACTCAACTGACTTTCACTCCTTGATGTGACTTTTATTTCCATGTATATTACATAAACTCATGCTGACCTTTTACCCCTTAAAAACTGGTTAACTTGCAACCACTAGTTAACCTAATTTTCACTGTTTCACAAAGGGAAGAAAAAAAGGTATTTCAAGGTTCTCTGAACCATGTGGTTATATTGCTGCTGTATGGGGGTGTCAAAATGAGATTTTTTTTTTAAACACTTGTGTGGCCTAACAGTGTATGCTGTTACACTGAAATAACCACAAAAGGAGAAACTCATTGAGAATTGATAACTATAGAGATGGATAAGATCCAAGGATCATGGATTTAGAGAAGTAAGGTAACTTAGAGCCCACTGAGTCCAATACCATCAGTATTACAGATAATGAAATGAAGGTACAGAGAGTTAAGTGATATACCCAAGGTCACACAACTAGTAAGTGTCTGAGGCAGGGTTTGTACTCAAGACTTCCTGATTCCATCCCAGCATTCCATTCAACATTCTTCCACTTAGCTGCCTGGATAAATGGATAAGGGAATATCTAGGAAACCACTGAGCCTCAGAATCCATCGGTTTCTTTCTCTAGGTGATCTTGAACAGTAGGATCATGGAGCCATGGCTAAATCATTCAACTTTAGGTGATTTCATCCTCTTGGGCATCTTCTCAACACACTCAAACTGATCTTGTTCTTTTCTCTACTGTCCTAGTGGTCTTCACAGACTGGGAATAGCTGGGAATATCCTCTTTGTCTTCCTGGTCTATAGTGATGCTTAGCTCCATACCCCCATGTACTTTCTTCTTAGCCATCTCTCCCTTATGGACCTCACTCTGATATGTACCATTGTACCCAAGATGGCTGACAATTTTATTCGTGAGAGAAAGTCCATTTCTTTCATTGGATGTAGGCTGCAGTTTGACTTCTTTGCTACCCTACTTGGCTCTGAGGGTCTTCTATTGGGCCTGATGGCTTATGATCACTATGTGGCCATCAACCGCCCTCTACGTTACCATGTCATTATGAGCCAACAAGTGTGCCATCAGATTGTTGGTAGTTCTTGGGTCTTTGGAACCCTAGATGGGATAATCCAGGTAGTGGGAGCCATGAGTTTCCCCTACTGTGGTTCTCGAGAAGTGAATCCCTTTTTCTGTGAGATGCTAGCTTTGTCAAAGCTGGCTTGTGTTGACACATACCTATATGACACCCTAGGTTATTTTTGCTGTGTCTTCATGCTCCTTTTGCCCTTCTCCATAACTGTGGCTTCCTGTGCCAAAATCTTGAGAGTTGTGATCAACAAGAATTCTACCCAGGAAAGTCAAATAGTTCTGATCACATGTTCATCCCATCTATCAGCTGTCTCTCCCCTTTATGAGGCAGCCAAGTTCACCTGCCTAAGGACTAAGTGGTGTCATCCTCTTGGTCATGACAAGATAGTCTCCCTCTTCTACACAATCTTCACACCCATGCTCAACCCCTTGATTTACAGTCTGAGAAACTGTGAGGTGATGAGGGCATTGAGAAAGTAGCTGAGCCACTGGAATACTGGCTGCAAGAAGTAACCCCATGTCTATGCCTGGAGAGGGCCCTCTGAGATTGATTTCTCATACCAGATAACACTTTATGTCCCATGTTAATGAAAAAAGCATGTTTTCTTTGATTTTCTGTTTGTCTCTTCTCAGGTAGACAGAAGGGACAAATGACATTTTACGTGTTATTTTTTTTTTGCTGAATGAATTATGGACAAGGATCATTTCTTGGTCTGTATCCCAAAAACATCATACAAATGGAAAGAGGACCCACATATACAAAAATATTTATAGTAGCTTCTCTTGTGGTGGCAAAGAGTTAGAAATTGAGAAGATGGCAATAAATTGGGAAATGACTGAACAAGTTTTGGTATATGAATGAAATGAAATATTATTGTGCTACAAGAAGTGATGAGGGAGGGCGGAGCCAATATGGCAGCGTGAAAGCAACGACTCACCTAGGCTCCTGGACAAATTCCTCTGGATAGCTCTGAAAGGAGAATCTGACCAAACTTTGGAGGTGCGGAATCCAGTGGGTGACAGACTTTGACGTATTTGGAGCCCAGGTTAGACTGGAAGGTCCATGGGAAGGATCTGTTCCGCGGGGGTGAGCCCCCAGCACACAGTGCAGCGTGGTCAGCGCAGCGGGGCGGAAGGGACCTGAGAAGCCTGAGAGAGGCGGGCAGAACCAGCAGAGCAGGAGACCAGCCAAACCAAGCTGGTGAGAGCCGCTGAGCGCCAGATATCAGTGCAGCAGCCCTTGAAACCTTCAGCCTGAAGACTAAACTTCAGTAAGTCACCTACTTGAACTTCCGGGAGCCAGGATGGCGGAGTGATCAGTAAATGCTCTCTCCTCCCCTCTGATGACCGTGAAAGAACCATAAAATATTTCCCCAGAAAAATCCTGGATCAGCGGGAACAGCAGAAGGGGACAAATAGTCTCATAACACCAGAGGCTAGGAAAATAGCAAAGGGGGATTCTTCCTACTGTGGCGGAGGCAATTCGGAAGGTCAGAGAACACAGGGCAGAGAAAATTCGCACTGAGACCCAGGCAAGCCTCAGCGCCAGGAGAGGAGCCCCAGGAGGGGTGGGAACACGCATTAGCATCTAGGCGTGCCTCAGCCCTCCAGGGGAAAAGGGAAGACAATAGAGAAGCTGGGGTCACCATCCCCTGAGCTTGCTTTTGCCTCAGTTCAGCTGAGGAGATCTCCTGTGACCAGACCACTCCTCCCACACACTTAACAAGCTAACCCCAGGGCTGATCTGGGAAACAATAAACAAAAACCTGCTTTTAGCTTTTTCATACATCAGCTCAACACAAAGTTCTGTACCTTCTGACTGAAAGAACCAGAAGCTACAACACTCAGCCAAAATCATGAATAGGAAAAAGCAGAAGGGGAAAAAAACCATATAATCTTTCTGTGGGGATAAGGACCAAAACACAAACACCAAAGAGGTCAGAGCTGAGACTATACTTCCATCTGAAACTTCAGAAGGGACTATGAACTTCTCGCAAGCACAACTAGTTTTCCTGGAACAGCTGAAGAAGGAAATAGAAGAAAAACTGGCCAATGATTTTAAAATTATAAAAAAAGAATTCACTGATGAGAACATCACTTTGAAAAGGAAAATTGAACAAATGGAAAAGGAAGTTCAAAAGTTAAGTGGAGAAAATAATTCCCTAAAAGGAAGAGTTAATCAAACGGAAAAGGAAACCCAAAACCTAATTGGGAAAATTGATCAAATGGAAAAGGAAACACAAAACCTAACTGGGAAAATTGGTCGAATGGAAAAGGAAGTACAAAAATTAAATGGAGAAAATAGCTCCTTAAAGGGAAAAATTGGTCAGATGGAAAAGGAGATGCAAAAGTTAACTGAAGAAAACAATACGATGAAGACTAGAATTGGGCAAGTAGAAACTAATGACTCAATGAGGCAGCAAGAATCAGTCAAACAAAATCTAAAGAATGAAAAGATAGAAGAAAATGTAAAATATTTAATTGGAAAAACAACTGACCTGGAAAATAGATCCAGGAGAGAAAATTTAAGAATTATTGGCCTGCCAGAAACCCATGATGAAGAAAAGAGTCTGGACAATATCTTCCAGGAAATCATCAAGGAAAACTGCCCAGAAGTACTAGACTCAGAGGGCAAAATAGTCATCGAAAGAATCCACCGTTCCCCTCCCGAAAGGGATCCCAAACTCAAAACCCCAAGAAATATCGTTGCCAAATTCCAGAGCTATCAAGTGAAGGAGAAAATACTACAAGCAGCCAGAAAGAAACAATTCAAATATCAAGGACATACAGTCAGGATCACACAGGACCTTGCAGCTTCTACATTAAAAGATCGAAAGAATTGGAACCCAATATTCCGTAAGGCAAAGGAGTTGGGACTTCAACCAAGGATCAACTACCCAACAAAGTTCAGCATAACATTTCAGGCAAGGAGAAAGTTATTCAACAAAATAAGGGATTTCCAGAGCTTCCTGACCAAAACGCCAGAACTCAATAGACAATTTGATCTTCAAATGCAGGTTTCAAGAGAATCATAAAAAGGTAAACAGGGGGGAAAAAACAAAAACAAAAACATGTTACTCAATTAGGGCAAACTGTTTACCTCCCTATAAGGGAAGAAGATACCTGTTAATCTAGAGAACTGTGCAGCTATTATGATAAAAGGGATATACGTAGAGGGAACGGGTATAAAGTAAATGATGTCATGTCAAAAATATGATTTAAGTATGAGAAGGGATTGTAATAGGAGGTGTGAAAAGGAGGAAGCAGAAAATGGCAAATTACATCACAGGAAGAAGTACAAAACTATAGTAGAGGGAAGGAGGGGAGGAAGATGAGCATGTTTGAGAGGTACTCTCATCTGATTTGTTTAAAGGAGGGAACAACAATCTTAAGTAGATAATCCTAACTAGCTCTATAGGTAGTAGGAGGGGAAGGGGGAAGAAAGGGGAGGGAGGCTAAAAGGGAGGGAAGAAGCAATAAGAGTAAAGGGGAGTAAAAGGGAGGGGGGCTAAAAGAAGGAGGGGAAGGCTGCAGGAGGAGGGGGTGAAAAGTGAATACTATTGAGGAGGGGAAGGGAGACAGGAGAGCTAAAAGCACAAATGGTGGGAAAGAGGATGGAGGGAAATACACAGATTGTAATCATAACTGTGAATGTGAATGGAAAAAATTCTCCCATAAAACGGAGACGGATAGCAGAATGGATTAAAAGCCATAATCCAACAATATGCTGCTTACAAGAAACACATTTGAAACGGGGGGATACACATAGGGTAAAGGTCAAAGGATGGAGCAGAATATATTGTGCTTCAGCTCATGTAAGAAAGGCAGGAGTAGCAAACCTAATCTCAGACAAAGCAAAAGCAGAAATAGATCTAATCAAAAGGGATAAGGATGGAAACTATATCCTGCTAAAAGACACCATAGACAATGAAGCAATATCATTACTAAACATGTATGCTCCAAGTGGGATAGCATCCAGATTCTTAGAGGAGAGGTTGAGGGAGTTGAAGGAAGAAATTGACAGCAAAACTATACTAGTGGGGAACCTCAACCTCCCCCTCTCTGAACTTGATAAATCTACCCTCAAAATAAACAAGAAAGAGGTTAAGGAGGTAAATAAAACTCTGGATAAGGTAGATATGATAGATCTTTGGAGAAAACTGAATGGGAATAGAAAGGAATATACCTTTTTCTCAGCGGTACATGGAACATTTACAAAAATTGACCATGTACTAGGAAATAAAAATCTCACAATCCAGTGCAGAAAGGTAGAGATAATCAATGCATCCTTCTCAGATCATAATGCATTAAAAATTACATGTAATAAAAGGCAATGGAAAGATAAACCAAAAATCAATTGGAAACTAAATAATCTAATCCTAAAGAAGGGTTGTGTTAAAGAAGAAATCATAGAAATAATCAACAATTTTATTCAAGAGAATGACAATAGCGAGACAACATACCAAATCTTATGGGATACTGCAAAAGCAGTTATTAGGGGAAGTTTTATATCTTTGAATGCTTACATAAATAAAACAGAGAAAGAGGAGATCAATGACTTGGGCTTGCAGTTGAAAAAGCTAGAAAAAGAACAAATTGAAAATCCCCAAGTAAATACCAAATTAGAAATACTGAAAACCAAAGGAGAGATTAATAAAATTGAAATTAAGAAAACTATTGAATTGATAAATAAAACCAATAGTTGGTTTTATGAAAAAAACTAATAAAATTGATAAACCTTTGGTCAATCTGATTAAAAAAAGAAAGAAGAAAATCAAATTACTAATATTAAAAATGAAAGGGGTGAACTCACCTCCAATGAGGAGGAAATTAAAACAATAATTAGAAACTACTTTGCCCAACTTTATGCCCACAAATTCGATAATCTAAACGAGATGGATGAATATTTTAAAAAATACAAATTGCCCAGATTAACAGAAGAGGAAGTTGAATACCTAAACAACCCCATCTCAGAAAAAGAAATTGAACAAGCCATCAATGAACTCCCTAGGAAAAAATCTCCAGGGCCAGATGGATTCACAAGTGAATTCTATCAAACATTTAAAGAACAGTTAATTCCAATACTATATAGACTATTTTTGAAAATTAGGGAAGAAGAAGTCCTCCCAAATTCTTTCTATGATACAAATATGGTCTTGATACCCAAACCAGGAAGAGACAAAACAGAGAAAGAAAATTGTAGACCAATTTCCCTAATGAATATACATGCAAAAATTTTAAATAAGATTTTAGCAAAACGAATACAGCATCTTATCATGAGTTTAATAGATTATGATCAGGTAGGATTCATACCAGGATTACAGGGCTGGTTCAATATTAGGAAAACTATTAGCATTATCGATCACATCAACAACAAAGCTAACAAAAACCACATGATTATCTCAATAGATGCAGAAAAAGCTTTTGACAAAATACAACACCCATTCCTACTAAAAACACTGGAGAACATAGGAATAAAGGGAACTTTCCATAAAATAATAAGCAGTATCTATCTAAAACCTTCAGCAAGCACTATATGCAATGGGGATAAGCTAGATGCATTCCCAATAAGATCAGGGGTGAAACAAGGATGTCCATTATCACCACTATTATTCAATATGGTACTAGAAATGTTAGCTGTAGCAATTAGACAAGATAAAGATATTGAAGGAATAAGAATAGCCAAAGAAGAAACTAAGTTATCACTCTTTGCAGATGATATGATGATTTACCTAGAGAATCCCAGAGATTCAAGTAAAAAATTACTTGAAATAATAAACAACTTTGGCAAAGTTGCAGGTTACAAAATAAACCCACACAAATCTTCTGCATTCCTATATATTAGCAACAAAGTCCAACAGCAAGAGATAGAAAGAAAAATCCCATTTAAAGCCAGGGTAGACAGTATAAAATATTTAGGAGTTTACCTGCCAAAACAAACCCAGGGATTATATGAACACAATTACAAGACACTTTTTGCACAAATAAACTCAGATTTAAGTAAGTGGAAAAACATTAGTTGCTCATGGGTAGGCCATGCTAATATAATAAAAATGACAATTCTACCTAAATTAATTTACTTATTTAGTGCCATACCAATTAAACTATCAGACAATTATTTTCTAGAGCTGGATAAAATAATATCAAAATTTATTTGGAAGAACAAAAGGTCCAGAATATCAAAGGGACTAATGAAAAGAAATGCTTGGGAAGGTGGCCTAGCACTACCAGACCTCAAATTGTACTATAAAGCAGCAGTTACCAAAACCACTTGGTATTGGCTAAGAAACAGAGAGGTAGACAAGTGGAATAGACTTGGCACTCAAGACACAGTAGGCAAGGAATATAGCAACCTTCTGTTTGATAAACCCAAGGACCCCAGCTTCTGGAATAAGAACTCACTGTTTGACAAAAATTGCTGGGTAAACTGGATAACAGTGTGGTGGAAATTAGGCATAGACCCATACCTGACACCACACACAAGAATAAAGTCCAAATGGGTACATGATTTAGGTATAAAGATTGATATCATGAATAAACTGGAGAAGCAAGGAATAGTGCATTTATCAGATTTATGGAGAAGGGAAGAATTTTTTACTAAAGAAGAGAAAGAAAGCATTACGAAATGCAAAATGGATAATTTTGATTCCATTAAACTGAGAAGTTTTTGCACAACCAAACCCAATGCAACCAAAATCCGGAGGGATGTAGTAAACTGGGAAAGAATTTTTACAGCTAAGCTCGGGGATAAAGGCCTCATTTCTAGAATATATAGAGAACTGACTCAAATGTATAATCATACAAGTCATTCCCCAATTGATAAATGGTCAAAGGATATGAACAGGCAATTTTCGGAAGAAGAAATTAAAGATATCTATAATCATATGAAAAAATGCTCTAAATCACTGTTGATTAGAGAGATGCAAATCAAAACAACTCTGAGGTACCACATCACACCTATAAGATTGGCAAACATGACAGAACAAGAAAATGATAAATGCTGGAGAGGATGTGGGAGAGTTGAAACACTAATTCATTGTTGGTGGAGCTGCGAGTGCATCCAACCATTCTGGAAAGCAATTTGGAACTATGCCCAAAGGGCTACAAAAATGTGCACACCCTTTGACCCAGCAATATCGCTACTAGGACTGTATCCCCAAGAGATCATAAAAATGGGAAAGGGTCCCACATGCACAAAAATATTTATAGCAGCACTCTTTGTAGTTGTCAAAAACTGGAAGTCAAGGGGATGTCCATCAATTGGGGAATGGCTGAATAAATTATGGTATATGAATGTAATGGAGTACTATTGTGCCATAAGAAATGATGAACAAGAAGACTTCAGAGAGGCCTGGAAGGACTTATATGACCTGATGCTGAGTGAAAGGAGCAGAACCAGGAGAACTTTGTGCACAGCAACAACCAGAGTGTGTGGGAGTTTTTTTCTGGTAGACTTGGAATTTTGTAATAACGCAAGAACTTCTTAAAAAAAAAATAATAAAATCCCAGTGGTGGTTCTCTAAGGCAAAATGCCTTCCACACTCAGAGAAAGAAATATGGAAGTCATTCGCAGAATGTAGCAGATCATGTTTGTGTATGTGTACGTTTTTGTGTATCATGTTTTGATTTGTTATACGATTTCTTCCATTTATTTTAGTCCGACTACATAGCATGACTATAGTGAAAATGTACTCAATAGGAAAGTATATGTAGAACCTATACAGAACTGTACGCAGTCGTGGGGAGGGAGGGGGGTAGTGGGGGGTAGATGTGGGGGGGGGATAAAATCTCAATAGTATGGCAGTGATCGTTAAACATTAAAAAATAATTAATATTTAAAATAAATAAATAAAAGAAGAAGTGATGAGGAGGCAGATTTCAGAAAAACCTGGATAGTCTTGAATGAATTGATACTAAGTGAAGTGAGCAGAACCAGGATAACATTGTACATAGTAACAGCCACACTATCCCATGACTCACCTTGATAGACCTATTTCTTCTTAGCAATGCAAAGATCCAAAACAACTCCGAAGGACTCATGATGGAAAATACTATTTATATCCAGAAAAATACCATGGAGTCTGAATGTAGATTGAAGCATAATGTTTGCTTTCTCCCTCTTTTTCTATCTTAGTTTATTCTTTATAACAGCAAACACCTTAGCATACCCAGGATGGCCTACTAGCACAGGGTCTTAGATCTGCTTTTAAAGGAAGGCAACCTTAAGGGGGTCAACAATCTTCTTTGTTATGTATACCAACAGAGAAAATACAAGCAGTGAAATAAAGGCCAACTGACAGCATTCTTACTGCCTAAACCAAAACAATATTGCTGTTCACATTACATACACCACTGGATTGAGAGAGCTTTTACCTCTCAGCTTTCAGGGAGGTCTGAATATATGACTACTCAGAGTCTTGACCAGGGAATCACAAGATTCTTCTCATAAGTGAGCCCCAAAAGTAAAATACCAACTCAATATAGATACATAGATACATAGATACATATAGATAGATACATATATATATAGATATTTGGCTAGTAGACTCAGAGTCAGAAGGCATCACAACACTTGTGACTCAGTAACTAGTCAACTTAGTACCAAAAATGTGTGGAAGTCTGTCTTCCAGCAATCCTCCTCTAAGCAAGCTTCTCTTAATGGGCTCCAAATAAGGCCTATTAATGGGCTTGAAAGATCTTCACATCCCATTAACATTACATTCTTCTATCTTGTGATTTCTGTCATTGATTCGATCATTCTTTACAACATGATTAATGGGACAATAGGTTTAATATGAATGTATATGTGAAGTCAATAACAAATTACATGTTGCCTTGGGGTGGGGGGAGGAGAAAGATAGGGAGAAAATTTGAAATTCAAAATCTTATGGAAGTGAATGTTGAAAACTAAAAATAAATGCATAAATTAAAAAATAACTATATGTTGAAGAGGAGGCCATTGGATGATCTATATATGTTGTCAGCAACTTCAATGACCTCCTTCTTTGACTTACCTTCTGTTGGCTTCATTTGGATACTACTTAGCTTACTGAGGGTGATGAGAGATAAATTTATAAGGACCTCACTAACCTCTTGATCCTGCTAAATGAAGAAACCCTAAGGAAGCTCAAATACCCTGAGTGACCATGTCAAAGAAAAGTCTACAGGAAAGGCTGAAAGCATGATTTTCCTGCCAGGAGGAGTTTGAATATCTAGAAGCTGCTGATTACCTAGGCATTTCCACCTCCTTCATCCCTACATGAATCTCCACCAGTCTCCAGGTTCAAGCTTCTCACTCCTTCCCTGCCAGTGCCTAGTTCTGTTTGAACAAATCTGAAAGCTCTAAAATCCCATCAGATTTTATTTGTTTTGATGTTTCCTCATCCCTTTCTTCAGGGGATTCATTGTCTCAGTCTCCTCTTCTTTATTATGAGTGCAGGTGTTTCTTTTCAATAAAACTGACTTGTTTTATATTCACTGTACTGACTATCTTGCTGCATGTTCCATGCTTTGTAGTATTGCACTTTGGAATACCAAATCAATTCTTTGCTATTACCAAAAATAGTAATGATAAATATTTTATAATATATTTCTTTTGCAGTGGCCTCCTTGGGTTGATCTCTGGGTCAAAAGATTTGGATTTTTTAATCATTTTATTTGCATAGTTGTACAAATTATATACCAAAACTATCTACAGCTTCACCAACAATGCACCATCATGTTGATTTTCTCACAATTTTCAAACACTAGCTATTCCCATATTTTGTCATTTTTTCCAATTTGAAGGTGGTGAGGTGAAATCTCATGGTTATTTTGATTATCATTCCTTTGATTTTTTTAGTGATTTGAAGCATTCTTTCATTTGATTATTAATGGAATACTATTGTTCAATATGAAATGATGAGCAGATGGACTTCAGAAAAACCTGGAAAGATTTACATGGATTGGTGCTGAGTGAATTGAGCAACACAAGGACCTAAGACAATTCTAAATGGAAGAAGCTATCCACATCCAGAGAAAGAACCATGGAGTGTGAATACACATTGAAGCACACTGTTTTCTCTCTCTTTTTTATTTCTTCTTTCTCCTGGTTGTCCCCTTTGTTCCCCACAGCATGACTAATGTGGAAATAGGTTTAATATGATTGTACATGTATAGCCTATATCAGATTGCATGGCATCTTGGGGAGAGACAAGCAAAGGGAGGGTGAGAAAAGTTAGAACTCAAAATCTTATAGAAGTGAATGATGAAAACTAAAATCAAACAAATAAATTGAATATAATACTTTTTAAGATATTTGCTTAAAAGCAGGCAAACAAAATACTATTCTAGGCCCTGTAGGGCAGCAGAAACTCCACTAAACTTCTGGAGTATTAACTACTCATAGCTGGGACCTTTTATGCCTCAGATGTCAAGAAACCAAACCAATGGCAAAAAGGCTAATGTGAAGATGATGGAGTAAAAGCAAGCACTTCCTTGAGCTCTCCAAATACCTGTGAACAATGACCCTAAATAAATTCTAGAGCATCAGAACCCACAAAATTTCAGCATGAAACAAATTTCCAGCCCAAGACAACCTAGAAGGGGTACAGGAAAAGTCTGTAGCATGGAAGTGGGAGACGAATGCAGTCTACCTTGGGCCACCCTGGCACAGACAGGGCCTGTGCAGGCCTCATGGCAATGAATCCCTGGAAGCTGTGGTGATTTCCAGACTTCTCAACCCTCCAACACCAAGCACAAGTTGGAGATTCAGTAGGAAAAGCCTGTCAGACCTGTGTGAGAGAGGAGCATGGTATGGCCCTAGGTCCAGAGTAGTGGATCCAGTGGTGACTGAAGCAGCACTAGTGGCTCTTTTTGGAGCTCTAGGCCCACACATTGTGGGGGGAATTGAGCTGCCTGTCAGAGGGGGGTTACAGGGTTCTCTTTGCTGGCATTGAGGCAGGATCCTCTTGATTTTTCCTGCTTGGATCTGGGACATAGTTCTGGGTGGTGATCCTGGGGTGAGGAGGAGTGCTGGCATGATGAAGATTGTGGCAGTGGTGGAGATGGAGTCGTCCTCATAGTTCCAAGGCAGGAAAGAGTGCTTGAGTTTACTCACATACCAGAACACAGACCAGGAGAGGCATAAACACCACTCCTTTGATCATACACCCTTGGAAGATTTGCAAATGTTCAGGTGCCTAGAAATATTTCTGAAAATAGCTGCCCAAATCCTCTGAAGCTTGGAACCGTACCCTCCCTCCCCCACCCCACTGGAAGCAGAGATCTACCTTGACAAAGAGCTAAAAAGTCAAGTAAATGGCTGGGAAAAAGAGCAAACACTGGAAAAAATCAGACTATAGAATCTTACCTTGGTGACAAGGAAGATCAAACATACAACCAAAAGACAACAAAGTCTCCTACATCCAAAGCCTTGAAGGAAAATATGAATTGGTCTCAGACCGTGGAAGAGCTCAGAATTTTGAAAATCAAGTAAGAGAAGTAGAGGAAAAAATGGGAAAAGAAATGAGAGTGGTGGATGAAAAAAAACATGAAAAATGAGTCAACAGTTTACTAAAGGAAACCCCAAAATTGCTCAAGAAAATAAAACCTTAAAAGTAGAGTAACCCAAATGGCAAAGGAGGTCAAAAAAGTCAATGAGGACAAGAATACCCAAAAACTATAATTGACCAAATGGAAAAGGAGGTCCAAAAGCTCACAGAAGACTATAATTTCTTAAAAATTGGAATAGAGCAAATGGATGCTAATGACTTTATGAGAAATCAAGAAATTATAAAACAAAACCAAAAAAATGAAAAAATACAAGACAATGTGAAATACCTCATTGAAAAAACAACTGACCTAGAAAATATATGCAGGAGAGATAATTTAAAAATTATTGGAATAACTGAAATCCATGATTTAAAAAAATCAGCCTAGACATCATCTTTGAAGAAAATATCAAGGAAAACTGCCTTGACCTAGAACTAGAGAGCAAAATAGATATTGAAAGAATTCAACAATCACCTTCTGAAAGAGATCTCAAAAGGAAAATTCCTAGGAATATTGTAGCCAAATTCTAGAATTCCCAGGTCAAGGAAAAAATGTAGCAAGCAGCCAGAAAAAAACATTTTGAGTATTCTGGAGACACAATCAGGATAACACAAGATCTAGCAGCTACTACAGTAAGGGACTGGGGCCTTAGAATATGATATTCCAGAGGTCAAAGAAGCTAGGATTAATACCAAGAATCATCTGCTCAGAAAAATTGAGTATAATTCTTCAGGGAAATAAATGGGCATTGAATGAAATAGAGGCCACTCAAGTATTCTTGATGAAAAGACCAGAGCATGAAAAGGTAAACAGGAAAAAGAAGCATAAGAGACTTTCTAAAGTTGAACTGTTTACATTCCTCCATGAAAAGATAATATTTTTCATTCTTGAGACTTTTCTCAGTATTAGGGTACTTGGAGGCAATATATACATACACACATAGACACATACACATACATAAATACATATATATACATATACATACATAAATATACATATGTAGATGGAGGGCACAGAGTGAGTTGAAAATCTAAAAACTAAATTAAGGGGTAAGAGAGTAATATATTGGGAGAAGGAGAAAGGGAGAAATAGAATGGGGTAAATTATCTCACATAAAAGAGGCAGAAAAATCATTTACAATGTTGGGGAAGAGGGAGGAGGTGAGAGGGAATGAGTTAACCTTACTCTCATTGGATTTGACTTAAGGACTCAATTGGATAGGAAAATCTATCTCATCCTACAGAAAAGTAGGGGGGAATTGGATAAGTGGGGAGTAAGATGATAGAAGGGAGGGCAATTCAGAGGAGGGGGTCATCAGAAGCAAACACTTTTGAGGAGGTATAAGGAGAAAATAGAATAAATGGGAGGTGTTTTTAAAAATATATTTGGTTCTTTTAAAATGAACTTATTTGTTTTCAGTTTTCAACAATCACTTCCATATGTTTTAAATTTTCTTCCCCTCCCTCCCCATCCCATCCATAAGATGGCATCTCATCCTGTGTGGGTTCTACACATACATTCTTATTAAACACGTTTGCACATTAGTCATGTTGTGTAGAAGAATTAAAATGAATAAGAGAAACCATGAGAAAAACCAAACCAAACCAAAGCATAACAAAGGAGAAAACAGTTTGCTTCATTCTGCATTCAGATTCTATAGTTCTCTCTCTGGATGTGGATGGCATTTTGCATCAAGAATCCTTTGGAAATGTTTTAGGTTCTTGCATTGCTGTGAAAGGCTAAGTCTTTCAGATACAGTCCTCACACAGTGTGGCTCTTAGTGTATATAATGTTCTCCTGCTTCTGCTCATTTCACTCAGCATCAGTTCATATAAGTCTTTCCAGATTTCTCTGAAGTCTGCCTGTTTGTCATTTCTTATAGCACAATAGTATTCCATTACATTCATACACCACAACTTGTTCAACCATTCCCCAGTTGATGGGTATTTCTTTTATTTCCAGTTCTTGGCCACTACAGAAAGAGTTGCTTTAAATATTATTGTGCATGTGGTTTCTTTTCACATTTTTATGATCTCTTTGGGGTACAGTCTTAGAAGTGATATTGCTGCATCAAGGGTATGCACATTTTTATAACTCTGTGGGCATAGTTCGAAATTGCTCTCCAGAATGGTTAGATCAGTTCACAGCTCCAGTAACAATGAATTATTGTTCCAACTCTCCTACATCTTCTCCAACATTTATCATCTTCCTCTTTTGTCATGTTGCCCAATCTGACAGGTGTGATGTGGCATCTCAGAGTTTTCTTCTTATTTACGTTTATCTTGTCAATGGTGATTTAGAGCATTTTTTCATATGACTACAGATATCTTATAATTTCTTCCTCTGAAAACACCCTGTTCATAACCTTTGACCATTTACCAATTGGGAAATGACTTATATTTTTGTAAATTTGACTTAATTTTCTATATATTTTGGAAATGAGGTCTTTATAACAGACACTAGTTATAAAAATTCTTTCCTAGATTTCTGCTTCCCTTCTAATCTTGGTTGCATTGACTTTGTTTGTGCAAAAACTTTTCAATTTGATGTAATCAAAATTATCCATTTTGCATTTTATAATGTTCTCTCTCTCTTGTTTGGTCATAAATTTCTCCACTCTCCATAAATCTGATAAATAAACTATTCCTTTCTCCCCTAATTTGTTTATGGTATCAACCTTTGTACCTACATCATGTACCCATTTGGACTTTATTCTGGTATATGGTGTCAGGCACTAGTCTATGGCCAGCTGGAACTCAAAAATTTTAAAAACAAAAGTTGAAAATTATTTTTACATGCCACTGGGAAGTAAGACATACAGGCAGTGGGGTATAGAAATCTATCTTGTCCTACAAGAAAATAGAGCGTAAGGGAATAAGAGAAAGGGGGGAGCTGTAATCGAAGGGAAGGAAGATTGGGAGAATGAATGCCATCTTGGAGAGGGGAGGAAGGGAGAGATGGCAAGAAAATTTGGAACTCAAAATTTTGTGGAAGTGAGTGTTGAAAATTAAAAATTAATTAATAAATTTGAACTTGAAAAAGGGTAATCTGTTGCAAGGATGGCCTCCTTGTCCTCATAAAAAAAAATCAGCCCAGCCTATTTTAAAGAGGTGCTGCTCCCACCACTATCCAATCCTTTCCATCCTGTGATAGGTGGAAAAAGAGGTATGTTCTGCCATTTGGACATGGGGACACTTCAGATGCCCAAGATGTGAGTTGCCTCAAGCAGAATCTCAATTACCTAGCCACTTTGCCCCATTCCCTAGTCTTTCAATCTTACTGTATACAATGTTATCCTGGTTCTACTCACTTCACTTAGCATCAAGTCATTCCAAACGATCCAGGTTTTTCTGAAGTCTGCCTCCTCATCATTTCTTGTAGCACAATAATATTTCATTTCATTCATATACCAAAACTTGTTCAGTCATTCCCCAACTTATTGCCATCCTCTCAATTTCTAATTCTTTGCCACTACAAGAGGAGCTACTAAATATTTTTGTACATATGGGTCCTCTTTCCACTTGTATGATGTCTTAGGGATACAGACCAAGAAGTGGTATTGTTGGTCAAAAGATATGCACATTTTAATAGCCCTTTGAACATAGTTCCAAAATGCTCTCCGGATTGCTTGGATCACTTCACAATTCCACCAACAATGCATTAGTGTTCCAATTTTCTCACATCTTCTCCAGCATTTATAATTTTCCTGTATTGTCATGTTAGCCCATCTGATAGGTGTGATGTGGTACCTCAGAGTGGTTTGATTTGCATCTCTCTAACCAGTAGTAATTTAGCACATTTTTGTATGACTATTGATAGTATTAATTTCTTCACCCAAAAACTACTGTTCATATCCTGTGATCATTTATCAGTTGGGGAATGACTTTTATTCTCATAAATTTGACTCAGTTCTCTATGTATTTTAGAAATGAGACTTTTATCACAGACACTAGTTGTAAAAATACTGTCCCAGTTTTCTACTCCCCTCCTAGTCTTGGTTGCAATGGCTTTGTTTGTGCAAAAACTTTTCAATTTAAAATAATAAAAAATATTCATTTTGCATTTCATAATGTTCTCCAGCTCATGTTTGGTCATAGATAGATCCATTCTCCATAAATCTGGCAGGTAAACTATTCCTTACTCTCCCAGTTTGCATACCTTTATATTAACCTTTATATCAAAATTACATCAAAACCTGACTTTATTTTGGTACACAGTGTAAGATGTTAGTCTATGTCTAGTTTCTGTAATAGTATTTTCCAGTTGTCCCTGCAGTTTTTCTTAAATAGTGAGTTCTTATCACAGAAGCTAGAGTCATTAGGTTTATTGAACAGTAGAATACTATAGTTCTATAGTACTGTGTCTTGTGTACCTAACCTATTCCGTGATCCATCACTCTATTTCTTAGCCAGAACTGAGTAGTTTTGAGGATTGCTGCTCTATAATACAATTTAAGATCTGGTACGCCTAGGCCACATTCTCTGGCATTTCTTTTCATTGATTCCCTTGATATTCTGGACTTTTGTTCTTCCAGATAAATTTTGTTATTATTATTTTCTAGTTCTATAAAATACTTTTGGTAGTTTGATTGATATGGCACTGAATAAATAAATTAATTTAGTAGAATTGTCATTTTTATTTTATTGTCTCAGCCTACCCACAAGCAACTGATGGTTTTCCGGTTAATGAGATCTGACTTATTTGTATGAAAAGGATTTTGTAATCGTGTTCATATAGTTCCTGCATTTGCTTTGGCAATATTTTATAATGTCTATAGTAACTTTAAATGGAATTTCTCTACCTCTTGTTCTTGGGTTTTGTTAGCAATATACAGAAATGTTAATGATTTATGTCAGTTTATTCTATATTCTGCAACTTTGCTAAAGTTGTTTATTATTTCAAGAAGGTTTTTAAGTCATTCTTAAGGGTTCACTAAGTATGTCATCATATTATCTGCAAAGACTGATAGTTTTATTTCTTCTTTGCCTATTCTATTTCCTTCAATTTTTTTCTTCTCTTATTGCTAAAGCTAATGTTTCAAGTAGCACTGAATAACAGTGGACATGATAATGGACATTCTTTTTTCACCCCCAGTGTTACTGGAAATGCTTTTAGCTTATCCCCATTACATAAAATGCTTGCTCATGGTTTTAGGTAAATGGTATTGTTCATTTTAAGAAAGACTCCATTTATTCCTATGCACTCAAGTGTTGTTAAAAGGAATGGATGTTGTATTTTGTCAAAAGCTTTTTCTGCATCTATTGAGAAAATCAAATAGTTTCTGTTACTTTTTCAACATATACTTAGGTAGCAAGTTGCACAGGCAAAGACTCATGACTGTCCCAGAGGTGGCCTTCCCAGGTTTTTCACATAAAGAGAAGCCATCCCAAGAACTCTTTTCAGTCAGGCCAGATTTCAAAGAGTATCTGGTTCAACTCATACATTAGCAGGAATTTACTCCACCCTAAATGTGTCATCTACTCTGTCTTAAAAACTTCTAAGAAAAGTATACATTCTGAGGCAATGCATTACGTTTTTTGTTCACCTTTTCCCTTTTAAGACAGTCACTAATGGGGATAGAAATATTACCTAAAGAGGGAATTTCTACTCAGAGTTCATAGTACATAATCACTAAGTTGGTTATGCCCCCAGTGTTTATTTAGAAGTGTTACTATACGACCAATAGTTTGCCGTTCCAGGACTATCATCAGCCCTATTCACACAATCATTTTTTAAAAAAGAGTTGACAGATTAAGACTTTCTGAAAGCTGTGTGACACTATATGTGATATCACTAAGAAGTAGGGCTAAAAGGTGGAGATAGAGTTTACTAGGAAAACAGGTATGAAATTACCTCCCCAGGACCAGCCAGTCAATTAATTTCACAGGATACCTGAGTTTTCAGCAGCTTAAGCCATTCCTGATATCCCTAGTCTCAGAATGAGACATAGTTGGGGGGAGGCAGGGGAGGGGGGGAAAGAGTTTCTGCCCCATATCTTATTACATTGCCTTGCACATAGTATGCACTTGAAAAATGATTGTATGAATGAATGAATGAAATACTAAGAAATGAGGATTGATCCTTTGTCCATAATTCAGTCAGCAAAACAAGAATAACAGGTAAAATGTCATGTGTCCCCTCTCTCTACCCGAGAAGACAAAAACAGAAAATCTAGGAAAACATGATTTTTTTCATTAACATGGGACATAAGGTATTATCTGGTATGAGAAATCAGTCTCAGACAGCCCTCTCCAGGCATAAACATGGGCTTATTTCTGGTAGCCAGTATTCCAGTGGCTCAGCCACTTCCTAAAGGCCCTGATCACCTCACGGTTTCTCAGACTGTAAATCAAGGGATTGAGCATGGGTGTGAGGATTGTGTAGAAGAGGGAGACTATCTTGTCATGACCAGGAGCACGATAGCGCTTGGGCCTCAGGTAGATGAACATGGCTGCCCCATAAAAGAGTAAGACAGCTGCCAGATGGGATGAACAAGTGGTCAGAGCTTTTTGGCGTGCCTGGGTAGAATTCATGTTGATCACAGCTCTCAGGATTTTCACATAGGAAGCCACAATTATGGAGAAAGGAAAGAGGAGCATGAAGACACAGCAAAAATAAATTAGGGTGTCATAGAGAGATGTGTCAGCACAAGCCAGCTTCGACAAAGCTAACATCTCACAGAAAAAGTGATTCACTTCTCGAGAACCACAGTAGGGGAAACTCATGGCTACCACTACCTGGATTATCCCATCTAGGGTTCCAAAGGCCCAGGAGCTACCAACAATCTGAAGGCAGACCCGTTGGCTCATAAGGACATGGTAGCGTAGAGGGTGGTTGATGGCCACATAGCGATCATAAGCCATCAGGCCCAGTAGAAGACCCTCAGAGCCAAGTAGGGTAGCAAAGAAGCCAATCTGCAGCCCACATCCAATGAAAGAAATGGACTTTCTCTCACGAATAAAATTGTCAGCCATCTTGGGTACAATGGTACAGATCACAGTGAGATCCATAAGGGAAAGATGGCTAAGAAAAAGGTACATAGGAGTGTGGAGCTGAGCATCACTATAGATCAGGAACAGAAGGAGGATATTCCCAGCCAAGGCTACTGTGAAGATCACCAGGACAGCAGAGAAAAGAACAAGATCAGTTTGAGTGTGTGAGAAGATGCCCAAGAGGATGAAATCACCTAAAGTTGAATGGTTCAGCCATGGCTCCATGATTCTACTGTTCAAGATCACCTAGGGAAAGAAACAGATGAATTCTGAGGCTCAGTGATTTCCTAGATATGCCCTTATCCATCTATCCAACCAGCTAGGTGGAAGAGTGCTGGATAGAATGGTGGGATGGAGTCAGGAAACACTTGAGTACAAATCCTGCCTCAGATACTTAGTAACTGTGTGACCTTGGATAAATCACTTAACTCTCTGTACCTTCATTTCATTATCTGTAATACTGATGGTATTGGACTCAGTGGGCTCTAAGTTACCTTCTTTCTCTAAATCCATGATACTAGGATCCTATCCATCTCTACAGCCATCAATTCTCAACCAGTTGTTCTTTTTGTAGTTATTCCAGTGTAACAGCATACACTGTAGAGCCACACAAATGCTTTTGAAAAAAAATCTTACTCTGACACCCCCATACAGCTGGAATATAGCCACATGATTCAGAGAACCTTGAGATATTTTTTTTGTTTCTGCCCTTTCTGAAGCAGTGAAAATTAGGTTAAATAGAGATTACAGGTTTACTCATTTTTAAGGAGTAAAAGGTCAGGATCAGTTTACATAATATACATAGAAATAAAAATCACAAGGAGTGAAGGGCAGTTGAATTTAAAGAAGAATAGGGAAATCTATAAGATCACAGATTCAAAGTTACAAGCATCCTCAGAAGTCATCTAGACTAACCCCTTCATTTTACAGAACAGGAAACTCACCCCCACTGAGGTTCAGTAACTTGCCAAAATTATACAGGTGGAATTTCAGCTCCAATTCTCATTGTATCAGAAAGAAGAAACATGATTGCTCCATTATGAGATGGAAAGGGGGTAAACTAATAATCTAGCAATACTAAATAGAAACCTAGGAAGTCATGTTGGGGAAACTGATACAGAATGAACTCAGCAGAACCAGGAAAACAAGTTACATAACAATAATATTGTGAGAACAAACAACTTTGAAAGATTTAAATACTCACTTCCAGACTGAGAGAAGGACTCAGAGTGCAAATGAGAAATTGGGAGCAGGGAGTTGGGGGGTGGGGGAGAAGGGATGGAGGACATGATTGATGAAGGAATTTGTTGGGCTTGACTATTCATATTTTGTTTTGGGGGGGGGGGTTAGCTTTTATTTAGTATTTTATTTTTTTCCCCAGTTATACATAAAACCAATTTTTCATATTCATTTTTAACACTTTTAAGTTCCAAATTCCCTTCCTTCCTCCCTCCCCTCCACCACTGAGAAGGTAATCAATTTGATATAAATTATACCTGTATAGTCATCCAAAATATATCCATAATAATCATGTTGTGAAAGAAAACATACACAAAAAAAGTCAAAAAACATAAGGTAAAAGAAACAAATTATGCACAACGTGTGTTCTCTAGGAATGGATTGTTCATGTTTGTAATAGAGATCCCACTACCACCACCCATCTCAAAGGTGAAGAGGCAAGAGGGAGAGAAAATAAATGTTAATTGATTGAAAACATTTTAAGTCAAAAAAGAAAAAAAGTGGAAAAAACTAAAACTCTTAAGACTGTATCTCTTTGGTACTGACATTAGTACTCCTTTATAACTAATTGTTCTGATGATCATTAATGTCAAGTTTCTAATCATTAAATATCATCCAGGCATCCTAATGAAGGAAGAAGGGTTTGCTGACCAGTTATTTAAGTATTTAAAACAAAGATAGCATGAGGTCCAAGTTTCATCATTTGCTCAATGATTATCAAGCTTATGAGAGAACTGATATAGATCTAGATTAAATTTCAAGAATACTATGTGGTTTAGTAAAATGAGCCTTGAATTTGAATAGTCCTAGATCTGCTAACTGTGTCATTGAACCACTTGCTTTATGAGTGAACTTTATAATGAAATTTAGTTTCATCATCAGTAAAATGGGGAACGAGGGACTACAAATTAGCATATTCCATATATATATTATATATATATATTTTTAAATTTCTGAAGCCACAACAAGGGTAGGTACAACATTTTGTACAATTTGGAATTCTACAACTCTAGAACAGGACCAACCACATTCCTACAATGAAAAAAAGAGTTCAGATTAAGGTTAAAAATGTTACAGAAAAATAATTTTAAATTAGGTCCTTCCTGAATATTTGCATCCCTTCCCAGATTTAGAGCTCCAATTAAAGTTTCCGAACCCCTATAGAAGAGAAAATTTGCCATTCCTGTCATGATGGGGAAACATATTACCCCATCCCAGTACAAATATCCCTTCACAAATTTCTACCATCTTTACTCCAATGCATGATTGGAATAAACTATTTTTAAAGAACATAAAAAAATTCCTTGGAATAAGCTAACTTATTTAGCAAATTCTAGAATTTTGGAATAAGGAACAACACGTTGAAACCTCAAAACATTATTTCTGGAACAAATAAAAAGACAACATTCTTTCACAGAGATCGCATTATCTAATGAAAAACAGAATGACCTGTAGGTCATAACACTTACTAGCCTTGTGGTCTTTTCACTTCTCTCAGTTTCAGTTGTCTTATCTGTAAAATAAGAAGAATAACAAGATTATCTATCTAAAAGGACCATTCCAGGTCTATGATTCAGTTATAAAGAAAATGCATTGTCCCAACTACTGCGATAGGTTGAAAACAGAAAAAGAAGAAGAGTTTAGAGTTTAGAGAAGGTCATATACTTTAGACTCAAAATGTGCATTAAAGGTAAATAAGGGATGTTTGAGGATACAGTTCTATCGTCTTAAGAAGGATCAGAGAGAGCAAATATCATACTCTCTCCTAACACATTCTAAGCTTATCTGTCTCCTCTAGGTACCAGACAAGGTTTTCTCATTGACAAAATCAAATAGGATGAACCAGAGAATTCAAGTGAATCAGGACTTGAGGCCAAAATTAAATTAAGTGAAGGATGGGAGGATGGGAGGGAGGGAGAGAGACACAGAGTGAGAGGCAGAGGCAGAGAGGTGGAGAGACAGAGATAGAGAGGATGTAATTTTTCAGAGGTCTACAAAGCAACCACATAGTGTCAAACATATAAAAAACAAATCAAAGCAGCCTCATGTGGTAGAAAGAGCATGAGATTTATTTAGTACAGAGGTAGGGAACCTGCAGCCACAAGGCCACCTCTAGGTCTTCAAGTGCATACCTCTGATTGAATCCAAACTTCACAGAACAAATCCCCCTAATAAAAGAATTTTTTCTGGGAAACTTGGAGTCAGCCAAAAGGTCACACCCATGGACCTACATGGGGCCTCTAAGCCTCAGGTTCCCCACCCCTGATTTAGTTCCTGCTTATACAGAAGAATCTTCTTCCCATGTTCCTAGTTTCCATCCAAATCAAATCTCTCTGGTGACTGGGTAACAAGACTTTGAGAGCAAATGTCTGGAACTGTGAATGAGACACAATGGTAACAAAATTATTGGGTCAGATGGAAGGGCTATATACACCATATTTTCAGTCATGATCACTCCTTTGAAAAATCAACACAAAAATTAGAATTCTTATATTTTATTCATCTCCTTTTGACTCACAACCACCTAGTTTCCCCATAAAAACTCTTTTAAATACTTTTCTCTCTCTTTGATTGTCCAATTTTATCTCTGTTTTAAAACACATGTCAAATGTCATGATCCTTTCTTGGTTGTCATATTTCTTGACATTCCTTCAGCACTTGATAGCATCAATCACTTGGTCCTTGTTTACACATATATATGTATATATGTGTGTGTATGTATGTATACATATATGTATTATGTACATGCACATATACCTAATACATATATATATACTATCCTAATTCTTCTCCTATCTCTCTGACACTTCCTGTCTGCTCTTCCTGTTCCCATCATTACCCCCAAGTAGTAACATTCACCAAGGTTCTGTACTTTCTCTTCTTTCTCTCAGTGATGCTAGACATTTTTACTACTCATCTATCACTTCTATTGTGATCATGACCAAGTCTAGATGTCCCATCATAAACTACCTTCCCGAACTCCTGTCTACCATTTTCAGTTGTCTGTTGGAGGTCCTACTAACTACTGGTACTTCCTAGCCATTCCTTTAGTAGCAAGCCTTTCCATGTGCCTGGCTCCAACAGTTATCTCCCATGCTAGTTAGATAGTTTCCATGTAAAGAGGAATTCAACAGTTATAAAAGCTGATTCACCTCATGTCCGGTATTGACATCATCATCCCTTCTCTACTTCTGTAATATGGAATTAAGTGACCTTTGGGAAATCACTTAGCCATTCTAAATCTGTTTCTACATTTGTAGAATGAAGGAGCAGGTCTAGATAGCCTCTAATGTCCCTTCCAACCTCTAAATCTATGATCCTACAATCCATGATCCTATAACCCTGTGATAAGTACTTTCATTTGATTCCAAAATTGGAATGAAGTATCAAAAAGACTCATTGGAACTAATTTTGGAAATCGTCTTCCCACAGAATTAGGTTTGTTCAGTAGCTAGGGATGAGGCAAGGATACTCTAGGATGGTTTTCTCTATGCTAAATGACTTGGATAAAAGGATCAATATCAAAACCTGCACTAGGGTCTAGTCGTGCATGTATTAAGGGGCAAGATGAGGGCATGGGAGTCATTCACACAAGAATGCTGCCAGAAGGAGGATTCCCAGAAAAATGATGGGGTGAGAGATGGGATGTCCCTGATTTCACTATATCCTTCCCCCATATTCTGATGTGCTTGGGTAGAGGAGAAAAGTTACCAGTCTGGCAGTCTCAGTTTCTCATATCATGCAATATAGATCTCATATTATTCAAGATCTGTTTTAGCACTCTGATTTCACATAAGAAAATGGCAATAGCTTCCATTGGCATAACATTTCAAAATATACAAGGTTTTTTTGTAGACCCGTATCTTTTCTCAGTTTTCATTGTATTATATTTATTTATAGACATCTCTTACTCCAATAGAATATGTTTTTCAAGGATAAGGATCATTTCTATTTTTGTCTTTTTATTACCAGCACAGAGTACTGTGTCTAAAACACAGTAGTTTCTTTAATAAGTAATTTGACTGAATGCTCTAGGCAGTCAAAGCTCAGACCATTCTCTCTATCTGGAATGCTCTCCTCCTATCACGCCATTTTTGCCTACTAAAATCCTACCCATCCTTTAAAAACCAACCTGAATGCAATGAAGTCTTCATGTATAACTCCAGTTAGAAATGATCTCTGCAAAATCCTAAGGTATCTTGTTTAAACCACCCTTATTTCATAATAGCTTGGGCTGAAAGTATTTGCATCCAAGAGATAAGAATCTCTTCTGATAGTCTGTAAGGGCAAAGAAGAAGTTTATGTTCATCCTTCATTGCTGAAGAAGACCATGCCATCAGAGAAATGATGACATGACTTGCACTTGACTTTGTTTTGAGTGAGGGTTGGCTGTGCAGGTCACCAGCCTCACTTCTCCTCCAGAACTATCTGAATCCAGTGACCAGATGTTCATCAGGATGACTGCAGATGACCCAGGATGCACTGGGAGACTGTTGACCCTTTAGGCCAAGGTTTTTGCAGGTAATCACTTAGGATAAGGCAACACCCATTCACTGAATAGGCCTGTTTAAGAAGTAACCAGAGCATGGCCCCTTTAATGAGACTAAGAAAAAGAAACATCAGGCTGGGAGTTACTATTGATAAACATTCTAAAGCTATGAGGGTCCAGAAGAAGAGGAAATGGGTAGAAGGAAGGAGCAAAAAAACAAAATCTAGTTGGGTTACCAATTTTTCATGTGGGAACAAAAGAAAATACACTAATTATGTAACAATTTTAACTAATATCATCTTTTCTCTCTTCCAGAGTTAGAGAATAGTAAGTTGTCATTCTCCCTGTACTCATCTTTCAAGGATCTAATGATTAAGATTCAATATTCTTTTCCTTTCTCTTTCCTTGGTTAACTCACCCTAGTTTCTTCTGCCTCCTCTCCTCCCTGGCATTCATTTCTTAGTTCTCTAGGTCACTCTTCCTCTGTGAAGGTCAAAATTAGACCCAGGACAGAGAGAGGAAGAAAGGCAGAGAGGAGGATTGGCAAAACAGAAAGTTGTGGTAACTAGCAGACCAAGAGCAGGGAGAATCACCCAGAAAGGCAGATAGGGAGGCAGGAAAAGGCAGCAAGAGAGAAACAATGAGGAAAGAAGAAAGACAGAGGTAAACGGGAACTGAAAGAGGCAAAGATGGAAAATCAACATGCAACAAAGCAGAAATTCCTTGAGAGGTGAAAAGAGCAAGCAGGACAGTCACTCACCAGTGATCCTCTTGAGAGAAATGGGCTCAGCAGACAAATTCCTTCACCAAAGTATTTCTAATATTAAAAAAATAAACAATGTCATTTCACATAGTGGGAATATAAGTGCAGTGCCTACATATTTCACATTCCCAGCCTTCCTGGTCTCCTCTTTCTGCCCTACACTCTCAGACTGGATCAGTACTTCAACTTCATGGGAGCCAAAAGTTCAGTGACCAGATATTGAATTCTTTCTCAATCAGTCTGTCTGTCTATCAGTCACAGAAAACTCTCTTCTCCTCAGCCCAACCAGAAAGGGAAGAAAAATAATGATCCAGATAAGAGACTCTGAGTCAGGAACAGTGGCAGGATGGAATCCCACATGTCCAAGTTTCAGTGCAATGCCACATCTTTATTTCAAATCTCCCATACCAATTTCCTGAAGAACAGGTCTCTACTCACCATCACCTAAGGATTAAATCCCAAGGAAAGAGCTCAGAGTCAGTTTCATTCCCAGAGGAAGTGCAGGTGCCCCCAGCCACGAGCTCTCTCCAGCTCACAATTAGCTCAAGTCCAAAAGAAGGAGCAGTGGGAATAAGGCAAGAATTGTGAGCGAGGACCTATGGAGGTCAGGAATCTGGAGCATGGCAAAGAGAAAGAAAGGAGATTAATTAGTACAGACTTCTTTAAAATTATGAAGAAGATGTAGCTTACCTTTAGTGCCTTCCCATCTGTGTTTATGCACCTTTGTCCTGCCAGCACTTAAGGTTCTCATACTGTCCCCTGACTGCCCAGGGATCCCCTATTCAATGCCTCAGACATCCCTGCAGATTCCTATGATCCAGGTTTTTCTTTTCTCCCTCTTTCATCAAAATCTACTGGAATTAAAAGATCAAATGTGGAAAGACTGTGCCACCTAGCTGAGCACTTTTTACAAATAGCTTAAATCTTTAAGACTGAGTTTTTTCATTAAATGAAAATCACAGTAACCATATCACTTATAGTTGTCAATGAAGTTCAAATTATGACTGAAAGACAATTTGTTATCAAAATTAATAGTTCATTTTTGTTATTCCACATTCAGTTCTCCTTCAATTCTATTCAAATAATTCATGAGGACATAGAATCGAGGTTCTCAATGAGTTATGAGCTAGCACTCTGTTTGGTCTATCCTTCCAAAGGATAAGGAAAAGCCTTACCTACAGGTCCAGTAGCATCTCTTGTGTGGCAACTAGCCAAGTTAAACCGAGAGAGAGAGAGAGAGAGAGAGAGAGAGAGAGAGAGAGAGAGAGAGAGAGAGAGAGACTCATCACTGCAATTCTACTTACCAGGTGATAAATTTTTGTGACTACAATGGACAAAAACTCTCTTCTAAAGTGTTATGGGCTTCGGTAGTGGGAGTGCCCATACCTCTAATGAGATCATAGATTTATTGGAGTATTTATCCCTCCACAATCTGACTCCTGGTTAACTACCTTTTCAGAATTAGCTCCCATTGGTGGCAGAGACAAGATGGCAGAGTAGAAAGATGGACCTGCTCTGGCCTTACCCCCATAGCCCATAAAATACATGTAAAAAATTACTCTAAACAAATTCTAGAGCAGCAGAAGCCACAAAACGACAGGGTGAAAGAGATTTCCAGCCCAAGACAGATTGGAAGGCTGACATGAGAGATCTATTGTACCCAGCTCAGAGCAGAGAGCAACCCAGACTTGGCCATGCTGCACAGCATGGACAGGACTGGAGCAGGCTTCCGGGAGCAGAATTATGGGTAGCAGCTGTGGTTCCCAGATTTCTCAACCCACAAATGCCAAAGATAGCTTTAAAGGGAAGTAAGAATGCTCATTCACCTGAGTGAGAAGGGGGAATGGGTCTGGCCCAAGCCACAGTCCCAGGGCGGTGCAAGTCTCTGCAGCAGCTTCCCCTTTTGGAGCTCTTGGCTTAAGACCCTGGGAGAATCAAGCAGTTGACCTAGATCTCAGCCCTGAGTGGCAGTCCTAGGGTGAGGAGGAGCACTGGTACTGGCGTGGTGGAGCTGGTGGTAATGGTGGAGAGGGAACCCTACTCGAAGAGGTGGGATAAAACAGAGTGCTTGTGGTTGCTCACAGACAAGAGCACAGGCCAAGAGAGGAGTAAACTCCTCTCCCTAGATTGTGCCACCTTGAAGGAACTGAGAACTTACAGGTCCCTAGAGTATACCCTCCTCAAAAGTCAAGTAACTGAATGGGAAAATGCCCCAAAAAAGGTAAAAAATAAGATTATAGAAGGTTACTTTCTTGGTGAAAAGGTATTTTATTCCATACTTTCAGATGAGCAATAACAAAGCATACCATCAGACAAAAACATCAAAGACAAGACTTCTACATCCAAAACCTCCAAAAAAATATGCAATGGTCTCAGGCCATGGAAGAGGTCAAAAAGGATTTTAAAAATCAAGTAAGAGACGTGGAGCAAAAATTAGGAAGAGAAATGAAAGAGATGCAAGAAAATCACGAAAAGCAAGTCAACAGCTTGCTAAAGGAGATCCAAAAAATGCTGAAGAAAATAACACCTTTAAAAACAGAATTAGCTCCCATTTCTCCCAAATAGAAACCCTCTGCCCTTCCTGAACAAGTCTGCTCAGGAGAGGCAACTAGGTGGCACATTGGAGAGAGAATCAGAGTCAGAGTCAGAAAGATCCAAGTGCAAATCTGATGTTGGCCACTCACTAGCTCTGAGAACTTGGGCAAGTCACTTAACCTTTTTCTACCTGAGTTTCTCATATATAAAATGAGAGTGATAAAAATAGCACCTCCAAGTATTACTGAAAGGATCAAATGAGATAACATTCTTAAAGTGCTTTGCTAACCTTAAAGGGAGATATAAATGCTAACTTTTGATGTTGTTATCACAAGAGTCAACATTATACACTGCAGAGAACACTGAACTTGGTGTCCAAAGACCTGAATATAAGTCCCTGCGATAAGACAAGCTAATACTTCCCCTTTTTGACACTCAGTTTCCTCTATGTGAAATAAGGATAATCACATTTGCACTACAGAAAGGGTGATAAAATTGAAGGGGAGAAAAGACTGAGTTATTGAAAATAAGAAATTGAAGACAGAGCAAATTTTATGACTTGTAACGCAGATTAATTCAAAAGACTACTCTGTGTAGGAACCAGAGACAATAAAGCAATAAGTTTGGGGTTCCAGGAAAACTCTGAGAGAAAAATTTAACCAGAACCTAGAGGTTGTAACTATTGCTAGACAGAAGTAACCCTGATTTCCCTAGGATCAGAATTTGAGATACATAACCTGACTGGTTTGAGGTAGAACAAAAAAGACCTAAGCAGAGAAATAGAACTCCTCTATTAAACTATACATAATTGGAATCTTAAAGTGGAACAGCTTTAATATATCAAGGTAGATGGCTAGTGACTGGAAAATGGTTTCATTTATATAGGCATGTATAGAATACATTCTGCCTCACTCTTCCAGAGCCAGATTTGCTACAGCTCACCCTCACGGATGGGATATGTTGGTAAATATTTACTGACTAACTCTCTGAAAATAGAACAGGACACATTTAAAAGTTTAATCAACATTATTAACACCTGTATTTAGGTGTTTAAGTCCAGAAAATCAACTAAACAATAAATTCAGCCCTGATTGAAGTCTGCCAATTTCTGAAGAATAGATGCTCAAACTGAAAATTTAACAATTGGCTCTTATACCCTTGGTTCTAAGGTACCTGGAAAGACTGCAATCATATCTTTACTCCACCACCATTGGTTCATTCCCCACTGACTGTGCTCACAAGTTGTTAGGTGCTAGTAACTAGTGATAATCATTTAACATCATGTGAACCTCAATAAGGGACAGAGCCTGAACTAATCAACCAGAAGAAGCCCCCTAGCTTACCAGATAAACCTTCCTTGCTCTCTGAGTAAACTCAGAGAATGCCTCTTCTGTATCAACAAAGTCAGAGGAAGCTGGCCAGAGAATTCTTCTGTTAATGACTACCAAGGACAAGACACCTTAACCTGAGACACTATCTTGAATAGTGGGACTTTTCTTATCTTAGTATTGTATGGACATATACTATGTTATGTCATGTTAATGGTAAAGAAAACACAAATATCCTGGGTCATAATTTCAGTTGACATTTTGTCAAATCTCTTACCTTATTGTATTTACCACCTATTCAAATAAGGAAATTCCTTGCTCATACTATGGTGAAACATATATGGAGATCAGAATTTTGAGACCTGAGTTGAAATTGTTCTAAAACAGATTTAAGCTTTCTCATTATTCTTATCAGACAGTCAAAATTAAAGTTTTGGCTCCATGATCATATATCTGCTAGCTTTAAGGGAGTAAAACAATATGAATTTATGTGTCACCTAGCTCGTTTGCCCCTTTTAACCAAACTTTCAGGTTGACAGTTATGGTGCAGGTGACTTTGGATGAAATTGACGGAATAGGAGAAAAAACACCCCACCCCACCCACATTAGAGACTCAGGTGCCTCAGGATTCATATTTCCTAAAGTCTTAACATTGAAAGGGTCCTGTAAATTCCCATATTTCCAGCTTCCAAAGGACTCCCACTACTTTGGTTGAAGTATGAAATTCCCTTTAACCTAGCTCAAGGGGGAAGGCATCAAGTATGTGTTCAAATACTCTGTATAGATCCCCTGCAGGTAAGGGTCAATCTAAGAAAAATAAACTATGGGACAATCAGAAACTAAAATTAAAAATCCTGCTAACAAGACCTCAGCCTCCTATATGTTAAACCAGTCTGATGACCACAAATACTGCCAGCACTGATGGCAGTAAATTAAAGATAGCCCCAAATGATGTTGGCCACAATGGGGCTCTTTTGACCAATCAAAATTACTTTATCTTAAAACCAAATTAACTTTAAAGGTCAACAAAACATCTAGCCAGGAGCAGGAATGTTTTCATTGTTGGTTTGTTGAGATAGGAGAGCAAGAATAAAGGCAGCACCCTCTTCCCTTAAGGCTTGCAAAGTTATTTCAGCATCACTCTCAATACTGGCTAATTCCCTCCACCCCACTCTCTCCGCTTTCCCAACAACCCCAACCAGTCTGTCTCCTCCCACCTCAGCTCCTCCTCCACCCTATTCCTCCCTCTCCCCTTTCCCTTAAGGGTTTCTCTCAGTTTATAGCTAAGCCTGCCTCCCCACTTGCCCAGACACTACCATTACAACCTGAAGAGAACCTTAAAGCAAAAAGGGAGCTTCAAACTGTCCCCATCCCAAACTCACATCCCAGCCCTAATGTGATAAGGGATCACAAACCTGGTATTTGTCATTATTGCAAGAGACCAGGGCACTGAAAATCTGAATGAAAAACCTGCCTCAAGGTTGTGGAGTGTCAGAAACATTGGGACATCAACCCCACCCCCAACAACTATAGAGGTGCTCTGAGGAAAGGTTGCAGGACTGAATCCCCATCCACCCTAAATCTGCCAGCTCTTGAATCCTTGCAAATTGCCCAATTTCCCATATTTGGAATAGTAATCACCAGTTTGTGATAGGGATTTTTAACAAGCTTCCAATTCCTCTTCTCTCTCTTGTTAATTGTGCACTCTGTTTGTATTTATATTTGTCCTGTTAATTTGACTGTCTGTGTGTGTCTCTGTGTCTGTATCATGTGCGTTATGAATGAATCTATTACCTCGTGAGATTTATAAAACAGACAGCCAGAGACTTCTCAGGACTGTAGCTGGCAAAGTGTACAAACAAACCTGTAAGACTTTCTTACTTGTGATTCCTGATCTGGTCAACCTGGAGCTACAGTGAAAAGTTAAATACAGATAAAAACATCTTGGCTAAATGTGGAGGCTTTGAGATTAATCATTAGGAAGTTTGGAAATTGATCACTTTGGGATTGCTGGAGAAAACTCCTAAAACTGGGGATATGTCTAGGAGTTCACCTGTGCTAAAATACCTCCTCCCAATTCTGTTTTCTCAGCATTCCCCACTCCCTCCCCAGATAAGATTAGAAGAGAATGCAGGAGAATTGTAGGGAAAATTTATATCACTCTTTCCTACCTGGTAAAAGGGGGGAGGGGGAGCGGGGCAAAACAGTAATCACAGACTGATAATGGCTATAATGGCCATGTGCCCCTGGCCACCTTGTAACTCACCCTTCTAGGTAAAGCCTGGAAATGTCACCCAGGTCCTATACATTCTGCCTACCCTGCCCCAGCAGCTGCAAACTGCTCCAGGCTCAGTAAATTCTGCAGCTGTGGGAGAAGGGAGAAGTGGACAGATCCAGCCTGTGATAAGCATTTGCTAAGCCCTGCCACCAAGAATTATCACCAGTGGGAAGCCAGCCTCTGCTCTTGATATACTCCACATATCTCTGTTCCAGTTGCAAAATGTATCAATTTTGGTAAGCTATTTTATCTCTGGTTGCCCCATTTTCAGATTTGTACAGGCAAAATAATAATGGCTGTTGTTATGAGATCAAAATGCTATACAAATTGTAAAATGCTTAACACAATGACTGGCATATATGTTAGACACAATATTATTACTACTGTCTCTAATTTAATGTAATTGTTCCATATCTCACAATTTTGAAGTGGTTTTTAAATACCAAAAGTATTAAGATCAATAATTTCTATATCTGATCATCTAGAAATGCAACTGATAACATCTGAGGTTTATTGTTTATGTTAATACTGTATTTCTAAATTGCATTGTATTTCTAAAATTCTTTTAGATTTTAAAATCTGAGAGACCATTGTGAGGTAGAAATGGTGTTAAAACAACTTTTAATCTGGATTTTGTTGGATATATTGTGAGCTTTTAAGGGGATATGATAAAATATGATGATTTGAAATTGTTACATTTGGTTATAAATAAATAATAATAGTAATATTGATATTTATTATGATAGCAGATTTTTCCATTTGAAATATTGACTATTATGAAAATATATATGATAGTTTAAAGTTATAGTTTCCACATATTATTGATGAGATGAATGATTCTCTGTGAAAGGTGATTTAGAAAACCATTTACCAGGTGCGGAGCCAAGATGGCAGAGTAGAAAGACACATATATGCAGGGTCTCCCCACACAACCCATAAAATACCTGTAGAGAGGGACTCTCAATAAATTTTGGAGCAGGGGGCGGAGCCAAGATGGCGGAGTAGAAAGACGCACATACACATAGCTCTGAACCCACAACCCATAGAATGGCTACAGGGAAGTAACTCACGGCGAATTCCGCACCCAGAGGCCACGGAACATAGGAGCGAGGGAGATTTCTGTTCCAGAGAGACCTGCAAACCTCTCGCGGGGGGTCCTTCGCGCGGCGGACTGGGCGCCGGGACTGGGAGCTGAGTGCAGCCCTGCCGCGGCACCGAGAGGAAAAGATCCGAGCAGGCTTCACAGACAGGATCTCCAGCGGCCACGCGGGTCCCTCCACCCACAGAGGGATCTGCAAACCTCTCGCAAAAGGTCCGTCGCGCTGCAGACACAAAGCCCAGCCCAGACCTGCTGCGGCCACGGCTGCGGCACCGAGAGAAACAGATCCGAGCAGGCGGGACGGGATCTCCAGCGGCCGCACAAGTCCCTCCACCCACAGGTGACAGGGGTGGGTGAGAGAGTCTCTTTGGCGGGTCGAGAGGGGAGTGGGGTGCCCCCATAATTCAGGCCCCCCCCGGGAGGTAGAAGCTGAGAGGCGGCTGCAGACAGGGGCTCCCCAAGTGGACGGGAGCTTGAATCCATTGCGGAAGGTCTGCGCATAAACCCCCTGAGGGAACTGAGCCTGAGAGGTGGCCCTGCCCCGATCTCAGCACCAGATCATAATCTCATACTGAATAGCAGCCCTGCCCCCGCCAAAAGCCCTGAGGCTGGAAGCAGCATTTGAATCTCAGACCACAAACACGGGCTGGGAGGATCAGGAGGTGAGGTGGGTGTGAGGAAAATATTCAGAGGTCAAGTCACTGGCTGGGAAAATGCCCAGAAAAGGGAAAAGAAATAAGACTATAGAAGGTTACTTTCTTGGCGAACAGGCATTTCCTCCCTTCCTTTCTGATGAGGAAGAACAATGCTTACCATCAGGCAAAGACACAGAAATCAAGGCTTCTGTGTCCCAGCCCACCCAATGGGCTCAGGCCATGGAAGAGCTCAAAAAGAATTTTGAAAATCAAGTTAGAGAGGTGGAGGAAAAGCTGGGAAGAGAAATGAGAGACATGAAGTCAAAGCATGAACAGCAGATCAGCTCCCTGCTAAGGGAGACCCAAAAAAATGTTGAAGAAATTAACACCTTGAAAACTAGCCTAACTCAATTGGCAAAAGAGGTTCAAAAAGCCAATGAGGAGAAGAATGCTTTCAAAAGCAGAATTAGCCAAATGGAAAAGGAGATTCAAAAGCTCACTGAAGAAAATAGTTCTTTCAAAATTAGAATGGCACAGATGGAGGCTAATGACTTTATGCAAAACCAAGAAATCACAGAACAAAGAGAGAAGAATGGAAAAATGGAAGATAATGTGAAATATCTCATTGGAAAAACAACAGACCTGGAAAATAGATCCAGGAGAGACAATTTAAAAATTATGGGACTACCTGAAAGCCATGATCAAAAGAAGAGCCTAGACATCATCTTTCATGAAATTATCAAGGAAAACTGCCCTGAGATTCTAGAACCAGAGGGCAAAATAAATATTCAAGGAATCCACAGAACACCGCCTGAAAGAGATCCAAAAAGAGAAACTCCTAGGAACATTGTGGCCAAATTCCAGAGTTCCCAGGTCAAGGAGAAAATACTGCAGGCAGCTAGAAAGAAACAATTCAAGTATTGTGGAAATACAATCAGGATAACACAAGACCTAGCAGCCTCTACATTAAGGGATCGAAGGGCATGGAACAGTATATTCCAGAAGTCAAAGGAACTAGGACTAAAACCAAGAATCACCTACCCAGCAAAACTGACTATAATACTTCAGGGGAAAAAATGGTCTTTCAATGAAATAGAGGATTTTCAAGTATTCTTGATGAAAAGACCAGAGCTGAAAAGAAAATTTGACTTTCAAACACAAGAATGAAGAGAACCATGAAAAGGTGAACAGCAAAGTGAGGTCATAAGGGACTTACTAAAGCTGAACTGTTTACATTCCTACATGGAAAGACAATATTTGTAACTCTTGAAACATTTCAGTATCTGGGTACTGGGTGGGATTACACATGCACACACGCTCACATACACAGAGACAGAGTGCACAGAGTGAATTGAATAGGATGGGATCATATCTTTAAAACAAAATGAAATCAAGCAGTGAGAGAGAAATATATTGGGAAGAGAAAGGGAGAAATTGAATGGGGCAAATTATCTCTCATAAAAGAGGCAATCAAAAGACTCATTAGTGGAGGGATAAAGAGGGGAGGTGAGAGAAAAACATGAAGTCTACTCTCATCACATTCCACTAAAGAAAAGAATAAAGTGCACACTCATTTTGGTAGGAAAACCTATCTCACAATACAGGAAAGTGGGGGATAAGGGGACAAGCAAGGTGGGGGGGATGATAGAAGGGAGGGCATGAGGAGGAGAGTGCAATTCGAGGTCGACACTCATGGGGAGGGATAGGATCAAAAGAGAATAGAAGTAATGGGGGACAGGATAGGTTGGAGGGAAATATAGTTAGTCCTATACAGCACAACTATTATGGAAGTCATTTGCAAAACTACACAGATTTGGCCTATATTGAATTGCTTGCCTTCCAAAGGGAAGGGGTGGAGAGGGAGGGAGGTAAAGAAGGTGGAACTCAAAGTGTTAGGATCAACTGTCGAGTAATGTTCTTGCCACTAGGAAATAAGAAAAACAGGTAAAGGGGTATAGAAAGCTATCTGCCCCTACAGGACAAAAGAGAAGATGGAGACAAGGGCAGAGAGGGATGATAGAAGAGAGAGCAGATTGGTCATAGGGGCAATTAGAATGCTTGGTGTTTGGGGGGGGAGGGGATAAAAGGGGAGAAAATTTGTAACCCAAAATTTTGTGAAAATGAATGTTAAAAGTTAAATAAATAAATTTAATAAAAAAAAAATAAAAAAAATAAAAAAATAAATAAATAAATAAATTTTGGAGCAGCAGAAGTGGAGAACAACAGAGTGGAGGAGATTTCCAGCCCAGGGTGAGCTGAAAGACTCATAGGAAACGTCTGTTGCACTGAATGCGGAGCAGAGCATGGACCCTAGCCCAGCCTTGGTCATTCAGTACATGGCTCATGAACAGCCCTCCAGGGCGGAATCTCCAGTCTTGGAATCCCCAGTTGCAGCAGCAGCAGCAGCGGGTCCGCAGATCCCTCAACCCACAGGCTCCAAAAGTCAGCAATGGGGTTTTTTTCAGCTGGCCAGGAAGGGAGAAGGGCCTTCCCATAACTGCGGCCTCAGGCAGCGGCCCATAGAGGCCACACCGTGCAGGCTGCAGCAGCTTCCACAGCAGCCCCTGCAGCAGCCCGAGACCATTGCTGGACCATAAAAACCCCTGAGGGCACTGAGGGAGCTGGTCTTTATCTTGCACTGAATGGTGGCCCTGCCCCCACAGCTTGACTGAATCCCACCCCACCCCACCCCCAGTGCTAGCTTGGCAGAACTGGAGGTCAGGTGCCTGTGGAGAGGAAACTCTGCTAAGCTTCTGGGCACAAAAATCCTTCCCTGGGCCCAGACCAGTGGCTTTATTGTTCTACCTTGGAGGAATTGATATCTTACAGGTGTCCTGAGTATACCCTACTCTTGAACCAAAAGTCAAGTAACTGGTTGGGAAAATGCCCAAAAAAGGGGAAAAAAATAAGACCATAGAAGGTTACTTTCTTGGTGAACAGATATCTCCTCCCATCCTTTCTGATGAGGAAGAACAATGCTTACCATCAGGGAAAGACATAAAAGTCAAGGTTTCTGTATCCTAAACATCCAAAATAAATATTCAATGGGGCTCAGGCCATGGAAGAGCTCAAAAAGGATTTTGAAAATCAAGTTAGAGAGGAGGAGGAAAAACTGGGAAGAGAAATGAGAGAGATGCAAGAAAAGCATGAAAAGCAGGTCAACCCCTTGCTAAAGGAGACCCAAAAAAATGCTGAAGAAAATAACACCTTGAAAAATAGGCTAACCCAACTGGCAAAAGAGGTTCAAAAAGTCAATGAGGAGAAGAATGCTTTAAAAATCAGAATTAGCCAAATGGAAAAAGAGGTTCAAAAGCTCACTGAAGAAAATAGTTCTTTCAAAATTAGAATGGAACAGATGGAGGCTAATGACTTTATGAGAAACCAAGAAATCACAAAACAAAACCAAAAGAATGAAAAAATGGAAGATAATGTGAAATATCTCATTGGAAAAACAACTGACCTGGAAAATTGATCCATAAGAGACAATTTAAAAATTATGGGACTACCTGAAAGCCATGATCAAAAAAAGAGCCTAGACATCATCTTTCATGAAATTATCAAGGAAAACTGCCCTGAGATTCTAGAACCAGAGGGCAAAACAAATATTCAAGGAATCCACCAATCACCACCTGAAAGAGATCCAAAAAGAGAAACTCCTAGGAACACTGTGGCCAAATTCCAGAGTTCCCAGGTCAAGGAGAAAATATTGCAAGCAGATGGAAAGAAACAATTCAAATATTGTGGAAATACAATCAGGATCTAGCAGCTTCTACATTAAGGGATCAAAGGGCGTGGAATAGGATATTCCAGAAGTCAAAGGAACTAGGACTAAAACCAAAAATCACCTATGCAGCAAAACTGAGTATAATACTTCAGGGAAAAAATGGTATTTCAATGAAATAGAGGACTTTCAAGCATTCTTGATGAAAAGACCAGAGCTGAAAAGAAAATTCGACCTTCAAACTCAAGAATCAAGAGAAGCATGAAAGGGTAAACAGCAAAGAGAAATCATAAGGGACTTACCAAAGTTGAACTGTTTACATTCCTACATAGAAAGACAATATTTGTAACTCTTGAAACTTTTTTCAGTATTTGGGTAGTTGGTGGGATTACACACACACACACACACACACACACACACACACAGAGCACAGAGTGAATGGGATAGGATGGGATCATATCTTAAAAAAATGAAGTTAAGCAGTGAGAGAGAGAAATATATTGGGAGGAGAAAGGGAGAAATGGAATGGGGCAAATTATCTCTCATAAAAGAGGCAAGTAAATGACTTTTCAGTGGAGGGAAAAAGAGGGGAGGGGAAGAAAAAACATGAAGCTTTATCTCATCACATTCAACTAAAGGAAGGAATAAAATGCACACTCATTTTGGTATGAAAACCTATCTTACAATACAGGAAAGTGGGGGAGAAGGGGATAAGCAGGGTGGGGCGGCTGATGGAAGGGAGGGCAGTGGGAAGAGGGAGCAATTTGAAGTCAACACTCTTGGGGAGGGACAGGATCAAAAGAGAGAATAGAAGCAATGGGGGGCAGGATAGGATGGAGGGAATTATAGTTAGTCTTACACGACACAACTATTATGGAAGTCATTTGCAAAACTACACAGATATGGCCTACATTGAATTGCCTGCCTTCCCAAAGGGAATGGGTGGGGAGGGAGGGATGGGAAGAAGTTGAAACTCAAAGTTTTAGGAACAACTGTTGAGTACTGTTCTTGCAACTAGGAAATAGAAATACAGATAATGTGGTATAGAAAGTTATCTTGCCCTACAGGACAAAAGAGAAGATGAGGATAAGGGAAGGGAAGCATGTTAGAAGAGAGGGCAGATTGGTGATAGGGGCAATTATGGGTGGGGGAGGGGAGAAATGGGGAGAAAATTTGGAATCCAAAATTTTGTGGAAATGAATGTTGAAAAGTTAAATAAATAAATAAACAAACAAACGAACGAACAAATAAATAAATAAAAGAAAACCATTTACCTACATTGATAATGGATTATTTCAAGTTTTAAATACATAATAATATTTAGGCTATTGTTATATTTCTAAATTGTGTAATTTGATAAAAGTTGTATGAACTATGTTGTTGACAAAACAATTTCTCTTATAATCTGGATGTTGGGTGAAGAATTGTAGAAAAAATAAGAGAGAATGGAAGGGCTAGGATAAATCTCCAAGTTTTGCATACATTTAAGAGGAAGTTTCAGTTCAAATTCTTATAAACTGCACAAAAGTTTCTTCTTGTAGAATTTCTATTGAACAAATGAGAGAGTTCTTGGGGAAAAAAAATAAGCGTTTGATTTTCAAGCCTGTTTCATGTAAGGATATATTTATGTATGTTAATGTGGAAGTTTATGGACTACCACATTCACTATCTACATGAAATTCCAGAATGTAATTAATTTCTAGTGGTATATTTAAGGACAAAGGAAAGAAAAGATACTGAGTGAATTTATGAAGGTGTGATTAACTTATTGTGATAAGGCTAATTTAATTGAGTATGCATTTTTACATTGGTTTGTATGGTTTGTATTTAAGTTTTCTTGGTTATCTTGGTGACATGTAAATCTCCCTTCTCAAAACTAGTCTATTGTGAGCCATCTAAGTAGTTTAATCTGTACCTGACTTAATGTAATTATGCAATTTTGTGAAATGTGAGAAAAATTTTATTGTGTGGTTTGAACTTAGCTCTGCGTGACCAGGAAACTGAACCATTTCTATGTGCTTTTCACCAAGAACCTATGTTGTGCTATTTCCTCTCAATTTTTAAATCATATGTCTTCTGGGAGCCCCCATCAGGTCTGGCTGACTACTCCCATACCTGCCAGTTTGTAGATACATACTCCTAGATCCATCTGTCACACTGAAGGATTGCTCCTGCTCCCGAGTGGACATCTGAGTCCGTAGGAGACCATGTCCTCTGGCTTTAAAGGGGCCGGAAAAAGACAGCATCAAACATAGACAGCTTTCCCAGGAGTCTGGACCAGACCTATACAAAGAACAGCTCCCTCCCTACCTGAGTCCAGTGCATACCAAAGACTGGTTACCTACATCTTTCGTAGCTTTAGCTTACTTTCATTTAGTTGATCTATACTCCTATTATGCTCCTCACTCTCCTTACCTTGATCCCCCTTGCAGCATGCTCATTTTGCTTGTCTGCAATTGCCCTGCACTGGCTGCCCATCTCTGGGGATGTCCAACCACAGGGAGAAAGCAAACCCTTCTCCCATCTCCCCACTCACTCCATGAGACAGAGTCTGTCTGACAAAGAATTTGATTCTCTCCTCAGTACCCCCTACTTCTAGAAGTATTTGGGAAAAATCCAAATCCCCCTAGATTTGAATAGTTCTCAGGATCCTGTCTTTGCAAAGGCAGCCTGGGCTCCACAACCCCTCCTGCTGCTTTCTGCTATTTATAAAATCACTTCTCTGGAAGCCCTGTAGGGAACCTTGACCCAGCCCAATGTAACTACACAACCTGGGTTCGTCCTAGTGGATTATCCTTTCTCTTCTCTTACTAGGGGCCTAACTAAGGTTGACTTTGATCCACAAATACTCCACCACCTTGGCAAACAAAATAATGCTATACTTGGTTGTATTCCCTCAGTCTGCAGGACCCATTCCAGATGCAGAGAACAGTGCATCTCCCTAGTCAACAAAGAAAGGGTTATTAGAGCTTCCCTTCTCACTCCCTGAGGCTCTTCCATACCTTCTTTGGTCTAAAGATTGTACCTTCAGCTTACCTTTGACCAAAAGGAGGAAATGATAATCATTTAATATCATGTGAACCTCAATAAGAGCCAGAGTCTAAACTAATCAACCAATACAAGCCCCTGAGCCTAACAGATTTCCCTTCTTTGCTCTCTGAATAAACCCAGAGAATGTCTCTTCCCTGTGTCAACAAGGTCAGATGAAGCTGACCAGAGCATTCTTCTGTTAATGACTACCAAGGACAAGGCACCTTAACCCAAGACACTATCTTGAATAGTGGGACTTTTCTTATCTTAATATTTTATGGACGTATACTATGTTATGTCATGTTAATGGTAAAGAAAACACAAAGATCCTGGGTCATAATTTCAATTGGCATTTTGTCAACTCTCTTATCTTATTGTATTTACCACTACCTCAATTAAGAAAATTCCTTTTTCATAATATGGTTAAACATATGTGGAGATCATAATTTTGAGTCCTGGGTTGAGATTGTTCTAAAATATATATAAGCCTTCTCATTCCTTTTATCAGACAGTCAAAATTTAAGTTTTGATTCCATGTTTACTGATTCAATTGCAAGTCAGCAAGCATTATCTGTAATTGGGGAAAAGCAAGGATGACTATTATCACCTGTATTATTTAATATTGCTTTAGAAATCTTAGCTATAGTAGTAAGAGAAGAAAAAAGAAATGAAAGGAGTTAGCATAGGCAATGAGGAAACAAAACAATAAATCTTTACAGATGATATGATGGTATACTTAGAAAATCCTATAGAATGAACTTAAAAACCTACTTGAAATTATTAACAACTTTAGCAAAGTTGCAGGATATAAAGTAAACCCACACAAATCATCGGTATTTTTATGGATTACCAACAAAATCCAAAAGCAAGAGTAGAAAATGAAATTCCATTTAAAAGAACTGTAGACAATCTAAAATACGTCATAGTCTACCTGTCAACATAAATCCAGGAACACAATTACAAAACACTTTTCACACAAATAAAGTCAGATGTAAACAATTGGGAAATTATCAATTGCTCATGGCAGCCCAAACCAATATAATAAAAATTAAAATTCTACCTAAATTAACCTATTTATTCAGTGTCATATCAATCAAACTATCAAAAAAAGTATTTTATAGAAGTAGAAAAAATAATAACAAAATTCATACGGAAGAGCAAAAGTTCAAGGTTATCAAGGGAATCAATGAAAAAAACATGAAAGAAGGTGGTCTAGCCCTAAAAAATTTCTAAAACTGTCTTATAAAAAACATGAAAGAAGGTGGTCTAGCCCTAAAAAATTTCTAAAACTGTATTATAAAGCAATACTTATCAAAACAATATGGTACTGGCTAAGAAATAGTGACGGATCAGTGGAATAGATTAGATAGAAATTACATTACAGTAAATTATCGTAGTGATCTAGTACATGATAAACCCAAAGATCCAAGCTTTTGGAACAAAAATTCATTATTTGACAGAAACTGCTGGGAAAACTGGAAAATAGTATGGCAGAAACTAGGCATAGATCAATGTTTTACATCATATACCAAGATAAGGTCAAAATAGGTATATGATTTACACATAAAGGGTGATAATATAAATAATTTGAGAGAGTATAGAATAGTTTATCAGTCAGATTTATGAATAAAGGGAGAATTTAGGACCAAAGAAGATATAGAGAGAAATAGAGAATGTAAAATAGATAATTTTGATTACATAAAATTAAAAAGTTTTTGCACAAACAAAACCAATGTAACCAAAACTATAAGGAAAAAAGAAAACTGGGGGAACACTTTGCAACAAGCATCGCTGATAAAGGCCTCATTTCTCAAATATATAAAAAAGTCAGTCAAATTTATAAAAATACAAGTAATTCCCCAATTATTAAATGGTCAAAGGACATGAACAGGCAGTTTTCAGATGAAAAAACCAAATTGATTAGAGAAATTCAAATTAAAACAATTCACCTTAAAACCAATTCATACCTTACAGACTGCCTAATATGACAAAAACAGAAAATGTTGGATATTGGAAGAAATGTGGGAAAACTAGGACATTTGATGCACTGCTGGAGGGGTTGTGAAATGGTCCAACCATTCTGGAGAGCAATTTGAAACCATACCAAAAGGGCTATAATACTATGCATGCCCTTTGATCCAGCAATACCACTGCTAAGTCTAAGACTAAGATTTAGATATCCAAAAGTGGGAAAAGGAACTATTTGTACAAAAATGTTTACAGGGGCTCTTTTTGTGGTGACTAAGAATTGGAAATCAAAGAGATGCCCATCAAATTAGGACAGATTAAATAAGCTGTGGTATATGGTTGTAATAGAGCATGTTTATGCTATAAGAAGTAATTTTCAAAAAAACTTGGAAAGATTTACATGAACTTATGCATACTGAAGTGAACAGAAACAGGAAAAATGTTGTACACAGTAACAGCAATATTGTTCAACGTGAATGACATAACTATTCTCAGCAATACAATGATCCAAGACAATCCCAAAGGACTAATGTTGAAGCATACTATCTGCCTCCAGGGAAAGAAATGATATTGATTGAATACATACAGAAACATGCTATTTTTTACTTTCCTTCGTTTTTTTCTTTCATTTGACTCTCCTAGTGGTAATTCACTATTCCTTTCCAAAAATGTCTGAACTAAATCATAACTTAACCAGACATGCAAGTGTGTCTTTCTTCACACATCCCTTTAAACAACTTATTTTGTTATCTTTATCAATCTGATAGCTATGAGTAGAACATCGAAAATGTTTCAATTTATAATTGAATTTCTAGAGTTGTGATGGAATACTATGGTACTATAAGAAATGATGAGCCAGGGGACTTTTGGGAGCCAAGACAACAGAGTAAACAGCTAATCATCTGAACTGTCCCATATTCACCTCCAAACAAATATGGAAGACTATGTGAAAATGAATTCTGGAATGGCAGAACCAACAAAAAGATAGGGTGAAACAATTTTCTAGCCTAAGGCAACACTGAAGTTCAACAACAGAGGTCTATGTCACTTGGGTAAAAGGGAGGCACAGGCAAGGGTAGGCAGTGTTTCAGCAAGCCATATATAGACCCTGCCTTAGCAAACTAGTAGGAGCCTCTAAGCCTCAGTGCTGCATCAGGAGAATGGAGAGACCACAGCACGAAACTCTCCCATGTGCTTCCATGCAACACTAGATGAGCTGCCAGCCGCACCAGCTACACCATCCCTACCCCTACCTCAGCATAGGACCAATCAAGCCACCAGATCCCTGCAGGTCTGGCACAGCATGAGGGTCTCCCACGGGCTTTAGGGCAGCACCAGCACACCACCAAGCAAACAGCCAGGGTCTGTAGTCCCTGGAACAAGAATCTTAGGACAGTGCCTCTTGTAGCCCAGAAGCAGAGCTCAACTTTAAGCAAAATAGCCTGGGAAAAAGCAAAATGAACAAAAAACAACAACAAAAACAAAACCTTTATAGTGACGGGGAAGATCAAGAAAAACTCAGAAAAGGAAAACAATGTTAAAATGCCTACATGCAAAGCCTCAGAGAAAAATGTGAATTGGTCTCAAGTCCAAAAGGAACTAAAACTCAAAAAAAAGTTTAAAAATTAATGAGAGGTAGAAGATAAACTTCCTAGGGAAGGGGTGGTAAGGAAGGGAAGGAGGTAATTTGGAACTCAAATGAGTTTTTAATGAGAGTTAAAAATTAGCTTTGCATGTAATTGGGGAAAAAAATACTATTTTAAAAATGACAAATAAGGTGCTTTTTTTATTTTTTTAACAAATCAATTGGGGTTAAGTGACTCGACAAGGGTCACATAACCAGAATCAAGTGTCTGAGGCCACATTTGAACTCTGGACCTCCTGACGCCTGGCACATAGCAAGTGTCTAATAAAAGCTTCTTGATTGACTGATTTATTATTATGAAGATCACTTAAATATATCATGGATATTCAACCTCTATCCCTGACAAACAGACCTTCATTTGAGTATACCATTTCCTCAATCTATTTCTTATTATTTCTTCCTTATTTATTTTTTAAATTCTAAGCACTTTTCATCAAAAAACTATACAAAACTATACAAAACTAAACAAAAAACTATACAAAAAACTTTCTTAGTTTGTATTTTATTTAAATAGAATGAAGGATTTGTAACAGTTTTTATAACATAGAGAAATCTTAGGCATGTAATGAAATAATGTATAAGATAACACATAATAACAGCTCTGCCTTCCTTGTCATAGGATAAGAGATTTAAAGATGGAAGGGACCTCCACTGTCCTCATTTTGTAGTTAAGGAAACAGAGGTCCACAAAAGGTGAGTGACTATCCAAGGATGAACAGGGTTTAAGAAGCAGAGGCAGGATTTTATATGACTCTGATTCCAAACCCAAAACCCATCATTCTGCCTGCCAAAGGAGAAGGTGAAAATGTAATTGCAAAGGAAAGTCCTTGAACTTTAAACCTCTCAGGGACACCCTAGACACCTGAAAATGAAGTAGAGGAAAAAACATAGGGATAGAGATAACCCCACCTGCTATCCAGCATCTCTGCCTGACCCTAAGAAACTGCTTCGCTCACAGCGGATTGAAACACTAGAGATTGGGGCAAAGTGGCTAGGTAATAGATATTCTGCTCGAGGCACCTGACATCTAGGGCACCTGAACTGTCCCTGTGTCCAGATGACAGAACATACCTCTTTTTCTACCTACCACAGGATGAAATGAGTGGGATAGTGGTGGGAGCAACACCTGTTTTAAATAGACTGGACTGATTTTCCTTTATGGGGACTAACAGGTCATCCTTGCAATAAATTAGTCTTTTTTAATTTCACTTATTTTATTAATTAATTTTTAGTTTTCAACATTCACTTCCACAAAATTTTGAGTTCCAAATTCTCTCGCCATCTCTCCCCTCTTCCCCACTCCAAGATGGCATGCATTCTGATTACTCCTTCCCCTAATCTGCCCTCCCTTGTTTTACAAGCCTCCCCCCTGCTCCTATCCCCTTCTCCTCTATTTTTTTGTACAAGATAGATTTCTATACCTCATTGCCTGTATGTCTTATTTCCCAGTTGCATTTAAAAACAATTTTCAACATTAGTTTTTAAAATTTTTGAGTTCTAACTGGCCATAGACTAAGCCTGACATCATACACCAGAATAAAGTCCAAATGGGTACATGATCAAGGTAAAAAGATTGATACTATAAACAAATTAGGGGAGTAAGGAATAATTTATTTGTCAGATTTCCCTCTATCCTATCCCACTCTCCATTTATTCTATTCTCTCCTTTAACCCTGTCCCTACTCAAAAATGTTTGCTTCTGATGACCCCTTCCTCCCATTTGCCTTCCCTTCTATCATCCCACCCTCCTCTTATCACCTTCCCCCATACATTCCTATAGAGTAAGACAGATTTTCATACCCAGTTGAGTGTGTATATTATTTCTTCCTTAAGCCAAATCTGGTGAGAATAAGGTTCACTCATTCCCTCTCACCTCCCCCCTTTCCCCTCTCTTGTGAATGCTTTTTCTTACCTCTTTTATGGGAGAAAATTTACCCCATTCTGTTTCTCCCTTTCTCCTTCCAATACTTTCCTCTCTCACCCCTTAATTTTATTTTTTAAAAATTGTCCCTTGGTATTCAACTCACCCTGTGCCATCTGTCTATATGTGTGTGGGGTGTGTGTGTATATACATATATATGTATGTGTGTGTGTGTATATATGTATGTATGTTTGTGTATATTTATATGTGTGTATGTGTATATTTATATCTATGTATATGTATATGTATATATTCCCTCCAACCATCCTAATACTGAGAAAGGTTTCAAGCATAACAAATATTATCTTTCCACGTAGGTATATAAACAGTTCAACTTTAGTAAATCCATTATGATTTCTCTTTCCTGTTTACCTTTTCATGCTTCTCTTGAGGCTTGTATTTGAAAATCAAACTTTCTATTCAGCTCTGGTCTTTTCATCAAGAATACTTGAAAGGCCTCTATTTCATTCAATATCCATTTTTTCCCCTGAAGGATTATATCCAGTTTTGCTGGGCGTGCAATTCTTGGTTTAATCCTAGATTCTTTGACCTTTGGCATATCATACTCCAAGCACCCCAATCCCTTCATGTGGAAGCTGCTAGATCTTGTGTGTTATCCTGATTGTGTTTCCACAGCACTCAAATTCTTTCTTTCTGGCTGCTTCCAATATTTTCTCCTTGATCTGGGAGTTCTAGAAGTTGGTTACAATATTTCTACAAGTTTTCCTTTTGGAATCTCTTTCAGAAGCCAATTGGTGGATTCTTTCAATATCCATTTTCCCCTCTGGTTCTAGAATGTCAAGGCAGTTTTCCTTAATAATTTCTTGAAAGATGATGTCTTGGCTCTTTTTTTAATCATGGCTTTCAAATAGTCCAATAATTTTTAAATTATCTCTCCTGAATCTATGTTCTAGGTCACTTGTTTTTCCAGCGAGATATTTTACATGGTCTTGTATTTTTCATTCTTTTGGTTTTGTTTTATAATTTCTTGACTTCTATAAAATCATTAGCTTCCATTTGCTCCATTCTAATTTTGAAGGATTTATTTTCTTCAGTTAGCTTTTGGACTTTCTTTTCCATTTAGTCAATTATGCTTTTTAAGATATTCTTCTCTTCTTTGGCTTTTTGGACCTCCTTTGCCATTTGGGTTAATCTATTTTTAAAGTGTTATTTTCTTCAACTTTTTTAGGGGTCTCCTTTAGCAAACGACTCATTTTTCATGATTTTCTTGCATCAGTTTCATTTCTCTTCCCCAGTTTTCCTCTACTTCTCTTACTTGATTTTCAAAATCCTTTTTGAGCTCTTCCATGGCCTGAGATCAATTTATATTTTTCTTGGAGGCTTTGGATGTAGGATACTTAGTTGTCCTCTTCTGAATGTATGCTTTGACCATCCTTGTCACCAAAGTAAGATTCTACACTCTGATATTTTTTCCACTATTTGCTCATTTTTCCAATTATTTACTTGACTTTTGTACTCTTTGTCAAAGTAAGTCTGCTTCCATTCGGGGGAGGGAAAGGAGGCAGGGTACTGAACCAAGCTTCAAAGCTTTTGTATAGCTGTTTTCAGAAATATTTCTAGGCACCTGCACATTTTCACCTCATCCAAGGTTGTGTGGTCAAAGAAGAGGTGATTACCCCTCCCCTGGTCTGTGTTCTGGTCTGTGAGTGACCTCAAACATCCTTTGCTGCCTTGGAACTATGAAGAGGATCCCATCTCCACCACTACCACAAGCTCTACTATACCAGCGCTCCTCTTCACTCCAGAACTACCACCCAGGACTGCAACCCAGATTCAAACAGGGCAAAGCAAGAGAATCCTGCCTCAATGCCAGCAAAGAGATCCCTGTAATCCCCCTGTGATCAGCAGCTCAATTCCCCCACAATCAGTGGGCCTAGAGCTCTAAAAAGAGTCACTACTCCTGCTTCAGTCACCACCAGCTCCACCACCCCGCTCCTCTCTCACACACGTCTGACAGACTTTTTCTACTGAACTTCCAAGTTGCCCTTGGCATTTTGGGGTTGAGAAGTCTGGAAACCACTGAAGCTGCCAGTGAGTCAGTGCCCTGAAGCCTACTTAGACCATATCTGTGCCAGGGTGACCCATGCTGGACTGCACTCCTCTCCCAGGCCTTTCCTGTTACCCTTCCAGGTTGTCTTGGGCTGGAAATTTGTTTTACTCTGTCCTTTTGTGGGTTCTGATGCTCTAGAATTTATTTAGAGTCATTTTTACAGGTATATGGAGAGTTTTTGGGGAGAGCTCAAGGAAGTCCCTGCTTTTACTTCACCATCTTCATATTAGCCTTGGCTTTCTTGACACCTCAGGCATAAAAGGCCCCAGGTATGAGTAATTAATACTCCAGAGGTTTAGTGGGGTTTCTGCTGCCCCACAGGGCCTAGAATAGTATTTTGTTTGCCTGCTTTTAAGTAAATACCTTAAAAAGGAGAGCCTCTTTCATTTCTTATACAGTGGAAAAATAAATATTGGTAGAAGCCTTCCATTTGGTGGTGCTCCTGGAATTCCAGTACAGTTACAAACAAGGAGACACTTCCTGAAAACCCTGAATAACTGAACATGTGGATGATAGGATGAGAGAAGTTGAACCAAACTATCCCAAGATATTTGGGGCAATGGGAGAAAAGTGAAGAAGAGTCCAACCCTTCTGGGTCAGTAACAATAGAACTTTTGGAGGCCATTGGCACTGAGATTTGCAAACAATAAAAACCATGTCGATGAAAATATATATAGTATATTATTCATATTCTATTTATTTATTTTTAGTTTTCAGCATTCACTTCTATAAGATTTTGAGTTCTAAATTTTCTCCCCCCTCTTTGCTATTTCTTCCCCAAGATGGTGTGCAATCTAATATAGGCTATACATATACAATCATATTAAACCCATTTCCACATTAGTCATCTTGTAAAGAAAAATTAGAACCAAAGGGGAAAACTACTAAAAAGAAGAAATTTTTAAAAAGAGAAAACAGTGTGCTTCAATGTGCATTCATACTCCATAGTTCTTTCTCTGGATGTGGGTGCCTTTTTCTATCTGGAATTGTCTTAGACCCTTCTATTGCTCAATTCACTCAGCATCAGTTCATATAAGTTTTTCTGAAGTCCACCTGGAGTCCATCATTCCATATTAAGCAATAATATTCCATTAATAACCAAATGAAAGAATGTTTCAAATTGCTAAAAAAAAAAATTAGAGGAAAGAAAAACAAAATAACCCTGAGATTTCACCTCACCACCTCCAAACTGGAAAAAAATGATAAAAGATGGAAAAAGTGTTTGAAAATTGTGAGAAAATCAACATGATGGTGCATTTTTGGTGGAGCAGTGTATAGTTTGGTACAACCATTTTGGAAAGAAATGTATAACTATGCAAATAAAATGATTAAAAAGTCCATACCCTTTGACCCAGAGATCAACCCAAGGAGGCTACTGAAAAAAATATACAATAAAATATTTATAGCAACACTTTTTTGTAATAGCAAAGATTTGGTTTGGTATTCCAAAGGGCGATACAAGAAAACATGGAACACATAGGAAGACAATCAGTAAAGAGAAAATAAAGCAAGCCAGTTTTATTGACAAGAAATACCTGTACTCATAATGACAAAGAGGAGGCAAAGACAATGAATCCCCTGCAGCAAGGGATAAGGAAACATCAAAACAAGTAAACTCTGGTGGGTTTTGAAAGGCTTCAAATTTGTTCAAACAGAACTAGGCACTGACAGGGAAGGAGTGAAGAGCCTGAAGCTGGGAACTGGTGCTGATTCATGTGGGGATGAAGGGGGTGGAAATGCCTAAAGAATCAGCAGCCAATGGATATTCAAACTCCTCCTGGCAAGAAAATGATGCTTTCAGCCTCTCCTGCAGATCTTTCTTTGACAGAATCACTCAGGGGATTTGAGATTCCTCAGGACTTCTTCATTTCACAGGATCAAGAGACTACTGAGGCCCTTATAATTTGTCTCTCATTACCCCAGTAAGCTAAGTAGTATCCAAATGAAGCCAAAAGAAGGTAAGATAAAGAAGGAGGTCACTGAAGTTGCTGATATCATCTGTAGATCATTCAATGGCCTCTTCTTCAACATGTAGTTATTTTTTAATTTATTCATTTATTTTTAGTTTTCAACATTCGCTTCCAAAAGATTTTGAGTTCAAAATTTTCTCCCTATCTCTTCCCTCCCCCCACCCCAAGACAGCAGGGAATTTGATATAGACTCTATATATGCATTCATATTAAATCTATTTTCTCATTAGTCATATTGTAAAGAAGTATTAGAACCAATGGGAGAAACCCCAAGAAGGAAGAATGAAATGTTAATGGGATATGAAGATCTTCCCAGCCCATTAATAGGCCTCATTTGGAGCCCATTAAGAAAGAGAAGCCTGCTTAGAAGAGGTTTTCTGGTAGAAAAGCTTCCACATCTTTTGCTACTAAGTTGATGAGTCACTGAATCACAAGGGTTGTGATGCCTTCTGATTCTGTCTATTAGCCAAAAGTATATATATACTCTGAGTCAGTATTTTGCTTTCAGGGCTCACTTATGAAAAGAACCTTGTGATTCCCTGGTCAAGACTCTAAGTAGCTGTATGTTCAGATGCCCTGACTGCTCAGAGGTAAAGGCTCTCTCAGTCCAGTGGTGTATGTAAAGTGTATAGCAATATTGCTTTCATTGAGGCAGTCAAGAACCCTGTCAGTTGATCTTTATTTCTCTGCTTGTTATTTTCTCTGTTGGTATATGTAATTAAAAAAGATTGTTGACCCCTTTAAAGTTGTTTTCCCTTAAAAGCAGATGTAAGAACCTGTGTTAACAGGCTATTCCGGGTATGATAGGGTGCTTGCTGTTATAAAGAAACAAACCAAAAAAGAAAACAAGAGAGAGAAAGGCTATGCTTCAATCTGCATTCAGACTCCATAGCTATTTTTCTGGATGTGGATAGCATTTTCCATCATGAGTGCTTTGGAGTTGTCTTGGATTTTTGCATTTCTAAGAAGAGAAAAGTCTATCAAGGTTAGTCATTGCACATTGTGGTTGTTATTATGTTCAAAGTTCTCCTGGTTCTGCTCACGTCACTTAGCATCAGTTCATTCAAGGCTTTCCAGGTTTTTCTGAAGTCTGCCTGCTCATCATTTCTTGTAGCAAAATAGTATTTCATTACATTCACATACCACAACTTATTCAGCCATTCCCCAACTGATTGCTAACCCCTGGGTTTCTAATTCTTTGTCACCACAAAAAAAGCAGCTACAAATATTTTTGTACATGTGGGTCCTTTTCCTATTTGTATGATCTTGTTGGGATACAGACCATGCACATTTTTATAACCCTTTGGGCATAGTTCCAAATTGCTCTCCAGAATGCTTGGATCAGTTCACAACTCCACCAACAATGCATTAGTGTTCCAATTTTCCCACATCTTCTCCAGCATTTATAATTTTCCTGTATTGTCATGTTAGTCAATCTGACAGGTATGATGTGCTACCTCAGAGTCGTTTTGATTTGTACCTCTCTTCATCCAAAAATTGTATGTTCATATCCTGTGATAATTTATTAATTGGGAAATGACTTGTATTCTTATGAATTTGACTCATTTCTCTCTATATTTTAGAAATGAGGCCATTATCACAGACTCTAGTTGTAAAAATTCTTTTCCAGTTTTCTGCTTCCCACCTAATCTTGGTTGCATTGGCTTTGTGCGAAAACTTTTCAATTTAAAATAATAAAAAAAAATTCATTTTGTATTCATAATGTTCTCTGTCTCTTGTTTGATGCTTTCATTCTCCATAAATCTGGCAGGTAAAGTATTCTTTGCTCTCTCGGTTTACTTGTAATATCAACCTTTATATAAAAATTGTATCAAAATTGAACTTTATTTTAGTAAACACTGTAAGATGTTAGTCTATACCTAGTTTCTCCAATAGTATTTTCCAGTTTTCCTGCAGTTTTTGTTATATAGTGAACTTTGATCTTTGGGTCTTACTGAACAATAGTTTAATATAGTACTATAGTACTGTGTCTTGTGTACCTAACCTATTCCATGATCCACCACTCTATTTCTTAGCCAGTACCAAGTAGTTTTGATGATTGCTGCTTTATAATACCTTTTAAGATCTGGCATGGCTAAGTCACCTTCCCTAGCATTACTTTTCATTGATTCCCTTGATATTTTGGACCTTTTGTTCTTCCAGATAAATTTCATAATTATTATTTTTCCTAGCTCTATAAAATATCTTTGTTAGTTTGATTGGTATGGCACTGAATAAGTAGATTAATTTAGGTAGAACTGTCATTTTTATTTTATTAGCTCAGCCTACCCATGAGCAACTGATGGTTTTCCAGTTAACTAGATCTGACTTTATTGGTGTGAAAAGTGTTTTGTAATTGTGTTTGTATAGTTTCTGGGTTTGTTTTGGCAGGTAGACTCCCAAATATTTTATAATGTCTACAGCAACTTTGAATGGAATTTCTCTGTCTCTTCCTGCTGGGCTTGTTAGCAATATATAGAAATGATGATGATTTATGTAGGTTTATTCTATATCCTGCAACTTTGATAAAGTTGTTTATTATTTCAAGAAGGTTTTTACTTGATTCTCATGGATTCTCTAAGTATATCATCATATTACCTGCAAAGAGTGATAGCTTTATTTCTTTTTTCCCTATTCTATTTCCTTCAATTTCTTTTTCTTCTCTTATTGCTAAAACTAACTTTTCTAGTACCATATTGAATAACAGTGGACATAATAATGGACATCCTTGTTTCACCACTGATCTTACTGGAAATACTTTTAGCTTATCCCCATTACTTAAAATGCTTTCTAATGATTTTAAGTAGATGATACTTATCATTTTAAGAAAGACTCCATTTATTCCTATACACTCTAGTGTTTTGAATAGGAATGGATGTTGTATTTTGCCAAAAGCTTTTTCTGCATCAATTAAGATAATCATATGGTTTCTGTCAGTTTTTCAACATGTAGTTATGTAGCAAGTTCCACAGGCACAGACTCGTGCTTCTCCCAGAGGCGATCTTCCCGGGTTTTTCACATGAAGAGAAGACATCCCAAGAATTCTTTACATTAGGATCAGATTTAAGAGAGTATGTGGTTCAATGCATACATTATCAGGAGTTTACTCCCCCCTAAAGGGGTCATCTACCCTCACTTAAAAACCTCTAAGAAAAGTAGACATCCTAAGGCAGTTCATTACTTTTTTGGTTTACCTGTTCCTTTTTTGGATAGTCACTAATAGGGACAGAAATATTACCTAGAGGGGGAATTTCTACTCAGAGTTCATAGTACATAATCACTCCCCGTGCATATTTAGAGGTGCTACTACATTATACTAACTATAGTTTGCCGTTCTAGTACTATCATCAGCCCTATTCAGACCATCATTTAAAAAAGATGACAGATAGGAGTTAGGAAAGCTGGGTCACATTGTATGTGATATAACTAAGAAGTAGGGCCAGAAGGTGGAGATAGAGTTTAGCAGGAAAACACCTCTACCAGTATGAAACTACCTGCCCAGGACCAGCCAGTCAATTAATTTCACAGGATACCTGAGTTTTCAGCAGTTTAAGCCACTCCTGATATCTCTACTCTCAGAATGAGACACAATTGGGGGAATCAGGGAAGGGAGGGGAAGAGTTTCTACTTTATATTTTATTACATTGCCTTGCACATAGTATGCTCTGGACAAATGGTTGTATGAATGAATGAATAAATTACTGAGAAATAAGGCTTGATGCTTGTCCATAATTCAGTCAGCAAAACAAGAATAACAAGTTAAATTTGATTTGTCCCCTCTGTCTACCGGAAAAGAGACAAATAGAAAATCTAAGAAAACGTGAATTTTTCATTAACGTTGGACAAAAGGTATTATCTGGTATGAGAAATCAGTTTCAAAGAGCCCTCTACAGGCATAGACATGGGGTTATTTCTGGCAGCCAGTATTCCAGTGGCTCAGCCTCTTCCTCAATGCCCTTATCACATCACGATTTCTCAGACTGTAAATCAAGGGGTTGAGCATGGGTGTGAGGATTGTGTAGAAGAGGGAAACTATCTTGTCATGACCAGGAGCACGAAAGCGCTTGGGCCTCAGGTAGATGAACATGGCTGCCCCATAAAAGAGAGAGACAGCTGCCAGATGGGATGAACAAGTGGTCAGAGCTTTTTGGCGTGCCTGGGTAGAATTCATGTTGATCACAGCTCTCAGGATTTTGGCATAGGAAGCCACAATTATGGAGAAAGGAAGAAGGAGCATAAAGACACAGCAAGAAAAAAGTAGGGTGTCAAAGAGTGATGTGTCAGCACAAGCCAGCTTCAGCAAAGCTGGCACCTCACAGAAAAAATGATCCACCTCTCGAGAACCACAGTAGGGGAAACTCATGGCTGCTACTACCTGGATTAACCCGTCTAGGGTTCCAAAGGCCCAGGAGCTACCAACAATTTGAAGGCACACCCTTTGGCTCATAAGGATATGGTAGCGTAGAGGGTGGTTGATGGCCACATAGCGATCATAAGCCATCAGGCCCAATAGAAGGCCCTCAGAACCAACTAGGGTAACAAAGAAACCAATCTGCAGCCCACATCCAATAAAAGAAATGGACTTTCTCTCATGAATAAAATTGTCAGCCATCTTGGGTACAATGGTACATATCAGAGTGAGGTCCATAAGGGAGAGATGGCTAAGGAAAAAGTACATGGGAGTATGGAGCTGAGCATCACTATAGATCAGGAACAGAAGGAGGATATTCCCAGCCAAGGCCACTGTGAAGACCACCAGGACAGCAGAGAAAAGAACAATATCAGTTCGAGTGTGTGAGAAGATGCCCAAGAGGATGAAGTCACCTAAAGTTGACTGGTTCAACCATGGCCCCATGATTATACTGTTCAAGATCACCTAGAGAAAGAAATAGATGGATTCTGAGGCTCAGTGATTTCCTAGATATGCCCTTATCCATCTATCCAGGCAGCTAGGTGGAAGAGTGCTGGATAGAATGCTGGGATGGAGTCAGGAAGACTTGAGTACAAATCCTGCCTTAGACACTTACTAGCTGTGTGACCTTGGGTAAATCACTTAACTCTCTGCACCTTCATTATCTGTAAAACTGATGGTATTAGACTCAGTGGACTCTAAGTTACGTTCCTTCTCTAAATCCATGATACTAGGAACCAATCCATCTATACAGCCATCCATTCTCAATCAGTTGCTACTTATGTGGTTATTCCAGTGTAACAGCATATGCTGTTGGGTCACACAAGTGTTTTTTCAAAAAAATCTCACTTTGACACCCCCATACAGCTGGGATATAACCACATGGCTCAGAGAACCTTGAGATATTCATGTATCTTTTTTTTTTTCTGTCCTTACTGAAACAGTGAAAATTAGGTTACCTAGTGATTGAAAATTAACCAATTTTTAAGGGGTAATCATTAGGATGAGTTTATGTAATACAGACAGAAATAAAAGCCACATCAAGAAGTGAAGGGCAGTTGGATTTAAAGAACAACAGGGGAATCTATAAGATCAGAGATTCAAAGTTACAAAGGTCCTCAGAAATCATCTAGACTAACCCCTTCATTTTACAGAAGAAGAAATTCAACTCCACAGAGGTTCAGTGACTTGCCAAAGTTATATAGGTGGAATTTCAGCTCCATTTCTCATTGTAACAGACAGAAGAAACATGACTGCTCCATTATGAGATGGAAAGGAGGTAAACTAATAATCTAGCAATGCTAAGTAGAAGACATGTTGGAGAAACTGATACAGAATGGAGTAAGCAGAACTAGAAGAACAATTTACATAACAGCAACAATATTGTGAAGACAAACAACTTTGAAAGATTTAAATATCTACCTCCAGACTGAGAGGAGAAGGATTCAGAGGACCAAATGAGACATTGTGTTAGGAGGGGCGGGGGGGGAGAGGAGGAAATCAAGGGGTGCATGATTAATGTAGGAATTTGTTGTGCTTTACTATTCATATTTGTAATAGAGATTCCACCACCACCCACAACGGAGGAGGTGAAGAGGTAGGAAGGAGAGAAAATAAATGTTTATTGATTGAAAACATTTTAGGTCAAAAAAGAAAAAAAAGATGAAAAAAAACTAAGAATTTTACGACTATCTCTTTGGCACTAACAGTTACACCACTTTCTGACAAAATCGATCGTCCTGATGATCATTAAAGTCAAGCTTCTAATCGTTAAATACAATCTAGTCATCCTAATAATGGAAGAAAGGTTGCTGTCCAGTTATTTAAGTCTTTAAAACCAAGATGGGATGAGGTCCAAGTTCCATCATTTGCTGAATGATTTTAAAGCTTACCAGAGATACAATGTAGATCTAGATTAAATTTCAAGGAGACTATGTAGTTTAATAGAATGAGCCTTAAACTTGAATCAGAAGACCTGTTTTTTAATCCTAGTTCTGCTAGCTACGTCATTGACCCACATGCTTTAAGAGTGAACTTTTTGATGAAATTTAGTTTCATCATCAGTAAACTGGGGAAAGAGGAACTACAAGTTAGCATATTCCATAAATATATATATATGTATATATATATATACATATATATATATATATAAATACGTATAAATTTCTGCAGTCACAATGAGGCAGGTGCCACATTTTGTACAACTTGGAATTCTCCAACTCTAAAAAAGGAACAACCAAATTCCTACCTTAAAAAAAAGAGTTCAGATTGAGATTAAAAAAAATTACAGGGACAGATAGGTAGCTCAGGGAGTTAGGAGGACCTGAAATCAAATACATCCTCAGACATTTGACACTTACTAACTGTGTGACCTTAGGCAAGTCACTTAATCCCAATTGCCTTGCTTTTCCCATCCTCCAAAAAAAAAAATCATGGAATAATAATTTTAAATTAGGCCCTTCCTTAATATTCAGATCCCTTCCCAGTTTTAGAGCTCCAATTCAAGCTTCTAAAATTGTGTAGAAGAGATAATTTGCCATTCCTGTCATGATGGGGAAATACATTATACTACCACAATACAAATATATTCACAAATCTTTACCATCTTTATTTCCAATGCATGATTGTAATAAACTATTTTTAAGGAATATAAAAGTATTCCTTAGAATAAACTTATTTAATAAATTCTAGAATGTTAGAATAAGGAACAACCCATTGAAGTTTGAAAGAGATTGATTAGTTCTAGAATGAAAGGAAATATTTCTCTCAGGGAGACTGTATTGTTTAATGAAAAATAGAGTGACCCATAGGTCATGACACTTACTGTGACCTTTTCACTTCTCTCAGCTTCAGTTTTCTCATCTGTAAAATAAGAGGAATCCAAGATTATGCCTTAATAAGAGGATTTGTTCCATAAAACTTGGACTCAGTCAAAAGGTCACACCTGATGTCAGAGAAGGCCACATAGGGCCTCTAGGCCACAGGTTCCCCACCTCTGATTTAGTCCTTGCTTATGCAGAAGAGTCTTTTTCCCATGCTCCTAGTTTCCATACACATCAGCTCTCTCTGGTGACTGGGTAACAAGACTTTGAGAGCAAACGTCTGGAACTGTGAACAAGCCTGGATGGTAACAAAATTATTGTGTCAAACACAGCAGTTAATAGACCCTAAAGAATGGACAACCAGAGCAGAGAGGCAAGCCCAAGCAGCCAGATCAGAGAAGAACACAAGACCATAGAGATATTGCAGCATGTTAGGTGAAATGAACATGCATTTTCTCTCTCTCTTCGGATGTGTTGGAATCACTAGGTGAGAGCTGGAAGCCCTAAACACAGTGATTGCCCTAAGGGGAAACTCCTTCTGGTATTCTGCATAAATGAAAACCGTGAAACTTGAGTCCCTGGGACTCTGGGCCATAGGAGCAAAAGATTTTGACTATGGAGTGAAAAGAGATTTTCCTAACAAAAGCATTCGGACATCCTAATTACTGGTGTAGAAGAGAATGAGAAAGAGAAATTCAGACTGCACTAGACCAGATAGAATGGCAGCTACTTAAGGATCTCCTGGATACTGTATTTCCTCTGTCAAAAGTGTAATGATGAATTTAGCTCTGACTGGGAATGGAAACAGCTGACTTCTTACCTGAGTGTTTTAACATTGGATCTGTTGAATTCTAATTTCTTACTGCATTATACTATATTGTAAAGTAAGTTTGTTTTTCTTTTAGGTCACACCATGTTGTTAGGAGATAAGAATCCTAATGAGATGGGGGCATAATGAACCTACTGGTGATAGATTTATGAAATATTTTGTGTGGATGATTTTACACTTTAAACCTTAGTCCAAGCCTAGAAGAACCTGGAACAAAGCATGGTGAAGATGCATCTACTTTTAGCAATATTTCCTAAGCTATCAACAGGTACAACTTCAGGCCCTATCCTCCCTATGTGAGGACTTCTGTACAAATGGACTTCCCTATACTACTTTACCCTGGAAACTCTAACTTTTGCACTCTCTGCATGATCTGCATTAGGTGATATCTCTTCTCTAGCCTTCAATTTCCTCATCTGTGTAATGGAAAAATTAAAGAATGCCCAAGATCCCTTCCAGCATTAAAAAAAAAAAGTCACAGGAACTTTAACCTACTCCTTTTCTGACCTGGGCCCATTTGCCCCTTGTTAAGTAAATTGGTGAGGATGGAGAGGAAAGCATGGTGACCTTAATAAGGACAACTGATTGGTTTATCTGTTCTACCCACTACAATTCAGAACTCCCAAGCTCAAATGATTTACTAGCTTCACTCTATTCAGTGGCATGGATTATAGGCATAATTTATCTTAACCTATCCTAAGATTGTAGGAGAAATCTTCCTTAGTTTATTATAAACTTTGTTTATATTTTCACTCATGATCACTCCTTTGGAACATTGATTCAATACAAAAATAAGAATTCTTATATTCTATTCATCTCCTTTTGACTCACTACTACCTAGCTTCCCCATAAAACCCTTCTAAATATTTTTCCATCTACAATTTTCCAATTCTATTACTGCTTTGTAACACTTATCAGAATTTCTTTGTGTTACATGTTACTGAAAATATTAAGACTAGCCAGTGTCCTCAATTTCCTCCTTTTCCACCCCTAAATTTTTCTGCTACTACACTCTTCTCTAAGAAAGAGAACATCCTGTTCTCTTTCATTTCCTATCATTCTCTAACTCTTCCTTTCTATCTCAGATGAATATATGTCCTTGCTCTTAGTAACCAAAGGTAATAATCCTTTCTTGGTTCTCATATTTCTTGACATTGCTTCAGCATTTGATATCATCAGCTGCTTTCTCTTTGGACCTTTTTGCTTAGCTATGTAGATACATACAAATGTGTGTGTGTGTGTGTGTGTGTGTGTGTGTGTGTGTGTACTAATTCTTCTATCTCTTTGTTGCTTCCTGTCTGCTCTTGTTCCTCCCACCATCACCCCCAAGTAGTGGCATTCACCAAGGTTCTGTACTTTCTTTTCCTTTTCTTTCTCTCAGTGATCCTAGACATTTTCATCTATCACTTCTATTTTGATCATTTCCAAGTGTAGATGTCCCATCATCAACCTCCTTCCCAAACTATCATCTACCATTTTTCGGTTGCCTGTTGGAGGGTCTGCCAAGACTTCAAACTCAACTATCCGTATCCAAATTAAACATATTCCTGACAAAATAAGTTTCTTTGTTCTTTCTTACTTCTCTATTATAGAATAATTTTTCTAGTTACCTTGAAACCTTAGCATCACCTTTGATTCTTATGTCTTCCTGATAAAATCCATTGAAACAATGGAGTACAATGGAAGAAGCATTGAACTTTGAGTTAAGAGTCCTGGCTTCAAATCCCAGCAAGAAGAAAGAAATCTTATTTAAAATATTCACAGAATACATAAAATACTTGTGAGTCTACCTACCAAGACAAACAAAAACTACATGAATATAACAACAAAGCACTCAACAAAAATAAAGGCAGATCTAAATAAACTGAATAAATTATAATTGTTTGTGGGTAGGCTGAGCCAATATAAGAAAACTGTTAAAATTCCTTAAATTAATTTACTTATTCAGTGCCATGCCAATCAAACCACCAAGTGATTACTTTATATAGAGAGAAAAATAATGAAATACATCAGGAAAGGTCAAAAATCTCAAGGGATATAATGACAAAAATGGGAAGGAAGGGAGCCTTAGCAGTACTAGATGTCTCACTGTATTACAAAACAGTAATCATCATTGTGGTACTGGTTAAAGATTAGAAGGGCTTATAAATGGTACAGATTAGTTACATAACAAATAGAAGCAAACAAATACAGCAGCCTAGTATTCCATAAACCCAGGACTCTAGCTATGGGGGCAAGAAAACAAAGTTCAACAAAAACTGTCCGGAAAACTGGAAAGCAATTTGGTAGCAATTAGGTTTAGTATGGACCATCACCTTGGACCACAGAGGATGATAATCTCCAAATGGATACATGGCTTAAAGATAAAAGCATAAATTATAAATAAATTAGAGAAGAAAAAAAGGACATGACTATTCAGATCTATGCACAGGGAAATAGCTCAAGACCAAATGAGGCAGAAAGGAGGTCAAATAAGATAAAAAAGATTACTATGATCCCATAAAATTTTAGCTTTTGACACAAAGTCCATGCAGCTTCAAAGGGAAGCAGTTAAATGAGGGAAAATGTTTGTAACAAGTTTCTCTGATAAAATTTTTATTTGAAAGATGTATAAGGAACTGATTCAAATTTCAAAGAATAAGCATGTAATAATAAATCAAACCTATCAACAAACATGAAAAATGCTCCAAATCACTAAAAATTAGAGAAATGCACATTAAAACAATTGTGAAGTTCCACCTCATCCTCATCAGACTGAAGAAGTTGAAAAAAATGGGACTAACGTTGGAAAGATTGGGGAGGGGAGAAGCACATTAATGACCTATTGGTACAGCTGCGAATTGGTATAGGCATTTTGGAAAGCAATTTAAACTATGCACAACACGCCACTAGACTGTTCATCCCTTGGACTCTGTGGCATCACTGCTAGGGCCCAAAGAGAATAAACAAAGAGGAAGAGGAACCATATATACAAATAATTATTAGCTGCCTTTTTATGGTGGCAAAGAACTGGAAGTTGAGAGGGTACCCCATCAACTGAGAAATGAGAAATTAACACACATGAATGTCATAGAATACTATTGTGCCACAAAGAATGATCAAAGGAATAATTTCAAAGCAACCTGGGAAGGCTCATATGAATTGATGTAGAAGTAAAGCCAGGAAAACAATTTATACAATAAAAATACTGAAAGACTGATGATGAAGGATACCACCCACCTCCTAAAAGAAAGGTGATGAACAAAAATGGAAAAAGACATGCAATTTTGGAAATGGATAATGTGTGAATTTGTTTTGCTTGACTATGTGTATTTGCTACAAGAGTTTTGCTTTTCTTTTTTCAGTGGAGGGAAGGAAGAGGAGGGGGGTTAAAAAACTAAATACTTGTTAATTAAAAAATAAATTTTACTTTAAAAAAGAAAACTTTGCAAACCACAAAAAACTCTGGTTCTGATCTTCGTTAGCTGTGTAGGCATATGCTATTCATAGAACTTTTCTGAGCTTCAGTCTTTTTATCTTTAACATTAAAATGGTACTATCTCAAGAACTTACTTCATCTCCAATCCACTATCCTCATGGTGGTGTCAGAGTGCTCCTGGGTCCTCCAAGGTCTTATCTCTGGTATGTACTATCAAAGTAAAAAGGCTTTGACTGTGGACCCTGTAGGAGACTGTGTGTCTTTTTTCTGTGGTCAGACCTAGCCAAATTCAAAGAGATTCATTACCTTGTTGGTCACAGAGTTATCGATGTTTTAGCCACAACAATAACTGAAAACTATCTACTTGAAAAAAATGTTGCCATTTTGGTTTTGGACCAACCACCCACACCAGTGATGTCACAAATACTCAAAGTACTGATGTACCAATGTCACAAATTTGATGCTAGAATCTGTGAGATAATCTATAGAAAACATTCTACAAACTTTGAAGTGCTATATAAATTATATAAATCTGATTTTTTTACTATTCTTTCTCATTATATCTCCCATTTGCCTCATTCAGTCTCTGCCTAATGCCACCACTCTACTTAAGCTGCGTATTCCCTCATATGTGGACATTACAAGACAAGTACAAATCTTATTTTTTAACCTTTGTATTTCTGTGACCGTAGGTAAATTCCTTAACTTCTAGGGTTGGACTTCTTCGTTTGTAAAATGAGGGAAGTTGGCCAATATCATAAATCTAGAGAGGGAAGGAATCTCAGGGACCACGTCATATTGGACTTTATACCTCTAGTTTCTCCCAGCACTCCTCTAATTCATCCTGCCCCCAGAATAATCTTCATAAAGCATAGTTTTAATTGTGTCACTTTACTACTCAAAAACCTTCATTGTCCCATCTTCTAAATAAATTCCTAAATCTTTCACCAAGCATTCAAAGATATGCACAGTCTTCCTCCCATTTACCCTCCTAAGTAAATCTCCCACTGCTAGCCTTTACATACTCAACTATACTAAGAAATGGAATAATTGAAATCAGCTAAACAGTCATAGAGAGAGAAAGCAATTTGCCCAAGATAACACTTCTTCTAATAAGCAGCAGAGCCAGAATTGGATGCCAAGTTTTCTGACCCCAAGCTGTCAATACAACACTGCTTCTGCCAAAAAACTTTTGTCATTGCTTCCTATAGATTTACAGGAGGAAGTTTGATAAAAGCCCACATAATTTTTCAAAGTTCTTTCAAAAAATGAGTGATCAGTACTTAACTTGGTAGTACAAATATATGAGTTCTTTTGGAGCAGAGAAGGTAAATGTACTTTCTTTAACTCAAATATTTTAACATGAAGGAAAGTTAGGAAAAAAGAAAGATTAATATATTCATATTCATGGAAATGAAAGACAATAGTATTTACCTTATATTGACTATCCACATGAAGTGCATATCCATTTGCTGCTTGGTATGCAAAACATCTAGAAAATAATAGGATACTGAACTTTACATAGAAACTTTCTTTGAGAAATTCCTAGGACACATGAAAAAAAGAAAAGCCAACAGCTTTACATTATGATGGAAGGCAAAGTTTATATTAAGTATTGGAACTTCCTAGCCATTCCTTTGGTAGCAAGCCTTTCTATGTGCCTGGCTCCAACAGGTATCTCTCATGCTAGTTGGGTGGTTTTCAAGTAAAGAGAAATTCAACAGTTATAAAAGTTGATTCACCTCGGGTCCAGTATTTACATCATGATCTCTTCTCTACTTGTATAATAAGGAATAAACATTCATAGTAGCTAACAACTTGAGTTTGATTGGGTTTGGGTTTGGGGGGGGGTTGGTCGTCATAAGGACAGAATGTGGTTTGATAAAAGAATAACAGGGGCAAAGTATGCAAATATACATAAACTATGTGTCAAGCACAAAAATGATGCCACCACAGGGTTCACAGTCTGAGGATCTTAATTTGAGTCCTAGTTCTGCAAGATATCCCTACGTGACTTTTGGGAAATCACTTAACCACTCTGAATCTGTTTTCCTCATTTGTAGAAAGAAAGAACTGGTCTAGATAACCTCTAATGTCCCTTCCAAGCTCTAAATCTATGATCCTACAATCCGTGATCCTATAACTCTGTGATAAGTACTATCAATTGATTCCAAAATTGTAGTGATGGTTCCAGGAGGCATATTGGAACTCTTCTTGGTAACTCTTGTCCCCAACGATTAAGTTTGTTCAGTAGTTTGTTCAAGGCTAGTCTGTGGAATGATTTTCTCTATTCTAAATGAGTTGGATAGAAAGGATCAATGTCAAAGCCTTGGCCTCTTCTGCACCAGCATCTAGCTATGCATGTGTTAAGAGCCAAGATGGGGAAATGGGGGTCATTCACACAAGAATGGTGCCAGGAGGGAAGACTCCCAGAAAAATGATGGGGGACAGGAGAAGATAGGATGTTCCTGCTTTCACTATATCCTTCCCCATACTCTGATGTGCTTGATAGAGGAGAAAAATTACCAGTCTCAGAGTCTCAGTTTCTCTTGCCATGCAATATAGATTCATAGTTTTCAAGATCTATTCTAGCAGCCTGATTTCACAGATGAAAATAGCAGTAACTTCCATTTACATAACACTTCAAAGTGTACAAAATTTTTCCCCACAACTCTATTGTTACAAATATCTCCTTTCTCAGTTTTGCTTGTGCTATATTTATTTGCAAACATCTATTCCTCCAATAGAATGTAAACTTTCTGAGGATAAGGATAATTTCTATTATTCTCTTTGTATCACCAGCACATGGTACTATGTCTAAAAACATCACTGGTTCTTTAATAAATGTACAGTAATTTAACTGAATGCTCTGTACAATCACAGCTCAAACCATTCTCTAACTGGAATGCTCTCTTCCTATCACTCCATTTTTGCCTACTAAAATTCTATGAATCCTTTAAAAATCAGCCCAAATGCCATTTCCTTCATGAAGCCTTCATGTATCACTCCAGCCAGAAATGATCTCTGCAAAATCCAAAGGCATCTTGTCTAGATCACCCATATCTCATAATGTTTTGTGCTGAAGCTATTTGCACCCAAGAGAGAAGCTCTTCTGACAGTCTGTAAGGGCAGAGAATGGGAAGCAGGCGGGGAAGGGAAAGGGCAAAAAAACCGTAGTTGGGTTACCAATTTTTCATGCAAGAACAAAAGAAAAAATATGAATTATTTTACAAATTTAACTAATACCCTCTTTTCTCTCTCCCAGACCTAGGGAATGGTAAGTTTTCCTTCTCCCTACAATCATCTTTCAAAGACCTAATGATTAGGCTTCGGTGTCCTTTTCTTTTCTTTTGCCTTGGCTAAATCAACCTAGACAGCAAGAGAGAAACAATGAGGAGAGAAGAAAAACTGAGAGGTAAATGGGAACTGAAAGAGGCAGAGATGGAAAATCAACATGCAACAAAGCAGAAATTCCTTGAGGGGTAAAAAGAGCAGGCAGGACAGTCACTCACCAGTGATCCTCTTGAGAGAAATGGGTTCAACAGAGAAACTCCTTCACCAAAGAGCTTCTAATATTTAAAAAAATGTCATTTCACATAGTAGGAATATAAGGGGAGTGCCTACAAATTTCATAGGTCATTCTCAACCTTCCTGGCCCACTCTTTCTGCCCTACACTCTCAGGCTGGATCAGCACTTAAACGTTATGGGAGCAAAAAGTTCAGTGACCTGGATTCTTTCTCTGGCTCACTGTCAGTCTATCTCTCTGTCTGTCTGTCTATCAGCCAGAGAAAACTCTCTTCCTCTCAGCCCAACCAGAAAGAGAAGGAAAATAATGACCCAGATAAGAAATGCTGAGTCAGGAACAGAGGCAAGGTGACAACCCACATGTCCAAGTTTCACTGCAGTGCTACATCCTTATTTCAAATCTCCCATACCAGTTCACCCTGAAGAACAGGGTCTCTACTCACCATCACCTAAGGATTAAATCCCAGAGAAAGAGCTCAGAGTCAGAGTTTCATTCCCAGAGGAAGTGCAGGTGCCCCCAGCCACAAGCTCTCTCCAGCTCGCAATTAGCACAAGTCCAAAAAAAGGGAGCAGTGGGAATAAGGCAAGAATTGTGAGTGTGGACCTATGAAGGTCAGGAATCTGGAGCATGGCAAAGAGAAAGAAAGGAAATTAATTAGTACAGACTTCTTTAAAATTATGAAGAAGATGTAGCTTACCTTTAGTGCCTTCCCATCTTTGTTTCTGCACCTTTGTCCAGGAGCACTTAAGGCCCTCATACTGTCCCCTGACTGCCCAGGGATCCCCTATTCAATGCCTCAGACATCCCTGCAGATTCCTATGATCCAGGTTTTTCTTTTCCCCCTCTTTCATCAAAATCTATTGGAATTAAAAGATCTACTATGGAAACATTCTGTTCCAACTAGTTGAACACTTTTTAAGAATTGCTTAAATATTTAAGACTGAGTTTCTTCATAAAATGAAAATGACAGCAATCAAATTATGACTGAAAGGCAATTTGTCATCAAAATTAATAATTTGTTTTTGTTATTCTAAGATATTCTTCCAGCTCTCCTTCAATTCTATTAAAATAATTCATGAGGACATGAAGGTGAACCTAGAGTTCTCAATGAATTATGGGCTAGAGCTCTGTCTGACCTGTCCTGCCAAGTTTGAAAAGCCTTACCTACAGGCCCAGTGGCATCTGTTATATGACAACTAGCCTAGTTAAACCTAGAGACTCCTCACTGGAATTCTAGTTACCAGGTGATAAATTTTTGTGATCATAACTCTAGCCCATAATTCATTAAATGGGAGCCAGATTGTGGAGGAATAAATCTATAATCTCATTAGAGGTCTGGGCACCTCACTGATGTAAATAATAAGCCCATAACACTTCATTTATATAGGTAAGTACATAGTACATTCTGTCTCACTCTCCCAGAGTCATATTTGTTACACCACCCTCAGGGTTCTAGGTTGGCATGTGTTAGTAAATGTCTACTAACCACCTCTCTGAAAATACAACAGGATACATTTTAAAGTTTAATCTACGTCATTAACACTTTCTTAAGTCTAGAAAATCAACAAAACAATAAATCCAGCCCTGATTGAAGTCTGCCATTTTCTGAAGAGTAAATGTTCATGCTGAAAATTTAACAATTGGCTCTCATACCTTTGGTTCTAAGGTACCCAGAAAGACTGCAAAGGTGTCTTTACTACCATTGGCTCATCCTCCACTGACAGTGCTCACACATTGTTAGGTGCTAGTAACTAGCAACCCAATTCCATTTAACAACTTAACATTGTAACTTTTACCAAAGGATATTTACTTCAAAGGTACAGCAGGAAAAATATACAAACATTTTCCTCAATACTTTGGGGGCATACTCTCTCCTACAAAATTCAAGTCTCTGGGGAAGGTAAATTCAACTTAGTTCAGTGCCTACATCATTCCCCCTCTGTTCAAGTCCAGATGTGATGTGAATGCCACATGAATCCTGCTCTAAGCTACCATTGGGCTAGGGTCCAGAAGGTCACTCTCTAACGTCATTTTTTGCTCTTTGGCACAATCAATGTTGTGCTGCCTTCAAACAAAAACTCTGGAATGCTAGGGTGTTTCAGCACTCTTCAGATCTTACAAACTCACAGGGTTTTAGGCTCTATTCTCTTCACTGATGGCCCTGAATGAAGGAATCACCAAGCTACCCCAAAAGTGCTAATGCAAAATAGGAGGTGACTGGAGGCTGAGAGACCTTTGGAATGCCAGCCAAAGAGCCTGCTCTTTATCAGGTGTTTACTGACCACAGCGTCCATGCATACTCCATAGTATCTTGAAGGTACTTCCACTCCATGTCATCATGATTCTACTGGAAGCAGGCTCCCCATGGTCAACATACGGGGAGATAATTTGTGCTTGTGCCAAACTGAATTAAAGCTGCAATAGATATTTGAAAACTGATTGGCATTTGAAGAGTTGTAATTCACCTGGGTGAGATTTGTCCTCTCAGTCTCCAAAAATCAGTCTGGCACTATAGAGATCTTTTAACCAGAGATGGAACTGAGTCATAGCCCAGAGACACATACTTCAATTCAAGAGACAGATTATGAAACTATAACAGACTATATAATAACAGACTATATGATAGCCTATATTACAAATAATAATTATTACCATTAGACACAAATATCTGTACATTTTGCACATATGTATTTAAAATCATTCTATACATACTTCTATGAATCAGTTCTTTCTCTGGATCCAACAGTGTGTTCCTTCATATGTCCTTTATAGCTAATTTGGATATTTATAATAATCAAAATGACTTAGTCATTCAAAGTTGTTCTTAAAACAATATTGATGTTATTTATACAATATGTCTTGGTTCTGCTCATTTCACTCTTCATTATTTCATGCAAATCTATTCATGTTTTTCTAAGATCAAATTCATCATTTCTCTTTTTTTTCCCTATTCTACTATGTCATGGAAATGCTTGTTTTATTTGATGTTAGAATAAAATACTTTTTAAAAAAAAACAAGTAATACTTGCTGGTAGTTTTAGGGAAAATCTTATCAACTTAAGGAAAAATTCAATTTATACCTATACTTTCAAGTTTGTTCTTTTAATAAAAATGAATATTGTAAAAACTGTCAGTAAGTATTGTTGTAGTTATGGTTTGTCCTTTGTTCTCGAAAAGGACTATAACATCAGGAAGTTGACAATATGATTGGCAATTAAACTGGATTTGAGAGAGGAAGGGCTATGCAGTCACTAGATTCACTTTCTCCTCCAGAGCCATCTGGGTCCAGTGGCCAGACAGGATATGGCTCAGGATGCAGTAGGAGACTTTGATCTTTTTAAGCAAAGGTCTTTTTCAAGTTCTCACTCTGAGTAAGACAATGCCCATTCAATGAATAGACCTCTTTAAGAAGTGAGTCAAAGGATAGCTCCTTCAATCAAAAAAAATAAACTGAGAGGGAAAGACCTTCAGGGGTTGCTCACCAAAAAGAAATAGTTACTATCTGCATTCAGGTGAGCCAGAAGGGCACAAGAAATATTCAGTAAGTGGTACTTGGACAGGGCAGCTCAGACTACTCACAGGTTGTGGTATGTCTTTTGTCCTCAAAGAGGACCATGATGTCAGGGAGATAATTGCATTGGGAAGGCTTATTCCCATTAGAGATAATGTTTACTGATTCAGCTACAAGACAGATTGCATTCTCTCTAAAGGGGTAAAGCTAGAATGCCCATTATCACCTCTATTATTTAACATTGTACTACAAATGTTAGTTGTAGCAATAAGAGAAGAAAAAGAAATGAAAGGAATTAGAATAGGCAATGAAGAAACAAACTACCACTCTGCAGATGATATGATGGTATTCTTAGAAAATCCTGGAGAATCAACCAAAAAACTACTTGAAATTATTAACAACTTTTACAAAAGTTGCAGGATACAAAATAAACCCACACAAATGATCAGCATTTCTATATATTACCCACAAAATCCAGCAGCGAGTAGAAAGAGAAATTCCATTTAAAATAACATTAGACAATCTAAAATACTTGGGAGTCTACCTACCAACACAAACCCAGGAATTGTATGTATACAACTACAAAACACTTTTCACACAAATAAAGTCAGATCTAAACAAATGGGGAAATATCAATTTCTCATGGCAGCCCAAGCCAATATAATAAAAATGACAATTCTACCTAAGTTAATCTATTTATTCAATACTATACCAATCAAACTATCAAAAAATTATTTTGTAGAGCTAGAAAAAATAACAAAATTCATATGGAAGAATGAAAGCTCAGAGATATCAAGGAAATCAATGGAAAAAAATAAAGCAGAAGGTGGCCTAACCATACCAGATCTCAAATCCTATTGTAAATTGGTAATTATCAAAACAATTAGGTACTGGCTAAAAAATAGATCAGTGGAATAGACTAGGTACAAATGATCTTGTAGTAAATGACCATAGTAATCAAGTATATGATAAACCCAAAGATCTAAGCATTTGGAATAAAAACTCATTATTTGACAAAAACTGCTGGGAAAACTAGACAATAGCATGGCAGAAACTAGATATAGTCCAACATCTCACACCATATGCCAAGATAAGATCAAAATGGGTACATGTTTTACATAAAAAGGGCAATATCATAAAAAAATTAAGAGATCATGGACTAGATTATCTGTCACATTTATGGATAGGGGAAGTATTTAGGACCAGAGAAGATATAGATAGAATTACAAAATGTAAAATAGATAATTTTGATTATAAAAAATTAAAAAGTTTTTGCACAAACAAAATCAATGCAACCAAAATTATAAAGAGAGAAGAAAACTGGGGGAGAGTGGAAATTTTGCAACAAGTATCTCTAATAGAGGACCCATTTCTCAAATAGAGAAAGCTCAGTCAAATTTATAAAACTGTAAGTAATTCCTCAATTGATAAATGGTCAAGTATGTCCTCATTCTTACAGTAAGATAATAAAGGCTTAATATATGTTTCTTTAAAAAAAAAAAAGATAAATGATCAAAAAACATGAACAAGGGGGTGGAGCCAAGATGGTGAAGTAGAAAGACACACATACGCTAGCTCCAAACCCACAGCCCATAAAATATCTGTTAAAAAAAACTCCCGGTGAATTCTGGAGCAGCAGAAGACACAGAACAATGGAGCAAAGGAGATTTCTGCTCCAGAGAGCCTGAAAACCTCTCGCAAAAGATCCGTCGCACTGTGGACCCGGAGCCCAGCCCAACCCAGAGGCCGCATGGCACCGAGAGGAGCAGATCCGAGTGGGCTTCAGGGATGGGATCTCCAGCAGCCGCACAGGTCCCTCCACCCACAGATGACGGGGGTCGGTGAGAAGGTCTCTTTGGTGGGTCGAGAGGAGAGTGGGATACTCCCATAACTCAGGCCCCCTCGGGAGGCAGCAGCAGAGGCGGGAGCAGACGGGCTCCCCAAGCAGGCAGGAGCCTGGATCCATTGTTGAAGGTCTCTGCATAAACCCCCTGAGGGAAATGAGCCCTGGCAGCCCTGCCCCCACCTGAGCACCTGAACTTGATCTCACACTGAATAGCAGCTGCACCCCCGCTGAAGCCCTGAGGCTGGGAAGCAGCATTTGAATCTCAGACCCCAATCGCTGGCTAGGAGGATCTGGAGGCGAAGTGGGTGTGAAGAGAATATTCAGAAGTCAAGTCACTGGCAGGAAAAATGCCCAGAAAAGGGAAAAGAAATAAGACTATAGAAGGTTACTTTCTTGGTGAACAGATATCTCCTCCTTTCCTTTCTGATGAGGAAGAACAATGCTTACCATCAGGGAACGACACAGAAGTCAAGGCTTCTGTATCCCAGCCCACTCAATGGGTTCAGACCATGGAAGAGCTCAAAAAGGATTTTGAAAATCAAGTTAGAGAAGTGAAGGAAAAAATGGGAAGAGAAATGAGTGACATGCAAGTAAAGCATGAAAAACAAGTAAACACCCTGCTAAAGGAGACCCAAAAAAATGCTGAAGAAAATAACACCTTGAAAAATAGGCTAACTCAATTGGCAAAAGAGGTTCAAAAAGCCAATGAGGAGAAGAATGCTTTCAAAAGCAGAATTAGCCAAATGGAAAAGGAGATTCAAAAGCTCACTGAAGAAAATAGTTCTTTCAAAATTAGAATGGAACAGATGGAGGCCAATGATTTTATGAGAAACCAAGAAATCACAAAACAAAACCAAAAGAATGAAAAAATGGAAGATCATGTGAAATATCTCATTGGAAAAACAACTGACCTGGAGAATAGATACAGGAGAGACAATTTAAAAATTATGGGCCTACCTGAAAACCATGATCAAAAAAAGAGCCTAGACACCATCTTTCATGAAATTATCGAGGAAAACTGCCCTGAGATTCTAGAACCAGAGGGCAAAACAAGTATTCAAGGAATCCACCAATCACCACCTGAAAGAGATCCAAAAAGAGAAACTCCTAGGAACATTGTGGCCAAATTCCAGAGTTCCCAGGTCAAGGAGAAAATATTGCAAGCAGCTAGAAAGAAACAATTCAAGTATTGTGGAAATACAATCAGGATAACACAAGATCTAGCAGCTTCTACATTAAGGGATCAAAGGGCGTGGAATAGGATATTCCAGAAGTCAAAGGAACTAGAACTAAAACCAAGAATCACCTACCCAGCAAAACTGAGTATAATACTTCAGGGGAAAAATTGGTCTTTCAATGAAATAGGACTTTCAAGCATTCTTGATGAAAAGACCAGAGCTGAAAAGAAAACTTGACTTTCAAACACAAGAATGAAGAGAAGCATGAAAAGGTAAACAGCAAAGAGAAGTCATAAGGGACTTTACTAAAGTTGAACTGTTTACATTCCTACATGGAAAGACAATATTTGTAACTCTTGAAACTATTCAGTATCTGGGTACTGGGTGGGATTACACACACACACATGCACACGCACACACACATAGAGACAGAGTGCACAGAGTGAATTGAAGAGGATGGGATCATATCTTAAAAAAATGAAATCAAGCAGTGAGAGAGAAATATATTGGGAGGAGAAAGGGAGAAATGGAATGGGGCAAATTATCTCTCATAAAAGAAGCAAGCAAAAGACTTATTAGTGGAGGGATAAAGAGGGGAGGTGAGAGAAAAACATGAAGTTTACTCTCATCACATTCCACTAAAGGAAGGAATAAAATGCACACTCATTTTGGTATGAAAACCGATCTTACAATACAGGAAAGTGAGGGATAAGGGGATAAGCAGGGTGGGGGGGATGATGGAAGGAAGGGCATGGGGAGGAGGGAGCAATTTGAGGTCGACACTCATGGGGAGGGACAAGATCAAAAAAGAAAATAGAAGTAATGGGGGACAGGATAGGATGGAGGGAAATACAGTTATTCTTATACAACACAACTATTATGGAAGTCATTTGCAAAACTACACAGATTTGGCCTATATTGAATTGCTTGCCTTCCAAAGGGAAGGGGTGGGGAGGGAGGGAGGAAAAGAAGTTGGAACTCAAAGTTTTAGGAACAACTGTCGAGTACTGTTCTTGCCACTAGGAAATAAGAAATACAGGTAAAGGGGTATAGAAAGTTATTTGGCCCTACAGGACAAAAGAGAAGTTGGAGACAAGGGCAGAGAGGGATGATAGAAGAGAGAGCAGATTGGTGATAGGGGCAATTAGAATGCTTGGTGTTTTGGGGGGAGAGGGGACAAAAGGGGACAACATTTAGAACCCAAAATTTTGTGAAAATGAATGTTAAAAGTTAAATAAATAAATAAATAAATAAGTAAAACATGAACAGGCACTTTTCAGATAAAGAAACCAAAATTGACTATAGTCATATGAAAAAAATGCTCTAAATCATTATTGATTAGAAAAATGCAAATTAAAATAACCACCTCATACCTATTAGATTGGCTAATATGACAAAAAAAGGGAAATGTTGGATGTTGGAGGGGATATGGGGAAACTGGGACACCAATGCACTGTTGATGGAGTTGTGAAGTGATCCGGCCATTCTGGAGAGCAATTTGGAACTATACCCAAAGGGCTATAAAACTGTGTATACCCTTTGGTCCAGAAATAGGTCCAAAAAAAGGGAAAATTACTTATTTGTACAAAAATATCTATAGCAGCTCTTTTTTATACTGACTAAGAATTGGAAATCAAAGCGATGCCCCTCAATTTGGGAATGGCTAAACAAGCTGTGGTATATGGTTGTAAGAGAATATTATTATGCTATAAGACATAACAAGCAGGATGATTTCAGAGAAATCTGGAAAGATTTTCATGAACTGATGCATACTGAAGTCAACAGAACCAGGAAAACATACACAGTAGCAGTAATATTGTTCAGTGTGAATGACTTAGCTCTTCTCAGCAATACAATGATCCAAGACAATCCCAAAAGACTAATGATAAATCATACTATCTGCCTCCAGAAAAAGAACTGATATTGTTTGAATGCAGACTGAAACATGCTACTTTTCACTTTCATTTTTTCTTTTGTTCAAGTCTTCTAGTTGTAATTCACTATTACTTTCCAAAAATGTCTACCTCAGCAAGTTAGTAGAAAACCCTGAGTCTTAGTGTAGTACCAGGCAAACAGGCAGATACTAACACCAAACTCTCCCACATGCGTCCATGCAGCACCAAGTGAGATTCCAGCAGTACCAGTCATTGCCCCCACCTCAGCATAGGACCAGGCTAGCCACCAGATTTCCATAGGCCTGGCACAGCATGAGGGTCCCCCATGGGCTTCAGGGCAGCGCCAGCACACCACTAAGCAAACAGCCAGGGCTTGCAGCCCCTGGCACAAGAACTTGGGACAATGCCCCTTGTAGCCCAGGAACAAGCTCATCTTTAAAAGTAACAAAATAGCCTGGAAACAATGAGTAAAACAAACAAACAAAAACCACCTGACAATAGAAAGTTGTTATGATGACAAGGAAGACCAAGGCACAAACTCAGAAGAGGAAAACAATGTTAAAATGCCTACATGCAAAGCCTCAGAGAGAAATGCGAATTGATCTCAAGCCCAAAAGGAACTAAAGGAGTTTAAAAATCAAATAAGAGAGATAGAAGAAAAATTGGGAGAAGAAATGAAAATTATGCAGGAGAATCACAACAAAAAAGTTGACAACTGATAAAGGAAGCATTATAGGAAAAGATGTACAAAAAATTTACTGAAGAAAACAACTCCCTAAAAAGTAGAATTAGTCAAATGGAAAAAGAGATTTAAAAAAAGCTCAATGAAGAAAATAACTCCTTAAAATTTAAAATTGGACAGGGAAAGAAAACTAATGAATCTAGGAGATATCACAAATCAAACAAAATCAAAAGAATGAAAAAGTAGAAGAAAATGTAAAATACCTCATTGAAAAAGCAACTGATCTAGAAAATAGATCCAAGAGAGAAAATTTAAGAATTATTGGATTACCTAAAAGCCACAACTTTTAAAAAAAATAAAAATAAAAGAGTCCAGAACATCATACTTCAAGAAATTATGAAAGAAAACTGTCCTGACATCCTAGAACCAAAACATAAAATAGACATTGAAAGAATCCACCAATCACCTCTGGAAAGAGATCCCCAAATGAAAACTCTTTATAGGAACATTATAGACAAATTTTAGAACTTCTAGGTGAAGGAGAAAATATTTCAAGCAGGCAGAAAGAATTTAAATATCATGAAACCACAGTCAGAATTACACAGGATTTAGTGTTTCAATATTAAAGAATCTGAAGGCATGGAATATGATGTTCTGGAAAGTCAAAGGAGCTAGGACTACAAGCAAGAATCACCTATCCAGCAAAATTGGATAAAAAAATTATCAGTATAAGGTTTTCAAGGTTTCCTGATTAGAAGATCAGAGTCAAACAAAAAAAACTGATTTTCAATTTCAAGACTCAAGAAAAGCATAAAAGGTAAAAAAGAAAGAGAAAACATAGGTGATTCAATAAGGCTAAGCTGTTTACATCCCTGCTTGGGAAGATGATATTGTAATTCTTGATAATTGTACCACTATTAATGTAGTTAAAAGGAATATACATAGACAGAGATTGGAGGTACAAGGTGACTTTGAGGGGAGGACATAAAAAAATTAAGGTGTGAGAAAGAGGATTATACTGAGAGCAGAAAGGAGAGGTAGAATGGGGTAAATTTCACATGAAAAGGCATGAAAGATATTACAGTGGAGGGGAAGATGGGAAGATAAGTGATTAGCATGGCTTGAACTTACTCTTATCAGAATTGACTCAGAGGGAAAAACATACACAATCAGTGGGTGTAGAAATCTATCTTACCCTACCAGGAAGGAGAAGAGGTAGGGCTTAAGTAAAGGGAGGAGGACTTACAGAAGGGAAGGCAGATTAGGGAAGATAGTCAGAAACAAAGCACTTGTGAAAAGGGAAAGGTTGAGAAAGAGAAGGTTGACAGGAGAAAAATAGGAAGGAGGGAAATACATAGATAGTAATCATAACTATGAATGTGAATGGAATGAGCTCTTCCATAAAACAGAAGTGGATAGCAGAATCCTACAATATGTTGTTTACAAGAAACACACTTGAAGCAGAGAAACACATGCAGAATAAAAGAAAGGGGTTAGAGCAGAATCTGTTTTGTTCATCTGAAGTTAAAAAAAATCGGGGATAGCAATCATGATCTCAGACAAAAACAAAAGCAAAAATAGATCTAATTAAAGGAGACAAGACAGGAAACAGCATCTTGATAAAAGGTAACATAGACATTGAGTAATATCAATACTAAGCCTATATACACCAAGTGGTATAAGCATCCAAATTCTTAAAAGAGAAGTTAAGTGAGTTATAGGAAGGAACACAAAGCGAAACTGTACGAGTGGGGGATCTCAACTTTCCCCTCTCAGAAACAGATAAATCTTACCATAAAATAAACAAGAAAGAAGTTAAGGATATGGGGAAAATTAATTGGAGATAGAGAACATACCTTTCTCTCAGAAGTACATGGTACCTACACAAAAACTGACCATATATTAAGGCATAAAACCTTCAAAATCAATAAAGGGCAGTAGAAATATAAATTAAAAAGTAATTGAAAACTTAATGATCCAATCCTTAAGAATAAGTGGGTCAAAGAAGAAGTCACAAAAACAATCAACCATTTCATTGATGACAGTAAGACAATATATCAAAATTTATGGGATGTTGCCAAAGCAGTACTTGGTGAAAAATATATTTCTCTAAATTCTTACATCAATAAAATAGAGAAAGAACACATAAGTGAATGGGGCACGCATTTTTAAAAAACACAAGAAAAAATTTAAAATTTCCAATTGAGCACCAAATTGAAAATACTATAAACTAAAGGTGAGATTAGTAAAACTGAAAGTAAGAAAACTATTGAGTTAATAAATAACTAAAACTAGAGGCTCATTTTATGGGAGAAAAAAACTAATAAGAGAGATAAACCACTGACTAATTTAATTTTTTAAAAAAGGAAACCAAATTTCCAGTATCAAAAATGAATTCACTACCAATGAAGAGGAAATTAAAGCAAGCATTAGGAAATTTTTTGCCCAATTCTATACCAATAAATCTAGCAATCTAAGTGAAATGGATGAACGTTTACAAAAATATAAATTACCCAGATTAACAGAAGAGAAAATAGAATATTCAAATGATCCCATCTTAGGAAAAGAAATTGAGCAAGCCATTCCATGAATTTCCTAAGAAAAAATCTCCAGGGCCAGATGGGTTCACAACTGAATTCTACCAAACATTTAAAAGCTGACTAATGCCAATACTATATAAACTACTTGGGGAAGTAGGCAAAGAAGGAATTCTATCAAATTCTTTTTATGACACAAATATGGTGCTGATACCTAAACCGGAAGAGAGAAATCAAAGAAAGAAAACTATAGACCAATTTCCCTAAAGAATATTAATGCAAAAATTTTAAATAAAATGCTAGCAAAAAGTTATATAAAAGCAATATGTCACAAAGATATAAATTTATATTTTTTGTACTTGGAATTTATATCTGGAATGCAGGGCTGGTTCCATATTAAGAAAACTATCAGCATAATCATCCATGTCAGTAACAAAACAAGCAGAAATCATACTATATCTCAACAGTTGCTGAAAAAGCTTTTGACAAAATACAATACCCATTCCTATTAAAAACGCTAGAGAGCATAGGAATAAATGGAGCTCTCCTTTAAATAAGTAGTCTATATCTAAAACTATTAGCAAGCGTTATCTGCAATGGGGATAAGCCAGAACCCTTCCCAATAAGGTTAGAAGTGAGGCATTATCACCACTGTTATTCAATATTGTGCTAGAACTGTTAGCTACAGTAATAAAAGGGGAAAATGGAAGGAATTAGAATAGGCAATGAGGAAACAAAACTATCATCCTTTGCAGATGATATGATGGTATACTTAGAGAATCAACTAAAAAACTACTTGAAATCATTAAGAACTTTAACAAAGTTGCAGGATATAAAATAAACCCACATAAGGCATTTGCATTTCTGTATATTACCAACAAAGCCCAGCAGTAAGAGATACAAAAAGAAATCCCATTAAAAATAACTACAGATAATCTAAAATATTTGGACTTCTACCTGTCAAGACAAATCCAGGAACTATATGAACACAATTACAAAACACTTTTCACATAAATAAAGTCAGATCTAAACAACTGGGAAAATATCAATTGCTCATGAGTAGACTGAGACGGTATATAAAAATGACAATTCTGCCTAAACTAAGTTCCTTATTCAGTGCCATACCAAACTACCAAAAGAATTTATTTTATAAAGTGAGAAAAAATAACAACAAAATTCATCTGGAATAATGGAAAGTCAATAATATCAAGGGAATTGGGGGGAGGGGTGGAATGAAAAGAAAGGTGACCTAGCTGTACCAAATCTCAAACCATATTATAAATCAGTAACCATCAAAAATATCTGGTACTGGCTAAGAAGTAGTGATGGATCAGTGGAATAGATTAAGGACACAAGACACTGTAATAAATGACCACAGTAACCTAGTGTTTGACAAACTCGAAGTCCCTAGGTTATGGGAAAAGAACGCACGATCTGACAAAAATTGCTTGGAAAACTGGAAAACTAGGCAGAAACTAGGAATATACCAATATCTTACACCATATGCCAAAATAAAGTCAAAATGGGAACATGATTTAGACATAAAGGGTGAAATCATAAGCAAATTAGGAGATCAAGGAATAGTTTACCTGTCAGATCTATGAAGAAGAGAAGAATTTTGACCAAACAAGAAACAGAGAGCATTACAAAATGTAAACTGGAAAATTTTGATTATATTAAATTGAAAAGTTTTTGCACAAAAAAGCCAATGCAAGCAAGATTAGAAGGAAAGCAGAAAGCTGGGAAATAATCTTTACAGCAAATGTCTTTGATAAAGGCCTCATTTCTCAGATATATAGAGAACTGAGTGAAATTTATAAGAATACAAGCCATTCCCTGATTGATAAATGGTCAAAGAACATAAATAGGCAGTTTTCAGATGAAGAAACCAAAGCCATATGATCATATGAAGAAATGTGCTAAGTCACTACTGATTAGAGAAATGCAAATTGAAACAACTCTGAAGTAACTTCAAACTGATTAGATTGGCTAATATGACAGAAATGAAAAATGAGAAATGTTGGAAGGGATGTGGGAAACCTGAGACACATTGATGGAGTTGTGAACTGATCCAACCATTCTAGAGAACAATTAAGAACTATGCTCAAATGGCAATCAAACTGTGCATACCCTTTGACCAAGCAGTACTGCTACTAGGTCTATATCCCAAAGAGATCACAAAAAGGGGAAAAAATAGTTACAGTGGTTCTTTTTGTGTTGGCAAAGAATTAGAAATTAAGAGAGAATGTCCATTACTTGGGGAATAGCTGGACAAGTTATGGTATATGGAGGTATGAAATACTATTGTGCTATAAGAAATCTATAAGCAGGATGATGATTTCAGAAAAGCCTGGAACATTTTACATGAACTGATGCAAAGTGAAGTGAACAGAACCAAAAGAACATTGTACACAGCAAATAATCATCAAATAATATCAGCAAATACGATTAACTATGAACAACATGGCTCTTCTCAGCAATACAATGATCTAAGACAATTCCAAAAGACTCATGATGGAAAATGCTATCCACATCCAGAGAAAGAACTGAAGGAGCTTAAATGCAGATCAAAGCATACTATTTTCACTTTCTTTGTTTTTGTTGTGTGATTCTTTTCTTTTTGGCCTTTTTTCACAACATAACCAATATGGAAATGTTTTACATGATTGCACATACATAACCTATATTAAATTGGTAACCATCCTAGGGGAATGGTAATGGAGAAAGGCAGATAATTTGGAACTCAAAAAAAATGGAGAATATGGGGAGGAAGAGGATAGAGAGAAGATTATCACCCCAAAGTGTTAGGGTAAATGTTTTCATGTTTGTTCTTGATATATCTTTGAGGAAAATATTCCTGTGTAAAAGCTAATTCAATGTTAAGTGGTTATATGGAACTGGGGATCCCTAAAATGGAATGAATATAATTGGTGAGGGCTAAAGTCAATGACAAAGAAAAGAAACTCCCCAACCACCTCTAGGAACCAGAAAAGAAGAGAAGGGTGAAATTTAACAGACCTGACCCTCAGAGACTAGAACAGGAATTAGACTCCTGTTACATATGTTCCATCCCTATTACATGAGATATAATTGTACTTTTTGCATTTGCAGAGACCCTTAGAGATATCCTCTATCCAAGACTTTAAATGGGGTTGAGGAGCAGGGAGAGGGAATAGTTTATAATTGCATGGTTGATTATTTTCCAATTTATATCTCTTCATAAGTCAATTCCATTGACAAAATTTTGCAAAATTTGCTTTTATTCTTTTAATAATAAGATATTGATATTTGCTTTATTATTGAATCCTATATAAGTATTGATATTTAGTCTAACATGAGAATATGGAATTTACATCACTAGCAAATAAAATATCTTAGAAGGAAAATAACTAGGTCTGCCATATATAGCAGCCTCAGACATTGGAGGAAACTGAATAGGTCTTTCTCTCAAAAGAATTTTCTGGGGATATATGTAGTATTTTGCAAATCAATGTTCCATCTTAGTCATCCCCAGAAGGAAGTATGCCACTGAGCGACTGGGAAATGAGGTACTCTAGAGACCAAAGTTTTCAGACTCCAGAAAGTTCACCTCGAAGACCTTTGGGATCTCATTAGTAGAGAGGAAAAATGGGGAAGGCAAACTCCTGAGAGTGATAACCCAGCTTTTTAAAACTCCCATGTTATAATGGGTTGGGAGAGGGGACTGGGAAGATGTGAAATTCTTCTGAACAACCAGAATGATTTAGGGTACAGACCTGAGCTATTGCAGAATTTCTTGGTTTTAGGTGGGAGATGTGATAACTACTTCTCTACTGAGGAGACATAGTTCTTAACTCTCAGTCTTAAAATTCGTCACATAATTCCATTCATCATTTTTCACTCCTCTATTCAGTAAACACTTCAAACTCAATATGTCCAAAATCTGTTACTTCTGCCTCTATAAGATCCTTCACACTATACACCACAGAAAATAACTACAACAGTTAAGATATACCCTCCCCTGAGCAATATGGAACTATACCCAAAGGGCTATAAAACTGTGTGTACTTTGATACAGCAATACGACTTCTAGGTCTATATTCCAAAGACATCCAAGAAAAGGGGGTGGGGGAAGAATGACTTGTTTGCACAAAAATATTTATAGCAGCTCTTTTTGTGATAACTAAAAACTGGAAATTAAAGGGATGCCCAACAATTGGAGAATGGCTAAACAAATTTTGATATATGATTGTGATAGAATATTATTGTGCTATAAGAAATGATGAGCAGGTGGATTTCAGAAAAAGCTGGAAAGACTTATATGAACTGATGCAAAGTGAAGTGAACAGAACCAGAAGAATGTTGTACACAATAACAGCAATTTTTTATAATGAAGAATTGTGAAACAGTTATTCCCAGCCATACAATGATATGACAATCCCAAAGGACTAATGATGAGGCATACCATCCACCTCTAAAGAAAACTGATATTGTTTGGATATAGTCTAAAGCATTCTATTTTTCGCTTTCTTCCTTTCATTCTTTTTCTTTTATTTGAATCTTCTTGTACAAAATGACTAATATGGAAATATTTTACATAATTGCACATATATAACTTATTGAATACTGACTCAGGAGGGAGGGAGGGATAGAATTTGGAATCAAAACTTTTTTAATGTTAAAAAAATGTTTTAACATTCAATTGGGGAGAATATATTAAATTTTAAAAGGAAAAAAGAAAAGATATACCCTTCCCCATCAAACTCCATATATCTTGAGGAAAAGCATAAGTAAATATGTTGACCTGACCCAATTCCAAGATAAGGGAAGGGCAATAAGATCATTTCTGCTGGGATCATGACTTTGCTCAAACACCCTCCACTCCGTTATGTTACTGGGTAAAAAGAAGCAGCATATACTGACTCTACCTAGTCACATGAAGAAAAGAATATGGATGGAAGAAGGAATGAGAAAGGCTTGCCAGAGTGGTCATTCAGCCCAAATGAAAGGGTACTTATATACAACAGGATCCAGTTCTATCTTTCCAGAGATTATTCCAGCTGGCAAATTTTGTCTCCCAACATCAAAGAGACTGTCAGCCTTGCATTGATGTGGGGCTCTACTCACCTCTAAAGGGAAAAATCTATAAAGTGAGGTGAAGGGAAATATTAAGACAACAAAAATACCAAATAAATTTGAGGGGGAGGGGTTCAATAAAATCTAAGTGTACAAACTGATAAATCAAGATTAAAACCTAAAAACTGGAAGAATTGTGAGTAAAATCTGAAGGACAATAAAAGCTCACTTAGCAAATATTATTGTTGAGGTCTGGGATGTGCTGGGGAACCCCAAAATACCGATTTGCCAGGTCCTGCTCGAATGAATTCGACACGAGCCTTCTTAAAACCAAAGAAAAATAAAGTGTATTAAAGATTCGTCTTACTGGGTTGACTCTTAAGGAGCCTAAGTATTTGTAAAGCTTATATTCACAAGCAGGCCAGATAGAATCTCAGTTAGACAGAGTCTGAACTGGATTGAATCTGAACACCTTCATAGAGGTGAGATAGAACTTAAATACAGCAAAGACTGAGGGAAGAATCCAGGTGTTGCCAAGTAGTCTGGGGTCCCAGGGATAGTTTTGATAGATTAATCCCAGGGAGAATCCTAATGGAAGTGGCTGGTAATAGGATCAAAGGGAGGAATATCAAAAGAATGCTAAATAGAAGATAGGGAGAATCTGGGCTGGGAGAAATGGAAGGGGAATCCAAGGAGCCTTCCCCAAGGACAGACTTTCAGGGGGTCCTTTTGTCCACAAATGGGACAAAAGCCCTCCTATCCAAGGAAAAAAGGTCTTGACTTGGGCTTGTACCTCATCATTATAATTTGAAAGAAAGTAAACCAATGCTCCCTAAAGAAAGACAGAATCCTATGGATTCCCCATAAAGCAATGAACAATATAAAACTTTAGAATGGTTCAAAAGATAAATAAAACCAATAAAAGAAATTCGGAGTTAATATAGGCCAGAAATCAGAGCTCTCAATATAGTATTTGAAAAACAAAATTGGATTAGATTAGAAAAAATTGAACCCATGATCTCTCTGAAGAAGTGAAAAAACTGGTAATACATATAGATTACAATACTGAAGTGGAAGAAATTTGTCAGAAGATGAGTAAAAAGCAACAGCATTTAAAAAAATATGAATTGTATACAAGTCAAAGCAACTTATTTTTGAAGAAAGGATTGTTACTGTTGTTGGCATCCTTCATGACCTCATTTGGAGTTTTCTTGCAAAGATACTGGAGTGGTTTGTCATTTTCTTCCCCAGATCATTTTCCAGATGAGGAAAACAGAGGCAAACAGGGTTAAATGACTTGTCCAGATCATATGGCTAGTAAATATCAGAGGTCATATTGGAATTCAACTCTTCCCGATTCCTTAGAACTCGATCCACTGCGCCACCTAGCTGCCTGAAGATGTGGTACATAGAGTTAAATTAAATATATAGATGGTCCAGAAGATAATGACAAATTAAAAAAGATATCACAAAGCAGAAAAGAATGTAAGTAAACTGCCTAGAATTTCTGCATGCAGTCATCAAAGTAACAATAGAGAAGATTCACAGATCCCCACCAAACAAAAACCCCAACTTTCAAACTCTGAAAACAGGTAGTAATAAAATTTACCAGTGTAAATAAAATAATAAGCAAGTTTTTCAAGTAGCCAAGAGAAAGACTTTCAAATATGAAGGAAATGAAATTCAAATAGCACAATACTATTCCAGTGTCAGGAAGCATTGCCTAAAGGAATAGATTAGTATATTCCAAAAAGCTACCACCCAAAATACCACATCTCACAAACCTGGATTTAATCATCACTGAAATAAGAGCATTCAACAAAAAGAGGGGTATTTGAAAGTCCTCTCTCCCAAAAAAAAGAATTTAATAAGAAGTGAATACAATGTTAGGTTTGGCAAATATTCCAAGCAAATGAAAAATAAGAAAGATAAATAAATACAACTGCAAATAAAATGTATTGATGTGAAATTAACTATCTGATTATTGGAGTCTGCTGATTATGAAAAGAGAAAGGAAAATTGACCTGTGAGGTAAAAGAAAAAAACAAAGAGGAATCATCAAAGTACTTTAAAAAGACATAAGGAGATAAATAATCAGAACAGGAATAGAAGAACTTAACTGAAGTGCCATGGACTAAAGTCTCTGACCGCACTATAAGTAATCAATGTCTTCTGTAGGATGGAGTTGCATAATGGGAGGTTGTGTGAATAGGCACAAGAGAGATGGTGGGCAGAGGACAAATGAAAAAGTCTATGAGGGAACAGTGAAGGGACAATTATCCTATAACATCTCAGCAAAATGTGATGTGATAAGAGAATAGCAGAAGTGACAGGAGAGAACTGCAAAAGGGATTCCCACCTTAGTTAGGGAAGGGAAGGAAGAAGTCCTGCCTATGACTTCTTCCATAGCGAAGATATATACCTACAGTGGAAGATGAATTTAGTCTAGAAATTTGTGCACTGAAAGATCACCTTCTTTGACAACTTATTGTGCCTCCATGAGCAGCATCCCATTGCAAGAAAAGAAATATATGTATTCCTAGAAGCAGCTAATACCCAGAACAGTGATGCAGGTAGAGGGAGATATGGATCCAGAGATGAGCTGGCATGACCATTGGGAAAGGGACTGATCATGGTGAGGTCAGGAGGAAAAAGTAAGCCACATCATTTGTGACATGGGACATGTCTTCCACTCTTGCTTCCTTCTGAATTGTTTCCTTCATAGATTGATATTTCTAAGAGTAAGGGTCAGTAGGGAAAAAATGAGGATGGGAAAAGATAAAGCAGGAACTTGAACTTGATAGTTCAGAAGCTTTAACCCCATAAGGGACGCTAACAATAAAGAAAGACCAAATAAGGGTATAGTCCACAAAGGACAAAATAAAATTCAGATCAGAAAAGAAGACAACAAGGCAAAGAAAAACTCCCTAGATAAAGGCATTGTAAAAGAAAATTAAGAAAAATGTAATCAGGGGTTCACTTGAGCCTTTGAGAGCCATGAGACTAAAGATCGAAAGTTCAGCTCCTCTTCTTCAAAAGGGAAAAGAGAAGAGTGAACTCCAACAAGACACTGAGTGAAAATGCAAGAGCTGCTCCCTCAGACACATGACTCCAGCCAATGGAAGAAATTAAAATCATGAAAAAAGGCATGTGAAAGCAATGCAGAACGTCAGGGTAGCTATTCCTATTTGCCAAGAATAACAGTGTTGACACTTCCTCTTCTTTGTTGCCTTTCATGACCAGGAGACTATATCTCCCTACCAAAGCTTATCTCTGTATCTTTAAAGTCTATTTTGTTCCCCTAGTTTGGCAGCTTGGTGGTACAGTAGATAGGGCTAGACCTGGAGTCAGGAAGACCTGAGTTCACATTTAGCCTCAGACACTTACCAGTTGTGTGATTCTAGTCCCTTAACTTTTGCCTCAGTTTCTTCATCTGTAAAATGAGATTGATAATAGCATCTACCTCCCAGGGCTGTTGTGAGGACCAAATGAGATAATCACATGCTCGGGGTAGACACCTCCCTAACTCACCAGTGGGTTTGAGACCCCTTGATTACCCTCAACCTGGTTTGGCCTGTCTGTCAAAACAATTTGCCAGTGTGGCTGCAGCTTCTTGGAGCTACAGGTGAGAGTTGAGTGGAACAGGTGGATATCAAAGGTGGAAAGCAGCCTTGAAAAGGGCTTGGCAGCCATCACACCAAAGGTTCTAGTCCTCCCTGAGCACACCCTACACTGCAAATGAGACAATTTAGCTATTGTTACAGTCTCTAAAAGCTGATATTGATATAAGCTGTGGTTAGCTTAATGCATTAGTGACATCTATGTTTCTTTTGCTCAAAGACAGATGGGAGGGAGGCTGTGGTTGATTAGACACAGAGAAAAGCATATTTTCTTCCAATCTCTGGGATTCCTACCAACCAGGGCTCAAGATGAATCAAACAGATTTTTATAGATGGATTATTACTAAACTGCCCAAAAGCAGAGATCAAAATTAATCCAGCCTGACCTGGACTCCCCAGAGTACAAATTACTCAGTAGTCTTCTGGGTGGAAGAAGAAGCCTTGAGAAGGAGATTGGTGAGTATAAACAGGAAAAAGTCATTTTCTGAGGCAATGGTCTTAAGCAGACCTTCTCCTCATATTTCTCTTCCCTCAGGTTTATAGTAGACAGTTATGGCTACAGATTATTTACATCTTTCTCAAGGAGTTTTGTCACAAAAAGCAGAAAAGATACAGGATGCTAGTTAGAGGGAATGGAAGGATCTAGTGAGGGCTTTTTGAGGATGGGAGAAGACATGGGCATGTTTGTAGACAATAAGGAAGGAGCCAGTAGACAAAGAGAAATTGGAGATAAGAGAGAATAGGGATGACAGAAAGGGTTCTCTGTTGGAAATGAGATGAAATAGGATGGCTTGTACAAGTAGAGGGGTTTGCTTTAGTAAGGAATAGGACTACCTCTTCATGAGACAAGGATGAAGGAAGAGATAGTGGCAGAAGGTGTTTGAGTCATAAGAGATGAGGAAGAGAGAAGAGAGAGTTCATAGCAAATGGTCTCAATTTTTTTGGTAAAATATGAAGCAACATTTTCAGATGAGAGGGTTTGGTGAGAGGAGTCATGGGAGGTTTGAGGAATCATGAAAGCGAGAAAGATTGGGAGGTAGGTATTGAAATCATTGAGGAAAGAATGGGAATGTCCTGGAGGTCTATAGACAACAGCTACCAGGATTCTGATTGTGTAGAAGATATGGATTGTATGGAACTCAAAGGAAAAGAGATTGTTGACTGATGGAGGCAGAACAACAACTTGGACATAGTAATGGGGAGCAAGGAGTATACCAACTCCCCTGCTTTGACCAACAAGCTGAAAGTACCAAAAGTGTAGTCAAAGAGCCTATGTCTTCAGTGGCAAGCCTAATGTAGGTGACTGCCAAAAGGAGGAAGGAGTGGGAGAGGAAAAGATATGAAATGAAGGCAAGTTTATTGCCTTAAACAGGCATTCTAGAAGGTATAGTAAAAGCAATAGGTTAGCTGGGACCCTGGGGTGGAAGGGTTGAGAGCTATAGGAATAAGGAATTGAATGGGGGGGGGGTCAGTAAATGGGGTTTGAATGATGACCTACAGGGATTCATGATCACTGAGAAGAGAAGCGAATGATCAGGTGTGAATTTGTTCATCATTAAATGTAAGACACTTCTCTTCGTAGTGAAGGTTGGAGATCAGGCAGGAAATACATTCACAGTCTTCCATCAAAGAGGTGATGAACTTAAAATGTAGAAATAGATATTTTCAGATGTAGCCTATCAGGCAAATTGTTTTGCCAGATTATGTAGCTATGTATTGAGGGCTTTACTTTTCAGGGTTTTAAATTGTTTCTCAATGCTAGAGGGTGGGGTGCAGAAAATAAGAGAGTCAAGTTAATAAAAGAAAAACTACAAAGGATATTTATGCTATTATGTCCCACAATTATTTTAATACAATTTACTGTTGTGCAGTAGTGTTGCTCTGAATTAAAACTCAAGCACTGAACCATACTGCTAAAGAAAAATGGTAAAAATACACTGCATCATGCTGTTACTTAAAAAAGAAAAAAAAAGAAAGGAAAAGAAAGCAATTTCAGTGCATTGCCTTAATGGTTTTAGACTACTGTTGATTTTATTGTTATTGGGGATTACTGTTAATAGAGAATGTTTCTTGAATAAAATTATGTGTTAAGTATAAAAGATTTAAAGTAGACACATTTTTAGATCATAACAGTGTTAATACATATGCTATGTAAGAAAAGAAAATTGAAAATACGTATTTGAGTGATTTGGCCTTCTATCCACAGAAGGAGAAATTCCTAAGCAGCATGCCTGTCCTCCCTCTTCAATTCCTCTCTACTCTGAATGGCAAACATACATTTACCTAAAAAATAGAGCAAATTCCACAAGGCAAACACTCACACAGAGGGCAGAAGAAGCAATACAAGGACACTCTCAAGGTCTCTGTGAAGAGTTTTGAAATTGATTATGAGGCATAGGAGATACCCAATATTGTGTGCCCTTTTCAAAGAAGGCACTGTGCTCTTTGATTAAAACAGAATTGCAATAACTCAAAAGAAACGTGAAATATGCAAATTTAGAGACATCTCCACTCAAAATGTTCATATGCCAACCTGTGGTAGAGCCTATGGAGTTCATATTGGTCTGATCAGCCACAGGAGGGCGCACTGTTGGTCTTGACCCCAACATAGTAATGTCATTTTGGTCTTCTTCAAGGATGAAAGACAACAACCAACCAACTCCTCCCTTGTCCCTATCCCCTCCTTTCTCTCTCTTGGTTTAATATATTTATATATTGAAATCTGTGTGTTTGTGTGTGTGTGTGTGTGTGTGTGTGTGTGTGTGTGTGTGTGTGTGTGTGTGTGTGTAAAGGGAGGGAGTATAAATCACCTTTATTCTACCTTTATTCAATTCAGATTAAAGTGAAGTTCCTGGATACCCTTCTACTCACTCCTTCCTCACTGAGTATATATTATTCATCTTATGTACCTTTATGTGATAGTAATTCTCCCCTTCTTCCTTCTTTCCTCCCCAGAATAGTCCCCCTTCCCCCCTCCATTTTTATCTTCTTATAAAACCATTCAAATAAAACCTCCCACAAAACTTCTGTCATTTTAGTTTTATTCTATGACTATATGTAAGAGGGGTAGCTATAAACACACACTCATATGTAATATTTGCTTGTTATTCCCATATTAACATATAAACAACTCATTCTCACATATTCTCTTTCAAGTTACACAACTAAATGTACTTCTCTCAATTTCTTGTGGTACCTACATTTCCATTTCCAAATATCTGTTCAGTTCTGTTATTTTCATCAAAGATACTTGAAATTCCTCTAATCCATCAAAGATCCCTTTTCCCCTGTACAATCATATTTAAGTTTGCCAGATAGATTATCTCTTGCTTTTTGGAACATTATATTCCAAACTCTCTTCTTCCATATAGTTGTAGATGCTTAATCTTCTGTAATCCTTACCGTAGCTCCTTAGTATTTAACTCATTTTTTTCAAGGTGGTGGGAGGGAGCAGCTTGAAGTAGTTTTTTCTCTTACTGCAAGCTCAGAATTTTGGCTAAGATATTCCCTGGGAGTTTTCACTTGAGGTTTCTTTCAGAAGGTTACCAGTGGATTTGTTCTATTTTTATTTTGCCCTCTGGTACTAAGAGTTTTAGGCAATTTTTGTTTATAATCAATCTCCTTAGATTATCTCTCCTTGATCTGTTTTACAATTGTTAATATTATAGTTCTATTTTTTGTTTTTTCTTCAATTATTTGGTTTTGTTTTCTTGTAGTCACTGCCTTCAGTCTGGCTCATGATAACTTTTAGAGCATTTTGTTTTTTAATGAGATTTTTCACCATATATTTCAAGGAATTGATTTTCCTTGCTATTCTTTCCTCCCTAGTTTTTCCATTCTATTCTCTTATTTCATTTTTTTCTAGGTGTTCTTGCAATCCCTGTGGCTAGGTAATTCTTTCTTCTTTGAGGTTTTCTCTGGACTTGTTGTGGACTTGCTATCTTCTTCAGAATTTTTCCCTGGGAATTTCTCAACTAAGGTATTTCCTCATAGTGATCAGAGTATTCCCTAGATTCCTCATGGAGATAAGGAGGAGGAATGGATCAGTCTTGGAAGTAAATAGTGTGGACAGGTCCTTTAGGGTCCTAAGTATAGTGGGCCAGGCTAGGACCCTCCTTTAAAGCATTCTGCCTGGAAACTCCTTGTCATGAGTCTCTGGGACCTCTCCCTACTATAGATTCCACCTAGCATCTCTCTATCCCCCCAGATGCTGGGCTCAGGTGTTACTTCCATCCAGCTGGATTTTGCTTAATCTTTCTCCTGTAAGGTAACTGGGGATTGTGTTGCCCCATTGAATCCTGCCAGAATGCCTTAAGGTTACTTTCTCTGCTAAGCCAGGGTCAGATTGTGACTTTTCAAGACTAGGCTAGTTTTAGTCTCTGTTTCCAGGAGTGTTGCACTGGACCCTGCTAGAAAATCCTGAGGCTGGGGAGAAGGAGCCAAGATGGCAGAGTAAACAGTAGATCACTGTCCTATCCCATTCTCAATCCCCAAACATCCATAAAACAACACTCCCAGAACAGATCTCGGAATAGTAGAGCCAGGGAAAGATGGGGTTGGACCAGTCTTTCGATTCAGGTAACTTCGAAGATCGACAAATAAGGTCCATATCACTCAAGTAAAAGGGGAGTACAATACAGCATAAGAAGTATCCCAACAAGCTGGTAGCATGTTCCACCTCAAGAAATCAGTGGGCCCCAGAGCAAGGGAACAGGCAAATGCCAATACCAGAACCCCCTCCACATGCCTTACCACAGCCAGGGGAATCAACAGACCCCAACTTAGAAGACCACCACATGTACTCCCTGCACCAGCCCAGGAAGGCAAGCATCCTCCAGCAGCTGAACCTTCCTGTGCTTCAGCACAGTCCTGGGTGGGGAAGGTCTTCTAGCAGGACTTCCTTTTACTTCAGCACAGCCCAAGTTGGGCAGGTGTCTTCCAGCAGTGAACCTCCCTGTGCTTCAGTTCAACCCCAGGGAAACTCAGAAAAAACCATCTAGCCTCAGCACATGCCATACACCATCACTAGGACCCCAGCTCAACACAGGTAAGAGTCTCTGATAAAGATTTCATTTCTAAAATATATAGAGAACTGAGTCAAATCTATGAGAATACAAGTCATTCCCCAGTTGATAAATGGCCAAAGCATATGAACAGGAAGTTTTCAAATGAAGAAATTAAAGATATACATAGTAACGTGAAAAAAATGTTCAATCAATTGATTAGAGAAATGTAAATTAAAACAACTCTAATGCACTACATCACATCTATCAGATTGGCTAACATGACAAAACAAAAAAATGACAATTGTTGGAGAAGATGTGGGAAAATAACACTAATACGTTGTTGGTAAAGTTGTGAACTGATTCAACTATTTCTAATAAGTTGTTTTAGCCTATTTGCAAATATTTTAATGTGTTGCTTTAATGTTCATTAGAGCTATTGGCCTCTAGTTTTATCTATTTTGTCTTTATGGTTTAGGTATCAAAATATATTTGTATCATAGGAAAAGATTGGACAGATGCCTTCTTTTCTTATTATTCTGTACAGTTTGCTTATTATTAGAATTAATTGTTCTTTGAATGTTTGATTATATTTACTTGTAAATCTATCTAATCCTGGAGGGCTAGTTCAATTTATTTTTCTGACATTAAATTATTTAAGCAATCCACTGTTCTTTTGTTAATCTTGCTATTATATATATTTTTTAAAGGATTCATCTCTTTCCTATGTTTGTTAGTATATTAATGTAGCACTATAATTTCTGATAATTTCCTTTGTTTCCTCTTCAGTTGTTGCCAATTCTCCTTTTTAATTTTTGGTATGAACAATTTCACTTTCCTCTCACTTCTTTAAGATCAGGTTAGTCGATTGAAAAGATCTGAAGTTTTTCCCAAACTCATGGTTGGCTACTTAAACTAGTGCTCAGGAGGCAACAGCCTCAGAATTTTCTTTTTTTTTTTTTCTCAAAAAAATTAATCAATTAATTTTTAGTTTTTCAGCATTTGCTTTTAGAAGATTTTGAATTCTAAATTCCCCCACACTTTCCCTTCCCCAAGACAGCATGAAATCTGATATAGGCTATACATGTATGATCATATTAAATATATTTCCACATTAATTATGTTGTGAAAGAAGAATGAGAACAAAAGGGAAAAACAATAAGAAAGAAAAAAACAACAAAGAAAAAGAAAATAGTATGCTTTGATCTGCATTCAAGACTCCATTCTTCTTTCTGGATGTGGTTAGAATTTTATATCATGAGTCTGCTGGAATTGTCTTAAATCATTGCATTGCTCAGAAGAGCTAAGTCTAACAAAGTTGGTCCTTGCACGATGTTCCTGCTACTGTGTACAGTGTCTCCTGTTTCTGCCCACTTCACTCAGGATCAGTTCATTCAAATCCTTCCAAGTTTTTCTGAAGACTGCCTGCTCATCATTTCTTATGGAACAACAGTAGTACATTACATTAATATACCATAACTTATTCAGTCATTCCCCAAATGATGGGCACCCCCTCAATTTCTAATTCTTTGCCACCACAAAAAGAGCTGTACATGTGGGTCCTTTTCCCATTTGCATGATCTCTTTGGGATATAAACCTAGAAATGGTTTTGCTGGATCAAAGGGTATGCATAGTTTCATAGCCCTTTGGGCGCCATCCTTCTAGTCCCTCAGGTTTAAAATCTCTAGTCATCCTCAACTCCTGTCTCTCACCCCTCCCCCCCATAAACAATGTGTTACCTAGGTCTATTGCTTTCACTTTTGTGCTACCTCTCAGATAGGCCTCCTTCTCTCTGCTGATACTGTCACCAACAGGCCCTGGTCCCCTCATGCTTTACCAGGCCTAGAGGCCTGTATTGGGCTACCCGAGTCTTTCCTACCTCACCTCCGAGGTCTTCAGCTGGCCACGCCGGATGCACGTATGAGAGAAAGGACGTTCCAGAGTCGAACAGGGGTTGAGCTTTATTTCAGGGTCTAGTTATAAGTGCAGGGGAGTCTTCCTTAGGAGGAAGAGGGGGAGATTTCCTAAGGAGGCTAAGCTTAAGGGATTGGAAGTAGAAGTACAAGCGGGGAGAGAGGGGGAGGGGAGAGAGGAAAGAAAAGAAGCGGAGCCCTACTGTCCTCTTTGGCTCCACACGTGCTAAGAGAGCTTTCCGGCTTCCTCAATCCTACTTAACCTTCAGCCACACAGTTTGCATCTCAATACCGTGCTGTTAGGTAACTAGGTGTGCTCCAATCCGGGACGACCTCGAGGGCAGGGAGACTCCACCCATCACGTATCTCCCAGGGAGAGGAGGAAATACCCGAGCTAGCCGAGCTAGCTCAGTCTGACCTTCTCGAACCCCTGCTGTTGTTCATGGAGGGCCTCGTAAGACTCTAAGATTTAGAAGTCCCACTTTTACCCGCCCGAGACCGTCCACACGGAATTGAGCTTACAATCCCAACAATGCTTGAACTATTATAATAGACTGCTTGTGAGTCTGCATCCTACACATATCATTCCACCATGAAGAATCTGAGAAATGCCTGAGACTATGTACCATCCCAATTTTGTAGAATGAAGGAAAAGGTTACATCTGTCACCTCTGCCATTCACTCTATAATTCCAAGTCATAGATCCAGGGTAGACTGTGAAGACTGGCACCTAGGGTTGGCATTTCAGGGTGAAGAGACATCATAGGCCCTAGACTGTGTACTGAGTAAGGAACAAGTTCAGAAGCAAAAAAAAGTTATGTGTCTCTGAACACAGGAGTGAACAGGATCTCAGGGCTGGTCTCCAGCCTAGTCTGAAGATAGCAGCAAAAGAGCAAAAGCAAAAATACTATACCAAAAGGGAGTCTTCAGTTATGTCACTGAACCTACAGAGCTTTCCAGTTGGCTGACAGTGACTGAGATAAGAACAGTCTACTGGAACTCCAACCTGGGGCAAGTTTGTAGGTGTGTGGCTTAGACTCAAATCCAGGAACTTGCAGAGTTCAGACAAAGGAAGCAGTGCTCAGACTTTCCTGAAACAGAACCTTCTATGTGAAATGAAAGCTTGGAAGTCATCAACCTGAACTGTACTTGAGATACTAGAATACACTAGAACACTAAAGAGTACACTAAATACTGTCTCTCCCACCCCCACAAACCAAGAAAACAGCAGAAACACCCAAGAGGACACAAGCTCAGGTTAGACATTTGTTCAAGAAGTACACAGAGCATGGCTCTAATATAAAGTCTGAAATCAGAAAGTAGCCTGGAAAAAAATGGTAAACAAAAAACCAGTTCTACCATAAAAAGTTATTATGGTGACAGGAACACCGAAGACACAAACTCAAAAGAAAATAACAACTCAAACATTTTCAAGCAAAGCGTCAAAGAATATCACATCTTGAGCACAAGTCCAACTGGAATACATGGAAGAGATAAGACAAGAATTTTTAAAAAGTTGTTTCAAATAACCAATAAGAATGCTAGAGAAAAAAATTGGAAAAGAAATGAGAGCTGAAATAAAGAAACGGATAGAGAATTAACGCATCTCTGAAAATTAGAATACACTAAAATAGAAGTTAATACCATAGGACAATAAGAAATATTAAAACAAAATCCAAAGATTAAAAAATAGTGGAAAATGTTAAGTATTTTGACCTAACAAACTGGAAAAATCTAGAAAACAAATCAAAGAGAGATCATTTAAAAAGCATTAGACTATTTAAAAGCCTTAGCCCAAAAAAGAGCCTTGACATCATATTTCAAGAAATCATAAAATAAATTGCCTCAATCCCTTAGAACTAGAAAGCAAAGTAAAAATAGAAAGAATCTATGAAAGGAACTCCAAAATGAAAATTCCCAGGAACATTATGGCCAAAATTTAGAGCTTCATGTTTGAGGGGGAAAAAATACTGCAAGAAGCCCACAAAAACGAATTCAACGGCAGAGGAGCCACAATCAAGATCACACAAGATTTAGCAGCCACCACTAAAAAAGAAGTGAAAAGATTAGAATAAAATATTCCATAAAAGAAGGAGTTGGGGAGGCTTATGTTCAAAATTTGAGCATGATCCTGGGGGAGGAGGGAAGTAGAGGAGAGTTGCATAGAAACTTTGAAAGACACATGCAGGAGTCAAGAAAAACATAAAAAGACAAAAATTAGTGAACAATCATAAGGAACTAAATAAGGACAGACTAATAGGGAGAGATGATACATATATCCCCTCAGATCTTCATCAGGGGGCACAGGAGTCTAATTAGAAAGAGGGCCTGGCCATGGTTTTGTTATGTTTTGATGATCTTTTTTTAATGGAAAGAGAGAGGAAGAACAGGGTAAATTATCTCACATAATTAGGGTACAAAAGCAGAAATTATACAAAGAAGAAGGCTTGGGGAAGTAAGCAACATTTGAATCTCACATCAAAAATGGTCAAAGGAGGGGATAAACACATGCATACACAACTGAGTACAGAAATATATATATTTCAGCAGCAGGGAAAGAAGAGGAAAATGGGAAAAGGAAAAAATGGGGAATAATAGGGAGAGTAGATTAAGGAAATGATTAGTCCTAATCAAAACAAACTCTAATAGATTTCAAAAACAGGCTTAAAAGGAAAGGGCTCAGCATGAGGGAAAGAGAAAAGAGGTAGAAGAGCAAGAGTAGATTGCACCCTGTCTAGAGTGGATCAAGAAACACTGAAGGGGTTGTGAGTAGAAAAAGATTAAGAAACCCTGGCTAGAGCACTGGTGCTGAATATATTGCTTTCTAAGCACCCTCTTCTTTATATATAAGGGACAGGAAACAAAAAAGCAAATATAAAATGATAGACTAGAGGAAAATGTGAAATTAGCAATCAAATTATGAGAAGAATTTACCCATAAAACACAAAAGAGCAGCAGAATAGATTAGAAAGCAGAAGATTTTACAAGAAACATATCTGAAACATGAAGATACACATGGAGTTCAAATAAAGGTCCTGAGCGAGATTCAGCTGACATAAAAATAGCAGGGATAGCAATCATCATCTTAGATAAAGCAACATCAAAAGAAAAAATTAAAAGAAAGAAACCACATTTTGGTGGTAAGTACCATAGCAATGAAGTAATATTGACACTAAACATACATATATATATGTATATACATATATATATAGTACCAAAAAGCATAGCATATGAATTCCTAAAGGTAAAATTAATTACAGGGAGAAATAGTCAGGAAAACTACAATAGTGGAAGACCTCAATTTGCTCCTCTCAGATCAAGGTAAACATAAACAAAAATAAAGAAAAAAGAAGCAAAGGATCTCAATAGAAATGTAGAAAAGTTAGATAAGACAGACCTCTACTGATTATTGAATGAGAATTCTGAAAAAGAAACAATTAACAAATTTGAAATAATAACTGTGACTAGGCTATTATGATGTAAAAAAAAAACCAAGACAAATCATTAGATAATTTTTATTTAAAATTATATGATTTTTAAAAGAAGAAAACCAAAATGAACAATATCAACAAAGAAAAAAGGAAAATGCACAGCCAATGAAGAAAATTGCTTAATTAGGAACTATTTCACCCAATTACATTCCAATAAAACTGAGAATTGAAATGAAATCTATAAGTATTTACAAAAATGCAAGATCAATAGGAAAAAAATAGAAGACTTAATCCAATCTCAGGAAGAAAAAAAAACTGGACAAATTAAAAGTGAATTCCCAAAAGGGGAAAAAAATAACAACCCCGACCACGTTTTTACAAGGAAATTCTATCAAACATTTAAAGAACAATTGGTTACAATATTACATAAACTTTTTCCTACCAAAATTCTTCTAGCATACAAATATGATCTTGATCCCTAAGTTAGAGGGAGTCAAAACAAAGATAGGAAACTATAGTTCAATAATCTCTAATGAATATTAGTACAAAAATTTTTTTAATTTTATGAAATAGCAAAATATCACAAAAAATTATACCTTGTGACCAGGTTGAATTTATACTAGGAATTCATACTTGGAAGTAAATTAAATAAACATTTGTTAAGCACTTTCTATGTGACAGGCACTATGCTAAATACTGGGAATATAAATAAAAAATTTTAAAAGCAGTCCTTGCCCTCAAGGAGCTTACAATCTAATGGGAGAAGTCAACACACAAAAGGAAACTTAAAGGGGGAAAAGCACCCTGAGGTGCCGGGTGTGGAGGTATAATACTCCCCAGAGTCCAAACAGAGTTGTTGATGAAAAGGGGAGTTAGCTGGAAAGTTCAGATAAAGGAAACCTTCCTCTGAATTTAGTGTTCTATCCTTTAGCCCTCCATTCAGAGGAAAGGGAAGGAAGGCTGAGGAAGTTAGGGTGTGGTGTTCCAAATCAATAAGCATGATGAAATTTCAGGTGATCAGCTTATCCTCAGTGGGTCATAAAGTTCCTTGAAGAACAAACCAAGCAGAGCTGCTAATAGACAATAGAAAGGATATATTAGGAAAACTATAAATATAAATAATCATATTAATGTGACTAATGAGAAAAATAAAAATCACATAATTATATCAGTATGTGCAGGTAAAGCTTCTGATAAGATTCAACATGTATTTCTATTTTAAAAAAAAAACCTTTAGAAAGTATGAAGATAAATGGCACTTTCCTTAACAGGATAAATGGGATCTTTTAAAATCCAAGAGTCAACATTATCTGTAATATTGATAAACTCTAAGGGTGATAAACCCAGGTCTTTCCAATAAGAATAGGGTAAAGAAAAGGTGTCCATTATGATCATTACTATTCAATATAGTGTTAAAAAAAGAAATTGAGGGGAAAAGCATAGGCAAAGAGGAAACAAAATTATCACTTTTTGCTGATGATATGTTGATGTATATATAGAGAACCTTAGTCAATTAGTTATTAATGGAAATAATGAATAACTTAAGCAAAGTTGCAGAATATAAGTTAAATATATATAAAACACTATCATTTCTGTATAATGACAACAAAATCCAACAGGTAGATTTAGTAAAAGAATCCATTTTAAATAACTACAGGAAATATGAATACGTGAGAGTCTACCTGCCAAGAAACACATAGGAACTACATGGATAGAACCATAAAAGACTATCCAATAAAGACAGATCTGAATAATTGGACAAATATTACTTAGTCCAATTCAATATAATAGATTCAATATAATAAAGGCCAAATCAATATAACAAAATATCATTTAATTTACTTATTCAGTGCCATACCAAACTATCAAAAGATTGGTAGAATTGGAAAAAGAAAGTAATAACAATTTATTTCCTTGCCCACAAGGTTTTCCAGCTTCCATCTCTACATTTCTCTCATTTCCACAAGACAGTCAAAACTCAGTGGCCCTTCCTTCAGGAGGAGGCAGAGAAAAGTAAGAAATAGCATGTTTAACCAGGGAAGAATTTTTTTTTATTAATGAATTGATGCAAAACAAAGCAGATAGAACCAGAATAATTTATGATCACAACAGTGTAAAGACAGACAAACAACACTGATAGGCCTCATATCTCAGATTAGGGTAGTAACCAATTGTGACTGCACCGTCATGACAAAGAGTACAACGTCTCTCTGTTCTAAGTAGAGAAGTGGGGTACAGAATGAGACAGACATTTTTAGACTTGACCCAATGTGTTGATTTGTGTTGCTTGATTAGAGGAGGCTTCCATGAGAAGTTGGGGACTTAGTGGGAAGAAAAAGGAAGAAAGGAAGGAAAGAAGGGAGGAAGGGAGGGAAAGAAAGAAAAGAAAGAGAAGGAAAGAAAAAAAGAAAGAAAAAGAAAGAAAGAGAGAGAGAAAGAAAGAGAGAGAGAAAAAGAAAGAGAGAGAGAGAAAGAAAGCAAGGAAGGAAGGAAGGAAGGAAGGAAGGAAGGAAGGAAGGAAGGAAGGAAGGAAGGAAGGAAGGAAGGAAGGAAGGAAGGAAGGAAGGAAGGAAGGAAGGAAGGAAGGAAGGAAGGAAGGAAGGAAAGATCATTTGAAAAACATTGTAAAGAAAAATATAGCGTTTTATCCCAAAGGACTTACTTTAAAGGGGGAGGGGAAGGAGGAAGATTTCAGGGGATAAAACATCAAGACAGTGGTTAAAAAAAATTGGGGGGGTTTGGGGGAGGGGGGGAAGGAAAGGTAAGTGGCTGGACCAGATGACGTCTAGAAGAATCCAATTCCATGCCTTGAGTGCATGCTTGCAACCATGCGTCTCCACCGTATAAAAATGGCCCGTCTGGGTCCCCAGATAGCCCCACTTCTACCAGTTGGTCGGCCGTTGGCATATTTTCTCTTTCCCTCACTTTGCAAGAAATGAACAGGCGACCCCTACCACCATTACTAGCAGCAGCATTTGGTATCTCCTTGAAGGTGGATATGCCTACACCTTTTCTGCGCATTTGGTAGCGTGGCCGAGCGGTCTAAGGCGCTGGATTAAGGCTCCAGTCTCTTCGGGGGCGTGGGTTCGAATCCCACCGCTGCCAGGTGGAAAATGTTTTCCTCCAGCAACACTTTTGGATCACGTCATCACTAGATGATAATACTCGGCCGTAATTGCGCTACCGGTTACCAAAGTAACGGTGTGGTTAAGACTAAAAAAGGAACCGAAACCTGTTCCTGAAAAGCGCGCTCTGAACTCGCCGCTAGTCCAACACTCCACCACTACCTCTTGATGTTTACGTGCCTCAGTCTTCTGTTTAAAGTGTAATTACTGACAGTGCAAACCTAGAGACAAGCATTTTGTGGGGGCAAAAAAGGAGTGGCCATCTCCTGGGGAATGACTGAACAAGTAAACACATTAATATACGTGATGGATCACTATGAGATTATTGTTAGATGGATTACTATCCCCATGTGATGGATTGCTGTTTAAAGTGATGAAGGGGAGTGTGAATGAATGTGGGTGTGAGACATGTGACGTGTCCATGTGCATCCCCTAATCCTCTTCCCCGGGGTGAATGCCGACACAATTAGCTGGGTTGGACGTATGGTTAAGGGTAGGATTAGGGATGGGGCGGGGGGGAGGGAGGGGAGAGAGAGATAATAATCACTGGAATACTTAGATTTGCAGAAGTGCTTTACATACATCCTTTCATCCTCACTACAATCCCGGGAGAGTTAGATATCACTTCCGTCATGCTGCAGAGGAGGAGGCGAAGCGCTGGGCGTCGTAACTTGTCTATGATCATCATCCTATTCATAAGTGGGGGAGAAGACCTTGAGAAAAAAAGGAAAGGATGTGAGGACGGGTAAGGGAGGGAGGAGAGACGCGGGGAGGAGGTATATTCTTTTGCTAGACTTTCATTGTGCAACCTTTCATTTCCACGACTAAACTCATATAAGCTATATTGCAAAATGATACAAGTTCTGGCTGTTCTCATTGCAAGAAGAGCAAGTGGGTTAAGCAACTTTAATAACCATTACGCTACAGAAGCACTGGCTGGAGGACTTATTTATTGGATTAAAGTTGCACTGATCCGGTTGGGAAACCTCATATAAATTCACTTAAAATGACCTTTATAACTGTCGGCACAGTTGTAAACTGATCCAACAGAACAATTTGGAACTATACCCAAAGGACTTTAAAACTGCATACCCTTTCAGCAATGCTACTACTAGATTTGTACCCCAAAGAGATCAAAGGGAAAGGGAAAGGACAAAATATAGCAATTCTTTTTGAGGAGGCAAAGAATTGGAAATTGAGGGAATGTTCATCAACTGAAAAATGGCTGAACAAGTTGTGGCTTATGATTGTGACAGAGTTCTATCTGTGCTATAAGAAATAACAGGAAGCGGCGGGGGTTGGAAGAGAATGGAGGATGGGGGCGGGGTCAGAAAAACCTGGCAAAACCTGTATGAACCGAGGCAAAGTGAAGTCAGAATAACCAGGAAAACATTACGCACAGTAACAACAATGTTGTAATGATGATCATCTGTGAAATATTTGACGACTGATGAATACACTGATCCAAGACAATTCCAAAAGATTCATGAAGCTCCAGAGAAATGAGAAACTCTAAGGGCAAACTGAGGTATACTTTTCTCGCTTTTTTTTTTTTTTTGCAACGTGCTAATATGGCAACATGTCTGGCACAATTTCACGTGCATAATTGATATCAAATTCCTTGTCTTCTCAGTGGATAGGGGAGGAGTGGGAGGGAGGGAAAGAATTTGGAACTCAAAATTTAAAGAGAATGGTTAAATAAATAATAAATATGAGGTGAAGATGACATGCACTGCACACACAGCAAGGTTGTGTGGCTTACACAAACACTCACTTCACAAACTAGCGCATAGACTACTAGCACAAACGTGAATTCACAATACTAATCAGTAAATGTTCATGAACACTCCTCAGCGAAGTGGCATCTACGCTAATGCAGTCACCGTGGAGTGCAGGTTTGGGAATTCTCTACGACTTGTCTCTGAAACAGTGCCAACACAGAGGTAAACAGGCAATTCACCAAACCACCCCAAAGTACATGGTACCTTTACCATATTTAAATGTACCTGCATAGTAGACCAAATATCCTTTGCTTTAATGCACGGACAGTTCTACGTCACAATTGTAACATAGCAATATTCATTCTACTGCATTTTTTCCTCCCTTTCCTTGTTTTGAACACCAAAGCAAGTCAGTCTAATTAAACTCTAAATATTTATTTCTGTTTTTGACGGAGGAAAAAAAGAAAATGCTACGGGCTCGTCCGGGATTTGAACCCGGGACCTCTCGCACCCAAAGCGAGAATCATACCCCTAGACCAACGAGCCGGTCAGTACAGCTCTCGATCAGAATTTCTAAGAGTCTTATCAACCTCGTTCATATATTTTATTGGGTTTGGGTTTTTTTTTTAATTAACTCTAAATTAGCCAATATCTAACTCAAAGTTATGACACTTCAGTTACAAAGTCTCTAATTCTAGGATTCATCTATATTGGCCCATACTATAATAACCTCAAAACATAATCGCCTCAGATCAAACCCCGGTTGCTCTGATTTCTTCTCAATTTCCTTCTAATCAGCCATCAGGCCACAAACCTTCATGTGTACTGCGTGCTAAGCTCCGGGGATACAAGTTTTTTTTAAAAGCACCCCAGCTTCATTGCTTTTCTTCATCTCCTTTCCCCATTTCCAAATTTAATCAATCAATTAGCAGTTGTTGGCGACTACTCTGAGCTCTGCGAAGTCATATTTAACTTATTTGAAGAAATACATTTGGGCAACTTTCCAAGTACTCTGGAAGTCCCAAATAAACTAGGAGGAATTGTTCAGAACTACACATCAGCAATGAGCAAAACAAAGGAAAAAACTGCAAGGAGTACAAAAAACTAGCCCAGTCCCCTCATTTTACGGAAGAAGAAATTGCACTAAAACTCAGAGAGGTTAAGGGACTTGCCTATGGTCGCACAACTTGTAAATTACAAAGAGGGTTTTAGACCTTCCACATCCCAAAGCCAGACTTCTATCCATTGTCTCCAGAGTCTCTCCAGATGACTCTTACCCGCAAAGTATTCTGCCCTGGCAAGCTAATCGTAAATCCTTCAGAAAGAAAAAAAGAAGGGGTGGGGTACTTTTAACAGAATTCATAACTTCCAAGCATCCTAACCGCGGGAAACAAAATTAAAGCTCTTCAAAATAGAAACACAAGACGCAAAACAAACTTACACAAGGAACCAACGCTTACATTTTGACTTAGGATCTCTTCATAGTTCTGCCCTCCTCTCTAAGGGTCAGTCAGCTAAACAAAACGCTCAGGCTCTGGGCATGTATATTCAGAAAACAAACAAAAATGTCTTGCCAAGAAAAGGAGAAAAGAGGGGAATTTACAGGTCCTTATGTAACTGGGAATCCACTTGGAGGCAGGGAAAAAGATTGTGTCAAGTGAAAACAAATTCCAGCTATGGAGAACTGGTTACAAAAGAGCCAGCAAGGTGAAAAAAGGAAAGATTTTTGTGTGATTTGGGTGTGGCCTGGGAAGGCAGAAGAAAAGGAGAAAGATCATATTGTTCCAAACATTATAAAATGTAGATACTTTGTATTGATTTCTATCCTTTTTTTCCTTCCTCAAGAAGAAACATTGTAACAAAGGGAGAATAAACCAAACTTAGTAATCTTAACTGTGAATATAGATATGATAAACTTTACCAGAAAACAGAATTAGAATAGATTACAAAGCTGAATCTAAATAATTGCTGAATACAAGAAACACACTTAAAACATAAAATTCAGAGACTTAAATGAGAACTTGGAATAGAATCTATGGTGGTTCAGGCGAATTCAAAAAAGTAGAAGAGGCAGTCACAATCTCGGACAAATGTGAAAATGGATGAATGAATGAAAGAAAGAAAAAGAAGCAAGAAGGGAAAACAGATTATATTTAAAATTACTAGAGAGAGAAGGAGGGAGAAAATAAGGGAAAACCAGACTTCCCTGCACATATGTGCCTTTGTCATGAAACAAAGATATTGTCTTTATATTTCAGAACACTTGAAAAAAGTTAATCATTTTTCTCTGAAGAACAGCGTATTTCATTTTTTTTAATCTAATATCTTGCAAATTCTGAGCAGAGTTGGGGTGAATGACTCACAAGAGGACTAGAATGATTTATTGGTCACCACACAGATAAACAGTAATTCAGTCAGAGACAGTCCCAAGCAGCCTCCCTTGATCCCACCAACCCAGGCATTCCATGTGGTGGTATGCTGAGGTGGCAGCCCAGACTAGCAGTAGGATATGTTCTCTAGTAAAAGGTCTAGGTTTACACACTGAGTTTTCAAACGGCCAGCATTGGCAGTTGGCCATTTTTTGAAGGTGAGGTGATGGGATCAGGGAACATAGATTAGTAGCAAAAGAAAGATTTCTAAAAATTAACCACAAAGGCCTATTCAGCTTGTAGAAGGCAGAATTATAATTGTGTTGCATCAACATGATTGCTAGAAAGGTTCAGTAGAGTTCTAACTAAAATTGAACCAGCTTTAAATCTTAAGTATACCAGACCTGTAAAACAGGAGACAGGCCAAGGGAAGTGGGGCCATAGATTCCTCTGATAAGTCATACAATGATCTATGCAGTCTATGTGCACATGGAAAAACTACTGGGGGTCAGAAATCAGAGTCTATAATTGAAAATATAAAATACAGTATATACAATGACTCAGAGGAAAGGCCCTGGGGGGTAGCAAGAGGAGAAAAAGAGACAGATTGGGAAAGATCTTCAGCCAAAGGTGGTAATTTGAGCTGATTTAAGGAAGACTAAGAAGCCAGGAGTCAAAGGTAAGGGAGGAGAGTATTCTACTCGTGAAGGATAGCCAGGGAAAAGGCATACGTAGTAAAGAGATGGAGTGTCATGTGGGAGAAACAGAAGGCAGGACAGCGTCACTTGATCAGCAGAGTACATGGAGGGCATTATAAGATTAGAAAGGTGGGAAGGGGCCAGGGTATAGCTTTAAAACCCAAACAAAAAGTTTTATATTTGATCTTGGAAGTGATCTGGAGCTATTGGAGTTTGAGTGAAGAAAGGGGAGATGATCAGACTTACATTTTAGGAAGATTACTTTGGTAACTGAATGGAGGACCAGTTGGAGTGGAGAAAGTTTGAGGCAGAGAAACTGAGAAGTTTACTGCAATTGTCCAGATGTGAGGTGAGATTTGTATAGTCCTGAGTGAGATGGGAGACTGCATCTGAAGAGCAGTTGTACAGAGAGAAGGGAAAGTTTAGGAGAGTCATTGGGAAGACTTGGCAATAAACTGGATATTGGGTGTGTTCAAGGGAGGAGTTGAGGTTGGCAGGAAATTTGTTGAGCTCCCCTTATGTTCTAGGCATGGAGCTAAGTACTCTCTATGTGTGCTCTTTGGTCATATATGCTCCCTCTCCCATGCATATTCTCTCCCAATGCATGTGGCCTCTCCATACTGTGTTCTTTCCATATTTTCCTTGCCTAGGTTCCTATTCTTGACATAATATAGAAATCTGTTGTCCTCTATGTATGGAAGGTTTACACCTGCCTTTTATTTTACAATGCTATTTAATGCAATGCCTTTAAATAGTGTCTACAAACTAGTTAAGTAAAAGGAAAATTAGTAAGAGCTCATAAACTAGGGTTTTGAGTGGATGCTAACCCAAAACATTCTTTGAAACTGGGGTAGCTTTCTTGAGGGTCACAGCTATTGGAGAAGCCTTGGCTGTTTAAGACTCAGAACTATAAGGCTGTACAAATCCTATTTAGTGCCCAAATTAGAGAACAATTTGCAGCTCTACAGTCTCAGTGACAAAATTTTGTCCCTTCAAGGCTATAAATCAACATTCTCAGTTTGTTCCACTAAAGAGTTCTAGTTATTTCATATTACCGCATCTCAGATTTGTAACAGTTACCTGTCTGGGATTATTTTGGTCCCTTCAGACTCTTTTCTCCCTAAATAGATCTTAAATATCTGAGAAATGAATTTGCATTTTTTAATTCTTTCTAATCTGAGCCTCTCTCCCTTTCTCCTGTATGTGAGTCCTCTCAAAAATCATTCTGGGTACTCCATTAAGGGCAGTGGATATGTCTCCCCTTTTATATTAATAATCAAGTATTCTCCTCCCTCTACCTCCACTTCCTAGATATGATCTGAACCTCAGTTTCCTCACCTGTGAAATGAGGGTACAGGATTCAATGGCCTCTCTCAAAATCTTATTAGAAGACACCCTGTTTTCCAGAGCTAAGGCACAGCCAATAAGTTGCACCCTGAGCTTGGCATAGCAACAATCCTTTGTGCTCACTCTCTGGATGGTCCCAGCCACAGCAAAATCCTAGAATTGTTTCATATATTTACTGTATTGCTTTGATCAGCACCAGGTGTTCTTTGAGCTCAGACAAGCACTGGATAAGCTTGGACAAGTTCCAGCCATGAAGCCCTGCAATCAAACTTGTCTCATTGTTACTGTTACCTCTAGTTGTCAGGGCTACAGCTCTCTTGTATAATCATTGGTGTAAGTACTGAGAATTTGCTCACACTAAAGTGGATCCCTCTCTGGTGGGAAAGGGGTTCAGGGGCAGCAGCACACGTGTCTGGTTTCCCTCCTTGCTTGCAAGAAAATAAACTTCTCTCTCAGTCTCTGCACAGTTGTTCTTGCTTGCTCTGTCTGTTTGACTCTGGCCTCCACAAACCAAGAGATTCAGTCCATTTGTCACCTCTGAAATCTAGATTTGTGAATCCTATAAGCTGATGGACATACATTACAATGAATCTTACCAAGTCTTACACAGCCCAGAGGCTCATCTCATTTAAGATGGTTTGTCCAGTAGATTCAGTTGAATCACTGGATGTCTGCTACATGTAAGGCTAGAAACTGGGAGATACAAGAATGAAAAGGGCACAGTCACTGGCCTGATCACATTGATTATTTGCAATCTGAAACCCATTCACATCTCTCAGTGTCATTTACATTTTAAACATTTCTCTCTAACTGGATAATGATTTTAGTTTACATTTGATCCTTCCTGTTGGATAGATAAACCCAGAAAATCACATTAATGATATGTGTGAAGCAAAGTAAAAAAAGAGAGATTAAAAAAAATGTTTCCAAACAACAACTCCTAGAAGAAATCTCTCTTGTAACCAAACAAGACAAATTAATATGTATGACAGTATAACCTTCACACCATTCTTATGATTCATGACTCATTAATTGAATAAAGAGAACTATAGGGGGAGTAGTAAATAGATACAAAGAAAGAGAGGTGTGTGTGTGTGTGTGCGCGCGCGCGCACGTGTGTGTATCTGGACTTGATGTTAGGAGGAATATGTGTTCAAGTTCTGACACAGGAAAAAGGCAGATATAGGAGATGTCAAGTATATAGGTCTGGCCTGTTTGCCGGGAAGAATTCTTAGCTTAGTACAGTAACCTGCCATATAAGTGCCTAATACATATTTGTTGGCTAACTTCAAATCTTGCTTCAGACAGGACACTACTTCCTTCATGTGAGTATAAACACACACGCAATATAAATATGTATGTATACATAGCATGTATTGTATGTATATATTGGCTAAGACCTGGATCTGAGTTCTAATGTTTTATAGTGTTTATATTTAAGAGATTGTGCAGATACTGTTCTCTCAGTTAAATTTATCGGTCTTCATCAGCTCACGCTCATCTTCCCAAGTTTTTTTATTAATTTTAATTTTTTTTACATAGAAGTAATATTCCCTTATGTTTATGCACTATAATTCTCATCCATTCCCTAATTGATAGGCACTCTATGTTTCTAGTTTCTTGATACTAAAAACAGCATTATTATTGATATTTTTATATACCAGGACCTTCCCTCTCTTTGACTCCTGTGGGCCAGTGCCTTGTAGCATTATCCACGGCTCAAAGGATACGAATAATCCCACTCTTCTAACATTGTTCCAAATTATTTTCCATAATTCATAGCTCCACCAGCATTAACATGCCTGCAGTTCCACAAGCTCTTCAACATTGACTAGGGACAGCTAGGTGGTGCAGTGGATAGAGCACCCGTGCAGGAGTCAGGAGGACCTGAGTTCAAATCTCAGACACTTGACACTCACTAGCTGTGTGACCTTGAGCAAGTCACTTAACCCCAATTGTACCTCATCCTGGTTCATCTCCAGTCATCCTGATGAATATCTGATCACTGGATTCTGATGGCTCTGGAGGAGAAGTGAGGCTGGTGATCTGCACAGCCCTCCCTCACTCAAAACAAAGTCAAGTACAAGTCATGTCATCATTTCACTGATGACATGGTCTTCTTCGGCAACAAAGGACGAGCACATCAACGTTGATTGTTTCCTTCATTTTATCAATCTTTGCTGATTTGTTGGATGCCAGGTAAAACTTCAGAGTTCTTTTAATTTGCTTTTTAAAATTATTATTAGTGATTTTGAAAGCTTTCTCATAATGCTGGTGATAATTATCATTTGTTCTTTTAGAAATTGTTCCTATATCTTTCGACCAAGAAATTAGTGTTAAAAGGAATTTCCTTCAGTCTGCAGAACTTACCCATTCTCCTTTGCAGATTTATCTATTAATTATCTGTGCGTATACTGTTGGAAACTGACAAAAGAGAACCGCAGAGGAAAAGATGAGCACAGAAAACTAAAAGGGCTAGGGAGCTGGGATAGGGAGGGGAATGGGGCATTCAGAAGAATGACACTATAATCATACAAGTTTTTTCCTTCCTTCCATTTATTCATTCTTTCTTTCTCTCCAATGTTCCCTGCTCCCGTCCTTCTACCTTCGTTCCTTCAATCCAGCCTTCCTTTTTTTCTTAGCACAGTGCCTAGCACATAGTAAACACGTAATAAATACGTGTTTCCTTCTTCAACAATGCTTATAGCACATAGTAAGTGTTTAATAAAATGCCTGCTGCCCTTGTTTGCTTCCCTGCCTTCCTTAGCATAGTGCCTAGCACATAAGTAAGCAATTAATAAATGTTTGTCACATTGCACCTTGCCTTCTCTTCTTCTTTGATTCCTTTCTTATCCTAGTATTTTACACATAGTAAGCATTTAATAAATGTTTCCTGCCTGCCTCCTTGCATTTATGCTACGTCTAGGGAAAGGAAGACAAAAGATGGGAAAACAAGAACAGATTGACCGGAAGAGGGGAAACTAGATAGAGCCCGATCGACATTGCAAAGCAGAAGTATGGAAATTTCTTTTCTTCTTCTTTGACATTTTCTCCGTTTCAGTAATCGTAAATGATTACTTCGAACAGGAAAGAAAAACAGTATCTACGGAAGGCCCCAGCGAGATTTGAACTCGCGACCCCTGGTTTACAAGACCAGTGCTCTAACCCCTGAGCTATGGAGCCAGCCATGCTTTCAGCCTGCAGAGACACTCCTATATTGTCATGTGCCGAGGTGTCGCTGCACTGCGTGAGTTGGGGAAGGTTTAGAGCCGGGCGCGCGCCGCGGCAGACGAGGCAGCGAGAACGGCTCTCGGGCCGGGGCGACGAAAGAAACCAATGAACACCTTGGGTGCCAGAGCCGCAGCGCCCACGGCTGGGGCGGGGAAAGAGCCAGAAATCTGGGACCCAGGAGGACAGAGAAAACTAGAAGGAAAAGACGGAGGTCCGGATCAAAGGGCAGTGCGTAGAATAGGGCAGAACCCTAGCCTGGTGGTGGAGAAACAGGGGTTCGAATGCTTGCTGGGTCACTCGCTCACTGCCCAGCTCATGTGACCTTGACCAAGTCACCCCTGGGCCTCAGGAAAAAAAAAGGGGGGAGGAGCGTGAATCTCTTTCCTGCTTTTAGGTTCTCTGAAGGCAGAGGGGCAAGAGTGACTCTGGGGGGTGGCGTTGTAGGGATTGAGATGGGAGAGGAGGGGGCCCTGAGTTTGGGAGCAGTGACAAATGGAAGGGCTCCTTCCCCCACTATCTGCCAGAATGCAGACGCCACTGAAATGGGCCGGTCTTCAAGGCAAGCTTGGTAAATTGCAAGGATGCCAAACTGGCAGCATATTTGCAGCCTACAGAGAGAAGTATATAGGTGAATAAGAAGACCTGTTTGGGGGGGAGGAGGGGCGTGATTCTGACAATAGTGGGTAGAATGGATTGGAAAGATGAGATCGGTGAGGTGGAGAGAACAGATTACCTGCACAAATTCAGAGATCTGAAAAGGCTTCTTTATTTATTGATTTTAACTGAAACTTCCAATCTCACCCAGGCTTGCAGTGCAGGGTCTACTCAGGGGCAAGCCCCAGTGTGATCAGCACCAGAGATCTGACCTGCTCTATTTCAGATTTGAGTTGCTTCACCCTTCCCTAGGCAATCTGGTTGCCCTCCACTGCCACCCAATTGGATCAGCCCACTGAAGCTCAGAACTCTCTAGTTCAAGACATCTTCCAACCTCAGCCTCCCTTGTAGCTAGGATTACACCTGAGAAAGGCTTCTTACAGAAGGTAGAATTTTAGCTTAGACTTGAAGAAAACAAGAAGAGATGACAATAAAGAGAACTGTAAACATCGGGTCCACCAGTGAAGATTCACAGGTGATGGAGTGTCTTTTTTCAGGAACAGCAAGGAGGTCAGGGTCACTGGATCACTGAGTATATGGAGGAGAACTATTATGTGAGATATTAACTGGTGAGATATAAGGAGATTAGAAGTCTAGGAAAGGTCCAGCTTATAAAGCACTTTAAAAGCCCAAAAGAGGATTTTATATTGGATTCTGAATGTGATAGGGAGCCATTAGAGTTTACTGACTGGGGAGAGGACATGGTAAGACCTACGCTTTCGGAAAAATCAATTTGAAGACAGAGAGAGAGAGAGAGAGAGACTGGAGTAAAGAGACAGTAGAGGCATTAAGATCAACCAGTAGGCTGCTGCAATAGTCCAGTTCTGAAGAGATGAGGGCCTGTACCATGGTGGTAGCAGTGTCAGAGGAGAGAAGAAGACATATATGAGAGGTTATGAAGGAAGAATCTACAAGATTTGACAGCTATTTGTCAGGGTAAGATAGAGTGAGGAGTTGAAAATGACACCTAGATCAAGAGCCTGAGTGACAGGAAAGATTACGATGCCCTTGACAATAATAAGGAAGTTAGGGAGAGTTTCAGGGTAAAAATAGTCAGTTCAATTTTAGACATGATTAAGTTTATTTTTTTAACATGGTAAGTTTAAGATGTGTATAAGATATCCATTTAGGGATGCCCAATAGGTATTTGAGACTGGCATGTAAGACTGCAAGTCAAGAGAGAGGTAAAGAATCATCTTCATAGCAATGATAATTGAATACATGAGAGTTGATGATACCATCAAGAAAAATATTATAGAGAGAGAAAAGAGCACAGGCCAGTTTTGGAGGACATCCATAATTAGTAGGTGAGACCTGAATGAAGAGAGCAGTGTCATGACAACCTAGGGAAAAGAGAGTACGAAGGAGAAGACAGACTCAAAGATTGCAGAGAGGTCAAGACTTTGAGGATTGAGAAAAAACATCACCATTAGCCGCTCAATGGTAACTTTGGGGAGAGTGATGAAGTTGGGAGCCAGACTATAGAATTTAGAAGACGGTGGAAGGAAAAGTAGAAGTACCAATTATACCAAACAGTATAAATAGATCTGAGGATCCAGGATAGAGCCCTGTGTGACATCCACAGTTAGTGGTCATCACCTGACTGTGATCAACACATCCAGTGGTCAGCATCCAGCAAAGAAGCCTGAGGAGTGATCAGTCATGTAGAAGGAGAACCAGGAGAGAGTATTATCCTGAAAACCTAGAGAGAAGAGAGTATCCAGGAGAAAAGGGTGATAGACCATGTCAAAGGTCAGGAAGGATAAGGATTGAGAAGTGGACATTAGATTTTGCAGGAGAAAATTGGTAACTTTAGAGAAATCTATTTCAGTTGAGTAACATCTGAAGGCAGATTACAAAGAGTTGCTCATTGCCCTTTATTGTTGAAGAGGATCAAGATGGCATCAGAACAATTCAAACTCAGAAGGCTCTACCACAGATTGGGCACAAATAGTACACATGAACATTTAGAGTGGAGATGTCTCTAAATTTGCACTTCTCACATATTTTTTTTGAGCTACTGCAATTCTGTTTCATTCACAGAGAAAGGGAGTTAAGAGAGAAAAGGAAGCAGAGGCACCAGTTACAGATGGCCTTCTCAAAGGGTTTAGCTGCCCAATGGACAAGAGACAAGGGATGATAACTAGCAGGGGTGGATGGATCAAATGAGAGTTTTTTTGAGGATGAGAAAGACATGGGAATGTTCAGAGGCAGTAAGGAAGCATCCAGTAAACAGAGAGAGACTGAAGATCAAGGAAGAAAGTGGAGATGACAGAATGGGCAAGCTGCTGGAACAGATGGGATGGAAAGGGATCACTTGTGCATGTAGAGGGGTTTTCCTTGGCAAGGAGTAGGGTCACCTCTTCAAAACATAGACAAAATTCCATAATCAAGATGAAACAGGAATAGTAAACTTAGGTAGCAGTGTGATTTATATAAAAGAATGAGTCACAATTTTTGATACATGAGAATTATTTTTTTAAACCATTCAATGTTTTAATCACTTATTCTAAGGAGTCTCCTGTTTTTTTTCCTGCTCCCCTAACTTGAATTTACATTCTCACTGACAGGTTGGCTTCCTCTTTAGAGGGTAGCTTTTCCCTCAGGTTCTAGGGTCTGCCCATCAGTGAGCTTCCCATTAAGACTCATGCTAAGGACTATTTACCAAGATGGCTGCAGACCTCCCAGTTTCCACATACCTACTCCAATAAAACTTGAAAAACTTCAGACCAGACCTAAATAATGATTAAGAAATACAGTGAAGCTTTCCCCAAAGATGGCACTGAAGGCAAAGAAGGAAGCTGTTGTCCCCCTCAAGACAGAAGCCAAGTCCAAGGCCTTGAAGGTCAAGAAGGTGGTGCTGAAGGGTGTCCATAGCCACAAAAAAAAAGAAGAAGAACATCCTCCACCTTCTGGCAACCCAAGACACTAAGAATTCGGAGGCCTTGGAAAAGTATCCCTCAGAAAAACAAGCTTGATCACTATGCCATCATTAAGTTTCCCTTGACCACTGAGCCTGAGGACAACAACATCCTAGTCTTCATTGTGGACGTCAAGGCCAACAAGCATCAGATCAAGCAGGCAGTAAAGAAGCTATATGGCATCAACATGGCCAATATCAACATATTGATCCAGCCCGATGGAGAGAAGAAAGCCTACATCCAGTTTGCTCCAGACTATGATGCTTCGAATGTTGCCAACAAAATTGGAATCATCTAAACTGTGTCCAGATGTCTCACCGAACCTAAAATAGAAAGTTTTCCAGGAAAAAAAATGCAGTGAAAAATTGTAGAAAGTGACTTCTACCCCAGAACCGTACAAAAGTCAGCCCACAAGCTACAGGAAAAGGGGGCCATCCCATAAAGCCAGCATCAGCACAGGGTAGCATTCTAACCCAGAGACAGGATGCTTGTAGTCTGCAAGATTCTGTGTCCAGAAGTGGCAAAAGTGGAGTGGTCCTCTGAAAATGGCCAGGGTGGTCCCCAAGGCAGGAACCTGTGAAGCCTAGGAGACAGCAGGCAACAACTCACTTGGGGTTGAGATAGGATATTATAGGAAAGGAAACAATCACAAGCAAAAAACCAAACAAATAAATGAAAACACTTGCTGATGAAGAATGTGGAATTAAAAGAAGGAGAAAGAGGAAAAGTAAAAAACTAGAATCTAAGGGGGTATTTTACATTGCCTCTTAAGATAATTGGGAATTAGCTGAATAAATTGAGTTGTATTAATATAGCAGAATATTGTTAGATCTCTGCAAACGAGGAAAAATGATTTCAGGGAATCCTGCATAGTATAAACTGAAACAGTAAGCAGAATTAGGAGAACAATTTATACAAAGAAAGCAATATTGTAAAGAAAAACAACTTTGAAAGACTTAAGAATTCTGATCAAAACAATGACCATTCAAGCCATCAGAGAACCAATGATGAAGCATGTTACCCACCTCTTGACACAGAAGTAATGGTCACAAGGTGCAAAGACACACATTGTGGGACATGGTCACTATGTGGATCCATTGTGTTTGGCTCTGTTTATTTGCTACAAGGATTCTTTTCTCTTCTTTGTTTTTAATGGGGTGGAGGGCAGGTTAATGGAGAGGCATCAGCAATTTTGATGAGAAAAAAAAGAACCATTTTACCATTTTTAGATGAACAAAGGAAAACAAGGAAACCTAGAAGGAAGAACAGACTAACAGGTCAGTTTTGAAAGTAACATGTAGAATTTATTAAATACTTTAAAAAAAAAAGCAAGTGGTATAAAACAGAGATTCCTGGTTTCATATAGAATCCTCTTTTTGTGTTCTACTGTATATAAAGAAATGCTCTTTTTTACAGGGAAGTGTCTAAGTTCGGAATAAAAGTAATTTTAAAAAAAGACAGAAGTCAATGCAATTTACTCTTAGCAAAAGCATTTATTAAAATGGTACATACCAAGAACAATTAATGTAAAACATTCCTCACCTAAAACTGGGGAGAACTCCCCTACAAATACACACAACATCAGCAGAGAAAACGAGCAAAGACCTAAGGTACGATGATAGCGAGGCACCAGTGTACAACATGGCAATGTCAAAGACACCTCCCAAATATGGTATTTCAGGCCTAGCAGCTTTTTCTCGCCTTTGCAAGCCTTTCAAAGTTGCTTCTTGGGTGTAGTCTCTTCTGGATTGGTTGCTTAACTAGACAAAAAAAAGAGGATATTTTCTGGATTCTAGCTATGTCTTTTCTATGCTGCCAGGAGTTTCTTTGGAGCTGTTTCCTATCTGAAACTATATGGAATGTCAGTCTCTGCTCCTGGCTGGATATACTCTTTCTCTACTGGTAAACTAGTTCTGCTTCAAACTAACATGTTGGATAAGGAGTCGGGAACAGAGGAAATCTCCTCCCTTTTGCTGCCCTTTAGTATAGATGCTAGGCTCTCTGTCACAACTGCCTCCAATTCTCCAATTCTGAAATTCGTTCAAGGTACAGAGGTGTGTGGGTAATTTTTCACTGTCAATCCTTGTTTCTTTCTTGACTCAATCGTAAAGTTTCATATCTCATAAAGAAACCCATTTACTTTCAGTTTACTCCTCATTATCACCTTGTGATTGATTATATTCTGGGCCTTCTAGGACTAGAATCATCTGAGGTATGAGTCCCTTACACATCTTATCTCTTGTTGTGGACAGAGGGTCGATGCTGGAGATAGGGAAACCTGAGTCCAAGTTTTATAACGAGCACTTATAAAGCACTTCACTACTATTGCAGGCACTGTGACCAAAAATATACACAGTGTGGGACACAGCATGCAATATCACATTTTTTTCCATTTGCTGATCAGTTGTGTTGAATTTTCCTTACTCTTTTCTTTAAAAAGAAAAATCTTTGTCATAAATGAAGGCTCTCTGGGAAGTGATGGATACAGCGGGACATCTTTGTAATGCAAAAATAAAAGATCAGTAAAAATCAACTTTTTAAAAAATTGATATTTTGTTTTGACATAATCCTTTCCTGTTATCATCCCTTATAAGATTTTTTAAAAAATAACAGTTTAGCTAAATCAACTAACACATGAACCATATCTGAGGGTCTATTCAGTATTCCACATCCATCACCCCCATTTCTGCAAAGAAGGAAGGGAGGTTCATCTTCTCTGAGGTCAAGCTGAGGCTCTCTGGTCACAGCATTCAGTTTAGTTTCCAATAAATATTCCCAGAGTATAAACTTATGTCACTTTTCTGTTCAAGTAGCTCCATTACCTCCCTATTCAACAAGCATTTATTAATCAAATTCTGGGTACTGTTTACTAGACTCTGCTAGATAACAAGCCTACAGATGCCAAAGCAAAAACCAACCCCACCTTTCTGCCCTCAAGGAGTTTATAGTAGCGGGATAGGAGGGAAGCAGAAAGAAGACAGTCCCAAAATATACATAGAAAATTAAAAAGAAAATCTATACAGAGTAATTTTGAAGGGCAGAACACTAGCAAGTGGGGGGTGGAGAGCATAACAGGTTTCCTGTGGGATACATCTCTAGGATAAAATACTAACTTCTGTTTTGTATTTAAAGTCCTTCACAGTTTTGCTGTAGCCTAGGTTTTCCAGGCTGATTATATATTATTCGCTTTCATACCCACCCTGTTCCTTCCAGAAAGGCCTACTTGCCCTTCTCTGTACAGGGTATTCCCTGTCTCACTTCTGGGACCTTTGGACAAGTTGTCCCCCATACCTGAAATACTATACTTCCTCTCTTCCCCTCTATTCCCCCATAGACTATAGTTCCTAGAGGCCAGGAAGCTGGTTTTGGTTTTTTAATCCCTAGCCCTCTTCCAGGCTAGTAATGCCCAAGAAACCCTCCTCCTCTGACTAGGAGACAACACCCTAGCTACATGTTGCCTAGAAAAATCCTCCCTCCTCAAATTAGACTACAGTTCAGGAATGATGTCCATGGACACACTCTTCTGTGGCCGTGTGTATATGGCTTCTGTGTAGATTTATGTACTTGTCCCAAATACTCAACCTAGCAGCACAACTGTTGTTATCTCTTGGTGTGGGACATTTACTCTCAAGTCTCAGACTTAGAACTGGGAAAAAAGGGACTCTTCTTTCCAGGCCAACTTGGGTAAAACACATTGGGCTTCTGTGCAAAGAAAGCTATTAGCTACCAGGAGAAGGTGGGAAGGAGAAAAAAGAAGAGAAATTCCTCCTCTCTCCTATCTGGCAGTATTCCAGAAGTTGAAATGGAAAAGTAGCCTAAAAAAGTCCTAAACAGATCTATGTACTCCCCGTTTTTATCTAGCTAGCACAAAAAAAAATGACTTTTTTTTTTAACTAGGGTCCATCCTCCTAAACATAGTCAATTTATCTGAATCAATGTATAACTTCATATGCTTCTTTGTATTCATCAAATTCATTGTATCTTACAGCACAGTAATATTCCATTACATTCACGTATCACAATTTGCTTAGCTATTCCACAACAGATGGGCATCTGCTTTTGTTTCCAGTTCTAACCATAAGAGTAGCTGTAAGTATTTTAGCATATGTGGAACCTTTCTTTTTCTCAATGACCTCTGAGATATATGCCTAGCCGTGGAATTCCTAGACCAAAGGATTTTATTTGCATACTTCCAAAATGTTTTCCAGAAAGGATTGTACCAATTCGTACCAATAATGCATTAATCTTCATCTTTTCACCTCTCCAACGTCTATTATTTCCATCATTTATAATCTTTGCTATTTGGCTGAGTGCTTTGATTTGCATTTCTCTTACTAGTAGTATTTGAGAGCATCCTGCCATATGGTTGTTGATAGTTTGCAATTCTTTTGGCATATCCTTTGATCACTTTTAATTAGGAAATAGTTTCAAGTCTTTATTTTTGTTAGTGCATAAGTTCTGTTAGTCCGTACATCTTAGACAGTAAACCCTTATCGGAGATATTTGAGACAAAGATTACTTCTTATCCTAGCTGGTGCAAAAGTTTTTCAGTTTCATGTAATCAAAATTATTACTCCAAACTGTGAAAAGTACACGATCTGTTTCTCTTGTTTTTTTAAGGTATGATCTTTAATATTCAGATCACATATCCACTTTGAATTTATTATAAAAAATATGTTCATTTAAAGCTAATTTCACAAGACTACTTGCCAATTGCCCTTGGTGTTCTTATCAAATAAGGTCTTTCCTAAGTAATTTGTTTTTGGGTTTATTGAACATTGGGTTCAATATTTCTGGGTTTTCTTGTTAAATATGTTCTGCTGACTTACTTTTCTATTTTTTAAACTAGTACCAAATGGTTTTGATGGCTGTGGCTTGTATTGTTTAAAGGCCAGAAAAAGCTGTTCTACATTCATTCCTACCTTTTTCATCATTTCTCTTGATTGTGTGGACAGTTTCTTCTTCCAAATGAATTATGTTATCAAGCCCTGAAAAATATCCCATTTGGTACTTTGGCATAAAAATCTGTATATTAACTTTGGTTCTATCTGAATGTTTATATTTGCCCAGCTCAGCCATATGTACTATGTATTCTTCCAGATATTTAAATGGCTCTTTATTCCTATAAGGAGTATTTTGTAATTGAATCTATTCACACATTGAAGATATTTTAGTATATTGACTCCTAATTTTTAATTTTTAATAGATTATTAATTTGGCAGCTGCATGAAGGACAGATTAGAAGCCAATTAAGAAGCTCTTGCAATGCTCCAAAAGAGATAAGGGCATAAATAACTCTAAAATCTAACCTTTCACCTTTCAACCACAACCTTAATCTAGTCATTTCTCACCTAATATACTGGTATTTACTTAACCAGACTACTCCTCCTTGTTTCATCCTCTCTTTGTGGTTGACCATTATTACTAAGTTCTCTTCCCTCATTACTGTTCTAACTACCATTCCCCTCCTTGGGTATTTACCAGTACACTACAGAACAGGTCCAAAATCCAGTCTTAAAATTTTCGCTGGGCTGCAAGAAAGTCAAGTAATTTGAACCTCTCCTTTTCTCCTTAGATAAATTGAGGGCTTTTTGCTAGGTTATACCTGTTGCCAGTAATGTTGCCTCATCACCAAGGAATGACAAAACATTTCACCGCCTTTACTCAGGGTTCCTAACACTTTACCTTCTCTATATTACCTCCCTAATGAAAATCATGGGAACATAGATTTAAAGCACTAAAAGATCATCTAGGCTGGGGCAAACCCCTCATACTACAAATAAATGAGGCCAGAGCGTGAAATTATTTTCCCTAGGTCACACAGGTGACTCAGTATAACTCCAGAAGTATCTGATGCCTCTGTGATGAAATACAAACACCTAATTTGTTATTTAAAACCCTTCAAAATCTGACTCCAAATGCAGTTTTCCAATCTTATGACATTTTCCCCTTTCACAGAGTCAAAATGATTTACTTGATATTCCTCACAATTTCCCATCTCTGTGCCTTTGCATAGGATGTCTCCCCATGCCTGGAATGCACTTCCTCATCACCATGGCCATTTCCTTTAAGAGCTCAGCTCTACGTGAAGCCTCGCCTCATCTCCCTAGATGCTTGTGCCTGTTCCAAAAAACTGCCCTTACTTATTTTGTATTATCTTACTTATGTACTGTATTTGTTGCCTCCCTCAATAGAATGAAGGCTCCTTAAAGATTTTTAATTTTATATTTGCATTCTCAATGCATACCAGTTGCTTGTTGGTTCATAGCAAGTGAAAGAGCTGGGATCTGGATCTGAACTCAGGTCCTCTAACTTCCAGTCTAGTGATCTCTCCACTTCTTAGTGATTCAGTGTTTCAGTTAAGTACCCTGGACCTAGACACAAGACACAGTTCAACTCCTGCCTCAGACAACTCATTTAGATGAATTTCTTTACCTAAAAAATGGAGATAATAGTAGCCACTACCTCCCAGGGTTGCTGAGATCAAATGAGATATTTCTTTGTAAAGCACTTTGCTAACCTTTAAGTGACATAGAAATTCTGGTTATTATAGACTTGGAAATTCACTTTTCATCAAACATTTATATGGGCATCTATGTACAAGATAGACTCTGCAGACTTCTTACACTCTGTATGCAAACCAGTCATTTCAGAGTTAGTTCTAGTTCCCAGAAACTAGGAGGTTGAGACACATGGATCCCTAAAGAGAAAAAAGGAGCTTTTGGATCGATGTCTATGTCCAGAATGAGGGAAGGAGGAAAATGTCTTTAAAAAAGGAGAGCAGAGAAAAATGAAAGAACAGAGTGGACAGTAGAAGTTCAGGTGACTATTGTTAGCACAAAGGCAGGATTCCTGGATTCTGGGAGAGGATGAAAACCCGAGTTTCCAGTCAGTGTGGGTAGCTGTGCTTACCTCAAGCCTGGTTCCTCACAGCTCTGCTCTACTGCTACCTCTATAGGTGGTATCGCCCTGCCCCTGGAAATGTGACAGAACCTCCTTTTCCCACAACTGCCCAGCTCACCTCTGACATTTAATAGGGATCATTATTTGAGCATGGAGAGTGAGGGAAGGGACCTCAAGTCCTTTGGAGAATGGGAGAAAGCCACTCAGAATCAGACAGAAGCATGATGACATCACAAGTAACTGCTTTGCATATAGACTTCCTCTGGGGAAAGGGTTCTTAGGTTTCATGTGCTGTCACGGGCCCCTCTTGACAGTCTGGGGATACCTATGGAAAGACCCTTTCTCAGAAAAATGTTGTGAATTGAATAAGATAAAATACATAGGATGACAAAGGAAACCAATTATATTGAAATACGGTTAACAAAAAAATTTTTTTCAAACACAAGTTCACAAATCCTAAGTTAAGAACTCCTGTCCTCAGACCTAGAATCTGTACCAAACTTTTTATTTCTCCCTACCCGGAACAGCTTCTAGTCAAAGAAGTATTCACTCCTGCTACAGAGACATTCACTTAATTATATATCATACTCACATGCAAACACATCTGTATGCACCAAGGACTCAGACAGCAATAAAACGTTCAAAAACCCTCATCCATTAACACACAGCCCCAAAGGGACATGCTCATATTAGCACTTACAGTACAAGTACACACAAGTACACCCACATTCACATAATGGGAGACTACAATAAGTGCACACTCCCTTCCTATGCCCACATACACATATCCAAATTCACTAAGTAATGTACACATTCACACAGAAATAGACACACATCACCACTCGGAATAGAGAAATGATCCACAGATGCACATACACTCACAGAAACCTCTGAAGGACATGTCCCCTTCCCACCCACCAAGAAACCAAGTAACAAGATGAACTCATATTCTGTATTTCTGACTCTCCGAAGGAAAGATGATCAGAGAAAGCCACTCTTCCTCCCTTCTTGTTCTGCTCTCCTCTCTCTTCATCATAGTCACCAAGAGCAGGAAGTATTACCAATTGGGGAAACTGAGGCACCATCCTGGTCATGGAGATCATGAGGGAGAACCTAGAACCCAATGATTCAAGGTTTAGACAATACATATATGTGTGTATGACATACTCTGTAGGTGTGCTTCTTGGAAAGGTGTTGGAAGGGTATTTACATCATTTGGTAAAAATGGAGTATATATTAGTGACAGGAAGTACCTGAATATTAATTGTTATGAGTGCATTTGTGCCTGTAGGTTTGTACACTAATGTGACTGTTTGTGAAGTTATGAGTGTAGATTCGCATGTGTATTTGGGAGCAGAGATCTATCCCCACAGTCAGTGGTAGGCATGTCTTTGTGCTGCTAATCTGTTATATGGTTGGTGAGGGAGGGGAAGGAAGATTATAGGGCAGTGTGAGTGTGTTGGCATTTATTCACTTGAGTGGCTGCATGGTCACACACATGGGCAAGGGTCTAATTCTAGTCTGGGCATACACTGACATCTTGGAAACAGAGCTCTTTCCTGATTCCAAATGTTAGCTGTAGCCAGAAAAATTGATGACAAGACAAAAACAAGCAGCCAAATCCACTCAGCTTTGAGTCCACTTTTAATCCTGTTGGCTACAGCCTGACAAAAGTGCAAAGCACAGAAAATAAAATGTCCTGCCCCAGACCCACAGCTACCTTCCTCCTCAGCTGGGATAGCTCAGGGTTGAGATTCAAGTAAGCAGGAACATACAGAGAGCTGAGAAAAATGATCCTCTAGTGAAGGGGAATTTTACTAGCCTCCCCCTTCCACTTCCTACCACCTCTCCCAACACCTCCTAAAGTCCTGGGGGAAAGGAAGATGCAGAAGAAAGCTGAGATGAAAGACAGTATCAATAGCCAGAGAAAGAAGACAGAGCAACTTTAAGACCTAGAGATGAAGTGAGTCTAGAACAAGAAGCCAGGCAGATAGGTTCAGCCTAAACTTGCTGTTTGGCCACAGTTGTTGCCACCTGCCAAAAAAGGCCTAAAGGAGGGTTGGCCAAAGTCCCCAGTATTCACAGGCCTCAAGGTTAAATCCACAGATAAGTTTGGGTGGAAAGATAGCCCAGAACAAGGAGGGGAAAGGGGAAAGGTATGAGATAATCTGGCTGCTTTCCTTGTAATAAGCTCCAGCAAGAGGCTGGAGAAGGGATAAAGCCAGCACGTGGCAAACAAGAAGCCAGGATTTGGGAGAGGCCTATACATACAACATTAATTTGTTGCCTGTATCTCATCTTTCAAAGAAAACAAAGTTAGATCTGGCCAGGTAGAAAGCCAGGGTTGGGGAGAGAGACCTGTGCAAGATCAACATCCTGCAGCTCTCAATACCCAGAGGCCTGATTCAGCCCCATCCTCTTAGCGGCCCATCATTTCTGGCCCCATGTCATGGCCAGATCCGCAAGTATGTTCCAGTAGAGCAGACAGAGAAGAGGGGAAAGACTCGTTCTCGGAAGGCCACTCGGAAGGTGTAGATGTGCCGCATGTCCTCAGCAGCGTAGAAAGATACTGCACCAGCCTCTAAATCCAGGGCGACCCGGACTCGAGCCAGTCGCCCTCCGGGGCTCAGTGAGGTGCGCTCAGGAGATGTCACGGCCCAATACTGCCCACCATTCAGCTGAAGGGCCCAGACACCCTCTTCGGGAGTGAAGGGGGTGAGGCCCTTACGCCGGACACTCTCACGGGCCACCCCAAAGGCCCAGCCATCAGCTGATCCCACCTCCACCTCCCAGTGGTGACGGCCAGAAGAAAATCCACGAGAGGCCAACACTCGAGTATTTGTGTCAAAACGCCGGGGATTAGGAGGCAGATCTTGAGGTCGTGGGCCCAGACGGACACTCTTGAGATCCAGTGAGAGGATGAGGCGGGGGTTGGCTGTGTCAGGATCCAATGTCAATTCCACTTCGGGGGAGAAGGAAAAGAGGAAAAGACAAAGGCAAAGAAAGGTATTATTGGGTATAGCTCCCTGACTCTAGGTGGGATATCCCCCCTCCTCTCAGAAAAGCTGTATCTCTCTCTTCTCTTGCTAAATCTAACTCAAAAAAAAAATCCCTTTTCCATTAGGAAGCCTTCCAGGATTCCTAAATCCCACCAGACCCTGATCATTCTTTTTATCCTGTGTACATTCAGATCTCACTCTGATCATTTGCACTGTGCTCTACGTTAAAAAAAAAAGTCAGTGTTCAGTGTATGCCCTGTATCCCCCATCATACCAGGAGCTCTCCAAGGGCAGGGACCATGTTTCTTCCTTTCTTCTGTCTCTCCCCCCCAATGTGCCTGGTACAGGGATCTATCTGTACAGGGCGGGCGGGAATGGGGGGGAAAGAGGCACAGCAGGGTCAGTACATGATGTAGACTGACAGACCTCCCCAGAGACCCAGGCCATAGTGTTGCTCCCTCCCCCGGGAGAAGTGTCAACAGTACAGGTTACCCCACAGGCCACTGAGAACATGCCCTCTGGGGTAGTCCCACCTGCATAATGGAAAAGGCAGAGAAAAGAAGAGACACATCTATAGAAAAAGACCCACACAACTCACAAAAAAAAAAAATACAAAAGTAATAGAATGTCAGAGCTGGAAAGGATCTAAGGTCCACTCATTTTACAGAGAAGACAAGGCCCCAGGAAAGGGGAAGTGACTTGCCCACGGTCACTCAACTGGTTAGAGACAGAGCCAGGTCTCCTAACTCCTGGTCTGGGGCTCTCTGCCCTATAGCACACATTGCCTCCCTCTAAGACAGCTGGCAATGCCAGAGAGAGAGACAGAGACTGGTAGATAGATTTACAGAGATGGGGAGAATTGCTTTGCTTTACATCTTTACTGCTAATAACATTTACCTTTCTCCTCTTTTTCCAGTTCTCCCCGAAGATCCTCTGAAAGGAGGAGGAACACAGATGCAAGAATGAATGTTCTAGCTGGGTTAACAAGTCAACATTCATTCAAGCAATATTTTATTAAATCTACTATAAGGCCAGGCACTGGACTAGGCAGGGTTGGGAAGGAAGGAAGAAATCAAGCATTTATATACTTCTGCTATGTGCCAGGCACTGTGCTAAACATTTTACCTGGAAGGTGGGTTATAATATCATCCCCATTTTACTAACAGGGATTAAGTGACTTGCCCAGGGTCATAGAGCTAATAAAAATCTGAATCCACATTTGAACTCTGGTCTTCTTATCTCCAAGCCCAGTGTTCCACCCACTTTGTAACTTATCTGCAGGGCCCTGAAGGAGTTTAAAATGCCACCCTGCTCCCCATCCTGCCTTATTCCAGTGCCTGCAACCCACTCAAAGTCCTTCCCTGCACATGAGCTTTTTCTCCAGGATAAATATTGGAAGAGTCTCTGGCAAGACAGATAAGAACCCCTTACAGGATGACTCTGCTGCTGCTTATTCCTTCCCCTTTTTGCATTGCTGTCTCACCTTTCCTCCACCAGCTCCACCAGGATAAGACATTCAGACATAAGCACAGTGCCTATCACGGCAGGCATTTAATGAATGCTTTTGAATTAATCAGCTGACAAAGCTGAACTACAGTGTCTCTTGTCCCTCCTGTGTGAGCCTCATTAGACACATTTTACAAGCCTTCCCAGCTACCCTTCCCCAACAAAACCCATCACCTTTGAACTTCTTTAGCAGTCCCTTCAAAACAAAGGTCTTGAGGGAAATATTCCAAACTTTACTCTTCATTTCAGAAGAGACTGAGGCTGGTTTGGGGCCAGGCACGTTGTCACACCTTGGAGAGAAGAAGGGAGAGGATGTCATTGGCACCAACTACCTACCTTTCCCTGGTCTTTTTTCCCCTTTGGTCTCTGGGAAATGGAGCCATGAGACCACCTAGTAATAAGAAAGGGGATACCACAGAACTTCCTAGCATGGTTCTTGCCTTTTAGTTGCAGGAACCCATAAAATACATTCTATCCCTCTCCTGACATGACATGATGTCCGTTTCTTACAATTAGGGTTTAATGTGGGCTCTACCTCCAGGAAGCCTTGACTTAAGTAGCCCTTCTTAGTTTCCAACCTGGAGAGGACTCCCTGGGGAACCACAGAGCCTATGCCTGGAGTCCTGGGAGGGGCCTCTGTTATGAGCTTGTTGGTAGAGAAGTGAACCCATTGCAACCACGCTTTGGCATCAGCTTTCCTTGGGGGAGGTCATTCAGGTTTTCCTCCCCACAGTGGTGGACATGAAGAAAAAGGACTAAGGACAATCAGAGAAGGGTTTTTAAAAATGCAAAGAGTTATAGTTTACTTACCTGCCTAATGTGTTCTTGAACTCCTAAACAGAAATAATGAAGAAAATAGTCAACACTGAATATGCCTGATTCTCCAGATAAAGAAAGAAAAGCCAGGTTACACTTCAAACAAAGAAACCATGGTCACTTCCTCTTTCTCTCTGATTTTCTAAGACCTAAAAACCACCCCCTTAGGAGATCTCATTTTCCCCTATTTTGTAGAGAAAAGTTTTCTCTTCCAGGTTTTTGTGCCCTAATGCAGGCCAAATTTGTTGCCCTGGGTCTCCCCCTCCTCACAAGATGACATTTTCTTAGCCTTACACCTCTTTCCTATCTGAATCCTACCTACTCTTTAAAGCCCAATTCAAGTCCTCCCTCCTGTACGATGTTGTCCATAAACACCTTTCCATTCTCTGAATTCCTATAGAACTTCTTATCACACATTTGACATGTAGTTGTCCACTGCCTTTTATTACTATCTTATTTTGTTTTAATATTTATGCTTTCTATCCCCAACTGGACTGTATAACAACCTCAGTCCTGTACCATGTCTTAAAACTTCTCTGTATTTCTATGTCATTACAAGAAGCTTTACTGAGCCCCTTCATGCTAGTTTCTTTGCTCAGTTGATTACCTCCAATTTATCCTGTCTATGTCTTTTTAGGACATAATTATTTGCACACTGTCTCCTCCCCTGGACTATAAACTCCTTGAGAGCAGGGACAGTTCTTTGGTCTCACTTTGTATCCTCATCAGTTACTGCAGCTGTACCTGGCACACAGTAGAAAGCTTAATAAATGCTAGCAAACAGCTTTGTATAGAATAAATTCACAATCAATTGAATTAGAGACTACAAGAAGCTACAGGGAGAACATGTAGCCTTCCAACTTTCCAACAATCCCAGCCACAAATTCCTTACCCTTTAATGCTATTTGTTATACATATGGTTAGAGAATTTTTTAAGGCAGAGTGAAAGGGGGAATGGGGGGGATGGAACAGGATTACAGGAAACCTATGATGTTTCTTAAACCAAGACCAAAGAGACAAAAGGGCACCATGATAAGAGTTTAGGATTTAGAATCAGAGAACTAGGATTTTAAGCTTGGTCCTGCTACTTGCTACCTGTATGACTTTGGGTAAGTCATTTCTTTTCTAAGGGACTCAGTTTCCTCATCTGTAAAATAGGGACTCCTGAGTTCCCTTCTGGCTCAAATCTATGAAAGATCTCTCTTAGTTAGGGAATGAAACCAAGTCTCTATAACGGATGATCTTAGAGAAAAGAACAATCAGCTATCTGAGCTGCATGGTTTAATCAACCAACATTTAATAACGGAGCACTGTGGTTAGTACAGTGCTAGGTACTAATATAAAATGAAGTTTAAAAGCACAAGGAGCTTACAACTAGGTTGGGGAGACAACTCTCACTCCTAAAGATCTCTAAGTCTCACTTTCCTTAAAAATAGGTAGGCAGAAAAGGACCAAGGGCATACAGTTAGACTCAGAGTTGACATCTGAGCACACATGTATTTAATCCAAATCCAGTTCTAGCCACATGAAACAGAAGTAAAGGAGACAGTATGCAGCTAAGTGTTAAATTAAGACTAAATGCTATCGGAGTTTGAAGGACAGGAAATCAATTAGAAATTCTGCTATGCTGGAGGACTTTTTTCCTGGTCCCTTCCAATGCCAGGATTCTATGATCTTCATAAAATCACAGAATCAGATTCTAATGTCTTCTTAGTCTAACATCACCTTGTTACTATTACTCTATCCCACCCAAAAGAAGCCTTGATGGCAAGATAAACTTAGAGTATCACACTGCTATTTTTTCACTATTGTTTAGTCTTAAACAATCTAATGATTGTAATTCTGAGTAAGTCAGGCCCAGCTCACCTGCAGGAAGTCCAGGTCAGGTTTGTGGGATGTCTCTTCCATCTCAGTGGTGAGTTTAGACAGCAGGGAGATCTCACTGCCAAGCTGGTTCAGGTTCTCAGTTTGCCTTTGGGTCACCTCCCTGGCCAGCTCTTCCAGACGACCTACCAGCCTGCTTTCCTGCTCCATCAGGAAGGCCCTCAGTGCTTGAAACTCGGCCCCCACCTTCTCCCGCTCCACAGTCACTTGCTTCTGCCAAGGAGAAAGGGAATGGGAATAAATCAAGAGACATGGATCTCTAAACACTGAGATGACACTGTATAGCCCATAAAGGAAGAACACACACTCCCCACTCTCAACCACATATCAGAATACACACACACACACACACACACACACACACACACACACACACATGCACGCACACACACACACACACACATCTGTCTATATATACTCCTATAACTGAACTTGTTCTCCTGTATACCCTCCAATACACACTCTCATCTATTATACAAACATATTCTTTCCTCTTGGTTCCTATATATACCCCATTCATTTTATATGAGATGAAACTATATATTCAGAGAATCATATTCTAGTGATCTTTTGCTCTGTCATCCTAATAGCCTTTCTTATTCAGCCTGTCAGTTAAAAAACAAAAACAAAAACTTATACATCTATAATGGGGTCAGGAAACCTGGATTTCAGCAAGCTGATAACTCTCATATGTTGTGTTGGACAGCAGATGCAAGGCCCTCTGGCCAGGACATAATATCCCAATGGTCTGCCACCTAACACTGCGGAAAAGAGGAGGAAATTCTTGGATTTTTCCAATCTTCTTCTTCCTCCCAGGTTCCCTGTTTCTTCCCCATGACAAAATGACCCTCTATCCTCATGGAAATAAAGCTTTGTTCAGACAGTGTTTTGTCTATTACACAAGCATGCTGGAAAATATACCCAGCCTTGCTACTGCCCAACTCCTCATTCCATATCTAAATGAGTACTGTCCTTTAAAGTGATCATCTACCCTTTGGGATTACACACTTATTCAAATTATGCTACTATTATTCAAAATAGTTTTTGGGACTCCTCCTCTAGAGCTGCTTGTCTTTAAAGTTTAGAAAACACACTAAAAAAAATCCATAGTTATCTAACTATATCTAGAGCTGATGTATCTAATTCCCATCCAGGTATTGCAAAACTTACCCACAGAACCAGATTCAAACGTAATTGACAAATGTTTAACAAAATACATAAAAATACAGCATTAGCATAGATAATGTCTATGTCAGTATGAGGCCTTCAGGGATCTGTTTCTATTTGGGTTTGCATGATGGATAAGAGGGCAACTCGCTCCAGTATCTTTGCCAAGAAAACTATTACAGGGTCATAAAGAATCAGACACCACTGAAAAGCAACTGAACAACATTCTCTGGTTTATAGGCAACTAGGTGGTACAGTGGATAGAGTGCCAGGCTTGAAATCAGGAAGATTCATGTTCATGAGTTCATGTTCATGAATTCAAACCTGGCTTCAGATACTTCCTATCTGTGTGAACTTGGGGAAATCAAAAAACCCTGTTTCCTCAGTTTCCTCATCTGTAAAATGAGCTGGAAAAGGAAATGGCAAATCATTCTAGTATCTTTACCAAGAAAACCCCAAATGGAGCCATAAAGAATTGGAAATGGCAAAAACCAAACAAAACAAAACAAAACCCAAAAACCACTGAACAACAAATCTAGAGAGGCAGTGTGGTCAGATCTCTAGAGTCAGGAGACTTACTCAATCACAGTTTCCTTGCACAGTCTTGTACAATCCCTACCCATCAGGATTGTTGTGAGGAAAGTATTTAATCCAATGCACAGGGTTGTTGTGAACTTTTTCTTCATACCTTTCACAAACCTTAAAGCGCCACATAAATTATTCTCTTTTGCAATAAAAGCAACTTACATTTGCACATTATTTTATAGTTATAATCACAGCGTCTTCACACAAAGAATCTCTATTTAATTCTCTCTAGAACCCCGTGAGAGGGATATTTTTCCCCTTTGGTAGATGGGGAGGCTTAGACTCAAACAGATGCACTAATTGTCTTACCCAAAGTTATACAGCTAGTACTCAAATGAAATGCGTGGACTCTACTAGACCAAGGTGACAAAAAAATGTCATCCAATTTGGTCACTTACCTTACTGACTGTGATTGTCCATGATGGGTCTTTGTTTCCAAAAATCAAATCCAAATGAAAATTGGGAAGATTTGCAACTAACGAAAATATTCTAGAACCTGTAATATATTCTTCTACAGAATTTCCAAAAGAGGAGTTCAAAAATGTTTGGAAACAATGGAAGTATCATTAGAATAAATTGTATGTTCTCCCAAAGTGACTAGTTGGAAGAAAGTAGCACTTATTTGGGAGTGTAGACTAAGGTAATTTTTTTAAAAATCAGTCATTATCTCCATATGCTCATAACATTTACTATCTTTTCTAAACAAGCAATCTTACATGCCCTCCCTGTTCAGTTACCCAAAGATTCATAAATTCTTATTCATTCATCCATTCACAAAGTCAATAAGTATCTGTTAAAGTCTACCATGTATCAGGCACAATGCCTGATAGGTATGGGGTATACACACAGAAAACCAAAACCATCCCTTCCCTCAAGGAACTTACATTCTCTCAGGGGAATGAACTCCTATAATAAAGGACAAGGGTGGGAAGAGAAGAAGGGGAAGGGGAGAAGCACTGTATCAGGGGGAAAGATCAGAAAAGGCTTCTGGTGAGAAGAAGCTCTTAACATTTCACTCTTCCATATTTTGGAATGGGCCTGTTCCAGTTTTCTTACTCATATTTTTCCCTCTCTCCAAAGAAGGGAAAAAAGAAGCGTTCCTGGATGTTTGTTAGATTTGTTGATCTGTATGAAGGCCAAGGTATAGATGAGCTGTTCAGAAGGGATTATCCATTATCACTCTACCTTAGTACCAAATGAAAAACAGGTATATGTAGCTTGTTGACTGAATGACTGACTGACTGACTGAGGCTACTTCCTACCTAGGACAAATGGAGTATATGTTTATATGTTTAAGTGCCAAATGCCAAGAAGTGATAAAGAGGAATTTGGGATAAGGGCCACACAGACAAGGTCCTACAGAATTAAGCATGTTGACATCCTCTGCCTATGTCAATTTTCTAGCTTAAGATTTTATCTTACCTTATTTTTCTCTTTAATTCCCCACTAAAACCTTTTCAAGTCTACTGTGTATTAACTTTATTAATGGAAGTTATATAAACCCTATAACTGGCAGCTAGGTGGCACAGTGGATAGAGAGAAGCACATGAGGACTTGAGTTCAAATCCAACCTCAGACACTACTAGTTGTGTGAACCTGGGCAAGTCACTTAACCTTGCTTGCCTCAGTAATTCATCTGTAAATGATAAATCATTCCAGCATCTTTTCTAAGAAAACCCCAAATGAGGTCATGGAGTTGGACATGACTGAAAAATGAGTGAACCAAAAAGCCACATAGCTGACTAGTTGCATTACAGATGGGGGAGGTAGATGGGACAATATTGAAAAATAAGTGGCATACAGCATCCAACCCCGCATCAACTAAACATCAGGCAGAATCCTTCAGAATAAGATTCTGCAAGGACAGGTATAGGAAGCATAGAATTTTAGAGATGGAAGGAAGTTTAGATTATCTCTAAACTAACTAGAACCATGAGAACGTCATAAGGAACACTTCCAATATTTTGTAAGATGAGTGACCACTGATAACACACTCCAAGTGCCCTAAAACAATTTTATGTCCTTAAGTTATGCAGGAATTATAAGATTTGTTGGCGGGAGAGTCCCCCCCAGTTTTCCCACCCTACTGAAACCATAGTAGTAACAGACCAATGGTACAAGAAGGGACTGCTTTTGACCTGACAAAAATATATGTACTTCTCTCACAGCAAAAGGTTGAAAGTTATTAGGGGTGGGTATTACAGGGTATCATAGATCAGTGGAAGGATCATGAGCAGGGGACTCCCATATCCTCTTTTCTGGAATCCTAGAAGTCCAATAGTAAAAAGTAGCCTGGGTCCTCAGAATTCTTTGACCTCCACTTTTACTCAATCTACCCATTATTGATTTATGTGCTTGCCTCTCATAGTAGAGAGTAGAGAAAGCGCCTCATATGTGCATGTACTCATATTCATCTCAGATCTCATACACACACACACAGACACACATGTGTGTGCGTGCATGCTCCTCTGTTCTACACAAACTCTAACTCTTTAATATGAATTCTTCTATATAGATATATACTTCCATCACCACCACCACCTCCCCATCCTTCAAGTCTATACAGGATGTTCTAAGAGTTTTAGTGCAGTTTTAAGCTTTGATACTTTTAAATTGCACCAAGACTTTTGGGACACCCTGAATATACATTTCTGCCTCTTCCACCCATAATTGTACCTGTTCTTACTCCACATACACCCATTTGGAAGAGGTGCAACGGTCAAAGTGGGTACCCAGACTGGTGTTCAATATAAGACACCTCCCCTAGCTTCCACCTCCTCACCAGGAGCTCCCGGCTCTCCTTCTCCTCCATGGATTTAAAGTCTTCAAACTCCTCCAGTTCCTTCTTCAGAGCACCTAGCCGGGACTCCAACATCTCCTGGATGGGAGGAAGGACAAGTGAATTAGCTGACTCTGGGTGGGGAAGAAGGAAGTGTAGAACATCCCACCTTTTCCACCTTGCTTTGCTCTCAGGATACAGGGGCTGATTCTGTTCACTGAAGAGAGCAAAAATAACCTTCAGCGACTGGAGGGTTTTGTGAGAACAATGACCCATAGCTATGATAAGACTTGAACAATGATACAAGGTCCCCCTACCCAAAAATATCTCCCCCACAGACTGGCAAAAGCCTAACCCTCACCAGCCTTCTCCTGTTTAGAACTGCAGAACTCATAGTTGGGAGGGGCCACAGTAGCCATCTAATACAACTCATACCAGAAAGGAAGAAGCACTATAAAATACCTGACCATTGGCTCAATTAAGTAACTGGGCAGCTATGTGGCAAAGTGGAAGATCAGAGTTCAAAATCTGACCTTAGATATTTACTGGCTGAGTGGCTCTGGTCAAGTCCCTTAACCTGTTTGCCTCAGTTTCTGTCGACTGTAAAATGAGAAAAATGATAGCAACAACCTGACAAGGTGGTTGTGAGCGGACCAAATGGGACAATACTTTTAAAGCATCCGGAATAATTCCCTTCCCTGATCATGCAGTTTGAAGAATTCCAGTTGGGTGGAACCCACCATCCTTCACGGTTGCCCATTCTATTTACCGGCAGTTTAATCGTTAAGAAGGTTCTCCTGATTTCAAGCCTCTATCTGTCTATGTAACTTTCACTCAGCGTTCTTGGTTCAGTTCTCTAGAGGGTTGTCTCCAAAAGACCACAGCTAAAATACCCAAGGTTCCTGCAAAGTGAGGGAAGGAATGGGAGTTGGGGGAGGACAGAGGGAGCTAACCTTTTAAGCCTGAGCATTGATTATTTAGTCTGAGACGAGAACTACTGAAATGCAGTTGTGAGAGGTGGGGGGAGTATTTTGCTCCATGCTAAGGCTTGGCAGGGCCGGCCCAATCAGAATATTGCAATGGGAGCAAGGTGATGAATTTATATTGCACTTTTAAAACGTAAGTAATGGAACTGACGTTAGAGACGGGATTCTTAACATTTTCCTTTTGTCGTCATGGACCCTTTTGGCAGTCTGGTAAATGAGACCCCTTCTCATAAGGTTTTTAAATGAAAGGAAATCTATTATACTGAAATAGTTACCAAAAAAAATTTTTTTTAATAGGTTCACAAACCCCTCAGACCCTCTGAGCTATCACCCATAGGTAATAAGCTCGTTCTCTTGAAGAGGAAACAGGCTCATAAGTAGTGACATCTGCTATATCAATATTCAGCTGGTCCTGCGGGTAGGCTTCTGAACTCAGCTTCTCTGATTGCCAGCCCAATTATTTAGCCACTACACCACAGTGCTTCTAAAATAATGACAGTTACCGAAAAGGTACAAAGCACTTAGTTCACAGGAGCCCTGTCAGGTTGTTTAGAGCAAGTATTATTACTTTCACATATGAAGAAGCTGGTCCCACCCAGCGATCTTCATGAAAGGGAAGGAACGGACCTCCACACCCGTGAGGATTTAGGTGAGCACTACACCTCAGTAAGAGTTGAGGAAGGCAAGCTTTCAGGTGACTCCTCCCACTCGTCTAGAAAGCTTACCACCCATCTGTGGAAGGAGAGCTAGCTTGTTGCATCTAGTGCCTGGATAAGAGGTCTCCAAATTCCTCCCAGTCCTAGCATATTCCAAGGACCCCTTCATAACCATGGGAGGAAGAAGGGCGGAATGTACCTAATTGAGGTTGTAACTAGTAATCACAAAATGGAAAGGGTGACAAAGAACAGCACGAATGGCTCCAGGGGTGACGGAGCATTTATCAGGAGGTGTGTGTACCAGACTGCATTTCGGTGCTCCTCATTTCGCCCAACAGGGGCCTGATCCTATCTCAGTCCTGGGTATGGCTATTATAAGCTCTGCCAGTTTAGAGGGCATTGTCCCACACCTCTCCCCAAGCCTTCGCCACCCTGGTCTGGGGCAGCTTCGCCAGGTCTACATCTCTTTGAGCAGGAAGATGACACAGTAGGGATGAAGAAGGAGGAAGTGGAAGAACCCAGGGGGCGCGTCCCATAGGTAAGACTGCCATAGCAGGTGAGCCCACCTAGGGGCATCTGGAGTATAATCGATCTGCAAGTATTTATTAAACACTTCCTATATGCTAAGTCCAGAAGATACCAAGAAGGGGAGAAGACAGTTCCTACTTTCAAGGAAATAGCAATCTAATAGGGGAGAGAGCATGAAAACTACGCAAAATCTACGTAGGATTGTCAGCGGGGGAGAGCGGGGGTACGACTCCAAGACTCAGGGGGAGACGGGGAAGGAGAGGAAAGCGAGGAGAGGGGAGACAGGGCTGGGCGTCGGTGCTGTGTGAAGGGCCAAGGACAAAGACGAGGACAGGGGCGAGGGGCGAGGGGCGAGCGGGTGGCTGCGGAGCCCAGGAGCCTGGGCAGTAGGCGGTCGGCAGCTGCCGCGAGGAGTCGCTCCATGCCAACGGCCGGGGCGCGCGCAGCGGGGTCTCCCTCACCTTGGCCTCCTGCACCGCCTCGTCCAGTGGCAGCACCGCGTGGGCGCGGTGCTCCCGGGCGCGGTCGCACACCACGCAGATGGCACGCCCGTCATCCTGGCAGTAGAGCTTCAGCGGCTCCCCGTGTTGGACGCAGCCGGACACCAGGCTCCCCGCGCCCTCCCCGTCCCCGTCCCCGGACGGGGACAGGCTGTAGCGGCGGAGCAGACTGGCCACTCCAGCCAGCTGGCGATTGGGACGGAGCTGGCTGGGCCGGGCGGGCTCCCGGCACTGAGGGCAGGGCAGGGCTCGGGGGGCAGGCGACACCGGGATCCCCGGGCGCTCCCAACAGCGGGCGATGCAGGAGCGACAGAAGCTGTGGCCGCACTCGATGGACACGGGGTCCTGGAAGAGCTCCAGACAGATGGAGCACGTCGCTTCCCCGTGCAGCTCGGCCGCCAGAGCCAGAGCCTCCGCGCCAGCACTAGGGCCGGACCTCGGCCCCACCGCAGCCATCAGGTTAGGCGGCTCCAACGGCCGCCGCCGCCGCCGCTGCCTCGGCTGCAACACCCCCAGTTCTGGGATGGAACGTTCAGCAACCGCCTCCCGGAGAGGGCCGGGGACTGACTGAGGGGGTGGGGCTCTGATGCAGGGGCGTGGCCTGAGGGTAGGCACGAGGGGGTGGGGGGGGTACCAAGATGGAGGGTCCCTGGCGGCAGGAACCAGCTGAAGTTGTCTCCCCTCCTGGTGATAGTGACTAGTGTTGGGCAATAGAGCCCGGGTCCCCTCGTTCTGCAGTGTGCAAAGGCTCAAGTCAATTCTAATCCCAAACCCCTCCCCCCACCCAAAAAGTGAAACCACTGACCGCACTAGTTACTCCCCTCCCCTCTCTGCCCCTCATCAGCCCTGCCCACACACAGGCTCTTCTTACAGATTGGGCAGAGGGTATGCGAGCCCTGTTATCTGCCACTCTCCCTGTCTCCAAGTCTCTGGGTCAACTTCCGATTCTTTCTGTATCTCTATCAGTCACAATCAACCAATAATAAACATTTATTTAGCGTCCACTATACTCTAGGCGTTGTGTTAAGCACTTCATATACAAAAAGAGGCAAATGACAGTATCTGTCCTCAAGGGGCTTACAATCTAATAGGGGGAGACAACATGCAAACAAATATATACCAAACAAGCCATATACTGGATGAATCGGAAATAATTAACAGAAGGAAGACAAGAGAATGAAAAAGAGTTGAAGAAGATTTCCAGTAAGAGACGGGATTTTAGTTGGGACTTAAAGTAAGTGATCGAGTTTCTCTCTCCTCTCTCTGTCTCTCCTCTCTCTCTGTCTCTCCTCTCTCTCTGTCTCTCCTCTCTCTGTCTCTCCTCTCTCTCTGTCTCTCCTCTCTCTGTCTCTCCTCTCTCTCTGTCTCTCCTCTCTCTGTCTCTCCTCTCTCTCTGTCTCTCCTCTCTCTGTCTCTCCTCTCTCTGTCTCTCCTCTCTCTGTCTCTCCTCTCTCTCTGTCTCTCCTCTCTCTGTCTCTCCTCTCTCTCTGTCTCTCCTCTCTCTGTCTCTCCTCTCTCTCTGTCTCTTCCCTCTCTCTGTCTCTCCTCTCTCTCTGTCTCTCCTGTCTCTGTCTCTCTGTCTCTCTCTGTGTCTCTCTGTCTCTCCCTCTGTCCCTCTCTCTTTCTCTCTCTCCTCCCTTCCTTCCCTTTCATATTCATTCCTTTCCTCCTCCCTCCCTCTTCTCCTTACAACTTCCTCCCCATTTCTCCTGGCTCTCCCAATTTGACCCGCTCAGTTGGAAGAAACAGACCTGAGCAGGTGGAAAAGCAGAGTTCAGGATCTGATATCTATCACTCCCCCTGTGAGGAGGAGAGGAGACTCCTGATAAGCACTCTGACCCATTCCTCTCTTCCCCATGTAGCCAACCCCAGCGTCAGCCCTGGCTTCATACCCATAATCAGGCCTAACAGGGCCAGGCAACCTGAGGTGTTGAGTTTCCCAAGACCTTGCCCAGACAGGACTAAATATAGGACCCCTGACTCAAATCCCTAGCAACCCCCTAAATGTCTTGCTTTAAATAGATAATTTGTAATAACCAAACTCAGTCCTGGAGAAGAGTTGAGGAAACATACTTATCTCCCTTCTTCACAGCTGTGAAATAAATCAGCCATATATGTTGGCTGGTTGGCTTTTCCGAATTGTTTTGTAATTTATTTTTAAATTTTATTGCAATGTAAGGCTCAATGGATAAGGTGAGTATATATTCAGAAGTACAGGTAATGTAAAAATAAATGGTATAAATAACAAATATTTTTAAAATACAAAAAATTAATAATTTAGTTTAAACAGATTTCCCATTCTTCTGTGTTTCTCTGTATTATCTGATCCATACATATAGTCCAGGAAGCCACTTCTCAGTCCACTTTGTGGTTGTCACTTCCTCTTATGTGTCTGTCCCTTTCTCTGCCCATCCCTACCCTTATCTCAATCCTTCTTTTTCTCTTAACTCTGTTTCTGTTACATTTGCTTTCTTGCTATTACTAGAACAGTACACTTTATCTTTCTGCTCTGTCCCTTTACACTGACCTTCCCCTAAGGAATGTTCTCTCTCCTCACCTCTGCCTCCTGGCTTTTCTTACTTCCTTAAAGACTAAAGACTTAACCTCAAATCCCAATTTCTTCTTCTTTTTTTTAGTGATGCCATTAGGGTTAAGTGACTTGCTCATGGTCACACAGCTAGCTAACTGTAGAGTGTCTGCGATCAAGTCTGAGCTCAGTTCCTCCTGACTCCAAGCCAATGCTCTATCCAATGTGCCACCTAGATGCCTTTAAATCCCAACTTCTGTAGGAAGCATCTCCTGATCACTACCTACTAGCCTATTGCTAATTGCCTTCTCTCTGAGATGACCTTCCGATATACATTGTGTATGCATATAAATATACATTTATATATGTATATATAAATATATTTGTATATACAAATACATATATACATTTGTGTAAATATACATACAAGATATGTACATATATATTATAGAAGAATTTTTTGTATGTTAGCTTCCCTATTAGAATGTGAGCTCCTTGAGAGCAGGGACTATGTTTTCTCCTTTATTTGTATCTCCAGCACTTAACACTGTGCCTAGCACACAGTAGAAGCTTACTGACTTAAGTTCCTTATATCTGGGATTGTCCCATAAGAGACAATCTCTTCTATTCCTCTTCCAGTCTTTACTGCATAATGAAGCAAAGGTTTCATTCTTAAGGCTCTCCGGGAGTCCTTATTGGCTTTGGTCCCACTGTCTCCTTTCCTTTTTTGAGTGAAGTAGGAGCTATGTTCAACTGACAGCTCAATGGACAACTTAAATAACAAATGCAGTAACCTCTCCAAACCAAGATATAGCTCAAGAACCCCCATTGATGGGTTTACTTTCACTAGTCAGCCAGAGGATTTTGTTCTAAGGAAAGTAAAGGTATTTTAATCAAATTCCATAGTAATAAAAGTAAAAACAGAATATCATTCCATAAATCCTTGATTTTATTTTCTAAAAAATATACTCACCTTAGTTAGTCTTTCACAGCATGACTGTTATGGAAAAGTTTTGCGTAAGTACACATGTATAACCTATATCAAATTTCATGCCTTTCAATGGGGATAGGTGGGGAGGGAGAAAGGGAGAGAAGTTGAAACTCAAAGTTTTAAAAACAAATGTTAAAAAATTGTTTTTACATGCAACTGGGAAATAAGATATATAGGCAATGGGTTATAGAAATCTATCTCACCCTACAAGAAAACACAGAGGATGGGGATAAGAGAAGGGAAGGGTGTGATAGAAGGGAGGGCAGATTAGGGGAAGGGGTAATCAGAATGCATGCTGTCTTGGGGTAGGGAGAGGGGAGAGATAGGGAGAAAATTTGGAACTCAGAATCTTGTGGAAGTGAATGTTGAAAAAAACTAAATAATTTTTTTTAAAAGATTATTATGTTAAAAAAAGGATATACTCAGCTTAGTTGAAGGAGTATATACTTATAGGAATCACATATGGGGCATAAATACATACAGAAGATGTGAGGCTAGGGTACTGTAGTGCTAATGAGATTAAAGATCTTCCCCATTCATTAAAGGGCCTGCCCATTAGGGGGAATTTAGGGGAGATTTGTAGGAAGGCCCACACCTTTTGTTAATGAGGCACTTGTTTTCAAGGGTTGTGATTCCCTCTGGCTCTGAAAAATGTATAAATACTCCTGAGGTAAGGTTTTACTTTGGGGCTTACTCATTGGCAGTGTTTGTTTGGGCAGACAGACTCTGGGCAGCCAGTAAGGAGTCTCCTGACTTTGAAAACCCAGATTTTGGTGCTTCTCTCTCTGGTAACTATATATGTATGGTCAGACAGTTATCTGTCTGTTGATCTGTCAGACAGTTGGAAGCCCTGTCTGTTGATTTTGATTTCTGGATATTTTCTCTGAAGTTCAGGCTGCTAACTTTTTCCCCTGAACTAAGTGAATAATGCATATGCTTGATTAAAGTGATTGTTGATCCCTCAAGTTGCTTTCCTTTTGGAAAAGTAGATCAAAGAACCTGTGATAGCAGGCCCTCCTGTGTATGTCGGGGTGCTTGCTTTTACAGGTACTTTTATGGAGACACGTACACAAAGAAAATATCTATGACTAAGACACATGCATAAAGAATCTGACCAGGCTTCCAGCACTACAGAGGTACAGAGGTATTTTTTGGCAATGTCATTATTCTGCTTTCTGAGAAACTTGCTGATGAAGTAAGCATCACATCTCCAATCTAATTGGTCTTCAGCTGTCAAGTTATAATGTTGGAATGCTGTATTTAGCAAACTCTTCCTTCCCCTTTCCCCCCAACTCGGGGCCCCAACTCCAGGGGAATATAACTGCTCTGTTAGTCAGATCTTTCAGTCTCTCACTGGCCCTCCATTATAGTCAGTTGAGCTACCCTGCTACAGTCAGCAAGCCTCTCCCTAAAAAAAGTCTATAGCTCATCTAGCTAGCTCTTTCAGCTAGTGATTATAAAGCTCTTTCCTTATGCCAGGCTACTCAAAGAAGGTAATCTATGTGTAGGCTAAGATAATTTCTCCTTCTATTTCTTCTCACTCCTTTAATTCTCATTTCCATTGTAATCAGAAATCCATTTTAGTTCTTAAGTCATATAGTGCCTGCCTGGTTAGGGCAAAGTATTCTCAGGGCTCTATTCCTCACATGGACAAGGAACTGAATGAAAATAATGACACTGTTTCCAAACTTCTCCCCTTCATGCTTTTCTCTTCTATCCAAATCCCATTGGCTGTGGTTTGCTGAAGATAAATGGAAGGGAAAAAAAGCCTTGTGACTTTTGTCCCACTGACTCCCATCAACAAATCACAGCCTGAATTCTTGTGCATTCACTATCTATGCAAGGATATGGATCAGGATTCTCCTTCACCTCTTCTGGGCTGGCTAGAGAAGGACTTTGTCACCCTCAGCAAAGTTGATGAGCTATGCTTGGGAGACTCATCTTTGACCCCAGAAGAGGTAGACTTCCTCCAAAACTCTATAGGTAATAGGATTCTTCCCTTTGGCAAAGAAGGAGGGAGGATCAGCTGCCTGAACCACTAGGCACTCTCTTCAGTATGTTGATATCTTAGTAATGTGCCCTGAGAGAAATTGTATGGGCTTTCAGAGTAGAAGGGTAAAAGTGCTATGTTGTCCAGACAGCTATGTATGAACTTATCCTCACCACCTACTCTTCCCTCCCCCACCAAAAGAAATTGAACAAATATTTATTGGTACCAATTATGTTCAGAACTTCCACAGAAATTGCTCAAAGCCTCATTCAGATGTGAATCCTGGGTTCTCAAAGACCATTTCAAGCAGAGCCCTAGCTCTGTTAGAAAAGACTTTAAATAAGACTGGTAACAAATATGCCTGCTATCTGAGGGCTTAGACTGACTAAGTATGGAGAGCATCTTCACCACAAGACTAGTTACTAGCTAATGAAGTTTTTTTTGGCCACAGGGACCGTGAAATTTTTTAAAATTTTAAAATTTAAAACTTCCTGTCATTCCTATGTAGCTCCCCCTCTTCTACAGGAATGGTGGTAAAAGTGATAAAAAGGAATTAGGAGGAGAGGAAGGAAGGAAACTAGCATTTATTATTAAGTGCTTACTGTGTGCTAGGCACTGTGCTTTACAAATATTATCTCATTTGATGTATACAACAACCTTGTTAGGTGCTATTAATCCTCATTTTATAGTTGAGGAAACTGAGGCAGACAAAAGTTAAGAGGTTTGTCTAGAGTCATGCAGCTAATAAATGTCTGAGGCCAGAACTTGAATTCAGGTTTTCCTGTCTCCAGGTCCAGAGATTTATCATCTAGGCCACTTCATTGTGAGAGCTAAAGATGCTAAGGATCACATTGACAAATATTTATTTATCTATTGGCATCTTAATGTGCAGATGACCAATGAATTTGCTTTCCTGGTGGGTTATAGAGCATGCCCAATATTCATTTCCTGTTTGTAATACAACACATGAAATTTTGGAGAGTTAGTTCCCAGTTACGAGGGACTGCGAGGCCATGAGTGACTATGTAATAATGACATTTGTCACCAGAAATATGATCAAATCATATGTACTAAAGACAAACAGTATGGAAGCAGAAAACTGGGAAAGAATTTTTTTTTTAATTTTCTTTTTTTTTTTTTATTTTGTAATGTTTAACAATCACTGCCATACAATTGTGATTTTATCCCCCCCACCTACCCCCCACTCCCCCCCTCCCTCCCCACGACTGCATACAATTCTGTATAGATTCTACATATACTTTCCTATTGAGTATATTTTCACTATAGTCATGCTATGTAGTCAGACTAAGATAAATGAAAGAAATCGTATAACAAATCAGAACATGATACACAAACACATACACATACACAAACATGATCTGCTACAATATGTGAGTGACTTCCATATTACTCTCTCTGAGTGTGGCAGGCATTTTGCCTTGAGATCCTCCATTGGGATTTTTTTTTTTTTTTTGGTAAGAAGTTCTTGTGTTATTACAAAAATCTAAGTCTACCAGAAAAAACTCTCACACGCTGTGGTTGTTGCTGTGCATAAAGTTCTCCTGGTTCTGCTCCTTTCACTCAGCATCAGGTCATATAAGTCCTTCCAGGCCTCTCTGAAGTCTTCTTGTTCATCATTTCTTATGGCACAATAGTACTCCATTACATTCATATACCATAATTTATTCAGCCATTCCCCAATTGATGGACATCCCCTTGACTTCCAGTTTTTGGCAACTACATAGAGTGCTGCTATAAATATTTTTGTACATGTGGGACCCTTTCTGGGAAAGAATTTTTGCAACTAGTGTCTGTGATAAAGGCCTCATTTCTAAAATATATAGAGAACTGAGGCAAATGTACAAGAATACAAGTCATTCCCCAACTGATAAATGGTCAAAGGATATGAACAGGCAATTTTCAGAGGAAGAAATTAAAGCTATCTATAACTATATGAAAAAATGCTCTAAATCACTATTGATTAGAGAGATGCAAATCAAAACAACTCTGAGGTACCACATCACTCCTATAAGACTGGCTAACATGACAAAACAGGAAGATGATAAATGTTGGAGAAGATGTGGGAAAGTTGGAACACATTCATTGTTGGTGGATCTGTGAGCTGATCCAACCATTCTAGAGAGCAATTTCGAACTATGCCCAAAGAGCTACAAAAATGTGCATACCCTTTGACCCAGAAATATTGCTTCTGGGACTCTATTCCAAAGAGATCATAGAAATGGGAAAAGGTCCCACATGTACAAAAATATTTATAACAGCTCTCTTTGTGGTGGCCGAGAACTGGAAATCAAGGGGATGCCCATCCATTGGGGAATGGCTGAACAAGTTGTGGTATATGAATGTAATGGAATACTGTTGTGCTATGAAAAATGATGAACAGGAAGACTTCAGAGAGGCCTGGAAAGACTTATATAAACTGATACTGAGTGAAAAGAGCAGAACCAGGAGCACTTTGTACACAGCAACAACCACAGTGTGTGAGAAATTTTTCTGGTAGACTTAGTACTTCATTGCAATGTAAGGACTTAAAAAATTTCCAACAGACTCTTGAGGCAAAACGCTTTCCACATCCAGAGAAAGAACGATGGAATTGGATCGCAGATAGAAGCAGATCATTTTCTTTTGTATTATGTTTTGTTTTGTTTTATGGTTTTTTTCCATTTATTTTAATTCTTCTATGCAACATGTATTTAATAGGAATGTATTTGTAAAACCTATATAAGTTTGTACATTGTCTCAGCAGGGAGTGGGAAGGGAAGGGGGAATGAAGGAGAGAGAGGCGAAAAAAATCTAAGATATGTGGAAGTGATTGTTGAACACTGAAAACAAATAAAATACTTGAATTAAAAAAAAAAAGATGAACAGTCTGAGGAGTGAGGTGGACCAATGATTGAGTAAAGGCTGCACTTGGCCCTGGGAATCATTTTCTGCCTTTGGGAATAGAGGATCTCTTGCTCTCTTTCTTAGAAGCTTTTGGGTGAGGAGGGTTACAGAGTGGAAGGAAAGCAACAAGCTCTTCTTCTTAGCCAACTAGAGTCCATGAAAGCATGGTATCTCTTTTGTTTCTTGTGTCTATTCTTTCTATGAGTCCCTGAATGCATGGTACCTCTCTTTCTTTTGTTTCTCATGGGACAAAAGTATTCCTGAGTATTCAAAGACAGAATTGACCAAGTTACAACCTTGTGAGCTTTGCAATATCAGAAGAGCTATCAGAGGTCCAGCAACTAGAATCAGTGATAGACCGCACTGGAGCTGGTAGCAACAGTAGCAGAGTCCAGTGACGAATGAGCCCTGAGGAGGAGCCTGCTTTACGCAGCCCAGTAGTGAGTTGATTGACCCAGCAGCTGAGACACTGTATACTGGAAGTGCCTAGCCCTGCTGAGCTATTCATCCACTGGTTGTACCACACCCAGGGGGAAAAAATGTGTGCATGACAGACTCTTAAATTTAATCCACATTATTAAGATTTTCTCCATCAACTTCTTAAGTCTAAACAACTAACGAAATGATAAATCAAGCCCTGATTTGTAGCATTTGTTGATTTCCCAACACAAGTGCTCACGTTGAAAATGTGCTATCTTGAACTTGTCTGAGCAGGTTTCAATACACCCTTACCCATAGCTGAACTTGGTAGGGACTCTGCAAAGAGAGAAAAGGATTCCCTGACCCAGGAAATACCTCTCAGTCACACTTCCCAGGGACTAAGTGTATAGAGAAAGTAAGGTTTAGAATCGGAGGCATTTAGGGTTAAGATTAGGGTTAGAATTGGAGGCATAGTCTATAACTCTCAGTAAATATCCTTTTGTAAAAACTAATTTTTATCAATTGCTTAAACAATATTGGGGAGAAGACACCCATTAGGGATTCACAAGTCATAAACCTTCAGAGTTTTAGGATTCTGAAGAGATAAGAGATCAATTGCCCTCTGGGGACCTGACTGGCCAGTGAGAACAGACAGGAGGAGTGAGCTCAGAAGGAATGCTATATTTGTGTGTATCTTGTATATTTCTATCTCTATCTATGTTTCTGTCTACATATCCACATCTATATACATATGCATAATATCTCCCTTATTGAATAGATATGCTTATTGATTGATTGAATGATTAAATGACTGTGATATATACCTCCTCATCCTCTTCCTACCCCATCTCCCATCCCCAGCAATTAAACGGTCAGTGTGTAAATGTGTTTTACTTAATTATATATCAGTGTTATAAGGGATAGGTCCATGCAGGTGAGAGAAAAGTGACTTCAAATTGAAAAGAATTTGTAGGAAAAAGAAGGAAAATGCCAGAAGCCTTCATTAGTGATTACTATAAGGAATCGCTGGAGCTCCTGGAGGTTGGGCCCACATGAACAATGATGTTCTCAACCTAGTACTGAAGATAAAGGAGTCATTTTGAGTATGAACTAGAGTCTGGACTCATTTTGAAGTGCTGGGAAATCTGAATTAGGAATGAAAAAGCAACGACTCTTTCCTCTCGCTATGTCTTCCTCTCCCTTTCCAGAAAGAAACCAAATTTCTATGTGCATAAGAATGGTGTTGATTGATATTTACTCAAAATCACTACACCTTACTTAAGTTATAAGACACCTAATATATCAAGCTCAATTATAGGCCTTAGACTAATTGAAAAAAAAAGTCTTTGAAAACCATTTGACAAAGTTGATGCCCTTTGGGTCCTATATAAAAAACAATGAGTTAGCTAGAATTGGAATATTTCAGAAGTTAAAGCAAGTATGGTTTTCCAGCAAATTTCTGAAAAGGTACTGGCCCTTACCAGATCTCCTTTTCCCATATTTGGTAGGAACAAGACCATGCCAGATTCAAAGGGAAGATTTTGGGACTTCCCATCTTTCCACTGGTGCCCTGGCTAGATCCCTAAATCAGCTGATGGCACTGTCTGCATCAGGAGCCAAGGACAAATGGATGCAAATTCACCCTCTAAGGGGAACTTCTTCAGTACCCCACAAGTGGGAGAAAAGGACTTCCAGCAACCAAGAGCTGTGTTACTCCTTTGCCACATGTGCCCTTGAATGCTGAGCCCAGTTTCTCTAGAACTGTATATATTTGTGGGAAGGTGTATCACAGACTGTTTTTTGTTCTGTTTTTCTTTTTTGGCAGAGAGAGGGAGGTTATTGTACCAACTGTTCTTACTGTAACACTTTAGTAAATATCTCTTTGTACAGGCTACAGAAGGCTGACTCATTGTTTCTTTCTTTCTCTTTTTTGGACTCATTGTTTCTTAAATGATAATCTTTGGGGAGTCACATTGGTAGGGATCAGAGATTACAGTATTAGACTCACCCCTGACTCATAAAATATACCTCTAGAATTCTGAGAAGGAGATGGAACCAAACTCCAGGGATCAGACTGATCAGTGGAAGAGGGAATTTGGTTAATGATCCTCAGACTTTATATGGGCTTACGTGTGGTATTCATTCTTTCTCATTTCCTGTCTCCACCCGACCCTAGTGTGCTTTTTGAGAGACAGCCAGGTTTGAAGGCTTTATTGTTTTCCCAAATATGTACTTTCTGTTTTAGGGACATCAACCCTGTGAGAAAATATTTATTGAAAAACAGATGACCCAAGCTATTTAATCTATTGATTAAGGATGGATAAGGGAAAGAAGAAGGATCCCCCTATTACTGGCTAGTAGGGCTAGAGTCACTGAGCATAGAGGCAAAGAGAAGGAGCTTGTATTTGTATCACAAATCATGCGAAAGTGTCTGAGACAAAATATACTATCTAGTCCTATTTTCCATACCTTTTGTAAAAGACAGCAAACCAGAAGCAGCACGCTGTTGGAAAAAGGAAAGCTGCTGTCCCTTTTAATCACGGACACTTGGAGATGCCAGCTTTTCCACTAGCTTATGAAAGCCATAACCTCTAGAGAAAACAGGGAAGAGTGAGAACACACCACCTCAGGCTCAGTATCCTAGCTGGAGGCTATCAACTGATTGTGCAGTTACCATAGCAACATGCCATAGCAACCTAGCAGCTGTAAGTTCTGAACTCATGAATTCACTCAAGAGCTCCCCTTCGTGGTTAGAATTTTATACATTTGCATAAAATGCATATTTCATATACAAATTATATCTTATATATAAATTAACATAAACATATGTCTATATAATAAAGTATAATATGCATATATGAAAATACATAAGAAACAATTCCAGAATCTATTTCATTCACTTACTTGAGCATGCCCTACCATTAAAACTATGTGTATATATATGTATGTATGTATGTATGTATGTATATATATACAATTATCAGATCTCTTAGGAGCACAAATAATGTGAGTTTCACTTCTCCTTTTCCTCCTCCTCAGCCCTCCCCAATGGAAGCTCACAAAATAGGGAAATAACTAAAGCAAAGGGAAAAAAATGTCCAAAGATAAAAACACTGCATTATCACATTCTGAAACCAATTTGCTAAATAAAGCTATCAGTTCCAAAAAAGGGAAACAGAGAAAAATAACAACATGGACTTTGAGTGCTACCATTTGTTAACATTTAACCAATACAAAATATTCACTGAAGACAAGCTCTAAAAGGATGCATTAATTAATGACATTAAGACTTTAAAAAAAGGCTTCTTTAAGATGAATTTTGACCCAAAAAGAAAGAGGAAGAATTCATGAGGATCACAGGAGATAAAACAGACAATTTTGATTATATAAAATAAAAAAAAGTTTTGTGAAGAGCATTGATCTCCCCCAATGAAGAGAGAAGCCTACTAGTGGGCTTTGGGGCTCAAGTTAAATATAAGTAAATAATTCAAATTTTTAAGAAAAAGAGCTACTCCCCAAAAGATAAATGGTCAGAGGATATGATTGAACAATTTTCAAAAGAAGAAACCAAGCTATCAATGGCCACATTTTTTAAAAAAGGGTTCCAAATAACCAATAATGTAGAGAAATACAAATAAAAGCATATTTGAGTTTCCACCTCATACTCATCAAATTAGCAAAGATTTGAAAAAGGAAAATACGTGTTGGAAGGGCTTCAGGAAAAGAACTTCAGGCATATAGATGAACTTTTGGTGAAATTTGTCTAATCAGGTTGGAAAGCAATATGAAACTTTACCCAAAAAAAGTCACTAAAATGTGCATACCCTTTGACACTGAATATCAAAGAAAGAGGGAAAGGATCTTTATGTGCAAAAATATTTGTAGCTGCTCTTTTTGTAATAGAATTGGAAAACCAAGGAAGTGACCATCATTTGGGCATATTGGGAAGATTGTAAGAAATTATGTAAGAAATGATCAAATGGGTAAGAAGACTTGTATATAAACTGATGTAAAGTTAGAAGACCCAGGAGAAAAATGTATGCAATAACAATATTACAAAAAAAGAATAATTTTGAGAGACCTAATTCCTCTAATCAATGCAAGGACCAAAATTTATTTGGTTTGACTATGCATATCTGCTAAAATGGATTTGTTTTCCAATTTTAGAGGGGATTAAAGGAGGAGGAAGGAGAAAGGAGGGAAGAGAAGGAAGGAAGGGAAGAAGGGAGCAAGGGAGGAAGGAGGGAAGGAATAAGTCCTTGAACTAGGTTTTTTAAATGCACAAAAAAGAAGGCCAGAAAGAATCACAAACAAGTAGGTCAATTTTGAAAGTTACATGATGGATTTATTACATATGTATTTATAATATATATACATAATAGATATCTAGAGTTTCATATATAATCCTCTTGCCCTGCTATACTATTGTCAAAGAAAAAAACATATTAATACTCTGCCCTGAATTTTAGGCACATTTGTCAGAAACAATTTTATTTATTTTAACATTAATCTAATATCCAAACCATTTCTGGCTTAGGAAAATAAATGTCACATCTGCATAATTCCCCTATGACCTCCAACATGACTCTCTACTTCAAAACCATTTAAGATAACATTTATAGGAATCCTGAACAAGGAAAAGACCTTGTGTTACATGAGACTTTGTGTCAAAATGAGAAACAATTATCAAGCATGAGGTAAAGATGCTCCAGTAGGCATCTATCCAGAAGGGATCATCCAAGAAGGGAGTTGCCCAGAATATGACATTTGCTTCAAAAGTTTCTACCAAGAAGGCAGAAGACCAGAAGGCAGCCCCAGGCCAGAAGGACAAGGCCAGAGGCCCTAAGAAGGGACTAGCTTAGAAGAGACCTGCTCAGAAGGCCAAAAAATAAAAGGCTTCCCCCAATCAAATAAAGATTATCTTTGACTGATTGATTGATTGTGTGTGTGTGCGTGTGTGTTTGAGATTAACAGTTAACTACAGTCATTACTGTCAATTAACAGTTAACATTCTGTATATTTCTGGATCCTACCCCTCAAGGGCTGAAAGATTTTGTCCCTACATATTATCAACCTGCCAGAGTTTGTTCTAAGAAAAACAGACAAAATTAGTCTGTTTGTACATGTTTATTTGTCTCAGAGTACAGACATACATATGCCCATGCACGGGAGGTCATTTGGCAAGCAGCTCACTTTGGGACCAGGTGGAACTGTCCCTTCCCCTCATGATGCCTGTGTCCTTTGTTACCCAAAATAAAAGTTTCCATAGAACAAGAGGGTGCCCCCAGGGTGTCTGGTTTCTGTCAGTCATAAACAAGGGGATGTCATAAATATGAGGTGTCATAACATGGTAGAGTTCATAAAAGAAGATAAGAGAAGTGCTGTTAATCAAGAGAGTGTCTGGTTCAAGGCACCTGGGTCATATCAAGCATAAAGCAAAGAATGCTCCAAGTCAGCTGAATTTGGGGGTTCACTCCGAGAGTATTTCAAAGGGGCTCCAGAGGGATTCCACAATATCAGTAACTTAATCTTGAGTTTAAAAAAGTACACTACCCTTTGATGGGTCTTGGGTCCAATTACTTCAGATGAGTAGGGAAAGCAATGGTTTTGTTTCCCAGATGGGAGCTAAGTTTTGGTTATCATCCTTAATCTATTTCCTTAAGAAAGATCCTCTGTTCTTTCAAACTAGGAAAAGTCTGGAAAGGTTTTTAGACTAGAGAAAATAGTATTTCTTAATATTTCTAGTTGAACTGAAATGGAGATTTCTAATATGTTTCTATTGGAAATACTGGTTTTATTTGGATTATTTAAATTCGGAATGACAAATAATGACAAATAATTTTTTTAATATAATCACAATGTGGAAGTTTTTAAAAGTTTAGAAACAGCTATAGCCATTTAAATCTACTTGTGAAGTGGAGGCATGTGACTGCCATTGGTTTAGAATACAAGTTCATCTGCCAGCCTTACGGTAAACATAATGGAGAATGATGAAAGACTGACTAAGCATACTGCCTCACAAAACATCTAAAAGCAATTGACTGGATAACTAAATGGCTTGGAAAATAGTGTGAGAATCAGCTAAACCAGATTATCTGGAGTACATTTATAAAACCTCAAAGAAGTCAATAAATAGAAGCCAGATAGAAAGGCATTTAAAAGACAGCATGGTATAGAACAGTGGTTCTCAATTTTTTGGCCTTCTGAATGCACCAATTTACAATCTTACAAATTATTGAAGACCCCAAAGAGCTTTTGTTTATGTGGGTTATATCTATTAATATTTACTGTACTCAAAATGAAAACTGATCAAATTTTAAAACATTTAATTCATTTAAAAAAGATAAATTCATTATATTATTAATATACTAAGTATTATACTAATATTTATTTGCTATTAATGCTAACAATATTTAATAATTATATATTCGTTAAATATTAAAATAAATAACTTCTTAAAGAAAAACTGTTGTTTAGAAATTTAGTGAGAATGACATTGTTTTTCATATATTTGCAAATCTCTTTAATATCTGACTTGATAGAAGATAGTTGGATTCTCATGTCTGCTTCTGCATCCAATCTGTCATAATGTATTGTTTTAGTTGAAGTATATGAAGAAAATCCAGCACTAAACAGATATGTAGTTAGAAAAGAGAGGTGTATTTTAATAGGCAAATAAAGTCTTAGTATTATTATAGTTTTGGTCTAATAGAGTCTCAGGAACCCCCATGAGTCATGGACCACACTTTGAGAATCATGGGTGTAGAGGAACATTCACTGGACCTAGAATCAAGAGAGATACAGATTCTAATCTACGCTAATAATTTAATAAGTCTAATAATTTAGACTCGTTAAATCATTTAAATCATTAAATCATTTAAGGCAGTCTGTTTCCTCATTTGCAAACTGAATAGAAGTACAAATTCAAAATCTTTCTCAAAGGATCAGAAACTTATAGATAGAAAGAGCCCTAAAGAGTCTAATCCAACTCATACATTCTTCAACCAAGTTTAAACAGGTGAGGTGCTTTGTGGGGCTAGTATGGAAAGAGGGCTACAACTGGAAACAAGAACTGAATTCAAACTTGGGTTCTCTTACTCCTCTATGTGACCTTAGGTAAGTCATTTCACATCTATCTGTGACATGAAGGAACTACACTAGGTGATAACTAGGGCTCCTTTAAGTCTCTGATACTACTAATGAGGTTGACTTCTGCCCAGCAGCAATGAGAGCCTTGGCTAAAGCTAAATTTGCCCAGTAAGAGCAAGTGCTACCTATAATCTTGCTATTTTAGTCAACATCCTGCGTAGGGGACTAACCCTCATGGTTTATGGCCATATCCTTGAATGTGGCAAGTTAAAATCCCTGGATTTTGTGAACACATCCTTGAACTGTTTTGAAATGCACGGGGCATATCTACTTCCCCTTCCTGCCTTCCCTTTCCTGTGGTTAACTGCCCACATGGGAGAATACCCCACCCCAAACCTGAGGGCCCAAAACTTGCATATGAAAGCAAGTCCCTGTCTTTTCTCAAACTGCTACTACCCCTAAGGTCACCAGCCTCACTTTCCTTCCTGGGCCATCTGGATCCAGTGACCAGATATTCATCAGGATGACTCCAGAAGGCCTAGGATGCAGTAGGAGACCTTGGCCTATTCAGGTACTCACTTAGAGAGAGGTATTGCCCATTCAGTGAAAAGGCCTCTTTAAGAAGTAAATAGGGAATGGCCCCTTTAATGAGCAAAAGAAAAGAAAAAAAAGTAAATGGAGCTGGGAGGGAAAGAGCAACAGTTACTATTGATAATCATTCTGAAGCCAGGAGTGTCTGGAAAAGAGCCCTCATGTGGAGTTTGGGTAGGGACCTATTGTGCAATGTATGGGCTTCAGAGTGCACTGGGTTTAAGGTTTTGGCAAAGAGAAGGAAGGAAGAAGTGAAGGAATCTGACCCCTAAACCCCAAGTTAACTGGGCATCTTCTGTCCATCCAATTTTACCTTCTTTGGAGAGTAGAAGTGCCCACCTGGGAAAGAACAGAAAGGAGCAGATAAAGATGAGCTGAGTTACCCAGCAGGGCAGCTAGGTCTACTCACAGGTAGAGTAAGTCAGCTCATCTGCTCCCTTCTGTCCCCCACCTTTTTCTCCTCTCCAAAAGGAAGGTAAAGACTAGATTTGGACTCAGGTCTTCCTAATTCCAGGCCTAGCACTGTTCATTGTATCACCTAGCTGCCTCTAGGCCAAAAAAGAGTAATTATAGTTCATTACCTGTTATTTTGGACCATTACTGGTTTTTCACTTACTCAGGCTTACATTTAGTGACCTTTTCATCTACATTGCTATAGTCAGTGTGTACAGTCTCATTTTCTTAACTATACCTTGCTTTGGTTCATACAAATATTCCCATGTTTCTCTAAACTCTTTATATTTGTAATTTCTTAATATGTGTTATTCCACTATATTCATATACCAAAGCTTATTCCACTGTTCTTCCATCTGTAGGCACCTACTTTGTCTCCAGTTAACTAACTAAGTTGCTTTAGAAAAGTGTGGCAGTGATTCCAAAATAATCCCTATTGTGAAGGTCCATCACTTTAATACCAATATTTTCTGGCGTTGCCATGCCTGGATCATGAATTACGACAATTTCAGATCAAAAATTTCAAATGATCCATTGGACAACTAGAGAAATATATTCTGAGTATGTTTCCAGCCTATTACCAATGATGACTCACAAAAATGAAGCAATAAAATAGATACTATTAGGGCTATGCATGACAAGACAAGGATTTGAGCTGGTTTTATATAGAGAAAAAATAACAGCCTAAGTGCCTCCAGCATACTATACTATTTAGGAAAAATAAGGAGCAGAATACAAGACAAGAAGGTGTGGGGGAATTTAACCAGTTCCAACTGAGATACCAAATGAATGGTATCATAGGACAATAAAAATAAAGTCAAACCAGAGTCTAATCAAATACAGTAGGCAATGTTAATAACTTAGTGTCAAAGTTAAGGGGCACCTCCCTCCTTTCCATTAGTGAAAGATACACTTTCTGTCAGGGAATGTAACTCTATAGGGGTATTTGTTAGGAAGTGTGCATAGTATCAACAGAAATTATACATACGTATATATGTGTGTGTGTGTGTGACATATACATACATACATACACACACCACATATATACACACATACATATATATTTTTAAAATTATGTGTTAGAGCACTACTCTAGCTAAATGTATGAAGGGTAGGGGTTGGGAGGAAAAGAGTGGGGGGGAATACAAATGTAATGGGGACTGGCATATGTAGAGAGTACCTTTGATGGTATTTCCCCATGTGGAAGAGGCTGGGGCCCTGCTTTAGGGGAAAACATGAAGACATGTAATCCAAGTGTTTTGGAGAAACGCTGGAGCTCATGCTAACTGGTTCCAATTACCTAACTAGTAGGTGAATAGGAAGGAGACTGATTAGAGCCATTCCTTTTCTACACTCTTTCTTTTCCATGGATGTTGCTATCTACAATGTTCTAAGGGGAGAGGTCTTAGCTGTTTTCTCCTCTAGGGTCTATCAGTGGTTTCTGTCCTTTTGTATCCCTATTTGTTCATATACATTTTAGGTGAAATAGATTAATTTGGATGCCTTGTCTTTGTGAGTTTAGAAAGTTCAGAGAGCAAATTTCTATGAGCCACTGGAAGTCCCAGATTCCATGAGACTGGGGTCATCCTGGGTCTTAAAGCTAGGCTAGCATCGATGCCATGAGAACAGAGAGTGAGCTTTGGGACCCAGTCCAGAGGTAGTTTAGACAACTCACAGAGTATGTGGACTTAGTAGAACCAACATTATGCAGAAACTGTGTTAAGTGTGAGCCTGCTCTCCCCAGAGACCTAGCCTTCCCAGAATAGAACAGGGGAGGGTGCCCTCAGGTGCTGGAAAATGTATTTTTGTTCTTGCTATATCTTTGAGGTAAATCTAAGTGATATTAAGTGGTAAAACAGAATTGGAGTACTAGTCACTGGCATCCAACAACGTGGAGGGGGAACACAACTCAAGCACTAGAAACCACCCCAAACTCCTCAGAGTACACCTAGAACCCTGAGAGGTAGGTATATCCCCCTAGCTCTGGAAGAGTAAATCAGAGCACACTTTCTACACAGACTGCTAAAATGATCCTTGCCCTTGAAGAATTTACTAAATTGTAGAGGAAAACGGATACATAAACAAATATTTATAAGACAAAAAGTAAGGGACATAGTCACCAGAAATGCTTTACAAATGTAACTGAAGTTGTTAGCCTATACATATCATCTCAGAGATGATCCTCTGAGAACATCCCTGAAAGCTTCTGGGACCTCCAAGGACACAGGGATTCAGTGGTTGGGCCTTTCAGGCATGATAATCTTCTTGGTTGATTTAGGCCATGATTGAGGACAGACTGGTTGCTTTGGTATGGTGCAGAAAACCCTGAAGAGTTGGTCCCTTAATCCTCCCCCTACCCAGTGATAGTGGAATAGGAGGGAAGCAGGATGATTCATCAGCTATGAGAACAAGGAACTTCCAGAGAGCTCTCTGTTCCTTTGATCCTCTACTTGGCAACAGTTAACTTCAAGATTTTCTGTGATTGAAGAAGACTGGCTTCCTCACCCTGACATCATGAATCCTACTCTAAAGCGGAAGCCATTAGCCACATTTTGCTTGCATCCTTGGTTGCCTTTTCTTGTTTTTTTTTTAATTAACTTTCCTAAAGGGCTGACAGTGGTTCAGACTCAAAATGGACAGGTCCAGGGTTAAATGATATGAATTCTACAAAACTGGAGGTCCTTTGTTCATGGAGTAAAGTCGACTGGAACAAGGGGAATTTCCTTATCAGTGACAATTACTGAATGAGAAAGAAACAAAGCTCTTGGCCAGGCTGGCTGGAAGACTTGGATTTCTGAGGTAGCCAGTGTAGAGATAAAGTGAAATGCAAAATGCTTCCTCAGCAGGCCTGCAAATTGCCATAAATTCTAATGAGTCCCTCCTCCATTGTTAATTGTGGTTATAATTTAAGATACTGAGTCCCATGTCATTGTATTCTGTGAGGCTTTTATATTTAATGGATTTTTTTACATGTAGGAAATAAATACCTGTCCCATATCTGATTGATACTGTACGCTGAGTAACTTTCTACTCTCTCCTTTTGGGGAGAGCTACATATAAAGCACAACCTAATTTTTAAGTAATTGGAGGTGGGGGAGGGATGTGTTTAGGGACCATTGGAACATTTGAAGCAGCAAACAGATTGAGAAAAGAGAATTTAGACTGACAAGGGTGGGAAACCTTCAGCCTTGAGGTCACATGTGGCCTTCAAGGTCCTTAGGTGAAGCCTTTTGACTGAGTCCAAGAGTTTTACAGAATTAGATCCTCTTTTATTAAGGGGATTTATTCTGTGAAGTTTGGATTCAGTCAAAGGGTCATACCTGAGGCTCCAGGTTCCCCACCCCTGGTAGACACTCTTCCAGGACTGGAGCTGGTACTTGAGTTCTAGGAAGAAAGAGGGCCCCTTTGGAAGAGGAAGGAGTATTGAGTTAAGCAAGGTGTCTTCACTATTGGAAAGATAAGAGGAAGGAAAGACTGCTTCCAGTGTGTTGGAGAAATCAGTGATGACTTCATGGCTGGCTACGACAGCATTTCATATTCAATAGATCATGATATCAGGGAAATATTCATTCCAGATCTTTGGAAAAAGCCACCAGGCAAATACCAAGTTTGTAGTAACTTTAGATTATGGAGCCTACAGTAGTTTGAAAGAGGAAGGAGTGGGAGAGTGATCTTACATTAAACTAAGAGGTCTGGATTTTATTTTGTGCACATTTGTGGAGGCCAATGAAAGATTATTAGGAACAGGCAACACTGTAAAACATCAGCGGGAGAGTATGGAGCAAGGAATACTATTATGGAGGCTACTGCAACCGTCCTTGCAAGAGGTAATAAGAGAATAATTACAGATGTAAACGCAAATCATTCTCATGGGTATTTGTTACATAGGAAGATCTACATTGTTAGTGAAAGAAAAAAAATGTTTATCTCCCACCTCCTCCCCATCCCAAAGAAAAAAAGAAAAAGCTTGGTAACAAATATGCAGTTAAATTGCCATTCTCAAGGAAAGAGATTATCTTTTTTTCCTCTTCCTTCTTATTTTTTCATTCCCCTTATACTAATAACAATGCTTTGGCTACATGGTACAAGTCACTTTGAAATCATCAATTGGGTAACCGAAGACATGCCTTCAGCAGTCGGGGGATGTAGCTCAGTGGTAGAGCGCATGCTTTGCATGTATGAGGCCCCGGGTTCGATCCCCGGCATCTCCACAAGTCTTTTCTTTTCCTTACGTACCCCCACCCTTTTCCAATTACAAAGTAATAAAACCATCCAAGAAAATAAGAGAAAGATACGTTTACTGCACTTGAAGAAGGTGGGGGAGCAGGCAGCGAACCCCGACGTAGCAGCTGATTGCTTTCTAGTGCTCGCTGGCCTCTGCACTGCTGCATCTCCAGTGCCACAAACTCCAAGAGACAACCCTCCCAGGATCTGCCAGGCTACTCACGTGAGCCGGGAGGATTTGCGCGAAGCCCCACCCTCGAGTTTAACCTTTCGCTCGGCGTGGGTTTCGGAACCCCACCCCTCCGCACCGTGCGCCTGCGCCTGCGCGCGCGGCTTTGGATACATTTCATGGAACAGGAGGCGGTGGTGGCCGAGCTTTATGCCCGGTTCCGTACCCTGTGCGTGCTGCCCTCCAGGAGAGCTTGTGCCACTCCGGCTGATCGCGCTGACTTGATGGGACTTGATTTCGCGCTTTCCCCATGAAACCAGAGACTTAAGGGAGGCCGCCCGGGAGGGAGGAGAAAAATAGGAAGGAAAGGCTGGGGCTAAGGGAGCGGCAGGGCGAGAATGAGTACTTCTTTAGCGTGGCTGTTAATGAAGGACGGGCAGGATACCCAGGGCAGCCTTGCACGGTCCGCGGGGAGTCCAGCCCCTGAAGGGGGGCGTGTTCCCCGCTGTTGCTTTTGTTCCCTGGGACGGAAGGAAAAAGGCTGTCGAGCATTTTGGGACAACTTGATACTTTTTGAAAAAAGGAATTGGCGAGACACGTTTCCAGTAGCCCGGCTAGCTCAGTCGGTAGAGCATGAGACTCTTAATCTCAGGGTCGTGGGTTCGAGCCCCACGTTGGGCGCGCTGTCTTTTTCCCCCACATCGAGAGTTTCTTTATAGGAAAAAGTGCCCTTTAAACTTCAGTACGGGAACTGATGAAAAATACGTACATCCGCCCGTCTTTAAACTTTGTTGGTGTCTACGTGATGTGGCCAAGCCCCCTCCCTCTCCTCTTTTAGTTAGAATATAATTTGCGAAAAGTTGCGTTGTCTGCGCTGTGTCTGGTATGGGTGCTTTTCAAATAACGGAAAGTAAGTAAGTATTAAGGGATTTGCATAGAGACACATACTATTTTCCTTATGAAAAGGTGTCAGTCTTGAAGAAGCTGTAGTCAGTAATGGAACTCGCATATCAATAAACTTGCGTCAGTGCCATCTTCTTCCCATTATTAATAGTTGTGGGTAGAAAGCCTCGCAGCTGGTTTCCGTAGTGTAGTGGTTATCACGTTCGCCTCACACGCGAAAGGTCCCCGGTTCGAAACCGGGCGGAAACAATGGGCGCTGCTGTTTTCCTTTCCCTGGATGTCATTGATCTCATTCAATATGCTTAAAGAAAACCTTATTGCTTTTCTCCTGCCCTCTCTTAGGATACTCAACCTAGTAATTAAATTACATTTCTAACCTTACCAAAGTGGGATTTTGCCATTTTATGCTGTGATACTTACATATGTATTCTACATTGCTTTATACGGTAATTATATTATCATATTATATATCCTTCTATATTTTGTGTATTTTAATTTTCTGTTCCTTTCAAGATGTATCTGCTCTTTCCAGAGGAAACCTGATTTCAAAATCATATGTATTGTCTCTACATATTCCACTCTTTTCAACATGCTGAACCTTAAATATAAGACATTTCTGAATTATCATGAAAAAGGTCAAGATTTTGAATTTTATTATTTCACCATTTATAGAATGATATTACATTATTTTCTCTCTTCCCTCCTCATCTACTTAAGGGGACCTGTTCTTTGTGAACTCTGATATTCTCCTCCGTATTCCACAGTTTGTTTCAAAGCAACTGCTTTGAAAATTAAAAGGTTTCAACCTCTTTTCCCTCTCTCCTACACCATCAATCCTGTAGGGATTGTTGAGTACTATGAGTTTGTTTTAACTTCATCGTTATCCCTCAAAAAGGAACAATGCCTTACCCAAGAATTTTTATCTGGGGCAAATGGTGTAAAGGAAGATATAAATGGAGGCAGGTCATTTAGGGTGCAACCCAGAAGTAAGGTAGCATACCCTGGAAAGCCTAGAAATTTCTATACTACTGAAGAAATAAGGATAAAGAATGCAGCTACCAGAAGGGAAGACATTGGATAGATAAGCTGGCAACATTGCTAAGGGAAGCTGAATTTGTTCACCTGGGATAGAAACGGAGGGTAGGATGAACACACTAGGCTAAAACTGTTAGTGTCCTCTAAATTTCACTGCCTACTCCCTAGTCCTATGGTATATGCAGCATGGTACAATGGGAAGAAACAAAGGCTCTGGGTTCCATTCCTAGCTCTGATCAGATGCTTACTGTGTCACCTTTGACAAATCAGTTCTTTCCTCATCTTAAAAAAAGGGGGAGCAACTACATGATCTCTAAGGTCTCTTTTAACTCTAAATCTATGATTCTAATGGCCAAGTGAAATGGAAGCAATCATCATTTAAGCTACTAATTGCCAGGTACACAAGCCAGTCCCTCTTCTCAAGAAGCTCACAGGGAGAAACATGCAAACAACTTTGTAAAAATTGTATGTGTATTTATCATGCATGTATTATGTATGTGTGCATATATATACATACATGCGGAAATAATCACCAAGGTGGATTAAAATTACACAAACAGTTTGCAAAAGCACAAATGCAAGGACTTATTTCATAATGTGCAATTTCTTGTTATACAGGTATGAATATTTTTCTGCCCTGGGCCATTGGGTCTGCCTGCCCCAAGAACATTCTCTTCCACCCCTTTGTGTGCTTGCTTATTTATCTTAGTCTGGCAGTTTTGTGCTATTTGAGTTGTTTTGGCCAAAGGCAACTACCCACTCTGTCTCTCTCTAGAAGGCCTCTAACACTACTCTTTTTCAATTCCTTCCAACAGGCTGGATTTTAATCACCACTTATCATTCTGATGAGGATACAAACGGTGCCCTAAGGGTTGAATTGCTTTTCTCTAGTTTGTTCTGTAACCTAGAGGCATTCTAAAGGCTTTCCCCTTATCTAGAAATACCATAAAACTTCCCCCTTATCCTGGACCACAAAATTCCTTTGTCTTCCTCATCTTGGGTCATAAATTTTTCCATTTGCCTAATCCTGTCTTTATAAAAACAAGCCCCTATTCGTTCACAAATTGCCAGTCCTTTTTCCAGGACTAGTCTGCTTCTTTTTCGTCAATAAAGCTTCCCTTGATTAGAACAAAATTAGTTGAAGTGAATTCTCTCACATCTGAACCTGTTCTCCCAACTCTAGGTAAGAAAAATGATTATTTCTCTCTTGTATTAACAACTACTGATAATGTTTAATATAAAATTTTGGAATAACCTCCTTGTTCTCTCTGAAGCAAACTCAGAGAATGCTTCTTCCTGTGTCAGCAAAAGCCAGCCAAGGCCAACTCTACACTCCTTAAGGAGACCTTTAACCTAAGACGCTATATCTTGAATAATGAGACTTTTCTTTGTATCTTATTATCTATAGACACATACTATGTTATGAATAATGGGACTTTCCTTTGTATCTTATTATTTATAGACATATACTATGTTATGGCATATTAGTGGTAAAGAAAATATAGACATCTTAGGTCGTAATTTCTATCGAACATTGTTTACCCTTTCCTATGTCAGTTATCTGTTTAGGGCAGGAAACCTCCCACTTACTAGTGGTGGGATTTCTTTCCTTATCACCGAGACATATGCTTACCCAGCCTGAAATCCCAAGGCCTGACCGACATTGCTTTGTTAATTGTCCTATCTTACTGAATTTATGGTTTGCTTAATTAGGAGAGTTCCTTTCTCACAGCAAAATGTATATAAGCCAGAAGATTTCTGCACTGGGTAGCCAGAACATTTCTGGCTCCATAATGCATTATGTTACCGTTGTCTTTAATAGGGAATTGATCAGTTAATTAATTAAATCATAAAATGTATGCATTCAGCCTGTTGCCTTTTCTTTCAAAGTTTTCAGGTCAACACTACTTATTGAATCAGGACCTAGGTTTTTCCCCTTTTCTACTTCCTCATCCACAAATCAACAAAAAAAGATTATTTCTGCTCATTACGTTTACTCAGGTCTGGGAAAATGTGGATTCTCCCTTTTGTCAGATAGGTGAAATGGAAATTGATGATGATAATGAAATTTCTTTGGACAAGACTTGGGTGACTTGGGTTACTATCCCCCAAGACCTTCATTAGAATGAGCCCTTTGTTGTATTCTTTCTCTCATTACTTGTTAACCATCAGAGTTGATTGCCATCCTAAGAAAAACCTGCTCTTCCAAGGGCATGTAAACTGAGTTCACCCACATGAGGAGTCTTTGGAGTATGAGTGTTACTGACCTGTTTTTTTATTAAAATTGCTAGCATTATTAATCAAATGACTATCCAGAAATTACTTCTTTGGAACCTTTTAAACTTAACATAAGAAAGGATTCTTTCAACTCAGCTAGAGGAAGAAAGGAAAGAAAAACTGCCTAAAGTCACCTCAGATTAGGTACACTCTAGCCAATCATTTACTGAATCTCCCACCCAGAAAACTGCCATCTTATCCTATGCCCCAAGTAGTATAGGGATTCATTTTTTTCTTCTCTGCTTTTAGGGAGCTATAATCATATGTTCCAATAAAATATCTTTTGTTTCCTCTGGAACCCCCAGTAATAGCTCCAGAGATTAGAGTGAGAACTTGTACGCAATTGGCCCGGCGCTCTATCTATTCTACTTTTGAGCAAATGGTGATAGGGTGTCCCAAAAGTTTTTGTGCTGTTTGAAGTTGTAAATAAAGTGGATTTTAGTGTTTGTAAGATGGCTTTTTGTTATTCTTTTTTAAAGTTTAGTTTCCCAGATCCATGGCCATCACAATCTCCATTTCCCAGGCTCATGGTTCAAAACATTTCCACCACCCTTGCCCAGTGTTGTATGATGATAAATAAATAATATGATCATTTGTGCTTAAATTGTAAATATTCACTGCTATTGTGTAGTGACATATAAAGGTGAGATAATGTAAACTTGTGCGCAGTTGCTGACAATATGCTTTTTTATCTCTTACCCTGCAAAGCAGATGGGCACTGGTCAGTGAGTGGGGAACCCTTAGGGTTGAATGCACAAGCTGGAATATTATGAGTGTCTTGATCGGCCCCCATCAAGGCTTGGGAGGGAAATCTGTGTTTGCCTCAACTAACCCCCATCGAGGTTTGAGGGGATTTAGGGGAATGCAGGAGCTGTGCCTTTCTGGATTGGCCCCATCCAAAGGTAGGGGTAGTAGACCCCCTTCTCGAAGGCCCCTTGGGGAGGGTGATCAGGAAATGCTGTAGGAGTTGGTGCTCCCACTTTCAGTAAACCCCCCTGGAAAGACTAAAATAAGCTTATTAACCCCTCCAAAGCTGGCTTAGTGTCCTTCCTGCTGACCAGATCAAGAGTGAACCTGAGCTAGCAGCTGTCTGTTACAAAAGCCATTGAAGACTTTCAGAACATGAAGTCAATCATGATTTCATACTAATACTCGCTTTTTTTAAAAGGAGACTAGGTAGGCAGAAATGAAAAAAATATTTTTTAAAAGGCAGACAAGCTTCGGAGAGGAAGTGCAAGTCCAGGGGGAGAAGGGCAAGGCGGGGTCCATTCTGGCATAGACCTGGCATCGGACCCGGCATGGGGGTAGGTAGATTTCAGCTCCTCTCGATTCCATGGCAACTGCGTCCCCAGGCTTCTGCTGGCCTCGGTCTCTCTAGGCCACTCTCCCCTCGGGCACCCGGTGCCTTTAACGTCTGCCTACCTTCACAGGCTTGGACACACACTAGGGGGTGGAAGGCAGCCGCCCCCACGCCGCTTCTGGTCTGGGGTCGCCCTGGGCTCCAGGGTGGTGACTTCGGTCCTCCCAGTTGGCGCAGGATAGGATGTCTCTCCTGTCAATCACCAGCCTTGGGGCTTAGCCTAGTGGGAATTAACCTAAGTGGATTCGGGTCCTGCCCAGCCCCGGATCCACGTCCAGCTAACTCCCTGGCCGTCCCAGAAGGTGCAGAGAAATAGGTTAAACGTTACACTACGGACGTTATTACCATTTCGGTGACAGTTTGTTTGCTTCCCAACGTTCCTCTCCTGGGTTTCTCCTCTTTCTTTGAACAGTCTGGGAGCCCCCGTGCGTCCCCAGTTAGGGCTCAGTGCCAGTGTGGGTGCAAAGTCCACCTACAAGCGCATACCGCGTCCGGGGTCTATTTATTCCTCTCGTCCTTCAGCCATTCCTCCTCTAAACTTTATCCAGACACCCAACAAGCATTTATGAATTCCTCCCGTGTGCCAGATACTGTGCTAAAGGCGAATGACGCCCAGAAAGGCAAAAGGAGAGTCGGTCCCTCAGGGAACTCCAGCCTGAAGGGGCTGACCACCTGCCAAATGCAAATAAGATTATTGACATTTGGAGGGTCTCTACTTTCCTTCCCGGGGCAATCTCACTTTGGTCATCTCTCGATCTCCCAGGTTTGTTCGCCATCTCAGGATCTACTTTATTTTATTTTTTAGCCCCTTTGGATGCCCACGCCGAGACTGCTAAGTCTATCTTGGTCCCGCTGATTTCTGTTCCCACCCAGAGAAGCCACACGTATTTTCTTGGAATCTCTTGTCATACCGAAGCCTTCCCGCTCTGTAGAGGTCGCTGTGACGTCTAGTCTCTGCTTACAGCGATCACAGACTTCTCTTATTTTCTTAACGCCCCTCCTAATCCTTTTCACCAATCGAGAGTGAGCCTGAATGTTTGATAGTTGAATAGGCAGAAAGGGAAGCTTGCTCTCGCAGTGTCAGGATGGCCGAGTGGTCTAAGGCGCCAGACTCAAGGCTCTGCCTTCCTCTCTGAGTGTTCTGGTCTCCGTATGGAGGCGTGGGTTCAAATCCCACTTCTGACACATCACATTTTTCTATCTTAAATTGAGATTTTTAAGAAACAGTATGAGTTTAAAATTTGTTTCTTATCCTTCAAATCGGCTTCTTTAAAAGAGAGAGGAACTTTCTTTTATTTTTGACTCGACCATGTCTCTCCAGAGATATGAGCTTTTTCGTTTAAAATCCCTTTTAAGTAACTGCCAACCTTAGCTGGAATCACTCAACAGATAAACCTTTTTTAAGTTTCTATTTACTTATTTAGCTTTTTACATCACCATAATTTTTCCCAGTACCTCTCCCCCTCCCCCAGAAAGTCATTCCATATGACAAACAGTATTTTCAGATAAATATTCCTTCTTAAGACCTAATAATGTTCCATTCTCTCTATCTGTACTGATATCAGTAATACAGGCAAAGCTCTTTGCAAACCTTTAAAGAACAATCATAAATGCTAGCTATTGTTATTACTATCAGTTACTCTGCAGTAGCTAATTAATTTCTTCACTCTGGATGCCACAGGGCAGGATTTACTGGATACTGTTATCAGGGAGGATTTAACTTGCATAGAGTCTATCATGGAATAATTTAATTCAGAAAGATCTCCTAGTTGAAGTTGAGACTTTTGTCTCCATCAGCTGTAAAGAACTTGTACACTGGGTTCATATTCAGAAATGGAGTAGGCCTTATAGGCCATTCAGTCCAATTCCTTCTGTTTGTACGTGAGAAAAATGAGTCTTGGAGAGATAATTTGATAGATCAGTCAACAAGCACTGATTAAGCTCCTCCTATATGCCCCATGTTGTGCTAAACCCCAGACTTGCCCAAAGTCACCCAAATAGTAAATGACACAGGGGGAGATTAATATTTAGTGTTCTACCCTGAAATTCCATGTTTCATTTTTATGTATTCTTAACTCCTAGTAAAATGCCGCAAATCTACTAGGCCATTAATAAAAGTTTGTTGGGTTTATATTTGTTGAAAAAGGGATTAGAAGCATCTTCTCCTCTTGAGGGGAACCTCTATTTCTCCATTAGTAAAAGGGAATAATATTTGTACTATACTCAGCATGAGATACTGCTGCTTCCACCTCACAAGGTTGGAGTTGGAGGGGAGGGAGTCTTTTTAAACCTTAAAATACTGTAAAAATATTCACTAGCCAGTAAGTCAATAAACATTTATTAAGTACCTATTATGTGTCAGATATTGTGCTAAGTGCTGGGATACAAATAAAAGGTTAAAATGATTTTAACATTGTTGACTCTTGCCTTACCACTCTATTACTATGCATCCTCTAAATTTTTGTCAGTGAAGCTGTGAAAGATTTCTAAATCCTTTTCCTGCATGTATACTGACTGTTCTTATTCAAAGTTTGGGAGATGAACTATCATGTCTCCCTTTGCTTTTCTCTCCTTGTCTTCCATAAATAGTATTGACCAGTTCCAAGTTGGTCAGTAAGGGTTCAGACATGAGAGACTGCATTTTCCCTAATGAGTGGTCCTCCCTGTGACTTCAGCTTCCGTTCACTTGCTACTCAGGACTTTAGGAAACCGTTTCTGCACCCTCATTTTTCATGGGCTTCTAAAGAAATGGCTCATTATAATGCTGAGGTCTGGAATTCAGATTTCCCATCCTCAGTTCTGCAGATCATCTTCTAAGACAAGGAGAGATTTAAAACCTGCAGAGGTAGAAAAAAGTCCTTAGCAAAAGCAAACCAGGGTAGACAGAAGGTAAAACACAAACCAACCTAGTCCCACAGCAGAACAGGGACTATTTTCAGTGACCCAGGGGCCCCAGCTGCTGCAGGAGACAGGGTCAGACTAATATTTAGGCAGCATGTGCCTGACCCAGTAACTAGGGAGCTTATGCCCAAACCAGTATCCAGGTAGTAGGGGCCTGAACCAAAATAGATAACAAGGCCAGATAATTACTGCATAAGACTGTAGCAGCAAGTGCCGACACTCCACAATGTCCTGCTAGCACAGGTTCTTAGACCTGCTTTTCTAAAAGGAAAGCAACTTTTGAGGGGTGAACAACCTTTTTTAATTACATTCACCAGCAGAGAAAATACAAGCAGAGAAATAAAGACCAAATGACAGGGCTTGTAACTATCTGACCATAAGTAATACATATATCACAGATCAACAGACAGATCCACACATGCATAGTTAGTTACAAGAGAGAGAAGTATCAACTGGTGAGATTTCAAAGGTGTGGGGGTGAGAGGGCCCCTCCTTAACAGCTACCCAGAGTTTCATCTGGCACATGAACCTTCTTTCAAAGAGTAAACTCTCAAAGCAAAACCTCACTTCACAATATATACACACTTTTCAGAGACAGAAAACATTACAATCCCTAGTGCTTCAGTGCCTAATTAAAAAAAAGTGTGGGTCTTCCTACAAAACAAGTCTCTTCCAATCAAGTTCCCTTAATAGGTTTCATGTGGGGCCTATTAATGGGGAGAGGGAGGGAGATCTTTAATTCTCATTACAAAGATAAAGTGTACTCTTTTTAAAAGCAACTCAATATTAAGTAGGGCTTACCCACACCATCTAGGAGAACAGGAGCAGAGTTTCACTCGAGCATAATGCTCCATTATAGAAATTTAGGACAGAGAGAGGAGGAAAAAGAAAATGACACTTCCCCCCTCCAAGAAAAATGAAGAAATACCATGAACTCAGAGACACCCAAGGGATAAACCTAGAAGAAAAAAATAACTCCACAACAAATTTAAGGAAAGCCTAGGAGAAAAGAACATCTTGTTCGTAAAGATTAAGAGAATATCTGGAAGAAATTAAACAAGAAATATAAAATGGAATAACTAGGGAGGAAAAAATGACAAGGAGAATAGCTTTGAATAGATGACGATTAACCATACTCAAGAATTTAACTGCATGAATTAGCTAAAAAGAAACCAACTACTCATGAAACAAAAGGAAGTATTAAAGCAAAATTAAAATACTGGGGGAAAAAGGAAGAAATATATTATATAATTGAGTATATATATATTACTCAAAATAAGTGGCCAGGAAAATAGGTCAAAGATAGATAGCATAAGAACTAATCAGCTATCTGAAAATCATAAGAAAAAAAGATTGGATACAATATTTCAAAGTTCATAAAAGAAAATTGCCCAATTTCTTTGAAACAAAAGATAAAGTGAAAATGGAATCTACCAGTCACCGGCTGAAAGAAAACACAGCATGAAAACTCCCGGAAACATAGTCAATATCCAGATCTTCTAAGTAAAAGAAAATACTACAAAGCAAAAATAATGCAGAGTCCAAATCCAAGTAACCGTAGTCAGTTTCCACTTTGTAGAGAGGGATAGCTTTGTAATGCAAAATTACAAAACACCAAAGATAAACTCATATATGCATATATATATACACACACATGCATATACACATACATATATATTTTGATATATGTTTACATATTATTTGATTTGATACATATTTTATATATATTTTTATGTTTATATATATATCAAAATTAAGTTTATCTTACTAGGAGAAAAACTGATCTTTATTGACATGGAGAATTTCCGAGCATCCTTGATGAAGCAGCCAGAAGTGAATTCATACACTTCAAAATGAAAACTCGGACAACAAAAGGAATATAGAAAGATACACACATTTCATCGACTGAAAGATGCTATCGGAAGATAAGAAACTCGTCTGCAAAAGAAGGAGAAATAAGGCGTGTCCAACGTCTGGATTTGTTTTTATGATCTTAGAAGAAAATGAAAGACATAGGGACGGTTGTTCAGTGGTTTTCAATCTTGTCCCACGGTTTTACAAGGGAGGAAAGGAGGAAGGGGTGGGCATTTACTATCTCATATAATAGAAGAAAAAGATGCAGCCGCGTGTCAGGATGGCCGAGTGGTCTAAGGCGCCAGACTCAAGACTCTGTCTTCACTCTCTGAGTGTTCTGGTCTCCGTATGGAGGCGTGGGTTCAAATCCCACTTCTGACACATTGTATTCTTTTGGGATTCTTTGTGGCATAACAGAGAGACTGATGTTCCCGACTGCCGTACCTTTGCCAAGAAAATCCCAAATGGGTTTACATAGTCCCATATAAATTGGCAATAATTAAATGTGGATCCAACACTTGTATAGAAATGCAGAGAGACACAGGTCGAAAATTGTTAAGGATAGGGAAAAAGGAGAGAGGGATTAAGAAGTAAGATTGGATTAAGTCCAATTTTGAAAGGGCAATCACGAAGAGTCCTGGACAAGGTTTTAATAGGAAACTAAGTTGCCAAAAACCTTATGAGTTGTATCTCTTCCCATGTGGGGAAGGGTGGACTCTGAGGATAAGAACTGCAAGGAGGAGTTTTCTGCTAAACTCAGAGAGTTTGCAGAAAGTGGGAGTAAGATTTGGGGAGATGAGTGCAGCAGCAAGCAACACTAGTAGCAAATAGAAGATTCTTCCCAGAAAACTGCCTTATCACAGCAGAAAATGTCCTTTCCCTACCTTATATAACTTGGCTTATTTAGAGAATCCAACAGGAAGTAAGTGAATTGTGTTCTCATGAAAGTAATAGTGAAATTAGTGTAATCTCTATTTTTTTCACCACATGCAGTGCTGGCAAAAGTTTTGCTTAATCAATTGATAATTTTAACTGTATCCTAAGTTTTTATTTTTATTATAGATTGTGAGAGAGAAACAGCTGCTGAATGTCAGACACTTAACTAGTTGTACAATCCTGGGCAAATCACTTAATCTCTGTTTGCTTCAGTTTCTTCAACTGTAAAGTGGGGATAGTAATAACACCTAACAACTCAAGACTATTATGAGCATCAAATGAGATATATGTAAAAGCACTTATCGTAATGCTTAGCACAGAGCAGGCACAATTAAGTGCTTATTCCTCTTGATTCTAGTACCTTCCCCTCTGACTATTATTTCCAATTTATCCTATATGTAGTGTGGGACCCTTCTTGAGCCCCTCTGAGTGAACCCCAAGCTCTCTGAGTGAACCACCAAATTAAGATGACTGGGAGCATTCTCCTGTTTATGACTGATAAGGACCAGGCACCTTGAACCAGACACCACCTCGATTAAGGGCATTTCTCTTATCTTGTTTTATGGACACTATCCTGTTATGACACTCTCATATTGGTAACCCCCAATCCCCCCTTGTTTATGGCTGACAGAAACCAGACATTCTAGAGGCACCTTTTTGTTCTATGGGAACTGTAATTTTGGCTGACAAAGGACACAGGCATCCTGTTTTGGGAGAATGGGAGGTCAGATGGGTATGCAATCTGTGCAGCCTGGCCCTAATGCGAGCTCATTTCTTATGAACTCCCATGCATGGTGATGGCACTTTCATGTGAACCTCAGTAAGGGCCAGAGCCTAAACTAATCAATCAGAAGAAGCCCCTGGATCTAACAGCTTCTTTGTTCTCTTATCTCAGAGAATGACATACTTCCTTTGTCAACAAGGCCAGATGGGACTGACTTAAGATCATTTTTTTTCTGCCATTTATGGCTAATATATATGAGACTCTTAACCTGATGACAAGATTGAGGGGTGCTCGTGGACCCCAAGATACCGACAGTTCAGGTCGTGCTCGAATGAATTCGACTCAAGTCCTCTTAAAGCCAAAGAAAACAGAGTTTATTAAAGATTCACCAAATTGGGTTGCCTCTTAAGGAACCTAAGCATTTGTGACGCTTGTATTGACAAGCGGGCCAGATAGAATCTCAGCTACACAGAGTCTGAGCTGGATTGCATCTGAGAGCCTTCATGGAGGCAAGATGGAACTTAAATACAGAAAAAGAGTATAGAAGGGATCTGGGGGGTGGGCTGGTAGTCCAGGGTGATGGGAGGAGGGATTTAAGAAGGGTCTTGAGGAAAAGTCCAAGGAGGGAAACCAAGGAGGGTCAAAGATATCAGACGATGGAGGGTTTGGGTGGGAAGCAGGTGGGGCAATCTTGATAGGGTCAGTATGGGAATGAATACAGATCTTGATGAGCTTCCAGAGACTGCTTGAATAAATGGGAAGATTAGATTTGAGTAAGAAAGGCCAGATTAAGTGGGAAGATTCACGAGGATCTCAAGGAGGCTCCCAGAGTCTGAACTCCATCATTAAGATATTATCTTGAATAGTGGAACTTTTCTTATCTCAATATTTATGAACATATACTATGTTATGGCATATTAATGGTAAAGAAAACCCAGATATCCTAGGTCATAATTTCAGTTGACACTTTGTCAACTCTCTTATTGTATTTACAACCTATTCAATTAAGAAAATTCCTTTCTCATAATATGGTTAAACATATGGAGATCATAAATTTGAGGGATATAGAAACCTTGAGTTGGGATTGTTCTAAAACATATTTAATCCTGGTCTCTTTTATCCGACAGTCGGAATTCACATTCTGATTTCTTGTACATCCATGTTCACTACCTTAGGCTAGCATTAAGGGAATAAGGGAATGAACAATAATAATATGAATTTATATGCCACCTGAGATGGCTCTGGAGGAGAAGTGAGGCTGGTGACCTGCACAGCCCTCCTTCACTCAAAACAAAGTCAAGTGCAAGTCATTTCTCTGATGGCATGGTCTTCTTCAGCAACAAAGGAGGAACACGATCCTATGAGTAGATGCAGCTGGCTGAATGCTAGCTGGGTAACACCTCCTCCTCTCCTGTCTGCCTCTCCCTCCCCTTTCTTCTCTCCAAAGAAAGATACATTTGGATGGCCAAAAGTTGCCCAGTTGACCTGGGTTTTACTGCCTCCCCTCCCCTCTTCTCCCCTCCAGTCCTGTCCTCTCCCAAAACCTTAAACCTATTGCACTCTGAAACTGGGACTCCACTGGGGCCCTGCCTGAGGGCTCCTCTGGACCCTCCTAGCTTGAGAGTGATTATCAATAGTAACTGTTCCTGTTTCCCACCCAGCCTGATGTCTTTCTTTTTCTTGACCTCATTAAAGGGGCCATGTCCAGGCTAATTCTTAAACAGGTCTATTCAAGGAATAGGTGTTCCCTCACCCTAAGTGAGTGTCTGCAAAGACCTTGGCCTAAAGGGTCCAAGGTCTCCCAGTGCATCCTGGGTCATCTCCAGTCATCCTGATGAATATCTGGTCACTGGATTCAGATAGCTCTGGAGGAGAAGTGAGACTGGTGACCTGCACAGCTCTCCCTCACTCAAAACCAAGTCAAGTGCAAGTCATGTCATTATTTCTCTGATGGCATGGTCTTCTTTGGCAACAAAGGACGAACGCAATATGCCACCTAGCTCGTTTGCCTCCTTTAATCAAACTTTCAGGTGGACAGTTCATCAACCTAACTGTCTTTCTTAGAACTAACTCTGGCAGGTTGACATTAGCCTATTTATACATAGTTGTTCGCATTAGTTCCTTGAGAGCAGGTACTGTTTTTTTGCCTTGTTTTAGAAACCCAGTAATTAGCCCAGTACCTGGAACATAATGAGTGCTTAATAAATGTTTACTGACTGATTGAGTAAAACTCTCTTACCTACTTTATCCATCCTGCACTACCCGAGTCTAACCTCTCTCCATCCCTACCAAAGTCCTCTCGGCTATTTTTGTATTCCTGTGGCGTAACTCCATCAACCTGGGTACTTAGCTCCCTGAGCTAACCAAGTCTCCAGGAATGTCTTAATACTTTTTAAAGAAAAACTACCCTAACTTGCATAGAGGGAGGGATTAAGATACTGCTCTTGTCACAGCATGTTTCTGTGACTCCCTTAAAATATGGGAAATAAATTTTTCAGGTAGGCTGTAAGGCCAGAGCTGGTTCATGCTAAGCAAAATTAAGTAATAAAAATACTTTTGCATATAAGGGTCATTTTCTTCTTTCTTTGACCATTTTGGAATAGAGTTCTAGTAGTGGTATTGTTGGACCAAAGAGTATGTATGCACAGTTAAATTTTGGGAGCATAGTTCCAAATTGCTTTCATGAATGGTTTGACCAATTCACAGCTCCACCAATAGTGCATTAACATACCTGTTTTCCCACAGCTTTCCAACATTTGTCGTTACCTTTTTTATGGTTAATTTTGTCTGCCTAATGGATGTGAGATGGATTTGAGTTGCTTTATTTTTTTTTTTAATATGACGTAAGGGCAAAGTAGGATCTTTTGTTTGTTTTGTTTTAGTATAATCAGATGGCTCTGATTGAATCTTGCCTTTATCAACCAAGAGTCTTTACTAGGATTATAGAAACAAGAGTTTCTTTAACTAGAAACAGTATATGTATTTGTATTGTTAATGTGATTAAAATTGGTAATGTAAGGTTAATGTGATCTCTTCCACCCATTAATGGGCCTGCCTGATTTGGGGAGATTTGTATCTTTTGTTCTCTAAGGTTGGGGTGCCCTGTGGCTCTTTAAAAAAAAAAAGAAGTGTAAATACTCTGAGTAGAGGTTTTACTTTGGGGCTTAGTTTTTGGAAGAAGGTTTGTGTGCCAGATGAGACTCTGGGAAGCTGCTAAGCAGGCCTCTGCCCTCCCCTCTTTAAAAACCCAGATGTTAGTGCTTCCCTCTCTAGCAATTATGGTCAGACAGTTGGACCTGTCTGTTGATTTATGATATATGTATTTCTTATGTCAGACAGTTTGGAAGCGCTGTCTGTTGATTTCCTGAACTAAGTGAATGATATATGTGCTTGATTAAAAGAGATTGTTAACCCCTCAAAAACTGTCTTTCCTTTTAGAAAAGCAGATCAAAGCCTCTGATAGCAGGCTCCCCTGTGTATGTTAGAGTGCTTACTGTTACCTATGGCTATTGATAGCATGGGTTTCTTCCTTTGAAAACTCTCTGTTCATATTCTTTGACCATTTATCAACTGGGAATGGAGGAGGCTATCTCAAGGAATTTAGCTGAGAAGAGGAGGGGAAATATAAGGAGGTTAGCTAGCCCAAATGGTGTAATGGCTGAGAGGGTTTTTTGTTTATTTTGTGTTTTCTTAAATAGGTGAAACAAGAGTGTGTTTGTAGGCAGCCAGCAAAGAGCCATTAATTAGGTACAGATTCCATAATCAAGTGATCTAGCTTTAATTCAAGAGCATATGAATATAAGCAAATGGGGCAGATTGTGGGAGTGATCCAGGGTTAGAATTTGTCAAGGAAGTATTTCAGATTGGACAGAGACAAGAGATTAAAGAGTAAAGTTGAACTGGTTCATCAAGGAGTCTGGATAGGAAAAGAAGGAGTATATAGGTAGCTCAGAAGTGATACTAGCCTGGGAAAGTTCTGTCAGGTGGCAGTGGTGGAAGTCACTTAAGGTTGAACATCAAGATTAATGTCTTACGGCATGGGAACAGATGGAATGATGAATGATTATGATAAAGGAATTTCAGAGTTTATGAAAATGGAACTAGAGTTCCGAGACATAATTTCTGGATAATTTAATCATTTTATTAATAAGGCCAGCATATTTATTAATAAAAAGGATGGTCATCTCTCTTAGACCAAAGATCCCTCCCTCATGATGGTGGGCTCATAGTTTATATAGCCTTCCAAGGGTAAGTGAGGGGTGGCAACCAATTCTGATTAGTTAACAATGAGAAAATGAATATTACAATGGGAGGTGGACTTTATTAAAATGAAGGTCTTGGGGTACATGACTTGGATCACTCACATGTTGGTCAGAGACTTATCCATTTCCCTATTACTTGTTTGACAAAGGAGAATCAACATTTCCCCCTCCTCCCCACCCTCCCACTAGTCTGAGCCAACACAAGGAACAGTAATGCACCCATTAATCCAAACTTAGAATTTCTGTCTGATTAGATATTGGAGATTTACCCAATTGGTTTCTGAATTGGGGCTAATAAAATAATTAGTTATTAAATACTAAGGAGAAATTCTCATTTCTCATAACACATAAATACTAAGGGTATGAATCTCTATGTCATGGAACTGAGAACATGTTAATATGAAGGCAGGAGCAGAGATGGAAAGACAAATATCCTAAGGTTCCATAAATAATGTATGAGTATCTTCAATATTTGATTTTTCCAGCTGGCAGAAATAGTCTAAGGTTGAGGGAATCCTTCTTCCAACCAAGGAGTTCCACCATGACCTCCTTTCACAATCAGGATTATATCATTCTTAGTTCTGTTTTATTGAAACTGTAAAACAGAAATTGGAACTGGAATTTTATTCATTTACCTATTCATTTACCAATATGATGCAGTTAAAAAGTGCAAGAGACAATTTTTGGTAATTAATAATTTTATTGACTATAGTTAGCAAATAATTAATAAAAGGATGGTCATTGGAATTTCTCTAGTGAACCAAGAGAAATCATGGAGGCCTCTCAAGGTTTATACGGGTTCAGAAAAGTTAGTGTTCCCCATAGTCGGAAATAAACTCTGACTGGTTATTAATTAATGAGACAATGACAGATGGGCCTATTCTAATGAGGGGCTGGGGTACGTGATTTTGATAATGATGTCACTCTTACTCCTCTCCCCGAAGACCACCTCAAGCTGTGTGACCTTGGGCAAGTCACTTAACCCCAATTGCCTCATCCTGGGTCATCTCCAGTCATCCTGAAGAATATCTGGTCACTGGATTCAGATGGCCCTGGGGGAGAAGTGAGGCTGGTGACCTGCACAGCCCTCCCTCCCTCAAAACAAAGTCAAGTGTTAAGTCATGTCATTGTTTCTCTGATGGCATGGTCTTCTTCAGCAACGAAGGACGAACACACCTCCAGCTACCCCCCTCGCAAGCTTGCCTGCATAGAGCAGAATGGGCAGAAATTCATATAGATTAGATTCTCTATGTAAAGTTTTGTAGTTGGGTGGGATTCCAACCAAGCATATATCCTGAGGATTTGGGCAATCTTATCTATCAGCAATGTCCTTCAACGACATTATTCAAAGGGTTATATCTGAATGAGGAAATTGAAAGAGGAAACCTTATCTCAATTAATAATTGGTTGTTAATATAAGAGAGAAATAACAATTTCTCTCACAAACATGGATTGAACCTACGCTATAGCATTATGAGCACCCGAACCTAACCAATTCACTTTAGGGGAGACAAGATTAGAGAAATTTGAAAGGAACCCCATTGTCATCTTGAATGACGTTTTGGTTTTGACCGGCTACCTGGCAGTTGACTGAACCATAGATTTCCAGCGGGAAGAGACTTTAGAAATCATCTAGCCCAACCTCCCATTTTTCAGATGAAAAGACTAAGAGATTGAATGGTTTTCTCACTTCTCCAGCCCTAGGTTATCTATCTATCCTCAGCCCCGAAGGCTTACTCTGATCAGGCTCCGGGGCCCAAGGATTACGGTTTGCAAACCCGAAACCTGATTTTCCAGACTCCCCTCGTGTTCTCTTTCTCAATGAGCACCTGCTTTAGGAAAGGCCAGGCGCTGGCTTTCTGGACTGACCAAGGTTTGAAAACCTGATGCCCCGGATCCAAGTTAGCGAAGCTGAGGATGGACAGAGCTCAGGATCCTGGAGAAGAGAGGGCGCTAGATGGGGAATGGGGTGGGGAGTGGGGAGCACGGAGTCCTGGGTCCCTAAACCCAGCAGCGATTGGACAGAATCTGAGAGGGGAAAGCGGGGGAGGGGGAAGAGAAAAGCCCCCTGCATCCCTGGGTTTCCTTCCACAGCTCCAGTTTCCGATGCTCTCCGTTTACCCCGAGGTCCCTTCCCCTCCCTCCCTCATCTTCCTCCCGCCGCCTCCCTTTCCCTTTTCTGCGCATTCGCAGAAGAGGAAGTCACCTGCCAAGTGTTGAAAGGGTAATTCATTTCCTGTGCTTTACCTGAATCCATTCTCTTGTTTCTCCTGTTTGTTCTCCATCCCCCGAAGACCCCCCCGCCCCACAGCTCGCTGTCTACACCGAACTCCCCTCTACCCTTACGTTCCGGAAGGGAATGAATGGAAAGAAAGAGTAGATGTGAGGGCTTAGAGCACCCAAGATTTCAGACTTTTGTATCTTAATTTTCGAAGTCTTGAGGTTTGTGCAAGCAGAAGCAAAGTGATGAGAACTAAAAGAAAGACTGAGCAACTGAAAGGGGGACAAGAGGAGAAATAAGGGAACAGAGGCAGGAAGAAAAATACAAAAACAGATAGACGAATGAAAGGGACAGAGTAGAATGAGATAGGTAAGCAACGTTTCTTTTTCATAGTAAGAGAACAGAGACGGGAAGAAAATTTTAAAAAACAAACAGGTGAGCAACATGTTTCTCTTTCGTAGGAGAAAGGGGATAGAAAAAACTTCCGCCCAACGTGGGGCTCGAACCCACGACCCTGAGATTAAGAGTCTCATGCTCTACCGACTGAGCTAGCCGGGCTACTGAAAAACGACTCTGACCCATATGTCCCAGGAGGCTAGGACTCTTGACTGGCTCAAGCAGATTTGATGTTTCTTTTCTCTTCCATTCTAGGCTTATTTCTTTTGTGGGCTACCTAATTATTAATAGTAAGTGGGAGGAGAGAAGGAGCAGGATGGTAACAAATACACAGAGAAAGCTGTAACTTGAAAAAGGAGAAGTCAACTAAAGTAACTTCCAACCAAAAAAAAAAAAAAAACTGTTTCCGCCCGGTTTCGAACCGGGGACCTTTCGCGTGTGAGGCGAACGTGATAACCACTACACTACGGAAACTAATTAGCGAGGCTTGTTATCCCCCAAGCCCTAAGCAGCTATAGAGTAGCTCAGTATCAGTTGTCCAAATCTAAAGGAAACGCCGTCCCGAACCGCTCCTTGGGATCTTTTTTTGCTTTTTCTTTTCAGATTGGACTTCATGGTACCTAGGACCATCGGCCAAATGTCATCCCTGCTTTCGGGCCCACATTTCACTACTGGCTCGAAGCTCGACTCTTTTGGAGTCTGAAATTTTGGGTACTCTAAGCTCTCACACCCAGCCCTTCACAAAGGGGGAGTGAACATCGACCCAACAGTTCTTGCAACTTTATGTCTTTTAAGTCCCGCAGTCTTACTCTTGCCAGACCCACTGTCCTTCGGTGGGGGTTCACTTTAGAAGCGACTGACCTCCCCCCAAATTCCTCCTCTATGGAATCGTCTAGAGTCCTCCTGACCACAAAGTTCCTGGGCTAGAAAGACCGGAAGGTTACAAGAACGCAGGCGTAAAACTTTCCTCTTGGTCTTCCTGTTCCCACAACTTCACTCCATTTCCGGTAACCGCCTGTTGGTTGGAGCTGCCCAAGACCTCCGTGGGGGCTAGAGTAGCAACGGCGCACGCGAAGTTGGAAGACGCTTCGACGGATGGCCTAGAGCGTCGCCCTTCCTATTCCCCTCCCCCCCTCCAACCTGTGTCTTTCATTGGGGGGGGAGGGGGAAGAGTCTCCAATCAATGCGACGGCCCCGGCCTCCTTAAGTACCATAGAGACCCGGATTTTTCTGTTCCCGCCCCTTCTTCCGCCTCGGGCGCCTATAGGAGAGCCGCTTTTTAGCCCACTTCCTGTTAGCTGAGAGCGCGAGAGCCGGAGAAGAGAGGAGAGGGAGGGGGCGGGGCAGCCCAAGACATAAGGAGCCAAGGAGGGCCCGGGTGGAAGGAAATGGGCGTGCGAAGAGGCCGGAAGTAAAGCAAAGATTACAGGAAGTTAAGGGGAGGAGCTAGGGGTGAGGGGAGGGAACCATATGAGGAGGGGGAAGGAGGAGTTAGGTAGGATTTGCATTCAGTACCCAGACTGAGGAAACAGTCCGGGAGGGCCCGAAATAGTGCCATTTGTCCCTTTTGCAGCATGGGGGTGGGAGTGGGTGGGAAAGGCTATTGTCAATTAGGTTTGTAAATTAGAGCTCCTCGCTTTCTTGGGGCTAAAAACTGTGTTTGTGTGTGTGTGTACGCGCGTGTGCGTGTGCGTGCGCGCGCAGGTGCGCCACAGTGTGTGTTTGGGTCAGGGCACCTCTGTGGCCCCCGTTGGGAGTGGGGAAGAGAAACGGGGGCAGAAAGGGAATTTGGTTGTAGAATCAAAAAGGAAGAATCTCCCTCTTCCCACCCCCTTCCGTTTTCCTGGCCTCCCTGCCCTAGCCCTTGGCAGATAACCCTCCCTGGTTGATTTGAGACTAAGATGGCTGCCGTTGCCATGGCACCCAATCCAGTCCAGACCCTCCAAGAGGAGGCAGTGTGTGCCATCTGCCTGGATTACTTTACAGATCCCGTGTCCATTGGCTGTGGGCACAACTTCTGCAGGGTGTGTGTGACCCAGTTGTGGGGTGGAGAGGATGAGGAGGAGAGGGAGGAGGAAGAAGATGAAGGGGAAGAAGAGGAGGTGGAGGCAGTGGGTGCCAGTGGTGGGTGGGACACCCCCATGCGAGAGGATGAGTACGAGGGGGATATGGAAGAGGAAGAAGTGGAGGAGGAAGAGGATGAAGAGTTTTGGACCAATAGCATCAATGGCCCCACCTGGGACAACATGGACTATGTGTGGGATGAGGAGGAAGAGGAAGATTTGGACTACTACCTGGGGGATGTGGAAGAGGAGCTGAGGGGTGAGGAGGAGGAAGAAGATGAAGATGAGGAGGTATTGGAAGAAGATGAAGAGGAAGAGCTAGAGCCAGCCACCCCTCCACCACCAACCCCTGCTCCTAGGCGCAGATTCACCTGCCCCCAGTGTAGGAAGACTTTTCCCCGTAGGAGCTTTAGACCCAACCTACAGTTGGCCAACATGGTGCAGGTCATTCGGCAAATGCACCCAGCCCCTCGGAGAGGAAGTCGGGGGAACGAACAAGGTGTATGCCCCAAGCACCAAGAGGCTCTCAAGTTGTTCTGTGAAGTGGATGAGGAGGCTATCTGTGTGGTGTGCCGGGAATCGAGAAACCACAAGCAACACAGTGTGGTGCCATTGGAGGAAGTGGTGCAGGAGTACAAGGTGAGAATGAGAAGGGGACACAGTCTTGGGGTGGTAGAAAGGAAGCAGAGTCAGGAAGGGGGAGTAGAGGAGGGTAACTGCCCTTTCCCTGCCAGATCTCATCCCACATTCAACCTTATCACTTCCGCTTCATACTAGAGAAGGCCTACCTAGAGAAACAGGAGGATAATATAGAGAATAAAGGAATAAGCATTTATATAGTACCTACTAGGTGCCAGGCCCTGTGCTGAACACTTGACAAATATCATTTTATCCTTCAGTCAACCCTCTGAGGTAGGTGTTTCGCATGGTAGAAACTGGGATGGCTGTCCTCATAATATTCTGGGCACAATGTCACATTGCCAGGGAGACCACTGCTGCTTTCTGTGGGTCACCTCACAGGTGTTTTTAGCAGTAGTAGTAGTGGTGGTGGTAGTAGTAGTAGTAAGTAGTAGTAGTAACCAAAGAAAACCCTGGCCCTGACAGAGTGATTCAGAGACCTCCTAGAGACAGGGATGGAGAGAGAGAAATTTTAGGAGAAAAATTGGGGAAACACTTCAGGCTAAAAGTAAGCTGATAATTATTCATCTCTCAGGTATAAATCTGGAATAATTAATGAGGTTGGGGAGCTCCTCAAAACCACACCTGTTTCATTCTCTGGCCTTGCTGACTAGTTTAAAGTAATTGGATAGTTTATACTATAAAGCAGGAGACAGAATGTTAGCACCCTTATTGCTTCAACATTAGCCTACCTCTATTTTTTTCCTGAGTAGCTGCTTTTTGAGATCCCACCTTTGAATTCTGTTTATAGATTGGTTGACACCTCATTTATTTTAGGACTTGGCTGTGTTGTTGGACTTTAGCAATGAAGAATTAATTGTATAATAGAGTGAATTGTACATTGAGGCCAAGTTGGGTTTATCTAATTCACAGCATCATGATCCCCGCACCTAACCTAGAATTGTAAACTGCCTGAAGGGGATTAAGTCTTTTTACTTTTTCCTTTGTATTTCTCATACTTCTTTGAACTGGGTTCTCCACAATGGTATGTGAAATTAATATTGGTTCTGAGAATAAATTCAGTACTTGCCCATTCTCTCCAGGCATGCCTCCCAGCAGAATCCTAGACCTGAATTTTAGTTCAATTGGCAACTTTTTTTGAGTTTCTTTTATTTGTGGAGACTTGTACTTAATACTGAATTGGACTTTGATTGGGGAAGGAAAGAGAAGGATGCAAAATTCAACACATGGTTCTTGCCTTTGACAATCTTTGTTCCATCAGTTAGAACGTCATATTGACAGATAGGAACTTATAAAAGTAGTTATAACAGATTGATAATTGTGAATTACTTGATTACTGTAATTATTATAAATTACTTTGTCAAAAGTTGTAAATACAATTCCACTACTGAGAAAAATTATTTCCTTCATGGAATCTTCATTCTCTTTGATTTTGAGGACCACCAGCAGAGTTTACAAGTACTGTTAAGTAACCATTGGAATACTAAGGCAGAGGAGAGAGAAGAGGGGGAGGCAAAATGTGAGAGTAGAAGATTGATAGAGGATAAATGCATATAATGTGGCAGGGGCTGAGCTCTCAGTGGATTTCTGTTGGCACCACACGTATGTTCTTTTCCTGGCCTTGTAATAGCTGTTTTTAAAGAAAAAAATATATCTTCTGTTACATTGTTCACAAAGCATTCCTTATTTAATCACTGTAAAAGTAAAAAGTGGAGAGCTAAACTGGATCTGATTTCCTAACTCTTGTTCAGAAATTATTTACCCTTTATTTCCTTTTACTCCTAACTTTAAATAACTCAAAATAAAACAAATCCCCATTAAAAATAAGACTGCAAACCTAAGTTTTGACAGCCTTTTAAAGAGTTGTATCAAGGTCTTTTCCCTTTCTCTCTGGCATGGTGGGAGGAAATGCAGTATGTTTGATATGCTGCTAACTTTCTTAAAAGAGCAGATAAATCATATGATTCCAATGGAGACAAAAACTGTAGATATCCAGCCTTGTATAAAGCTAAAAGTTCCAGTGGTTTAATAAAGGAAAGGAGTGAGAGGTAAGTGTACATGCAGGACCCTGTCCTTTTTGCTCATTTTGTGGAGAGCATTTTTTTCCATCTAGTGATATACTCATTACAAGCAATTGAAAAAAACCAACTATGTTTGTCCCATTCTTACCATTCACATGTGACAGGCCAAGCTGCTTGGTCACGTGGAACCATTGAGGAAGCACCTGGAAGCTGTGCAGAAGCTGAAGGCCAAGGAAGAGAGGAGGGTCACAGAGCTCAAGGCAGGTGGATGTGATTGGGAGGGTGGGCACAGTCCAAAACAAGAGTGCAGACACTAGGGTAATGAGGGGAATGGGAAAGGGGGAAAAGGGCCTAGATTGGAGATAAAGTGGAGACCAAGGGCCAGATGCTGAGATCTTTGGAGAAGAACAGAAGTTCAATGTGGGAAATGTGATACTAGGAGAGTCTTTGTGAGGAAAGTGGGAAGAGTGATTAGAGAAGAGAAAGAGCAATAAAAAAGAAAATATGGGGTGGAAGGGGATTTGGCGATCATCTGGTCCAGCTCGCCTGTTTTATCAATGAGGAAATTGAGATTCAAAGAAAAACTAAGTGACTTTCCCATGGTCACAAATATGGCAGTAACAGAACTGGAATGAAACACCAGGGTCTCTGAACTCCTTAGTGAGTATTCTTTCACATGTTATTTAGAACAAGAAACCTTGGATGTCGTGTCCCATGGTGAAGGCCAGGAATAAGGGAGAGTAGTAGAAGTGAACTCTTGGTATGGATGACCAAGTGACTCCCTTGTTCCTTTTTATCCTTCCTAGAGTCAGATGAAGACAGAGCTGGCAGCAGTAGCATCAGAATTTGGAAGATTGGCACGATTTCTGGCTGATGAACAAGCTGGGCTAGAACGGCGCTTACGGGAACATCATGAAGTCCAGTTAGGGCGAGCAGGAGCCGCAGCGGGGCGCCTGGAGGAGCAGGCTGCGCAGCTAAGTCGATTGCTGGCTGAGGCACAAGAGCGAAGCCAGCAGGGGGGACTTCGGCTGCTCAAGGTAAGAACAACTTCACATTCTATTACACGTCTTTGTGCCCTTGTTTTCTTCAGTCTCAACTCTTCCCATCTCTGCTGTTCTTTCCTCAGTCAATCAGCATTAACTGAGAACCCATTAAATATAATCCTTAACATATCACTCACTATCAGCAAAGTGCTGAGAATAACAGAGTCCTGGTCCTTGCCCTATCTTCAGTCTAAGATAGAGGAGACATTTATAAATGTTTATTTGATCACATATTAAATTTTATAGGAATTCAGAGCAGAAAAGGTTTGGCCCTGGATGGTTCACATTCTATACTTAGTTATTACAAGGACCTTGAAAGTTGCTATACTTGACAAAAAAATCCCCTCCACGATCCACCTGACATTTAGCCTTTGCCTGAAGGCCTCCAGGGAGAGGATACCTACTCTCCACTGTAGTAGTCCACTGTACTCTTGGACAGCTCAAAATGCTAATAAGTTTTTACTTACAAAAAGCCCAAATATCCTTCTTTGCAACCTCCTCGTATACATCCTAGTTGTTCTCTCTGGGAACAAAAAGAACAAATCTAATCCTTTTTTTTAACCCAACAACCCTTCAAACACTCAAAGACAGCTATCATGTCTCCTCTGAGTTCTCTATTTTCCAGGCTAAACATCCCCACGGTCTGTAACTGAATCTTATATAGCATATACTCAGGGCCCTATTCCATTTAATTCAGTTACCTAGAGATGGCTAGTTTGTGCTAAAAAGTATTCAAAAAAGGCACATTTGTACATTAGAATTTACAAATTCAAAATTGTGAAATATATCTGGGACAAGAACTGAGACTGGTAATCTGTATAGTCCTACCTTCTTGATGGATATGTCTTTTCAGAAAAATCTTGTTAAAAAGCAGTATGGTAGAAGAGTACAGAAGGAGTTGTTCCATAAGTAGAGTTTCTTTTAGGTCATACTGGAATTCATAGGAATCAAAACTTTTTCACTTTTGTAGATATACGTGAGGCCTGTTTTCTAGCATGTCTGTATAACTACAGTTTGGCAGAGGGGAGCAACTCCAGTGCAAAGAAAACTTTAATTTCAATTCACAGATACATATATATATTGAATTCTTATTGTCTGTAAGGCACCATGCTCTAGGTTCTGTTGGAAATAAAAAGATAAATAAATATAATCCCATCCTCAGATATGGAAATAGTGGAAATCGTAGTCTAGTAGAGGGAGTAAGACAAGTCCTTAAGTAAATAAGATACAAAATATAGGGTAAAAATTCATGAAAGGTAGATAAAGAAAAAAGGTGTGATCAGAGTTCAAAAAAGACAGGGTCATTACTGGTAAAGCAGAATTAGGACAGGTTTTAGGAAAGAAGTGACTTGTAAGATTGGCCTTGAAGACTAGGTAGGATTCAGAATGTTTGGCATATGGAAGGTACTCCACAGGTGAAGAAGTGAAAAAATACAGGACATGTGTGGGTGATAGCTGTAGTTCATTTTGATTGAATCAAATGTGTGAGATAAAATTAGAACCAGATGGCTCACAAGGAGGGAAGGAGTCTGAACAGAATCCATTGTTTCAGGAAGCTGCAGAACATTTGTGAGCAGAGGGGGGTCACACAGGGTGGGAAATAGAGAGATTGATCTAGCTTCATTGCATGAAATGCATTGGAAAGGGAGAAACTAGTTTAGAGACTGTTTTAATAGCATAAATAAGAAGAAATGAAAGCCTGGACCAGAGAGAGTGGAGTGGAAAGGAAGCTATGTAGGACATATGTAGGAAGCAAAACTGACTAGGTGGGCACCTGGACTAAGAGGAAGTCTGAGGAGTCAAAAATTACTGAAAGATTCCAAGAGGGCCCCTCTGACCCCTCCATTGGGGGCACAGCTGACAGGCATAGGTAATTTGAGTAGCAGCTCTGAGGAAAATTAAGCACTGTTTAAGACAGGTTGTTTGAGTTGGCAGAAGAACATCAGACAGGCCTGGTCCCAAGTTTGAGAAGTCATTAGATAGAAGTGATATTTGAAATCATGGGAAGAAAGGGGATGGGTGGGCCTTCCTTATTTATTGATGCCTTTCACTTACTCCTCCAAGAAGCACCAATATTGGCTTACTGATTCCCCCATTGAAGTTTTTGCTGCCACTTCCTGGCATGTCTGTATAACTACAGTTTGGCAGATGGTAAAATTTAATTTCACTTCACAAATATATTGAATCATTATTGTCTCTAAGGCACTGTGCTCTAGGTTCTGTTGGGAATAAAGAGATAAATAAAACATAACCCCATCTTCAGATATGGAAACAATGGAAGGAGTCGTCTACTGGGTCTTAGTTACCTAAAGTTTATTAACTATTTCTTGACTGTTAGGCTTTTCAAGATGCTTACCATGTCAAGTTATACTTCACTTGCCAGCCATGGAACCATTAAAGAGCTCCATCTTTGACCCCTGAATGAAAATGATTCTCCTCTGTCTGACAGTCAACAATTTTGTCTCTGGTTTTCCTGCACTGACCTTTGTTCAGGGCCAACCTCCACCAAACTATGGGATCCTGGCTTTTCACTTAGCTTTTCAGTTCTGTAGGTAGCTCTCAGAATGCAAGTTGCAGTACTGTTGCTGATCTGCCTTAGTATAAGGAGTTAAATCAACAGTAGTTGTCTACACCTAAGATGTAAAACTTGCAGCCCAGGCCATGGCCTGACTCAGATTAAAATGTAATTGAAAAATGTTTAAGAAAATAAAAATACCATACAACATAGATAATGTTTACTTGTGGTTTTCTAAATCAGTGGCTGGCCCACAGGGATCTGTTTCTATTTGAGTTTGTTCTACAATGAAATCATAGGTCTGGTCCATAGAAAGAGCGAGTATGGTATTAATTAAAGGTAGGAACACTGGACTTGAGTCCTCAGATCTCTGTTTGCATCCTGGGACTAACTAACTACATGGCCATGGGTTAGCTCATCTGTGAGCTCGTTTCCTAACCCTATAAAATGCCTGTATAATAGCCATACTTGTCACTTCACAGCATTCCTCTTAGGGAGATGTTTTATAAGCTAGAAAGCACTGTATAAATGCACACTGTCATTATAGGACAGGGTTATCTGCAGCTTTCAGATCCTTTTGTCTGTGAAGGCTTCATGGATGAGATGGGACTAGAGCTATGTGTGAAGAATAGCTAGCATTCAGATAAGCAGAGATGAAGAAAAAGCACATTTCAGGCATGGATGACAATAAGAGGAATAGATGAGGCAGGAATGAGTTTATTGGGGTAACAGTGAATAGACTAGCCTGATTGATGCCAAAAGTGGCTTGTCAAGGTCGTTTTTAAATATGATTAGATAGTAGGATCTGATTATGAAAAGCTTTGAAAGCTATATGGAATCAAAATTTTGAGACAAGTATGGATTTGATTATCTAGTTCAAATCTCCTCTTCCCCCTTTTTTTTTTAAACAAATGGGTCATTGGATACTCTGGGGGATTAGACAGTTTGCCCATAGTTAGTGGCAGAGTTTGAACTAGAACCCAAGGCCTCTTGACTTAGTTTCTTGTTCCTTCACATTCCTCAGTACTCATACCATGCTAGGCTACCATAGGATCCTGAATAGGATAGTAACATGATAAAAATGGTATTTTAGGAAGATTAATCTAGTGATTTGTTACATAGAATGAACTGAATTAGGGAGAGACCGACTGCAGAGACCAGCTGCAAAGCTTTTATAGACTTCAGTTCCTGGATTAGGACAGGAACAGTGAGAATGAAGTATAATAGAATGTTATATTCAGGAGTCTGAGAGGTATTTTGTAAAAAGAGGTCATGGAAGACTTCCCACACATTGGCTCTAGGGATTGCAGGAGAGGGAAAGATCCAGTATGAATTCAATGAGTTAACATTGCCTTGTTCTCCCCTTCTTTCTTCTTAAAAAAAGTTTTAGTGATAGATATCCTTTGTTTTTACATCACAATGATTTCCTATTATACACCTCCACTTTACTGATCAATCCATATGACAAAGAAAAGCTGACATAGGGACCAAATCTGACAATCCATATGGCATTCCTCACCCATTCTCCCCTACCTCTCCTAAAAAAGGCAGTCATAGGATCATAGATTCAAAGGTCAGGGACCTTAGAGGGCATCTCATCCAACCATGATTTTCACAGATGAGGGAGTTGAGAGAGGCTAAGTGACTTGCTCATGGTTGCAAAGCTGGTAGTGAATCGGATTTGAACCCAGGTCCTTTGGCTCCAAATTCAGTATTTTTTCTACTGTAACATGATGCCTACTTAAGTGTCATTATTTGTTTTCCAGAACTAAAGATTGGTCATTATAATTACAGAGAATTTGGCTTCCTTTCAGTTTTCTCTGTTTATATTATTGTTGTCATTAGGTATATTCTCCATCTCTTCCTACAAGTCTTTCACTGAATTTCTTTTAATTTATTACTCCTCACAATGCCAATAAAATTCCCTTATATTCATATACCATTAACTTGATTTCCAGTTTTGTGATACTACAAAAAGTGCTGCCCTGAATTTGGTGCTTGTGCCCAGTAGTGGAATCCCTGTGTCCCCCTCATCTTCATTCTCCCTCCCTCATCTCATTTTCCTTCTGTCTTACTCCTTGGTCTTTTCATTACCTTCTCATCCATATGGAGATTCCCCAGGGCTCTCACCTGAGCTCCTCTCTTCCCTTGTCAGTTTCGCTCTTGCCTGTGACCTCACTTATCTTTTCTATGTAAGTTACTCCCAAAGCCATATATTCAGATTTTTCTAATTTTTTTCTGATTTTTCTCTAATTCACCAGGCCTTCATTTCCAGCAGCTTCTTAGGCAATCCTTGCTATTGACACCTTCAACTCAACATTGAGTTTAAAATCGAAGTTGTAATCACTCCCCTCTTCCCATGCTCTGCCCACTTTTCTGATTTCTTTTTCTCTTGATTTCTTTTTGATGGTTCTTCTAATGAGCCAGACTAAAAACCTTGCAATTGTCTTTGACTCTTGAATTTCACTCACGCTTGGGCAGTCACCGGATGCTGTCAGTTCTCTCTCCAAAGTCCTTCTGCCATCCTCTCCTCTCCATCACATTGCTCACATATCAGTCCCTCTGGCTTGGACTGTTGTAATAGTATTTCTGTCTAGTGGCTTTGCCTCTATTCCCACCCTCCTCTAATAAACCCTAATAAACCTCATACTCAGGTCTCACCATGTCATTCCCCTTCTCAGGAACATCTGAAGGCTTTTTGTTGCTTGTAGGATAAACTGCAGACACCTTAGTTTACGTATTATAGCACTCCAAAGTCTGACCACAATCTCAAATAATTGCAATCCAGAGAAACCAGACTAGTAGCTGTCCTCCAGTCTTACCCTGCCCCCTTTTCCCCTCCATGTATTTGCGGAGAACATCTCCTAAGCCTAGAATGTAGTCCATCTGCCTAGTGAAATCATTCTTTCCCCTCAAAGTCCAGTTATTTACCACCTCCTTCATGCCTTCTCTCACCCCCAAGTCTCCTTCCTTCTACTTCTGCTTTTCCTCCTCAGCTAAAAGTAAACTCTTACATTTTTTTATGTACTTTATCTGGATCTCTCGCATATATTCTACCTTACATTATGCATATTTGTATAAGTGTTTTATCTTTCCTCCCGTCTCATACTAAACTCTTTGAGGTCAGGGATTATGTTCTTTTTTTATCTCTGTGTCTTTATACAAACAACTGTTTAATAATTACTGAGTTGAGTAGAATCTAGGATCCCTGAAGTGATAGTACTTTTTGACAGAAATAAATATACTGAATGAATAGTAGAGGGCTATGAACAGTTTTGATGTTTACTCACATTTAGGAGGCAGGAGGAAGAAAAATGATTAAAGGAGATTAAGGAGTATCAAAAAAGGAAGATTGCAGTATCACAAAAGCCAAGGGAATAAAGAGTTTAAAGAAGTGTCATCAGTGTTAGAAGTCAAGGACAAATGGCATTTGAACTTCACAAGGAAGGTTATTAGTGGCTTCAGAGTAGTTTCAATAAATTTGTAGAGACAGAAACTAGAGTATGAAGTTAAGAAAGAAATAAGAATGTCAAATGTGGAGCCACTTTGAGGAGTTGGGTAAAGAAGGAAAAGATTGGATGCATAGGAAGAATAGTTGGGTCAACTAAAAGGCACAAAGGAAAGGAGACTATGGAAAAGGCGAGAGTAAAGAGGCTAGAAAGGAATAGGTGGCATTGAGGGCAAATGGAGTGTAGCATTTAGATAGATTATATTTACAGAAAAGGGAGCTTCTTTTGAGAAGGGAAGAAAGTATAACTTGGTAGATGTATGGACAGTGTCCCTTAATCTCATTTCAGGACTGGACTAGATAATTTTCAAGGCCCCGTTCATCCATGACATGCTGTAATATATTGATCTAAATGTGGTAGTACAGAAGGGAACTCTGTAATTTAAGGTGCAAGGTTATTCACTAAATAAGGGCAAACAGTTGGAAGTTTAAAGGAGAATACCTGAAAGTAACTACTTTGGGAAGTATATTAGAGAGTCAGAGATGAATGAAAGAATTGCCAGAGAAATAGATAGGTCAAGACCTAAGGATAGCATAAAGCTTAACTGGGACCAAATCTTAAAGGTTGTGTTGCTTTTAACAATTCTCCTTGACCTGAAGAGCAGACAAATGGAATGATGACACTGGTTGGAAGTCATGGATTATCAGAGAAGGTGGGAGAACAGAGAAAAATAAAAGAGAATAGTGAATTACCTCTGACAAATTTTTCATCCTAAAACAGCTTTTCTCCAGTCCCCCAGCATATATTTCTGGGTTACTTCCCACCAAAACAGTCAGTATATACTTAGGCATGAACTATTAATATGAATTTGCATTCCATAATATAACTAGGAAGATAAACCTACTGTTGTTAGAGGGAAAATCATAAAACACATTCTAAAGCAAATAGAAATGATACATTGGAGTTGTATCTTTTGGATTATACCTGTTACCACTCTCCTACATTATTGTGAATCTTAAAGGGACAGTTGTATTAAATTGTCTTTCCAAAGTAGTAGAAGACTGAGATTATTCAACCTGAGGAGAATGGATCCAGTCATTATGGAAACTGAGTAGTGGACCATGAGTGTTTAAGGCTTACTGTCAGAATGAGAAGGAATGGAGTTACATTTCAGTAGGTGGGATATTAAGTCAGACTTGCTCTGGGCCAAGTGTCCAAGAGAAGATGTGACAGTTATTTTTTATTTAGGGTCCCTTAAACACGGAAAAGACCCTCAATGAATGGCAACATGAGTTAAGTAACTGGAGGTACAGGGGGGTGGAGATGAATTAAAATGCCTTCATTTTTCTCAAATGTCCCCAAAGCTGGCCCTTCTATTCCAGGCTGGAGATCTAGGGGAATAAGGAAACCAACTCTGAGGGACTGACTTTATCTTTCTTTCTCCTTCCTTACTTTTTGTCTCTATTATTCTCAGGACATCAAGGAGACTTTTAATAGGTGAGTTTCTATCCCTCATAATCCTGAATTCCATAGAATACAGATTTTAATTAGAACCACAGTATCTGGTTTCGTTGGCCCTGACTCTCCTACATACCCTGTTAACCCTGACCAGATATCTGGATCTTCCCTTATTCCCCTCCCTGGACTCACACATCTTGTACCCAGCCCCTGAATCCTAGTCTTCCTTTTTCAGGACTCAGATGTCTATCTCCCAGTCCCCAGTTCTCCTCCCCTATCTTTCCCTCTCCCTTCTGGGACTTTAGTATATCAACCTCTAATCCTCTCCCAGGTGTGAGGAGGTACAACTGCAGCCTCTAGAGATCTGGTCCCCAGATCCCAGCCATCCCCACAGTCATGACTTCTTGACAGATGCCATTGTGAGGAAGATGAGCCGGATGTTCTGTCAGGCTGCCCGAGGTACAGAGAATTCACAAATCATATACCTTCATTCATCCCTGTACAATCTAGAGCCAGAGTTTGGGGAAAGTGGGTGTATATTGATGGAATGGAAGGGAAAAATACATGGGTGATCTTTGTACTTTGAATGTAGGACCTAAGGGTCCTAGAAAAATGGTTAGAAGTTGGGGGATAGAACTTGAGGACAGGATTACTGGTTCTTTAAAGGGCAACAAGAATCTTAAGTCAAGACAACTAGGTATGGAAAAGGGGAAGAAATGGAACTGAACTAAGTGAACTTTGAAATCTCTCCTTTCCTTCTCATTCCAGTGGACCTGACTCTGGATCCTGACACTGCTCATCCAGCCTTAGCCCTGTCACCAGACCGACGCGGGGTCCGTTTGGCAGAGCGGCGCCAGGAACTCCCCGACCATTCCAAACGATTTCCAACTGAATGCTGTGTGCTGGGTGCCCAGGGCTTCCGCTCTGGTCGCCACTATTGGGAGGTGGAGGTGGGGGGGCGGCGTGGCTGGGCTGTAGGGGCTGCTCGTGAGTCAACTCGTCATAAGGAGAAGGGGGGCCCAATAGGGAGTTCTGGGGGTGGTAGTGGGGATGCCACACCATCCCGCCATCACCATCGCCGCAGAAGGCCCCATTTGCCCCAGCAGCCAATGTTTCAAAGGGAGGTATGGTGTGTGGGCACCAATGGGAAGCGCTACCAGGCACAGAGCTCAACTGAGCAGACACCTTTGAGCCCTGGTGACAAGCCACACCGATTAGGGGTATACCTGGACTATGAGGCAGGACGACTGGGCTTCTATAATGCGGAGACTCTGGGACATGTACATACCTTCTCAGCTGCCTTTCTGGGTGAGCGGGTCTTCCCCTTCTTCCGGGTGATTTCCAAGGGCACCCGAATCAAACTCTGCCCCTGAAGCATCCCAGCGCTTGCTCCCCCTCCCCCGAACTTCCCTTATCTCGATAGAGGCTAAGGGTGAGTCCTCAAGCTGGGGAGGATGGTTCTCTTCTGCACCACTACTCTTTTTCTCCTAGGTTCCCACCTCTGGTTTTCATTCTCCAACCTTCTCTGTCCTCTCATCCTTGTCTATAGTTGGGTATGGGTCCCTGAAAGCGAAAAAATTGTTAAGCATCTACTTTCTCCTCTGTTTTCTACTCTTCAATTCCACTTCTATTACTTGTCTACCCAAAAGGATTTTATTTAGAGAGGGGAACGTTTGAGTTTTTTTGTTTTTGAATGGGATGAGACCCTTCCCCTCCACCTTTCTGTCAGCTGTCTGTAGCTGAGGGGGATATATGGGGAGGCTGGGTTCCTCTAAGGTTGTCTCTCAGATCAGAACCATAATGGTCATCACCCTCATGATTTTATTTTTCACCTGTCTCTGCCTCTTCCTTCACTCCTTCATATCCTGTTCTGCTGCTCACTTGCCTCCCACCTTCATTTCCCAAAGGAAAGTTTGTCACCAAAAATGTGACTCGTGTTCTCAAGCCCAGATTCCCCTTCCCTCTCCCCAGTTTGCAGCTTGCAGCATCCCCTACTTGGCAAAGCCCGAGAGGGGAGGTAGGGAATGGTTTGATCCTTTGAGAAGAGTCTTGGGCATAGTCTATATTTTTCTAGAACCCTCCACTTCCAATTTGGAGGCTTATTCCAAGTTGGAGGTAAGCCCCTCCCACTCCCTATTTCTTAGCCTCCTGCCTTTCTCTGTACTGCTCTTTGGCCGAGGTTGGTTTGGGGTGAAATTGAAGGGTGGGAGTGGAATGGTGTGTAGAAACGAACAATAAAAGTTTACTGCTTTATCAGTTTCAGTGAGTAGTTTTATTTTGGTGGTTTCTGGGTAAAGATGCTGCCTAATTGGCTTAATTTCTTAATGCTTTTCCCCTCTGCCCTCCATCCCATTCCCCCCTTTCACCTTGCCATTATAGTTAGCCCCTTCCAGTGAGTGGAGGGCCCCACTGCATGAAGTAGGGGTACATGGAAGTAATGAGGAAACTGAGCTATCGCACATGGGTCTCAAGTTTTAGGGGAGACCACCCTTCAAAGATCCCCTTCTCATTACTTGATTTTGTTCTTTGGATCTCTTTCCTAAGGCTCCACCTTGATTACCTTAAGTTTTTCTTATAATCAGTTCTTTTCTGCTTCTTTTCCCTATCTTCCTTTTTACCTTTGATGTCCATATTTTCCAGATAAGATCTCATTCTCCATTCCTGCCTCACACAACACCATTTTCTCAACCCATATTAAATAGGGATCTTTCTTGCCCCTTCCCCCCCTTCAAGCTTTCCATTCTTTTTGGGGCCTCTCCTTTTGCTGTTTCCTATCCAGTCATCTTAACCATTTAAACAACTTATCTTCCCCTCATACTTAGGATTTTCCTCCCCTTAGCCCATCCCAGACATCTAAAAAAACACCCCCTACTCTGCTTTAACACTAAGGAAACTGGATTAACACTAACACCCAATAACTAAAGGAAATAAACCATAAGAAAGATACAATTCACAATGTTTTTAAAGAGCATTGTTAATTGAGATGGAAAGAAGTCATCTAAGTCCAGTAGTGTGAAGTTCAAGTTAAAATGCTGTTCACTAAAAAGCCTTGTAAGCAGCCTAGTGCTCCTAGCATAATTACTCAGAAAACCTTTAAACATTTCCTAGTTACATTTCAATTTGATCTGGCCACCTGTTTGACCTCTCTGATTAATCATTTTACAGATAAGCACACAGGCACAGAAACAGTTAAGTGACTTAGTCAAACAAAGCCCTAATTCAGATCCAGGCCTCTAAGTCCCAAGTACATCTGTAAGACTGCTTTTATTTCCTTTGCTACCTAGCTGTTCCTAACACCTCAGATTTTTTTCAACAGACATAACTAAAAAATCATTGTATTAATCCTTTCCCAGTGAGCGTAGGGAAAATTTGGTATATTTGGTTTGGTTGGAGGTGTATGGGCATATCAATCAATAAACATTAAGTGCCTACTATGTGCTAAGCACCAGGGATACAAAAAATGGGAGAAGACAATTGCTGCCCTTAAGCTCACAGGTATTATAGGGGGAAAAAACCATGCAAACAAATAAACTAACAAGCTACATACAAGATAAATAGGAAGTAATCTACAAAGGAAGGCGCTACAGTCAAAAAGTTGGAAAAGGATTCCTTCCAAACATGAGATTTTAATTGGGGCTTAAAGGAAGTCAGTAGTTAAAGGGGGAGTGTTCCAGGTACAGGGACAGGCAGAAAAATGCCCAGGGTATTTAAAATGTGTCTCTAGTGCTATGTTAAACTAAAGATAGAACTCCCAAGTGTGTCCGTTTTAGGTTTAAATGAAACTGGGAAATGGTTAATTAAGAATACAACAGATATTAATTTGTGATTTTCTAAGCCAATGCAGCCTACAGGGATCCATTTCTATTTGAGTTTGACACCACTGCTGTAGCGAATATGCTTGAGTGTTTAAATATGCTTCTTTAAACAAGAAGCAGTTTTCTTTTAGGTAGTCCTTGTGAAAAATGCAGTTCCTTTTATCAGCAGCTCTTTTTTCTGCCGGTAGGTATTCATCTCTCCCAAATTTAGTTACTGAATTGGGGTTCTGTACTAGTGCCAGGTTCCACCCTCTGCTACACTTGTTAAGAGTAATCAGTCCTGCTTTGTTACACTTTGGATTCTGGGCTGCTGACCTAAAATCACCATTACCAGGTTCCAAGAGCTGGATTTTCAAGTCTCTAAATGGATGGGGCCCTAAAGAACACCTAGGCCTGGTATGTCCTAGTCTGCTTAATGTTGACAGTCTGGAATTTCCAAGATCCCAGCCAATCCTGGGGCTTTGCTTTTGGCTCTTGCTGCCTCCCCACACAAAACTGCAAGCTCCAGATGTCCCTGGTTGTGCTAGGATTATACCTTACACGGCCACTTTCCTGCTCATGGATTTCTGGCTGATATTCTTTGACCTTTGATTTCTTAAGTATTTGATCTGATGTCAACTAAAATATTAGGTTATATGGAAGCTGAATTGTCTGTTTTCCATTCTTGGACAGCAATTTTAAGCAAACTTGGACAGAAATTTTAAGTAAATGTTTAAATATCCTTTTCCTTGCCTCATGAACTTCAAGCATGTTTCCTCATTTTTGCAGCCCACCCACCTCCTTAAGTTAAAAAAAAAATACCTTCACTCTGCTTACAACTTAGCACAGAAAGCTTAAAATAATTGTTTCTAAGTCATGTCTCAATTTTGTCCCTGAATAACAGTGCTCTCTAGTACTCAAGTGAATTTAGATCTCATCAATGTAGGTATTCACTTTAGTAATGCATATCAAAATCCCATTCAAGCATGTTTCCTCATTTTTGCAGCCCACCCACCTCCTTAAGTTAAAAAAAAAAAAATACCTTCATTCTGCTTACAACTTAGCACAGAAAGCTTAAAATTCTAAGTCATGTCTCAATTTTGTCCCTGAATAACAGTGCTCTCTAGTACTCAAGTGAATTTAGATCTCATCAATGTAGGTATTCACTTTAGTGATGCATATCAAAATCCCATTCCTTCAAAGCTACCAGAGGTGACCTACACCTCAGTCATGGTCCTTTCATTTTCTCTTGGCATTCAGGATACCAAAAGATACTTCTTTGCTGACATTTGCTTCTTCTCACAATTCCAAAATGCTCACTTATTTAATAACTTCAAAACTCATGTTACTTGGCAATTCTAACATTATGTCAATCCTTTTGCCCCAGTGCAGTCTACTCTAGACATCTGAGCTACCTTTCCTAGGAAACAATGTTACAATATATTGGTACCAAGACAATCTTGATATTTTATGTTTATCTAAGTTCCAAGTTCCAGAGTCCAGAACCTATTATATAGGATCTTAGGTCTGCAAAATTAGATTAGTAGTTATTCCTGTGATTTTACAAAGAAGGGTTGGTTGACACACAAAGAGAGCCCAAGATTTATCACCCATCTGGGGACTGGAGGGTATATTAATTACCTGGTACTGTTAACTGGCAAAAAACAAAAAAAAAAAAACAAAAAACAAACCCACAACCACCTTGACTGATGTCTGTGATCCAGGGAAGCAAGGTCACACTAATGGGCAGAATCACAATCCCCAAACCATGATCTTGACACCAATTCCACTGGTATTTTACCATTATACTATACTGCATCTCATGTTCAAACACATTTAAATCCTCATGAGGAAGAGGCCTTTGAGACCCAGTCACCATCTACCAAAAGTACAATTGACTTGGAAACCCTGCTCTTTGGAGGGAAGACTCCCTTGCCTCAGCCCCCTTGTCAAACAGTCCATCAGCACACCCTAACTGCCACCAGAAGGGGCTGTTAAGGTGCTGGGATAGCCTAGGATGTTGAGTTGTCAACTTAGAGTAGACTATCACTAATGGGAGGTCTTTACAGACCATCCAAATCATCAACCCCAACTCCCTGTGATTACTTAATGAGACTGATTATCAGTGAACTAACAATCCAATAAAAACTTTTCAATTTATTTTAAAACCACAGTTGGGTACACAAATAGCTTATTACCAACTCAAGCACTACACATTTATCTTCCAAAGCTATCACATTAATATACTTTCATCTTTGCACCATCTCTAAGTAGCTTAAGTGTGGAAAGGTTTATTTATTTCCTCTACATATGACAAATTGGTCAGGCAGACTAATTAGGCAGACCTTTGGTTTTTGTAGCTTTGTATACAAGAGTATCTTACAGTCCAAAAACTAACTGAGAACACACACTAATTAAGTAAATATACAGAACACTCAAAATAAAGGATAAAACAAAGTATGTCATGACAAGCTAGACAAATTCTAGGAATTTTGATTGGAAGAAAAAGATCTTTGCTTCAATTATCTCTGAAAAATCTTATTATGACCAAGAAAGTCACTCCTCTAATAGCAATAGTCAAAGGATACATTTTTCACAAGAAATTAAAGGCCTGCTGCAGTTTTTATAATCCCTTTCCTGTTCTGCAATGCCTGTAGAAATGGCCACTTTAAGTTACATTGAGAATAAAAATAAAATCTAGGTTTAATACTAGGTTGGATGAGGTTTAACACTACGTTGGAGGCTAGCTAAAAAAGGGTGCCACGTTCCTGTATAGAAAATAGTTTATTTTCCATCAAGAAAACCATTTCCTGCATACTCCAAAAATGAGTATTTATTGCTTTTTCTTATTCCCATGACTATAATTAGCCAATGATCCTGCCCCCAAAGTCTGTGTTCTTCAGTAATCCCATTCTTTTTTTTATCTTAAGAATCTGTCACTTGCCAGCTCTTAAGACTAAAAACACCACCTCTTCTCCCATCAGGGAGATACAGGAAAGTAAGTACCACAAGTGTCTTCAGAGCTAGAGCTCTGTTGAAAAACCAGATCAACCAATCAAAAAAAAAAAATACAACTTCATTTTTTCAAAAGGCAAAAATCAAGGTCTTTATTTCAAAATCTGAGTTATGGTTGACCCCTTTACCGAGTGCCAATGGTCACTTGCCACACCCGTACCAAGTTGTCTGTGTATCCAGCAAAAAGTGTCTGCAGGAAGAAGACAAATACAATTTGTCACACCCACGCAAATCGCAAAATAAAATTCAATCTTCTCTCCCCCTTTACAGAGTAGGGAACCCTACCCTAAGCCCAGTAGCTAGTACCATCCCTTGGAAATTTTTTTTTTCTTCTAAATTTAATTTTCTACATGCACTTTTATCTCCTGAACTGGAATGGAAGCTCCCTGAAGTCAGGAACCAGCACATTGTAAGCACTTAATAAATAAATGGTTGTTGAATAAATGAGCCACAGGGAGGCTTGCGTGAGGATGCACACCCTATCAAAAGATGCCATTCTATCTACCCTTTCATTTCCCAGAAAAGTGAACTGAGATATAGAATAACTTGCCCTCAGTATTATTAAGAAGGAAATGGAAAAGGCAACATCCAAATCCAAGTTCACCTTGCTTCTTCAATAAATTACATTTCCAAGCACTTTACCCAAACCCAGGGACAGATGCAAGGACTGCTTTCAAAAATCCCTTTCCAACATCTAAGGGTTCAAGGGTTCCTTGAGACAATCAACTCTGTCAGAGAAGGCAGGGTGTACATTTACCTGGCCATCAGCAGACCAGGCTAAGGATGTGCACTGGGGAGGCTCAGCCTTGCTGCTGGTACTGATCACTTCCTGCTTAAGCTCATCCACAATGATTTTGCCCTCTAGGTCCTGAAATTAACAAAATCAATTAGAATTACACCATGCATTAAGGTTTCATAAAGTGTGTGTGTGTACACATACATACATTTCCCACTTGATTTTTATTTCATTTGACACTCACAACCTTGTCCAGTAAATATTACCCCTATTAACAGAGGCTGTGACTAAGTATTGGAGGCAGGAGTAGAAACATTTCTCTCCCATGGCACACAGGGATACAGTAACTACTTCTGAATACCAAGCACTACCAAGAGAGGTGTGGGGGTATCAGACTCCAGGAAGTACTAAACTATCCCATAAGACACTTCAGCTCTTTTCTCTCCTTAAAGGATACAGGAGAGATGACATAGACATATACAAGATCACTCCACACAAGCTCAGGAAATATCCCAGACCCTCTACTACTCTTAACTTCAGATCTCAAGGAGCCAGGAGATTGCTCAGAAACAGCCTCTGGGTTTCAACAGGGTCAGTCAGATGGCATGTTGGGTTTCATCATAGCTCTATCTAGGCCCCTTCCACTAACACTTCTCTGAAATCTAGGCAATTTGAAACCCAACACTCACCCAGATCTTGATGCTGGGCCCAGTGGCAGCACAGAGCCAGTAGCGATTGGGGCTGAAGCACAGGGCATTGATTATGTCACCACCATCCAGAGTATAGAGGTGCTTACCCTCATTGAGGTCCCACAGCATTGCCTGACCATCCTACAAAAAGAATACGGAAATATTCCCATACAGTTCATTTCCTGCAGTCAGCCCATTTCATTCCAGTCTCCCCTTTTCCTCCTCTGGAACTACCTATGACTCTTCAACTCCTGTTACTTTCCTTGTTCCTATAGAGGCTGAAGGAGCCAGGATACAATTAACTTTACTCTTCTAGCAATCCCAAGAGGTTAAATGAAGTACCAAAAAATCATAAAGGCAGTGATAACTGCAATTCTGGTTCTAACTACAAACCCAGCAGTCCCCACTCTACTGTACTGGTTCCCATGAACAAGAATAAATGAATCCCCTTCCGACTAGTACCCTTGAAATTCAGTTACCACTTACTAAGATTTTCTTACATTCAACTCTTGGGTAGCTTTCCTCCCACCTCTCATACCTTGCCTCCAGAGGCACAGAGAGAGCCATCAGGAGAAACTGTAACTGTGTTAAGGTAGCCTGTGTGGCCAATGTGGTTTGTCTTCAGTTTGCAGTTGGCCAAGTTCCAGACCTAGGGATATGAGTGAGAGAAAACACAGAAGAGTTTTAGAGGGAGGGGTGTGCTCTGCATATAGAATCTACATAACTAACAATTTTCAGCTTTGCTGAAGCTGATGATCAGAGACCAGTGATGAAAATCCAATAGAAATGACTTTAGAATAGATTTGTCATTCTCAAGGGTAAACACAATATGCCTTCAGTTTAATACTAACTTATACTCTAAAAAATCTATCAGTCATACAATCAGCAGTAGTAAGTTGTACAAGGATTATTTCTCCCATTTTATAGACATCAAAAATCAACACCCAGATAAATTAAGTTACTTAGGTCATATAAAGCTGAGTTGAAAATGTTAACCAGGCCTTTGGATTTCTTAGCTTGCCTAGATGTTCAATATATAAGAACCATTCAAACTAGGGATAATTTCCTAATTCTGAGTTACAGATTGGTATGAATTTGATATCCAAGATATAAAAGAAATTGACACATACCTAATACCCAGAAAAAGCTAGTCCTCAAGCAGTCAAAGGATAGGAAACTTTAAAAAAATGCAATTTTTCAACAAAAGAAATCCTCCATTATCAATACAACCACAAATTAAAACAAAATAAAAGTTTTATCTCACATCTACCAATCTAACAAAATGAGAAGCAAAAGTATTACTAGAAGAATGTTCGGAAAATAGCCAACAAATACACCGCAGAACTGAGAATTGGTCCCACAATTCTGGGTCAAAATTTCTGCTATAAGAGAAATATCTAAATTATTTGTAACCTTTCAACTCAGTGATACAACTGGGCACAGAATCTCCAGGGGGATTAAAGTAAAGCTTCCTTTATCAACCAAAATATTCACAGCAATACCTTCTGGAAGCTGTAAGAAGAAACAAAATTGGTGACCAAATGACTGGATAACTGAACTTACACAAATGTAACTGAATGTTATTGTACTGTAAAAAACAAAGGAATTCAGAAAAAAAAGGGGGAAATACAAACTGATAGTGATATAAAAAATAAAGAACAAAGTGTGTCTTTAGTCATGCCTTCAGGAAGTGAAGATACTGTATTAGTGAAAAGTGTCAGAATTTTAACTGATCAGAAAAGGTGCCAAATTCAGGAGCAGGTTAAGAACACACTAGTAGTCCAACATCCAGATCAATCTCAATCACTCTCACCTTCACCAGCTTGTCCCAGCCACAGGAGACAATGATGGGGTTGCTGCTATTGGGTGAAAAACGGACACAGGACACCCACTCTGAGTGGCTCTCATCCTGTGGGATATTCAAAGGGGAAAAGTTAGGCACAATTATTCCTGTCCCTGTCCACTGCTCTAAGGCTATGATTCAAAATGACTGACTGGATGAGACAAGACTGTGCCACACCCATGCATGCACCAAAGTGGGAAATAACCTTAAAGTCACTGTAATTCCAGCACTAATTATTTGTTACAGTAACCACCTCATCTGAATTCATGTCCCCACACCACTCCTACCTTTCCCCCTCACAGACATTTAGAGAATTTCAGAGATGGAAGTCCATTTATACTATTCCTTGCTCAAAAGATGAAGTTCTTAAGTATGAAAAGGGTACACTTATTTGCGTACAAATACCACCACTCCTATTAAATGAAGGGCTTTCATACTTCTTTGGGGTGGGGGTGGGGGGCAGGGAGAACAGGATGGAGACAAATAGGGTTAGTCATACCACATACAAACAGACTCCTAACTGAGCTTATAGTGTAATAAAATCCCAGGTCTTTGACACAAATTGTGTATATTATACAGTTATGAATCCCATACTGACTTTTTACCTGTACAGTGTATTTACAGACACCCAGGGTATTCCACAGCTTGATAGTCTTATCCCTCGAACCAGAGACAATCTGACGGTTGTCGGAAGAGAAGGCTACACTCAGCACATCCTTGGTGTGACCAACAAAGCGCCTGGTGGTAGTGCCACTAGATGGAAAGACAGTATTCCTCTCAAATATTACAAATTCCCTTTCAAGAACAGTCTTCCACATCCCCTCTTCTATACTGGATTTTTTTATAGCCTCCTACATCTTTATAACCCACCAGGAAAAAAATGACCCCTTCTTTATGCTAGCTAGAAGCCCTTAATAAAAATCTAGCTCCAAAGACTAATACTGGCCCCAGAAACCAAGATAATGAAACACCTTCCTCCCCTGGACGAAGTGAGTAGGGGAAAGAGATAGGTACAAAATCTTGTATACAAGTAACATTTGATGTCACTTTGTTTCACCTATTTTTCTTTGCAATAAGGCAGAATTGTGGAGTTGGAGAGAACATTGGGAAGTCTTGTTGAAAAATATCTAAGCCTAGTTTTAAAGATCCCATCAGAATTGCAGGACTTGTCTTCAGTCCCCAGGGGGGGTCAGGTGACAATGTCATACTTTCATCACAGGGAGATCATGAATTCTTTTCTCCTAACCTCAGATCAATTCTCCTGGCTGCCATTTATTCACTGGCTCAATCCAGACCACAAGAACTTCTCCAATTACTTAGCCTTTATGAAACTAATGGTCCAATTCTAATGAGCAGTTATTTTACTCAACATCTCCTAGGACTATTCTTCCCTATTCAAACTATTATCCCACCACTTGGACCACACAATAATTTTCTTTAACTGTTCAGCCCTTTCAGTTATGTCCAACTCTGTAACCTCATCTGGGTTCCTTCTCTAGCTCCTTTTACAAGCTGAGGAATGAAATCAAACATGGTTAAGTGACTTGCTCAGGATCACAGTTGCTAAGTAAATAATTCTATGGCCCTTCTAAAGTTCACTTCTTCCTCTTTTCTATCCCACTTACCCTTTGCTAAGGACCTAGAGGTTTAATACCTAACCCAAGAGGTAGCCATTCAAGTAAGTACTTACGTTGTGAGATCCCATAGTCTTAGAGTGCCATCCCAGGAGCCTGAGAGTGCAAACTGGCCATCAGAGGAAATGACCACATCACTAACAAAATGTGAGTGACCTCTGAGGGCACGCTGGGGGATCCCATAGTTTGTCTCATCTCTGGTAAGCTTCCACATGATAATAGTCTTATCTGGATGGGAAGGAATAAAGAGAAAAGATGAGCAAATTAAATTCACCTTTGTCCTCTCAATCCCACAACACATTAGTTCTTATGCTGACAGGACCAAAAGCTAACAGCTGCATGAAAATATAAGACCTATGGAAGAGATCTTTATTACCTACATGAACAACTAGTTTCTCCAAAGTTTAGATGAACAAATGTAGGTTAATACTTTTACAATGAATTTAAGTTACATCTGTGGGAAATTTTCTTTATATTGATAGAAATTTTACCTAACCCAGATTAAATTCAGTTGAGGATTTGTTGAAAGCTGCCCAACACTATGCTAGGTGTTGTTACAGGAGTTATCAATGGGAGGACAAAATAGACATACAGAAAAAAGTTAAATATAAGACCAAAAGAGAGCATAAACAAAAATGGAGTCCAAAGAAGAGAAATATTCTGCTGGGAAGAGGCTCTGATTCTAAAATAATCACCCTACTGCTCAAGCTATAATCTTAACTTCCTACTCATCTAAGCTAACTGGGTTTCATAACATCTATATCTATAAAACACTTTAGGACGGAACACAAACTCTCCTTGCCCTCATGGCGCTTGGTCTAAGAAACTTCATGCTTACCCTCTCCCTTCATTGTCTTTATTCAAGTTGTCTCCCCACCTACAGCTTGGCATCTTTATCTAGAACCCAAAAGATAAGACTCACGATGGAAAATGCTATTCACAACCAGAGAAAGAACCAGACAGGTCTCCTCACTCCCAATCCAGCACTCTCTTTAACATATCACAATATTCTAAAAGTATCTAGCCAGCATTTGAGATCCAGAGACTGCTGCAGTGTAGCACTTGACCTGAAGTCAGTAACTTGGTTTATGAAATCCTGATTCTGCTTACTAAACAAATCACCTCTGTGACTCAACTTTCTCACCTTCTCAGTTGTGACAAGGGCACTTCATGAAATGTAAATGACTATATAAATGCCAACCCTTTCCTGTATCCCCAAAACTCAGAAAAGGGCCTGGCACATAGGAGATGTTTCTTTCTTAATTCACTAGCTGAATGAAAAGCTGGTTCACCAGAAATGAAAAGACCCAGCTCAAAGGACAAGATTGAAGCTCAGAAACAGCCTCTGTATTCAGCACAGGCAATCAGATGGCATGTTAGAAAATCATCATAGCTTCTCTCTGACCCCAGACAACTTTGCTGGAGGAAGACAACCTCCTCCCACTCCTTTTTTCCTCAAGATCTTCCTCATGCCTAAAATTACTTGCTGTTTCTCCTCTACAAATCTTTCTTACACTGGACTTTTGAACTTTCCCCCAAGTAAAATTCCAAAAACACTCAAGAAGTGTGCCCACTGTGCTCTAGGTCCTGATACATAAAGATGAAAACAACCCTTTGTCTGATTCTTCAAGTTATACATTACTAAAGTCAGGCATACAGATAAATGAGAACAGGATTAAATGCACAAAAATTAGATAATAAGTTTTAGAAACTGGGGAAAAACTTCCTGGTGGTAGTCTGTGTTGAAGCCCCAATTAATAGGACCTCAGACAGCATTCTGAACTAGGGTCTACATATCATGATGCAACTTTAATTACAAGAAAGAGGGCAGGAGAGGCAAAACATCTTTGGCCCAACATCACACACAGTAAGGGGCAGAGCCAGAATTTGAACCCAGGACCTTATATTCAAAACCAAAACTCTTTCCATAGCACCTCTAACAAGCAAGAAGAATCCTGCAATCACTGGGCCCTGCTGGGGAGCCTAAAACCTGTGTCTCAGACATTTAGTAGCTGTATGACTCCAGGCAAGTCACTTAACCTGTTTGCCTCAGTTTCCTCAACTATAAAATGGGGATAATAAAGGCACCAGAAGCGTTCCAACCAGTTCAGAATAGTGCCTGGCACACAGCAGGCACTATATACAAGCCTATCCCCTTTCTTCCTAGCCCCAATTCAGTGTGAACCTGAAGTTCCGACTATCCGGGGCCAGGGATAATTGAGAAGAAAATCAAAAAATCAAGAGCTCTAGGAACAAGGGGAATCCAATAACCAGGACTCACAGGTTCCATTCAGAGGTCCTTGTCCTTGTCAGAGGTCACTGTCCTTGGAAAGGAGTGTGTGGTGAGGGGTGGGCGCCAAAGATGGGGTCCAGGTTCATAAGATGGGGTGCTGGCCATTGGATTTAAAAGGAAAAAGAAGTAGGTCCTCAGAGCAGGACACAGAGCTCGGAAATCCCTGAATAAGGGGTCACTTCTACCTCCCTTCTTTCAGTTAGAATGGGAATACCACCCCCTTGACGTCCCCAACATGGTCCAAGGGAAGGACGCCACCAACTTTTTCTTTGGAGGCAATCGGGGTTAAGTGACTTGCCCAGGGTCACCCAGCTAAGTAAGGATCTGAGGTCAGTCCATCCACTGCGCCACCTAGCTGCCCCTGCAACCAGCTGGCACTAAGAAGTCCAGAAGGCTTTCTACAACTCACCCCAATGAAACATTTCCCGCCAGGATAATTATGACAGTGTTATGAGCCCCTCCCCTGACCCCTTTTATCTCATACACAAGGACAGTCTTGGTATCTACCAGGGAATAGTTTTATCCAGCCCGTGCTCCCTCACAGACAAAATGAGCCCTTCCCAAGTTTCCCCAAGTACCCCGTGCCCGCCGCCTGGCCAGCTGCGTCTGCCAGGGCTAAGTGCCCGGTACAAACGCTCTGCCCCCTCCCCGAAGCCCGCGCTCCTTCGGCCCCGGAATCCCGCCTTCCATGCCTCCGGCAGAAGCAGACGCTCCTCCTCCAAGCCCCTACCACCACCGTCACCTTCCACCCGCCCCTGGCAGGCGTGATCCGGGGCGCGGTACCTCGGGAGGCAGACAGGATCATGTCGGGGAACTGGGGAGTCGTGGCGATCTGGGTCACCCAGCCATTGTGGCCTTTAAGGGTACCCCGGAGGGTCATCTGTTCAGTCATGATGGCGAGACCTCGGGGGATCGCTCCAGGAGGAAGGATGGATCCAGATTGTACGGAGAGAGACCAGCCGGCTCTCCTTCACGCCAGCAGGCCAGCAAGAAAAGAGAGAGCCGCTTCCGGCCGGAATCGGATATACCCAAGTTCCCGGATCTCGTTCAAAATGGCGACCCCACGTAGCACGTTTCCGTACGAAATGGCGGAGGGAGGGCCCGCAGCCAATAGGCGAAAGAGGATTGACGTAGGGGGGCGGGGACGTATAAAACGGATGTACGTCATGACGTTCTCTTCCCCGGGCGTAGCGGAGCCTCACGGCTGCATTCTTGTACATCGGGCCTTGGGTGCTCCCGTTTCTATATGTTCTTTACTATTTTTTTAGATCCTTTGGTTGCAAAACCAGAATAGAAAACTATAAAGAGAGAGCCGCGAAGCCACGTTAGGTAGTGCGCGGAGAGAAAAGCGAAAATTGTGCGGCTAGTGGCCGTGGGGGCGCGGCCCTGCCCCCTTCGCTGCGTAAAACGAGGCTCCCACGTTGTCATCGAAGGAGAAGGGAGGCTGAAACTGTGCGTCCCGCGGCAGCCGCTGCTCCGCTGCGGTGCCGCCACCCTTTCTCCTTGGCTAGCTGTACGAGCCAGCCCCTCTGCCAAAAACAGGAGCATGTTTTATACACCATGGGAAAAAAGGAGGATTGTCACGAAACTGTGAATCTTTTAAAACGGCTTCCTTCTTCAAAAAACATATCAGAAAGCCGACACTTGGCCCTCCGTGCTGCCGTTTTTCTCTGCTTGCTTCTGCTTTTAAGTTTGCGTGCTTTTAAAAATACTTCGGTGGGTTTTTTTGAGATACAGGTGCATCACCAACATAGGTAACCCTTTCTTTGCCCTCTCACCCCCATTAGAAATATAAGAGAAACAACTTGTAACCATATTGTTTCTTTGTGGTTTTATGCAACGTTCTCCGGTGAGGTTTGCATTCACTCTGCATCCGTTTCTCTGAATTCATCTTTTGTCATTTTTTATGGCGCAATAAGAGCTGCTCAGGCAGGTGGAAAAGAGGGTGAGATATTCATAGTTTCTAGAGGTTTGGGGACTAATGGGGGTTAAGGAGGAAGTCATCTGTAGATACAATAAGCCAGGGAGCTAGATGTTTAGGAAGTCCAGAGTAAGGTCTTAAGTCTTGACCTGGTGCTCAAGGTTGCCCTAGGGCTGATCAAGACTGGTTCTGTGGTTTCTGAAAGCCAAAGGCATCTCCAAAGTTGACTAGAGTTCACTTGCAAAGGATTACTGGTATGTCAGGCAGCCCTGGGCTTAGTTGGTTGTTGAGTATCTCAACTGTCCTGCTACCAGGAAGTTCCAACATATCTAACTGTTCACAACTTCAACCTGAGATATACATTGATTTCAACCTGAAGTCACTGACTTCAGCATTGAGTGATGTTGGTCTGTTGAGAACACTATGGAAGGGTTCACCCCATCTTTCCAGGATCATGTCTTTATTGTTAATCAGTGTGACTCCCTCCATCAGCACTAAATAGTTGAGATGAATCACAGGTCCATAAATGGCCCATAAATAGCCTTCAGGGCATCATAAAAGCCCTTTGGATGGTTACTACCAGTGTAAAACTGAATTTCATCTGCCTTCTTACATAGCCAAGAATTCTGCTTCTCTCTAAGCTTCAAATGCACTTTTTTTTTTTTTGATGGAGTTAAATGCTGCCTTCTTAGAGATGGATGAACTATCTTCCTGGTAAACCCAATGGAGTTTTTGTTTTTCATTTAGCAGCTCCTGATTTTCCCCATCATTTTTACCAAAGCAGCCTTGAAGTTTGGAAGTACTCTGACCCACATGAGAAAATGCAGAACTGTACACCAAATCTCTCAAAGCTGCCTGTTTGTTTTCTGCTCCACTGTTGCCCAATGTGTTGACTCAGCTTTCCCTCCAAGTTAGCAAAAGTTCACCCTTGGTGAAGCACTCTAATCTGTTGACATTAAGTCTCCTGGTAATCATCTTACCTTGGGGGTTACTACTTTTGTTGAATTTTAATATTTAGCTTGGAGAGGATAAATCTATGATTAGTCCAGCACTTTATGCCACAATATCACCTTTGTCAGCTCTCACATCCTGTCTGTCTCTTCTCCTTACAATGATATGATTTATTAAATGTCAGTGTTTGCTGTGAGGGTGAAGTTTTATTACATTTAGGTAAATGGTAGACAGTGTTGGTGATGAAAAGGTCATGAGATGCACAAGTCTCCAGCAGTGACCATTGCTGTTGCTGTTTCTGACTTCATTCCTCTGAAGGACCCCATGTCCGCTCTTGCATTAGTCACTCAAAATTATAAGCTTTGCCTGTTTTGGCACGTTGATGATAGAGGTTTCCAGGTCTTCATAAAATTTTTCTTTGACCTCATCAGGGTTCATCATGGTGGGAACCTGATGATGGTGGCATGGTGCTTTGCTGTAAGTGGCAATCACGTTGTCAGGGGCCTATTCACTCCTTTTGGGAGGCATACAAGCATGTTGACTAGATTAGTTTTGATTGCAAAAGCTATGCCAGCTTCATGATGCTCTCCTTCACTGCAGTCACACCAGAAAAGCATGTCTCCAGGTTCAACTTCAGTAAACTGGCCTTCATTTGCCAGTTTTGCTTCACTCAGTGCTGCTATTTGGATACACTTGCTAAGTTCTCTCACAACAAGAACTGTTTGTATTTCAGGTCTACTGGATTTCATGTTGTTCATAAGCATGGACATATTCCGTATACTGATGGTGAGTGGAATCACCTTTGCAGAAGTTTTTGTACTTTTTTTGTGTGTGCTTCAGCTACAGGATGGGATCCCTGCCTGCTGTGGAAAGCAGGCCAGGGTTGGGTGAAGTAGATAATTTTTAGGGTACCTTTACTAAACTCTTTTCCCCACCAGGAGGTGAGCAGCATAGTCCTTTTAAAAGACTGCTCAGGTGCCCAGGGAGTTGCCAAAACCCACTGCTGCTTCTACTGAGAAAACAGTTCAATGGCCTGGATTACTTACATGTAGGGTTGTGATTGCAGCTCCCAGTGTTTCTGCACCCACCACTTCATCATGTGCCTGTTGCCATAGGGCTTTGAGATAGGTAAAAATGGTAAAAAGGTATAGGTGATGTCTTTTGGTTCATACATAAATTGGATTTAAGTGAGGCAGAATTGTGTAAAGTATTCTGTGTCACTCTCTCTTCCAGAGTCATCAAATTTCAGTGGCAAGACAAAGTCAAAATGACTGGTGATGACTCAGGATGCAGTGGATGACTTAGGTATCTTTGATGTCTAAACTAGCTTGCTTCAGCCCCCCGTCATGGCCATTGGAATAGACTGTTCTCATCTACCTATTTCACTGCGAGAAGTTGTCATATACTTGGAGTAGATAACTCCCAACTCATCAAACTAGCTCTTGACCAACCTCAGCCTGGTTTAGCTATCGGCCAAAACAGTTTACCAGGGTGTGGCCGATGCACATGCTACAGCTTCTTGGAGCCACACCTGAGAGTTGGGTGGATCAAGTAGACACCAAAGGTAGAATGCTGTCTTCAAAAGGGTTTAGCAGCCCTCACATCAGAGATTCTAGTCTTCCCTGAACATACCCTACAACATAACATATATATCCACTCTTCAGGGGGCTAGGGTTCCCTCTAAACTAAGGAGTTTAAATATTGTCATCTCTGTTTTACAGATGAAGTCATCAAGAAGCAGGTGAAGAAACTTGCTCACACACCAGTACAAGAACTGAAACTAGAAACCAGATCTTCTGATGTGTAGTTTAATGTGTTTTCATCTATAGCATGCTACCTTTGAAGGACTAAAGGAAAAATACCTGCTGTCTATTTGGTATCTCAGTGTTCATGCTGATGTGTAAGTTCTTCAATCTGAAAAGGTTACAAGCCAAGACCAAAGTGCAGGGAGTGTTGGTGCATGATTTTCTGTTTGCAGATGATTGTGCACTCAATGCTGCCTCTGAAGCAGAGAAGCAACAAAGTATGGATCAATTCTCTGCTGCCTGTGCTAATTTTGGCCTAATAATTAACACCAAGAAAACACAGGTGCTCCATCAGCCACCACCACACCATCCATACATGAAATCTTCGGTTACAACAAATGGAGAAGTTTTGAATGCTGTGGATAAGTTCACTTACCTTGGTAGTGTACTTTCCAGGGATGTATACATTGACAACGAGGTTGATGCACGCATTACCAGAGCTAGCTCAGTGTTTGGGAGGCTCTGAAGAAAGGTTTGGGAGAGAAGAAGTATTAGACTGACTACCAAACTGAAGGTCTACAGAGCTGTTGTGCTGACCTCATTGTTATATGCTTGTGAAACATGGACAGTCTAGCAGCACCATGCCAGGAAACTGAATCACTTCCATTTGAACTGTCTTGGGAAGATTCTGAGGATCACTTGGCAGGGTAAGGTACCAAACACTGAAGTCTTTGCTCAAGTTGAACTGTGAAGTATTCAAACTATGCTTCAGAAAGTGCAATTCCGATGGGCTAGCCACATTGTTCAAATGCAAAATGTATGCTTGCCAAAAAGTCTGTTTTATGGAGAACTTGCATGGGGCAGGTGATCAAATGATGGCCAGAAGAAACGATACAAGGACACTCTCAAGATCTCTCACAAGACCTTTGGATTTGACTGTGCAACATGGGAAACCCTAGCACAGGACTGCTCAGCATGGCATGCCCACATAAGAAAAGGTGCTGTGCTCTTTGAGCAAAGCAGAATTGAGACAGCACAAAGTAATCCCAGGATGCATAAATTTGGGATATCCACCCTAAATATTCACATGAACTATCTGTGCACAACCTGTGGTAGAGCATTCCGAGCTCATTCAGAAACGCTGAAATTTCATTTTACAATGGCGATGTCATTTTGGCCCTCTTCTAAGACGAAGGACAACAACTAACCATTCATGCTAATATAAGAGGGGCCTCCCATATTCCTGTCTCAAGAATTATAGAAAGACTGCACTTTTTTTTTTAATTTCTTTATTTATTTTTAGTTTTCAACATTTACTTCCATAAGATTTCGAGTTCCCAATTTTCTCCCCATCTCTCACCTCTCCCCACCCCCAATATGGCATGGAATTTAATATAGGCTCTACATATATATTCATAGTAAACCTATTTTCATATCAGTTGTGTTGTTAAGAAGAATTGGAACCAATAGGAGAAACTATGAGAAAGAAAAAGCAACAAAAAAAGACAGAGAGAGAGAGAGAGCAAATAATATGCTTTGATCTGCATTCAGGCTCCATAGTTCTTTTTCTGGAGAGCATTTTCTATTATGTGTCTTTTGGAGTTGTCTTAGATCCTTGCATTGCTAAGAAGGGATAAGTCTATGAAAGTTAGTCATCACACAATATGGCTGTTATTTTGTACAATGTTCTCCTGGTTCTGCTCACTTCACTCAGCATTAGTTCATATAAGTCTTTCCAGGTTTTGCTGAAGTCCACCTACTCATCATTTCTTATAGCACAATAGTATTCTATTGCATTCATATACACAACTTGTTTAGCCATTCTCCAACTGATGAGCATCCCCCCAATTTCCAATTCTTTACCGCCACAAAAAGAGCTGCTATAAATATTTTGCACATGTGAGTCCTTTTCCCATTTGTATAATCTCTTCGGTATACAGTCGTAGAATTGATATTGCTGGGTCAAAGAGTATGTACACAAGACTGAACTTCTACACTGAACCAGTCAACCACAGGTGTGAATTAGCTGAGAACAAGACCAGGATATCCTAAGTCAATCAATCACATCACCTCACTCTACTTTAACTGCCAATATGCCTTAATTGAGAGGGAATCCTCCTTCATCAAACTGATTAATCCTAGGCTTTAGATTAAGTGCAAAAATTTTAAAAAAGCTTTGATCAATTTAAATGGAAGGAAGGAATGAAATAATTTATATATCATCAATAATTAAGCACCTATTACATGCCAAGCATTGTGCTAAGTACTTTATAGATGTTATATCATGGCTTCAAAGTCATTGAATGTGCTGGGATTGTAAAGAAAGTATGTTCAGATTGGTTAAGGAAACTTTACTTCTCTCTTGCAGTCGATAAAATAGTGGACTATTTCAGAACCCAGGAGATTTGAATGAGAGGTGAGCTAGAAGAGAGTACTTCCAGCTAAGCCTCTAAGAAGGAATGAATAGGGGGAAGGAGTAGAATCTGAGCTTCACACTCAATCTCAATTTCTTCCCTTCACTCAGCCAGAGAGAAAGACTTGAATTTTGGAGGACCAGAGGACTGGGACTTTTGCATTGCTATCCTAGTAGTGTCACCAGTACAACAATGGCTGATAGTAGTGTCTACATTAGAACATAAGGACAAACTGGATGCAATGAAGTAAAACAGACTTAAGGTTCTATAGGGAGCCCAGTAGAAAAGCTGTACCATATGAAGGGACCATCTTGACAACTCCAGAAAACAGAATTTCCAAGAACAATGAGTTACACCCTTTACTATATATACTTCCTAAGGTTGAGCCTACTCTCCTATATATTGATGGAAGAGTGTCACAGATTTTGGGGAACCATAGTAATACAACCACAGTTACAACCATAGTAAATAACTATTTCTAAACTTTAACTAAGTCTGACTAATTGATATCAACTATTGAGTATAAGGGGCATGAGTTTTAGAAAATGAACCCACTACCCCTAGAATCTTGAGGGGAAATGCAGTTAGTAGATTTCCCCCTAGGACCTAGCCTGCCCTCAAGATGATAGGTTTTGGAGAGACTAATTGTGAAAATCTATATGTACTATACTGATAACTGTTCTAACACCTTGACTTCATAATTCTTCAACTTGTTTAATTAAAAGGTATTCTGTAGTATAAAGGGGTATTTGAAGTAAAAAAAAAAAAACCTACCTCTAATGCTTATTAGTTTTGTGACCCTCTGAACCTCAGTTTCCTCATCTGTAAAATGTGAAAAATAATAGTAGTTATCATCTTTGTGTTACAAATATTTTTGTAAGGAGAGTTTTATAAATCTTAAAGCTTTGTATAAATGTGAATTACCACTGAGTGGAGGTAGAGTCAGATTTTCTTTTGGGACCCTGGGAAAGGTGCTCCTTTTATATAACATGTATTTTTAAACTTACTGTTGTCTTTCATTTTTTATACCAGATATATCCCAATATTGACCCCAACATAAGACTAGGCCTCTCTTGTCACAGATAAAAGCATTTATGTCATCAGCATCTTACAGTGTATGCACAATTAGGTATTCATACTCCCCTACATTTCTAACAAGAATTAAGAGATACGTTTTGTCAGCTATCCTCTGGTTGTCCAGTCATTTTAATCATGTCTGACTCTTTATGTCAAACCCTATTTGGGGTTTTCTTGGCAAAGATACTGGAGTGGTTTGCCATTTCCTTCTCCAGCTTATTTTACAGATGAACAAATTAAGGCAAATAGGGCTAAAGTGTGTTGTCCAGGATCACACAGCTAGGACATATCTGAAGCCAGATTTGAATTCAGGAAGATGAGTCATCCTGACTCTAAGCCCAGAGCTCTATCCACCGCACCACCTGGTTGCCCAAAAAGGAAGTATCAGTAAAGTGGTTAGCCCATTTTTTTGTTCGGTGGGTTTTCTTGGCAAAGATACTGTAGAGGTTTGCCATTTCCCTATCCAGTGGAGTAAGGCAAATAGAGCTTAAGTGACTCGCCTAGGGTCACACAGCAAGTAAGTGTCAGAATTTGAACTCAAATCTTCCTGCCTCGAAGCCTAATACTCTATCGGCTGAGGCACTGTATCAGTAAGTACCCCAACATACACAGGGGGGCCTGCTGTCACAGGTTCTTTGATCTGCTTTTCTAAAAGGAAAGACAGCTTCTGAGGGGTTGACAATCTCCTTTAATCAAGCACTTTTACCATTCACTTAGTTGGAGGGGGGATAGGGGAGGGGTAGGAAGTCAGCACCCTGAGCTTCAGAGACATCTAAATCAACAGACAATGCTTCCAAACTATCTGACAATAAGCAATACGTACATAGTTACCAGAGAGGGAAGCACCAACATCTGGATTTTCAAAAGGGGGGGGGGGTCTCCTTTAGCTGATTCCCTTCTTGTCTGACCAAACAGACACTTCCAGTCAGCCCCAAAGTAAAACCTCACCCTCAAAATATTTCTACATTTTTTATAGCAGGAGGACATCACAACCCTTGAGAACCAGTGCCTCATTTGAAAATTAACAAAAAGTGTGGCCTTTCCTACAAATCTTCCCTAATCAAATTCCCCTTAATAGGCATGCCCGTTAATGGGTAGGGAAGATCATCCCATTAAGAAGCCAAATTATATCAACAATAAGCAAAAATGTATTACCAATACAGCCACCTGGCTGCCTCTGGACCCACTGCATTTTCTTTATTCTGATTTCAGCAGCCTTTTAGTATTGTTTTCCACTAGTACTTGTACACAATTCTACTATTTCTGCTTTCTGTGCTTTGCATTACTTCATGTCAGTCTTTCACTGTTTCTCTAAATGCCTCCTATTCCTCATACGTCAAAGTACAATAGGATCCCATTATATTATTATGCCATAATTTTTCTTTCCAGTTTTTGGCTATCATAAAGAATCTCACTATGAACACTTTAGTATATGTCTGACTCTAATTTGTGTCTTTGGGGTACATGCTCAGTGGTAGACTGATGATTGAATGGACTTGACCTATTTAGTCATTTTTCTTGCCTTGGTTCAAATTGTTTTCCAGAATGGTTGAACCAACCCAAGGAGTCACTAAGAGTATATTAGTGTAAGGCTACTCAGTAGTCACTCCTACCTTACTTTAGTCACTCATTAGATCTGATCTAGTCCCTGTGAGTTCCTAGTTCCCCTTGCTGAGCACACAAACCCAGCATAGCCTAGTCTCCCCCATGCCAGTCAAAGGAGGCACCAGATCCATTAAATTCATTGTTTGGATTTAACTTTTTTAGCTTTCATGACTTGTATTCCTTGCCTATCACTCACATTTTACTCTTAGACTTAGAATATTTTGAGAGGGAAGACAACAATAATTCACTCAAATTTTTACACAGGTGTTTGTATCTAAACAGGAGTTAGTGTCCACATAAAGTTGGTAGGTTCCTTGAACTACTCTGGGATCACATAAGAGTTGCAATACACGTTGGACTTGTTCTTTGCCTTATTCTTGGAGATTTTTGTCTTCAAAATAGCTATTGCCATATGGGCTATTTCCACAAAGATGAGGTGATTTGTGAGGTCCAGGCATTTAGAGGGAAATGTACAATGAGATGAGGACTAAAGAAGGCCCCTCCAAGAGTATACACCATGCACCGGACCAGGGATGGGGAACCTGCGGTGGTCTTAAGATGGCAGGTTCTCCATCCCTGCACTAGACTATTGTGGTTGGGCCAGGCCATTGGATCAATTAGACACCTGGCACAGCAAGAACCTAATCTCACTGGTTACTACAGAGTCTTGCTGACGAGCTATTAATAAAGTCATCAACAATAAGTTTCACTTCATCAGAGCTAGGGATTGCTTGTGTGATCTTCAGCATAATTCTATGCTGTGCTATCCAAAGGAACTAAGAAATGGTATAGAGTGTTTGCCTTCGCCCTCCAAGCAGGAAAGTCTGCCCTCTAGAATTATTTTTCTTATGTCTTTTGTTTTATTTTATTTGCCACTAACTTTAGTATTCACACAGTTGTTCTGTATTTGTTATCTTTTCAATATTTTATTTGATACTGCTTCTTATAGCTGAACATTTTGGGGGTGTACTGTTCACTGTAGTGAACAGGAGTATATTTGTTAGATTCCAGTCAAAGATACTGTACCATTTGAGCCATTTTAGCCTTTAGGGACTATTTTAGCCTTTAAATAGACAAAATGTCTTAAATTTAATCATGATGTAAGTTACACTGAAGAAAATTTGATACATTATAAAGAATATAATGATTTTTTAAAAATGTAATAATGTGACTATTCTCTTAAAGCTGTTCCAAACCTTTTTGTGAATTTGATGAGTATAGGATGAAAACTTTGCATTCCTTCATTTTCATTTCTCTTATTAATGACTTGGAGCATTTAAAAGTATGTCATTACTAATAATTTGCATTCTTTTGAAAACTATTCATATTCTCCAACCAATTATTTATTGGGGACTAGGTTTTAGTCACACATTTGTGCAAATTCCCTACATAAGCTTGGACATCTGACTTATGTGACATAATTTATACAGAGATTTATTCACCTTTTGACAGTTTCTCTTATTTTAGTTTGGTGTCTGGAATACAGTAGACACATAATAAATGCTTGTTGGTTTATTCTACTAATTTTATTCATGAAAAATATTTTAAAATATTATATAATCAAAACTCTTAGCATTATCTTTTGTGTTCTCTCCTCCATGTTTGTAACTTAGAGATTGCTCCTTGAAACAGATGCTCATTGCTTGTGAAGTTGCATTTTTAAGCATGTCCACAAGGTGGTGTAGGTACAATAACTATATTGCTGCTTCTATTTCCAAAAGAAGGGGAAAGGGAGAAATACTTATCCTGGAAGCTGGAAGATTTTCAGAGATTTTTGTGTGAGTAGGAGGGGGAGATTGGATTCCCAGAAAATCTGGAAAAGTTATGTTTAGATCTTGGGGGAAGAATTCACCTTGGCCTCCCTGTCACCTATCCTTGACTCCTCCTATAGCTGGCATACAATTCTATTAAATTACATTCAGTTCAATTTAATAAATATTTATTGAGTGCCCTGTGTGCCAAGCACTGTGCTAAAAGCTGGGAATAAAAAGACAAAATGAAATAATTCCTTCCCTCAAGGAACTTACCATCAACTTATACTGTGATTTTCAGTCACCATGAATCAGCGGTCAGGAAAAAGAACCAAGGGCTTTATTCAGAGAAAGGCCAAGTAGGGCTCTTTTCTTAGTACAGTCCTTTTGCCTGAAGTCAGAGAAACACCTGTTGGTTCTGCTTCTACATCTGTCCTTGCTCACCTTCTGCCCCGCCCAGCCAGTATGAACTCTTCCATGCTTTCCCCAAGAGGGAACATTTCCTATCCTCATATAATCTCTTCCAGATTGATTTTTTTCCTATCTAGATGGAAAAACTACAGAACAATTTTATCAGGATGAGAAAAGAAGAGCATCTCAAGCTAGTCCAACAGGAAAATTACAAGATTTGTTTGGAAACCAGTTAGCTTCACTATCTCTATAAGAAAAGGAACATGCTTCATTTATTTGGAGCAGATACTAAGACCATTCTCTCAACACTGAAGTAATCAATCTATTCTGAATTTAAAGTCAAATGGGAAAGACACTATGCAAACAACTATGTATAAACAAAATAGATACAGGCTGTATTGGAGATAATCAACAGAGGGAAGGCACTAATGTTAAGAGGGAACAGAAGAGGCTTCTGTAGAAGGTGGAATTTTAGCTGGAACTTGAAAGAAGTCAAGGAAGCCAGGTGGTGATGAGGAGGGAGAGCATTCCAGTATGGGGGAAAGAGTGAAAATTTACAGTCAGGAGATGAAGCATGTTGTGCAATAAACAGCAAGGAGACCAGTGCCACTGGATTGTAGAGTACATGGGATAGTGGCGTGAGGAGCAGGTTATGAATAGCTTTGAAAGCTAAACAGAGAATTTTATATTTGGTCCCAGAGAAGATAGGAAGTCAGTGGAATTTACTGAGTAAGGAGGTGACATGGTTACACCTGTACTTTAGGAAAACTATTTTTTGCAGCTTTTGCAGGGTAGACTAGAGCGGGGAAAGATTTGAGCCAGGAAGACTTACTAGAAGATTATATTGTGTAAGTCCCAGAATCTGGATTTTACAGTCCAAGTTCAGCATTGGTGTCCAGAGGAGGAAGGAGTGACCTTCAGGACCAAGCCTAGTGGTACTTGATTCATTTAATAGTCAAGCTACATCTGAGCATATGCTTGTTAGAAGTCTTTGTCATTCTTCCTAGTAGCTATGGAATTGAAAGAATCTCCTTTGTTGAACAGAATTCTTGATACCAACTCCATGCTTTTCCTGTCTCAAAAATAGCCTTGTAGTCCTTAATATCAGTATATTGAAACCTACTCTAGGAATCTCTGGATATACCTTCTTGACCTTTCTGCAGCTTTTGACACTATTTCTGACATTTCCTTGATATTCTATTCTCTCCTAGTTTTCCTCTACCTGTCTCAGTGCTTCTAAGTCTCCTTTGTTGGATCTTCCTACAGTTCATGTGTATGTGCCCTAGGCTTAATCCTTTACCCTCTGTAAGGTTAATGGGATATAAGATCTTCCTCGACCATTAATAGGTCTCACATGGAGCCTTGGAGCAGTGCCAATTAGACTCTGGGCCACAGGGATTCCCACACCTTCTCAGTGAAGTACTGATTTCAAAGCTTCTCAGCACTAAGCCAATCAAGTGCTGAGACTTTGATTGGAAATAGTATATATTGTATTGTGTGGAGAAAAAGGTGTGGACTGAGTGAGAAGCATATATAGAGAGAAACAGACTGAGGAAAGAACTTGCCTAGGGGAACTTGCTTGCAAAGAATGTTGGCACTCCCTGGATTGGTGATGAGTACCTTACTAAAACTTTTCTTCTAGCATCCTAATAGCAAAGTTCCAAATAAATATTTTGGTTTTGTCTTGGAAGAGGAAAGTTTATTATATTTTTTGAACCAGCCATGGAGATACACATGTATATTCATAGCAGCTGCTATGGCTATCACATTGTCATCACACCCTCTTCCCTTCTGCCTTTATACTATTTGCTTGATGATCTTATCAACTCCCATGGATTCAAATATCTCCCTACAGATGGTTCTCGGATATGTTTATCCAGGTCTAACCTCTCTTCTGACTCCAGTCTTCCATCTTCCAATTGCCTATTAGACATCTCAGACTATATGTCCTGCAGATATCTCAAATTCAACATTTCTAAAACTGAATCCATTGTATCTTCCCCAACCCATCCCTCTTATTACTGTTGAGGGTACCACCATCTTTCCACTTATCCAGACCAAATATCTTCTAGGTATCAGCTTTCTCATCCTTCATATTCAACCCTTTATACCCAAGTATTGTCAATTTTTCTTTGAGACTAAATCTCATATATGCCTCCTTCTCTCTTCTGGCACTGCCGCCACCCTGGTGTAGGCCCTCATCACCTCACACATGAACTATTGCAATAGCTTTCTGTTTGGTCTCCCTAGTTAAGCTCTCTACTCAATCCAATCTATTTTCTACACAGCTGCCAAACTAATCTGTATAGGTCTGACATATTCCAGTGACTCCCTGTTTCCTCTAGGATCAAGTGTAATTAGTCTGTCTCCTACATGTGGCATAAGGTGTTGTTGTATAGTCAAGGGAGACTGATTCTTGCCAGGAGGAATGGACAAGAGGTGAGGCCAGAAGCTTGGCCACTCAGCCCTCCTCAGGGAGGAGTACCAGCTGATAGAATTATATCTCCCTTAGTGTTATTAAGTTGTTATTATAAAATAATATCTAATAATCATATATTAGATAATATTATGTCACTATGTTAAGTTATTATTATTAATCCCTTAAATATTATTAGTCTAAGGGATGTAGTTTTCAGGTTCAAGCTAAATTTCTGCAGGCTGCTCATTAATGGGAAAAGGAGGACCCAAACTTTATGTTCAAGGGCTTGACTCTCTTCCTAGGAATACATATAAGAAGTAACAAAGGAATGGATTTATTCAACTCAATAGCAAAACAGAAATCAGAGAAAGTATACATGGAAGACTATATAACACACAATGCAGAATGAAGGAGCTCCCCCACTAGGAGCAACTTAACTCTGTTTAACCAAGAGAGAGTTCCAGATCTCACCCAAAGGAGAAATTCCCCAAAGTTTCTCATGTAGCACACTGAGGAGAAGGACATGATAGAGACTGCCATCTCCTCTCATGTCAACCTCTTCCTAAAGTCTTATTTTCCCTTCAGCAACCTGGAATGGGGTTGACACTCTCTCTTCTCTGTCAAAACTGGAAGCCAAAAGCACCTCAAGCAACTGCAGAGTCTGAAGAGACTCAAGAAACTGGAAGAGTTTTCACTCTCTCCTCTTTGATTCCACCCCTGCCCCTCACACAATTGCACAGACCTTCACCAAAGAGGAAAAAATCCCATGCAATGGGTTTTGATACTCAGGTTATATATGAAACGTCTGACTTCTAAAGTCCTTCATAACCTGTTTCCTTTTTATCTTTTATTCTGCTCTTGGGAAAACATATTTCATCTTTCTGTGATACTCTCCATATCTTAGTCATGAAGTCCTTCACTATTCGTAGATCAGAATGATTATTTCTTCCTCATCCTTCTAATTTGTTTATGATGTGACTTTTTATCTGAGGTGAATGAAAAGTCTAAGAGATAGAATTTCTGGGTAATTAATAAATTTATTAATTAGGCTAACAAATAATAAATTAAAATCAGTAGACTCTCATAACCAAAGCCTCTACAAGGAGGCTGTTGAATGTTTAAATACCTTTGGAAAAGTGGGTGTCCCTTACTGGTAGAGATCAATCCTGATTGATGAATAATCAATAAGAAAATGAATGTTATAATGAAAGGTGGTTTTCTAATGAGGGTCTGGGTGACATGACTTTGATCATGCCAAAATTCTCAGATCATTCTGATCTAATCTAGTACATCTATACAAAAGAATCTATTTTATACCCAGTCCTACCTAAGTTGAACAATGGTAGGGTGACAGTAAGAATTCTACCTAGATAAGATGGTCTGGATGGGATGAATTTTGGGGCAAGGGTATAAATGTCCTTGAAAGATTGAACTCTGAATGATCAAGCAAAAAGAGGATCTTTGTGTCCCATATATAAAACTGGTTATTAACATAAAAAGAAAATAATCATTTTCCTCAATACCTAGGTCATGTAGATATTTGGAATTTATCTTGGTATGTGTTAGCCTAATTCTAATTTCTACCAGATTGCTGTTCAGTTTTCCCAGAAGTTTTTGTCAAATACTGAGTCCTTACTCAAGGAGCTGGGGTCTTTTAATTTACTAATCACTTGGCTACTTAGGCTTATTTATTTTCTATATGTTTTGTGCCTAATCTGTACCACTGATGGACCTCCTTTTTTTAAGCCACACTAAACTGATGTGATGATTACTGATTTGTAGTACAGTTTGTGATCTGAGACTCTTAGGCCCCTTTCCTTCCCACTTTTTTTTTTAATTGTTATGCTTGGGATTCTTGATCTTTTGTTTTTCTAGATGAATTTTTTTATTTCTTTTCCTGTTCTGTCAACTAGTGAAAACTGGCTTAACTGTGTGACCCTCATCTTCCAGGGTACAAGGAGACCAAAGTTAATAAGCCCAGAGACTGGATGTCAAACCTCCCCCCTTCTCCCATTCCTTTCATACTTTGGCTTGTTTGGCTCTGTTGTGGTTGCATTCTCCTATTAGGTAATTCAGAAAATACCTTCTCTTTGTTGGTTATATAGATACCAGGGAATTCTTCCATGGATATCACATCAGCTCTTTGTATCAAATAATATCTAAATTTGAGCCCAAGGGGTTTGGACCTTTGAGTGGAACATAATCTCAGCTCTATCTGCTGCCCACTGCATGCATGAAAGCTGTGAGCAGCTGTTCTCTGTCTCCTCTTATGAATAGCAATGAAGTTTATTAAAGCAATCTCTGTGTGGGATGAGACTTCATTTAAACTCCCTTGCCTTGAATATCCTGTAAAGTAATCCTTTGATAGTTTGATTGGCATAACACTATATAAGTAAATTAATATAAGTAGTGTAATTGTTTTTATTATGCTGGCATAATCAACACTTGAGCAATTAATGCTTCTCCAATTATTTAATTCTGTCTTTATTTCTGTAAACAGCTATTGGTAGTTGTATTAATATAGTTTCTATGTGTATTTCAGTTAATAGATTCCCAAACATTTTATAAATTCTGTAATTATTCTATGGAACCGGTCTCTTTCTGTTGAATGGTATTGTATAGAGAAATGTTGATGATTTATAGCTATTTTGTATCCTGAAAATCTGATGAAGTTATTGTATCTTTTAGTTGACTCTATGGGTTCTCTAAATCTATAATCCTATCATTTGCAAAAAGCAATAACTTTGTTCATTCTTTGCCTATGCTTATTCTCTTTCTCATCTTATTTTTACAGGTAACATTTCTAAAACTCTCCTAGACTTGTCACAATAATCGATGTCCATGCTTCACCCCAATCTTACTGGAAAGTATACCAATTTACCTCAATTATATAAAATGCTGAGTCTTCTATTTAGATAAATACTATTTATGACTTTAAGTGAAAGTACATTTATACCTATGTTTTCTAATGTTTTTAATACTAGAAATTGGTGTTGTATTTTGTCAAAAACTTTTTTCTTTGTCTATTGATATAATCATATAATTTTTGATGTTGTTTGTATTTTTTCCTAATGTTAAACCAACCCTTCATTGTTGGGATAAATCTAACTTACCTATAGTGCATGATGTTTCTGATATGTTGATATAGCTCTTTTACTAATATCTTATTGAAAAACTTGAAGTGAATATACATTAAGGATAATAGTCTATAGTTTTCTTTCTTTGCTTTGATTCTCTCTGGTTTAGGTGTCATGACCATATTTGGTTCAGAGAAGGAATTTGGTGGGATGATTTCTTTTGATATATTTGAAAACAATTTGTTAATATTGAAATTAATTGTTCTTTGAATGTTTGATAGAATTTGTTTATGAATTCATCTGGTCCAGATTATTTTTCCTTCATTTTATTGGAGTCTGAGGTGTTAAATTCTTTATTTCCTTTTCTGTTAACCTAAGTATTTTATTTCTTGTAAATATTCATCTATTTCATTTAAGTTGTTGGTTTTATTGGTATGTAATCAGACAAATAGTTACTGATCACATGGTATATTTCTTTTTAATTTGTTGTGAATTTTCCTTTTTAAATTTTTTACTTTGGCTTTTCCCTTTCTATTTTCTTAGTGTTTACAGATCCCAGTTTTATTTAGTCATCCAATGGCCTGAGTATATGTGTTTCATTCTTTCAGTTTTATAATCTCTTCTCTTATTTTCAATATTTGTATTTTGGAGTTTAGTTGTTTGGTTGGTTTGTTTAGGTTTTTTTTTTTTAGTTTGTTGTTGGTTTAATAGATTTTTGTAATTGCATGATCAACTTGTTGATCTGTTAGTTTCTCCTTAAAAGATACTTTGACTGAATCTTTCAAATTTTGGAATATTGTCAGTATTTTTGTCATTATCTTTTGTGAAATTATCTATTATTTCTATGATTTGTTCTTTAACCCACAATTCTTTACAATTAAGTTATTTAATCTATAGTTGATTTTTAATTCTTTCATCAATGACCCTTTATTTAATTTATATTTTATTATTTTATGATCAGTAAAGGAAGTTTTTAATATAATTTCTTTTATACATTAGTCATGATGTTTTTATGCTATAACACATAGTCAATTTTTGTAAAGGTGTCATCTGTTATCAAGAATCTTCCTTTACCAGAGATAATCTGTCATATCTAATTTGTCTAAAAGTCTATTCAAGTCCTTACCTTCTTTCTTTTTTTTTTGTTAGATTTGCCTAGCTCCAAAGAGGGGCATACTGATGCTCCTACCTCTATCATATTTTTAATGTTTATTTCTTACTGTAACTCACATAGCTTTTCCTTTAGGCATTTAAAAGCTTTGTAATTCAGTGCATATATATATATATATATATATATATATATATATATATATATATATATATATATGTAATGAGGCCTTAGGGCATTTCTAGATTGTGTTCTCTTATTAAATGCAAATATGATAGGATTTGTTTTACTGATGAATAATCCCTCCTTCAATCTACCCTTCTTATTCCCCCTCTCTCCTCTTTCTCTTTCCTCCTGTTTCTCTGTTGAGTTGAATTGAATTTCTTTTTTTAAATAAGTTTTTAGTGATGACTTCTGTTTCTTACTTTATCATAATTATCCTCAGTATTCTTCCCTCTGCCCTTCCCAGAAATCCATGCATATAACGAACTATATCTTTTAAAGAAGAAAAAAGTTAGAACAACTTATTGTTACATTGAAAAAATTCAAAAAGTACATGCAATGTGTAACATTTGTAAATCTACATGAAAGGGAAAATTGAGGCTTTCTTCTTGCAGTTCTTCATTAGATTCATGCTTTGTCTTTATAATTTTGTTTCATTCACTTTGAGCTTTTGATGTGTTAGGTTGTTCTTTCCATCTAGATTGTTGTAATTATTGTGTATATTTGTGGGGAGGTTACTCTATTTACTTAACTCTATATCACTTAATGTAAATTTTTCCATGCTTCTCTGTATTTACCACATACATAATATTCCATTACATTAATGTGTCACAATTTATTTAATCATTCCAATAATTTTTCTCCAGTTCTTTACTATCACAAAAAATGCTACTAGATAATTTAGAACTATACACAAAGGGCTATACAACTGCGCATACCCTTTGATCCAGCAATGCCACTACTAGGTCTATATTACAAAGAGATCATAAAAATGGGAAAAGGAACCACATATACAAAAAATATTTATAGCAGAGTAGTGCTAACACAATATTCACAGCACCTATGGCAGCCATGAATATGCCAGTGCAATCCTGAATCACAAAATACAACAGACTATCCACATGGAAGACAGAACCAAAACATTTATTCAAACACCATAAAGCTGAATCCCAGTACCAGAAAGTCAAATTCATTACAGCAACAAAAAAATCCATACACAATAACAATGCAGAAGGCACTACCATCCCCATGCCTTCCCTCTGTTAGGCTTCCCACAAACCAGCTCCGTTCTACAAATCACAAACAGGCTCCCTTAAACAAAATCACAAACAAGCTCTCTCACTCATGCTAGTTGCTGCCTTTTCCAGCACTGATTGCTCTCTGACCAACTTCCTCTCAGCTTTGCTCTAGTTCTGCCTCTTCTTGTTCCACCCTTCTTTCTCCACCTCTTCCTGTTTCATGTGACTTGAGTCATGTGACTCAGGCTTCCATGTGACTTTCATGTGTCACATGAACCTATTAATGGATGGAAAAAATCTTCCCATTAAGAAGCAAAATTACATTAACAATATGCAAAAATGCATTATCAATACAAAGCAACTCTTTTTGTGGTGGCAAAGAATTGGAAATTGAGGGGATGCTCATCAACTGGGTAACGACTGAACAAGTTGTGGTATATGAATATAATAGAATACTATTATGTTATAACAAATGATGTGCAGGTGGATTTCAGAAAAACCTGGAAAGACTTACATGAGCTAACGATTCTCAGTGAAGTGAGAAGAACCAGCAGAGCATTGTATACAGTAACAGCAACATTGTGCAATGACCAACTTTGATAGATTTGGGTCTTTTCAGCAATACAATGATCTAAGAAAACTTCAAAAGACTCATGACGGAAAATGCTATCCACATTCAGAAAAAGAACTATGAAGTCTGAATGCAGATCAAAGCATACTGTTTTCTCTACTTTTCTTTTTTGTGATTTTTCCATTTTGTTCTGTCTTCTTTCACAACATAACTAATGTGGAAATATGTTTAATGTGATTGTACATGTATAGTCTATATCAAATTGCATGCTGTCTTGGGGAGAGGACAGAGAGGGAAGGTGAAAATTTGAAACTCAAAACCATATAAGAATGAATGTTGAAAACTAAAAAGAAAGAAAGAAATTAAAAAAGAAAAAAAAGTCTTGCTATAAGTATTTTGTTGTATGTGGGCACTTTCTTATTATTAATAGCTTCCTTGGGATATAAATTCAGTAATGGAGTCTCTGCTTTCCAAAATGGTTCTGGTATTATGTACTAGTATGGTTATCTTTCAACAACCCTTCTAACATTGACTGTTGCCATTTTTTTTGTCATTTCGCTCATTTTGCTAATTTGTAGGGTGTAAGATGAAACCTCAGTGTTGCTTTGATTTGCATTACTCTGTTTCCTTAATGATTTGAAGAATTCCTTCATGTGGCTATGGATACTTTGTAATTCATCTTTTGAGAATTGTTTGTTTATATCTTTTGACATATTGCAGAATGGTTTAGGTATGTGTGTGTATGTGTGTGTATTGTATATGTGTGTGTTTATATGTGTATACACACACACACACACACGGCATCTTGAATACCAGACATTTATCAGAGAAAGTTTATGCAAAGATTTTTTCTATTAAACCACTTCTCTTCTTATTATAAGTACATTACTTTTGTCTGTGCAACAGCTTTTCAGTTTCAGGTAATATAACTGCCTCTATCCCTTGTTTGGTTAAGAATGTATCACTTATAGCTATTAGAGGTAAATGATCTACTTCTTTTCTAATTTTTTTAATGTTATGATCTTTAATAATTACATTGCATATCTGTTTAGAATTGTGGAATATGGCATAAGTTGGTAAAAGTCTAACTTCTGCTTTCCAGTTTTCCCAGAAGTATTTTATCAAATGGTTTTTCTTAGGTAATTTGTATTTTCTACTTTATGAAATACTGAGCTATTGAGCTTATAAATTCTGGTCACGTAATGAGAAGACAGGACTCATTGGAAAAAGGCCTAATGTTGGGGGAAAAAGGTATAGGCAGAGGAATAGATGGAGAGATAATGTTATAGAAACAATAAACGTGAACTTGGACTTTGAGAGACAGTGGAGGATAAGGCCTGGTATGCTATGGTCCATGAGGAGTCTGACATGATTGAATGACGAAGGACAACAACTCACCATTATATATGTGTAGGTATGTATATGTATGTGTGTATGTGTATATGTGTGTGTATATATGTATATATATGTACATATATGTATATCGAGAGAGAGAGGGAGAGAGAGGGACAGAGACAAAGGGCACAGTGTGAGCTGAATATGAAGGGAGAATGCCTAAAAAAATAAAATTTACTGCTGAATGGAATGTACTAGGAGTAAGAGAAAGAGAGAAGTAGAATGTAGCAAATCATCTCACATAAAAGAGGGAAAAAAGAGCTTTTGCAATGGAGGGGAAGAGGGGGGAGATAAAAGGAAATAACTGAGCCTTATTCTCATGAGATTTGACTTAAGGAGCCAATAACACACACTCAATTAGATATGGAAATCTATTTTACCCTGCTGGAAGGCAAGGGGGAAGGGAATAGGAGAGGGAAGATAATAGAAGGGATAGCAAATTGGAAAAAGGGATAATCAGAAGCAAACACTATTGTGGGAGGACAGGTCAAGGGAGAGAATGGAATAAATGAAGGGCAGGACAGGACAGAAGAAAATGTGTTTAGTCTTTTACAACATAACAATTATGGAAGTGCTTTGCATTGTTACACATGTATGACATTGAATTGCTTGTTTTCTCAACGAGGGTGGGTAGGGAGGGAGGGAGAGAATATGAAACTCAAAGTTTTAAGAATGAATGTTAAAAATTGTTTTAGCATGCAACTAGAAATTAAGCTATACAGAAAATGGGCTATAGAAGTCTATTTTGCCCTACAGGAAAATAGAGGGGAAGGTGGATGGAAGAAGAGTGAGTAATAGAAAGGAGGAGAGACTGGAGAAAAGGGTAGATGAGTTCCATGCTGTTCTGGGCTGGGCGTTGGGGAGATAATTTTGAATTCAAATTCTAGTGGAAGTGACTGTTAAGAACTGGAACATAAATAAATTATATATCAAGAAATTATCAAGGAAAATTGCTCTGATATTCTAGAAATAGAAGGGAAAATAGAAATTTTGAAAAATCTACCAATCACCTTCTGAGATTCCCAAAGGCAAACTTCTAGGAATATTGTAGCCAAATTCCAGAGTTCCCAGGTCAAGGAGAAAATATTGTAAGCAACCAAAAACAATTCAAGTATTGTGGAAACACAATCAGGATAACACAAGATTTAGCAGCTTTTATATTGAGGGATCAGAGGACTTGGACTATGATATTCCAGAGGTCAAAGGAGCTAAGATCAAAATCAAGAATCATCTGCCCAGCAAAACTGAGTATAATCCTTCAGGGGGGAAAAATGGTATTCAATGAAATAGAGGACTTTCAAACATTCTTGATGAGAAGACCAGAACTGAATAGAAAATTTGACTTTCAAATGCAAGACTCAAGAGAAGCATGAAAAGGTAAACAAAAAAGAGAAATCATAAGAAACTTATTAAAGCTGAACTGTTTGCATTCCTACATGGACAGATGATATTTGTAACTCATGAGACCTTTCTCAGTATTAGTTGAATATGAAGGAATGATATCTAAAAAATAAAATTAAGAGATGAAAGAGGAATGTACTGGGAGGAGAAAGGGAGAGGTAGAATGGGGTAAATCATCTCACATAAAAGAGTCAAGAAAAAGCTTTTATAGTGAGGGGGAAGAGGGAGAGGTGAGAGGGAATGATTGAACCTTATTCTCATCAGATTTGACTTAAGGAGAGAATAACATACACACTCAAGTGAGTATGGAAAGCTATCTTACCCTACAGGAAAGTAAGGGAGAAGTGGATAAGAGAGATAGAAGATGATAGGAGGGACATCAAATGGGAGGAGGAGTTAATCAGAAGCAAACACTTTTGAGAAGGAACAGGGTCAAAGGAGAGAATAGAATAAATGGGGGGGGGCAGGATTGGACGGAGAGAAATATAGTTAGTCTTTCATAACATGACTGTTGTGGAAGTGTTTTGCATGGCTACACATGTAAAACCAACATCAAATTGCTTACTTTCTCAATGAGGGTGGGTGGGGAGGGAGGAAGGGAAAGAATATGGAACTCAAAGTTTTGAAAACAAATGTTAAAATTGTTTTTACTTCCAAGTGGGAAATAAGATATAAAGGCAATGGGGTATAGAAATCTATCTTGACCTACAAGAAAATAGAGGGGAAGAATAGAAAAGCATAACAGAAAGGGACGTGGTGATAGAAGGAAAGGAAGATTGGTAGAAAGGGCAATCAGAATGCATGTCATCTTGGAGTGGGGTAACGGGAGAGATGGGGAGAAAATTTAGAACTCAAAATCTTGTGGAAGTGAATGTTTAAAACTAAAAATAAATTAGTTAAAAAAATTTTAAATGACAATGATCAAACAACATATCAAAGCCTATGGAATTCAGCAAAAACAGTCATCAGAGAAAAAAATTATATCTCTAAGTGCTTATATCAATAAAAAGGGAAAAGAACAGACCCATGAATTGGATATCAAATTTATAAAACTTAAAAAAGAACATTTTGAAGATCCCCAATTAAACAATAAATTGGAAATTTTAAACATTAAAGGTAAGATTAATGCAATTGTGTAAGAAAACCATTGAATTTAATAAAGAAAACTAGGAGTTGGCATTATGAAAAAACCAACAAAATAGATAAACCATTGATTCATGTGATTAAAAGAGAGAGAAAACAAAACCAAATTACCAGTACCAATAATGCAGAGTGAATATGCCATTAAAGAAGATGAAATTCAAGTAATGAAATTCAAGTATCTTGCCCAATTATATGCAGATTAATTTAATTACTTAAGTGAAATGGAGAAATATTTACAAAAATACAAACTGCCTAGATTAGCATAAGAGGAAATAAAATATCTATATAGAACTATTTTAGAAAAAAAAATTTAAACAGGCCATAAAGGAGCTTCCTAAGAAAAAAAAACTTCAGAACAAGATGGACTTACAAATTAATTCTATCAAACTTTTAAAGGCCAACTAATTCCAATATCAAATAAATTATTTGAAATAATAAGCAAAGAAGGGGTCCTACCAAACTCCTTTTACGAAAAAAGAGAGAATCTAAACCAGGAAGAGTGAAAACAGAGAAAGGAAATTATAGACCAATTTCATCAATGAATATGGAGGTAAAAATCCTATAAAAAATAGCTAAAAGATTCCAACAACATATTACAAAGAGTATATATTATGACTAAATGGGATTCATACCAGGAATGCAGAGACGATTTACCATAATAAAACTATTAACATAATTTATTATATCAATAACAAAAGTAACACAAATCATATGATCACATCTATAGATGCAGAAAAAGCATTTCATAAAGTGTAACACTCATTTCTGTTAAAAACACTTAAAAGTATAGGTATAAATGGACTTTTCCTTAAATTGATAAGAAGCATTTACCTAAAACCATCAGCAAGCATTATTTGTAATTGGCATAAACTAGAAGCCTTCCCAGTAAGATCAGGTGTGAAGCAAGGATGCCCACTCTCACCAATATTATTCAATATTGTACTGGAAATCCTAGCAACATCAATAAAAAAAGAAAAAGAAATAGAAGGAATTGGAATACAGAATGAAGTGATAAAACTCTCTTTTGCAAATGATATAATAATATACATGGAAAATCTTAAGACTCACTAAAACCTGGTAGCAGAATATAAAGTATATCCACACAAATTATCAGCGTTCCTATGTATTACTAACAGGACCTGCAAATACCCTATTTAAAATAACTCTAGACAGTATAGCTCACTCCCTCACTCAAAACAAAGTCAAGTGCAAGTCATGTTATCATTTCTTTGATGTCACGATCTTCTTCGAAAATTAAGGACAAACACAAACCTGTGAAGAGACAGAGCTGCCTGAATGGGGACCCAGCTAGCTGGGTAACTCAGCTCATCCACTCTCTTCTGTTGCTCCCCTTCCTTCTTCTCTCCAAAGGAAGGTAAATTTGGATGGCCAGAGGATGCTCAGTTAACTTGGGGTTTACTAGCTACATTTCTTTCTCCCTGTCTCTCTTCCTTCCTTCCTTCTCCTCTTTCTTTCTTTCTCTCTCTTTCTTTCTTTCTTTCTTTCTCTCTCTTTCTCTTTCTTCCTATCTCTCTCTCTCTCTCTCTCTCTCTCTCTCTCTTTTTTTCTTACCAAACGAGCTCATAGATTAGACTACAATACGTCTCTGACCAAGCAGCATTTAATGGCTATATTTTGGGTTCTCCTGGCTCAGAATGAATGTCAGTAGTGACTGTTTCTCTTTTGACAGCAACCCTGAGGGTCTTTCCCTCCTAATTTGATTTTTTTTTTAATTAAAGGGGCCATCTCTTGTTGTGTTTGTCCTTCATTTTTGAAGAGGACCATGACATCAAGATGACATGACTTGCAGTTGACTTTGCTTTGAGTGAGGGAAGGCTGTGCAGGGTCACCAACCTCTCTTTCTTCTCCTGAGGCATTTGGGTCCAGTGGTCTGATATTCATCAAGACAACTGGAGATGGCCCAGGATGCAATGTGAGACGCTGAACTAAGGGCTAAGGCCTTATCACATTCTCACTTTGAGTGAGATACATTCATTCAGTGAATAGGCTTCTGTAAGTAGTTACTCAAAGGATGACCCCTTTAATAAAAAAAAAAATCAAACTGGGAGGGGAAGACCCTCAGAGTTCCTGGGTAAAAGAGAAACAATTACTATTTAGTAATTACATTCACTCTGTGCTAGGTGGGTGGGGACTTTTTGTCTAGTCTATGAGCTCCAGAGTAACTTGGGTTTAAGGTTTAAGCTTTGAGCAAGAAATGTGGCTAGCAAATCCAAAGGAAAAAAGGCAGCTTTTGGCCATTGAGTGTACCTTCATCTGGGTAGAACACCAGAGGAGAGGAGAGGAGAGGAGAAGAGAGGAGGGGAGAGGAAGAGAGGAGAGAGGGAAAGAGAGAGGAGAGGAGCTGCTAATCATTCACAGGTTGTGTTTGTCCTTTATTCTCAAAGAAGACCATGACATCAAGATGATGACATGACCTGCAGTTGAATTTGATTTGAGTGAGGGAGAGCTGTGCAAGGTCACCAACTTCACTTTCTTCTCCTGAGTCATCTGGGTCCAGTCAGCCATCCCTTGACTCACTTCTTAAAGACAGCTATTCAATGGATGGGAATTGTCTCCCTCAAAGTGAGAATCTGAAAAGGCCTTAGCGTAAAAGGACCAGGGTGTCCCACTGAATCTTGGACCATCTCCAGTCATCCTGTTGATTCTCTGGCCATTGGATCCAGATGTCTCTGGAGAAGAAAGTGAAGCTGGTGACCTTGCACAGTCCCCCCTCACTCAAATCAAAGTCAACTGCAAGTCATGTTATCATCTTGATGTCATGGTCTTCTTTGAGAATAAAGGATAAACACAACAACAATGTACCTAACCTATTCCACTGACATGCTACTATTACTTAACTAGGACAGATGTTGTTTTAATGATTACTGCTTTTTAATAGTCCATTTTCCTTCAAATTTTTTTCATTGATTCCCTTAATATTCTTGATCTTTTGTTCTTCCAGATGAATTTTTCATTATTTTTTTCTAGCTCTATAAAGTAATTTTTTGTAGTTTGATTTGTATAGTATTGAAAAAGTAGATTAATTTAGGTAGAATTGTCTTTTTAATTATATTGGCTTGGCCTACTCATGAACACTTAATATTTTGCCAGTTGTTTTGATCTGACATTATTTGTGTGGAAAGTATTTTGTAAAATTGTGTTCATATAGTTCCTGGATTTGTCTTGGCAGATAGATTCCTAAGTATTTTATATTGCCTTCAGTTATTTTAAATGGAATTTCTCTATCACTTGTTGCTGGGTTTTGTTGACAATACATAGAAATTATAATAATTTATATGTATCTATTTTATATATATATCCTGCTACTTTGCTAAAGTTGTTAATTATTTCAACACTTTCTTTTTTAGTAGGTTCTCTAGGATTCTCTAAACATACCATTATATTTTCTGCAGAATGAAAGTTTTGTTTCTTCACTGTCTATTCTAATTCTCTCAATTTTTTTCTTCTCTTATTGCCATGGTTAGCATTTCTAGTACATTATTCAACAATAATGGACATCCTTGCTTCACCCCTGAACTTACTGAGATGACTTCTGTCTTATCTACATTACAGATAACTTTGCTGATAATTTTAGATAGAGATGACTTATCATTTTAAGGAAAGCTCCATTTTTTTCTTATGTTCTTCAGTGTTTTTAATAGGAATGAGTACTGCATTTTATCAAAAGCTTTTTCCACATCTATTGAGATAATCATATGACTTCTGTTGATTTTGTTATTGATATGGTCAATTATGCTGATAGTTTTCCTAATATTGAACCAGCACTGCATTCCTGGCATAAATTCACACTTGATCATAGTGTATAATCTATATGATATAGTGCTGCAATAACCTTGTTAGTATTTTATTTAAACCTTTTCTATTAATATTCATTAGGGAAAGTGGTCTATAGTTTCTCTGATTTTGCTCTTTCCAGTTTAGGTATCAGCACCAGATTTGCATCATAAAAGGAATTTGGCAAAAATTTTTTGTTTTTCCCAATAGTTAATATATTGTTGGTATTAATTTTTCTTCAAATATTTGGCAGAATTCACTGGTGAATACATCTGACCCTGATGACTTTTTTAGGGAGTTTCTTGGTGGCTTGTGCAATTTCTTTTTCTAAGATGGCGTATTTAAGTATTCTATTTCCTCTATTGCTAAGCTGGGCAATTTAGATTTTTGTAAATATTCATCCATTTCATTTAGATTGTCAGATTTACTGGAATATAATTGGTCAAAATAGCTCTTAATAATTTCTTTAATTTTTTTCTTAATTGGTGATGAATTCACCCCCTTTCACTTTTGATACTGGTAATTTGGTCTTTTTTTAGATCAAATTGAAATGATTTCTTTATTTTTTTAAAAAATAAAACCAGCTTCAAGTTTATTTATTAATTTAATGATTTTCCTACTGTCAAATTTACTAAATTCTTTGATTTTTAGGATTTCTGATTTAATGTTTAATTGGGGATTTTTAATTTCTTCTTTTCTAGTTTTTACTTTTAGTTGCATGCCCAATTCATTGATCTACTCTTTATTTTGCTGATGTAAGCTGTGAAAAAAAAAAAACAGAAAAAAACTGCAAGAAAAATAAGGAAAGTAAAGGAAAATATTTTCAATCTACATTCAAGCTCCACTAATTCTTTTTCTGTAGATATACAGCACCTTTCTTCGTAAGTCCTTCACAATTGTCTTGGATAATTTTATTGCTGAGGATAGCTACATTATTCAGAATAGATCATCATACAATATTGCTGTTACTGTGTATAATGTTCATCTAGTTCTGCTCATTTCACTCAGCATCGGTTCACCTAAGTCTTTCCAGGTTTTTCTGAGAACATCCTGCTCATCATTTCTTATAGCACAATGGTATTCTATCATAATCATATACAATTTGTTCAGTCATTCCCCAATTGATGAACATTCCCTGAATATTCAATTCTTTCACACCACTAAAAGAGATGCTACAAATATATTTATACATAGAAGTCCTCCCTTTAAAAAAAAAAAGTATATTTGTGATAAAATCTAGTGGTGATATTTCTTGGTAAAGGGTATGCATCATTTTATAGCCCTTTGGACATTGTTCCAAATTGCTCTACAGAATGGTTGAATCAGTAGACAATTTCACCAATAGTGCATCAGCTTTTTAATTTTCCCACATCCCCTCCAACATTTGTCATTTTCCTTTTCAGTCATATTAGTCAATCCAAAAGGCATGTGGTGGTAGCTGAGAGTTGTTTTAATTTGCAGTTCTCTAATCAATAGTAATTTAGTGCATTTTTCTTATGACTATAGATAGCTTTGATTACTTTGTCTGAAAACTGACTGTTCATATCCTTTGACCATTTATCAACCGAGGAATGGTTCTTATTTCTTTAAATTTATCTCAGTTTTCTATGTATTTGAGAGATGAGGTTTTCAGAGAAACTTAATATAAAATATTTTTCACAGTAATAATTACCGCCTATGTATTTCCCCCAGTTCTATTTCCCTCCACTACCCCAGTTTATCCCACTCTCTCCTTTCATCCTTTCCATTCTCAAAAGTGTTTTGCTTCTGAATTTTACTTCCCCAAACTGCTTTCCCTTCTATCAGCTCCCCCTTCTCTTATCCCTTTCCCCTCCTATTTTCCTGTATAGTAAGATAGATTTTTATACCTTAACTGTGTGTGTTATTCCCTCTTTGAGCCAATTCTGATGAGAATAATGTTCACATGATCCCCTCCTCTTTTTTCACTTTTTCATCTGCACTGCGAAATTTCTTGAGTCTCTTTCATGTAAGATAATTTACCTAATTTTACTCTGCCTTTCCCTTCCAGTGCATTCTTTTGTACCACTTAATTTAATTTTTTTTAAAGACAATCATCCTAACATATTCAACTCACACCTGTGCTTACTGTCTATGTATGTTTCTTCTAGCTATCCTAATAATGAGAAAGTTTTTAGGAGTTACAAACATTGCTTTCCCATGAAGGAATGTAAACAATTTAACCTTATTGAATTCCCTATGATTTCTCTTTCCTATTTACCTTTTTAGACTTCTTTTCAGCCTTCTATTTGATTCTTTTGAATTTGTTCGATTGATTCTTGATAACTCATAGAGTCATTAGTTTCCACTTGCCCAATTCTAACTTTTAATGTAGTGTTTTCTTCAATTAGCTTTTGCATTTTCTTTTCCATTTGACTAATTATATTTTTAAGCAGTTTTCCAAACTGTTGACTCTTTTTTCATAATTCTCTTGTATCACTCACATTTCTTTTCTGAATTTTTCTTCTACTTCTCTTATATGATTTTTAAGCTTCTCTTTGAACTCTTCCATGAGTTACTTTTGAGCTTGAGGCTACTTCCCATTTTTTTTCAGGGGTGAGGGGTTTGCTCATAGGTATTTTAATATTGTTGTCCTCTTCCGAGTTTGTGTCTTGGTCTTCCCTGTCACCATAATAACATTCTATGGTCAGATTCATTTTTGTTGTTGTTGTTTTTGCCTCTCTCTCTCTCTCTCTCTCTCTCTCTCTCTCTCTCTCTCTCTCTCTCTCTCTCTCTCTCCTTCTCTCCCTCTATCTATCTATCTATCTATCTATCTATCTATCTATCTATCTATCTATCTATCTATCTATCTATCTATCTATCTACCTATCTATCTATCTGTATCTCTGACTCTTTCTGTCTCTCTCTGTCTCTCTGTCTTTCTGTCTCTGTCTGTTCGTCTCTCCCTCCATCCCTTTTTCTTTCTTTTAAATTTGATTTCTGCTCTGAGAGTAGAAGGGGCTCTCTCTTAGGTTTCTTATGCCAGTGACAGTAGACCCTGGTTATTTATCTGGTGCTCCACTGATGTTGCCCTGAGGCCCATGGAGGACACTCATGTCTGGTGCTATGTTGAGGGGGTGGAGTGGGGGGCAGTATGCACTGCTGGAGGCTGCAAGGATCTGGAAGCTTGCCTGGTGTTTAGCTGAGATATTGGTGTTGATGCCTGGCATGTTCTGATGCCTAATGGGGTGTTTTTGCTTTTCCCCAGGGCTGCACTCAAGTGTGTACATGTCTGGCCACTGGAGGATGCCTCTTTGCCCTGGGCAACTCTGAGTTGGAGTCTGCTAGTTCCTCTGGCTATGTTAAGGCATGTGGTGGGTCCTGATGTTGACTTTTTCCTGCTCCACAATACTGGGAATCAGGATCTTCCCTTGATTTGTTGAGGTAATACTTGCTGCTAGCTTGCTGGGATGCTTTTCATCCTGGAATGCGCTCTCCTTTTACCTGAGTAAGACATACCTTTCTTGCCAAACCTCCAAGTCTCCCAAGCTAAAAGACCTCTCCATTCCATCTTTCTACTTGATCCACTGTTCCAGGATTTATTCTGGGTCACTATTTTACGGTTGTTTGGAGGTGAATATGGGAGAGTTACAGCAATTTACTGCTTATTTCTGAGTTTTGTATTTGAAAGTTATTTTCCGTTCAGCTCTGGTCTTTTCATCAAGAATGCTTGGAAGTCCTCTATTTCATTGAATATCCATTCTTCCCCCCTGCCGCCGAAGAAATATACTTAATTTTCCTAGCTCTTTTGCCCTCCAGAATATCATAGTCCAAGTCCTCCAATCTTTTAATGTAGGAGCTGCTAAATCTTTTGCTATCCTGACTGTGGCTCCATGATACTTGAATTCTTTCTTTTTTGCTGTTGGCAATATTTTCTCCTTGATCTGGGAGCTCTGGATTTTGGCTATAATATTCCTGAGACTTTTAATTTTTAGTATCTCTTTGGGGAGGTGATCAGTGGACTCTTTCAATTTGTATTTTACCCTCTGGTTCTAGAATATCAGGATAATTTTTCTTGATAATTTCTTGAAAGATCGTTCTTTTTTTTGATTATGGCTTTCAGGTAGTCCAATAATTTTTTAATCATCTTTCCTGAATGTATTTTTCAGTTCAGTTGCTTTTCCAATGAGACATTTTATACTTTCCTCTATTTTCACTGTTTTTTATTTTGTTTGATTGATTGTCTTGCAGAGTCATTAGCTTCCACTCACTCAATTCTAATTGTTTTTTTTTTTAAATTATTAAATTTATTTATTTAACTTTTAACATTCATTTTCACAAAATTTTGGGTTACAAATTTTCTCCCCTTTTATCCCCTCCCCCCCCAAACACCAAGCATTCTAATTGCCCCTATGACCAATCTGCTCTCTCTTCTATCATCCCTCTCTGCCCTTGTCTCCATCTTCTCTTTTGTCCTGTAGGGCCAGATAGCTTTCTATACCCCTTTACCTGTTTTTCTTATTTCCTAGTGGCAAGAACATTACTCGACAGTTGATCCTAACACTTTGAGTTCCAACTTCTCTTCCTCCCTCCCTCCCCACCCCTTCCCTTTGGAAGGCAAGCAATTCAATATAGGCCATATCTGTGTAGTTTTGCAAATGACTTCCATAATAGTTGTGTTGTATAGGACTAACTATATTTCCCTCCATCCTATCCTGTCCCCCATTACTTCTATTCTCTTTTGATCCTATCCCTCCCCATGAGTGTCGACCTCGAATTGCACTCTCCTCCTCATGCCCTCCCTTCTATCATCCCCCCCACCCTGCTTGTCCCCTTATCCCCCACTTTCCTGTATTGTGAGATAGGTTTTCCTACCAAAATGAGTGTGCACTTTATTCTTTTCTTTAGTGGAATGTGATGAGAGTAGACTTCATGTTTTTCTCTCACCTCCCCTCTTTATCCCTCCACTAATGAGTCTTTTGATTGCCTCTTTTATGAGAGATAATTTGCCCCATTCAATTTCTCCCTTTCTCTTCCCAATATATTTCTCTCTCACTGCTTGATTTCATTTTGTTTTAAAGATATGATCCCATCCTATTCAATTCACTCTGTGCACTCTGTCTCTATGTATGTGAGCGTGTGTGCATGTGTAATCCCACCCAGTACCCAGATACTGAAATGTTTCAAGAGTTACAAATATTGTCTTTCCATGTAGGAATGTAAACAGTTCAGCTTTAGTAAGTCCCTTATGACTTCACTTTGCTGTTCACCTTTTCATGGTTCTCTTCATTCTTGTGTTTGAAAGTCAAATTTTCTTTTCAGCTCTGGTCTTTTCATCAAGAATACTTGAAAATCCTCTATTTCATTGAAAGACCATTTTTTCCCCTGAAGTATTATAGTCAGTTTTGCTGGGTAGGTGATTCTTGGTTTTAGTCCTAGTTCCTTTGACTTCTGGAATATACTGTTCCATGCCCTTCGATCCCTTAATATAGAGGCTGCTAGATCTTGTGTTATCCTGATTGTATTTCCACAATACTTGAATTGTTTCTTTCTAGCTGCCTGCAGTATTTTCTCCTTGACCTGGGAACTCTGGAATTTGGCCACAATGTTCCTAGGAGTTTCTCTTTTTGGATCTCTTTCAGGCAGTGTTCTGTGGATTCCTTGAATATTTATTTTGCCCTCTGGTTCTAGAATCTCAGGGCAGTTTTCCTTGATAATTTCATGAAAGATGATGTCTAGGCTCTTCTTTTGATCATGGCTTTCAGGTAGTCCCATAATTTTTAAATTGTCTCTCCTGGATCTATTTTCCAGGTCTGTTGTTTTTCCAATGAGATATTTCACATTATCTTCCATTTTTCCATTCTTCTCTCTTTGTTCTGTGATTTCTTGGTTTTGCATAAAGTCATTAGCCTCCATCTGTGCCATTCTAATTTTGAAAGAACTATTTTCTTCAGTGAGCTTTTGAATCTCCTTTTCCATTTGGCTAATTCTGCTTTTGAAAGCATTCTTCTCCTCATTGGCTTTTTGAACCTCTTTTGCCAATTGAGTTAGGCTAGTTTTCAAGGTGTTAATTTCTTCAACATTTTTTTGGGTCTCCCTTAGCAGGGAGCTGATCTGCTGTTCATGCTTTGACTTCATGTCTCTCATTTCTCTTCCCAGCTTTTCCTCCACCTCTCTAACTTGATTTTCAAAATTCTTTTTGAGCTCTTCCATGGCTTGAGCCCATTGGGTGGGCTGGGACACAGAAGCCTTGATTTCTGTGTCTTTGCCTGATGGTAAGCATTGTTCTTCCTCATCAGAAAGGAAGGGAGGAAATGCCTGTTCGCCAAGAAAGTAACCTTCTATAGTCTTATTTCTTTTCCCTTTTCTGGGCATTTTCCCAGCCAGTGACTTGACCTCTGAATATTTTCCTCACACCCACCTCACCTCCTGATCCTCCCAGCCCGTGTTTGTGGTCTGAGATTCAAATGCTGCTTCCAGCCTCAGGGCTTTTGGCGGGGGCAGGGCTGCTATTCAGTATGAGATTATGTTCTGGTGCTGAGGTCAGGGCAGGGCCACCTCTCAGGCTCAGTTCCCTCAGGGGGTTTATGCACAGACCTTCCGCAATGGATTCAGGCTCCCGCCCGCTTGGGGAGCCCCTGTCTGCAGCCGCCTCTCAGCTTCTACCTCCTGGGGGGGGCCTGAATTATGGGGGCACCCCACTCCCCTCTCGACCCGCCAAAGAGACTCTCTCACCCACCCCTGTCACCTGTGGGTGGAGGGACTTGTGCGGCCGCTGGAGATCCCGTCCCTGAAGCCTGCTCGGATCTGTTTCTCTCGGTGCCACAGCCGTGGCCGCAGCAGGTCTGGGCTGGGCTTTGTGTCTGCAGCACGACGGACCTTTTGCGAGAGGTTTGCAGATCCCTCTGTGGGTGGAGGGACCCGCGTGGCCGCTGGAGATCCTGTCTGTGAAGCCTGCTCGGATCTTTTCCTCTCGGTGCCGCGGCCGCGGCAGGGCTGCACTCAGCTCCCAGTCCCGGCGCCCAGTCTGCAGCGCGAAGGACCCCCCCGCGAGAGGTTTGCAGGTCTCTCCGGAACAGAAATCTCCCTCGCTCCAATGTTCCATGGCCTTTGGGTGCAGAATTCGCCGTGAGTTACTTCCCTGTAGCCATTCTATGGGTTGTGGGTTCAGAGCTATGTGTATGTGCGTCTTTCTACTCCGCCATCTTGGCTCCGCCCCCTCAATTCTAATTGTTGAGGAATTATTTTCTTCAGTGAGCTTTCATACCTCCTTTTCTATTTGGCAGATTCTGCTTTTCAAAGCATTCTTCTCTTTATTAGATTTTTGTGTGTCTTTTTATCATTTATTCTATTCTGCTTTTAAGGTATTATTTCTTCAGTATTTTTGTGTCTCCTTTTCCAAGCTGTTGACTCTTTTTTTCATGATTAGTTGCATTGCTCTCATTTCTCTTCTCAATTTTTCCTCTACCTCTCTTAAGTGATTTTAAAAATCCTTTTTGAGCTCTTCCATGGCCTGAGACTAATTCATATTTTTTTCAAGACTTTGGATGTGAGAGTTTCAACTTTGCTATCTTCTTCTGAGTTTGTGTTTGGATTTTCCTTGTCACCATAGTAACTCATCCAATTGCCCTAATAGTGATAAAGTTCTTAAGCTTTACAAATTTCATCTTCCTATATAAAAATACATACAGTTTAACCTTATTAAATTTTTTTCTGTTTTCTGTTTCCTGTTTACCTTTTTATGTTCTTTGAGTCTTGTATTTGAAGATCAAAATTTTTGTTCAGCTTTTGTCTTTTCATTAGGATTGCCCCAAAATTCTCTATTTCATTAAATATCTATTTTTCTCCTGAAGGAGTATACTCAGCCATTCTTGGTTGTAATCCTAGCTCATTTGCCTTCTGGAATATTATATTCTAATTCTTCTGGTCCTTTAGTATAGAAGCTGCGAAATTCTGTGTAATCCTGACTATGGTTCCATAGTGTTTGAATTATTTCTGGCTGTTTATAATATTTTCTCCTTGGCTTAAGTGCTCTTAGTCATAATATTCTGAGACTTTTTTTTTTATATCTCTTTCAGGAGGTGATTGATGAACTCTCTCAATATCTAATTTACTGTCAGGTTTTAGAATATCAACAGTTTTCTTATTTCTGGCTTACTCTTGGGGTGGGACTTTGCTGCTGGCTTGTACCAAGGGTGGGGTTTTGTCATTAGCTTCTTATTGTGAGACCTGCTTTTGGCAAAGTAGTGAGTGATATTTTTGAGTCAAAGAACACATACAGTTCAGTGACTTGCTAAGTATAGTTCTAAATTACTTTCCAGAATAAATACAACTCCACTAAGAGTATAAGATTGGGCTTGTTCCTCAACTGTCCTTCAAAAATTATTATTTTACCTTTCTTTTTCTTTCTTTTAGTATTTTGTCAGTTTTACAGATGTGAGGTACTTAATTTTAATTTTGAACTATTTTTCAAACAATTGTTGGTAACGCATCTTTTTTGATTATTTATATTCTTTTATTGTTTATTCAAATCTGATTCTTAATCTTTCATATATATATATATATCAATTCCTTTTATATCTTTAATAGCAAGTATTTATCAAAGAAATTTGTTACAAAGATGCCCCACCAACTAATTTTTTCCCTTCTAATTCTAATTGCAATGATTTTGCAAACATTTTTCAATTTTATGCAATTATCCTCATGGTGCCTTGGTGAGCTCATTTCTGTATTTTTATGATGGAGAAGCCTTTTCCCATTTCAGAGCTCATGCAGGAATTTTCTCACTGTTTTTACATACTGTATGGATTTTGTGAACATTCTAAGGACTGACCCTTCTTTGGCTACTTCCTCTCTCATCTCCATAACAGTGTTAACATTCAATATTCTATGATCTATAATCCTTGCTTAGTAAAAGAATTTTCCACTCTTTCCTCCTCTTTTCTAATTTGTTTATAATAAGGCTTTATATATTTAGGTCATGTTGCCTTTTAGAATCTACTGTGGTATATGTTGTGAAATGTTCACTTGTTAGGGGTTCTTAATATTTTTTGTGTGTGTCATAGACCCCTTTGGGTATTTGGTGAAGCCTATAGATGTTTGTTGGGAATAATGTTTTAAAATGCCCAAGCAATTAAATGAAATGCTAGATTTCAGTTAAAGATTAGTGAAAATAAAGAGGTATTGTTTTTAACTATACAGGTTCACTGACTTCCTGAAATCTATTCATGGTAACTGATAGATCCCAGATTAAGAATTCCTTGTTCTAAACCAAATTTCCATTAGACTAATTTCCAATTCTCCTGGTAGTTTTGTTAAATAAGTTCTGATTTCAGTAGTTAGAGTTCTTTGGTCCTTTGCTATTATGTTGTATTGTTTCTGGGTTTCTGGGTAAAACACAACCTGTTTTACTGATCAAAATTTTTATTTTTTAATAAATATCAAATAGTTTTTGTGGTTACAGTTTTATAGCATAATTGAAGATCTGGAACTACTAGGCCCCAATATTTCTCACTTCTTTCCTATTATTTCCCTTAGTGGATTTTAAAATTTTTGTTTTAAATTATGTTTATATCTCTTTTTTTTAGGTTTTAAGAATTTATGTTTTGTATTTGTTTTGGGATTTTAATATTTGTTGCTTGTTTTATTTTTTAGTTGAATATCCAATTCACTGCTTTGTTCCTTTTCTCTTTCATTTCTGAAAATGTATAGAGATATAAAATTTCTCTTAATGAAGTCTTTAGCTTCATTCCCAGAGACATCATTTCAAAGTTTTTGAAGTGTTGTCTTTTTGTTACTGTTTTCTTTGATGTAATTATTGATTGCTTCTTATTTTAAGTCTGAATCCTTTCTTCAAAGGCTCTTTATTTATTAAAGATTGTATTGCATTGTACTTTGTTAAGAATTTGTTTCATTTTTTTTTTCCATTTTTATCAGGTTTTTAAAGCCTCAGCACGTGGTATATTTTTGTAAAGTTATCATGCAAACTGAGAAATATATGTTCCTGTAATTACTATACAGTAATTACAAGAAATCTCTCCCACCTCCATAACATAGTTAACATTCAATGTTCTGTGATCTTTTGTAATCTTTGCTTAGTAAAGAAATTTTCCATTATCCTCTTCTCTTTTCTAATTTGCTAACAATAAGACTTTATATATTTAGGTCTTATAGCCATTTGGAATCTACTGTGGTATATGTTGTGAAATGTTAAATTGTTAGGGGTTCTGAACATTTTTTTGTGTCATAGATCCCTTTGGGTGTCTAGTGAAGCCTATAGATGTTTATTGGAAATAATGTTTTAAAATGCCTTAGCAATAAATTGAAATGCTAGATTTCAGTTAAGGATTAGTGAAAATAAAGAGGTATTTTTTTTTTACCATACAAGTTCTCTGACTTCCTGAAATCTCTAAGTTTTCTAAAATTTATTCGTTTATGATTTCTTTCTTTTTCATCTTTTTGTTAAATTTTTCCATGTCTGAAAGTACTACATGTAGATCATCATGGTCTTACTCTCTCTTTATTACAGTAATTTCATTAACATTTCCTCTTAGATGAGGGCATTAAAAAAAGTGGGATATTTTAAATGTTAGTGTTGTTCTTTTGTTACATTTTTGTACCATTTTCTTTGTTATGTATGAAGTATGCTTTTCTTTTCAGTAATATTCTAAAGGGACTCAAGAAATAGCATCCCAAGGAATCTTTCCAGTAAAATCCATGTTCCTTAACTGCAGGGGTTAAGCATATTTTTTCCACCATTATATTTGAATAAAATATCTTAAAACCCAGTTTTATAGCTGTGAGAATATATGACATCATGAATCTTAAAATGACCTTTGGGAAGAAATATCTAAAAAAGTCTTTCACACTCATGGGGTGGGAGTAGTACTTAAAAGTCTTAAGTACTTAATTAAAATGGTGAAGGTATAGTGTCCTGCCCTGTGAGAAGTTGCTTTCATTGTAGTTAATAATAAATTCCCACAAAGAAAGCAATAAAAAAATCACAATTGATGGTCCCAACCTTTAAATAAATGACTTTTCCTTATGACACTCTTCCTTCCACCCGATTTTCCCTGGTAGTATTCTATCATCCACTCAATTTAAGAAAATATGGTCTCAGTGATGGCATAAAACCTTTTCCTCTGTTCTTTATTTTTAAGAATGTCTTTCTCCATACACACACAGACACAAAAATGTAGACATAATTGTACACATATCTAGTGTTATATATGTGTGTGCATATATGTGCATATATGTATATTTATTTATATTTATGCATTCTCTCCTGAATTCCACACACATACATATATATGTGTGTATGTGTGTGTGTATATAAATACACACACACATACACACACACACACACACACACACATACACACACAGAAGTATAGTATGGAAGTTTTCTGATGAACCAGCAAAGAGGGCTAAGAATGACTGGTCAGGCAGGAAGAAAAAGAACAACTTAGGGGTGAGGAACCTGAGGCCTCAAGACCACATGTGGCCCTCTAGGATCTCAAGTATAGCCATCTGACTTAATTCAAACTTCACAGAACATTCAGTCAAAGAGCTACACTTGAAGACCTAAAGGGCTACATAGGGCTTCGAGGCTGTAGCTTTCCCACCCCTGTATTAAATAGTAACATTGCAGAAGAAGAGAACATGAATAAGTGGGTAGTTAACAGTGTGAAATGCTGCAAAATGATTGAGGAGGAAGAAGACGAAAGAAAGGCAAATGGATTTAGCAGTTGAGATCATTTTATTATATTTTTAGAGCAGTTTTACATTGAGATGTGAGTCTAAAACCTTATTGTAAAGGTTTGAGAAATAATGCCTTGGTGAATAAGTAGATTTCATGAGAATAGAAGCTTATGGATAGAAACCTGATGGTGATAATGAGAGGTATATGATCACATTTTAAGGGGAACACATGGTAAACTGAAGGTTGCTTAAGGATGAGGGAGTTCTGGACATGATTGTAGGAAGTAAGAAAGAAGGCAGTAGACTTGGGGAGACTGAATTTGAGTGAGCTAGATGTAATGATATATGGAGAAGTGCCGTGAAGAAATGGAGTGAGAGCAAAGGCACAAGTGAGGAGCATACTTAATAATGACCAAAGACCAGCTCACCCTTAGATACTGGAATAAAGGTAGAGTGAGTGGTTTTGAGGAGTGGAATAGGTGGGGTGAGGACTGTGGGCCTCAGGCTTATTAATAAAATAGAGGGTGATAGAATCTGCTTAGAAAAAGGGAGTAGAAATGAGACAGTTTAAAAAAAAAATTAGTTAATTTTTTTTCAGTTTTCAACAATCTCTTCCATGAGTCTTAAATTTTCTCCCGCTCCCTCTACCTTCCCTCCCCAAGAGAGTTTGCAATCTTTTTTGAGTTCTACACATACATTCTTATTGAACACATTTTCACATCAGTCTGTTGTATAGAATTAAAACGAATGGGAGAAACCACAAGAAAAACCAAGCCAAAACAAAACGTAACACAATGTTGCTTTATTTTGTGTTCAGATTCTATTGCTCTTTCTCTGGATGTGAATGGCATCTTGCCTCAAGAGTTCTTTGGGAATGTTTTAGGTCCTTGCATTGCTGTGAAGAGCTTAGTCTATCAAAAGCAGTTCTTGTACACTGTGGTTGTTACTGTGTATAATGTTCTCCTGGTTCTGCTCATTTCACTAAGCATCAGTTCATATAAGTCTTTCCAGGTTTTTCTGAAGTCCAGTGAGACAGTTTTGAGGAGAGATAAAGAGGTTTGGAATGCCCATTATGAGAACTGTGATAATTATTTTCAATTGTTGTGTTCATCCTTCATTGCTGAAGAAGACCATGCCATCAAAGAAATGATGAGATCACTTGCACTTGACTTTGTTTTAAGTGAGGGAGGATTGTGCAAGGTCACCAGCCTCACTTCTCCTCCAGAGCCATCTGAATACAGTGACCAGATATTCATCAGGATGACTGGAGATGACCCAGGATGCAATGGGAGTCCTTGGACCCTTTAGGCCAAGGTCTATGCAGGTACTCACTTAGGGTGAGGTAATGCCCATTCAGTGATTAGGACTGTTTAAGAAGTAGTCAGGGGATGGCCCCTTTAATGAAACAAAGAAAAATAAAGACATCAGGCTGGGTAATTATTTAGGGAAGGGCTAAAGGAGTACTGTATAAGAATAAAAACCCAAAATTGTTCAGTAGCACAAGAGTAGGAGTGAGATAACTGCAGAGAATGAACAACTGTGGGTTAGGGAAGGATAAGAATTCAAGGCTAGAGGGCAATGTGTATTTGAATTAGATAATGTGTATTTGAATTAGATTGTGATGAAAGGAAGTGAGGCCAAGGATTATGAAATGGGAGAACACAGAGAGAGAGAGGTTATGGGGAAGGTGAAGAATAGGATTGAAGCAGAAAGGAAAATGGAAAGAAAGGTGATTTTGATAAGAGAGGTGGATTTCAGAATTCTAGGCCATAGAGTGCCATGGTTATTATTCATGGTGTGGATTACCACCCATAGCTAAAGGTGAGTGAGGTGGTGTAAAATTTAGGTCATGGATTTTAAAGAAGTTGAACAACTAGGAGAATAGTATTAGAGGGACATCAGCATGTATATAAAAGTCTATAAGTATGAAGGTAAATATGGTAGCAAAGAGAAAGGATATAATGGGTATAGAAAGTTACATAAATGGACAGACACTGTCATTGTGCTCTGTAGTTTTTCTTAATTTTTATTTGTAGTTATTATTATAAGAGAAGTCTTGCTGGCATGGGGAATTCATAAGGTTACTATATATGAAAATGACTGATTTAATAACAAAAGTAATTAATGAATTTTTAATTAAAAAGAAAGGACAGCTATACTTGATTACAATAAAGATCTGTCGGTGGGGGAGAAACCAAAGGATGGAGTGAAGCTCAAGAAAGGAGAGTTTGAAAATATTTAAAGTAGGTGGATCTTGAAAAGACAGGTACACCATAGGCCAATTTCTTTTCCTGGAGCAGTGTGGCAAGGCATGAGAGAAGGAATAATCAAGCTGCACTGGAGAATGTGGCCTTTGTGATTTCTAGGGAGAGCTTATATTTTTTGTCAGCAGAGAAAAAGTGTTATAGGATGACTGGTATAAAAGGACACAAGAGGATACAGACTACAATATCAACTGCAGAAGAGAGGTCAGAGAGGATAAAGATAGAAAAAAATAGCACTAGGGGCTTGAAGAAAAGAAACTATATGGAAAACACCATAGAGAAGAAGAGGTAGAGATAGAAAGAGAACTAGGAAGAGATTATTAAAAGAATTTCTGTGCAGTTGGACAAGTCCAGATGAGATTAGAAAGACACAGTCAACAAGATTCAGTTATTTCCTCCAGCACTGACCAATGACTGAGAAGTATGAGAAAGAGTTGAATCATAGGCTTTATCCTTGGTGCAAGTTTAACATCAAGGAAATAATTGGAAGGTCAAGGGTACAAGAAATTTTAGAATAGAAAAGCATAGCCCCATGTTCCATTTTGAATGATCCATTCCTGATTTGAGAAACAATATAGAATCAAATCCATTTATGTAAGGAATGACAGATGCTCCTCAACTTTCTCCCTGTTCCCCTGACTATTGTCCCCAACCACAAACACCACCACTATTTTCTTGTTCAGTTAATAGATAATACAGATGTTCTTAATCTTTTTAGAAAAAACTTCAGGTCAATGAAGACAGACATTTCCCATTAGGATTCCCAGAACACATTCTTTTACTTGAAATCTCTTAATGGAGAAGTAGAATATGGAATGAACTGTCCAGCCAGTGAACTTTTCAGTTCAGGACTTTCGACCTCACTGTAGTGCCATGTTCACACTCAGGTTCAAGCTTCTTTTTCCACCCTAGTGTCTCAGTGCCCCTCTTCTTCCTAGAGTAAGCCAAGAAATTCTACTTTGGCCCCTAAGAAGTCCAAATCTCAATATATGATTTTCTTTACTTCAGAAGGAAACCACCAGTTTCCAAAAAATGAATAAAACAAAAACAGAAACAAAAGAGGTGATTTCAAAATGTAAAGATGAAATAAGCAGAATTTAATGCACCTTCATTATCTTAAGCAAATTAAATAACTTCTTTTTAGAAATGGACACATAGAAATATGTTTTTCAGAACTGCACATGTAACTATATCAAATTTCTTGCCTTCTCAATGAAGGGAGAGAGAATTTGGAACTCAAAATTTTAAAAAATTAATGTGTGAATTTATTTTTACATGTAATAAGGAAACAATAAAATACTAAATAAATTATTAAAAAGAAAATGGCAAAAAAGTCCCCTCAAAAAATTTAATTTTGAAAATGCAGGAGAGAAAATAAAAAGTATGAAACAAATCGACAAAATCAAAAGTTGACAAAATCAAAAATGAGAAGGGAAAAATAATATAAAATTATTTATAATTTATAAAATAATATAACAAAATAAAACAAAACTAGAATAAAATAAAATAAAGAAAACTATCAAAAATATTTTACATTATTATAAGGCAAAAATTTAAATAAAACAAATGAATATGTACAAATTTTAATGCAAGAGAAATTAGATAAGTTTTTTAAAAGCCTATCCCTGCAGGAAAATTTGAGCAAGTAAAAAAAGAACCTCTATAGAAACAAAGCTATATTAAAAGTTACAACAATAAAGTTATAAAGACTCACAAGTGAATCTTATAAAAAATTTAAATAACACTAATCTTTATATTTATAAACTTTTTAAAAATAAAAAGGAAGGTGATAATGTTCAATTTTTCTAGGATTACATACATGATATTCATATAAAATTTATGAAGGGATGTGGCAGAGAAAGATAATTACAGTCCAATGTAATTAATGAATATTGCAATATACTACAATACAAAATGTTAAATAAATATAAGCAATTATATTATAGCAATTAGTGCCCTTAAATTTTCATTGTGACAAAGTTGGATTTTTATCATGAATGCAAGAGTGTTTCAACTCTAGAAAATGAATTAGCAAAATCATATTCTTTACAAAGCTAATTATATTGTTTGATTATATAAAAGACCTTTAAAATGTGTCAGACACTATGCTAAGCAGTTTTACAAATATAATCTCACTTGATCCCTGCAACAACTTTGTAAAGTAAATGCTATTATTTTCTCCATTTTAGAATTTAGGAAACTGAAGAAAACAGAGGGTGACTTGTCCAGGGATACATAGCTATTAAGTGACAGAGACTGTATTTGAGTCTTCCAGACCCAGAACTCTATCCACTGCATCACCTCTGGTGAAACATGAGAGGATTTTTTTCTTAGTGAGGTAGGAAAATCTGATAGAAAGAACTAATGTCATTTCAGCTGGAGAAATCTTAGATATTTTCCCACTAAGAATAAAGGTGAAGCAAGGATACACAATATATTATTATTATTATTATTATTGGTTATAGTTGGAGAAATTCTAGATGTAGCAACAAGACAGGAAAAATAAAATAAAAGAATATATATTGCTGAGGAAATCAAAATATCTTTTTTTAGATAATGTGGATTATTAATGATAAGATTATCAATAACCCCCAGGCATCAAATTAAAAGACATTCTTAAAAATTGGAATTCTAATTCACCTCTATGTAAATTTTGATCGTTTACTGGTCCCATTTCCTAGGTACTCTCACTTCCGTTGATTTTTGTGACAGTGCTCTCTCCCTTTTTTCCCTTCTTTCCTTCCTGACCATTCTTTATTTCTCTTCTTTGTTTCATCATCACTATTCTTTCATTTACTTTATGTAGACATCCCATAGCATTCAGTCCTGGGCCTCTTTTTCTTCTTCTTCTATTTGTTTACTCTTTTCTTTGTTGAGAGTGCTTCTAATCAGTCTCCTCTCTAATCTATCCTCCACACAGCTGCCATATGAAAATTTGAAAATATAGATTAAACTACATCACATCCCTACTCAAAAACATCCAGTGGCTCCCTGAGATAAAATACATAAATTTCAGCTTGGCATTTTAAAACTTTCCATAATCTGCCTCCAGCTTTGCCTTTCCAGTCTTAACTCATGTTGCTCCCCTTCATATGTTCTTAATTTTATTGATATTAGCTTGCTATCCATTGTTTGTACAAGATATTTCATCTTCCATCATTTTATCTTACAATAGTAGCCAATTATATCTGGGAAGCATTTGCGGTTTGTCTCCAATTGATAGAAACCTAGCATCCTGAAAAGCGCAAATTGGGTGCCATTTCCTACGTGATGTCTTTCATGACCCTGCAGTGCTAGTATTCTTCCCCATTTCAGTGTAATTTGTATTATTTTCTAAGTCCTGTCAAATCAGAATGTAAGCCTCTTGAGGGCAGGGACTATTTTATTTATTTATTTTTGCTCATAGTAGGTACGTAATAAAAGATTTGTTGAATTGAATCAAACTGTTGACTTTGCTTAGAGAATTGACAGAAAATTAATTAAGATGTCAGCAAAATAGCAGAATCCCCAAATTATAATCATACACACACACACACCCCTTCTATTAAACCAGGAAAATATGTACAAAAATGTCATTTAAAATAACAATGAATGTACTAAATATCTGGTAGTTTATTCATCAAGTTGCACCCAAGATTATTAAAGTGATCATAAAATAATTTTTAAGGCAATAAAGGAATAGCCAAATAATCAGATAGTTGTTCAATATTCATGGCTTGACTGTGTAAATATAAAATGACAATAATATGAAGTTTAATCCATAGTTTTCCTACCTGAATACTCAAAATACTAATGAAATATTTTATAGGATTAGAGAAAGCAATGAAATTCGTATGTAAGATCAATAATGTCAAGAGAAATAATATGAATAAGTAAGAAAGACAAGGAGCATTGGTGGTTCTCAGTTATACTATATGACAGTAATGAGCAAAACTGTCAGTTAAAAAAAGCAAAAAAAATAGGTCAGAGAATAAAATAGACAAAGAAGAGTTAGAGTACCTTGACCAGTCCAGTGTTCAATAAAGCCAATCCAATAAATCAAACAATTACAGAGGAACGACAACTGGATACAAGTTTGATAGATAATGAAATTCAGACCAGCACTCAATACACATGGGAGTGGAATTAGTATTTAATAAGTACTTACATATTTACAAGGTACTTTACAAATTGAGTTAATAACTTTGGGTGATAGGTACTATTATTACCCCCATTTTGCAGATGAGGATGATGAGGCAGAGAGGTTAAGGGACTTGCCCAAAGTCATGATTCTAGTAGGTGTCTGAAGCCAGATTTCAACATGTCTTCCTGACTCCGGGCTCAGTATTGCGATCAACGATCTAACTGTAAAATGTCATCTATAGAAATGATACCGTAACTTGTCAGGCTTTAAAAGAAAGTTTGTCAGGCACATTTACAAATGTGAATAAAGAAAAGTTTTATAACTAGTCATGATGAGTACTCTTAACTAGAGTTGATGATCAGGAGAAAAATAGTACAATGTAGAGAAAAGTGAAATGAATGGAAAAACACAGAAAAGGAGAAAAATTGAGAACAGGGTTTAGAGGAATGAGTGATAAGGACATAGGAAAATAGAGGAAAAGATATTTGGGAGGGAAAAGAAGCATGCTGTTGTTGTTGTTGTTGTGCTTGTCCTTTGTTCTTGAAGAGGACCATGACATCAAGATGATGACGTGACTGGCAGTTAACATATATAGCACAAATGGCAAGAGGTAGAACAAAGAAAATGGGAGGCCATAAAGATGAAGAAAGAAGAAAAACAAGCAAATGAAACAGTGTGGTTGTTTTGCACTAGCTCAGGAGTCAGGGACCTTGGAGTCTATTAGCAACTCTAATAATTCTAATTGATTAGCTTTACATTTTTGAAAAACTTCTATGAGACTCAATTTCCCCATTTATAAAATGAAGAATTTCTCGTCTATCACTTTTTGGTCCTTTTCAGCTCTAAGACTAGATGAGTCTATGGTTGAAGAAAAAGACAAGAAAGTAGGTATCATGAAATGAAAAGAGAGAAATGCAAAATGCAATATTGTCAATGTATGAGGAAAAGAGGAAAGAGATGACTGAAAGAAATAAAGGAGGGAATCTAGTAAAAGAGGGAAAAGTTTCATTGGATCTACATGTAGAGCCAGAAGGGATCTTATAGTTCTTTCTGTCTAATTTCTTCATTTTATAGATGAGGAAACTGAGGTCCAGAGTGCCTTGCCTAAGGTCACACAGGAAATGCTATGGAACTCACACTGGACTTGTTAGAGGATCTGAATTATAACCATGACTGTCATTTATTACCTGTGTGACTTTGGGTAAGACAGTCCAGCCCTGTGGGTTGAATTTCCTCATCAATAAAATCAGGATTGGATTGGATGAACTCTAAGGTCCCTTCTCATTTTAAATCTATGTTCTTATGACCTAAATAAGTGGTAGAGATGAACCTTGTCTTTGTCTTACAACCCAGTTCAAGGCATGAGTGAAGAAATGGAAATGAATAAAAGGGGAACAGTCAACAGAGGAAAAGGAAAAGCAAGAGCTAAGTGAAGAGAAGAGAGGAAATGATAATGAAGGGAAAATAAGAGAAGGAAAATAATGAAGAGGAAAAAAGGCATTATGAATGAAAGAAAAACTGTCCTGAAGAAAAGCAAACTTGTTTTGAAACAAGATTGCTTCAAAAAAAAAAAAAAAGAAATGATTTAACAAAAATCAAGGACTTGAGTCCTTTCACTAAGAAGCTAAAAAATAATGTCCCTTACCTAAATTAGTTTGTGCTGTCCATGAAGAGAGGTCTCTGACAGACTGTGTGTGGAGGACAGTGGGAGCTGGAGTTATAGGAAAGTCATAGGATGACTTCATCTCCTAGAAGGATTGGAATTACTGTATCAACTAAAATTGTTTTGACATTCTCTTCTTTTGGAGTTTTTGACATTCCAAAGAACGGAAGAACATGTCTCCACTGTAAGTTTTCCTACTGATCTTTTTGTCAGAATGATTAACTATAAATGCAAAGTTGTCGTAATAGTTAAAACTTTTTGAGGTCTGACATTTGACAATAATGGGCAATCATTCTATCAAGCCATTGGTTTGATTTCATCCAGTCTGAGACTAGAGCCCTCTGAGCTTTTATTTTGTATACATAGCAGAATTTCAACCTTATTTATCTGTATTTTATTGAGTAGAAGATTTTTTGTTAAGAGCAGAAAGTTTATTAAGAGCTGAAGGCTTGATAACATGTTTGATAAGCTATGATTAGGAACTAGAAATGGCATTGATTCTGGAAGGTTTCTCCATGAAAGTGTTTTATTTTGTTTCGATTTTTCTTTGTAATCTTATTGTATTTTTGTTGTTGTTATTTTTGTTAAGTAATATTGTTAATGTTGTTCTTTCCCTTTTTTTGATGTTAAAAATGAGTTTTATTTCAGGAATTATCTTGAGGTCATTGAAAGAATCGCATAGTTTTTCAAATGCAAATGCAACTCAAACACCCCTCTTTGACTTACTCAATTTTAGGGCCTATCTCTTGTATCTGTCCAAAATGAATGTATTGTTGGACAAAACCTATAATAAGAATTCTTTGTATTTCTGTTCTTTTTAGAATTAAAAATAATTTTTGTGTTAAAAATTCTCTCCCTCTTACATTTTCCTCACCTATTGAAAAAGAAAGAAAAATATCAATAATCTATTTGAAATCAGGCAAAACACATTTTCATATTAGCCATATAACAAAAAAAACACAAAAATTAAAATAATGTGAGAAAACTATTCTTCAGCTAGAGTTGATCAGTTGTCTCTCTAGAGGTGGACAGAATTTTCGCCATGGTTCCTTTGTAATGGTATTGATCAGAGTAGCTAAATCTTTCACAGTTGATATTATTGCGATGTTGCTGTTGCTGTGTGCAATGACATGCCAGTTCTTCTCACTTCACTTTGCCTAAGATTTTATAGGTCTTGACAGATTTCTCTGAAACCATCCACCTTGTTAGATGGACAGCAAAATAGTGCTCCATCACAGTCATATGCCACAACTTGTTCAACCATCCTCCAATTGATGAGTATACCTTGAATTTCCAATTCTTTGCCACCACAAAAATAGTTGTTATAAATATTTTTGTACACATGGATCCTTTTCTTTTCTTTTTTGATCTTATAACCAAGTAGTGGTTTTGCTGGGTATCCCAAGTTTTATAGCCCTTTGGGCCTAATTTCAAACAGTTCTCTAAATTGGTTGGAACCATTTACAACTCTACCATTCATTAGTGTACTTAATTCCTTTATCCCTTCCAGTATTGGTTATTTCTGATAGGTGTGAGGTGGTGCCTCAGAGTTGTTTCAATTTGTGATCAATAGTGATAGAGAGTATTTTTTCATATGACTACAGATAGTTTTGATTTCTTCTACTGAAAGTGTCCGTTTAAATCATTTCACTATCAATTGGGGAATGGCTTTTATTTTTATAAATTTGACTCAGTTCCCTATATATTTGGGGGGGAAAGCCTTTATGAGAAATCCTGGCTGTAAAAAAAATTTTGATATTACTTCACTTTCTACGGTGTTTTTTAGCCAAATATAGTTTCCTTGATTATCTTTTAAAATTAGGTCTATTTTTGCTTTTGTTTGTTTGAGATTGCAATTGCTGCCCTTGCTTTCTTTTTTTTTAAATTTCAGATGAAGCACAGTAAATTCTGCTCCAGCCCCTTATTTTATTTGTGTGTGCTTTTCTATTTCAAGTGTGTCTCCTGAAAATAACATATTGTTGGATTCTAGTTTCTAGTGCTATCCATTTTTGATTTATGGATGATCTCATCCCATTCACATTCACAATTATGATTACAGTGTAGTTCCCTGCACCCCATTTTCCTCTGTTTTTCTTTCTCTTTTTATCCTATAACTACTAAAAAATCTTTTTTGCCTCTGACAGCACTCCCTTAATCTATTCTCGTTTATCATCTCCCTTTTCTCTTAACCCCTTCTCCTCCTATTTACCTGTTGGATAAGATAGATTTCTCAACCTAACTGAGTATCTATCTATCTATCTGTCTGTCTGTCTGTCTATCTATCTATCCATTTATCTATCTAATCTGTCCTTCCCTCTTTGAACCAATTCAGGTGAGTAAAATTTAAGCACTACTTGCCACCCTCTCCATTTTACCCTTCACTTTAAAAGCTCTTCCTTGTGCGTCTCCTTTTTTGTGAGATAATTTTCTCCATTCTTCCTCTCCCTTACTCCTTTTTCCAGTGCATCCTTCTTTCTCACCTATTCATTTTTTCTTTTTAGATCATTCTAACATAATCAACTCACACCTATACTTTCTGTCTGTATAGACTGCTTCTAACTGTCCTAATAATAACAAAATTCTTAGGAGTTTCATGTATCATCTGATCATATAGGAATGTAAACAGTTTAACTTTATTGAGTCTCTTATGTTTCTCTTTTATGTTTAACTTTTTAAGGTTCTCTTGAGTCTTGTATTTGAATGTCAAATTTTCCTTTCAATTCTGTTCTTTTCATCAGGAATTCACCAGGAATACTGGAAAGTTCTCTATTTTATTGAATATTCATTTTATAAAGATTATACTGTTTTTCTGTAGGTTATTCTTAGTTGTAATCCTAACTTTTCTTGGCTTCTGGAATACAATATTTCAAGCCTTCCACTCTTTTAATGTGGAAGCTGCTAAATCTTGTGTGACTCTGACTATATCTCTACAATATTTGCATTATTTTTCACTGCTCACTATATTTTCTCTTTAACATGAGAGCTCTGGGATTTGGCTATAATATTCCTTGGAGTTTTCATTTGAGATCTCTTTGAGGAGGTAATTGGTGGATTCTATCTATGTCTATTTTACCCTCTTGTCTAGGGCAGTTTGTCTTTTCAATTTCTTGAATATGATGTTTAGAATCTTTTGGGGTTTTTTGCTGTTCATTAGTTTCAGGTAGTCCAATAATGTTTAATATGAGCTAGGTGGTACAATGGATAGAGAACTGGACTGGAAATCAGGAAGAGGCATTGTGAATATTGTGTTGGTGCTGCAGAGCCTGCAAGACTGGGGAAGAAAGTGGTGCCTTCCACAATGTAGAAAAAGAATTTTTTTTTTGAGGAGAGATTTTGAGTTCAATAATTTAAGCTGTCTATGAGACATTCAGTTCAAGATGTTAAATTGACCATTGGAGATATAAGACTGGATGTCTGGAAAGAGATTAGGACTAGAATAGTGGATTTGAGAATCATCAGCATAGAGAAGAGAGTCAAATACTTGAGAGTTGATGAAAGCACCAAGTCAGACAGTTTAGAAGTGTAAGAAGGCCAAGGACATGACTTGAATGAATATCTACCCAAGGAGAATGAGAAGGTGGAAGGAAAAGCAGGAAAGAAATGGGATGGAAACCTAGAGAGAACAGAATAATTTAGTGTCAAAGGTAAAGAATAGTGAGGATAGAAGGGACAGGGGAATAGCTTTTATTACGTACCTGCTTTGTGTTGAACACTAATTTTGATTGTGAACCCCCAAAACCCCAAACCAGAGTTTGTTCTAAGAAAGAGATAAATGATGAGATCAGGTACACAATTTTTATTTCTCTCATAAACTGGAGACATGCATTGCATAGGAGTTCAGTCCAAAATTGGCTTGATTTGGGATTTTGGATACAGGGTTATATGCACTTTGAAGAGCAGGTGTTCCGAAGGGGTGCCAATCAATGCTGATTGGTTGACACACTGGAAGGTGGGCTATATTAAAATGAAAGTATTGGGGTATGTGAATTAGGTCACTTAATCCTGGTCAAAGAGACATCAATTTCCATATCACCTATCTTGACAATAGGGAAGAATCAACATTTTCCCAGATTTGTCTGGGCAGTGCAATGAACAAGAATAGACGTATTTAAATCTTATGTTCTCCTGAAGAAGTACTGAATTTTGAAAGAAATGGGGGATGGGGAAGTTCTGAGTCTCCAAGATAATGATTACTAGGAAAATCATTTTTCTTTTCTTTTTTTTTTTAAATATTTATTTATTTTTAGTTTTCAACATTCGTTTCCACAAGATTTTGAGTTCCAAATTTTCTCCCCATGTCTCCCCTCCCCACCCCAAAACACTATGCATTCTGATTAGTCCTTCCCCCAATCTGCCCTCCCTTCTATCACACCCATCCCTTCCCTTATCCCCATCTTCTCTCTTTTCTTGTAGGGCAAGATAGATTTCTATATACCATTACCTGTATTTCTTATTTCCCAGTTGTATGCAAAAACAATTCTCAACCTTTGTTCCTAAAACTTTGAGTTCCAACTTCTCTCCCTTCTTCCCTCCCCACCCACCCCCACTGAGAAGGCAAGCAATTCAATATAGGCTATATATGTATAGTTTTGCAAGAGATTTTCATAATAGTCATGTTGGGAAAGACTACCTATATTTCCCTCCATCCTGTCCTGCCTCCTATTTATTCTATGCTCCCTTTAGACCTTATCCCTCCCCTAAAGTGGTTACTTCTAATTACTCCCTCCTCCTATTTGCCCTCCCTTCTATCATTCTCCCACTCCACTTATTCCCTTCTCCCCTGCTTACCTGTAGTGTAAGATAGATTTTCATGCCAAATTGAGTGTGCATGTTATTCCCTCCTTAAGCCAAATGTGATGAGAGTAAGCTTCACTTTTTCCATCTCACCTCCCCCCTTTTCCCCTCCATTGAAAAAAACTTTTTCTTGCCTCTTTTAGGAGAGATACCTTGCCCCATTCCATTTCTCCCTTTCTCCTCCCAATACATTCCTCTTTCATTCCTCAATTTTATTTTTTAAGATATCATACTTTCCTATTCAACTCACCCTGTGCCCTCTTTCTGTGTATGTGTGTGTGTGTGCGTGCGTGTGTGTGCACATGTGTATAATCCCTCCAACTACCCTAATATTGAGAAAAGTTTCAAGAGTTACAAATATTATCTTTCAATGTAGGAATGTAAACAGTTCAACTTTAGTGAGTCCCTTATCATTTCTCTTTCCTGCTTTCTTTTTCATGCTTCTGTTGATTCTTGTGTTTGAAGGTCAAATTTTCTTTTCAGCTCTGGTCTTTTCATCAAGAATGCTTGAAAGTCCTCTATTTCATTGAATGACCATTTCTTCCTCTGAAGTATTATATTCAGTTTTTCTGGGTAGGTGATTCTTGATTTTAATCATAGTTCCTTTGACTTCTGAAATATCATATTCCAAGCCCTTTGATCCCTTAATGTAGAAGCTGCTAGAGCTTGTGTTATTCTGATTGTATTTCCACAATACTGCAATTGTTTTTTTCTAGCTGCTTCCAGTATTTTCTCCTTGACCTGGGAACTCTGGAATTTGCCTACAATATTCCTAGGAATATTGGGATCTTTTTTAGGAGGTGATGGGTGGATTCTTTCAATATTTATTTTACCTTCTAGTTCGAGAATATCAGGGCAATTGTCCTTAATAATTTCATGAAAGATGATGTCTAGGCTCTTTTTTTGATCATGACTTTCAGGTAGTCCCATAATTTTTAAGTTGTCTCTCCTGGATCTGTTTTCCAAGTCAGTTGTTTTTCCAATGAGATATTTCATACTGTCTTCTATTTTTTCATTCTTTTGCTTTTGTTTTGTAATTTCTTGGTTTCTCATAAAATCATTGGCTTCCATCTGCTCCATTCTTATTTTCAAAGAATATTTTCTTCAGTGAGCTTTTGAATCTCCTTTTCTCTTTGGCTATTTCTGCTTTTTTATAGCATTCTTCTCCTCATGGGATTTTTGGGCCTCTTTTGCCATTTGAGTTAGTCTATTTTTAAAGGTGTTATTTTCTTCAGCATTTTTTTGGGTCTCCTTTAGCAAGCTGTTGACTTGCTTTTCATGATTTTCTTGCATTGCTCTCATTTCCCTTCCCAATTTTTCCTCCACCTCTCTTACTTGATTTTCAAAATCCTTTTTGAGGTCTTCCATGGCCTGAGACCATTGTATATTTATTTTGGAGGTTTTGGATGCAGAAGCCTTGACTTTTAAGTCTTCCTCTGATGGTATGCATTGTTCTTCCTCATGTGAAAAGATGGAAGAAAATACCTGTCTACCAAGAAAGTAACTAACCCTCTGCAGTTTTATTTTTTCCCTTTTTTGGACATTTTCCCAGCCAGTTACTTCACTTCTGAGTCCTTTGTCAAGAGGAGAGTATACTCTAGGGACCTGTAAATTCTCAGTTCTTTCAAGGTAGCACAATCAAAAGAGAGGAGTTTGCTCCTCTCCTGGCCTGTGCTCTGGTCTGGGAGCAACCACAAGCTTTCCTGCCCAGGATCTGCAAGTAGAATTCTCTCTCCAGAGCCTCCCCCAGCTTCACTAGGCCAGAGCTCCTCCTCACCCTAGGACCGCCACTTAGGGCTGAGATCCAGATCAGGAACTCAATTCCCCCAAAGTCTTTAGGCCAAGGGCTCAAAAAATGGAGGCTCCTCCTAAGACAAGAATCAAGAGAAGCATGAAAAGGTAAACAGAAAAGAAAAATCATAAAAGACTCTCTAAAGCTGAACTGTTTACATGGAGAGGAAATATTTTTAACTCTTGAATCTTTTCTCAGTATTTGGGTAGTTGGAGAGATTGTACATACACATACACACACACACACACACACACACACACACACACACACATAGATAGATAGGTAGAGAGTACAGGGTGTGTTATATCAGAAGAGATGATAGCCACATACGGACACACAAAAATAAAATAAAATAAAAATTAAGGAATGAAGAAGGAAAATTCCAGGAAGAGAAAGGGAGCAATGGAACAGGGCAGGATATAACTCATAAAAGAGATAAGAAAAATCTTATTGAATGGAGGAGATAAGGGAGAACAGGGGGGAAATAAAGCTACTCTCCCCACATGTGGCTGAAGGAGGGAATAACATGCTCACTAAATTTGATATGAAAATTTATATCACACCACAGGAAAGTAGGAGAGGAGGCAACAAGTGGAGCAAGGGGAATGTTAGAAGGGAGGGCAAATGGGAGGAAGGAGTCACTAGAAATAAACACTTTCAAGAAGGGACAAGGTCAGTTGCTGGCAGGGAAATAAGGGGGAATAGGATAGGACAGAGGGCAATATAGTTAGTATCACACAACATAATTATGGAAATCCTTTACAAAAGAACAGGTATTTAGTCTGTATTGAATTGCTTCGCTTCTCAGTGGGGCTGGGGAGGGAGAGGTGGAGGGAGAGAAGTTGGAATTCAAAGTATTAGAAACGAATGTTGAGAATTTTTATTGCATGTAATCGGGAAATAAGAACTACAGGGAATGGGATATGGAAATTTATCCTGCCCTACAAGAAAAAAGAGAAGGTAGGGATAGGAGAGGGTGGGGTGTGATGGAGGGGAGAGTACACTGAGGGAAGGAGTAATCAGAATGCAAGGTATTAGCAAGCAGGGGGAGGGGAGTGATGGGGAGGAAAATTGGACATGTTACAAAGTGAGGTAAAAGCAATTAGTATTAAAACAATAGATTGAATTAATTACTGAGAATAAATCAATGACATCTTTAGTTTGGAGAAAAGAATTTCAGTCTAAATTTCCTAGAGGAAGGTAACCTTGGGCAAAATTTGGCATTGATGGAAAAGTCAAGGTTTTAATGGTAAATTTGATTTTATGATTGCCATTTAATCAGGAACTAGAACATGTATAGAAAGGCATGTAAGCCACTTAAGACTTGCCTCAAAAGATGTTCCTTAGCCAAAGTGAAACTATAATCATATTTGAAACCTGGTTATTGGAACTTGCCATTTTTAGATACTATGGGACTATTAAATGACTATTCTTCTGAGTCTAACTCCAGGTATGGGTAGCAAGAAAGGTGATCTGAGCCTCCAATACATGATGCCAGTAAGCTGATGAGATGCTGGTATGAACTGCATAAGGTGATCTCAAGGGAAGGGTGGGAGAGCAGCTGTTCAGCATGGGCTGAGGTGGGATTCTCTTGACTCAGTTTCCCCACTGACATCTGCGAGACTTTAAGCCTGACTGAATGCAAGTGGATAATCTAATCCTGCTTGGAACTGACATGAAGTTAGGGAGATATTGTATCCCTGCAATGTCCCTACTCTTGGTGGCAATTTCCTATGGTCAAAAGGTTTGTAAGCTTAATACTAGATCTATGCAATTATAGATTATGGATAGGGGAACATCTGAGGTTGTCTAAAATTAAGCTATTAGGCATAGGACTTTAGACCAACAACAATAAGTTAGGGTCCTTTAATTCTTAGTAATACTGTGGAGACAATTAGGTCAAGAGCTTCTGAAGTTAGCAACATAAATATTATTTGTTTCTCAGTTGGTTAATGTTTAAAAAAATAAAAAAATTCTTTTGTGATCCATATTGTAAATGCTTTAAAAAGAAGTATCACCTGACCAAAAGTTTGAATTGCTTTATCTGTTATAAACTGTGTTAAAAATAAATAATAAAAAAAAATGGATGCTGCCAGCTAAGGCTGCCTGGGACTGGGGCTAGATCAGGACACTGCTCCCTTCTCACCCAGATGAAAGTTTTCTCATTGACCTTTGAAGCTGTCTTTGATGTTTGTGGGTTGAGAAATCTGGAAACCACAGCTGTTGCTAGTGGCACCCTCAAGCCTGCTCTGGTCCTGTTTGTGATGTGCCACATGGCCAAGACTGGGCTGCACTCTGTGAGTTGTGCTGTGCTCTGAGCCTGTTGTGATAGATGTTTCCTGTCACCCTTCCAGGCTGCCTTGGGCTGCAAATCTCTTTCACTCTTTCTTTTGTGACTTCTCCTGATCTAGAATTTGTTCAGAGTCATTTTTTTACAGGTATTTTATGGGCTATAGGGGGAGAGCTTCTACAGGTCCATCCTTCTACTCTGCCATCTTGTCTCTGCCCACTAGGAAAATCATTTTTCACATATGTGTTAGGCAGTGTGCTAAGTGCCTCACAATTATAATTTGATTCTCACAACAAACCTATGAGATATATTTTGCATCATCATCACAATCGTCATCATCATCATCATCATCATCATTATCATCATCATTATCAAGAAAAGGTTGTCAGATTTGGCCATTAAGTGACTATTGGGGACTTTGTTCATGAACAGGGAAATGATATATTTTGGGTGATGGCAAGATCCAAGGTCTAACCATAGGTTATAGTAAATGAATAAGTTGACTAATTGGGAGCCTAGGATATTTGAGGGAGTTTAAATAAATATGTAGAAGTACCCTAGTCTGAGAACAAAAATTGGGAAAGATAAAAAGATTATGAGCCAGTCATTGAATCCATTGAAAAAGGAAGAGACTGGGGGCACAAAACCAAGATGACAGAATGAAAGTAGCAACTTGTCTGAGTTCTCTCCCAATCTACTTGAATCTTTGAAAAGTAACTCTGAACAAATTCTAGAGTGACTTAAACCAAAAAGAGAGAATGAGGCAGATTTCTAGCCCAAGACAAGCTGGAAGGTCTACAAGAAAGGTCTGTTGCACCAAGCTGAGAATGGAGCGCAGACTAGCACAGGTCATGCCAGTGAAGTGTCAGCTCCAATACAGCTGGAGCAGGCCTCAGGGGACTGAATCACTGCCAGCAGAAGTTTCCAGACTTTCCAGACTTCTCAGCTGACAGGTGCCACAGGAAACTTAGAAGGTCAGTGGGAGAGGCCTATCTAAACTGTGTGAGAGAGAAGTACAGTGCAGCACAGGGTGTGCCAATATAGCCCTGGCCCCAGCAAGCCAGGAGCAAGCCTTCAGAGTGAATTGGCAGTAACAATGTCCAGCAGCTGCTCCTGGAGCTATCAGCCCCTACTCAGAATATGTGAAAGTTACCTATTTTGACTTACAGGAACCAAGATGGCAGAGTAAGCAGTAAGTCATGTTTTTTACTTTATTGAACTTGAAAAACCCAGAGAATATTGCCACAGGAAAAATCCTGAAATAGTAGAGCCAGCAGAAAGATAAGGTGCAGCAGTCTTTTAGGTTAGGAGCCAAGTGGATTAAATAGAAAGGTCCCCCTTGCTGTGGCTGAAGGGGACCAGTACAGGATTAGAGGCATCTCAGCAAGCCAGTGGCAAGCCCCTATATCAGCTAATCAATAACCAGGTCCCTAGCCCCCAGTACAAAAAGCCTGGGACAGTGCCTCCTGTGTCTCAGAAGCAGAGACCAACTTTAAAAGCATGAAAAAAGGTGAACAAAAGCAAGAAATAAAAACAATGATTATAGAGAAGTATCTTTGTGACAGAGAAGATCAAAACACAAATTCAGGAGAGGACAACATGGTCAACATACCCGTATCCAAAACCTCAAAGAGGAATATGAACTGGTTTCAAGCCCCTTAAATCTTCTTGAAAGAGCTCAGGAAAAGTAAAATAATAGAGGTATAAGAAAAATGGAACAATTTCTTTAAAAATACAATCAACAAAATGGGGGGAAGTAGAATGAGGAAAACGACTCTTTAAAAAGTAGAATTGGCAAACTACTTGGTATTGGCTAAGAAGTAGAGAGGTAGACCAGTGGAATAGGTTAGGTACTCAAGACACAGTAGTCAATGAATATAGCAATCTACTGTTGGATAAACCCAAGGACCCCAGCTTCTGGGATAACTCACTGGTTGACAAAAATTGCTGGGAAAATTGGATGACAGTGTGGCAGAAATTGGGCATAGATCAATAAAGTTCAAATGGATACACAATCTAGGTATAAAGACTAATACTATAAACAAATAAGAGGAGCAAGGAATAGTATATTTGTCAGATTTATGGAGAATGAAGAAATTTTTGGCCAAACAAGAGATAGAGAACATTATGAATTGCAAAATGGATAATTTTGATTGCATTAAATTGAAAAGATTTTGCACAAACAAACCCAATGCAACCAAGATTAGGAGGGAAGAAGAAAACTGGGGAAGAGTTTTTGTAACTAGTATCTGTGATAAAGACCTCATTTCTGAAATATATAGAGAACTGAGTCAAATTTACAAGAACAGAAGTCATTCCCCAATTGTTAAATGGTCAAAAGGATATGAACAGGAAATTTTCAGAGGAAGAAAATAAAACTATCTATAGTCATATGAAAAAATGCTCTGAATTGCTATTGATTAGAGAAATGCAAACCAAAACAACTCTGAGGTACCACACCACACCTATCAGATTGGCTAACATGACAAAACAGGAAGGTGATGAATGCTAGAGAAGATGTGGGAGAGTTGGAACACTAATTCATTGTTGGTGGAGCTGTGAGCTGATGCAACCATTCTAGAGAACAATTTGGAACTATGCCCAAAGGGCTACAAAATTGCGCATACCCTTTAACCCAGCAATATAGCCTTTGGGTCTCTATTACAAAGAGATCATAAAAATGGGAAAGGGTCTCCCATGTACAAAAATATTTATAGCAGCTCTCTTTGTGGTGGTCAAACACTGGAAATCAAGGGGATGCCCATCAATTGGCAAGTGGTTGAACAAGTTGTGGTATATGAATATAATGGAATACTATTGTACTATAAAAAATAATGAACAGGAAGACTTCAGAGAGCTCTGGAAGGACTTATGTAAACTGATGCTGCATGAAAGGAGCAGAAACAGGAGCTCTGTACACAGCAATAACCACCATGTGTGAGGAATTTTTCTGGTAGACACAGATAGTAATCATAACTGTAAATATAAATGAGAATGAATTCTCTTATAAAATAGAATTGGATAATATAATGGAATAAAAGCCATAATTCTACAAAATATTGTTTACAAGAAACACATTTGAACAGAGGAATAGTATTGTGAGATATAAAATGAGTAATTTTGATGAATTAAATTTAAAAAGATGTGTACACATAAACAAAAGTGGCCAAGAACAGGAAAAAAGCAGAAAACTGGAAAAGGGGAAGCAGAATTTTATAAATAATTCCTTTAGATAAAGGTCTCATATCTCTCAAGTACATAAAGTCCTTTGTCAAATCTATAAGAACCTGAGTCATTCCCCAATTGATAAATGATCAAAGGATAAGAGCAAGCAGTTTTCCAATGAAGAAATCAAAATAATTTATAGTCAATATAAAAAAAATGCTCTAAATCATTATTGATTAGAGAAAGGCAGATTAAAACAACCTTGAGATATCATTTTACACCTATCAGATCGGCTAAAATTATAGAAGGAGAAATCAATAAATGTCTATTTTCTGTATTCCTCATTGGATCATAACTATCTATTCTAAAATGTCTTCTTTTGGCAGTTTCTGTCTCTGCCTTTTAAGACTTGCCCCAAGAATTTTCCTTTTCCATTGTGCCTCACTTTTAAAACAAAGCTAGTTCCTGCAGGTGAACAGAGAAGACACTGCCATGGGGTATGACCCCACCCTACTCCTCTACATCCCTGATAATGCGTTCTACCACTGATCTATACCCTCCCCAGCTACCATCTTTTCTCCATTTGTTTCAAAGTCTCTTCCCTGGGCCCATCCCCTCCCACTCTCTCGGGTGCCAGTTTCTCCCAGAATATCTAATTCCCTCTCTCCCAAGGAAGGACAATTTTTTTTAAAGCACCAAATTCTCCTAGACCACATCTAGCACAGGTCCCCATCTCTCTTCACAGAACATCTCATTTCACTTTCAGAAGCCTTTATCAGTGGAATGCCCTCCCATTATTAAAGCAAATCTTCCCTCCTTTCCCTCCTCCTTTTCAATCCTTCTCCATACCTCCTCATTCACTCCCTAGCATGTTCTTCTTTTTCAGAGACCACTAAGGTTACCTTCCCCTCATTGATAAGCCTTGATTTGACCCATGCATATGATATACTTTCCTCTTTATCCCTGATTCCTTCCTCCCCTTTCATTCACCCTTCCATTTTGTAATATAGTCCCACAAAAAACATTGGTTCACCTATAGGCAGGATGTCACTAGGTTCTGTCCACAATACTCCAAGAGAGCCTCTTCACTGTTACCTCCACCCAGATTCTGTCTTCATCTCCATCTCTTTCTGTCATTTAGAAAAAAGTCCCTTACTGGTCTCTCTTTATTACCTTGGATGATGCTGTGGGATGATAAGCATGGCTTGCCCCGGTTGAAGATGCAGAAAACTACTTTTGGATTCAGCCAATATTAGTCAGATAGGAAGGCCTGCAGGTTCAGAGTGATAGAAATTTAAGCTCCTCTTTGGTTTGAGTTTCCTGATTGTTTGATTACATGCTTCAGACTAGGCTGGAGGCTAGCACCTCCACTCTGCTTTGCTCCCCAACTCACAGTCATATAGCTTGCTTTTTGCTTTTGAAATTGCTCTCACTCAGTAAACGACCTATGCCCTGTGACTTCTCCTCACTCTGGAATGCTACCCATAAGGTATAGGTCCTGTCATCAGAATATATCAAATAAACAGTCTGTAAATATATTATCTGTGAATTTATGTATCTTGGATTATGTTCAGTTCTGAATGCTACATTCTAGCAACAGTAAGAGGCTGAAGTACATCCCAAGGAAAATGATCAGGATGGTGAGGAAAGGCTCAAAATCATGGTATATAAAGATGCTTTAAACTGATTGATGAGTGGACCAAAGGGGAGGCAGGGTAGATGGGCATAATAGTTGTCTTTAAGGTGCCAGTGCTGTATGCATTGTGTTTCTACTAATGCAGTCTGAACTTGCATTAATATTTTTGGCTAGTAAACAATTAATAAGCATTTATTAAACAACTACCTATGTGCCAGGCACTGTGCTAGAGATGAGCAAATGTACAAAAGGAAAATTAAAATGTTCCATCAGGGAGATTATATTCATCCTGTTGCATCATCCACTTCACACAAGAGGGGGTAGTCCTCCCTGAATAGTCCATACACATCTTTGACGTGAGGGTTTAACAAGTCTTTTTCAGAACTGCTCATCCACTTTTGGTGCCCACCTGCTTTACACAACTCTCATCTGTAGCTCTAATAAGCTACAGCATATCCAGCAGCCATACCCTGGTAAAACCATCTCAGCAAATGGGCTAAACCGGGTTGATGGTAACCTCAGTGGACCTCAAACCTGTTGGTAAATTAGGGGCGTGTCTATCCCAAGCATGTGAAGACTCCTCCCAGGGGAATGGGCAGATGAGAAGAGTTTATTCCAATAGCTACAAAGGTGGCTGAAGCAGGTGCCATGGAGCACTTAGAGCTTGGTCAGATATCAAAGATGAGATTTTAATTAGGACTTAAAGGAACCCAGGGAGGTTAGTATTCAGAAAGGAGGAGGGAGAGCATTCCAGGCATGGGTGATAAGCAAACAAAAAGCCCAAAAACAAGAGATGAAGTGTCTTGTTCATGGAACAACCTGGAAGTCAGTATCACTGGATTAAAAATTGTAAGGTATAAGGACACTAGAAAGGTAAGAGAAAAATAGATTATGAAGGGCTTTGAATGCCAGACAAAACATTTTGCATTTAATCCTGGAGGCAATAAAGAGCCACCAGAGTAAACTGAGAAGGGTTACATGATCAGAATTGACCTATTTTTCTCTTAAGTACTACTTTAGCAACAACCCAGAAATTTTTATATGTATTTCATCATTATTATTTTCTTTCCCATACTTATCAATTTTTTCTATAATTTATTCTTTAACTCAGTCATTGTTTAGGATTTCATTTTTAAGTCTTCATTTTGGTCTGTCAGTTTTGTTTATACTCCCTGAATAGATTAATATTGTTATTGCATTATGGTCTATAAAAGATGTGTTTATTATTTCTAACATTTTATATTTGTTTGCACCATTTCTGTGCCCTAATACCTAGTCACTTTTTAAAAATTTTATGTCATTCTGAGAAATACATATATTGTTAAGTAATCCCATTTAAAATATGCCATAAATTTTTACCTCCAGTTTTTTTTTCAGTAATTTTGTTAAAATCTATCTTTTCCTTTTTATTTATCTTTCCATTAGACTTATTCCAAACTGAGAGAGGGAAATTGAAATCTCCTGCCACTATTGTAGTATTAGCCATGTCTTCTTGTAGTTCATTTAAGTTTTCTTTTAAGAATTTAGATATTAAAACATTTGGAGCAAATAAATTTGATATCAATGTTGGTTTATTGAATATGGTCCCTTTCAGCATAGTGTAGTTTCCTTGCTTATGTTTTTCATGTTGTAAATTTCCGTTTTTGCTCTGATAACTTGATTGCAACTCCTGCTTTTTTAGAATCACCTAATATGTAGTAAAAAAAAAAAATTTCCAACTCCTCATTTTTATTTTGTGCATGTTTTTGTTTTTTAAATGTGTTTCTTGTTTTCATGTCTAATCTGTGACTTTTTGGGTTTTATTGACTTGCTTAATTCTATCACATTTACAATTATGAAAGTTAGGCTTCTATTTTCCTCTATCTCTAATATTGTGATTTCCTTCTTTTCTTCCATAAGGACATTGTTTTGCCTCTTCAGTTATGTTAGCTGAATCTGCTTTAGGCAACCCTATCCTTACTAGCTCCCTTCTGCATCTTCTCAAATCCTCTCTCTCATTTGTTACCCATTTCCCTAGTTTTAGAGTTTTACTTATTAATTTTCTTTCTTCTATTTATCTAGTTATCTAATTATTCACCATTTTTCTCTCATTTAAATAATCAAGTAAAATTCCCCTTCTTCTCCTCCACCTCAATTTGTCTTTTTTGTTAGTTTTAAAAATTTCATTTTCTTAAGGAATTTTCTTTCTTCATTTTCTTCCATATTTTCTTCTCTTTTTGTTTATTTTAGACTTTTATTAGTTGATTCATGGACTTTAGACTTACTTAGTGTCTCTTTAGTCTCTGGAATCATGGAATTTAAGACTTGAGGGCACCTATTTTGAGTTCCCTCTTATAAGAAGTGTCTTTATTATTGCCTTGTAGATTTTGTCCCTGAGCCCCCTTTCTTGTTGTACCGCAATCTTGGAAATACCAGTCCTTGCAAGTAATAGAGAAGATATTGCCCCATGGTAGGAATTTTCTTATTTTCTTGATTGCGCAGTTCATTATTAATCTTTGTTTTCCCCATGGTCATTTTTCTCTCATTTACCATGAAATTTCTTCCATTTCTTTGCCCTTCTACTCTTCTGGGCATATGTCAAATGCCCTTGGAATTTCTGATTCCTTTTATCCTGCAGCAAGGTTAAGTGGTCTCTCTAAGCAATAAATTCCTGCAGATTATACAGATTGTTAGGGCCCCATCCCTTGTAATAATATTGCAAGAAAAAGAAAAATGAATCAAAATCAGATGAAGCAAAGGATGCTGTGAACATCTAAGAAAGCTTAAAATCAAAGTAGCATGTCCCCAAATAATCAAAAGGAGAAATAAGAATTGTGAAAGCAGAATTTATGGCTCTCTTCTTTCTAGGAGACTACAGGAGTTATTTTTCCTTTATTGTTTTGTTTTCTTTATTTTTATTTGACTTGATTAGGGCACATTACATATTTTCTTCTCTTTTCTTCTTCCCCTCTCTTTTCTTATGCACCCTCCCATTCTGTAATTTAGTCCCATAAAAACATTGATTCATCAGTGGCTAGGTGTAACACCAAACAAAGTAGAATCTTTTGCTGTTTTTGTTTTACTAAATGTGTCTCTGATTGAATAGTGATTGTTGAGGGAAACATGAATAGGGCAGTTGTTTTGTAGGAGGGTCCCAAGTACCTTTTGTTTTTTTTTTTTTCTATTGAGGCACTGGGTCAGAGGATCAAGCCCTCTGACTCTGAAAAGTGTATAAATACTCTGAGGGTGAGGTTTTACTTTGGGCTTAATTTTTGGAAGAAGGTTTGTGTGCCAAACAAGAGACTCTGAGAAGCTGCTAGGTAGCCCCCCAGCTTTGAAAACCCAGATGTTGGTGCTTCCCTCTCTAGTAAAGATGTATATATGTTAATAGTCAGATAGTTTGAAAATGCTGTCTGTTGATTTTAATTTCTCTGAAATTTTGATTTTGATTTTCTCTGATTCCTGTGCTTGATTAAAGTGATTGTTAACCCTTCAAAAGTTGTCTTTCCTTTTAGATAAGCAGATCAAAGAACCTCTGATAGCATTTTCCTTTTGCTTATAATATTTATTCATAGATTTTGTACTCAGCTGATGTGGAGGCTATATTCCCTTCTGTTATTAATATTTTCCTTGATGGTTTATCTGCTTATACTCAAAGTCTTTGAGTTTTTTTCCTCCTGATATCATTGATAATTTCAGTCTTTTCCCTCCTTGTATTCCCCCTATTGCTCACTTTCGTCTCCTTCCTCTTTGATGGTGATTTCCTTAGAGTACAGACCTCAAAGATATCTTATTACTTGCACAGTTCCAGTTTTGGAAAAGTTTTAGAGGTCATGAGGATCAGATAAAGTATTTCATCCTTAATTTTGTTGCTCATGTGACCTAGGATTCTTCTCTAATTAATTTTAATTCTTTAAGAGTCCTTTATTAAAATTAATTTTTGTTGCATAACGTTAAGTAAATGATATATATAGTATTTCTGTTCTTCCACATTTTGGGGGAAGTCTTTATATACCAATACATAGTAAAGAGGGCATGTATAACTGATATGTGTGTGTGTGTTCCTTTCTATTCCAATGCAATAATTGCCCAAGAACTTTGATCTCTAATTTTTCTAAGGTTCTATTCAGATCCTTAACTTCCTTCTAATTTATCTTTTGGTTAGATTCATGTAGGCCTGAAATAGGTACATTGAGTTCCCCTACTATCACAGTATTATTATCATTTTTTTCCCAATTTGATTAGCTGTTCCTTAAATATTTAGATTTTATGTCACTAGATGTAGATATATTGAGTACTGATGTTTATTCATTGTTTATGATACCTTTAAGCATAATATAATTTTTGTTCTTATCTCTTTTTTATCTACATTTACTGTAGCCTTATCTGAAGTAATGATTGCTGCCACTGGTTTTTGTACTTCAGCTGAAGAATAATAGATTTCATAACTATCATTCATTGTACGTCACGTAAATCTTTTTGTTGAAAGAGTGTTTATTTTAAACAGCACATTATCAGACACTGCTTTCTAATCAATCCATTCTTCTATCCCATTCCATTTTATGAGTGAGTTAATTCCCTTCACATTTACAGTTATGATTTTTAATTGTGCATTTCCTTCCAACCTGTCCTCTTTTACTTTTTCCCTTCTTTGCTCCTATCTCATTCGTTACAAATAAGAAAGTAGTAGAAAAGAGGAAGTTTTTCTGACACCTATAGTCTTATAAGTGAAACAAACTCTTTCCACTTTGTTGCTACTCGTCCCTTTCCCTTGCCCCATTCCTGATTCCAGGTTTTTTACTCTTTTTATTTTTCATTTTCCTCCTTCAAATATCTAAGGCTTTTCTTGTTTATAATTATTCCGTTAACCTATTCTGCTCATCTTCTAAGACTTCTCCCATCCCTCCTTTGTCTCTGTCCCCTCCTATTTCCATTTTAAGTATAATAAATTTCTATAACAAGAATTCTATGTCGAGGATGGGGTAGGAGGAATATATGTACTTGTATTCGATCTTTTTTTATTGGCGTCAGATGAAAGTGAGATTCATAGAATACTTACCCTCACCCCACATCCAACCTTTCCTTTATGTCTATGTACTAATCATCTTTTGTACCTTTATAATGCAAAAGTGATTTACCCACCCTTCTTCCTACTTATCTCCCCAACCTAGTTCCTACTTTCTCCAAAAAAAATTAAATTAAAAAAAATCATCCACAGACCCCTTATCATTTTTACCTTTCTCTATCACTTTTAATAACATATTCACTTTCAATTAAATATGTGTGCGTGGGGGGCGTGAGGGGAGGGCAAGAACTTGCATTTCCATTTCCAAATATCTACTCAGCTCCATCCTTATCATCATAAGTACTTTAAAATCCTCTATTTCATCAAAGATTCCTTTTTCCCTCATACTATTATACTCAGTTTTACTGGGCAGGTTATTCTGGATTGTAACCTTTATCTTTTGACTTTTGGAATATTATATTCCAATCTTTCTTTTTTATAGTGGTAGCTGATAAGTCTTATGTAGTATTCATTTGGCTCCTTGGTATCTAAACTTCTTCCTGGCTTCTTGGAGCCTTTCTTTTTTGACCTGGAAGCTCTGTATTTTTACTATGTTTCAGTCAGTTTTCATTTTAGCATGTATTTGAAGGTTTTTTGATTTATTTTGCTTTATTCAACATGAGTGATCATTTTAAAATCATCTGCTTTTATTCTGCTATTCCTCCTTTCCTCATCTTACCAAGTACCTAATCACTGATTCTCACCCTTTCATTCCTTCCTTTTATTTTTCTTTTTTAAAATATTAATTAACTAATTTTTAGTTTTCCATATTCACTTCCATATGATTTTGAGTTCCAAATTTTCTCCCCCTTCTCCCTTCCCTTACCCCAAGATGGCATGCAATCTGATACAGGTTCTCCATATACATTTATATTAAACATATTTTCACATTAGTCATGTTGTAAAGAAGAATTGGTTCTTTATATTTTTACTTTACTCTCTGGTTCTATGAGTTCTAGGCTATTTTAGTTTATGATTACCTGAAATCTTGCATCCAGACTTTTTTTTTAAATCATAGTTTTCTTAGATTGCCCTTCTAATTACTTTCTAGGTTAGCTGTGGTTGATATTTCTTGAATTTTCTGCTACTTAAAAAATTATTTTGTTATGTTATTTTTATTGTCTTGTTGAGTTTTTGTTTTCTGTTTGGCCCCTTCTAACTTTTCGTTCATGTAATTCTTGAATGAGATTATCTACTACATGTTCTATGGTATCAATTTTCCTTTCCACTCTTTTCTCCCTAGCTTTTCCACTGCATATCTCTTTTTTCATATCCTCCAGTTTCTCCTAAAGTTCCTGTGGCCAAGACATTTTTTTTTTCTAAGGCTTCACCTAGACTTCTTGGGGAGTCTCTTATTCTCTTAGGGTTTCCTCCTAACCATTTCTCAAACCAAAGTATTTCATCTGAAGTTTTTCTTGGTTTGCTGAATGTTATGGACAGAGTCTAACTAATTCTGAGTATAATCATTCTAGTACTCCCCAGCAAAGCCTACTGTCAATGTTCCATTGAGCATTGGGTTGTGGTAACCTACTTTGAAGAAGATTCCCCACCCCTTTAGTATCAGTGACTTAAGGATGATATTCTGATGCCTAAAGGTTCTAAAAAGAACCATGCTTTCAGCAATTCTTATACCCTTGACTCTGCCACAGTTTTTGACACAGGGAAACACTCTTGCCAGACCCAGAATGGAGTTTTAGAATATCCCGTCAGAAGATATGTGCTTGGATGCTAGAGTGTTAATAAGAAAATAATCTACAGCTAGCCTTCTGCTAATGGGGAGTTTCTGTTAATTCGGAGTTTCACCAGACTTCACTCTTTCTGGTGTCAATCCAACCCACCCCTCTCCTGAGTTGAATTTGTCCTTCTTGGATTTTACTGGACTCAGATAGCCTCCATTTATTAGTTTTGAAGGCTACCTTACTTGTTTCCATGGCCCCATCCTTTCTTATCAGTTTTTGTTATGATGATTCTCCTGCCAGGTCTGTATGTGCTGTGATTAAAGTAAGAGCAATAAATTCCTGTCTTGGTTTACCTTCTCCCATCATGAATGGACTTTGCCTGATCTATATTTATACCTTCTAATCTCCATCCATGTTCAGGGTAGGCAAACTAAGAAGAGTGATACCTGTTCCCTTCCACTAACTCCCCACCAATGGAAGTGACCAAGACCTAAAGAATTGTTGTTTTAATTTGTGAGCACTGAACTTAGCTGTTATTTGGGGGTTTATCACATTTAGACTTCTCCCTATCCAGGGCTGGGGAGATTTGTGGTCCTGAGGTCAGCTCCTCTAAAACAATATTTCTTTAGTGGGGTTAAAGAAGTTTGAGCTATGTAGTATGAATAGTTCATTGGTAGGGACAATCACTCTCTGCTTCCTAGGCCCTCTTTTCACCCTCCTTCTGGGAGAGATGGTTCTAGATGCAAGAATCTTAATCTGGAATCTGCAAATTTAAAAAAAAATGTACTTTGAAACAGTATTTCAATATAATTGGTTTTCTTTGTAACCCTATGTATCTTATTTTATGCATGTATAAGAGACTTTGCCAAGATCCTGGGACCTGTATTTTCTCCATACCTTTGAAAAAAAGAATGCTAACAGGAGATCAGTCCTACAAGGTGGTATTTTTCCCAGAACAGCTAGTGTTTTGAGGATTTCTCAAGACAAAGAGAGGAGAGAGGACAGTGAGAAGAGAATAAGGAGGTGGTAGGGATCCTTGACACATGGAGAATCAGCTCAATCATAGTCAAGGTTGACAGCAACATTTGCAGTCCCCTTCTTCAAACCCAAGCTTCCATGGGATATCATGAGAGGTGATATCTTTAAGGACAATCTGAGAGAGATTACGTTGAGGTCATTCAGGTAGCTGGAGCACTGAGAGAGAGAAAAAAAACAGTTCTATATCTCTTTATGTACATTTAGAAGTCACCACTTTGAAGAAGGGTTTTACCATCTTTTCTTTTTCTCTCTCTCTCTCTCTGTTCTCTCAAATCTCTTTCTCCTTGGCAGTAAAATAAAAATAAAAAATATTGCTAGGTCTTTAAAAGAAAAAAGGATTAGAGATTGTTCTGTTTGGCCCTAGTAGGAAGAACTGCAAATAGTGTGTGGAAGTTACAAAGAGGCAAATTAAGGTTTTGCATAAGGAAAAACTTCCTGAACATTTAAAACTACATCCCAAAGTTGAAATGGGCTGCTCTGGGAGTTAATGGTTTCCCCTTCACTGAAGGTCTTCTAGAAAAGTCTCAATTAGTATTTGTCTATTGTATTGTAGGGAGGATTCTTATTCAGGCATTTTTATTTTAGTTTAGCACTAAACAACCTCTATCATCTATTACAATTCTAAGATTCTGTGAGAGGTTCATAGTACCATAGAAGGTCAGAGCTGAAAGGGATTTTGACATTGCATTTGTCTATGTATCCTCCACATCTTGCATGTAATAGATGCTTAACAAATGCTTATTGGATTGGATTAGATTGGATGAATTGGATCTAATGCCAATCCTTCCAGTTTATAAATGTAGAAAAGGAGACTGGGGAAGAGAAGTGTTTTATTCAACATCATTCAAGTAGCAATATGAACTTAGGTTCTCTTCTACAATATATGTGGGTAAAAAGGAAACCAGCTAGAGGATCAAATAGTGGTAATGAACCAAAGAAGCAGGTAGTCCAAGTTCAGGGGTTCTCAGGAGAGAACATGAGAGTAGAGGGAGCCAGCCTAAGGTTGAGAAATGTCTCAGAGTGCTAACATCAACAGGATTCCTCTTTTTGGAACTGCAGTCTATCTCTTGAGAACTTAAATAACAAGGTCCCAAGTTGAAGCAGTGACAGAAATAACTAACAAATAGAGAAATCCCATGAAATAGAAGCACAGGGGAATTGTAACAATTACTCCACTTCTGATACTAATAAGGCCCACTGCTTGTTAGACACATAAAGTCAAAAGGAATGCTGCATTATACTCCAGGTAGAAGGTCTACTCTCTGACCTGAAGAACTAGGGTAGGGATCCCATATTCTCCCACCCTCATATGCCCTGATTTAGCCCCTCTTCACCTCAGCTTTTCATCCTGTCTCCCTTTGGTTCCTAAGGGAGATCATCTGGTCCTTGCCAGCTTATGAGCTTCCTGCCCTACAGAAAGGGAGAAGAATAAGAAGAGGAAGCTTCTCTTTTTTCCTTTCCCCAACCCCCCAAAAGCACTATTGGAGATCAACCCAGACCATGAAGGTCAGTTTCATTGTGGTAGAGAGAGAGAGAGTCGTCTTCTGGGCCCCAAATCTAGTCTAGGAAGTGGAAATATCCTAGAACAATTGAATCACAGAATTTTAGAACATTAAAGCTAAAAGGGATGATCTAGTCCAACACCCTCATTTTATACATGGAGAAAGGGTCCTCCATGTCCCCAAATCTTGGGACTTTCTTCCTATGTCCACCACTTAACTCCTTGACCTTGAATTTAGTCCCATGCCAAGATGGAGGCTTTGAAAATCAAAGAATCACAGAACTTTTATAGCTGGAAGGGACTTTAGAGATCATGTAGTCCAACACCCACATTTTACCAAGGTCACTGGGATCCAGAGAGGGGAAGGGAATTATCTTCTCACACAGCTGTTAGTGGCATGGCTGAAGTGACAACCTGAGTCTTCTGACTTAATGCTTTTGAATTAGTAAGAAAAAAAATCAAGGGAGAGGAGTACAGTCTGGTATATAATCAAAGTAGGTAGCTACTCATACTATGTGAATTAAGTGGCATGGGAAACACACAAGATCTTCCCCAATGCTCGTTAATTTCTAAAACTTCATTTTTACATTGTTTTCTCTTTATCTTTGATTCCCCCACCAGAGTTTTAAGAGCTAGAAAGTGGACCCATGTGCTCAACTTGGATTCTTGCAAAGACTCTAGAATGTATTATTAAAGGGAAGATTTGTCAGGTGGTATTATTAACAAAAAGCTCATGAACAAGTCATTTTGACTTCACACAAAACAAAGTAGAATACCTTCAAACACAATAGAATACCTTCATTTCTTTTTTTTTTAGAAGATTACTAAATTAGTAGATCACGGGAATGTTGAGGATGTATATATTTCAGCAAAGCATTTGACCAAATTTCCTTTAATATCTTTGTGGCCAAGTGGGAGCTATATGGGCTCAATGATAGTTGGCCAAATGGACAGACCCCTCTCCCCTGCCAAAAAAAGAATTAATGGGCTTATGTCAGAGGGGAGGTCCTTAAAGAAGTGCTACAGGGACCATCTGTACTTGGTCCTATGCTATCTAATAATTTTCCCTATAACTTGGATGAAAGTAAAGATAATGTGATTATTAGACTTGCAGATGACATTAAGTCAGGAAAGAAAACTAACATGTTGTAGAACAGAATTAGAATTCCAAAAGGTTTTCCCAGGTTGGAACAATGGAAATTTTAATAGAGATCCATGTCAACTCTTATGCTTACAATTTCATTTGTACAAGATATAAAAAAGGCTTTCAGTAAACTGCTTGTTCAACAGGAATCCGCAGGGTGATATGGTAGCCAAAATGAAAATGTGAACTTTGGCTTCATTAAGAGTACCCTGCAAACAGAATAAGGAAGTTGATAGTCTCATTGTACCAAGTCAGACCATACCCAGGGTGTTGTGCTCAGATCTGGGTGCCACATAAACTAAGACATGTCTAGAAAAAGGCAATCAGGATGATGAGAGGGACTCAAGAACATACAGTACAAGGATCAGTTATGAGAGAAACTAGCTTGGAGAATAGAAAACCTAATGGAAGGACATAATAGTAGTTTTCATATATTTGAAGTACTGTCACATGGAAGAGAAATGTATCTTTTTTCTGCACAATTCCAAAGAAATACCAGGCAAAAGTTGCAGAGAAGCAAATTTAGGTTTTATGTAAGTGGAAAAATTTCTACCAATTGAGAAGTGGAATGAGCTCTTTTGGGAATTATTGGCTTCTTTTAGCAGTGGGCTTCAAGTGAAGGTTGGGTAGTTATCTATCAGAGTCTGACAGAGTAATGTGTCAGAGATTAAGGTTCAGGGGTGAATTGGGCTAGATAGTCTCTGAGACCCCTTCCAATTCTGAAATTCTGTGATTTGAAGATGAAAGTGAATTCTTTTCTTGCATGTTAGCATTAACTCAAACTGTGCTTTCTTTGAGGCACAAAGTAGAGCAGGATTCATCATATTCCATGTTATAGGCAGAACCTTGAGTTCTTTGCTGAGCTGGGAGCAACTGGAACATGGTCATCCTGACCCACAGATTTATGTCTTATCCATGGACAGCCTACTTCCCCACTAGACCCTCACACTAGATATCATGAGGCAAGTAGTTTGAAATAGGAAGGAAATGTTTTGCTACATATAAAAAAGTCTGATTCAGCTTGGAATGAAACTAATTAAATTTTTATTCAACATAATGATCTCTTCTAAGGGACTGGTACCTACTCAATGGTCCAATAGATCTATGATTTCATGAATGAAAGCATTCCTTCCCATGATACAGATCATAATCCAGCCATGCCTGCCCATTTTACACAACTCTTAAATATGTTCCCCTAAAATTCACCATAGCAGGTCTACCCAAAATGTTGGGGATCCCTTCAATACATCACTTTAAAAAATCCTATTCTATCTAACAATGTTTGTTAAAGAAAACAAAGGGGATATGGAATTGTAACTAAAAAGTCATTGCAAAATAAAATAAAACAACCTCTTGGAAGGAGGGGTCTCTGCAATTTCTAAGAAGAAGAAAAAAAATGAGTCAGAGATAGCAAAACCTCCTAAGATAAGGGAGGTTAGACCCAGGCTCTTCTTCTCCCAGAAGCAAAGTTCATCTCTTCCTTCCGATTTTTTCAGCATAAACTGAGAAGCTGAGTTGAGTAAAATGCTAAAGAAGAGATATCGAACCTCACAGCAGGACAAATGTGCTAGTAGAGCAAGAAAGAGGAAGTCAATTCTATGACTCTCTAAGAAACAGGAAAAGAAACCAGACCAAAAGAGAGAGGCTTTGAGACTAAGAACACATAGGTAAGTACAAAATTGAAAAGACCATTGTGTTGAAACCCATAAAAGTTTCAGAGGAAGGAAAAGGCAGAGGTAGGAAACCTGAGCACTAATCAGTAGATGAAAAATTCTCATATTATGTGCTAAGTTGAAATTTTATGTACCACGTTTTCCTAAAGGTGTGTAGCCCTTCTGGAGAATGCTTCACAGCAGATGAGAAAGGTAGAGGAAGGGTTGTATATTCCCTTAAGATCTGGGATATATCTTGTTATGCTCCAGGCCCTGAGAGAGGAGAATGAATGGGGCAGGCTGAGCTCCACTGTTTGAAGAGAATGTCAGTTCTACTTTTTTAGGATTAAAAGAGATCAAGTTGTCAGAACACATATGCTGTCTATGTTCCAACATATGGTACCTGTATCCATACAAGTCAACATGCTCTTATTAAGCGCTTACTATGTGCCAAACACTGTACTGAACACTGGAGGATACAAATACAATGGAAAAAAAAAAGACATTCTCTGTCCCCAAGGAGCTTACGTGGAGGAAGACAACAAATAAAAAGAACTTGAAAAGAGGGAAAGGGGAGAGGTGGAAGGCTCCTGCCACATAAGTAATATTGACAGAATCCAGAGAGTCAGAAGCAGAGCTGAGAGAGGAATGAAGGATAACTGTCTTAGGCCAGTCCTCAAAATAGAGGCTTCGGGAGGACCTCACCAGTGAGAGAAAGCGGGCACAGGAGCAGAGGGAACTTCCAGGGTGAAAAGATAGAAGAGAATGAAGGAAATTCCAAGGTAAGAAGGCAGTGGAGACATGGTAAAGTCCAGAGATTCAGAAGCAGAGCTATTAAAGGAATGAAGAAAGGTTGGCCTGGGCCATGGTCTTTTACCATGTTTCAATGGGGCAGCTAGGTGGTACTGTGGATAGAGGACCAGTGCAGGAGTCAGGAGGACCTGAGTTCAAATCTCACCTCAGACACTTGACACTCACTAGTTGTGTGACCTTGGGCAAGTCACTTTAACCCCAATTGCCTCATTCTGGGTCATCTCCAGTCATCCTGATGAATATCTGGTCACTGGATTCAGATGGCTCTGGAGAAGAAGTGAGACTAGTGACCTGCACAGCCCTCCCTCACTCAAAAAAAAGCAAAGTCAACTGCGAGTTATATCATTATTTCTCTGATGGCATGGTCTTCTTTGGCAACAAAGGACAAACACACACCATGTTTCAACAGCACCAACTGGTACATCACCTTCCTGGGGCTTCTTCTTCTCCTATCTCCTCTCTCTCTGACTTGAGAAATACTTTTGTCACCCCTAAATCATGTCCTATTCCTCTTTCCAAACCTATTCTACATTCCTTTTCTTCCCCATGTAGCCTAACATTTCCTAATTCTATGTCCCCAAAGCCCTTATACCTACAGTTACTCTCAATACATTTGCATATATTTTTTATTCTCTGTAACTCTATCTTATGAATGTTTCCTGTGTAGAGATATTGCAATTTCTATTTCCAAAAATGCAGATTTCATTCTTCATCTTCAGTCCACTACTAATCTGTCAGGAGATGTGTAGCCTGCTTCATCTTCAGTCTTCTGGAGTCCTAGTTGGTCATTTGCCCTGATCAATGTTCTTAAATCTTTCAAAGTTGTTTTTATTTACAATATTTTGCTATATTAGGTACATTTTTGGTTCTGCTTATTTCATTTTGCATTGATTCATATAAGTCTTCCCAGGTTTCTCTGAAACTCATCATTTCTTACGGTACAAGAGAAGGGAAGGAATGAGAGGAGGGTGGAGAAAAGAGGGAAAGGAAATAAACATTTATTAAGTATTTACTATATGTCAGGCACTGTGGTAAGCACCTTTACAAATATTATCTCATTTGGTATTGGAATATTCCATTACATTTTCCACTATGAAAAAAGTTGCGATAGCTATTTTTGTACATATGGATCCTTCTCATTTCTTTGATCTCTTTAGGTTATAAACCTATTAGTTGTATTTCTGGGTCCTAGGATATACAGTGTTTTGTAACTTTTAAACATAGTTTCAAATTAGTTTCTAGAATGAATGAACAAATGCACAACTCTAGCAAAAATGTATTAAAGTGCCTGTTTTCCCATAATCCCTTCTGTAATTTTCATTTTCCATTTTTGTTATCTTTGCCAATCTTATATATGTGACATAGAAATAAGAGTTGGTTCAATTTGCACGATTTTCTCATTATTGATGATTTGGAGTCTTTTTTTCATATTGTTGATAGCTTGTGTTTCTTCCTTTGAAAACTGTTCATGTCTTTTGACTTTTTATGTAATGAGGAATGGCTGTTGTTATCTTGGATGTGAGACCTTTGTCAGAGAAACTTGCTGCAAACCTTTTTTCCACCAGTTAACTATTTGCTTTCTAACTTTAACTGCATTGATTTTGTTTGTGTAAGAACTTTTTCATTTTATGTAATCGAAATTGTCCATTTTATTCCATGCGTTTCTATGCCTTCTTTGGTCATGAGTATTTCCCCAGTTCTGAAATGTAATTTCTTCCTTGTTTCTGTAATTTGCTTATTGGTTGATCTTTTGTATTTAAATCCTAAATATAGTTGGAGCTGTTCTTGATGTATGGTATAAGATGTTTGTCTATACCTAGTTTCTATCAAAAGTTTCCAGTTTTCTTAGCAACTTTTATTGAAGTGTGTGTCTTTATCTTAGCAACTGGGATCTTTAAGTTTGCCAGATACTAGGATAGTAGGTTAATTACCCTTAGTGTGTTGTGTAACTATTCTGTTCTGCTGATGTATCTCTTCATTTTTTAGCCAATCATTTTTCATGATCATTGCTTTCAATTATAATCTGAGATCTTGCACTGCCTGGACCCCTTCCTTATCTCATTTTTCATTATTTCCCTTGAAAATAATGACTGCAGGTAAACTTTATTATTTTTCTTTCTAGCCCTATAAAGCAATCCTTTTGTAATTCAATTAGTATGGCACTTTATAAGTAAATTAATTCTGATAGTATGATCATTGCTTTTGCCTACCCATGAGCAACAAATGCTTCTCTAATTATTTTGGTCTTTCTTCATTTCTATAAAGTATGTTCCATAATTGTATTCATATGCGTGTTTTGATAGGTAGATTTCCAAACATTTTGTATATTCTATGGCTGTTTTGAATGAAATTTCTCTTTTTTATCACTTCCTGATAGGTTACATTGGTAACATACAGAAAGGCTGATAGTTTACATGGATTGATTTTATATCCAGCTTTGCTGAAGTTGTTGATTGTTTCAATTAATTTTTAGTTGACTCAGAGGTTGTTTAAGTAAACCATCATATCATCTACAAAAAAGAGATAGTTTTTATTCCTCTTTGCCTGTGTTTATTCCCTCAATTTCTTCTTTCTTATCTTATTCTACAGCTAGAATTTCTATCACTCTGTCAAGTAATATTGATATTAATGGACATCCTTGCCTTATCCCTGATCTTCTGGAAAGTGCTTGTATTTATTCCCATCTCATAATGTTGCCTCCTGTTTTTATTACTTCTCATACTAAGAAAAGACCTATTTATTCTCATGTTTTCTATTGGGCTTTTTTAAAGAAAAGAATTAGATGTATTTTGTCAAAAAAAATTTTCTCCATCTTTTGATATAATCATTCAATTTCTGTTATTCTTGTTGTCAATATGGTCTATTATGTTGATAGTTTTCCTAAGATTAAACTAACCCTGAATTCTTGACATAAACTCAACCTGGCCATAGTTAGTAATGTTTGTGATATATTGTTGTCTCCTAGTTAATATTTTCTTCTAAAACTTTGTGTCAATGTTCACTGGTGTCACAAGTGAAATTGATAAAAACTGAGGAAGCAAAATTCCAAGCACGATCAATTTATTAGCAAAGATAGCAATTGCCAATAAAAGGAATCCAAGGCTCCTCAGAAACCAAAGATTCCATTTGGGAGTTACAGCATTCTTATCATAGCAGGAACTTGGTAGGATCCCTTTTATTACTTTTTCAAAATTTTATATAATATTGGAATTAATTGTTCCTTCAATGAATGAACTTGAATCTACTTGTAGATCTATCTAGTTCTGAGTTGTTGATTTTTTCCCTCTTTGGAAGTTCATGTATATCATGCTCAATTGTCTTTCCTAAGATTGGATTATTTAAGTTCTCTGTTTTTTGTTCTATTAATTTGGATATTTTATATGTTTATAAATATTCATCCATCATTTTAACTTGTCAGTTTTATTGACATCAAAATAGTTTGTATGGATTTATTTTATTTCTTATTCATTTTTTCATTCTTTAAATTACTTTTTCCCCAATTTTACTTTATTTTCAGTTTCAAATTCTCCCCCTTTCTTTTCTCCATCCATTGAGAAGGTAAGAAAACCAAAATCTGTTACAAATATACATAGTCATGAAAAACAAATTATTCTTATAAACTTGTAAATTTCCCTCTTTCCTTTCTTATAGTGATAGTTTGGTTTTCTTTTTTTCCTTTTTCTAAAAAATCAAATTAACTAATGGCTTACCTATTTTATTTTTGTTGATGTTTCAAAAAAGCAATTAGTAATTTTATTTATTAATTCACTGGTTAATTTGCTAATCTTTTCTTTGACTTTTAGAATTTATTTTGTGGTGTTTAATTAAAGTTTTAACATTTTGGGGGAGTTCCTAGGTTTAAAAAAATTGTATGCCAAATTCATTGATTTATTCTTTCTTTTTATTGTTGATGAACTTGTTTAAAGATATCAAATTTCTGCTGATCATTTCCTTGACTACACCCAAAAATTTCATGTTTCATTGTTGTTATATTCTTAGATGAAATTATGTATTATTTCTACAATTTGTTTTTGATCCACTAATTTTTTATTCTTTTATTTTTAAAGCATTTCTTTTTTTCTTTTTTAATAGTATTTTATTTTTTCCAATTATATGTAAAGACAAATTTTAACATTCATTTTTTACAAAACTTTAAATTCAAATTTTTCTCTTCTTCCTCTTCCTTTCCCTCTTCCCTTTCCTCTTCCTAAAACAGTAAGCAATTTGACATGTTAAGTGCATGCAATCATGTAAAACATATTTCCATAGTAATCATGTTGTAAAAGAAGAAACAGACCAAAAGAAAAAAAACCACACACACAAATAAAGAGAATGAAAATAGTACGTCTCGATCTGCATTCAGAATCCATCAGTTCTTCCTTTGTGTGTAGATAGCATTTTCCATGAGCCCTTTGGGATTGTCTAAGATTACTGTATGACTGGGAGGAGCTAGGTGATTCATAGGTGATCACCACATAATGTTGCTGTATCTATGTACAATGTTTTCCTGGGTGTACTCATTTCACTTTGCATCAGTTCATGAAAATCTTTCTAGGTTTTTCTGAAATCTACTTGCTCATCATTTCATAGCACAATAGCATTCCATTATATTCATATACCACAGGTTGTTCAGCCATTTCCCAATTGCGTATCAATCAGTGCACATCCTCCCCTCAATTTCTAGCTTTTTGCCACCACAAAAAAAACCTGCTATCAATACTTTTGTGCATGTAGGTCCTTTTTCTGTTTTTATGATCTCTTTTGGATACAGATATAATAGTGGTATTGCTGGATCAAAGGGTATGCACAGTTCAATTACCCTTTGGTCATAGTTCCAATTGCTCTCCAGAATGGTTGGATCAATTCGCAACTCCACCAACAATGCAATAGTGTTCCAATTTCCCACATCCTCTCCAACATTAATCATTTTCCTTTTCTGTCATACTAGCCAATCTGATATGTGTGAGGGGGTACCTCAAAGTTATTTTAATTTGTATTTCTCTAATCAAAAATGATTTAGAGCATTTCTTCATATAACTATAAATAGATTTAATCTTTTTCATCTGAAAATTGCCTGATCATATCCTTTGATCACTTATCAATTGTGAAATGACTTGTACTCTTATAAATTTGAGAAATGAAGTCTTTATCAGAGACGCTGTAAAGATTGTTCCCCAGCTTTCTGCTTTCTTTCAAATTTTGGTTGCATTGGTTTTGTTTGTGCAAAAACTTTTTTTATAATCAAAATTTTCTATGTGACATTTTGTAATGCTATCTTTTGTTTGGTCATGAACTCTTCCCTTATACATTGATCTGACAGGTAAACTATTCCTCATTCTCCTAATTTGTTCGTAGCATTACCCTTTATGTCTAAATCATGTATCCATTTTGATCTTATCTTGGTATATAATGTAAGATATTGGTCTAAGTTTCTACAATATTGTTTTCCAGTTTTCCCAGTAGTTTTTGTAAAATAGTGAGTTCTTATCTCAGAAGCTGAGGACTTGAGTTTATCAAACACTTAGTTACTATGGTCATTTACTATTGCGTCTTGTGTTCCTAATCTATTCCACTGATCTACCACTCTATTTCTTAGCCAGTAACAGATAGTTTTGATAGCTGCCACTTTATAATGGTTGCCGCTTTATTTTTAATTTAAGATCTGGTACAACTAGGCCCCCTTTCTTTGCATTTTTTCATTGATTCCCTTGATATTCTTGACCCTTTATTCTTTCAGATGAATTTTGTCATTTTTTCTAGCTCTATAAAATAATCATTTTGGTAATTTGGTTAGTATGGCACTAAATAAGTAAATTACTTTAGGCAGAATTGTCTTTATTATATATTGGTTTGACCTACCCATGAGCAACTGATATTTTTTCCAGTTGTTTAAAACTGACTTTATTTGTGTGAAAAATGTTTTGTAATTGTGTTAATATAGTTCCTGAGTTTGTGTTGGCAGGTGGTATTTTAGACTGCCTACAGTTATTTTAAATGGAATTTTACTTTCTATCTCTTGCTGCTGGACTTTGTTTTTAATATGCAGAAATGCTGATAATTTATGTGGGTTTATTTTATATCCTGCAACATTGTGAAAGTTGTTAATTGTTTCAAGTAGTTTTTTAGACCATTCTCTAGGATTCTCTAAGTATACCATCATATCAGCTAGAAAAAGTGATAATTCTGTTTCCTCAATATCTATTCTAATTCCTTCAATTTCTTTTACTTGATCCACTAATTCTGAAGGAATAAGTTTTTAGTTTGCAATTAATTCTTAACCCTTTCTTCAACTACCCTTTGTGGAATATAGATGTATAGATATACACACATATACATACATATGTATATGTGTGTGTGTATATACATATATATGTATATATATATGTACACATACACACACACACACACACAATTGTAGCCAGTAAAAAATGTACTCAAATATTGCATTTGTTTTTAAGGCATTTGTACTCTAATAAGTGGTCACTTCTTGTAAAGGTGACAGCTAAGAAACATACATACTTCTTTCTATTCTCATTCAGTAACAGCCAAAAAGAGTACCATATTTAAATTTTCTAAAATTATATTCATATCATTAACTTCTTTCTTGATTTTTAAAAAAAGACTTGCCTACATCCAATGAGGCATACCAAAGTCCTCAAATAGTATAATTTGACTACCTTTCTCCATGTCCCTCATGTAATTGTTTAAGTATCAAGTTGCTCTGCTATGCCATTTGGTTATGGTTAAATATAGATATTAATTCATTGTCAACATAGTGCATTTAAACATAGTTTCCTGTTTATGTCTTTTAATGTTTTTTTCTATTGTCTTTTCTGCAATCATGATAGGCACTTTCGCTTTTTTGAGTTTACCTGACACATAATACATTTCCTCCAGCACTTAGTTTTTATAAAATGAAAGATTATGACAAAATTTGCCATAAAATTATGAAAACCTTTATGTTTCAAGTATATTTTTTTAAACATTATGTTGTTGGATTCTACTTTTAAATCCATTCCTTTATCCTCTTCCATTTTATAGGTGAGTTCATTCTATTCATGTTCACAGTTATGATCACAAACTGTGTTTGTGTGTTTTCCTCAATTTCTGTTCTCTTCTACTATTTCCTCTCTTTACCTCTAGCCTCCTCTTTATTGAGAATAAGAAGGTGGTGAGAGGAGTACTCTCAAAACTAATGATCTATAATTGATGCAATTTGCTTCTGCTCCCTTGACCTTTTCTTTCCCTAGATCATCCCCCAAGTGCTCGGTACTTATGCATTATTTCTTTCATGTCAAACTCTCTTTCATAAACAGACCTCTGGAGGTATTTTGTTTATGATTAACTCATCCTAGAACATAACCTTTTTATCACACCCTTCTCTATCAGTTTTGTTTCCTTGTTGAGGAATGAGTGCTATGTTCTATCCTCATTCAAAATGAGTTTTAAATGATACCCACCCCTCCTTCTCCTTCCTCCTGTATTTATACAATCTTCTTGTACATCTTGATTGCATAAGATTATAAATTCCTTTCCTCTTCCCCCTCCCTACTTATTTAGTGCTTTTCTTTTCCCTTATTTTTTCTCTCTGCTTTTGGGATAATTAAAACATAACAAAACCACTCCTAGCCCTTCTGTCTCATTTAACTTTCTCTATGACTTCTCATGACATTGAGATTCTAATAAGGGTAATCATTTATTCTTGCCATTATAATATAAACATTTCAGCCCTATAAAGTTTCTATCAATTAGTCCAATATATGCCTTTTATTTCTCTTGGTTCCTGTGTTTACATTTCAAAACTTTTATCTTGGCCTGGTCTTTTCCATCATTGGAAGTCTTCAATTTCATTAAAAGCCTACTTTTTCCTCCTGTTGGATTATACTCAATTTTTCTAGATAAGTTATTGTTAGTTGTAAACATATAACATTTGCCTTTTAGAATATCATATTCCAAGTTTTCTTATTCATAATGGTTAACTGCCAAATCTTATGTGATTCTAACTGTGCTTCCTCAGTACTTGAACTCTTTCTAGCAGTATTTTTTTTTCCTTGTCCTGGAAGCTCTGGATTTTGGATGTAATGTTTTTGAGAGTTTTTATTTTGAAGTTTATTTTAGGAGGTGACCAGTGATTTCTTTCTGTATTCATTTCACCTTCTGATTCTAATAAGACTGGAGAGTTTTCATTAATGATTTTTGGCACATCATTATAGATCATTTATATTTTTTATTTTTTTAGATTTTCAGATAGTCCAGTTATTCTTAGATTTCCTTCCCCATCCCCTGGCCCTGACCCATTTTCTATTAGGTCAGTTAACACATATATGTGTGTATATGTATACATATATGAGTATAATTTATTATTTTTTCTTTAGTTTTTGCATTTTTTTTTAAAAAAAATTTCCTTGTTTAATAAAGTCAATGACTTCTCAGTGTTCCTTTCTAATTTTCAGGTAGCCTGGTGCCTGAGTAGCTACTTGGGCTGTACTTCTTGTACTAAGCTGTTGATGCTCCTTTCTTTTCTCTAGGTCTCTCATTTCTTTTCCAATTCTTTCCTCCAAAACTTTCATTTCATTTATCATATAAATTTTTTTAAACTCTTACTTCATTTCTTCCAGGAGTTCTAGTTAACCTCAAAGTTTTGTTTTGTAGATGTTTACATGTAGGAGTTACTCTTGTGCTCTCAATTTGTTTCTTGGGTGGTAGTGGCTCCATTCTATTTCTGTACAAGTGGTATCTTTTTCATTGTTAACTTATTCTTCCAGTCTTACTTCCTAAAATGAGACTTTCTGTTACAGCAAGGCTCTGTGCACCTCTGGAGGTAATGTTGGGACCATGTGAGAGTTTGATCTGTATTACTTGAAATTCTGCCTCTGCTTTCTATGGGTATTGGATTCTACGTTCTTCTGGGTTCTGTTCTGTAAGTTAGAAAATTTGAGCATACTCTAAGCTAAATTGTCTGATTTAGTTTGTAGTCTGTCAATGCCCTCCTGATCTGAGCTTTTCAGATTCCTGGTTCTGGTTTAAATCTTGGTTACACAATTACAGGTTTTCTCCTGATCAGAGAATTGATAGAGAACTACTGGCCCCAACACCTATCAGCTAGTTGGAAGACACTGCAGGTTAAAAGTGAAAGAACTACAAGTTCACCTACTGTTTGGGTTCCCTGACCTGACTACTTAGCTGCAGTCTCCAGCCTCTCTCTGTGTTGGATTCTCCATACTGTTTGGGGTCATAGCAACACAGTGGCAAGCTTGCTCCTGTTTTGGATTCCATGCCCTGGTACACAGCCCTGGGTCCCAGTTTGTGCTAAAAGACTTTGAGACCAATATCCAAGTAATATAGCTACCAGTTTACCTCTTATCCTGCTCCCTGCCCCAGGTATGCAATATCGCATACGAGCCTCAGTATGTGCTGGATCCAGACTCCACTCTAGAGTTATTTGGATCAAATTACTGACTTGCCCATATTAATGCTGATCACAGACCATTTCTGGTGCTGGAAACCTTTGTACTTGGTCTCACTAACTGGACCATTTCCCAAGTACCTTTGGCCTTTTGGTCGCCTCTTTGCTAATGTGGGCTAGATAAATGACCTAATGTCATTTCTCCTTGAATTTTCTGATCAAGACTCAGTCTAGTGTTCTTCCTCAATCTTTGCTGGAGTAGTTATGAGAAAGTGATAGATTACAACAGCTTCTCCTTAAGTCTTCTATCTTTAAGCAAATTATCTTTATCACATGCTCTTCATCTTCTTAGGAATCTGCATCCTCATCTTGTGAACCTTTCTTCCATTTGTCTTTTGTTTGTTATTTAGTAATATTTAGTCATGTCTACTCTTTGTGACTCCTTTTTGGAGTTTTCTTGGCAGAGATACTGGAGCAATTTGCCATTTCCTTCTCCAGCTCAATTTATAGATGAGGAAACTGAGGCAAAAAGGATTAAGTGACTTGCCCAGGGTCTAACAGCTAGTAAGTGTCTGAGGCTGGATTTGAACTTGAGTCTTCCTACCTCTGGGCCCAGTACTCTATCCACTGTGCCACCTAGCTGCCATTTATCGTTAGATCCTGAATTCTTGCTCCGTGTTTGTAATGTTCCAATACAGAAAAGTATACGCTCAGATATGCTCTTTCTTCCATTCATCTTGAGCCTTACCCTGCCTTCTCCCTTCCCTTCTCGTTACCTGTACCTATCTTGTGTCCCATTCCTTCAAGATCCTTCTGTCAATCAGGTTTTCTTTTAGAAAATCATCCTCTGGTATCCTTCCCTGTTTAAGGGCATCATGTAGCTTTCCTCTCTATTACAGCTAACCTGTCCCAAGTCTTTTAGTATCTTGTTCCATCAATTATTCCCTCTCTTTTCTGCATCCTTAATCTCTCTTGCTCCATTGACTCTTTCCCCATTTCTAGAAATAAACTGAAGTCTAGCTTATTCAAAAGTCCCCTTAGTACTTGTAATGTTCTAAGTCTTCCTTACACTTCTTGAGTAATTTTTCATCAGAGTCTGCTAAATGAATCTATCATTCACCACTCGGGAACTTCATCCTGGCCCTAACAAAAGCTCAATTCCAAGGAGCACTTTGTTGTTTGCAAATAGCTGCTATTGAAGATATTGGCAATGTATATTTTTGTAACATATATACATACATACATACATACATACATACATAGACATAGTAAAATTTGAGTAGAGACATTTAGTCCTGTATATATTTGTGTGTGTACGTATATGCATATGTGCATGTATATATACATGTGTGTATACATATTCATACAAGTATATATACATACATACATATGTGTGTATATACATGTGTGTATGTATATATACAAGACTAAATGTCTCTCCTATAATTTTACTGTAAGAAGCTAGTTTGCTTTGAAAACTTTTTCCCTCATAGATCCTGGCAGATGGGAGAAAGGAAGTATGACATACCTAGTGGGATGAACTCTGAATCTCAAAACAGTAGATTTGTTTTTTAGGCCCATCTCTGTCACTTACTGTGTGACATTAAGGAGCCATATTCCAGCCAACTCAACTACCAGCTAGGAGCTGGTAGGGGAGCCACACAGGACATTCCATGTCTTGGTATAAGTGGTCCTTCCATTCTGAGAATGCATGCCCTTCTTTCCTCCGTCTTTCAGTTCCTAGCTTCCTTCAGAGCTAAGCTCAAGGTCACAAGGACTTTTCTGATTTCTCCACCCTACCCCCTCCAGTTGTCAGTACCCTCCCCTCTTAAAATTACTTTGCATTTATCTTACATACGGTATACATGTGCTTTTTTATTTACTTATCTGTATAAATGTTTTATTTAACCCCCCTGTTCCCAGGATATAAACCCAGGATATAAAACCTGTTTCATTTTTCTCTTGGCATTACTACCATATAGGATAATGATTTGGTTATAAATAGTTTAATAAATCGTACTTAAGATTTGAACCTTATTGAACTGGTTTCCTCATTTGTAAAATGAAAGCATCGTTCTGGATAAGTTTTTAGATTCCTTCCAATTCAAAAATCCTTTGATCTGTGGATTCTGGTTCATTGAAATTGGCAGTAAGTGAGGTTTTCATTCAATTTGCAGTCAAAGTTTCAGTTCTACTGAATGATGTCACCATGTTTATTCTCCTTCTGTTGCCTGCAGGGGCAGCTCCTTCCCTGCCCCACGCACCTGGAGATGAGAAGCTTCTTCCTAGGTGAGCCTTGACAGAAAGGCTGGCTGTGCCATCCCTGGTCAGCAGGTCTTTCTTTCAGGGCTCGCCCTGACCTCGCCCAGCTCAGAATATTGTCACAAGTCCCAGGTGCATAGCAAGTCAACAAGAAGAAGCATGAGATCCACGGAGAAAGCAGAGACTTGAACCTAGAGGGGAGAACAAGGGAATATATGAAAGGGATGGAGAGAAGTGGGGAAGAGAACAGGTGAATGGCCATAGGTTTCCCGCAGTAAGTAGCTCTGGTCTCATAAGAACCTCTTGTAATATGGGTGGCAGGAGGGGTTTTTCTAAGAACTTGAAAATCAGGAAGCTTTAGGAGGGAGCTGTAGGATAGAGCTTTCTATTAGATTTGGTGGCCTTTTTGTTGGATCTAGAACATGACTATAAAGTCTTCTAAAAATTGTGAATGCTCTGGAGTCTGGGGGAGGTGTAGGGTCTCAATGAGTTATGAAGGTCATGCATTTTTTTAGTTCAATGTGGGGAAGGACAGATTGCAGAAAGAGGAGGCTTGGGAGTCCTCTGCTCATTCCATAATTCATAAATTGTTCTTTCTCTGCAAACAGGTCTTTCAAAACCATGGAGAATGGAAACTATACCACTGTCTCTCAATTCATCCTATTGGGCCTCTCTAGCCAGCCAGAGAAACAAGAACTCATCTTTGTGTTGTTCCTGGTCATGTACCTGATTGGAGCAGCAGGGAATCTACTCATCATCCTGGCCATTGGCTTGAACTCCCACCTCCACACCCCCATGTACTTCTTCCTCAGCAACCTGTCCCTAGTAGATTTCTGTTTTACCTCTGCCACAGTCCCCAAGATGCTGCTAAACATTCATACAAAGATTCAGTCTATTTCCCGTGAGGGCTGTCTAACCCAAATCTATTTCTGCATCTTGCTGGCAAATATGGATAATTTCCTCTTGACCGCAATGGCCTACGACCGTTACATAGCCATCTGCTACCCCCTGCAGTACACCACTATGATGAGCTCACAGCTCTGTGGTCTGATGCTGGCTGGGTCCTGGCTCATTGCTAACTTCCACTCCCTGCTTCACACTCTCCTTATGGCCCGTTTAGACTTTTGTGCAAAGAATGTCATGCCATACTTCTTTTGTGATCTGGTTCCTCTCCTTCAGCTCTCTTGCTCTGACACACACCTCAACCAGTTCATGATTTTGCTGGTGGGTGGGCTGATTGTCCTCATTCCCTTTATTTGCATTCTTATCTCCTATACTCACATTGTATTGGCTGTGCTTAAGGTTCCCTCTGCCCGGGGCAAGCAGAAGGCCTTCTCCACTTGTGGCTCCCACCTCACTGTGGTCATTCTGTTCTATGGAACCATCACTGGGGTCTACTTGAATCCATCATCATCTCACTCTGCTGAAAAGGATTCAGTGGCATCAGTAATGTATATGGTAGTTACTCCTATGCTAAACCCCTTCATCTACTGCCTGAGGAACAATGAGATGAAAAGGGCCCTGAGGAAAGTGTTCAGCACACAGACCTCTCACAGTCTATGATGCTAATGAAAACATTTCTTTCCCTACAATTTTTGTGCTGGTAGGCACCTGATCCTACCAACAACTCCACTGTTTAAAAGATTTTCAGGATTTATGAAAATTCAGATTTTACTGCATTAGTCAGTAGTACTTGACAATGTCCTTAGAGTGGAAGTGGGTGAAGGGAATACAAAGAAAGGAGAAGGTGTGGCTCCTCCTCCAGAAAGACCCAGACTAATGAAAGAGAAGGAAGAAACAACTCCACAAGAGACAAAACATATCAAGAAAAGTACATATACATTGACTATGGAAAGTTCAGAGATATCCATAGTTTCCTCAGATTTTCGGTTCTCACACATTAAATTAAGGTTGTCAAGTTGAGGCACATCCCTGCAGATCAGATGTTATACTCATAGTGGCTCTTTCCATGTAATTAACAGAGAACTAGCACAGCCCTCCACACATAGTAGAGTATTCCAAATAATTTATTGAGTAAATAAAGGAATTAATCCCTGCATTCTAGTTGACTTGGTTGTGGGAGCAGCCATCCTTCTGATCTTACTCTAAAATCTAATGTCAGAAGAGATCCTGGAGAACATCCAATTCAATCCCTCATCTTGCAGATGAGGAAACTGAGACCTAGAGACATTACATTGTCACCCTCCAGAGTTTGGTCTAAAAAGAAACAAACAAAATTAGGTCAAAGTTTGGTCTAAAAAGAGACAGTTGTATATGTGCTGTTTGTTCTCTATGAACTAGCAAAACATGCATGCATGGAGTCAGATTAAACTGAACTCAAAGAAAAATTAGTTGAAAGAGATTATATAAAGAGGTGCCCCTCACCCCCATTTCAGGATGCTTGTGTCAATCAAAATTATAGTTTTCATAGTACAAGAAGGTGCCCCCAGGATGCCTGAGTTCTGTCATCCGTAAACAATGAAATGTTACAACAAGAAGAAAATGTCATAAAATATAGAGTCCATAAAACATCAAGGTTAGAGGAGTGCTGTTAATCAAGATAGTGTATGGTTCAAGGTGCCTGGTCCTTATCAGTCATAAACAGGAGAATGCTCCTGGTCAGTTTCATCTAATCTTGTGGATGCTGACACAGCAAGGAGGATTTGGGGTTCATTCAGAGAGCATGCAAAGGATTATGGGATGTTAACTCAGAGTGGACCAAAATGTCTTTTTCCTGATTGGTCAATCCAGGTAGGGAGGGGAAGGCATTAAGCTGGTTCACAATATGAATTAGACAAAGTTACAGCATTTTAAAATTACAAAGCTGGGACACAAGTCCAGGCTTCCTGATTTAATTTCCCCTATGTTTTTGACTCTACTTCACTACCTCATTCACTCCCTACCCTTTGTATCTCTACAGGGTTGAATGGGAAGACAGTGAATGTCTCACTTCTGACTATATATTTAGTTCTTATAATCTTACTTTTATGTTTTCCTCTTTGTGAGGAAAGATCATATTCCCACTGCCAAGTGGAAAAAAACACACTATGAGCTCTAGGGTAGAGATGAGAAAAATGGGTTATAATAAAACTCCAGAAGACATTCCAATGTAAGCTTGCCAGAAGGCAGGAGGGATAATGCTTATCAATCAATCAATCATTTATTAAGCACATACTACGTGATAGGCACTGTACTGTGTTCTAGGGATAAAAATACAAAGAATGAAATAAACCCTACTGATATTCTAATTGGGGAGTATGTGTATGTATACATACATATATACATATATATATACATATATACACCTACACACACAAACATATAAACATCCTTGAGGAACTGGCATTTCCACTGGGGAATATGTGTATACATGTACACATACATATCTAATATTCACATATTTGTGTATATATGCATATTTATTGTATATTTATGCTATACATGTACATACATACATATAGCATAGTTTAATTTTGTTTTTCTAAATTTTAATAAAGTAGAATATCAAATGATTCCTTCATTTCAGCTCCTTCACAGCCAAACCAGGAGACAGAGCCTATTCAGGTTTTTCTTCTTTCTCTTTAAATGGGATGTATATATACAATCATATATCACATATATAGGTGCCTAAATATAAAGTGAATAAAAACAAATATATAGTCATTAAGATACAAGGTAATTTGAGAGGAATGGCACTGGTATTTTGAGATGATTAAGAAAAGACTTCATGCAGAAAATGGTTCCTGAACTGCATCGTTAAAAAGACAAGAGGAATACTATGAAGTAAAGATAAAAAGGGAGGGTGTTCCTGGCATGAGTGATGACCAAAACAAAAGTGTAGAGACTAGAGATGGAATGTCCTATGTGAGGAACAGACAGAAAGTCACTTTGGCTGGATATCAGAATGTGGGGGTGGGAGTGGGGAGGAGTAATGTCCAATGAAGCTGGAAAAACAGGTTGGGGACAAAAGACTTTCAAAAGTTAAAAAGACAAGTTTATATTTTGTCCTAGAGGCAATAGGAAGTCACTGGAGTTGGTTTAGTAGAGTAGTTGCACGGTCAGTTCTGAGCTTAAGGGGAAAAAAATTGGTAACAATGTGAAGGATGGATTGGATAGAAGATTTTAAGCAGGGAGAACAATTAGAAGGGTATTGCGATAATCTAGGTGAGAAGTATAAGGGCCTTAACTAAGGTTGTAATTATGTACATGGACAGAAGGACTTGAAAACATGATGAGCTGTAAAGGTAGAAACGGCAAGATTTGACAGCTGATTGGATATATGGACAACAGGGCAGTAAGGCGTCCGAAATAATGCTAAGCTTAAAAACTGGGGAGACAGGAAGGATGGAGGCACAGTTAACAGAAATGAGGAAGTTTGGAAGAGGTAATGGTTTAGGGGGAAAGATAAGTCAATTTTAGACGAGCTGATGTTGAATTTAAGATGTCTCTAGGGCATCTAGTTTATAATAACCAATAGACAATTAGAGATGCTGCAGTGAAGCCTTTCCCTTATGTATTCATCAAGCCTGTATCTAAGCCTTCTAAAACCTCATGCTGTAAGAGCTGAGCATAGTTACACACTTTAAATTTCCCTGCTCTCAGTAATCATTCTCTCTTCTCTTCCACCCCTGAATCGGTGGGCCTAGGAACATTGAAAATGCTCCAAAGCAGTCCTTTTATACATGTCAAATGCTCCCTTTCTGGGGCTTATGTTTGGGCTTTGTTCATGAGTTCACTAGGCACTGCCACCAGAGTCATAAGAAGAAATTTTTGCATCAGTGGCTAATACCGTAAATCACACCCATCTAAATCAAGGAACATAAAAAGGTGCCCTCAGTTAGGGCTCTAAGACAAGGAATAACAAAGACAGGGAGGGAGGGAGATAGAGGCTTTTGGATATGTACATGTTCTGGAAGGCTTTATTGAAAGGGGAGAAGTGGAGGGAAAGAAGGGAGGGGAAAAGATTTATTCTTTCTACTCAAGTGCTGAACTTATTGTTTCTGGCAACTGAAGGACTAAAAGTGCTGTTGAATGTTCTAAATTTATTGTCCTTGGGCAAAACCCCAGTTTCATTGTTCTAATTGTATCTCTGACTTTCTAAACCTAGTGCTGTCATATGAACAATTCTCTCCTCACACAAACCTGGCTATGGCTCCCTAGGCAATGCCCTAAAAACATTTTCTTGTGAACTTATAAGTAGGGCGTAGAGAAGTCTTTGCATAAGTGGGTTAACAAGGCAGAAAGAGGTACAGAAGGGAAAAGCTAGAGCACAGTGGTGTAGCAGGGGCAGAGAAAACTAAAAACATTGGAAAAGTTGGAATCATACCCCTTCTTTGAGGATTTAGTATGTTGACAGGGAACCATAACTTCATGAAACTTCCTTGAAAAGTAGGTTTATTACAAGAGAAATGAAAATGCATAGGGAACCCAGAGTTCACAACCCATACAGAAGTTTGCATATTTATAATTACAACAAAGAAAGGAGGAGGAAACATGAATCTCTGCCTAAAGGGGCATGACAGGAGAGGGAGAAAGGTGCAGTAAAGGCAGGAAAAGGACAAAACTCCTCCTACAGGGGAGGAGCAAAGTGATGGCAAAAGCTGAATTCTTTTCCTTTGGGAACTTCTAGACTATTTTCCATAGAAGATCTTTGGATGCACTGGAGGCATTTCATAGGTACTAGGGTAGCACGGCAGCTGTTCATTTATTATTTTTCATTTCTACTATGTGACTAGTTTATTTCCTCTTCTGCTCACACATTTTCTGAATGATTTATTTAAGCCAATTTCTGTGTGTTAATCATTGCTGGCAATATGCTGTATACTATTTATGTCCAAGATGGATCTCATGTGTAGAGATATATAAATGTTTGACAACTGTTTGACAACTGGCTCTCTAAGGAGGGAGAGGGCAGAACAGGATACACTTTTAAGTTCAATCTACATTATTAAAAATTTCTCCATCACTGCCTTAAGTCTAAATAACCAACAAATCAATAAATGAAGCCCTGATTTGTAGTGTTTGCCAATTTCCAAGATATTAGTGCTCAGACTGAACATTTCTAAATATGTCTGAGCTGGTTCAGCTGGCTCCACTGTGCACATATGTATAGATCATTCTCAAAATGTTTTTTAGAGATATGAGAAAGGATGTATTTGAGTCTGTGACATTTGTGTGTGTGTGTGTGTGTGTGTGTGTGTGTGTAGTGATCAGTATTAATACTAACTATTGTTTCCTTTTATATACCTTAAAAATCAATCTTTAAATTTTTTGAAAGAAGAAAAAACACACACTTTGCATCTTTTCAGAACCTTGCCACAAAAAAAATCATTTCCTAGACTTTAAACCTCACAAATTCTTTATTCTTCCTCCCTTTTGCAGCTTAACATGGATTCTTTTTTGGTCAAACGTTTTATGTTTATCACAGATCCTTTTCATGTAGCATAGTAAGAAATTCTTCCTGTAAATTAAAAAAAAAAATAGGGTTTCCCACACACGTATAGTATTATAACAAAATGAATTTAAGATCTGGCAGTGAAATTCCTCCTCTTTTCACTTAAACTTTTTCTTGTCTTATTGCTATAGAATTTCTAGAAATATACAGATTAATAATTGAACTTTAATAAGTGGACATTTTGGTTTTGTCTCTATTGCTTAGTGGGAAAGTTTCTAAGGTTAGAAAGAATACTTGTTCTTGGTTTCAGATAAATGTATTTACATTTCATTTCTGTGCTTTCACAGGTGTTTTTAGATGCATTTCATTTTATTAAGACTTTTTGTAATTATGACTTTGTTTTCTTATAAAAATAATTCAATATGCTAATTGTTTTCCTAATGTTGAATCATCCTTAATGATGAAGCAGAATGATAAATAGAGCTGTTCGATCACTCCTATCTTCCCTTCCCTTATACTACTACTGACTCATTGCAAAGATGGGTTTTATGGGGTAGGCAAACATGAAGTGGGACAATGGAAGAAAAAAGGGAATTGGGAGAGGGGGAAGTGAGGAAACAGGAAGTTGGGGATAGGAAAATATGGTTTGGAAAATAGAATAGGAAAATATCAGCTGCCTGGAGCTCAGAATCACTAGGCTAGAAAATATATGCGATGGTAGAAGTACAAAAACCAATGATGAATAAGTCCCAATGACGTATCAATGGCCAAAGAGAGGCCTATAATATATGTGTGTATGTGTTTGCATGTATGTATGTATTTTGGGGGATGGAAGTGGGTGGAGAGAGCACTGAAGAAGCACACACACATCACACCACACACACACACACACACACACACACACACATCCCTTCAGTGTTATTGCTGCTAACTCCTGACTCCTCCCACCATACCACTGCTTGCTCCTTCCTCCTGTGAAACAGGTCTCTTCCGGCCACATAGCACAAACATCAGATACTTCCCATGACATTAGACCTGAGGTAAGACCTAATCTCCTGCCTCTCTCAGCAGACCATTGTCCCACTTGATACTCTGCCTGGATTCATTCCTCAATACCTAGCAGCGAGGCAGGCAATGAATAAGAACTTGCTATGCTAAGGACTAGGGACACAAAGAGAGACAAAAACGGTTTCTGCTCTCCAGGACCTCTCCTTCTAATGAGAGAGAGCACATGGAAATAACCATGTACATACATAAGAGATATATGTATAAGGTAAATTGGAGGCAATCTCATAGAAAAGATCACCAGGAAGATTCTGCAACAAAGGCCTAAAGGTCAGGCCATGACTTAGTTTGTCAGATCAAGACTTACTAATTTGCTCTAACAACAAATATGAAGTGACTGAAACCTCAGTCACTTCTATGCCAAAATGTTGGTCAGCTTGACCAAGGTTGCCACATGGACAGGAGTACATTTAAAAGGGACAAAACGTGCTTGTTTATATTATATTATATATATACACATATATATTATATATGAAATATATAATTTATATCGCACATTGTATATATTATATTGTATATATCATACATTGTATATGTTCTATATACATAATATACATTATATATTGTATATAATGTGTGCAATATAGTATATAGTATATATTATAATATTGCTTATATTATATATATATCATATATATACATTCATAGCCAAAAAAAATAGGCATTTCCCATCCAATTCCAGGTCCAAAACCAAAGGTTTTCCATGATATCAGAGGAGAACATATCCCTCTACCCCAGAATTCCTCAGGGGTCCTACACCGCAACAGTCATTATAACCTCTGATTTGGACATTATAAATGAATTAACAGCTTAGAAAGAAACTAGAGTCAGCAAATACCTTTATCTTACTCTGTGTCTCTTCAACTTAAGAATAGTATGGTCCCCAAGACCTGTATAGAACAATCAAAAAGAATAGTAAAAAATAGCTGACCTTCCCTCAAAGAGTTGAGCCACTGCATCTACCTTATAAAATGTGGGGAATGAACTTACTGACCCTAGTTGTGGAAGCAGATATTGGTCAGGTGGTTCATGGGGTAAGGCTATTAGCCTTAATTGATCTAAATTGGGTTTCCTCACCATTTCCTTAGTAATTATGATAAGAGCGGAATGAAGTGAGACCCTCTCTCCCCTACTTCCCCTCAACCAGAGGACCATGAGTGACTCTCTGGGGAGAGAGTTTTGTAATGAGGGTACAATCACATCAAACATCTGGTCTTGATGGGGTAGCTTCTCACAAGTTGTACACATGATGTAGAAAGGACATTATAGCAAGTGCTCATATAATTTTACAAACAATAACTACTCTAATAATGACATTAGGGTAAAGCAAGGATTGGGTAAAGTGTATTCCATCACTTACACTTCCAGCCTCCAACTTTTTGTTTTATGATTTAGGGATCCTTTATCAGGTTTGAAGAATGTCATTTTATTCAGAGTCAAATTAGACTGTGTCCGGTTGAATGTGGTCAGGAGATTTGGTTCTGGAGACAAGTACTGTTATCAGGATGTGGCACCAAATAAAACACGCCCCACACGTCCTCTGCCTCTGCCACTCAGTTGAATGGGACTATTCCCTAATGATGATGGCATCTTAAAATAGATTAGTGAAGGCAACCAGAGTGCCAGAATCTACCAACATTCAAGTAAAATAGTGTGTTCCAGGGTTGGACTTAGATGGGATTTAGTAATGCTTGACCACAAAACCTGTATTGCTGCTGTCATGGATGTAACAATGTCTTTTGAAAATAGTCTGCTTTTCAATGGGCCAGAGAGGGCACAATTGAAAATACCAAATAGTGTTTCAGTCACCATCTGACTCAAGAAGACTAAAGAGTATATAGTAATGTAGTGAAAGCTGGGGTTCTGGGAATCTGGGATCTGCTGATTCAGTATTATCCCAACTGAAACTCAGTCTGAAATATGCAAATCTCATTGATTAATTGATAGTACAGGACGATGAAACAGAGGGTAAAAAAATGGGTGTGTGTGCATGTATATATTATATATATAATATATGGCTTATCACAGGGTGAGTATTTACAGACTAGAGATGTTTCTTTTATTATTTTAGCAGAGCACAAATTATTTTATGTATTAAATCTGAGAAGCAAGTGATAGCATATAAATTATTTTGCTTGTTTGAATTATAAAAATATTATTTATATGTTTATATACACATAAATACATACATACCTACATATATAGATTTTAAACTTGTGCTGCTATGTCTTTATTGCTACCAGTATATGCATATTCAGAAAAGGAACTCTGAAATGAGCATCATAAAATTGTAACACCAACAGGTTTGTATATTTTTAAACATTATTTGAATAAAAGAAACTAGATCTTCAGTAGTTTTACAAGATGGAGCATGGTTAAGCCAGCTTCACAGGCTCTCCCTGATGGTTAAATTTTGAGTGGGAACATTTACACTCTCAAATCAGCCAATAGTACAAATCAGCTTATTTTATTGTTTCATTGATTGTCTAGACTTAAGAAAGTAATAGAGAAAACGTTAGTAATGCATATTAAACTCAAAAGCATGTTGTGTCTACATTTCTTTTCTCCAGCAAGCTAGTTGCCCTAACGTTTACCAACGCATCCTTGCCCACAAACCATGGAGACTTCACCTACCAGAAGGGAATGACAGGAAAGTTTCATTAGTCAATGTGTGCTTTTGAGTCTTTTGTGTTTAAGCATTTATTTCATGGTCAGTAAACAAGCATTTATTAAATGCTTACCATGTGCCAAGCATTGTGCTAAGTGCTAGGAAAAAAAAAGACCAAAAACAGTCCCTACTCTTAACACAGTCTACTGGGGGAGACAACATGAAAACCACTAAATATGAGCAAGCTATATGAAGGATAAATAGAAAATAATCAACAGATGGAAGGCACTAGAATTAAAAGGGATTGAGAAAGGCTTCCTGGAGCCAGTGGTGTTTTACTTAAAGGAAACTGGGAGATGGAGATGAGAAAGGAGGTTACGGGAGACAGACCGTGATAATACCTGGAGCCAAGAGATGAATAGTGTTGTTCAGAAAATAGAAAAAAAAACCAGTGTTACTGGGTGGAAGAATGGGGGAAGGAGAAGGCAGGGTGTGAGGTGTAAAGACACTTATGACAAGCAGACCAAACAAAAGGTTATTACAATCGGACAGTTATGACATGATAAGAGCCTATACCCAAGTGGTAGCCAGTATCAGAGGAGAGAGGGGGTATATTAAAGAGATGTTACAAGGGTGAAATTGACAGAAGGAAAGCACTGAGTCAAGCCAAGTCAACTAGCATTTACTAAATTCCTATTATGTGCCAGATGTGCTAAATTCTGGGGGTACAAAAGGTTAAAAAGAAAAATCCCTGCTCACATTCTAATAGGGGAGACAGTATTATAAAAACAATTATATATAAAGAAGGCATAAGCAGGACAAATTGAGAATAGTCTTGGGGGAGGACTAAGATTAAGGAAGACTGAGAAAGTCTTGCAGAAGGCAGAGATAAGAAAAGAGAGAATCCAGGTATGGGGAACAATCAGTGAAAACACCCAAAGTTGGAAGAGAAATTATCTAATATAAGGAACAGTAAAGAGGCGATTGTCACTAGATAACAGAATTGGGGGGGGTGAGAAAGTATGAAGTGTAAAAAGACTGGGAAAGATAGGGGTAAGAAAAGGGAACAAGGTATTATTATCCCTATTTTACATTTGAGGAAACTAAGGCAGAGCCTAAGTGATTTGCTCATGTTCACACAGCTAGTAAGCATCTGAAGCAAAATTTGAACTCAAGCTCAGCAGTCTATCCACTATACAACCTCTAGGAGGGAGCCAAGTTATGAAGAGTTTTGAACACCAGAAGATTTTATATTTGATCCTGGAAATTATAAGAAGATGCTAGAATTTATTGAATAGGAGGGTAACATGGCCAGATCTCTGCTTTACAAAGATTACTGTTACAGCTGAAGTTGGGAGAATCTTAAGGAAAGGAAACTAACCAAAAGGCTATTGAAATAGTCCAGGTGTGAAATGATAAGGGCCTGTACCAAGATTGTGGCAAGGTTAGAGGAGAGAAGGGTATTTGTTAAAATAGACAGGACTTGGCAGCAGATAGGATGTGGAGAGGGGTGAGAAAGAGTGAGAAATTGAAAAACCTAGGTTTTGAGCCTGGATGACTGGGAAGATGGTGGCGCCCTTGATGATGATGGGGAAGGTTGGAAAGGGACTGGGTTTGAGGAGAAAGATAATGAGTTCAGTTTTGGACATGTCCAATAGGTGTTAGAGAAATGAATCTGGAGGATAGAGTTGGATAACTAAACCTAAGAATCATCAGCATAGAGATGACAATTGAATCCACTGAATCTGATGAGATCACCAGGTGAAATAGCATAGGTAGAGGGAGAAAAAAAGGGGCCTAAGACAGAGTCTTGGCAAATACCCACAACTGGTGGATGTGATTTGGACCTTGATCCAGCAAAGGAGACAGAGGAGTGCTCAGACAGGTTGGGGGAGAACCAGGAGATCAAGGGATGTAGAAATTATGATACTCTAGTAGATTTACTGTGGAAGAAAATAATAGATAGATCTAGACAGAAAACAGAGAGAAGAATGTGAAGAAGAGGGCGATTGACGGTGTTAAAGGTTGTAGGGTCAAGAAGAATGAGGATTGAGAAAATACCATCAGAATGGACAGTTAAAAGATCACTGATAACTTTGGAAAGAACCGTTTCAGTTAAATGAAGAGATTGAAAGCTAGACTATAGAAATTTAAAAAGAGAGTGAAAAGAAATAGAGGCATTGATTGTAGATGGCCTATACCTGATATTTACTTTATATACTGAGTACCTATAATAGAAGGGACCCTATTAATCCATTTTGGGAATAACCCAGATGTAAGCCATACCTCTATCATATTGGGAGATTTCTTGGAGCAACTCCAAGTAGAAACAATAAGCTAGAAACTACAAAAAAATGCTTGATCCTCTTTCTTTGGGGTTCAGGCTCCCCCTTGCCCAACAATGAATCTTGGGGGACCAGAAGCCTTTGTGGAAGAGGAGAAAATAAGCATTTACTTAATACCTATGAGGTGCCAGGCACTGTGCTAAGCACTTTACACCTACTATTATATCTGATCATCACATCCTATGAGGTGGGGTGCTATTTACAGTTGAGGACACAAGGGCAAACGGAAGTTAAGTGACTCATCCAGGGTCACACAGCTAGTGTCTGAGGTCACATGTGAACTCAAGTCTCCCTAACACCAGATCTAGTACCTTAACCATTGTACCACCTGCTTGCTTCAGGAAGGAAGAGGAGGTGTATATTTTGGCAATATCATTCCACATCTAGGACTAGTACATTCAGTTCAGGTTAGTTTGAGCATCACATTTTAAGGACATTGTAAAGCATGTCTAGAAGAGAGTGATCAGAATAGTGAAAGAACCTGACCTGCACAATACGAGGTTAAAAGAACTGAGGTAAAGATTTCATTTGATGAAGAGGATACAAAGAAAAGAGAGAAAGACATATGAACTTTATCTTTAAATATTTTAGGAAGCATATATTAAAGCTCAATACAGTGAGGTAATTCCTAACAAGACTGTCCAAAAACAGAATGGACTGTCTCATGAAGTAGTCAACTCCCTATCAGCAGAAGCCTTCAAACAAAGGTGACCACTTGCCAAGAACGTTGTAGGTAAGGTTCACACATTAGGAAGGAAGTTATCATTAGATGAACCCTGAGGATCTTCTCAACTCTAAAATTACACACACACGCGCGCACACACACACACACACACACACACACACCCACGCATGCACACAGGCATGCACACAGACACACAGGACTATCCCAGCTGCTACTGAACCCTATAATTCAAAGTATAAGTCCCATTTTCTGAAAGGCGGCTCCAGATTCACATTAGCTAATGGGCAGGCACTGTGCCACAAATAGCTTTCCCAATCCCACCTGGTAGAGCTAATTGCCAGGAACTGCTTTATCTTAGTACAAAATAATAAGAATAGCCAACGTTTATATAGTGCTTGTGATATGCCAGGCACTGTATAATGAGTACTTTATAATTATTATCGCATTTGATAATGACAACCACCCTGAAAGATAGATGCTATCATTATTGTATTATCATTGTTATTTATTTTCATTTTTACATTTTACTATTATTTATCATTTTGTTATTATTATCATTACATAATAATGATATATTATATCATTACATATCATTATATAATAATTTTCAAATGAAGCAAACAGAGGTTAAGTGACTTGTCCAAGGTTCCATAGAATGGCTAAGGCCAGATTTCAACTCAGGTCTTCCTAAATCCGGGACCGATGCTCCATCCATTGTGCTCCATCCATAATTACTCCAGGCCTAAATGAGACTAACACCCCAAAATTGTCACCAGGGCTCCACAGGGCACAGAATACAGTACCTACTTCTCCTTCCTTTGTCCCCCCAGTTGTGAATAATTTGCTGACTAGATCCTGCTACTGCAAGGAAACAGGAACAGTAACATTTGACTGCCAAAAAATATTCTTGCTCCAATGGAGTCTCCAATCTCCCCGTTGCCATGCTACCCAGTTGAGCAGCCTCAGCTACCACAGCAGATTACACTGGAAGGAGAAGCAGCCTTGGCTCTTCAACAAGCTTATTAATAAAAAGGGAAGTATTGTGGACTTGCAAATGCAGACTATACACATACAATGTAGCCATTCATGAAACGAACTGACCATCCATTCACCAAATAAACCTTATAACTGTGCTGGTCCCACAAATTGGGGTGGAGAAATGGAACCAGAAACCAAAGGGAGAAGTGGAGGGGTGGGAGAGTTTGCCAAGCGGAGCAACCTTTCTTCCTTAGCAGAATTTCTTTGCAATACCAACTGCTTCATCAAGATTGCTCATCACCACAGATTTTCCTCATTCCCAGATTCAGTGACTCTCCATTGGTTAGAGGACCAAGTCTAGTCTTTGTGGCAAAGTCAACCTTACCATATAGGGAACCCAAGTAAAGAGACATCTGATTTTATCCTCCTTTAAGGAATTCAAGGGGGCTTAGGAACCACCCCTTTCCCACATCTTTGTTTAAAAAAAATTTTAGATTCTTCAAGAAGCTTACAGATAAAAAGGTAGCATTGTGGATATATACAGAGATAACACACAAACAATGAAGTCATTCATGGAATGAAATGACTGAGCATCATTCAGTTAATGAATCTTTTACTTGTATCAGAACTACAAAATAGTCAATAACATGACGATATGCCTTTTACAGACAAAAAGTATAGATATAGATGGGAAAAGGGGATAGATTTTGGAGATAGACTGAGGCAAAAATCAAACAGAGAGAAATGGACCAGATATCAAGTGAGTTGAATATACTAAGGAAAATCATGTTGAGGTAAGGATTTGGGTACTTAAATGATGAGTGGTAGGGTTGAAATGTGACAGAAATAATAGTTTATAAATTATTTAGGGCAGGGGAGGGGAACCTGAGGCCTTGAAGCCACATATGACCCTCTAGATCCTTGGGTTTGGACTTTTGACTGAGTCCAAGTTTTACAGAACAAATTCCTTTATTATGGGGATTTGTTCTGTTAAGTTTGGATTCAGTCAAAGGGCTGCACTTGAGGACCTAGAGGGCTTCATGCAACCTTGAGGTCACAGGTTCCCTATCCCTGATTTAGGGGAAAGTGGCTGTAGGTATGAGATCAAGTGAAGAAGTAGGTTGAAGTATCATGGAGCCACATTCAGGATAACACAAGATTTAGCAGCTTCTACAATACAAGTTAGGAGTGCTTAGAATATGATATTCCTGAGGGCAAAGGAGCTTGAATTACAACCAAGAATCACCTACCCAGAAAAGCTGAGTATAATCCTTTTGGGATGCAGGGAAGAATGAACATTCAATGAAACAGAGAACTTTCAAGCATCCTTGATGAAAAAACCAGAGCTGAATAGAAAATTTGACTTTCAAATACAAGACTCAAGAGAAGCATAAAAAGGTAAGCAGGAAAGGGAAGTCATAAGGTTAAATTAACAAAGTTAAACTGTTTATATTCTTACATGGGAAGATGATACTTGTAACTCATAAGAACTTTCTCATTATTAGGGTAGTTAGAAGAAATATATATAAACAGAGGGCACAGGTGTGAATTGAATATGAAGGGATGATATCTGAAAAAATAAAATTAAGGGGTGAGAAAGAGGAATGGCCTGGGAGAAAGCAAAAAGGAGAGGTAGAATAGGGTCACATAAAAGAGACAAGAAAAAGCTTTTGTAGTGGAGGGAGAAAGGGAGGAGGTGAGGGAGAGAGAGAGTGAACCTTACTCTCATCAGAATTGACTCAAAGAGGAAATAAGTACACACTCAATTGGGTACAGACATCTATCAGAGGGAAAGGGGATAAGAGAAGGGGGTGGTGATAGAAGGGAGGACAGATTGGGAAAGGCAGTAGTCAGAAGCAAAACACTTTTGAAGATGAGCAGGGTGAAAGGAGAGAGAATAAAACAAATGGAGCAGGGGGAATAGGATGAAGGGAAATACAGTTAGAAATAGTAAATGTGAAAAAAATTGAAGCAAGTTTCTCTGATAAAGGCCTCATTTCTCAAACATACAGAGAACTGAATCAAATTTATAAAAATAAGAGTCATTCCCCAATTGACAAATGATCAAAAGATATGATCGGTTTTCAGATGAAGTAATCAGTTATCTATATCTATATAAAAAATACTCTAACTCACTATTGATTGGAGAAATAGAAACTAAAACAATTCTGAGGTACTACCTCATACCTATTAATTGACTAATAAGACAGAAAAGGTAAATGTGGGGAAAAAAATGAGAGATTAAAGTATTGTTGGTGGAGTTGTTAACTAATTCAACTATTCTATAGAGCACTTTAGAACTATGCCCAAAGGGCTATAAAACCATGCATAACCTTTGACCTAACAATACCACTACTAGGTCTGTATCCCAAAAGAGATAAAAAAGCAAAAGGACCTATATGTGCAAAAATATTTATAGCACCTCTTTTCTGAGGGTAAAGAATTAGAAACTGAGGGGATGCCCATCAACTGTGGAATGACTGAACAATTGTGATATGAGATTATAATGGAATGCCATTATACTATAAGAAATGATGAGCAGAGTGCTCTCAGAAAAAAAATGGAAAGACTTGCATGGGCCGATGCAAAGCGAAATGTACTGTTTACAAAGTAACAGCAATATTGTAAGATGATCAGTTGTGAATGATTTAGCTATTTTCGGCAACACAATGATCCAACTCTGAAGGACATATGACAAAAAATGCTATCCATCCCTAGAAAAAGAACTGATGGTGTCTGTAAGGGAACTGCCAACCCTCAGCACCATCTTGTCCATGCCTTACCAATCTCCCCTCAGCTCTCTTGGATGGCGTACACCAGTCACGGCTCAGGTAAACTGAGGGTTGGCAATTCCCTTACAGGTGTCTGAATAAATACAGATTGAAGTTTATTTTTCTTGAAGTTTTTTGGCTATGTTTTCTTTCACAACATGACTAATATGGAAATATTTGCATGACCACACATGTATAACCTATATCAAATTGCTTGCCTTCTCAATGGGAGGAGGGGGAAGGGAGGAAGAGAGAGAATCTGGAAATCAAAGTTTTAAAAAACGAATGTTAAAACTTGTTTTTACATGTGACTCAGATAAAATAAAACACTAAATTAAAAAAAAAAACAAAAATGAAAAAGAAAAAATAATAAGGGGAGCTCTTCTGTTCAGATAAGACATGGTTCCTACCATCAAAGAACTTAGTTGAGTTTTCTTTTTCAAAGATCCTTTATTATAGTGGAGTAGGTAGTATAAATATTGTTACTCCCAAGAAATAATATTTGGATCTACTTATGTGACATTCACAAAGTTTTGTAAAAAAAACTAGGTAAACTGCGAAGCACTATATAAATGTATGGCATCCCTACTAATGTTGATTAGTATTAATAATGAATGGTCATGATTATAATGCCACACAAAATGAGGCAAAAATCCAAGTGCCATTCCTAAAACATTGGACAAGCAGACTATAGGTTCCTTAGTCCTTTAAATAGCCTAGAGCTGGAGAGGAGGCATAAGACTACTTATTCCCAGTCTGGGTAAACAGTACGCTGGCTTCCTCCCTTCCTGTGCAAACAATTTTCAACATCCAGGCAACTCCCTAATACAGAATAGCTACTATATTAGAACAGCTTAAAACCCCCACTTTGTATATGACATACTGTGGTCTCCTTCTTCTTGGGTTCTGCCTTCTCTTGAATAAACAGAGCTGGAGGTCCACAAGACTGCCAAAGAACCAGCTACCCTGTTCTCACTCCTTCCAGTCAAAGTACATTACAAAGAATCCTTTAATTCCTCAAAGTACATCAGAACCCCAAAAGCAATCAGTTTTGCCTGCTTCAGGAATAAAGGACCAAAATCGGAAGGCTTAGAGAAAGTGGGGTATGAGTAGTCAAGTATGATACAAAACTATTGAATAGTTATAGTACTGCCTGAGGAGGCTTATTAACTATTCCAAGGAGTGAAAAGTAGGGAGTCACTTCCTGAGCAGGAAAGGGATATGATGGAAGTACTGGTAGCAGTGCTTTGAAAAAGATTATTGGTAGTATGCACGATGGCATGGAAGGAGGAAAAACTGAAGGTAGAAAGACCAATGAGGAGACTATTGTAATATTCTATACAATATATTCATAGAAAGTATATGCTAAAAGTATTTTTTTTAAACTGATGGATTGTTGATGTTGGATAACTGCTGGTGAAATCAACAGGAGTAGTAATAACAGTAGCCTGTTGAGAGTGGAGAGAGGACTCCAAACTGGGAGTGGCATTGATCTTCAGTCCCTTATCTAATTTGGCCTTTTCAAGTATTGTAGAAGGAACCAAGTCCTTGCTATTGTTTTTGGTTTTCATTCATATTAAGTACGGATGTCTAGTTATTAGGTTTTTTTCAAGAGGATACTACTACTAATTGCACAGCACTTTAAAGTTAACAAAGAACTTTCCTCAAGATAACTCCATGAGGTAGATGCACTTGAGGAATCTTCTTCATTGATTTCAAAGTCCAAGACAAACACTCAATATTCAATAATGGTTTAGGAGGGGTTCTGCCCATTGATGAGGTCAACATTCCTTTACTTAACAAATTTTAGCTCATTTTTTTTTTACATTTTACTATTTATTACATTCTTTTCTTTTTAAATTTTGAGTTCCACATTCTCCTTCTTCCTTCCAACTCCTCCCATGGCCACTAATAAAGCAAACAATATATCAATTATACATGTAAAATTATGTAAAACGTACCTATATTAGCCATATTTCAAAAAAAAGTAAGAAAAATAAAGGGAGAAAATTATACTTCAATTTGTACTCAGAGTTCATCAATTCTCTCTCTCTGGAAGTAGTTAGCATTTTTTCATCATGAGACCTGTGGAATTTTCTTGGATCATTGTATTGATCAGAGCAGCCAAGTCTTTCTCAGTTGATAATCATTACCACATTGGTGTTACTGTGCTAGTTCTTTTCACTTCACTTTGTATCAGTTCATATAGTTCTTGCCATGTTTTTCTGAAACCACTCCCTCATCATTTCTTATAACACAATAGTACTCCATCGCAATCATATGCTACAATTTATTTAGCCATTCCCCAATTGATGAGCATTCCCTTAATTTCCAATCCTTTGCCACCACAAAAAGAGTTGCTAAATATTTTTGTCCATATGGGTTCTTTTCCTATTTCTTTAATCTTTTTGGGAGAGAGACTTAGTAGTTTAGCACATATTCTCAATACATGTACTTGCACTTGCAGACTTAGTAAAGAGAGAGAGAGAGAGAGAGAGAGAGAGAGAGAGAGAGAGAGAGGATTAAAGGGAAAGCCTTTTCAGATGTCAAGTAAACACTCTATACTCTCGAAAGGGTCTAAGATTTGAACATCTCAGCTGAAAATAAATGGTGAACAGAGCCAATGAACCTAACCCTAGGAGGAGTGCTTATCTCAATACTTTGGTTCCAAGGCTCTTACTGGCAACCAACAGACAGACCCAACAGGAATCTGGGAAGCATAACTTAGGTTGGTCATTGTGAGAAGAGGTAGAAATTCCCACTGAGGGAAGATGCTTTAAATCAAGAGAATTGTCAAACAGGACAAGTAGACCTATCCTACCTGTCACCTGGAAGTGACAAAGACCTGAGAGTCAAAGAATTGGCTTCTGCTAATTTAATATCAAGTTGTTGTCTTTGCTAGAGGGAAAAGCCCATTGTAGTACTCTAAATGAAAAGAGTACCGTAACACTTCTGAAAAAAATTTTAATTTATGGAATAAAACAAACATTTTAATAACAGTACAATAAAAAGGATGATTTTATATGAAACTGCATATTTGCCATGCACAACTTGCTATTCTTTTCAAATATACAACAAAATTATCATGTAAATTTTTTTCTTTTTTTCTTCCCTCCTCCATCCTGCCCTAGAGGTGACTAACATTAGACACAAATAGGTATATGTGTGTATATATATATATATATATATATATATGTATATATATATATATATATATGTAAAATTATTCTTATATATAGAATGTAAAATTATGCTTTTCTTTATCAGTTCTTTCTCTGGATACAAATAGCATCTTTCTCCATATGTCCTTTATGGTTAATTTGTGTATTTATAATAGAAATAATAATTTATTCATTCAAAGTCATTCTTAAAACTATATTGCTGTTAACTGTATACAATGTTCCCTTTATTTTATTCATTTCACTCTTCATTATTTCATGCAAGTCTTTCCACATTTTCCTAAAATCATTGAGCTCATCATTTCTTATAGCACAGTAGTATTACATCACAATCATATACCACAGTTTGTTCAGCCATTACCCAATTTATGTGCATCCCTGTAATTTCCAGTTCTTTGCTACCACAAAGAGAGCTGCTGTAAATATTTTAGAACATATAAATTCTTCTCTTTTTTTCCTAACAGACCAAGCAGTGATGTTACTGAGTCAAAGGATTTATAGGCTGTTTAACAATTCTTTGGGCATAATTTCAGATTGCTCTCCAAAAATGGGCGGATCATTTTTCAAATCCACAAACAATGAATTAGTGTCCCGATTTTTTCACATCCACTCTAACATTTGTCATTTTTTCCTTCTATCATTTTAGCCAATTTGGTAGGTGTAAAATGATATCTCAAGGTTATTTTAATCTGCATTTCTCTAATCAATAATGTTTTAGAGCATTTTATACGACTATAAATTGTTTAGATTTCTTCAGTGGAAAACTGCCTTTTCATATCTTTTGACCATTTATTAATTGATTAAATTTATCCATTACCATAATTGAAAAGAACTCAGTAACATAGAGTCAACCTAGAGGCTGAAGGTGGTGAAGACTTCAGTGGCTCTTTGAAGAGAGACCTTAGAGAGCACAACAGATTGACTCAGCCAAAAGAGACACTGCCCTGTGAAGAATCCAAGGGCTGAGCATTCTATTCACTCCAACCCAAGCAGATGTAGCCCAGTGGCATAGCAACTTGGCTGCCTCAGTCTTGCATTATCCCCATTGAGCAACAACAGTCAAGCATTCATTAGTGTTAATATCCTCCCTTTTTAGATATTTGATAACTAGAAATCTATATCTAATATAAATGGGGAAAAAAACCCAACAACCATGGACTCGATTCCTTCTACAGTATAAGACAAGTTAGATCAGATGCTGAGCACCACTCCAAATTCTGCTGTGCTTTTAAAGCCTGCCTGGTCTTGCCCTGGGCCCCCTTTACTTCCCAGGGTCAGACCCCTTTGTATTTGGGCGGTTCAGGGTTGTGAGAATTGATTATTTCTGTCTTGTATTAATAATTAATTATTCAATCAGTTCTAATCCCTCATCCAGAAATCAAGCAATGTGGGAAATCTCTATCAAATATTTACCCAGGCCAAGACCTAATCAGACAGTAAAAGAAATTCTAAGTTTTAGCTAATAGATGTATTTCTGCTCATTATGTTTACTCAGAGAAGTTTGGTAAAGTGTTGATTCTCTCTTTCATCAAACAGGTGATATGGAAATTGATGTCTCTTTGACCAAGATTTGCATTATCCAAGTCAGTTACCCCAAAATCTTCATTGTCATATAGCCCAATCTCTTGTATATTCTTTTTCTCATTAATTGTTAACCAGAGTTGATTGCCACTCTGAGGAATTTATTCCTCTGAGGAACTCTTCCGAAGGCATATAAACTGTGAGCCCAGCCATGAGGGATGGTCTTTGGTCTAAGAGAGATGGCCAAATGACCATCCTTTTATTAATAAACATGCTGGAATTATTAATAAAATGATTAAATTACCCAGAAATTATATCTCCTGAACTTTTTAAATGTCACAGAGTGGTGGATTGGAACTCCTAGAGACTAGGCTAGTCTGGTCTGAGTGGTACCAAGCCAATTTTGCTGGCTATTGCTTCTAAATTGGCCTCTGCTGCTCCCCATAGTCACCTCACACCATGGTTTTACAAGTATTCTGATGATTGGGGATGGGAGGGAAAGTCTAAAGACTATATGTATCTTGGAGGCTATGGCTTATTTGCCTGAGCTGACGCTAGCTTTGTCAGTGCCCCTCTTTCCTATTTCCTGTGGGTGATTGACTGACTTTATGTGCATTTATAGGATGGAAAAAAATCATTATGTTTCTCATGGTTCTTGTTCATTATTTGGTCTGATATGAATTTAATGTTTTTTGTTGGAATAAGTTTGGGGGAAGTAACTCTATGCAAGCAGCAATTCTGGCCCCAACACAACCACACCAACTCTTGTACCCCAACACTTCACTCTATCCCCTTCTGTTATGCATGGTCCCAACAGTCTCCCCTTTCTGAGCAAGGAGTTTGTTTAATGCATAGACAGTCACCAGAGTTGCAATGAGAAGATGAGACTGGGAAAATTCAGCCCCTACTCAAGAAAAATTCCCCCCAGATAACCATGTAGCTGAGGAAAATGTCCCATAGAGGGGGGTGTCAATACAACTTAGGAAGCTTCCATTCTGAAATACCATAGTCTCATACAAGGAAACATGGAGTTCACGATAACTACTTTTTATTGAAACTAGAAGAAAACTAGTTTTATTGAAGGGAGATACATAAAAAAATTCAGGATGGATGAACACAGAACAATCCAATAAGATTCTGAATGGAGTTTGGCAACCCTCTCTGTCTCCAGAGGGAGTAGGGTACGCTCTCCACAACCAGTTAAGTATGGTAGATTTTTACAGGTTTCTTATCTGGGTCCAGCAGAACCAGACATTGGGGGATGGGGAGAAGAGGGAAGAGAGACAGGTAGAGAAAATTTAAAACTTAAAAGTCTGTGGAACTGAATATTGAAGACTAAAAATAAATTAATTAATTTTTTAAAAAAAGAAGACAGCATTAGCAAAGAGTCATCTCAACCTCTCAGGGTTATCCCTAGAATCCTGAGGGGGGAAATGTAGATTTGGCTTAGGATTGGATTTGTTTGTGAAAATGGGAATTGAAATTGGGAAAGATACTCAGGGCTTAAAAGGGCTACTAGGTACTTAAGGATGTAAAGGGAAAACAGAAATAATTTGTCATTAAATTCAAGGAGTTTAAATTAGAGTGGCGTTAGGATTACAACATTCACGTCTTTTTTTTTAATCTGCCATATCATTATTAATTATTGTTAACTATGACAAACATAGCTACTATCATTATTGCATGTGAATGACATGTTCTCTGTAGACTACGCATTGTCTAGTCAAGAGGTTTTGGGATAGTATCACTAAACGCTAAAAAGCACAGATGTCTGATACCCTATATTTTATTAGATGCAGCATCCCAGTGACAATTCATTCTTTGGTACTATTGTCATTTCTTATTTTATTGGCTGCTAGGGGGCACACTAGGCAGGAAAACTGACCTTCATGACACTTTACTAGCTGGGTGAACCTTAGCAGGGTCACTGAACTGCTGCCTGCCTCAGTTTCCTCAATTGTAAAATAGGGACAATAACAGCCCCCAGGGTTGTTGTGAAGATCAATGAGATAATATTTCTAAAGCACTTGGAACATAGTAGGTGCTTAATAAATGCCTCCTTCCTTCGTACAGTACAGCTGTGAGCACGGGACAGTCTCTTAAAGCCATTGAAGTTGTTCACCTATTTAAAAAGCACTTTGTAACTGTATCTATAAAAGTCCTGCTTTGGAAGACTGATTCCCGAATATTTTATGCATGTTGTGGTTACCTGAGATGATATTTCCCTTTCTATTGTTGCCTCTTGGGTTCTGTTATTATTACTATAGAAACAGTTTATTTCTGAGGATTTATTTTGTAGCTCCGTCAATTCATTCTTAACAAAGACGCCTTCCTTCCTAAACTCTGCTGAGGTGCCCCCGGGGCCTAGGATTGATACAAAGTAGACAAACCAAAGAACCAACGAGACGTGGACACCTCCGGAATTCCTAGAGAGTCCCCAGAGTTCCTGTTCCGCCCCGGAAGCTAAGTCCTTGACTTACTTCCGCCCTTTGTGACTCATTGTGTCTTTCTAGGCGTCCGGAGGGCCTTGCTTCTCGTCCTTCCTCCTCTCGTCTCTCCGGTCTTCAGGGGTCCGCACTCCCTCCCTTGTCACCCTGCCCAGTGCTGCCCCTGGGTCCGTGGTGAGTAAGTCTGGACCCAGGGGTTGGGGGTGGGGGTGCGCAGCGGCCGAGTGCGCCTCGGAGCAGGGCGGAAAGTCCGCAGCCTCGCGGGGTCCACCCTGAGCCCGGCCCGGGCCCAGTGCGCGGAGGGGCTGCCTGCCCGGCTCCAGACAGAGGACTCGCCACCCCCCTGGACGGAGAACGATAAAGGAGGGATCCCGGACAGGCACGGGTGCGGGGGAGGGGGTGTCCTTGTGGGTAGGCGCGGGGGCTCCTTGTCCGCTGCGGGGCTGGAGCCCGAGCTGGGAGTGGGGGATGGGAAGGAGGGGCGGTGTCTGCCCCGAGACTACCCGTCTGGGCTCGGACTGCGGTTCCCTCGGTGGGTCCTTGGGGATGGCGGAGTAGTGACCTCGCTGTCATTCCGCTCTGGCTTCCTGATTCTGTCGCAGCCTCGGGAATGACTCCGGGCTGGGTTTCAGGGAGGCTTGGGGGCGGGGGGCGACCGAGTCGTTAAGGGCTGGTGACATTCCATCCTAAGGAGCTGGTCGGGGTTGTTTTGTGTCTGAGGCTCTTTCAGCAATTTCGAGTACTTAACATTGTTTGAGCTGGCACGCCTGCTGCGCCAAAGCTGGCAGTTAAACCACTTCTGTCTATTCACGTTGTGATTTGGGCCTAAGAGGTGAAATGGGGCGGTGCAAGGGACAACCCCATCCTTTTTGTTCCAATTTTTGGAACTCAGTGCTGTATTTTAATGAGCGATTTGGCGTTAAGGTGTGTGTGTGTGTGTGTGTGTGTGTGTGTCTTTTTTTTGTTTTGTCTTTTTTTAATTTTTTTAGGTCAGGGCGACAAGTGAATGGTTGAATTGACGTCTCTGTGTTGGATATTTTGTTTGTATTCTGAAGGGCGTTGCTGCGTACTTTAGCAGAAAAAGCACTAGACCCCCAGAGTGTGGAGATCTGGATTCCGTCCCTGGTGTTGTCCCTTACTAGCCGTGTGACCTTGGACGATAACTTTGGACTCTTTAGATCAGTGTTTCCCCATCTGTAAAATTAAGAAATTAGTAAAATGAAGAAATTGAATTGCATGATCTCCCAAAGACCGTTCCGGACCTATTATTTTGTGAATAGAGCTGTGAAGAGTTCAGCCAAGCTGGTTCTCCTCCTCCTTCCCTACACCCCCACAAATACACAATAAGACACTTTCATCATAGAAAGTGGAAATTACATGGACGGGAACCAAAGAAAGCATTTATTGTGAAGCCCAGTTCTAGGCAGATTATGGTTTATGAACAGTTGCCCAATTGAATTGTGGAGAATTTAGTGCAACCAAAACAGAACACTGTTGCTATTTGCCAGCCATTTATAAAAAAAAACAAAAAAACAGCTTTGTCATACAAAAGATCATTTCACTCTCCTGGAAAGTTTTCTGCTGGTTACTACTTTCACTTTAATTATTGTGACTGTTTAGTTAGCAGATGCCTTTCTGGATCATTAGACATATTTGAAAATTTAATAAGACAGAGCTTAGCTTATTCTTGATTTAAACAATCTTTTTAGTTCTAACATGCTTTAAGTTGGATCTAAATGTTAATAGCTTTCATATTAAATCTTAGTTTTTTCCTTCTAATACTTTTGGGTAGAATCTCTTGTTAAATTAGTATTGTTTTTACACGGTGAAATGGCCTTATGGCTCTGTTTTAAAACCTTGTGAATTTTCTGTTTATTGTTGGTCAAAAGTTTTGTACTGGTTCTTTTAGAAACAATTTCTTGAACAGAAGGAGATTTTTTTTGGAATGCCAAGTTCTCAAGTCAATAAATGATTTGTATATAATGCTATGGGAAAACTGGTTTCTAATCTCACCTGGAGAGGATCACAGATCATAAAATTTAGGAATTCTTTGGGACCTTAGGGACTATTCAGTCTAATGCCTTCTTTATATAGATGAGAAGACTGAGGCGTTAAGTGGAGTTAACTCCCCACTAGACAGTAAATTCTTTGAGACAAGATTCTATCTTATTCTTCTTTGTATCCCCTAATACCTGCAATTTGGTAGACATTCCCGTAAATATTTATTGAATTGAATTGCCCAGGGTCACAAAAACTTGAAGCAACTGCTTGGTTTCCTGACACTTAGACCATTGTCCTTTCTATTGTACCATGTGGTCTTCCATTGTTACATGAACGTATTATAAATTAACTGGAAAATGGTATACAGAGTGAAATCTTCAACTTTGCAAACATGCTGTAATGCTTCATCAATTACTCTTCCAGATGTGAAATGCCAAATCATTATATTTCAGGAATTTCTTCATGGTTTTTTAGAACAGATAAAATGATGACCACTTTTTTCATAAAAATGTGTATATTTATTTTGCAGGAGTTTATGTTTGTTTAAAATGCTCCCCAAAAGGAGTGAGTGTAGGTATCTTGTTCTTCAAATCAACCGAAGCAACTTGAATCAAGTTAGTTACCTAGAAAGTTTAAAGCACTTATCCACTTTTCTCCTCTTACATAGCCTTTACCTTGTATTTATTTTGTAAATCCTTACATGTGTACATGTCTGTGGCAGTATCATGAAGCAGTCAGCAAATATTTATTAAGTGCCTGCTTATGGTATCAGCTATGCATTTGGTGGGGATATAACACCCCCTTTAGCTTACTCAAGTTGCCTTTCAATTGCTCCTTGCCTTCACTGCCAAATTACTAGAAAGAATAGCCTATATTCATGGCCTGTCCTTCCCCACTATTCACTCAGTCCTCATTTCCTTATAATCAATCTCTTTTCTGTTCCTACTATTTTACCCTATTATCTCCAAATTCATTAATAAGATCCATGTAGGCAAATAAAATGGCCTTTTAAAGGCCTCATCCTACTGATTTCTCTATCATTTAATATTGCTTACCCTCACTTCTTTGAAGTCAATTTAACAAATATTTGTTAAGGCCTATTTTATGCAAAGTACTATGCTTAGTTAGGCACTGGGAATGCAAAAATAAAAATGGAAGGGGCAAAAAGGTTCCAGCTATCCATCAAGGAACTTGGGAAGAAAAGAAACTAGGGAAGGGAGAGAGCATATAACCCATAAAGTGATTAACACAAAACAATTTGAGGAGGGAGAAAGGAGCAACAATTAAAGAGGATCAGGAAAGGCTTCCGATTGGAAATCAAGAAGCATGTATGGTAGAGAATAATATTAAATTAGTCACGGAAAGTAGGCTGGAGTCAGACTATAAAGAGCCTTAAATGCCAGGGAATGTATATTGAGAGGCAGCCTGTGATAACTGACATTTATAGGACTTTGAAGCATTTGATATATATTACCTAATGTCAGCTACGTTACAGCTTTGAGAGGTAAATACTATAGACATTAAATATCCTATTTTACTGATGAGAAAATTGAAGCACAAAGAGGTTAATTTAAGTGACTTGCCCAGTAAGTAACATATAAGGGAAATTTTCCTTCTCAGATCTTCTCTACTCTGAGTCCAGTACTATATTCAGTCAGAAGTCTAATCAGTAGGACTATCTGCTCAGTAACTCTCTTCTGTCCCCTTCTTAATATTCTAACATTAACCTCTCAGGTTTACACCCATTTCAGTTTCTTAGCTTCATAAGTAGTTATCTAACCAATTCATCCTTTAGAATATTTCCCAATAATCTTACTAAAGTATTATTTCAGAACTGATTCCTTCATGTGCACATTGTCTTTTTAAGTAAAATATATATTTTAAAACAAAATATAAACTCCTTGTTCTGGCATTTAAAGCCATCCTGAGTCTGGCACCAGTTTATCTTTACAGCCTGATCTCATATTAGCTCTCACCCACTTTGAGTACTCAAATATTCCAGCAAACTACTTTCTCCCCCCTCTTCCTTGTTCCTTCCTTTTCATAGCTGAAGGATTTCTACTCATGCCGTCTCCCATGCCTAGAATGGATGCTTCTACTATTCCTTGCCTATTAAAATCATTCCTTTTATGACCCAGTTCTTACGCTTTCCTGCCATCCTTCACTACTCTGACCTAAGTCTAATATTCCTCTAAATATCTTGTGTTGCCTTGTATGTCTATTTTACACTGTATTTTGGTTTTTTGTCTTTTTTCCCCTTTTAGATTATAAATTCATTGAAGGCAGAATCTGTCTTTGTATCCCCATCACCAATGTAGTACTTGATGCATAGAAGGTCCTTAATACATTTTTAAATTTAATTTTGAAATGTTTTCTATCCTCACCCCACCCCAAGCATAGAATCTAGTTGGAGGAACAAGACATAGTAAAACAGACAAGAAAAATAAATAACATTGTAAGATGGAATATGATTCATTTAAAAGGCTGTAGGAGTAGTAGAGAGGTGCTCTGCTACTGATCCAAAATAAATACTGGTGAGAGAACTCTGGACAAGTCTTCAAATCTCTCCTCAGGACCCCAGACAAGTCTGTAAGGGGAGATGTGGGATAGGTGATCATCTGAATCAGTGGTAGGAGTTTCTTCACTGGAAGTACTACGTATGTATGAATGATGTCGCAAATATATGATTTAAAGGAGGAAAATATATTACAACTAAATGTTTTCAATAAATCCCATTTATGTGGCATTTAATGATTTAAAAAGTACTTTTTACAGTCCAATGAAATAAGTAGTGAAGATAGAAGTAGCCTCATTTTATAGATGAGGAAACTACAACTCTCAGAACTTAATGACTTGCTGTAGAGTCACATAGCTAGTAAGTTTCTTGAGGTAGAATTGAAACTTAGTTCTGCTGATTCCAAGTGCAGCTCTCCTTCAACTACACAACACTACCTCCCAGCAACAGATAAATGATTAGTGTTAAAATTCCATGAAGAAAGATTATTGTAGGCTAAAAGGGGTAACTTGACTTTGGCTTTGAATGATGAACAAAGGGTTATTGGAGACAAGAAAACACAAGGCAAAGAGCAAACAGATGGGTTATTTTGACAGGGTTCTGGTAGGTTCATATAAGTTTGTGAGAGATAATGCTCTATTTGTTGGGCATCTTTAAATCAAAGCTAGGGAGTTTAGGCTTTAGACCATGGGAGCTATCAAAGGATTGTTAAACAGGGAAGTAACTTGATAAAAGTCTCTGGTTTTTAGGAAGATTAGTCTTAAGGCCCAAAAGGATGGAAAGAAATGGATTTTAGAGACTTTGTGAAGAAAGAATTGACTGGTCTTGATGCCATATAAGATTTAGTATCTGTTGTTGCATGAATTTTCTTATCTTTTCAACTAGCTAATGCCAATAAACTAGCAGGAGTCAGAAACATTTTACTGCAAGGTATTTCACTCAGAGTGTGACATATCCCACCAGCAATGGAGGGAAATGTGTGTCTGATAATTCAGCAGATGATGTTTATACACCCTCTTCTCCAAAGCTACTCAGCATGAGAAATTAACAGAAGAGATGATGTGATTCCTCCTGAACAGATAGATCACTTAGATTGGGTAAAGGTACTCATTCCTACAAAAGAGGATTCTTATCACTTGTTACAAAGGAGGGGGAAAAGTGTTAACGTAGTCATTTACACTAGACCCAAGGAAGTTAAACTGTTACTTTATCTGATAGGAGAAAGAAGGGGACAACTTCCTTAAACTCTCTAGGGCCCCTTGAGTTTTCTTTTGTACTCATAAAAACAGGGAGAAAGGAGATATTATAGGAGATGGTGGTCCTTGCTGTACAGTGCTGAAACATCACATGGTAAAAAATGGCAAATACAGGACAAAATGGAGTTATGTCACCTCTTAACAACTACTTTCAGCTCCCCACATTCCTTTTTCAGCAATATCCATCAGATTTTGCCTCTTTAGACCTTTATTGACCCCAGAAGAACAAAGGATATTAGATGCAGAGAAGGGTGAATCAAACATAATTCCTAAGGTTTGATCCTGGATGATGAAAAAAATAGTGTCACTAATGAATAAGAGAAGGTGGCATAAATCAAGATGCCAGTTTCAAACAATACATGAAGTTTAGGAGGGGAGTCTCTTTTTGAGTAGAGGATGAACAATTAATTCTTGCTGACTGGGAAAAGACCACTAGGATTCATGTTGTCTATATAAAGAGATCATGTGTCTCTCATTTCATTCTCTTTTTGCTTCTGTCTTTGAAAAGAAAGAAGAATTTTGAGAAGAAAAAGGAAGCTAAAGCCTACAGAGAATTAGAGTAGTAGCAGCCTGCGGCCTAGGGTAGTCAAGGAGGACCCACAGCTGTAGGTTGCTATAAGGGTTGTTTGTTGCCTGGCCTGAAGCCTAGAACCATACCCTTGAAAGACATTTAGATCTAAATTAAAAGAAGTAGGATGAGTTACAAAAAACATTCTTAGCAACTCTGTGCATGTTTAGCATTGGAATAGGAATCATAACAGTTAATTTTAGTGAGAAAGGTACCACATTTTTTTCATGTTTCTTTAAATGTAGAGACATGTGTATTCTGCATTATACTGCTAACATTTTATATTTTCATAAATGCTTCTATTTTTCAGTTTTTAAAGCTTTGAAGTGGAAAATTCATGGTTCTGCTATGGATCTCTGATTAAAGCATGTGCCTTGTCTCTCAGACCAGAGTCCATATAAAGAATGCACTGTTCCTCACTTATTGGCAGCAAAAACTGCAGGAAAAATTTGTAGGGGGAGGAGGTAAGGTGAGGAGGAGGACTAGTAGGCTGGTGATTAGTGTAGGCAGCTCTCTATGAGCAAGTTCTCTCTACTCATGCAGATCAGCAGCTGTTCTGATAACTTATAGGCTTAGAGAGTTGCCTGGGGACACTCAGGTTTAGTGACTTAGCTACATTCTCACCACCTGAATTAACAGACAGGACTTGAATCCAATTTTTCTTGGCTTTGAAGTAGGCCTTCTGGCCTATCCCAGGTAAATGTCATTGTGACAAACCTAAAGAAATCAAGTTAGACATTAATGTCACAGTTGCTTGTCAGCTTTGTTACTAGTCAGAGTTGTTGTCCTCAGTGAATTCCATTGGGAAAGTGGACAAATGTTGGATGCCCTAGAAACATAAGTCATTTCACTTTTTTTTAATAAGAATTTTTTGTAATTCAGGAGCAGTGCAGGAAAAAAAATCCTCAGATATCTCCAGTGTCAGTCCACCTCACAGATTCCATCAGAGTGAGGACGAACTTTGAGCTTGAATGATGACTGCAGAATCCAGGGACGCTGCAGTCATGACCCCTCAGGCTATACAAGATAAAGAGGGACTTGTGATAGTAAAAGTGGAAGAGGAAGATGAAGAGGAACATCTCTGGGGCCAAGATTCTAGTCTTCAAAGAAGTAATAGCCCTTCTGATCCAGAGATTTTCCGACAACGCTTCAGGCAGTTCTGTTACCAGGATACTTCTGGGCCTAGGGAGGCCCTTGGTCGCCTCCGGGAACTTTGCCATCAATGGCTAAGGCCAGAGATGAATACAAAAGAGCAGATCCTGGAACTGCTGGTGCTGGAGCAATTCTTGGCTGTCTTGCCCAGAGAGATCCAGACCTGGTTGCAGGAGTACCGTCCTGATTGTGGAGAGGAAGCAGTGACACTGTTGGAGGATCTTGAGCTTGATTTATCTGGACAGCAGGTGAGAAAGGAGAAATGAAACGTACATTGGGTGAGCAGGGTATGGGCCTTGAAACTGGAGTAAGGGAATACAGCATAACACTGGGGTGGGAAGTTGCTTTGTTAAAAGTTTTTCTGAGTTAAAATTGGAGCTAGTTCCTCTGCTGGATGCTAGGTAACCCCCTTTGTCCTGTTTTCTTGACTTTTAAATCTAGTGCCATTTCTGTGTCCTGTGTTTTGAGGGATTGATCCTTGTCTTTCCTCTGAAGTTTTAAATCTCACTACCATAGTGATTCCTTAATAAGCCCAGCTCACTTGTCCTCAGGTACCAGTCCGTGTACATGGACATGAAATGTTGTCCCGGGAGATGGTACCACTGGGAATAGCACATGGTTCTTCAAGCTTTGAATTCCAGAATCGGACACCCCAGATCAAGCATGTAACAAGAAAGCCAAGTCTTTTACAACAGAGTGGTAAGGAACAAGATTTCATTCCTGTGGTAATAGAGGGATTATACTGAAGAGTGTTATCAAAAGACCTGGACAGGGATGCTCTTTGTGTTTCTTGGATTCACAAAACTGAGCTACTGTACTTCATTGTACAATTTGCAGTGGTTCAGTTCTGTTAATGATTTATTTTCTGTTTCTTATCTCCATTGTCTTTGCACTTAGCACATTTTCAGTTTTACAGTAACTTTTAAGATCTACTTATGTTTCCCCAACATCAGAAGTTATTCTTGTTTTGAATTTTTCCCATTGTACACATAGTGCAATTAGTGTAGTCATGACCAACTCGTCAGTGATGCCTATTCACTGTGCTCTTATCATAGTTTGTAATAAAGTATCCCAATTCTGTCCAAATTTGTCACTGTCTAAACATTCAACCCATGTATTTTCTCAAAATGCGTGTTTATTATGATCATGCAGTAGAAAAAAACATAGGGAAGAAGAGAGCAGGGCAGATAGAGATAAAATTGGAGAGGCAGAAACATAGACTCTTACACAGTAACATTACTATCTTTTAGACAATTACTGTTTAAGACATTTTTAAAGCCGCTTTTTATTTTCCCAATTATGATCAAGTCCTCTGGTCCTTGCCTCTTGACCTGCATGAAATTGAGCCACAAGTCAGACTCGGTACATGTATTCAAAGTTATCTATTCCTGCATGTTGTGATACTTAGAAATCAAGAGTAGCCTGTGACAGTAAAAGAACAACCAGAAGTCACACGTGGGACAAATCATTTTAACTTGTTTGAGCCTCCATCCTTCTTCAGAATGAAGTTGTTGGACTCATTTATCTTTCAGGTCTGTTCGAGCTCTAAAATGCCATTGACCCCTTTGGAATTTTACTGCCTGAAAGTAGAGGATGAGTAGGCAGGAACCATATCTTTTCTACATTCTTTTGAGTTGTTGTACTTAGCATTGGGTGGGAGTGGAGGTTAAAAATCGGGGATGGAGTCATCTTGTATTCTGCGTTCAAGAAAAGCTTTAAGACAGAACTGATATCACAGCTCCTTTCTTCCTCAGCTTACCCTGCTTCCCATGTTCCTGTTTCCCATGAGAGGGGTCCCAGAGACCAGGCTGTTGCCTCTGCACTATTCACAGCAGATTCCCAGGTGAGTTGTGGGCCTCCTCTGTCTTCACTAAGACCTTTGTTTTGATATTGTTCTGGAAGTTTCTTCTGTAGATCTTACCTACTATACTCATTTTCTACTCAAATTAGGCTAGCTTCCTATGTCTTAATTGCTCTCTCCCCTTTCTTCCTATCCAAAAGCCCATACCCATTTAGGATCTTTTATGGTATGCATTACTTTCTCTTAATCTTAATTCATCATAGGTTTGTACTAGGTGTGTTGAAAACTGAGTTGGGAATCTCATATTGTTTCAGGCATTGGTAAAAATCGAGGACATGGCTGTGTCTCTCATCCTGGAGGAATGGGGATGTCAAAACCTGGCTCGGAGGAATCTCTGTAGAGACAACAGACAGGAGAATTATGGAAATGTGTTTTCCCAGGGTAAGAACTCATGGAGGTGTAAAGGGAGATCATTGTCTAATAAGATTTCTTTGCCTCCTGGTTTGTTAGTTGTGGTGTTTATGTGTTCAGCAGAGAAATGGCCAAGAGGGCCTGTCCATAGATGAGAGCATTTGAGTTGGTGTTCAGAAGCAAGATTTTTCAACTCCCTGTTCCAAGGTCACAAAAACATTTGTTAATTCTGTTTAGGATCACTGAAAATGGAAAAAGAGAACTTCTTGTGATTTGTGTCATTATCTTCTTCATCCCTCCAATTACCCAGAGATGATCCTCTCCCAGTTTTATTGGATGTCATTACTAAGAATCTTTCTTTGTCTCTTAGCAGGGAACAAGCAGATAAATTCATTATCCTTTTGAACTAAAATATCAGTTAGTCCTCTGGGAGCACTGTCACTGAACTCTATGGAGGGTCCTCTCACTTTAATATATATTCTCTAGTTAATTCTTCTTTGTTGCCATTCACTCCCACTGAACAGTTTTCTAGAATGGTGCTTTGTAATTCTACAAACATTCCTCATTTCCTTCTCTGTGCCCAGGATTTCCAGATGTTACGTGATTACCTACTAAGGGCTGTGGGTCCAGAAAAAAATCTATTAAGAGAGACTTGGTCTGTTTACTCTACTGTTGTACATTTTCTACCTTTTATTAGACCAACAGAAAATGTTTATTTAAGGTGTTTACAATTAATTTTCTACACTTTTTTATGTTCCCACAAGGTAATAGCTCAAAGAGATAACATGCAATGGAAGCCAAACACTTAAGATTTCCACTCCCATAGAAGAGAAGGAGAGAATCAGAGAATGGGAGGAAGTAAAAATAGACTTAACTTCCTGTTCATTTTGTTTGACCTTTATGATATTTTGGTCACTGAATTTAAGTCTCTGAGGTAATTAATTTCTTCTAAGCACTATGCCAGAACCACAATAAGTTGCTGCTAGGTGACCATACCTACTTAGGGTTGCCTAGTTCCAGTACTTAAACTTCTAGAAGGAAACAAGAATTTATTAAATACCATGTGCCAAGCACTTTAAAATATCTGATTTGATCCTCACAACAACCCTTTGAGGTAAGTGCTGATTATCTCCATTTTATAGTTGAGAAAACTAAATTAAGTAACTTCCCCAGGGTCACATAGCTTCCTACTGTCTAACTGAAGAGCAGTGATGTAAGAAATGATCTGTTTTCACTTGTCCTATGAAAATATACATTTTTATTAAGATAACAGAACTGATTTTGGCTTAAAGCAATATAGAAGTTTTAGAGCAAAGTATAAATTAAAATATTCCTAGGAATAAATGTATTTATTGCTAAACCGAACTACAATTAAACCGTGCTCTTGAGTACCTTTGTGTTTGTTATCTTACCATGAAAGGGAAGACTTCAAGGCTTATATCCTGTTTGCCCTTTGATCCACCTTATCCTTAGAGCATCAGGGAAGGTATTAATTGTGCTAATTATACATTGCTGGAATAGCCTCTCTGTCCCTCTGTGTCCTCTGTCCCTTTATTCTAGCACTCACTGCTTTTTTAGTTAGAGATCATAGGTATGGAGAAAATGCTTTGAGTTTCTTCAGGCAAAGGTCCATCTGACCTCTTCAAAGCTTCTTGCCCTATTTCTTAATTGCCATCATACCAAGAGAATGCCGTCACAGAAAGGGAGAGATGTGGTTTTTTTTTTAATTTCTAGATCTTATTAAATAATAATTTACATTTTTAGTACTTTATGCTTACAAAGTGCTATATATACATTATTTCATTTGATTAAGCAAAACAATGTTGTTTAAGCAAATGATTTATATGGATATGTGTATGTAAATATATATGTAAAGGTATATGTATGTGTATGTATATTCATGGTATTTATGAGTTAACTATAGGAATTAGTATTATAGGAAATGGCAAGAGGAGCTTCAGGTTACTGTTATCCTTTTCTTCTTCCCAGCTCCTAACCTCCTCTTTCCTATTTATTTCTTTTTTCCATTTTTTTCCATATTGACATCTTTTTCTTCTACTATCTCCCTTCCCCTCCACACACAAATTTCACCTAATGGGCCTTGTTCTTCTTGCTCATTGTCATGAGTTACCTGTTTTTATCACCCAGTCTTTGCCTTTTTCTCTGTTCTCTCTTACTTTTCTGTCCCTCCATCTTACTTGGTTTTATTATCCATTCAGTTCATCTCTACTGACTTAAATTTCCCTTTAGCACTTCTAAAAATTACTTCTCCCAATTGTCCCTTGATACTTTGCCTTCTTAGGCCTTGTCACTTGCTTCCCTTGTGAATCCACTTTGCAGACATAGCCATGTTTTCACTTGATTATTGAGCACTTCAAATTCTCAACGAAAGAAAAGGATGATGCTTGTATTTTCTGTTTGTCAGGTTGTGGAAGCAGGACAACCAATGAGGAGTCAACTTCAAAGGAAGATATTTCAGAAGCAACAGGATCTCATGGGGAAATATCTGGAAGATTCCAAAGAGAATTAGGAGAAACATGTGAACAGGAAAGCAGGTTAGAAAGGCAACAGAGAAATTTAGAGGAGAAACTGAGACTAGAAAAAACAGAGTTTAGACAGATGACAGTCAACAAGACTGACAAGAAAGCACCCACAGGGGAGCGAGGCCATCGAGAAAAAGGCAAAGGATTGGGGAGAAGTTTCAGTCTGAATTCAAACTCTGCTTCACAGGAAGAAGTTCCTACAGGAACAAAGTCCCATAAATGTGATGAATGTGGCAAATGCTTTACAAGGAGTTCCAGTCTTATTCGACATCGGATCATTCACACTGGAGAGAAGCCCTATGAATGTAATGAGTGTGGGAAAGCTTTCAGTCTTAACTCAAACCTCATTCTTCATCAGAGAATCCACACTGGAGAGAAACCCCATGAATGTAATGAGTGTGGGAAAGCTTTTAGTCATAGCTCAAATCTTATACTACATCAGAGAATCCACTCTGGAGAAAAACCTTATGAATGTAACGAATGTGGCAAAGCTTTTAGTCAGAGCTCAGACCTTACCAAACATCAGAGAATCCACACTGGAGAGAAGCCCTATGAATGTAATGAATGTGGCAAAGCTTTCAACCGAAATTCGTACCTAATTCTTCATCGGAGAATTCATACCAGAGAAAAACCATATAAGTGTAATAAGTGTGGGAAAGCCTTCACCCGAAGTTCAACTCTTACGCTACATCACAGAATTCATAACAGAGAGAGAGCCTCTGATTATAGCTCCACCTCACTAGATGCATTTGGTGCATTCCTGAAAAGCTGTGTATAAAGTAAAATTTCCCATTACCATACATAATTTCAAAGATGTGTGCCCATGGGAAAAATATTTGGCCTCTAATATATAATCAAATCACACTTTAAAAGTACATCAAAGAGCAGTCCTGCCTTTGTCAGTATAATCTGTGGGCATTTGTTTCTGCAACATAACCCTCTACAAGAAAAGTTAGTCAGATAGATGATCTTACTTAAGAATACATGCACACATTAAAATAAACACCTGACTTTTTGGGAATGAGGACACTCATGAGAAGCTAGTCAAACTTGTTGACACAAGGGATCCCTGTCTGCAGCCACCAATGTAATCGTTGAAATCCACCAAGCTTGAGATTTGTATCCCCAGTACCTAGCACAGTGCCTGGCACATAGTAAGTGCTTAATGGATACTTGTTGATTAATTGGCTTAAACTGAGATTGAGGCATTTTTTTCTTTCTGCAAAGCAAGCAATGCTTGTCCAACATCTTTTTGTGTATCATGACCCATAGAAGGATACTTATAGAATCCTGGGCTGGGACATGCTGCTAAAACAAAAACATAAGTAATCAAAGGTGGGATGCCAAAGCTGAAGAGATCTAAGGCTATGCAGATCAAAACCAAACCAAAGACTTCTATCTCTTCCTGAAGAGTATGTATGGATGACTCAACTCATAGCTCTCTAATAGGAGTACAGTTGACTCCATCCCCATCACAGAAAAATTCTATAGAAATGACAATACTCTCCCTTTCCTGAACTCCTATAGTATTGTAGTGTTCCTGTAGTCTTATATACAATTTAGCTTTTGATTGTATGCTGTCTTTTAATTGTCTCATGAATGTAGTAAATCTTATCTCCACAATGAGATTCTAAGGAACTGATCTCTCTAATAGCCTTAGCAAGAACTGATGGGAGATTATCATTTGATGACATTATTTTGTTCCTTGCTAAATAAGTACTCACTGACTTCTTAACAGGGCTCCCACACTGAAGCAGGAGCCCTGCTAAAGTAGAGCAACCCAGCCTAATTTCTGCAGAAACTACCACTTATTGTGATATAAAATTCTAAAACTCTGTAGAAAGTTATTCTCTGAGCTCTTTAAACATAGAAGGAAGGCACTGCTTACATGCCTACTTAAAATCTTTTTAAATATATAAAGTGTTGGCTAAGTGCCACAAGATTTTAGAGGCATCGTTATTTATCACCTTTAAGAAGTTAATTGAAACAATGACTGACCCGCTTTGGTTGCTATGATGATAAGATCCTAACCGTAATGCTCTCATATTAGCTTGCACGGCAAGACAAATTAGGTCCCCTCCAGATGTGGTCAGGCAAGTGGGTTCATCACCTGTGTACTGGATGCTGTGCCTCTTAACTGAAGCCTGAGTATCAGTTTTTCTTGCTGTGTCACATTGCCTTCATATTTAGCTTTCAGTTCTCTACAGCCTCAGATCTTAAGTCACAGTTTTCTCACCTTGTGCTTGTCAGCCTAATTTTTTGAACCCAATTGTAAGACTTTATATTTATCTCTATTAAGTTTGTTAATAAATTTATGAGAGGCAGTGTGGATAGAAAGTTGGCCTTGACCAGGAATGTGTAAACTTAAGTCCTGCCTCTGACACATACTGGTTGTATGGGCAAGTCACTTCTCAGTACTCTAGGAAGTTCCCTAAGACTATATGTTGCAGAGACAGTATTAACCCACATTGCCAGAGAAAGTTAGTCACCAGCAGTTCCAGTTCCTGTCCTTTTGGCTTGTCATAATAGCCTAGTAGAAATATTTTCTTGCACCCTGATTAGCTAAGTTAGCTAACTCTCAACTTTGTGTCATTTACAAATTTGGCAAGTGTATCATCTTTGCCCTCTATTCAAGTCACTAAAAATAAAAGTAAAATATTACAAGGCTAAGAATGGTTTTACAGGGTACATCTAGAAAATTCCTTTCCTGAACAATGACCTGTTAATAACTATTCTTTGGGTCTGGTCATTCAACCACTTCTGAATTCATCTAACTATACCATTAACTAGCCGTATCTTTCCATCTTCACCACAAGATTAGCATGAGAGGATTCATCATATGTGCTGCTTGTCTAGATAAACTTATGTAGTATTTCACTCAACTAACAGTTTAGTACATTCCTTAAAACAGGTAAATAAAACCACCTTAATGGTATATTTGGCATGACCTATTCTTGATGAAGTCATAAGCTTAGTGATCATTTGCTCTTTTCTAGATTGTGATAGAATTTTACCAGGAATTGGGTTAGTTCACCAGTCTATACCTTGCATATTTTCTTTCCCTCCCTCCTTTTCTTTCCTTCCAGAAAATAGGGACAAGCCTGCTCTTTGTTATCTTTCAGAAATAACTAAAGATGCCCCAGTAGTCACATCCTCTAGCTCTTTCAGTAACCTGAACTCTAGGTTATCTAGACCTGGTGACTTGAACTCAAGAAGAGTATCTGGGTGCTCCCACTGTCTCCTTATTTTGGATTTTAACTTTATATTAATTTTTTTGAGATCCTTTCTGGTATAAGGATTATTTTGGCCAAGAAAACAAAACAAGAATTAAATCTGCCCTCTCTTTATCATCTCCATAGATTCCTTATCATGATCCCTTACTGTGGTCCTATTCCTTTGGTCCTTCCATTGTTCTCATCAGAGTAAATAAGAAACGCAAAACTTTTTTTTTGTCCTGAACATTCAACAATTTCAGCTTATTCTGAACTTTAGGATTCTTGACACTCTTCTTATAAGAATGTTAGCATCTTTTGTCTGCTTTTGGTTCCACCTTCTATGCATGTCTTTTTCAAAAATTAATTTGTTGATGTTTAGCCACATCATTCTCTTTAAACCAGTCCCCTTTTTCTAAACTGGAATTGGTTATATCTTTAAGATTTAATACTTGGGATCTGACTTCTTTAGAATTTTAGACCATGAGATCCCACCTAATTTTTCTGTCCTTTGGAGATTTTATGCCTTAATTTCCCCTGTTGTTATCACAAATTCTAAAGTAGAGTGGTCATTTCTCCATAAGATTCCTACTTCAGCAACTTTCAGCTCCCTTTATTGCCCAGAATCAGATCCATTCTAAGAGTTCTCATAACTGTTCAACCTTTGGAAGGATGAAATTATCAAGTTCCTTGTTATTAAGCCTTTTTTGAGCTAGCCATGCTTCAGAATATAAATAGGGAGCAAAAAACTAGCAGGTGGATACTTCCATGTCAATAACATGGAAAAAGTCATAAAGACTGTACAGTAATTGATGGTTGCCCTTTAAGTGGATACGGAAAATAATATAAACAGACTGCTCCACCCAATCTGCATAGTACACATTTGCCAAGATGTAGAATACTACAGCATGGAAACCCTACACATGGCATGAGAATCTTAACTGGAAGACCAACTGAAAATTATCACTGAATTCTACAGGACTTCACATTGTCCAAGAATTCATTGAACATAACCAAGAAGTTGGAAACTAAATTTAAAAAGACAGCAGGGTTTTATGAAAAGCTGAAAGTCCGGCACTAAATAAATTGAATTTCTACAGAGTTGCTTTTTCTAACATCTATTTTGGCTCTGTGATCTGAACCAGTTTCTGAAGCTGGGTTATTAATGACATCTGTGGGTAGTCTTGTCCTGAACCTGAGTTTAGCAGGTCCAGATAGATCATCTTTAACCAAGTCCGTGAATGTCTCCATTATAATAGTAAAAAGTGATGCTTAACACAGCTGAGTTGGACACTGAATAACAAGACACCTAGGTGGCAAATTTGTAAAATACCTGAAGTCAAGGATTCAGGAAAAGGGGAAAGAAGAAATACTTTAAGAATCCACTGAAGCAGAGCCTCCTGAAGTGTGGCATAACTGTGGATAGATGACCATACTATATAACTACAGTTCACAGACCCAAACTGATAATCTACAAAGTTTGAATTTGGTTTTTCTGAGCAGAACTTTGGATTATTCTGTGTTCAAGGGGACTGTGGCAAGAACAGTAACAAGTTAATCAGAAGTTTTAGCTGGATACAGATTCACAGTATGGACAGTATAGGGAAGGACTTTATAATTCTCATATAAGTCTTATCACCTACATAGCTATACCCTCATCTTCAAAAATTAAGTACTATTATAGTTGAGCCCAGTTAATTTCCATTTTGTTGAGACTTCTCACTTAATTGGATTTGTCCTACTGGCTCAGCATTTGCCCCAGATAAAACAAAACTTATTAAATGGGAGAAGAGCCACATGGAGAGACGCTTTTTCTAAAGGTGTTGCTGATCTAAACTAATGTCTTAGGGCATTAGTTTGTCAAATATCACATGATGTAATAGTATTGTTAAAAGGCTGGAGGACTCCCTTTCAGCACCAAAGTATAATTCTGGAGTAACTGTCAATTTATCCCTTTAAAAGCACTATATAGTTAAATATTCAATAAGGTTCTGTTTGTAGTTGACATGAAATTCTTTGAAGGGTTTTGGTTTGTGTTTTGCTCCAGTTCTACCAGGAAGAAGGAAAAGAAAATCTTCAGTTTGCTAGCTGTTTGAAATTGTGTTTTGCCTCTAGTCTGGCAGAAAGTTAGAATCCAGAAAATAAATATGCAAAACATCTAGATATGTAGTGCACTTATATATTTTGATAAATGAATTAAGGGAACCTACTAGATGAATACATACAGAGAGAGACAAATTTGGGATAGGTATTGAAGTTAGTACCTTATATTACATAAGATAATTCCTACTGGAGAGAGAAACCCTTTAAATGTGAAAAATGTGGCAAGCATCTGAGCCCTTGGACTGCTGCTAACCCTATACAGTCCTATACAGTAAGTTTGCTCCTCTTTTTACTAGAAAACGATTTCATCCAAAGACAATAGCAATCAATGATAAGCCACCGTTAGAAAACTCAAAGCAGATGCTGGAGAAAAGACTGCTTGTAGACCATATATAATGCAGTCCTTTCTTCCTTTGGTATGATAGATTTACATTGAACAAGGCTTTGTAGGAAAAGGTTAGGTTGTAGCAAGTAATGCTACAAAGGTAAAACAGATACACAACTGAAATTTGAGACAACTGATCTGAACATTTACTTGATTTGACATCACAAAATACAGGTTGTCTTCAAAAAGTGGCTTAATGAATTTAGAAACCTTGCAGGGGGCACTCAAACTTAAGAATGAAACCGTAAGGAAATAATGAATCATGGAACTTTTAAAACTTCAGATATTGAGTGTCATCTCTATGTTATTTGTAACCAAAATGTCAGTATTTGTTTTGTTCTTGCATTCCTTATCTATTCTGTAAACCCCATGGGGTCAGGGTATGTGTGGTGTTTCTTGTTTAAAAATTTCTGTAAGGATAACATTCCCTTTTTCACCCTACCTAGTTCCCCCAGATTTTAACAGCAGAGATTTGGAGCAGTGAAGAAGAAATCAGTGCAGTTGTAGACGATAAGAAGTGACACTGTGGAGGTTCTTGATGTTGAGTCTTTTTTCAGTTGTGTCTGATTCTTCATGGGGTTTTCTTAGCAAAGATACTGGAGTGGTTTACCATATCCTTCACACCATTTTACAGATGAGAAACTGAGGCCAACAGGGTTAAGTGACTTGCCTAGGGTCACACAGCTCATAAGTGTCTGAGGCCAGATTTGAATTCACAAATTCCTGATTCTAGACCCAGCACTCTATCAGCTGTGCCACCTAGCTGCCCCTCCATGGAGATAAAGGAATTAAATAAACAAGAGCTTCATAGTATTTGATTTCAATCAAGTTAGGGAAACAGATAAGCTCTATAGAATAACCAGATTTGACTGGTAGTTAAATAGAAGTGGTTTTTCTCTGCCTCAGAGGAGGAAATGCATCCTTTGATGGTGGGGGAAAGTGAGAAAATAAAGATCAGGAAATATTACAAAACTGAAAGTAGGGAGCATGCTGAAAAAATCAGTGGGTCCACCTATCCTGCCCTTATTCCCTGACATACTAGTCACTTCATATTTTTGCTTAGAGATTTTGAACAGATGTAGACATGGTCCTCGTGGCTGCCATCAGACTTTCAGAGAAGGCTTCAAAAGTCACCTTGCAAGGTTTCCTTATGGACAATACCCCTGGCATATTGAGAATGAACAGGAAAAGATATCGTTAAGGTGGTTAGATGTGTAAGATTTATCTTCATTATTTTGATGTTCCACAATTTTTGTTTTAAGCAGAATAGGTTTGTGAAAGGGCTGGGAAGACATTTCCTACTTCAGAAAACTTAAGATCAACTTTGTAAAATAGTCATTTTCATTCTTGTGTGTTTTAGTTTGGCATAATCTTAATTCTTCCCAAGTAATAAAGGTAGAAAATATCTCTACTAAACATTTAAAAGCTGTAATTTGATAATTTTCTGACATCTGAAAATGTTTCATTTATCAGTTAAATTAAGATATAACTTTTTAGTTTAAATTTACCAATTTATTAGCTCAAAGCAAGTTTTAAAATAATTTAAAGCAAGTCTGTGTAATCTGCAGGTTTTTTCTTCAGCGACAAATAACCCAACATGCACTATTCAATTCATTGCATGACTTTAGGCAAATTGTTTAATTTGGGTTTCTTCATCTGCAAAATGAAGGGACTGAAATAGATGATCTTAAACTTCTCCATTTGTTCTCAAGTGAGGAGAGGGAAATAGGAGAGAACCAACATCTGACCTCTGTCGCAGCCTTCTACAAAATCTTCATGGGTTTTTTTTTGAGACTTTTTCCCCGGTAATGATTACAACTAATCACTGATAACATTCATTGGTTTCTGGACAGAACATTTTTTCCTTTCCTTACTCACTGTTAGACTTCCTTAGAGGAGTAAAGCTGAAGACACATTCAGAGGGCAAGGATTTTATGAATGATTGAAAAGATGGTATTTTCACCCTTGTATGAACTCTCAAGTCTGAGCTTCAATCACCTTTGGATCCAAAAGAGTGCATCCAGGCAGCTGGTACAGCTCCAACTCACTAATGACATCTTTCACTAGAGTGGAGATGAATCTGGGGAGCCAAACAGCCCTGCACCCTGGACTTAGGGGGGAAATAGAGATGAAACTCAAGGGCAGTTGGGAGGAGTGAATGTAAGCATTTTAAACTTTAAACATTTAACTTGTCTTCCACCCTAGTTAAATATAAGCAGCCAAATGTTTTTAAAATGTCAGCCTTTATCCTGGCAAAAGCCAAAACATTTGGCTTAGAGAATCTTCTGCAGTTAAAGGTGTTCCTCTTTCAAAACAAAAAAAATATAGGATAAGGGAGAGGGAAAAGGGGATGCGTGAATTAAAATTCTTGCTTTTCTTAGATTATATGTGTGAGGGTTGGGGTGGGAGTATACAGTTAAGATTCAGTAATTATTTTAAAATAAGTTTTTTTTAGGCATATACACACTTTCAGCTTAGTCAACAATGGGAAACCTAATATATTGATTTTATGTGGTTAATTCAGGCTTTATCTTAATTTGTACACTTAGATAAAACTTTTCCTGCTTTTTCAATCCCCAGTTTTGCAGTTTAGACTAAATTAATCCAAAGTTAGAAAGACTTTAATCTACAGAAGAAGTTACAGTAGTGTCTGAAGAATACAGGTGCTTAATATGTACTTAATAAATATTTAATTAGTTCACCAATGTGAGTTTCTTTAAATCTGCATGTTTGGGTACTAATATTTTAGTACTTCTCCATGAAGTAAATGGTAATGAGATTATGATTTGTAATTAATTATCTATGTTGGGGAGGAAAGGTTCTGATTTTTTTAAATTAAATACGGTGGTAAGGTTGTGGATGGAGGTTATGAGGACTGTATTTTTTTTCTTTTTATGTTACATGGGTCATGGTCAATCAAATGTAATAAATATTCCACCTGTAGATGACAACACTTTGGACAGTTTGCTTTCTGACTCCATGGTCTTTCAGAAAAATGCTTTCCTAGGAAGATGACAATGAAGTGTGTAGAAAATAAACTAGACAACACTTTACTTGTATGAGAATCATACAAATATAAAATTATTATTAAAAGTAATTCATTTTACCCCCTAGAATAGTTTTCTTTAACCTTCCCATCCTGGGAATCCTCTAAATTTGAGCCAATAGTTACATTCTTACTATGTTGTAACCTATTTATGAAACTTTTCTGTTTTTTGCTATATTGTTCCAAATAACTTGAAACTTTCTCAGACATAGTTGAGCTTTCACCTAACTTAAAGAACTAAAGGAATAGTTTGTTTTAAAGAAAAAAAAGTTTTCCCTGTCTTTCACCCTATTCAATATAAATTCATTGTTGTAATGAATTTTGTAATCACTTGGCTCAAGTCACTTCTTAGGACTACAATATTATCATCCTTAAGGAAACTCTTGTCTCCCAGGAATGTAGAGAATAAAATTAAAGCATATTTGGGGGGCGGGGAGTGCAGTGTTAAAATGAGATCATATTTTAAAGGTGCTTTGCAAGCCTTAAAGCACTGTATAAATGGCTAGCTATTATAGTGTGTATTTGAGTGCATTATGGGGGGAGGGATAGTAATAGCTGTGTTACTGAGTTATTTGCCATCAGTAACTATGTGCAGAATGATAAGTAGATGTTCATTATATTTGTTATATAGAAATAGAGACAATTCTAAGTTGCCTAACAAGTGCTGATCTCTATGGGATGCACATGGAACTTCCTCAAAAATTATAATCCTAGGTGGGACTAAAAATTTGTATAGGTACATGTGCAGAATAACTTTGTTACTCTGACCTCTATTTCTTCTCACTACCATGCTGTTTGTCCTCAGCTTCAATCTAACCACAAATCCTACTCCCGCATAGGACAGTTTTCTACAACTGGAATGTGACGTTTCAGAGCTGGTTTGAGTTGGTCTTGTGGAAATCGTAACACACACCTTGTTAACAATGGATAGCCAGGCATTAAGTAGCATTTGTGTGGCACTTTACATATATTATCTCATTTAATTTGTACGATAATCTTGTAATGGCTATTATTAGCCCTACTTTATAGATAAGGAAAGAGGTTGTGATTTGACCAGTCACACATCTCGTGTCTGAGGCAGCATTTGAATTCAGGTCTTTTTCTTGCCCAACTCCTAGCTCCCTCAGGCCAGATAAAATCTCCAACTAGACTTAAGTTCATCAAGGGATTTGTGTTTTGGTTCCCCACTGTCTTTCCCCTTGACTTTCTGCTTTGCCTGCTACACCAAACTTAGGTTGTCCCCGTCTTAGTTTCACTATTTCTGCTCCTGAGCTGCAAAGTGGTACTGGAATGAGATGCAAAACCTAGAAGACTCACTAGTTTCATGCTGTCCATCAAGTCATACCTTTGTCACAATAACAGGCTAAATGAAGCTAGTTACCAACTCCCTAAAAGTGGCTGTTCCACACTAAGCCATGACTTTAACTCTCCTAGTAAGGACCTCACCTAATTCCTGAAATCAATACGCTGAACTAAGACCTCAATAAATCTTTTTCTTTACATCTATCCTCTTATGCCCTGGGGCCTAGATAGAATCTCCCCTGATGCCTGAGGAAATTCACTTCCCACTTTTATTATCTCCCTCACCTAACATTATTTATTTCCATTACAAATAGTGCTGGCTCTTGGTTTTAGATACTGTTTATCACTTAAAAGAAAGCTCTGTTTATTCCTTCTAGTGTTTTTTTTTAAGAGGGAATGAGTATTGTATTTTGTCAAAAGCTTTTTAAAAATATAATGAAATTACTTTTGTATTAATATGGTCAATTATGTTATTTTGCATAGAAAAAGTATGTTGTTACACTGACTGAGATTAAAGCCACCCTCTAGAGATCCTGGACATACACATATTTGCAAAGTATCTTTACAGTGAAAGCCAAAGAGATGCAGTTGTTGCAGATGGTGACCAAAGATTATGTTGACATGACCAATACCCAATATGACCTTGTTGAAGGGAGCTTCTATTTCCATGACAAAAACCCTCTTGCTCTGTGCACACCGTACAGAGGGGAAAACTTGGGGTGTGTAGCTATGATTGTGCAAATACTTCTGAAGCTGGATAAAGGGGACCTACCCTGCAAGGAGCTGAAAAAGATGTAAAGATGCAACTCTGATGCAGAAGGCCACTGCCTAAGTCAGTCTGACCATGGATGGTGAAAAGCTTGAAAATGCCTATTACATTTTCCAAGAGATGACTGATAGTGTTCTTCTACCTTACTTCTGCTCAAAGGTCAAGTTGCGTGCTACCTGGCCCAGGGAAATGGGAGGATGCAAAGGGAGTTCTGTAAGAGGCACTTGCCTTGGACAACAGCCACCCAGATACCCTAATCAATTATATCATATTGTCAAAGCACCCGGGGAAATCCCCAAGTCAATCTATCCACGCTGAGACCTATTTATCAAAGAATACCAGAATATGATAGATATGATATGATAGATATCTTCTCAGCAGTTCATGGTACATTTACAAAGATTTACCACATGTTGATACATAAAAGTTTTATAGTTAAAAGAAATCTTAGAAGTATCCTTTTCAGATCATAGTGCAATAAAAATTTTATTTAATAAGGGACCAAGGAAACATTAAAAACCAATTGAACATTAAACAACCTCACCTTAAAGAAGGAGTGAGTTAAAGAACAAATCAGAGAAACAATTTCATTAAGGAGAATGACAATATTGAGACAACATATTAAAACTTATGGAATACAAGAAAAACAGTGAGTAGAGGAAAATTTGCATTTCTAAATGCTTACATAGGGAAAGAGCAGACTAATGAATTGGGTATAAATTTAAAAAACTAGGAAAAACATTTAAAATCCCCAATTAAATATTAAATTGGAAATCCTAAATATTAAAAGTGAAAGACAATTAAGAGTTAAAAAAACACATTGAATTAATAGGAGTTGGTTTTTATGGGAAAAAACAAAATAGATAATAAAAAATAAATATTTAAATAGATTTTTGAAAGAGAAGAAAACCAAATCACTAGTATTAAAAATGAAAAAGGTGAATATATCACAACAAAGATAAAATTAATGCAATTATTTTGCCCAACTATATGCCAATAAATTTACCAATTTAAGTGAAATGAAAGAATATCTACAAAAATATAAACTGTCTACATTAGCAGAAGAAGAAATGGAATATCTAAATAGATGTATTTTAGAAAAAGAAATTTCACAGGCCATAGATGAGCTTCTTAAGAGAAAAACACAAGGATCAGATGGTTTTAATGTGACTTCTATCAAATCAACTAATTCAAATATTACATTATATGGAATAATAGATAAAGAAGGGATTCTATCAATCTCCTTTTATAAAATGAATACAATGTTGATACTAAACCAGGAAGAATAAAAACAGAAAATTACAGATCAATTTCATTAATGAATATGGGTACAAAAATCCTAAATAAAATACTAGCTAAAAGCTTCCAACAATATATTTCAAAAGTTATACATTATGATCAAATGGGATTTGTACCAGAAATGTAGGGATGGTTTACCAAGGAAAACTATTAACATAATTGATTACATCAATAATAAAAGTTTTTTAAATCATATGATTATACAAATAGATGCAGAAAAAGCTTTTGATAAAATTCAACACTCATTTCTATTAAAAACACTTGAAAGTTGGTATAAATGGATTTTTCCTTAAATATATACAAAGCATTTATCTAAAACCATGGGCAAGCATTATTTCTAATAGGGATAAACTAGATCAGGTGTGGCAAAAAAGATGCCCATTGTCACCAATATTATTCAATATTGTATTGGAAATTCTAGCAATAACAAGAGAAGAAAAAGAAATTGAAGGAATCAAAATAGGGAATGAGGTGATAAAATTATCTCTTTTTGCAAACTATATATGATGACATTCTTGGAAGATCCCAAAGACTCAACTAAAAAGTTAGTTAAAACAATAATTTAGCAAAGTAGCAGGATATAAAATAAATCTACATAAACCATCAGCATTCCTATGTATCACAAACAAAACTATCATAAGAGATATTTTAAAATATCCCATTTAAAAAAATCTAGACAGATTAAAATACCTGGAAATACACCTGGCAAAGCAAACCCAGGAACTATAAAAACAAAATTATTTTTAAAAAAAAAACTTTTTATACAAATAAAGTCAGATTTAAATAACTGGAAAGATATTAATTGTTCATGAGTAGCCAGAGCTAATGTAATAAAAGTGGGAATTTTACCCAAATTATATGTTCAATGCCATCCCAATTAAATAACCAAAAAATTATTTTACTGAACTAGGAAAAATAAATTCATTTGGAAAAACAAAAAGTCAATATCAGTGAAAATACTGAAAAAAAAAGCGTAAAGAAAGGAGGTTTGGAAGTGCCAGATCTTAAACTGTATTATATGGCAGTAGTTATCAAAGCTATCTGTTACTAGCTAAGAAATAGTAAGATCAATAGAATAGAGTAGACAGAAAGTTTACCACAGCAAATATACATAACTTTGTATGTGACAAGTTAAAGACTTAAGAATTCATGATTTGGTAAACATTGTTGGGAAAATTGGAAAACAGTATGGCAGAAATTAGACATGGACCAATATCTCATATTATTTACCAAGATAAGGTCAAAATGGATACATAACCTAGATATGAAGAGAGACTTTAAAAAAAGATTGGAACATTATCAGATTTATGGATAGGTGAACAATTTCTAAATAAACACAAGACAGAGAGCAAAATTAGGTGTAAAGTGAATAATTTTGATTACGTTAAATTTAAAAGGGTCTGTATTAATAAAACAAATATAGCCAAGATTAGAATGAAAGCAGAAAACTGGAGGTGGGGGGTGGGAATTTATCGACAGTTTATCAAATAAAAATCTCATATCTAAAATATACAAAGAACTTTATCAAATCTATAAAAATACAAGTCAACTCCCAATTGATAAATAGTCAAAGGATATGAACAGGCAGTTTTCCAATGAAGAAATCTAAACAATTTGTAGTTATATAAAAATGCTCTAAATCATTATTGATTAGAAAAATACTGATTAAAACAACCTTGAGATATCATTTTACACCTACCAGATTGGGTAAAATGATAGAAGGGGAAAGTGACATGTTTAATGGGATGTGCAAAAACTGAGATATTAACTCATTGTTGGAGGAATCGTAAAATGATCCAACCATTTTGAAGAGCAATCTGGAATTATGCCCAAAGAGTTATTAAAAAACATATATCCTTTGACATAGCAATACTGCTACTTGGTCTTTTTCCAAAGGTGATTAGGAAAAAAGGAAAAGAACCTATATGTTCTAAAATATTTATAGCAGCTCTCTTGTGGTGGCAAAAAACTAGAAGTTGCAGGAATGTCCATCAATTGGGGAATGACTTGAACAAGTTGTGGTATATGATTGTGATGGAATACTGTTGTGCTATACGAAATGATGAGCTTAATGATTTTAGAAAAACATGGAAATACTTGCATGAAATAATGAAGAGCAAAATGAGCAGAACATTGTATACAGTAACAGCAATATTGCTTTTAAAAACTACTTTAAGCAAATAAGTTATTTTGTCTTATAAATACCCAAATTTACTATAAGGGACATATGAAGAAAGATGCTATCTGTATTCAGAGAAAGAATTGATAAATAGAGGTGAGGACAGAATAATTTTACATGCACACCCATATAGATACCTATCTGTGTCTAAAGGTAGCCATTGGGGGAAAGGGAAGGAAGAAAAAAAAGAAATTTATATGATAATTTTGTTGTATATTTGAAAGGAATAGCAATTGTGCATAGTTGATTTGCAATTTGTTGTAAAATCATCTTTTTTATTGTACTGTGTTATTAAAATGCTTGTTTTATTCCATAAATTTAAAAAAAAAAAGAATGCTAGAGCAAAGAAACTGATTTTGACTGGCTGTCTCTCTAGAGCAGTGGTATCAAACTCAAATAGAAATGGGGGTCACTAATTTGTTCATAAAGCTCCCTGTGGCCTGCATATTGGCTTCATTTTGAAAATGTAGCGTTATCTATGTTTTATTATATTTTTATTTTTTTTCTAAATATTTTCCAGGAACATTTTAATCACATTCGCAGTTTGACATCTCTGCTAAGGAGTATACTCTAAGTATATGATAACTGTCTTAGGGAGTTTGCAAAAGACCGCCAAGATCTCTTTCCCCCAAATAGACAAAAACAGTCTTGGTTGACCACTTTTCCCAAAGCTAAGTATTTATATTTCCATACAGGATCATGTGGCAGAAAATTTACTTTCTGAGAGAGTTGCCCTTTAGTACAGGTTCTCCTTCAATGCCATTAGGAGGCAAATTTCCCTTAGTTTATTCTGATGACTGGACAGAAGGGAAAAAAGAAAGGGAATAGCCATTTATATAGTGTCTATGTGCCAGGCACATAGTTATAAATATCTCATTTGACCCTCACCACAACCCTGCAAGATAGATGATATTATCTCCATTTTACAATTGAGAAAACTGAGGCAAAAAAGAAGATTAGATAATTATACAAGTGTCTAAAGTCAGATTTGAACTCAGATCTTTTTGACTCCAGGCCCAGTACCCTATCCACTGTGCCACCTATATTTGGCTAGAACCCAGGAGCCAAAACAGGCTACCTTTTCCATTAAAGTTTCTTCTCATCCTAAAAAGAAACTACTTGGGAATCTATAGGCAATATATGAATTACAATTACAAAATACTCTTTATACAAATATGTGTAGATAATTGGATAAATATTTGCACATGGATAGGCCAAGCCAATATAATAAAAATTATGATGCTACCTAAATCAATTATTCAGTACCACACCAATCAAATGACCAAAGGATTACTTTAAAGAGTTGGAAAAAAAATAATACCAAATTTCACTTGGAGGAACAAAAGATGAACACTATAAAGGGGATCAATGAAAAAAATGAGAAGGAAGGAGGCCTAGAACTACTAGAGCTCAAACTATCCTACAAAGCTGTCATCATCAAAACAATTTGCTTACTAGAGTTACTAGAGAGGTTGATCAGTGGAATAGACTAGGGACATAGTACACAGAAGGAAATGAGCAGTTACCTAGTTAGTTACCTAGTATTTGATAAATCCAAAGATCCCAACTATTGGAACAGGAACTCACTATTCAACAAAAAGTGTTGGGAAACCTGGAAGAAGTCTGGCAGAAACTAGATACAGAACATCTCACACAATATACCAATATAAGCTCCAAATAAGTATATTATTTTTATAAGAAGGGTAGCATCATAAATAAAGTAGATCATGGAAAAAATTACCTATTAGATCTATGGATAGGGGAAGAGTTCAAGAGTTCATTATCGGAACAAGAAAATTGAGAGGTTCACGGGTGGGATGTGGTGGGGTGTAAATTGGCAATTTTGATTATGTAAAATTAAAAAAAGTTTTTGTACAAACAAAATCAATCAAATCAAAAAAATAAAAAAAGAGTAGATGAGAATCAAGAAATTGGAAGGGAGAAGCTTTTTGGCAAGTTTCTCTCATAAAGGTCTCACTTATAAGATATATATGAAATTAGTCAAATTTATAAGAATAAGAGCCATTCCCCAACTGATAAATGGTTAAAGAATTTTTCAGAGGAAGAAATCTAAGCTTTCAACGGCCACATAAAAATGATCTAAATCACTAATAATTAGACAAATACTAGTTAAAACAATAGCAAGGTACCACCTCACACCCATCATATTGACTATGCTGACAAAAAGGGAAATTGACAGATGTAGGAGATGCTAAGGAAAAACAGATACTTTAATGTTCTGTTGGAGCTGTAAACTGGTCCAACCATTCTGGAAAGTAATTCAGAACTATGCTCAAAAAGTTATTTAATTGTGCACATCCAGCAAGATTGCTACTAGAGTTATATAAGAACAAAGGAAAAGGACCCATGTGTGCAAAAATATTTATAGCACCTCTTTTTGTGGTAGCAAAGAATTGGAAAATGAGAGGTTGTCTATCAATTAAGGAACTAATTATGATTATATAAATATAATGGAATACTATTGTACTGTAAGAAATAATGAAGGGGACAATTTCAGAAAAACATGGGATGTCTTGCATGAAATTATGTAAAGTGAAGTAAGTAAATCAGGAGAATAATTTATTCAATAATAACAATATTGTAAAGCTAATCAACACTGAAAAACTTAGTAACTCTGATGATCAATATGATGATCAACCAAAGGACTCGTGATAAAAAATGCTATCCATCTTCTGATAGTGGACCTGTCCAGAACTAATGGACTCAGGGAAAGAACTAATGCTTATTTTCTTCCCTTTATTTTTTGTTTGTTGTTTTTCATACTAGGAGGTGTTGGACATGGTTAATATGGAAATTTGTTTTGCATGACTATACATATTTGTAACAGTTTTATTTTTCTTTCCTTCTCAATGGGTAGGGGAAGAACAGGAAGGAGGAAGAGAATTCAAACTCAAAATAAAATTGAATTTAAGAAAAAAAAATAAGAACCTCAAGGGCAGAGACTATTTTTGCTTTTTCTTTGTATTCTTTAGTACAATAGCTGGCACATATTAAGTGCTTAATAAATGCTTGAAGATTGGTTGGAGGAGGGGAAATAAAGATAAATGGGTGGTCTTCTGAGGTCTTTTCTAGCTCTAGATTTAAGTCTGGGTAACCAAGAGGATGGTCTGGAAGAGAGAGTGAAGCAGAGCTGCGAAAAGTTAACTTTTCCCAATTTTGCCTCACTTAAGGCCAATTCACCTGCTAGTCAAGGCATCACCCATCATCATATTTTGGTGTCATTGACCCTCTTCAAAAAGGAAGGATTAACAATAAATACTCTCAAATAGTAACAGGAAAGTTCAGAAAAAGAATGTTTAGAGGGGGAAATAATGAATTTTTGTTTTGGAGAAGTTAAATTTAAGATGTCCATCTAATTCAAATGTCCGATAAGCAGTTGGAGATGCAAGTCTAGAGAGAGGTAAGGGTTGGGTAAATAAATCTGAAAATCATTTGTATAGAAATGATAGATGAAACCATGGGAGCTGCTGAGATCACCAAGTAAAACAGTATAAATTAGTGGTGTTAAAGTAAACTACAAATGAATCTCTCCTGGCTGCATATTGACTTAGAAAGCCACAAATTAATGTTATACTATGTTGTATTGTATTTTTATTTATTTTGTTAAGTATTTTGGAATTACATTTGAATCCAATTCAGAGTTAATTTTGCAAACAGCTTGTGGGCTCCTGGCCACAAGTCTGAAGCCTCTAGAGAAAGTAAAAAGGGCCTATGAAAGAGCCCTGTGGGAAATTCACAGTTAGCAGGCATTCCCTGGACTTAGATCCAGTAAAGGAAACTGAAAAGAAGTGGTCAGATAAGTAGTAAGGGAACCAGGAAAGAGTAGAGTCACAAAAACCCAGAGAGAAGAAAGTATCACAGAGGGGAGGGTGATGCAGAGAAGTCAGAGAGAATGAAAATTTAGAAAAGGCTCTTAGATTTTGCAATTAAGAGAAAAGTAGTAACTTTGAAGAGAGTAGTTTCAGTTGAAGAACTGTGGCAGAGACTATAAGATATCAAAGAGAGTCATTGGTTCTGTAAGTTATCTTGGAGTGGAAGACCCAGGTTGAGGGAAGTACCAAGAACAGGTCAGGTATTCCCCCAATTTCTCCTCTTTATGCCTGTCAAACTTTCTTTCATAATATAACCTGCTATTTCATTATCCAAATATGTCTACTAAACAGAATTTTGTCTTAACAATAAAAAGGCCAGGGCTAACTAAAGATCAACATAAAGGTAAGGCTACACAAAGAATCTAGGTGTTAGGTGTTGTCCTAACTTGGTGCTCAGATCCATTGTCATTGGACTTGGGATATTTCATTAAAAAAGAAAAATCCTAAAGCCAAAGGGTAGAGAACCAAGTTGACTTTAGGAGCCATTTCATTGCCCTCTGCTTAAAATGAGCTGATTGTTGTAACGTGGTATTATAGTCAAAGACAAAGCAGAGAAAAGCAGTGGAGGAAATAGTTTGGGTAAAGCCTGGCAAGAGATCCAACTAAGGAAAGCCATCCTTAGGAAATTTAAGGACAAAAAATGGTAAGAATAAAATAAACAGAAGAGAAATGGAAAAGATTTGGAAAGATTTTTATATCAAGCTGTTTTCAACACCAAAGACAGTGGTGCCACCTCCTTTAGACTCTGACCCCACAATTCTGGACATGCTTCTAAGGGCAATAGAAATGGCATTCCAGAGAACAAAATCAGAAAAAAAAAAGAGCAAATTGGACCATGATTATGTGTGTGTGTGTGTGTGTGTGTGTGTGTATGTATACCTATGTACATATGTATATGTGTGTGTATATATACACATACATAAAGAATAAATAAAAAGAGAATAAATCCAACGTAGTTAGTTATAAGGAAAGGATGTCCTAGCAATTGAAAGGATCATGTCAAAGGTAGTACTAAGCTGTATCTTGAAGGAAGATAGAGATTCTATGAAGTGAGGATGAAGTGAGGAAAAAACCAAATTAGACATTTAATAGCTGTGTGGGCAAGTCACTTAATCCTGTTGACCTCAGTTTCCTCATCTGTAAAATGAAATGGAGAAGGAAATGGCAAACCACTCCAGTATCTTTACCAAGAAAACCCCAAAATGGGATCACAAAGAGTTAGACAGGACTGGACACACAGTAAGACTAAGAGATGTTCCCCATTGGTTGGTTATTATCCTTCATTCTCAAAGAGGACCAAAACAAGCATCACTGTGTTGGAGTCAAGGTACAGTGCCAGGCCTAGAGGCCTGTGTGGGCTACCCGAGTCTTCTTACCTCACCTCCGAGGTCTTCGGTTGGCCAAAACCGGATGCTCATATGAGAGAAAGGACGTTCCAGAGTCGAACAAGGGTTGAGCTTTATTTCAGGGTCTCGGTTACAAGTGCAGGGGGGTCTTCCTTAGGAGGAAGAGGGGGAGATTTCCTAAGGAGGCTAAGATCTTAAGGGATTGGAAGTAGAAGTACAAGCGGGGAGAGAGGGAGGGGAGAGAGGAAAGAGAAGCGGAGCCTACTGTCCTCTTGGCTCCTCACGTGCTAAGAGAGCTTTCAGGCTTCCTCAATCCTACTTAACCTTCAGCCGCATAGTTTGCATCTGAATACCGTGCTGTTAGATAACAAAAGTGTGCCCAGATCCGGGACAATCTCGAGGGCGGGGAGATCTCTCTCCCATCACGTTTCTCACGGGAAGAGGCGGAATTACTCGAGATATCTCGGTTCACCTCGATTCCCAGCCGTTTCCTGGGGGGGGGTCTCGTGAGAGCTCTAAGATTTAGAAGCTCCCACCTTTACCCGCCCGAGACCGTCCACACGGAATTGAGCTTCCAATCCCAACAGTACAGTATGTCCAACTGTGGCTGATCAGACCAACAAGAGATTGGAATGATCTACCACAGGTTGGGCACAAATAGTTCCTATAAATATTTGGAGTGGAGATGTCTCTAAATTTGCACATCTTGCATTTATTTTGAGTAACTGCAATTCTGCTTCACTCATAAATCGAAATGGGGTCACAAACTGTTGGACAAGAAAGAACATCCGTAAGACTAAAAGACATTCCCCTTAAGATAAATGGTCAAAGAATAGGAATGAGCAGTTTTTGAAGGAACACATCCTAGCTGTCAATAACCATAACAAATGCTCCAAATCACTAATAATTAGTGAAATGCAATTTAAAGCAACTCTCAGGTTCTGCTTTACACTTATTAGATGTGAAATGACAAAAGAAGAAAGTGATAAATGTTTGCGGGACTGTGGAAATATAGGTCCATTAATACATTGCTAATGAAGCTGTGAGTTGAATTCATTGTTATTCTTGAAAGCAATTTGGAACTATGCTCACAATATTAAACTGTCCATACTCTTTGACCCAGTCATATCACTATCAGGTCTAGACCTCAGAAGAGTTCAAAGGAAAAGAAAAAGGTCCCAATGTACAAAAATATTTATAGCAGTTTTTTCATAGTAACCAAAAACCGGAAAGAAAGGGGGTGCCCAACTGTCCTGGTAATAAATAGCTAAACAAATCTTGGTATAGGAATGTAATGGAATATTATCATGCCATATTAATAATGAAATGGACATTTTTTGAGGAAACTAGGAAGATCTCTATGATCTGATGCAGAATGAAGTTAAGCAGAAGTAGAACAATTTACACAATAAAACAACAATATAGAGAAAAACATTTTTTAAAAATCTAATTTAGAATTCTGATTAAAACAAGGCTAAATGGCGATTCACACCCCCCGCCCCCTGCCAGAAATGGGATGGACTCAACAATCCGAAGGAGACGCGCTTTGGGGGGCATTTCTTTTGCAGGGGTTTTAAGAAATCGTTGAGGAAGTGTGACAGTGATCATAAATGTCAGTTCAAATTAATGAGTGTTTAAGATGAAAAGAGAAGCCCTCAGACCCCACGTTAAGAACTCCTGAAATACGCCTTGACCACACGGTTTTTCAGCCAAGCTAACCCTCCAGGTTTCTCCGGGCTCCCCGCGGGCCGAAGGGAGGGTACCATAGAGGTGTGGAGTCCTCCAATGTGCTAGAGAGGGCTAAGTCTGTCTGCCTCGCGCCCTGGGGAGGGAATCTCTCGTCCCAAACTTCCGGCTTTGTGAACTCGGCATTGTTCCGTTCTCTAGGATTCTGGAGAGGTCGGTCCGGGGCTGGTGAGTGGTTAGGGTTCCGGGAAAGGGGGGGTGGGGGTGGGGTCTGAGCTCTTGCGGTCCCCCAAACTGGCCCGGGGCAGGTGTAAGGAGGAGGCCTTCCTCCTCTTCTTCCTTTCCCGCGAGAGCAGAGAGCGAGGCGGGGGAGGGGGGAAGGAAGGGGGCAGTGAGGGAAAGAGGAGGTTCATGTGCACCCCCACCCCCGACATGCATACACCTCCTTCTCCTCCTGCGAACCGGCACTGGTCCGGGGCGCGGGCCGGGCTCCTGATCCTCGGAGACTGCGCGGGCCTGGCTTAGGGAAGGGTTGGTTTACAAATGAGGAAACTGAGGCCCTGAGAGAGGAAGTGACGTAGCCTAGGTCCCGCATTACTAAGTGGCCGGCCAAAACTGCTTGTCTCCATTTACCTTTAGCCCCTCGTGTCTTTTTACCACCCTACGTATTATACCATACAGTGTATATTTGATCCTAGGGGTAAGTAATAGTAATAATTAAGTAAGGAAAGTAAGTAATAGTCATAAAAATAAGTAATAGAGCTCATGGGAGTTTGGGGGAACCCTTCCCATTAGAAAATTCACCTTGGTGGTCCAGTGGAGGAAGATTAAAGGCAGGAAGACCCTTGAGAGGTGAGGTCGGCCTTAGGCACTCATGCCAGGCAGAAGTCAAGCCCTATCCTCGCCGAGCTTCCCTTAGAGTAGGGGTACAACTGTAAGTAACCAAGTACATACAAGAAACATGCATTGCAGATGGAAGGTAATCTCAGAGGGGAAGACACTAGCAGCTGGGGAGGACTGGAAAGGCACCTTTTAGAAAGTGAGATTTGACCTGAGTGTTGAAGCCAGAGAAAGACAGGGGTGGAAGTGAGGAGGGGAAGCCAGTGCCAAGATGTGGAGAAGGAAAATGTGCTACAATAGAGAAAGAGCAACTCAGTCAATGTCCCTGGATATATCCATGCAGAGAGGGCTGAAACGTAAGAAGACTGAAAAGGGCCAGGTTATGAAAGTTTGAAACCTCAAATAAGAATTTATATTTGATCCTAGAGGTAGGTAGGAGACACTGGCGGACATGGGGAATTTTGAGGTGATATGGTAAGACTTTCCCTTTAGAAAATTCATCTTGACTTAAAGCAGGGAGACAGTGTAGAAGGCTATTGCAGTAGTGTGGTCAAGAGGTGATTAAGTTTTAATTAGGGTGGTGGCTCTGTGAGTGGTGAGAAGAGAAAAGAAAGGAGAGGTGTTGTGAAGGTAAAAAGTACAAGATTTGTCAATGGAATGGCGATGTGAGGATGAATGAGAGCAAGAAATTTAGGATAACGCTGAGATTATAGGCCTTGGGTAGCAGGAAGGATGGTGGTGTCTTCAATAGTAATAGGAAAGTTGGGAAAGGGGAGGGTTTGTTAGTAAACAGGATGAGTTCAGTTTTGGATAATAGTTTGTTTGAGATGCCTGCAAGATTTGCAGTTCAAGATGACAGTAGGCAGTTGGGGATGTGGAACTGTAGCTCAGGAGACAGACTGGGACTGAATATATAGATCTGAGCATCATCTACTTAGAAGTGGTCATTGAACTCATAGGAGCTGATGAGATGAAGTAAACAAAAAGCCAAGAAAGAAGGCCATACATTTTATGAAGTCTGTATGACCACTTATGCGTGATTCTTGGTCAGATAAAAATTGGACTAGATGATCAGAGTCCTAAGAAGGGTGAGGCAAGTGAAGCATTTTTTTCTGGCACGCGAAGCAGAGAGGTACATCTATATGCATCTACAATGCATGTGTTTTATAGGTGACAAAAAACTAGATGAGGTAGCTGACACTGGATGACAGGATCCTCCTGAAAGACCTTGACAGACTAGAAAATTAAAAAGACAAAAATATCTCAAATATCTTGTTTAAATTCAAGAACTTGACTTTTGGCTAGACAGCAGTTCATCTGGAAAACACTTAAGGGTTTTGATGAACATCAAGTTCAACATGAGTCAGCAATGTAGTATAACTGCCAGAAAAACTTGTTCAGTCGTGGAACGTTTAAGAGAACATAGCTTCCAGGTGTAAGGAGGAAGTAGCCTCAATTGAAATCTGTCCTAGTCAGACAACTTTGGGTGTATTTTGTGTTCAGTTCTGGGTGTCTGTTTTAGAAAAGACATCGATAACCAGATACTGGCTGGAGAAGGGCTTCCAGAATGGTGAATGTCTTTGAGGTCATATCATATGAGGATTGGTTGAAAGAATTTTTTAGCCTCGAGAATATTTAGGAGCAATATGGTAGCTATGTTCAGGTGTTTTCAGGGTTGTCATGTGGAAATGGTAGAACCAGAAGCAATGGGTAGTAGTTACAAAGAGGCATATCTGGGCTTGAAGTCAGGAAAAACTTTGGATAGTCCACTCAGGGCTATAAATGAGTGAAATACGCTGCATTTGGAGGTACTGAGTTGCTCCACATTTGAGGCTATGTGATTACTTAACAGTTGTATAACACGGATGATTCTTTTTCAAATATATGTTAAACTAGATGGCCAGTAAGGTTTTTTTCCAAGTTAGAAATGTAGAGATATTATACTAAACAAGTTGTGTATTAGGTGGTACAATTTTATATTCTTATCTTGGGCACAAAATGAATTAATTTTAGTACGGCCTCCGAGAAGTTTTGGATGTTGTTAAATCCTGGTTCCTTCCTTTCTTCTCAACACTCACCAACTTTGAACAAGTCATTTACCTGCTGTCATTTTATTTTCCTCATCTATAAAATAAAGAGGTTTGGACTGGTTGATCTCTAAGGACCCTTGTGTGATCCTGGACTGCTTTTCTACATGATTAAACATTTTCACCATTCTCCAAAGATACCTTGTAGATTCTAATTCCATCAGTATGGGCATGCCCTCCACTGGTGAATATGGCAGTCCATCCATACTTTACTCTGAATTATTCTTGTCCTTCTCTTTCCTCAAATCCTTTGTAGAGGATCTTCTAAGTGCTGGAAGTATTTGTTCCTTTGCATCTTAATGGATGCATATTTAGAATCTTCTAGACATCTTCTAAAATGTCCTTTATTCTACTTGTCATTAAAATTGTCACTGGTAACATGCTGCACAGTGTCCACGACGTGCACAGTGTGACTTTTCTTTGCTCTTTGGGTTATTGGTAATTTTTGCTCTGAGACTGTAGTGTTCTTTAATTTGTATTTTAGTAAAGCAGATATCACAAATTATTTGTTTCCTCGTTTAAGTAACTTGACTCTTCATCATATTGTCAAGACCACTAACAAATGTTGATTTCAGTGAATTGTCCTGGCACTATGCCTATACACATGGGCTAGCACAGGGTATTTCAGCAGTCTTTCTTAACCCTGCTTTGATTAAAAAAAAAAAAAAACAACTTCTGGATATCTCCAGTTAGGTGAAGGAAAGCTTGTGAAAGCTCAATGTCTGAAGCCCAATAAACTTTCTTTCTCTTTAATATCAGCCATAAAAGTTTTTCATACAACACTTTTAGATCAGGTGTTTCTCAAAACTTCCCTATTGATGTTAAGAGCACCACCATTCTTCTAATCATCATAATTTGTAACCTCTGAGTCCTCTTTGCCTCTTCTCTTTTCTTCACTTTCTTTCCTTGACAAAGTCCAAACCAGTTGTCAGTTCATGCCATTCTTTCTGCTCTCCCTTAGGTAAGGCCTTTACCATCTCTACTTGGACTGTTGCAGTAGCTTCTTAATTGGAAGGTCACGCCTTCCACTTGTTCCTTCTGGTCTTAACTCTCTCTAAAATATATTCTCCTTAAAAGCTGCCAAAGTAATATTCTTAAATAAATCCCAGTGCTGACCATGTCACTCCTCTACTCAAAAATGAGTAGATCCTTATTGCTTCTAGGATAAAATACTCCTCCCAGCCTACCTTTCTAAACATTCACATTGCCCACTTTATACAATCCATCTTTTAGCCAAATTGGGCTCCTTGTTCTTCACTGAGCTTGGCATTCCATCTTCATTGCTACACCTCTACAGAAGGCCCCCATGGCTGGCTGAAGTGTGCGCTCTCTGTACCTCTACATCTTAGAATCTGTAGCTTTTTTTAAGATTCAGTTCAGGGGCTCCTTCCCTAAAGTCTTCCATGGCCCTCCTCCTTGGTAATGATTTCTTCTTCCTCCTTATCTTGTATTTATCTGCTGATAGGCTGTACCTCTCAGTAGAATACAAGCTACTTCATGGTAGAGACTTTTTTCATTTGTCTATATCCCAGCAACTAGCAGAGTACTTTGTACATAAGAGGCATTTAATATATGTTGAATTCATTGAACTAGTAGTGACTTCAAAGAGAATGAAAGTCAGTGTAGCCTCACAGAGTTGTTTCTGAGGCTCAAGTAAGGTCGTGCATTTGTGTGAGGGAGCACTGAGGGGTGTGTGGGCATACGCTATATAAATGTCAGCTATTCTTCAGTAATAACAATTTCTTTTTCTTAAAGAATGTCATAAAGAGGAGCTCATCAGGAATCTCTTGGAGCCTAAAGGACAATTGGGATTTGATAATAGCAGCACAGATCCTGTTGGGAGGGAAACCACCTTGTGAGCCTATATGATGACTGCAGAATCCAAAGAGACTGCCGGCCTTTCTCCCCAGGCTCTACAGGATCAGGATGGGCCTATAATAATCAAGGTGGAGGATGATCCCACCTGGGAGCAGGAATCTAGTCACCAAAGTGATAGTCACCCCAACCAGGAGATCTGGCGGCAACGCTTCAGGCAGCTGTGCTACCAGGAGACCCCTGGGCCCCGAGAGGCTCTGAGCCGACTTCGCACACTCTGTTGTGAGTGGCTGAGGCCCGAGATGCACACTAAGGAGGAGATTTTGGAGCTGCTGGTGCTGGAGCAGTTCCTGAGCATCCTGCCAGAGGAACTTCAGGTCTGGTTGCAGGAACGACATCCAGAAAGTGGTGAGGAGGTAGTGATGCTACTAGAAGATTTGGAGAGAGAACTGGATGAACCAGGACAGCAGGTGAGGAGAATGATTCTGTGTTGTAGCAGACTGCAACAAGGGATTATGGGAACAGACTTGGGGACAGAGTGGCTGAGTTGAAAACATTTTCAAAGGAAGAAAAAACTATTCCTCTTTTCTCTCTTTTGTTCCCTAATAGCCTTGCTGACTGAAAGCAACTGGTTTCTTTTTCAAGGGCCTTTTGTCCCTTAGAGTTGTTCCTTGAGAACTCTTTTCAGGTTTTAACTAGTTTCCCAAATGGTTTCGCCACCTTCTTCAAGGAGCTTTTCTTGGTCTCCCTAGCTACTAGGGTACTCCCTTGCAAAACCATCTTGTGTTTATTTATTTATTTTGTATGGATTTTATATGTATTCATTAATAGGTGTGTGTGTGTGTGTGTTGTCTCCTCTATTACTTTTATCATTGTATTATCATTGTTCATTGTAGTGCTTCACACATAGTAAGCACTTAATTAATGCTGGTTGATTGATTGATTATAAGCTCAACCTCACCTAATTGTTTCCAGGTCTCAGCCCATACACAAGAACAAGCATTACTCTGGGAAGGGGTGACGCCCCTATTCCCAGCTCCAGTGACATTGAGGAAGTCACCAAGCATTCGGATAGAGACTCAGTTGAAATGTGAATCTATGGATCTCCACCCTCTCCAAAAGATTGGTGAGAAAGGGATTCATCTGAAGAGAGGGAAGGGTGGGTTGTTTTGCCAAGGTGGTTAGCTTAAAGTGGGTGAACAGTATTTGAGGCCTAATGTGTGCCTAGCACTGTGGGGAATACAAAAAAAAAGTATAAAATATGGTTTGCACTTTCAAGGAATTTTTAATCTAGTTGAAAAAACAAGATTTCACATATCGGACAATTACAGAAGGATGTAATATTAAACTTCAGTGCTAGAAGACTTTGGAAGTGACCAACAAGCTGCTTGTGGGATTCTAGCTCCTGGCAAGGAGTAGGTTGATTAGAGGTCTGTAGGTAGTTATAAAGCTTGCTAAGGAACAAAAAAGGCTGAAGATACTAGAAGGTTATGTAGGGATAAAGAAAGGTGTGCTTTCTATAAGCAGCAGTGGTGACAGTGAGAAAATATACAGATTCTCCTCAGCAGGAAAGAGGGACTTGTAAGATTCTGAAAGTGCCAGTGGTTATTTTAGGCAGGAGTGGGGTATAGATGTCACTAACTGATGGTGTTTGAGGGAGTCAAATGATTTCAAGGAGGAGCGATATAATGGATTATTGTTTAAAGGTGGTGCACTGTATGCTTATGTAACAATCACATGTACTTTGAGGGATGAAGAGTCATGTGTTCAAAGGGAAATGCAGTTACACACCAAGAGGTACATTGACTTAGTGAAATACATCACGTAAGAAACGTTGATTGGATCTTGCCGATGCCTTTACACAATTTCTTTCCATTTCAGGTCTAAGGGTTGTAACACAAATATTCAAGATTTATTAATACTTTATAAATTCTGGTATGTTAATAAATTATATGTTTATTTTTCCTTTGGTAGCATTACAAACCTAGGCATACAATGCTACACAGACTCTCATGTTCTAAGTCCTACTGTGGGCTACCCAGCCCCGCAAGGGCTTTTCTGTCTTATAAAAAGCTTGGAAATCCTGATATCTCTTGAATAGTCTGGCAGGATTGCTCATGCTTCTATCTTGGCACACCCTCTGAGGCACAACTGTTTCACCTTTCAGCTAACTATCCCTACCCTGGTAGATAGTAGTGTTTTAATCTCAGTACTTTTCAACCTCTTGCAACTGGGATTTCAGTCTCATCACTTAGCTGAAAATGCCCTCTCCAATGATTTCTTAATTACTAAATCCAGCTAGACTTTTTTAAAAATCTAATTTCTTCCAAGCTGCTTTTTGCTTTTCCCAGTAGTTATTGTCAAAGAGGAAGTTCCAAAATAGTTCCCAAATAGTTTATTGAACTGAATACTGTTGGTTCTAATTCGTCTTTATCTAGCCTGTTCTCATTGATCTTTGCTATTTTTAAGCCAGTACCAAGTAGTTTTAATGAATATTGCTTTATAGTGTAACCTGAGGTCTGAAAATGCTATTCCCCCTGATTGCTACTTTTTTCACTGTTTCTCAAGAGATTCTAGACCTTTTGTTTCTCTGAATAAATTTTTGCTATAATTATGTCTGGCTTTATAAAGTATCCCCATGGTAGTTTGAGTAGTATAACACTTAAGTTCATAAATTGATTCAAGCAGGTTCATCATTTTTTGTATTACATTGGCAGGGCTTAGTCATGAGCCCTTAATATCTCCTCCAGTTATTTAAATTGTTGATTGTTTCTTTGAGAAGTATTTTATAAATGTATCTATATAAGTATCGAAGTGGGTGTAGTAGATTAACTCTAAGATATTATTGAAGAAAAGAGGGAACTATAAATATTTTGTTGCATAATTTCAAAATTGCTTTCCAGAATGCTTGGACCAATGATGTATTAATGTGCCTTTATTTCCACAAACCTTTCCACAACCACTGTCATCTTTGCCAGTTTCCTGAACCTGAAGAACTGTTTTGATTTGCATTCTTCTTATTTTTTATATGGCTATAAATAGCCTATGGATCTTTTGAGAACTTTGTTCTCTTTATACTTTGACCACTTATCTATTGGGGAACAATTCGTGGTCTTACATTTTTGTGTTAGTCTCATATTTCTTGGGTATCAGGCTCTAGTCAGCAATATTTGATGCAGATTTTTTCTTATTTGATAATTTCCCTTTTTATCCTAAAGCAGTTAGGTTGTGCAGTGCACTGAACCACTCCAGGCTTGCTAGGCCTGGAGTCAGGAAGATCTAAGTTCAAATTAGACCTTAGATACTTTCTAGCTTTGTGACCCTGGGCTAGTCACACAGTTTGCCTCAGTTTCCTTGACTGTATAATGGATATATTAACAGACCTACCGCCCAGGGGTTGTTATGAGGATCAAATTGGATAATATTTAGAAAGCACTTTAAAAAGCCTAGTATGTAGTAGCAGGAGCTATATAAATCCTTCTCTGCCCTCCCTCCTTTCCTTATCCTAGTTGAAAAGATTTTGCACTGATTTTGTTCATCCAAAGGGTTTTCAATTTCATGTAATCAAAATAATCTTTTATTTTTTGTGATTCCTTTGCATTCCTTCTTTAGTTAAGAATTCTAACAGCAATGAAAAGGTCCTGATCTGGTTCTATTACTTTTTTTTAATGGCATGACCTTTAACATTCAGATTTAGTATCTATTTTAAGCTTGTTGCAGTTCATTTAAACCTAATTTCTGCCAAACTGCTTTCTAGTTTTCCTAGTTTTCTTATTGTATAGGGAGTTTTCCCCCAGTAATATGTTTTCAGATTACTCAGCCATCTGAGTTCACCAAAACACACCTTTCTCCTTCCCTAATCACAAAACATTTAAACAGAACATAACAAGGTTTTGAAACAGAATTCAAAGTGATTTCTTCATGGGCTTCTTGTTTCAAGCAATAATTGGTATAATCACATTTCCTCCCCTCCTCCTTCATTTTTTTCTTAATTATTTGATTTCTAGGTAAAACAAGGAGATAGACCTGATAGGTAAAACCTCATGGGAATTAGTGCCTTTATCCAAACAAATGGACCTTAGGTTAGGAATTTAAAAAATAGAATTGTTACTTTGTCTATTCTGCATTTACCCATTTTGCCTTTTTTATTCTCTTTTCTCTTCTTTTCTGACCCTTTCACAAACACAATTTACCCTCCTTGTTGCTTGGCTCCTTCATCCTTTCTCCTTATTATCAGTTCTGTAGTCATACAAAATTACTTCTATGTACCTATTTCTATACCGTGCTCTGTTCTGCCCTATTTTGAAATACAGGGGGTCCTTATTATCCAAGCATTTGTAATCCGAGGCTCCATAGTTATGAGGGTGCATTTTGTTTTAGTATAGACATATGGTTTCATAGATGTAGTAAATTGCTAATGAGGAATCTCCTTCCAATACATATTGGCAACTACTCTGCAACTTAAAATCTTAGGTAGCTGGCTGGAGGTACTAAAATGTTAAGAGATTTGCCTGTATGTATCAGAGGTGGGGCTTTAATACTGACTTTCCTCATTCAGAGGCCTTTCTCTATCTATTATTCCCTTAAGAAGTTGCATAGAGTTATACTTTTTAAAAAATTCTCTCTTGAATTCACTAACCAATTATAAAAATAATTCCTACTCATACATCCTCACCCATTTAACACTAGCTTCTGTCAGCATCTTCTATGGGAAAATCTCTTTACTGATTGTCAGTTGATACTTTAAAAAAGACCAAAAGACCAATTTGAATAACAAAACATTAAGAAAGATCTTTTGGAAAACTGATGAAAATTTATAACCATGGCCCTCTTTATGATCCTTTTGCAAAACTCAAATGTAAAAGATGTTGTATTATGCTATCATAAAACTTACTCTCCCAAAAGCAACACCTAATACATCATAAACTCATTTAGAGAACTCGTACATGGTTCTAGTTATAACTTAAATGTTATTAAACTTACGATAAAAAATAAACTTATTTTCTTAATTTTTAGTTTTATTTTTCATGACAAAGTTCCCATCAGAACCTTTTATTACTTACGTAGGAAGCATTGGTCTTCATTTTAAGGACATTTACTTTTTGGCCTTTTTCTGGTACCAGCTGTCCTTGGATAATGAAGACCTCCTGTACACATAAATTCAGAAACTTAAGTCTGTAGTTGCACCAAGATCATTAGATTTTAGTGGTGATTTATATGTGTTCCTTTTGTTATGGCTGACAATAATTAAGCTAAACTTAAGTACCTTTCAAATTAGAGGAGGGCAGAGTCCATTAGTTATCCTCTCCCAGCACAGGGAACTGACATATGCCTATTCTATTTATTGTTTCAGATTGTCAGTCCAAGCTTCAGAATGAAGAGTCAACACCTAAAAATGAAATATCCAAAGTAGAACCTCCAGCAATGGTATCAGGAAGATTCATAGGTGATGTTGCTGAGAAAATCAAATACAGAGAGGCACATGATCATGATCATGAGAGTACATTACAAAGACAGTGGGAGAAACCTATAGGAGAAAGAACAAGGAAATACTCTTTCCAAGAGACTGGGTCAAGGGAAGTCTCAAATTTAATCCATAGTAAACTCTGCCCAGGAGAGAGAGGCTATAAATGTGTTGAGTGCGGGAAAACCTTCAGTAATAGCTCAGACTTTAGTAAACATCAGAGAATTCACACTGGGGAGACACCCTATAAATGTAAAGAATGTGAGAAAACCTTCAGAAGCAAAGCCAGCCTCATTCAGCATCATAGAATCCACACTGGAGAGAAACCATACCAATGTAATCAATGTGGGAAAAGCTTCAGTCAGCAAGCAGGTCTTATTTCACACCAGAGACTTCACACTGGAGAGAGACCTTATAAATGTAATGAATGTGGGAAGACCTTCAGTCATAGTTCAAATCTTATTAAACATCAGAGAATCCACTCTAAGGAGAAGCCTTATCATTGTAGTAAATGTGAGAAAGCCTTCTGTACTAAGTCAAACCTTTCTCAGCACCAGAGAGTACACATGCCGAAGGGAGAAAAACATGGCAGATATGGGGAAAATTCAGAATTTGCTTTTTCTTTATTAAATGTCAAAGAGGGGCCCCTGGGGAAAAACTCTACAGCATAATAAATCTAAGATAAATTTAAGTGGTAGCTTCAACTTCAGTCACAACAAGTATACATGAGAACTAGAAGAATAGAACATTCCCTGAAAGAAGACTAAGCAGAAAATTATTATTTTTCTGGTTGATGGTTCTGAGAAGGCCCACAAACCTGATCCATAGTAGACAGAAGCAGAGAGGTCTGAAACACCCTACCCACCTCCATTTCTTCCCAACATATACACACAATCCCCATACTTTTATAGTTCCTGTAGAAATTAGGATGGGGAATCAATGAAGAATCATTAAGAGCTTAAAGCAACGCCCAGAGTGCCAGCTAGTAACTAACTGGTGACTGCTGGCTACCACATGAGGGAATCAAGGTTTATTTCACTTTAGATCACACCTTTGAGATCTTAGCCTTTCTCCTATTACTTCTCTATCTTCCCTGAGTATTAGTGTAGCTGTTGGTGAGGGTCCCATTGCCTGGAAATTGCTGTAAGACCTTAGCCAGCAGCTGAAAATACCTTGAGAAGAAGTAGGGCTAATCCTTCAAGATAAGGTGTGACCAGAAAGGGTTTGTTTCTCAAACATAAATATGTTTTGCATATTTCATCATTAAGACAGAGAAAAATAAATAGGGAGAATAGATACAAACGTAGAGGCTACAGTTTCTTCCTCATGTCCCTTGAGAGCTAGAAAGACTAGAAAAATATACAGCAAGAGAATGGAGAAGCCACTGGTTGTTCAAAAAAAGTCATATGACTATCACTTAGTTATATCCCATAACTATGGCAGTCACAGTATTCTTAATGTAGTTAATAACTAAGAAAAAACCTAAGGTGTTTTTAGTGGCCTGAAATCTGGGAACCAGGTACTCACTTCAGGATAGATTTGACACTAAGATCCAGGATGAGTTAAGAAAGAAACTTTTTGTTTAGGTTTAGGGATGAAACCAGGGTTAGATTAAAAGGTGGTTTGTAATAGATAAGGACTAATAAAAAAAAGATAACGAATTGTACCCAAGTTGCCTTTTTTCCACTTTAAAGCTTGTTCTACATTTTTCATCTCTAAATATTGTAGTCTTTAAAGCACTTATGTTTAACTGTTTTAATTCTCATATACTTCAAGTATCTCGTTTTATTAGTATGGATACTCCCCTTACTGATACACATCACAACCCCAACCTCTTCACTGATAAGATTGCATCTCTCAAATTTGTAGATGGTTTTCTAGAGTTGCTGTGGCCAAAAAATATGTATAACCCTGTAGGCATGCTAATAAACCTGTAACCTTGCTGATAAGCATCTTTGAACTACTTATGCTGCCCTTGGGTGACAGTTGTTCACTTAAAGCTTTTCCAGATTGGTGTAGGGCCTGTGAGAGCTTATGCTATGCTAGTATAGTCTTTGAGACTCCAGAGTCACCCTATTCTATAATAAGGCATTGGAGGAGTTCACATGTATACATGAATGTGTATGTTTTCTTTATATTTGTGTGTGTCTATATATTGCACATATATAATATACATAAGCACATTTTTTTAATCTAGAAAGTTGATAGTTGTAATTGCATTTTCAGTTAACCACTGGGTCATGGGTATAGCATCGGGCCACAGAAACTAGATGGGATGTCAGAATGAGGATGACACAAAAACATTTGGGCAGCATAAGCAATAGAAATCAATAAATACCAAAAGGCTAGGCCAGATGACTTATCTGAAGTTTTTACAAATATATAGTGATCAAAAAATCTGCAGGAAGTATTCAAACAAAGAAAGGTAGGTGAACAGAAATTAAGAGGTCCAGAGAAAATGGGAGAAAAGGGGACAGATACCACCATAAAAGCAAGGCTTTCATACTTAGGAAGCTTTCTCTTACACCTTAATGACCTTAACCTGGAAGCTTGTGATAATGATAATGGTCTTTTATAACCAGGATGTGAGGAGTAAGCATGGCTCAATGCCAGAATCAGAGTTTGGGCACTGTCAGAGGCACCACTGCCTGCTGTCACAGACCCTTCATTACAGATCCAAGGTCTTGGTAGGGTGAATGAACCTCTTGAAATTTGAATATGCAAATCTAAACATGGAGGGCAAACATTTCATATGGGCAGCACTAAAATAGCTTTCCACCTGAGTCAAGGGAGCTAAGATTGTTTCTTGGCACAATCTGTGTGGCTTTGAGTAAGTCATCTAACTTTTCAGAGTCTCAATTTCCTTAAGGATAAAAATGGAGATAACACATACGTCACCCACCTCGTAGTTTTGTTGTGAGGAAAGCACCTTGTACATTATGGTGATTACCAACCATTGAATATGACTAGGCAGGGAACCAAATGTGGGGTGTGGAGGGGAAGGAAAGGTAAAGGGTTGAGTGAAATGGATAGGATGTCCCAAGAACGGTAATTGTGGGCAAATGGGAGAAATAACAAGGAATTTGTATTCAAAAAAGTCCTGGATGCTTCTTATCTCAGTTAAGATGGAGGCAAGGTCACCATATCCAGAATGGTGAATGAGGTAGGATCAGTGGGCCAAACGGGAGAGGAGCAGTTGGGAGATGGGGAATGAGAAGAGAGGTATGTTATAAAGTCAGTAAGATTAATAGTGGTGTTGCTTTATTGTATCACAGATGAAACAGGACAGCATGGATGAATGAGACAGGCTGCCAGAATTTTGTCTTCCTCTGGCAGCATGCAGGACTTTTAAGTGTCAAATCTAATAAGGGCCTTTTCTCAGTCCTGATTCTCATTAATTTTTCTGCTGCATTTGACAGTGTTGATTACCTTTTCCTTCTGGATACTCTCTTTTCTGTTTCCTTTTCACTCCTGGCCCCTTGCTCTTCACCTTCTTCCTCAGCCTGATCCAGCAACCTGAATTAGAAACAGTAGTTCTGTAGCAGCAGCGTATGGAGGTCTGATCCTTTAAAGGAGGCTATTTGACTTCCTTACTGTTTAATACAAGGGAATTAGAATCTGCAGAAAGCCTTCCTGACCTAGTAGCTTTGGGGGCAAAGGGGAAAGCAGTGTTTTATTGGAGTTAAAACCTATTTTTAACTTTGGAAAACATTTTCTGTTCCTTTCAGCACCAGCAACCGCAAAAAAAAAAAAAAAAAAAGTGAATCTCCCAGGGACTGTATATAACACTTTTAATATTCTCTTAGATTTATTTACATGCTTAAAATAACTAAATAGATAACTTTTGTCCCCAAAAGCTCCAAATAACGATAAAATTTTATTCTACCTATAAGTATATAAATACATATAAAATATAAAATTATAAAGTTCTGATTAGAGAATAGTTACAAATATTTTACATGGGACATTTTGTAAGAATTAAAAGAAATCATCCAGTAAGGCCTCACGTTTATTATTGCAAGATTTCACACTAAATTTATTTCACAAATATTGTTGAATATGCTTTCATGAAATAAGTTATAACTTGAGAAAACATTCTAATATAATAACCACATATAAACTTAATTTTGATAATGAACTTTTTTATTTGAACAGTGGTTTGCAATACTAGGCTCAACATCAACCAGACACAGTCTAATTAAATTTGGTTCCACATTTTCTTTATTTTGACTTAAAACAAGAAAAAAGTGAAAATGCTTGTTCATACACCACATGGTAGAAAATGATAGGAGAATTTTACAAATTCTTAATGAAAAGATGCAAATTCATGATTTTTATCCACCTAAACAGCCAATTAAAATGAATAAGTAGTGGATATGAAATATTTACTTTTCTACTGACTAATGATAAGCACTATATTGAACAGTAAATGTACTTAAAGTTCAGTTGCACATATGGCTTTGTTTTTAACAACATTTATATAGAAACTAATCCTTATTAGAAAAGAATCTCTTCAGAAATGACGTTCTTCTCTTTTACAATTGGCACATCAGATATTCTCTCAGATGCACTGCCAAAATTGACTAGTGTTGCCAATGAGTTCATTTAAAAACCCACCAAATAGAAGATAGGGAAAGTGGAATGTAACGAGCATTAATTAAGCACCTACACTGTGCCTGGCATGTAACAAATATGACCTCATATGATTCTCACAACAACTCTGTTGGGTAGGTACTACTGTGACTCCTATTTATTTAGCTGAAAAAACTAAGGCAGATGTAGGTTAAGTGACTTGCCCAGGATTAGGCATCTTGTAAATGTCTGAGGCCATATTTGAACTCAGATCTTTTTTCCTAACTCCAGGTCCAACGCACTATCCACTGTGCCACCTAGCTGCCTCTAACATAACAACATAGAGGATAAGTTTAAACCATAAAAACAGCTTTAATACTGAAATCAGAGGCAGTTTGTTTCTGTAGAACACGTGTGACAGTTTCCATTTAGCTTATAATGTACATACCCAGCAATTATAATCTTCAAACATCCTGACATATGTGCTATAAGAAAGCAAACATTCATAATATCTTGATCATACAATTACACAGCTAATAAGATACAATCACAAAAGCACAGATGAGCATGGAAGCTACTCTGGTACAGTGCAGAAAATGTAAATGAGAGTATGTCTGGGCATCTGGCTATCCACTGAGAATCAGCTTGTATTTGAATGTCTGAGGTGTTTTGGAAATAAATTGATGAAAGGTTGAGAAACTGCAAGAAGATAGTATCCTTAGAAGCAGTCAGTTCAATGTAATTCCTACACAAATACCAAATTCATGTGTCAAGATCATGATCTTGACCATTTTGAATTGCTACAGAAACAAACCTGTAATGCTTTAAACAAACCACATAAATGGGCAGTTATTTACTACTTTAAGGTTCCATTAAAGAATTCTTAGTGTGAATTCCTTGAACCATCATCACAAACTTTCAAGGAGTTCACAAGCACTAAATGGGAACCATTGCTCTAGGGCAAGGGCTGAAGTTTTCTCTCTCTAAATGCAGGACTGTAGGGTCCTGAGTCACTCTAATTTAGAAAGCAGGAAAAGCACCATATATATAAAGGTGCGCCTGTTACTGTTTAGGAGGGAAAGACAGCTGAGGGAAGGAAGACCCTTGGTCAGCACCCTAAAGTGTCCATTCACCACTTGTGAAAAATAGTTGCTTGCCTGATATTAGGCTGAATGGATTATGCAACCCTTCATCCATAGTTGCTCATTAGGTGATATAATATGGTTCCTCTAACAAGATTGGTAGGGTACAAGATGTTTCCATTGTCACATGGAAATGATACAACTAAGTTTACATTCACCCAGGCTCCTCAGGTGTTAGTACCTTTTATGAACAGGTTGCAATACTGCCAGAGGCTGAGACATCTGGGCCCAGCCCCAGTGTTTTTCCTCCTCTACTAGGCCCAATGGACCCATACCTATGTGCACCTAGCTCTTGAGGAACTTTGTTTGGCTTGGTTCAACAATGCGTCTGCCTTTCATGAGGTATACACAGATGGACCTTAGCCATTAGTGAAATAACTTGGGACAATTGAGGGGTAGGGTGCCTGGAAAGTCTTTTGAGCGGGCCAAACTATGAGCTGCAAGGACATGTGAGAAAGCCTTGAGGGATGGGGCAGTCAAGATTTTTATTAGTACTGATTCCTTGTAGGTGGTTATAAATTTGACTGAATGGTCTAAAGTCTGGAGATAATGAAATTGGACAACTCGGGATCAGAATCAGTGGAGGAATTTTTCAGATGTCTCCCAGTACATAGTTTTTGTAAGGCATAGTGTCTGGGTGCAGGACAGCAGGGAGAATGGGGACCATATGCCTTCCCCCCTTTCACCTTCTGCAAAGCTGAATAGTCAAGTTGATGATCTCACAAGAATGGCAGGTTGAATATTGGATCCATAAATCTGGACAGGGGAACTGTGATCCTATACTGTGGTGGGTTCAAGGCCAGATGATCTTTCTTAATTAAGGATTATACAGTTCAGTGACATCGTTTGTGTTAATCAGAATATAGTTCTTAACCTGCATCTGACCAGCATGTATCTCAGGGTAAGTTGATACATATTCAGCATATCGGATTGTACTCCCAGTCAAGTGTACTACTATGGCAATCACAATCAAAGCCTTTATAAAACATATCTTTCCTTATGTCCCTGCCCCTTGTACCATCACTGCTGGTCAAAATGCTCATGTTACTTGGAAGAAGGTCTTGGCCCCATTGCCACCTCGTTGACTAGGTTTTTCTTCTCTCATACTACTCTCAGCCAGCTAGTATTTACTATTGCTTGGTAGAATGAACTTTTAAAACAACAGCTTCTTCATAACATCCCTAATTATCAGGGCTGGGTATCCTATCTCCTAGAGATGTGTCTTTGGTAAAATCAGTGCTACCCTAAAAAAGTAGGATGGCTTTCCTTTCTGGCAGTTTCTTGGATCCAGCCTTCAAAAACTTATCTGATCAGGATGACTACTTTTGAACATAGTCCTAAGTGACCATCTCCAGACTTCTTTCCTTATGTATAGAAAATCCTTGGACCTTGAGGGTATTGTCCCATTAGAAGGTTCCTTATGTCCCAGGGAATAATTCAATTCCCTCTTAATTGTCAGGTTTCCTTTCCCTATGATGATTCAGACAATTCCTTCTAGAAAGAACTTGGAGGGACCAAGGGTGGAATTATTGGGGGATGCCTTGTTCTTTAATGATAAGGGAAGGCAGAATTGTTTTTTTATAATCATGATGGTGGGTAGTGATACGTAGTAAGTCCTACTACCAACTCAGGCTCCATGAGTTGCATGTGAGATGTTTGTGACTTCTTAGCTACCTAGATACAGATGACCTAGACCTGCAACGGGGACCATTGATGGCACTGGCAGTATTGTCATCCATGCAATGGATTTTATGTTCTTAGCACTACTAGCACCAGGATTTCATGTTAGAAGACCTATTATGAACTGAAATTATCCCCACTCTTTAAAGATTATTTATTTTGTTCCATGCTTTTATTATTTACAATTATGTAACATTATTTGTAATAGGTTCCTCCTCCAATGCTACTTATAGTATGGTTGTTTCAGTGCTGGAAGTTGAAAATTTGTGGGACTTTACCATCAAAAGGTGAAATGTGTTGGGAAGGACACCCTTCTTATAATTCCATAGCTGATCTAACCTTGCTGCTGCTCCCTTTGATGACTGTACTGGATATGGATAGGAAGTGGGATGGGGAAGTGGGGAGAGGAGAGGGCTATTGCTGGGGAGGTATAGTCAGCTTGCCATGACTGCAGTGCTTAGGGCAGGAGTGTATGTCTGGCTCTTCTTCATCCTCCATAGGCTTTTATCCCTTCCTTTCCTTTTCCCTTCCTCCTGGAACCCTCACACTAGGGATGCAGAGCCATGTGCTGGGTGTTCCCGTAAAGGATTAGAGAAGCTTCCTTGATGCCTGAAGTATAAAAGGCCAAGCTTAAGGGAAATTGAGGTCAGAAGTTTTACTAGTGCTTCTGCTGCCCCTCTAGAGAATGCTTTCTTGATCTAGAATGGCCAGTTGTTATTGGAATTAATATCCTTGAACTTTGGAAGTTTTATTCTTTTAGTCTCTTGTTTATAATGTTCTCTCCAGAAACTTCACTCCTGACTTTACTGTAGAAGCTTGATCCACTCCAGGACTTCAAACACAGGAAATACTTTCCTCCCTGAGGCCTCTTTATCTGACTGGCTGGTTCTTTCCAGAACCTGTACTTTAAGGAGTGTATTCAGGCCAACCATTCCTCTTCAGGCTTCACTCTCTAACATGCCCCTGAAGTGGGTACCTTCATCCTACTCCCCCACCCCAACCCCTACTTTTCAGCTATGTATTGTCTTCTCTAATTACAATATAAGCTCCTAGAGGTAAGAATGGGGTAAATTATCTCACATAAAAAAGGCAAGAAAAGTCTTTTACAGTGGAGGGGAGGAGGAGGGAGGTGAGAGGGAAAGAGTGAACCTTACTCTCATCAGATTTGGCTTAGGAGGGAATAACATCCATACTCAGTTGGGTATGGAAATCTATCTTATCCTACAGGAAAGTAGGAAGGAAGGGAATAAGAGAGAAGAGAGGGGGGTAATAGAAGGGAAGGCAGATTGGGGGAGGGGAGTAATCAGAAGCAGACACTTGAGGAGGGACAGGGTAAAAGAATAGACTAAAGGGGTGGATAGGATGGAGAGAAATACAGTGTTTTACAACATGACTATTATGGAAGTGTTTTACATGATTACACATGTACAACCCGTGCTGAATTGCTTGCCCTCCCAATGAAGGTGGGCAGGGAGGGAGGAGGGCAGAGAATTTGGAACTCAAAGTTTTTAAAAATGAATGTTAAAAATTGTTTTTACATGCAACTGGGAAATAAGACACACAAGCAATGGGGTATAGAAATCTAGTTTACCCTACAGGAAAATAGAAGGAGAAACGAAGGGATAAGAGAAGGTGGGGGTGATAGAAGGAAAGGCAGATTGGGAGAAGGGGTAATCAGAATGCATGCCATCATGGGGTGGGGGTAGAAAAGAGATGGGAGAAAATTTGGAACTCAAAATCTTGTGGAGGTGAATGTTGAAAACTAAAATAAATTAATTAATTAAAAAATAATTTAGAGGACAAAGACCATTTTTCTTTCTGCTTATATTTGTACTCCCATCACTTAGCACAGTGTTTGGGACATAGAAGTGCTTTTATTCTATTTCATGGTTCACAAATGCTTTATTACATTTTTAAAATAAATTTTTATTGATTTTTTGTTTTTACATCACCTAGATTTCCTCCTACATCCCTCTCCTTCCACTCCTCCCAGAGAGTCATCCCATATTATCAGCAAAACCAATAAATATATTTAAAAAGCCAAAAAATATATGCAGTATTTCATTCTGTGAATCTCCCGCCTCTGCAAAGGAGGGGAGGGGGAAGTATATTCTCCTGTCTCTTCTCTGAGGTCTGCTTGTTCTTTGTAATTCAACAACATTCAGTTTTGATTGTTTTGTGCTTAACTATTTGCATTGTTGTTATTATTTTCTACATTATTTTCTTGGTTCAGTTTACTTCGCTCAACATCAGTTTGTATGAATCTTTCCATGTTTCTCTGTATTCAGCTTATACATCATTTCTTACAGTACAGTCCATTACATTCATGTACCATAGTTTGTTCAGCCATTCCCCAGGTGACGGTCATTTACTTGATTTTCAGTTCTCTGTTATCATAATACGTGCTACTCAAAAATATTTTGGTGCATATGAGAATTTTCTTGTCAGTGACTTCCTTGACATATATGCCTAGTAGTAGAATACTTGGGTCAAAGAATATAGAAATTTTAGTCAATTCATTTGCTTAATTCTAAGTTGCTTTCCAGAATGGTTGTGTTAATTCACAGATCCACCAACAATGCAGTGGTGTTCCTAGCTTTTCACATCCTCTCCAACACTGATGATCTTATCTTTTGTCATCTTTGCCAATTTGCAGAGCATTAGATGAATGGCTTATTTTCATATGTATTTCACATATTGTTAGTGATTTGGAGCATTCTTTCATATGAGTATTAATAGTTTCCAATTCCTCTTTTGAGATCTGCTTGTTCTTATCCTTTGACTACTTATATATTGGGGAATGATGTGTGTGTGTGCCCATACATGTTAATTGTCTGGATATCAAATTCTTACTTGAAAAATTTGATACAAAGATTTTTCCCCATTTGATTGCTTCCTTAAGTCAAATGAATTAATTTTATTCATGCAGAAGCTTTACAATTTCACAGAACCAAAGTTGTCAATTTTTTCTTTTGTAAGTGCTTCTATTCCTTGTTTAGTTAAGAATATATCTCCTACCCAAAGATGTGAGTGATATATGATTTGTTTTCTGATAATTGTTTATGATATGATCTTTAATATTGAGGTCCTATATTTATTTTAAATTTATTTGGAATGTGATGTAAAGCATTGGACTAATTTCTGCCAAATGCTTTCTAATTTTCCTAGGACTTTTTAAAAAATCAAATATGGACTTTTTTTTCCCAAGTAATTTATGTTTTCTGGTTTACCTAATACTAGGTAATTGAATTCCATTATTTCTGTTTTCCCTTTTCTAGTTTATTGTATTAGTCTACTTCTCCATCTTTCAACTAATACCAAATGATTTTGATAATTACTGCTTTATAATGGAGGAGAAAAAGATTCAAAAGGGAGGAAAACGAAGGAGGCCTTATTTTGAAGTGGAAGGGGTTCCATTGATGAACACTTCTGTGGGTGGAGATGGTCAGTATGAATGAGGCCTGGGGAGGATTTGGTGCTTGGTTTTTTGTGAGGTTTTTTTTGTTGTTTGGGGTAGTTAGAACCCCTGGGTGAGACCGGCATATGGAAGAATGAGAGAACATGGACACAAGAAGGAGATTTTCAGGCAAATATAGGGGGGAAAAAAGGTCAACAAGAGAGGGCATAGATCAGTGGGGGGGAAGGCCCCCACTACGGGCAGTGTGCTGTCTGGCACCTGCAATAATTAGCATTATTCTGAGAGTGAGGCACAATGGAAAAGAGGATCCATGGAGCAAGTCCTACAAGGCAGTGACAGAAAAGATATAGAGAGGAAAGCCTAGAGTGTATACCTTGGAAGATTTTGTTACATGAAGAATACAGAGAACAGAAAAAGACCAGATAATTACAGGGGTTATGAAGCAGAGAATGAGTATCTAGAGAAAACAGAGAGGATAGATAATGAAGTGAGTGAGAGAACTTCTTTTTGGAAAGGGATGCAAAAAATGAAATTGTAAAAACTAATGAATAGAATGAGGGGAAAGGGTAATCTTGACTGAGAGGAAGAAAGAGGAAAAAAATAAAGAACATGATAAAAGCAGAAAGAAAAATGAACTAATTAAAAAAAAGAAACCCTAAAGGGAAAGAGTAATAAACAAAAAGAGAGTGTCAAGGGTAAGAGGAAGAAAGGCAGTGGAAACAAGAACTCCTTTAAAAAAAGATTAAAATAAAGTAACTGAAGGAAAATAATATTGTGTTTATAAGAGAAGGGGGAAAAGTCAAACTTGGGGGAAAAACAATTTTAGAGATAGATGAAGAAAAATATAAATCTAGCTCTTATAACTTTAAATATGAATGTATTAAATAATCAAATAAAACAAAAATGAATGACTGTGAAAGAGTGACAGATTAGACAAAATCATATAATCAATCAGTTGTTTACAAGAAAGACATTTAGAAACAAAAGCAATCACAAAATAAAACTAGTTGTGAGGAAATTTTACTCTGCATCAAGTAAATCAAAAAAAGCTAGAGTTGCTATCATGCTATCAGACAAAGCAAAAAACTCCAGACATCCAAAAGTAAAAAGAAATAAACTATATTATGCTGAAAGGAACCATAGACAACAATAAACTTATATTCTCCAAATGCTTTAGCATATTTAGCAACACAGTAGTGACAGGAGACTTTGATATCCCTCTCTCTGTTTTGGATTAGTCTAACAGAAAGATAAAGCAAAAGGGAAAATATGGAACTGAACAGATTTCTAAAGAAACTAGAGATAAAAGTCTATGCTACCTTCTAAATGGGACAGCAAAAGAGTATACACATTTCTCTGTACCATATGGAACTTTTACAAAAATTGACCATGTACTGGGGCACAGAAATATTGCAAACAAATGTAAAAGGCAGAAATTACAGACTATAATGCAATAAAAATGAAAATTGGTTCAGGGACAAACAAAAGATACAGACCCAAATGGAGACTTAATGAAATTTTAAGTGGGTCAAAGAACAAATCATAGAAACAATAATTATGTAAAAGAAAATAATGATAATGAAGTAACATACCAGAATTTCTGAGATGTAGTTAATGTAGTTCTCAGGGGAGGAATTATATCATACGTTAACAAAACAGAAAAAAAAGAGAGGATTAATGAGTTGAATATGCATTTTTAAAAGTTAGAAAATTAGTGAATAAGCAAACCTAAAATAAGCACAATAGAGGAGATACTAACAATTAGAAGAGAAATAGATACATTGGAAACAAAAAGACCCACAGAAATGATAAAACTAAAAGCTGATTCTTTAAAAAGATTCATAAATAAACCCATAACTAATATTATTTTTAAAAAGACAGCAGAAATTCAAATTAATAAAATAACAAATGAATAAGGTGAAATTACCAAGGTGGAAAAAAAGACAAGAAATAAAAAGAATAATCAGAACATATGAACAGTTAGTTATATGCTAACAAAACAGAGCACAAAAGAAATAGAATAATATCTTCAAAAATATAAGAAATACCCAAATGATCAGATTTTAAATAAACTGACCTCAGAAAAGAAAATAGAGCTAGCTATAAAGGAATGGTAGTAAGAAACTCCTGTTCTGATGGATTCATAGGAAAATTCTATAAAATTTTTAAAGAATAGTTAGTACCCTTACTTCATAAATTAGACTTGAAACTTGAGGAAGAATCCTACCAGAAATCTTTTATGAGATAAATATAATACTAGTACCTAAACCAGAAAAAAATAAAACACAGAAATAAAACTATAGGCCAGTATCATTAGTGAACCTTGACTCAAAAATTTGCAACAAAATCCTATCAAACAGAATACGATGATTTATCTAAGAAATAATTTATCATAATCAAGTGGGATTTATACCAAGAATGAAGGGATGGTCCAACATTAGGAAAATAATCAACTGAATTAATTACGGTTGGTTGTTGTCCTTCGTTCTTGAAGAGGACCAAAATGACATCATTGTGCTAGAGTCAAGTTTCCACGTGTCCATCTGTGGCTGATCAAATCAATACAAGATCAGGATGTTCTAACACAGGTAGAGCACAAATAGTCTGTGAACATTTGGGGTGGATTCTCTAAATTTGTGTATCTTGTGCTTCTGAGCTGTTTCAATTCTGCATTGCTCATAGAGCACAGCACCTTTTCTGATGTGGCACTCCAGCTGCCTTCTTACTTCCTGGGCCAGTGTCTCCCATGTCACACAATCTGTTCCAAAGTTCTTAAGAGAGACCTTAACAGTGTCCTTGTATCACTTTTTCTGATTACCACATGAGTGCTTGTCTTTTTTGAGTTTACATGGCCAGCCCATCAGAGTTGTGCTCTCTGAAGTAGAGTTTGAATGCTTGGCAGTTTAGTTCAAGAAAGGACCTCAGTGTCTGATATCTTCAGATTCTTCCTAAGACAATTCAAATGGAAGCGATTCAGTTTCCTGGCATGGTGCTGGTATACTGTCCAGGTTTCACAAGCATGCAACAATGGGTCTGCACAACAGCTCTGTAGACCATCAGTTTGGTAGTCAGTCTAATACCTCTTCTCTCCCATACTTTCCTTCAGAGCCTCCCAAATACTTAACTAGTTCTGGCAATGTGTACGTCAACCTCATTATCAATGTGTACATCCCTGGAAAGTATACTACCAAGATAAGTGAACTTATCCACAGAATTCAAAACTTCTCCATTTGCTATAACCAGTGTTTCCACGTATGGATGGTATGGTGGTGGCTGATGGAGCATCTGTGTTTTCTTGGTGTTAATTGTTAGGCCAAAATTAGTACATGCAGTAGAGAAGCAATCCAAAATTTGTTGCATCTCAGCTTCAGAGGCTTCATGGAGTGCAGTCATCTGCAAACAGAAAATCATGTACCAACACTCCCTCCACTTTGCTCTTGGCTTGCCTTTTCAAGTTGAATAACATACCATCAGTGCAATAACTGACCTTGATGCCATGTTCATCCTCATTGAAAGCATTTGAAAACATGCTAAAAAGCATGGGAGCAAACACATAGCCTTGTTTTCATTCCATTGGTGACTGGGAAAACACGAGATCATTATCCATTATCTAGAACCCTGGCAAGCATGCTGTCATGAAATTGACATATAATGCTGTTGAACTTCTCTGGGCAACCAAATTTTGACATAATTTTCCTTCAGTCCTCATGACTGACAGTATCACAGGCCTTGGTCAATTCTACAAACATTGTGTACAGACCTCTGTTCTGACCCCTGGCATTTTTCCTGGTGGGCAGTATACACTGTATCTACCATTCCCCAGCCCTTTCTGAAGCCACACTGGCTCTCAGGTTGATGACCATCTTCCAGGGGAAGGATCAGCCTATTAAGAAGGACTCTGGCAAGAATATTGCCAGCAGTGACTAAGAGAGAGAGACACCACCCCTGTGATTGTCACAGGACAATCATTTCCTTTAACTTTATAGAGATGGACATCAAGGAGGTATCCTTGAACTCCTGAGGGATAACCTCCTCTTGCCATATAACCTGGAAAATTACAGTCAACTTTAGTATGAGCAACAGACCTCCTGTTCAGCTGGAATAGAGTCAGCACCAGGTGCTTTGCCACACAAAAGGAACCTAAGGGCATTCAAAACCTCTTCTATAGTTGGAACTTCAACTAGTTGGAACTAGGGAGGGATTGAATTCAATCTGAGGTAAATAGTCAGTGGCTTCAGCATTAATTGATGATGGTCTGCTGAGAACACTATGGAAGTGTTCAGCCCATATCTCTAGGAAAATATCCTCATCACCATTCAGTGTGGCTCTATCAGCACTCCGTAGTTGAGATGCATCATAGGTCTTTGGCCCACAAATAGCCTTCAGGTTATCATAAAAGCATTTTGGATTGTTTCTTTCAGCATAAAACTGAATTTTAGCTGCCTTCTTACAGAGCCAAGAATCCTGCCTCTCTCTAAGCTTTGCTTATACTTTACTTTCGATGGAATTAAATGCTGCCTTCTTAGAGATGGATGAACTATCCTACTGATAAACCTTGTGGAGTTCTCATTTTTCATTTAGCAGCTTCTGAATTTCCCCATCATTTTCATCAAACTAGTCTTGGTATTTGGAAATGTTTTGACCCAGATGAGCAAATGCAGTGCTATACACCAAATCTCTGAAAGCTGTCCATTCCTTTTCTGCTGCACTGTTGCTAACTGTGTGTTGGCTCAACTTTTCCTTCAAGTTAGCAACAAACTGTTCCTGCTCAGAGAAGAGCTCTAATCTGTTGGCATTAATTCTTCTGGTAGTCTGGTAGCCTTGGGGATGCCACTTTTGTTCATTGCAAATATTTAGCTTGGAGAAGATAAGTCTGTGATTGGTCCAGCACTCTGCGCCACACGTTTGCCTTTGTCACTCTCACATCTTGTCTGTCTCTTCTCCTTACAATCATATAGTCTATTAAATGCCAATGTTTGCTGCAATGGTGTATCCACAAAGTTTTATTGCACTTAGGTAAATGGAAGGCAGTATTAGTGATGAGAAGGTCATGAGATGCACAGTTCTTCAGTAGTAAGTGACCATTGCTGTTGCTGTTTCTGATTTTATTCCTCCCAAGGACTCTTTGCTATTTCTGATAACCTGTGCCTACTCTAGCATTAAAGTCACCCAGTATAAGCTTGCCCTCTTTTGGCACATTGATGACAAGGGTTTCCAGATCTTCATAAAATTTTTCTTTGACCTCATCAAAGTGGGAGCATAGGCACTGATGATGGTGGCATGATGTTTTCCTGCAAGTGACAATTGCATTTTCATGAGCCTATCATTCACTCCTTTTGGTAGGCATAAAACCTTGTTGACTAGATAAGTTTTAATTGCAAAACCTATGCCAACTTCATGGTGTTCCCCTTCACTGCGGCCACTCCAGGAAAATGTGTATCCAGCTCTGACTTCAGTAAGCTGGCCTTCATTTACCAGCCTTGTTCCACTCAGGGCTGCTATTTGGATGCTATGCTGAGTTCTCTTGCAGCAAGAAGTGTTCGTCTTTCGGGTCTATTAGATTTTTTAGTTGTCTATAAGTGTGAGCACATTCCATGTGCTGATAGTGAGTGGAATTGTCTTTGCAGACATTTTTATATATTTTTTTGTGTTTCAAACACACAATGGGATTCCCCACCTGCTATGGTAATCAGGCCAGGGTTGGGTAAGCAGAAAATTTGTAGGACTCCTTTTCTAGTCCCTTCCTCACACAAGGAAGTGAACAGTGTGATCCTTAAAAGGCTGTTCAGACACCCAGGGACCTGCAATATTCCACTGCTATTTCCAGTGAGAAAATGACCCTATGCCTGTGCAGGATTGGGACTCCTGTTCCAGTGTATCTGCACCTGATGCTTCATCACTTGCCTGTCACGACAGGATTTTGAGACAGGCAAAATGGTAAAAATTGTATGGGTGATGTCTTTTGATTTGTACATAAATTGGATTTAAGTGAGGCAGAGTTTCATGAAGTCATCGACCTCACTCTATCCTCCAGAGTCATCACAGTCTAGTGGCAGGACAGAATCAAGACCACTGGTGATGACTCAAGATGCAGTGGATGACCTTGGCATCTTCAATGTTAACCAACCTCTAAGCACTCCACAGTGCCTGCTTTAGCTGCCTTCATGACCGTTAGAACAAATTATTCTCATCCACCCATTCCACCAGGGGAAGTCTTCACATGCCTGAGGTAAACCCCCCTCTAACTCACCAATGGATTTGAGACTCCTCAGTCACCCTCAATGGTTTAGCTGGTCTGCTGAAACAGTTTACCAGGGTGTGGTTGCTACACATACTACACCTTCCTGGAGCCATAGGTGAGAGTTGAGTAGAACAAGTGAACATCAAAGGTGCAAAGTAGCCCTGAAAAGGACTCAGCAGCCATCACAACAGAGGTACTAGTCTTCCCTGAACACAACCTATACCCCTAATTAATCATATTACAAACCAGAATATCCTAAACCACATGATCATCTCAGTAGATGCAAAAAAATCTGCAACAACATATAACACTTTTTTATGCTAAAAATATTACAGATTATAGGCATTGGAAGACTTTTCTTTAACATCATAAAAACATCTACCTGAAACCAAAAGTAAGCATCATATACAATGAAGATGCACAAAAACCTTTTTCCAGTAAATACGGAAGGCAAGGATGCCCACTCTCCCCATTATTATTTGATATAGTTTTGGAAATGATAGTAATATCAATAAGAAAAGAGAAAATAATTAAAGGAACAAAGATAAGGTAAGGAGAAGATAAATCTGTTCCTATATGCTGACGTTATGATGGTTTGCTTGGAAAACTCCAGGGAATCATCAAAAATACTTACTGAGACAATTAATAGCTTCATTAAAGTTGCAGGCTCCAAAATTAACCTCAAAATCAACAGCATTCCTATATGATAGTAACAAAACACAAGAAGCAACATTAGAAAGAAAAATCCCATTCCAAATAACTACAAAAAGCCTATCAGGAATCAGCATCCCAAAACACATAAAAGACTTATATAGATTCAATTACAAAATACTTCTTAAAGAAATAACAATCTAAATAGCTGGAGAGATATTCTGTATTCATGGTTAAGCTGGGTCAATATAAGAAAAATGACATACCACCAAAATTAATTAACTTTTTCATACTATACTAATCAAATTACCAAAGGGATACTTTATAGAACTAGATAAAGTAGCAACAAAATTCATTTGGAAAAAAAAAATCAAGACTATCAAGGAAAACAATGGAAAGAAGTAAGGATGAAGGAGGAATAGCATTTCCAGACTTCACATTATATTATAAAGTAGCAGTCAAAAACATGTGGTAGTAGTTAAAAAGACAGATAAATGGAAATTCAGAAATAATAGAATGCAATAACCCAGTGTTTGATAAAGTAGAAAACAAATTACCTAGAGAAAAAACTCCCTATTTGATAAAATCTTCTGGGAAAACATAAAATTAGTCTGGCAGAAATTAGACTTGGACCAGCGTACTCTACAATACATTTTAAATTTGATATTAAAGATCATACTGTAAATAAATTAGAAGAGAAACAAATTGTATACTTCTCATAACTCTGGGTAAGAAATGCATTCTAAGCCAAACAAGTTAGAGGCAATTACAAAAGATAAAATGGATAACTGATTACTTGAAACTGAAAAGTTTCTGCACGGACAAAACTAATTCATTTAGGATAAGAAAGGAAGTGGTTAAATGGGGGAAAAAAATCTTTGTATCAGATTTCTCTGATAAGGGTTTGGTATTGAAGATCTGTGTGTGTGTGTGTGTGTGTGTGTATACACACACACATACATATATACACACATAACATGTATATACACATACATTCATATGTATATATGTATTATATTATAACTAATAGCTATTCTGCAACAGCCATGGAGGTCAAAAAGATATGAACAAACAAGTCTCAAAAAAAGAACAGCAAAATATTCACAACCACATGAAAAAAATGCTCCAAATCACTAATAAGTGAAATGTAAACTAGCTAAGTTTTAGCTAGCCTTAAAAACTAGCCTTAAAGTTTTACCTCACACCCTGCAAATTGGTCAAAAAAAAAAAGACCAAAAATTGGCAATGGTCAATATTGGGAGGGATTGTGGAAAAATGGGCACATTAATATGTTGTTGGAGCTGTGAAATGGTATAATTATTTTGGAAAGCAATTTAGAATTATGCAAATAAAACTGACTAATAATATAATAGATCTATAGAAATAAGCAGAACCAAGAAAACAACATACACGGCAACTACAACAATGTAAGTGGAAAGAAGAACATCAAAAAAATTAAAAGTACATGTAACAAAATTATAAAGATCAAGTGGTACTCAGATGAAGAGATATGAAAAGCACCCTTAACCTATTCCTTTGTGGAGGTGAGAGATCCACAAGTGTTACGCATTGCACGTTTTCAGATTTTTTCCAATAGTTGTGCTGACTTTTTCCTTCTCTAAAAAATTCTATTTGTCAATACAGGATAGCTCTCTGGATGGGAGTGGGGAAGGGATATGTAGGATACTATATACTATAGTGATGTAAAAAAAAATAGAAAATATCAATAAAAACTTATTTTTAAAATAAAAACTAGTGTGACTAGACCATAGTATGAGTGAAGGAGAATGAATGTGTAAAAAGGCTGCAAAAGGAGATACAGTAGGGCTATTTGGTGAAAGACTTTTAATACTCAAAAGAGATTCATTTAATAATCCATGATATTAAAAAAAACTCCAAAAAGTATTAATTAGAACTTACTTTAAAAAATAATAATCCACTCAGGAAAAACCAAATGGATTAAAATGCTTATAGTTCAGACACTGACATGCAGTCGGATGACTAGTTCATTGAGGTAGCATGTTAGGACATGTATCTGGAGCATTCATGTCAATAGTCAGTAAACTGGACCCAGAATTGAATAGGAAGAGAGCGTTTGGGTAATTGTGTATGTTTTCAACAATCCCAAGCTATTCTTTGGCACAAAATCTTTAATTTTCTTAAGCAAATTTGTTCTCCTGCTAATGCTGTATGGTTTTAAGTCTTAAGACCTAATGATCTGTCTGCATGCAGAAATTGATATCAGTGATATAGTCAAAGACATGTATAATTGGCAAAGTCTAGTCGTATAAGTGGTAACAGATAGGAAGCTCATGTGCTATCCTAGTACCCACAAAATGTAAAAACACCTAGGGAAAAACTTTTAGCATGTTGGCTAGATCCTCTAGAAATTATCCATAGGAGAACATGGATAAGAATTACACAGAGTGAGAAGGCATGATGGGTTACAGTCTACAGTGATGAAGGCAATAATTATATTTGATGAGATGACACGCCCCTTTGTGACCAGTCCCTCTATCACTCACCAAATACCTTGAGTTCAGATCTAGTTTCTCCTTTCAGTTTGGTGCCTTCATCTGGAGTGCTCCAGAAAAGTCTCTAAATATCTCAGGGTGTAGTCATTTATAGGTTTCTGAATTGATAATGCATTTTTTGTTTTAGCATAATCAAGTGCCTCTGATTGAATAATGTGATTAAAGAAAATCAGTCAGAAAAATAATGGGCCTGGGAAGATTTGTAGGAAGGCCCACACCTTTTGATAAAGAGGCACTGGTTCTCAAGGGTTGTGATGCCCTCTGGCTCTGAAAAATGTATAAATACTCTGAGGTGATCTTTTACTTTGGGGCTCAGTTTCTAGAAGAAGGTTTGTCTGCCAGATGAGACTCTGGAAAACCACTAAGCAGCCCCCTGGCTTTGAAAACCCACATCTGGTGCTTCCCTCTCTGGTAACTATGTATGTATGGTCAGGAAGTTGTATCTGTCTGTTGAATTGTGATGTGTGTGTTGCTTACAATCAGACAGTTTGGAAACTCGGTCTGTTGAGTTAGATTTCTCTGTATTTTCTCTGAAGTTCAGGGTGCTGACTTTTTCCCCTGAACTAAGTGAATGATACATGTGCTTGGTTAGTGATATTTGACCCCTGAAAAGTTGCCTTTCCTTTTATAAATGCAGATCTAAGAACCTGCAATAGCAGGCCCCTCATCTATGTCGAGGTACTTTCTGTTACAGTTTCCCCAAATGTGTATGTGTAACTCCAGTTTAAATAGCCCTTCCTGCAGAGACTTGGGTATTGTTACTTGATCTTAAGGATAGAATCTTGAGGATTGATAGTTAGCTTGTGACCAGAAAGAGTCTGAGAAGTTCTAAGACTAAGGACTTTCTTAAAGAGACTGTGAGAGTTAATTGTCATCCTTGAGAGTCTGGGAAAACATTTTGAGAGAACTGAGTCTGACAGGAGAAGACATCCTGAGAAGAAACATTAATTGATATTCTGAAAGAACTGAGCTAGTCTGTGGTTCATATGTCTGCAGGGAAGTCAGTAGTTTCAGGTGAGGGTTAGAGATGACTCTCATTTTGACCTACATATACATCTATATTTATTGAGAGTAGCAGATGACACAGATATGTGTATATACATTACATATGCATACATGTAGAATATGTTATCTCTTACTGTTGATAATTCATATTACCAGTATCATTGATATTTGAACCTATTAAACTGGGGTGTGAGACTGAGAGTAAGAGTTTTATGGGAAAAGAGGTTTCTCCAATATTTAATAAGCCAGGACAGGGACTCAGAGCCAATTAATAGGTCAATTCTGTATTTGTGGAAATTTATGAACATATATCCTCCCCATGTCTGCCTTTGGACCCAATTTGAGAATTGAGTAGCAGACTGAAGGCTTGGGATTTGGAGTGTTTGTCCCTGAGAGCACCTGAGATGTGTTTTTCTCCCTGTTAAATATATCCCTATATCCTTGCCCAAGAGATTGCTGTTGCTGAGTATAGGAAAAAAACCACACCTAGCTACATGGGTAATAGGATCCCCAGTTCCTACATTCAGTGTTCTATATGGGTATTGGATAGGGAAAATTATTTAATATCCAGAGAAATTCAATTAATCAATAAACATTAAGCACCTACTATGTGCCAAACACTGTACTAAGCATTAGAGATACAAAAAGAGGCAAAAGACAGTCCCTGTCTTCAGGAAGCTTACAATCTAATGGAAGAGACAATATACAAACAAATATATACAAAGTAAACTGTAGATAGGATAAACAAGAGATAATTAACAGAGAGAAGACTCTGGAAGGAAGGGTCAAGGAAGGTTTCCTGTAGAAGGTTGGGACTTAAAGGAACCCGGGAGGGGAGCAGAGGAGGGGAGAGCATTCCTAGCATGAGAGACAACTGGAGAAAATGCCCAGAGCAAAGTGATGGGACGGGCGTCTTTTTATGGAACAGCTGGCAAGCCAGTATTGCTGGATCAAAGAGCACATGTCAGAGAGTAAGCTGTAAGAAAACCAGAAAGGTAGGAGAGGGCTAGTTTATGAAGCATTCTGAATGCTAAACAGAGTATTTTGATCCTAGAGACAATAGAGAGCCGTTGGAGTTTATCAAGTGGGTAGGCAGAGGGAAGGTAACATGATTAGATCTAGCTCTAGGAAAATCACTTTGGTGGCTGAATGAAGGATGGATTGAAGAAGGGAGACACTTGAGGCTGGCAAACCCACCAGCAGGTTATTGCAGTGGTTCAGATGTAAGGTCATGAGAGTCTGCACCAGAATGGTGGCAGTGTCAAGAGAGGAGAAAGAAGCATATTAGATGGATGCTGGAATGGTGAAATTGACAGACTTCTGTCTTTTATCTTCCAAACTGGTCCATCTTTCCCTTCTCCCACAACCTCCACTTAGCTTCAAAAAGCTGCTGCACTTTTCCTGCATGACGCCAAACATCCCACACCCATTCGTGGGCTAAGTGGGAGAAGTAGCCCACTCTTAACCCAATGTAGTGTGTGGCAGAATTCAAAGAGGGGCATGGTCAAACAGGATCACTCCCTTCCCCACCCCCACCTCACCCAGACGCTGTAAATTCAGGGTCTGAAATTCAAAGTCACACACAGGAGTGGGAAAGTGTCCCTGATAAGGGGTTCCTCTATTTCGTCCCGCTTCTCCTCTTAATACTATTTGCCTGATATGGTCTGCAAGAAGCTTAGGTGTGTGTGGTATCAAGAGCTCTAAACTGGAGGAGGAAGCTCTGACCAGTGAGATTCAATCATTTGCATTACCAATACTACAAATCATGCACTTCAGTAGGAAATCATTTACATCCTGTGAGTACATGGAGGGGACCATGCCTCAGGGCTACCCAAGGCCAATCTGCTTCCAGTGATTCTTCACACTTCATCCCCAAGGTGTTGTGAGTAGGATCCAAGGCCACGCCCAAGATGCCTCTGGTGAAATAACATTTCCTACCTACAGGGCCAGGGAAGGAAGGTCCCTTCCTAGTAGCCCTGAAGTTATAGGTAGTGTCTTGGAAAACACTGGATTGAGAATTAGATGACATGGGTTCTGCTCCAGTCTCTGTGGCAGGACTAAACTGGGTGGCCTTCAAGAAAGGAAGTCTCTTTGAAAAGAATGAGTGGTTTGGAGTATCTCAAAAGCCCTTTGGCTTATAGAGGTAGCCTTCCTGAAAGAATAGATGCAAGGCCACAGGTGACCCTTGTGTCCAAGTGACTGAACATTTTTCCACAATCTTAAATCTTGTGACTTAAAGAATGGAAATAGTTTTTGCCATCTCTAGCTTCATTGAATTTCTGATCCATTTTAGGGAACTCAGATGTCATCTAGCTAGTCCAAGCCCCTCATTTTATAGCTGTGGAAAGGAAATGTTTTAATGTGTTTAAGTCACATATCCAAGATCATAGTATTATTCATTTACACACTGAGAATTTAAACTAAAGTCCTTTTAATTCCAAAGCCAGCAACCTTTTTTTCCTATTACACATCCTGCCTAATGGATAAACTGCAGCCTTTTTGCCTAATTCAATGTATTAAGAGTATTCCAGCTGAAAAAAGGTAGCAAGAGTATAAAGGTCATGGTTGTTTTCAAAATGTTAAACTTGTTTATCATTCTGAAAAGAATTGACAAATGTTCAATTTGTTTATTTATATGTAAAATTGATTTCATCTCTACAGTGTTAGAACATATTAATTTCTATCTCCAGCAGTGTCTTATATATATGGTAGGCATTCAGCAAATGTTTACAGAATAAATAACATCTGAATCACAACAAGATCTTGGATATAGAGATGTAAAAGACCTCTGAGGTTATCTATTCCAACCCTTCCCCCCCACTTTTAAACAATATAATTTCTTTTCAATTAGCAAAAATCCATTTTCTCTCCTCCCTATTAAAAAACAATAACAACCTGTATCAAATATGCATAGAGAAGCAAAAAAAAAAATTCCTGCATTGGTCACATCCGAAAAACATCTTATTTTGCAACCTGAGTCCATCCATCCATCACCCCTTTGTCAGAAGGTGGGTAGCATGCTTCATCATCAGTCCTTAGGGAAACTTGGGTCACTGCATTGAAAGACTTAAAGTCTTTCAATATTGTTTTTCTTCACAATGTTGTATGTGTGTATACACATGAATATACGCACATGTACATATGTGTATGTGTATCTATACAGAGAGAATGAGTTCTGGTTCTTCACACTTCACTATCAGTTCATACAAATCTTCCCAGGCTTTTCTAAAACTGTCCCTTTCATAATTTATTAAGTACCTACTAGGTGTCAGGCACAATACTAAGCAATTTTACAAATATTATCTCATTTTGTCCTCACAACAACCCTGAGAGGTAGGTGGTATTATTCTCATTTTACAGTTGAGAAAACCAAGGCAAACAGAGCATTAAGTAACTTGCCCAAAGTTACAGAGCTAGTTAAGTTTCTGAGGCTGGATTTTAATTCAGGTATTCCTGACTCTAGGCCCAGCACTCTATCTACTATACTACCTAGCTCTTATAATAATATTCCATTGTGAAAACATACCACAATTTGTTCAGCCATTCCCCAATTGATGGGTACCCCCTTAGCTTTAAGTTCTTTGCCATCACAAAAACACAAAAAAGCTTCTAAAAATATTTTTATAAATATGAGATCTTTCCCTTTTTTCTTTGATCTCTTTGAGGTATAGGCCAAGTAAAGATTTTGCCAAGTCAAAGGACATGCATTGATTAGCAAATTTTGAAGCATGGTTCCAAATTACTTTCCAGAACAGCTGGATTAATTCAGAACTCCACTCACTGTTAGTGCCCCTCCTTAGCCCTCCAACATTTGTTTTCCTTTTCTGCCAATCTGAGGGGTATGAATTGCTTTAAATGGCATTTCTTTAATTATTAGTGATTTAGAACATTTTTTCATATGACTTGTATTTCTTCTGGAAACTGCCCTTGTTCAGAATTTGAAACATTTCTTTGTATACTTTAGAGATGTGACCTCTATCAGAGAAAGGTTTGTCACTAGTTATCTTTTTCCTTTTCAATTGTAGCTGTGTTGGCTTTGATTGTGCAAAAACTTTTCGATTTTACATAGTCAAAATTGTCCATTTTATCTTCTGTGATCCTCTCTATCCTTTGTTAAATCAATTGACCTAAAAAGTAACTTCTTCCTTGTGCCTCTGATTTACAGTGTTACTATGTCTAAGGGATACATACATTTGGACGTTTTCTTGGTATACATTGTGAGATGTTAGTCTGTACATAGTTTCTGACAGACTGCTTTCCATTTTTCCCAGCTATTTTTGTCAAATAGTTCTTACTCCAGTAGCTCAGGTCTTTGGGTTTATTAAATACAAGGCTCCTGCTATATGTTGTATACCCAATATGATCAACTAATTGATCTGTTTCTTAACCAGGACTAAATCATCTCGATGATTACTTGTTTATAGTATAGAAACTATCTCACACTGCTAGACCATCCCCTCTTCCTAATTTTTTTCTCTGAAAATTCTTGATTTTTCCTAATGAATTTTGTTATTTTTTTCCTAACTCAATAAGATAATCATTTAGTAGCTTGATTAATGTGACACTGAATAAGTAAATTAGTTCAGGTAGTAGTTAAAATTTCTCTAATCATTTAAGTCTTGCTTTTATTTCCATAAAGAGTTTTGTAGTTGTAGTAAGTTAGTTCCTGTGTACGTCTTGGTAATGGGACTCCCAAGTATTTTAAATATCCTATAGTTATTTTACATGGAATTTCTCTGTCTCCTCCTGTTGATTTTGTTAACACACAGAAATGCTCGTAATTTGTGTGGATTTATTTTTTCTACAGCAATTTGCTGTAATTATTTCAGTTAATTTTAGTTGGTTTGCTGTGGTCTTAAAAATAAGTGAACAATTATGTAATCTGCAAAAAAACAAAAACATGCCAATTAATCACCTCTCCTCTCTTTGTCTATGCTTATTCCCTAAGTTTTTCTTGTTTTACTGCTACAGTTAACATGTCTAGCACTGTATCAAATAGTAGTGGTAAGAATAGACATCCTACTTTACCCCTGATATTTCCTCCCCACTCATTGATGAGGAAACTGAGTTCCATACAGGATACGTAATTTGCCCCAGATTCAAATTCAGGCCCTATGACTATAATTTAATGGCAGTTTCTATTTTAGCATGCTACCTTCTAATGTAATTCATAATGGATTTTTTCTTCCTTCATATCTGCTTTAAAGATTGGACTGGGCATGCTAAAAGTATCCTAGGATGTCAAGACACCTGGGGTCACAATTAAGTAATTATTGCTTTTGATGATCTGTGCACTGGAACTGGAGTCAAGAAGACCTAAGGTAAAAAGTACCATGTAACCACTACAAGACTGTGAAGCCATTGAGTGCAATTCCATATAAAGAGTGGTCAGTCCTTAAAGGGGGCTACTTCTGGCCTCAGATACTTATTAGCTATGTGATTCTGGACAAGTCACTTACCCTCTCTTTGCCTCAACTTCCTCATCAGCAAAATGGGTATAATAATAGCACCTGCCTCCCAGGGTTGTAATACGAGGAGCAAATGAGATTATATTTGTAAAGTGTTTAACACTGTGCCTGGCATATAGTATGTAAATATATAAATGCTATATAAATGTTAGCTATTAGCTGTTCTTATTAAACCATTTTGTTTATTATTTTCCTTATGGGTCAATGGCTGCTCTCATTGAATTAACTTGAAGGTTAGTCTTCCTAAACATGTGCATGGGACTTTTAATGCTTTGTATTATCCTTATTAACAGGGATTATATTTAAAGAGTACCCTTTACGAGAAGCTCAAGAGGACCCTTGTAATCTAGAAAAACAAAAAACAAAACAAAACCAAAAAGACACCCAGGTTCGATCTCTGAAGCACAGACCCCGTCTGGAGGGAAGCTATCCCTGAGCCTGAATGGGGACTATGGAATCCAGGGGGACTATTATTCTGGGCCTCCAAGTGCCAAGGGATCAAGAACAGCTTGTGATGGTAAAAGTGGTTTCCACTGATCCATGGGACAACTAGAGTTAACAGTTCTAGCCATATTTGCCAGCAGTGCTTTGAGACAGTTCTGCTAGTACAGAAGATAAAGCATTTCATTTCGCTTCAGGAACTAGCCATTAGTAAATTTGCAAGTATAATGATAAAATGAACAAATAAAATCCTGCCCAGATCCTTGATGACTGACTCTGGAAACCCCAAAGGGAAAGCAGTTTTAAAAGTACCATGTACCACAGCAAGACTGTGAAACCACTGAGTGCAATCCCACACATCGTCTTCTACCAGGCACCAAAGAACTGTTGGTCTCTCTTTTGGTTGCCAAAATCTTTAATGAGGGCTGCTCTATTCAGGTCCTAACTCCTCTTAATGAGGAGTGCTTCCTGACCATAAAATGGATGACTCAGTAGTGCCAGGAGGGAAAAAAGTGGGTGGTGCTTTCAGAAAACCTGTCCCATGAGTTACTACAGGCATTCCATAATCTATGCCTTATGGTTTAAAAATCAGTCCATGCACAAGAAGGCTGCCTCACCATCACCTCAGGAGGAGCGGGTAAGAAGGGCAGATCCACTAGCAGGGTCGTCCTGAAGTTAGCAACCGGGAACTCAGCAAGCTCCAGCAACAACAGCTGAGACAGGGAGCTAAGCCCATTCTGACCAGAAGTCTCTGTGAAGCAGACTACACAGTTAATCCACCTGCTGCTCATTCATTTTCTCCAGCTTCTCTCCAATTTGGTGCAATTACAATACCAGGCAGTCCACTGGAAGGAGCTGGGGGAGGGATTTTGCAATCTTTCATGACCCAATCACCTTTCTGCCACTCTGCCTAGAATCTCTGAGATTCCATGATCTCCAATCTCATCCACACTTACTAGCCAGGGCTCTTACCCTTCACATGAATCTCCTCCAGACTCCCCCTACTCTTTGTCTAATTACCCAGCCCCACCCTCATTTCCTTTGATTGCTTTCTGCCCTAGAAGTCATCCTTTTTGTAGGGCTTTTTGGATTCCTTTATCAGTAAACAACATTTTTCAAAGCCCATCAGTAAAGTTGTATCATCCCAAGATGAGCCAAGATGACCCTCCTCTCCTAACAGCTGACATCTATTTCTCCCATTCTCCCTCACCTGAATGGGAAAAAAGGGGAGGAGTATCCACCTCCTCCTCTTTATGCAAGCTACCAGGCTATGCCATCAAAAAAGGCAGTCAGCATTAGCCAGTGCCATCATAGGCATATGGCTCACCTGACAGAGAGAACTAAAGCACTGGGGTTAGTTGGAACAGAAGGAATCTAGCATAAGGTAGTTTGGGCAGCCATGGTTCAGGGTCACAAGATCATTGGGATCCAGAGTTTTAAAGAACGAACTTTTTGTGCCATAGACACAGGGCTGAATATCCCCAGAGTAATTAGACTTAAGCCTATAGCCCTGATAAGGGATACATGTGTGTTCATCCTTCGTTGCCAAAAAAGACCATGCCAGCAGAGAAATAATGACTTGACTTGCACTTGACTTTGTTTGGAGTGAGGGAGGGCTGTGCAGGTCACCAGCCTCACTACTCCTCCAGAGCCATCTGAATCCAGTGACCAGATATTCATCAGGATGACTGGAGATGACCCAGGATGAGGCAATTGGGGTTAAGTGACTTGCCCAAGGTCACACAGCTAGTGAGTGTCAAGTGTGTGAGGTGAGATTTGAACTCAGGTCCTCCTGACTCCTGCACTGGTGTTCTATCCACTGCACCACCTAGCTGCCCTGATAAGGGATAAAGTAGTAGCTAGAGTCCCATGAAATTTAGTTTAGTAACTTGGCTTACTGTATAGACGGTGCCACCATGATTGGCCCTGTATTGACAGGGTCAGAAGTCAGTGATTCTCACTGGCCTTACCAGTTGGTCAAAAGATGTTGTAGATGGTGACATAGCCGATCCAGCCTCACCATGACTGGAATTGGAGCTGCACCCAGTGGAGGAGGCCCCAGTGAATAGCACTCTGACAGACTTGCTTGTACTCCGCCTGTGACCCAAGGAAGGTGGGGTGGGCCCAGGGGTGAATGTATGTGCCATGACGTCTAGCCCTGTTACTCTGCTTTAGAAGAAGCCATCTGCCCCAATCCTGATGGCTAGAGTAGAAGATACGTGGTTTCAGGGCAGAAAAGTTTCACCAAAGGCCTTTTAAGGTTTCTTTCAGGGTTTTGTGGAGCATTTACCTAATCACAAATTGTCTCTCTTCCTCTTCCCCACCTCAAGACCTGAATGATGCTAGCTTCCCTGCTAAGCATAAGCTTTCGACAATTGGCATGCAATCACATTGGCCACTTTCTCCAAGTTAAACAGCGCCAGACTCTAGAGATATGGGTAGGAAACACAGACATATGTGTTCTTCCCAAACACACCATGACCCTTTCTTTTGTACTACTGAGGACATTAGCACAGGTTAGCTTCTAGGTGGGGAGTGCATGGAATGACTTGGAGTCAGGAACACCCGAATTTGAATCCTATCTCAGACACTTACTAGTTGTGTGACTCTGGGCAAATCACAACCTCTCTGTGTCTGTCTCCTCATCCGTAAAATGAAGGTAATAACAGCACTTACTTCCCAGGGTTGTTATGAGGATCAAATAAGTTAATGTATATAAATTGTTTTGTGTACCTTAAAGCACTATAAAAATGCTAGCTTCTAGCTATTAATGTATTAGCTATGTACCATTTCTCTAGTATGTGAGGAACTGTATATTTCCTCACTGAACGTCTGTTTTAGGGAACTGTTATGGAGAGGGGACTTAGGGAAAGTTGGGTACATTAGAGCAGAAGCTGAGGGTAAGACTGTAAAGTCTTCAAAAGCAGGAATTCTCTTTTACATACCAGGGTTTGTTCTGCATCACCTGATGAGCCAATAAAAATATAACCTCTGGGGAAAAAACGTGTTATATAGGATGGTTCTGGAGGAGGGAGAGTTAACGGTGATGTTTAAAAAACAAGTTACATTAATAAGATTAGGTTTTTAAGGGAAAGTATTGAATGGGGGAAACATCTATTGAATTTTTCTGATAAGGGTTTGATATCCAAAACACAATGTTATCATATGACATGTATTATTGACTTTATATGTGTACACATGTATGTATATCTGAAAGTCATTCCCCAATAGCTACATAGCCAAAAGACAAAAACAGTTCTCAAAAGAACTGCAAACTATTAACCATATGAAAGGATGCTCCAAGTCTTATTATAAGAGAAACATATCAAAACCCTGAGGTTTCACTTCATGCTCTGCTAACTGGCAAAGATAAATGGAAAGGGAAATAGTAAATGTTGGAGAGATTGTTAGAGGTATGAATCAGTATAACCACTTTGAAAAGCAATTTGGAATTATACAAATAAAGTGACTAAAGGGTGCAGAAATTTCAATACTAGGCTTATATCCCAAAAAAGCCACTGATAAGAAAATTCCCATCCACACCAACATATAGCAACACTTTTTTAAAAGCAAAAACTGGAGAACAAATAGATGTCCATCAGTTGAAGAATGGCCAAATAAATTGTGGTTTATAAATCTAATAAAATATTACTATGCTGTAATAAATGATAAATACCAATCATGAAAAGATCTAAAGAAACTGAAGCAGGTAGAGAAGCAGAGCCAATAAAACTATATACATTATAACAACAATGTAAAGGGAAAGAATAACAACAAAAAATTAGGTGAATGTTGCAAAATAATTAAACAAATAAAAAAAACCACAAGCATGTCACAAAAGAAAATCACAGAAGAAAACATCCTCACCCCATTCCTTTGCAAACATGGGAGGGCCACAACAATGATGCTGTTGTACATCATTTCAGATCCTTTTGATACAACTAACAGTTTTGCTAACGTTTTTCCTTTTAAAATATTATATAGGTCCAAAATAGCTTTAAATCGATGGTCTTGTGATTACACTAGCTAAAATACATCCTTATTCTCTAAATCAATTTTAGCGTTAAAGAATATTTATTATATGGTATAGAAATGTTTTACATGATTGCACATGTATAACCTATATCTGCTTACCATCTCGGAGAGGGGAGGAAGGAAAGGAGAGATAGAATTAGGAACTCAAAATATTTTTTTAAAGTTTAAAAATTGTTTTATTATGTAATTGGGGGAAAATATATATATTTTAATATATCTTTGTTATATATGGGATGGCTATGGTGGGAGAGGGTGAGTTGAAGGGATACTGGAGGAAATTTTAATATTAAAACAAATTTTAAAATAAAAAGTCAAATGTATTAAAGCCATCTTTAAGACTTAAGTAGTTTAGGAAACTAAAGGCTTGAGATTTCTCATGCTCTTAGTACATAAGCCAGAGCACCAACAGTTGCTTGACTCCTTCCTCAGACTTCTGACCAGCAGATCGTGGACAATACTGACACAGAATTATACTCAGCCAAATCAATCATGTATGCTCACTAAGGTTACCCTGTCATGGCTAAATAAGCCTTTGATTAACTGCCTGAGGTCCTACAAATGTCTTTTCTTTCAATCTCAAACCTGAGGTCTGGTGATCAGCCCAGGTCAGGCCTAGCCTACTACAAATAGCCAGACTCAAAATGTAGTCCTTTAAGAATTATGCTCCCTGTCAGCAGGCCATTTTTCATTTTTCCCTCCGTATCCCAGTGCTTAGTACAGTGCTTAAAAGTTTAATAAATAGTTGTTGAACTGAACTGAATTGTATACTAGCATGGAAGAAGCTCTCTGCTGGGGTGTTCTAAAGATGTTTGTTCTGGTATTATTTAAAATATCAGACTTGGATAAAAGGCAGATATAACATTTATCCAAAATAGACAACACAAAGCTGAAGAATCAATACATTATTTAACAAGTTATCCAAAAATTTCCTAATGGGCTTGGACGCTGAGTTCAATCTAAGAGGATGAAATGTAAAATGGAAATACTTGGGCTCAAAAATCAACTTCAACAAGAGAAGCATGGAGTACTTCATATTAAAAAAAAAAATTACACATTTTAGTGGACTGCAAACTTAACAGCCAGCTGTGATGGAGAAGTTGAAATGGCCAGGACTGCACAGGTAATAGTACTGCGGTACTCGGCCCCGGTTAAACTTCATGGTTCAGTCCTGGCTGCAATATTTCAGGAAAGATTTGAAGATTTTGTCCAGAGGCAGGCAGTTGGGAGGTTGAAAGACCTCAAATTCTTACTCATTAAGGGGAACTTTGGATTTTTAGCCTGGAAAACTCTTATCTGACCAGTGGGGGGAGGGGAGAGGATGAATGAGCTAGCATCTTGAAGTATCTAAAAGGTTGTTGCATAGAAAAGGAATTAGGATTGGCTTACTTGATCCCAGAGGGGAGAACTACAATCATTAGAAGTTAAAAGAGAAAAATTTAGGTTTCATATCAGGAAATAGATTGGGTAAGCCATGTTTCTTCTGAGGTAGTCTCAACCAAAAGGGAGTGCTATGAAGTTAGAAGAAAGGGCAGATTCAATGAAGGATTTTTCACAACATTGATCGTATGAAGTCCTGTGATTTTTATATAAATGCATTATCTGCGGAATCCTACATATGTACATTGTTAACCTGAATGCTTACTCAAGGACTTTTAACACCTATAGAAGCCTAAACTCACAAGCTGTATAGTCAAAGGTTCCCATAGGAAATCCTGGGTGGGAGCATAAGGAGTGATTTATAAGAAGCCAAGATTGAACTGTCTGTTTTAAGGCCAGAGCTTGAGATTATGGATGATGTTATACTATCAGGGCTCATCCAGAGCACTTACAGAATGTACATAAATTGTACATAGTACATAGAAGTACATACTGTGAATGTTTGATTCCCTATTAAGTCCAACTATGTCCCCTTTGGGATTTAGAAAAAATTTTTTACTTCAGTTAGCTATGTTTGTGGTTGTTTTTAAATTCTTACTTATTTTTGGAATTTGGTGGAAAGTGCACACTGCTGTGGTCTCCTTATGAAGTGTAAGGTAGGATGTTTAGGAGAGGGCAACAGCTGCACCAAATGAACTGCTTATCAAATGTGGAGCCTTCCGAGGTCCTCAAGAGAAATATCCAGAATAGGATATGCTGAAGTGAAATGACTGAGGCATCCATGTCTTCTTGACCTTAAGTCCTGCACCAAATCCACTACACCACTGGTGTCAAATTCAAGGGACCACTAAACAGACTGCATATTGACTTAGAAGCCATATATTATCTATATTTTGTTCTACTTATTAGAAGTACCCAGTTACTTTTTAATCTGGTTAAGATGGCCATCAGGTGTGTTAGGCAAGCAATGCCCCGTCTGATACCTCTGTACTATACCAAGACAGTTCATTCTGCCAGTCTACATCAGCCCCTGGTGTGATCTACATGTACCAGAAATTTTAAACTAGGAGGAAAGAGTAAAGGACATGAGGAATAAATCTACAGAAATTAAGTTTTAAAGCCTTTGTTTGGTACTTAGGGTATTATGTCTCCTTGAGAGTCATGGACATAAATCAACACCTCATTTGGGATTTTGATATTATCTTGGTGGAGATGAAGAATATCCTTCGCCCAAGTAGCTACTAACCCATGCACACTAATGAATCATGGTATTAGAGATGATTTGGTCAGGCTGTTAACAAAATATAAGTCACAATTTCAGGAACTAGCAGCTGGAGGAACAACCTAGACCCCTTCCTCCACTACTTCTGAGTAATTCTGACTAAAAAAGTCTAAAAGACTTTAGGTTACAGAGAGATTTAACAGAGAATTGAAGGGTTGCCTTTTTAAGGACTATCTTTTGGCTGAGGACCCTGTAGAATAGCAGTGTTCTCCAGTAATTGGTCATGTGGAGGATGCTAAACCCTCACTTCCTCAGCAGCTCAATTACTAAAGACCCAGAAATGTTCTCCCCACCAAAGGCTCACTGTCAAGTTATTCAATATCAGCAATATGGTTTCATCAATGGAAATGACAGGCATAAAGGTGATTGTTGAAGCAATGGATCTGGATAAAATATTTGAGGGAGATGAGAGAAAAGTAGAAGAAAAAACAGCAATAATTGGGAATAGCCAGTTGGTCGAGCATGGTGAGGAAAAGAACATATCAGACATGACCAGACAAAGAATAAAACCAGTGTAGTGTCATGTAGTCAAGTTTCAAGGAGTTGGTCAAGTATCAAATTTCAGCCACTCATGTCATGGGGCATTTCAGTTTAGATTATTTGTCCACATACTCTGTGGGAATTGTCCGTTATTCAAGGATCACTAAACAGCCAGGCTCAGATCAGCGTGGGAGATGATGGTGGGAGGGAAAGCAGAGGAAAGAGCAGTGAGAGACGGGGAGTTTACACATTTATCTCTTTGAAATAAGGGGTTTAGACTAGATTTCTTCTAAAATCCCTTGTAGTTCTACTGAAGACACTCCAAGGCGATACAAAACAAAGGCTCATTGTTTTGTCCCTAGGTAGCCCTGTCCAACCTTCCAAAGCAATGGCTTGGTCCCCAAATCTTCTACTAGCTTACAATAGACTCCAAGTTCCTGCTTATGTTGTTACCCCATCTGGAAGATCTCCTGTCTATATAAATACCACCCTACCTTCAAGATTCACCTCAAATCCCAGTTCCAACATGAAAACTTTCCCCAAATAATTCAACCAGCATTAATTGCTCCATTTTCTGACCTCCAGCATTTTTATTCTGTACCATTCAATTTACTATTTAACTATACACAATTATTTTTTCCTTCCCTTCTAAACAAGGATGTCTTCTACCTATTTCTATCCCTCATAGAGCCTAGCAAAGTGCTGTATACGTATCACACATTTGAATGACTTAGTGTCCAAATGTCCAATTATAGTTATTCATCAAAGCAAAGTATATTAGCTATGAAGTCAGCATTCAGAGTAACAGCTAGACCAGAAACTGTTCACCAAAATCTATCTGAATTATCAACCTGTCTTCTTCAACTTTGGTCCCTACCGCTGCAAAATACTCCCATCAACTGAAACTTCTGAACTGAGCAGCCAAGCCAAAACCCACCTAGAAGTGCTTTTAAAATTTCTTGGCCTCAAGCAAACCCAGCTCCAACCCTTTTTTATCTAAAAGGTTTTTAGTCACTCTCCTACCATTATTCCATTAAGCGTACTGGTGAGCAAGGACTAAGTCAAGAAGAGGGATGTAGTAGAATGTGCACAAAAATGCGTGTAAATTCATATTAATACTGTCAAATACCTGTCAGAGGATTGTGATAAACACGTGCACAACGTAGCGTGGTTTAGTAGAAAGAACACCTCAATTTGGAGTCACAGAGTAGGACCAAAATTCAATCTTTGAATGATGGTCTTGGACTGAATAACTCCTAAGGTTCCCTTCCAGTTCCTGATGACAAAAAAGCCAAAATTTGAGATCTAGAAGTTTAGCTGGGCTCATAGCTAATGCTTAAATTCTTGACAGTCCAACTCTACCCTAAATTCCCTCATTCCCTAGAGCAACTGTTCCCAATTGTCTCTTAACTCTTGTTGCCCATCAAGTGACTTTCTCCCATGCATAAAGACTGAGGCCATGTAACACCATCAGGATCACTCCTCTCCAGTTTTCCACATTCTCAGCATTGACCTGCCTTTTTCCCTCATTTCTTCCATAAATTATTTATTAAAATCTGCATTATCCTCAACCTGATAGGCTAGAAATACTTTGCAAAACTTTAATGGAAATGCATTATCATTCTCTTCTGCCTCTTCCAAGACTTAATCCATCAATCAACCAGATCTTCATTTGGCTCCTCATTCTCCAATGACTCCTTCCAACCTGCCTATTATCACCACCATAATTATTCTTCTCTAATATTAAAACTTAAAAAAAGCCTTCCTAGATCTACTTTCACCCATTTTACATTCCATTTTATTCAAAATACACCCTCTTGCTCAGACCCTCCCAGTTTGTTTTCCAAAAGCAATACCTTACTGAAACTCAGATCCCAATGGCTAACAATTTTTTTTTTGTCATGGACTCCTTTGGCAGTCTGAAGATGAAGCCCATAGACCCATTCTCAAAATGTTGTTTTTAAATGTATAAAGTAAAATACACAGAATTACAAAGGAAACTAATTAAAATTTTTTGAAGTCACAGATCCTACTTGGTTTTTCTTAACCACCCATCTCCTATATCCTTTCTGACCTATTATGTGGGTGTTCTAAGTGCCTGTCCATGGACCCCTTTTTCTTCTCTCTATACGTTCCTAGTAATCTTATACTGATGTTTCAATAATCATCTCTATGCAGGTTACCTTCAAATCTCTAATTCTACTTCTGATCTCTTGAGTTTTAGATACATATCTTACAAGGTACTTACTAGTACCTCAAACTCACAACATATTGAAAACAGCCTATTACTCTTTCCCCCTAAACCTGTTCCTCTTCTTGCTTATTTTTATCTGTAGCAGCCCTATTCATGCAGCCTCTAATGCTCAGAACCTTACTTTTTTTCCTCCTCTCCCTTATCTTTCATGTTTAATTAATCAGTTACAAAGTCTTACTAATTCTATCTCTTAAACAACTCTCAAATTCATTCCCTATGTTCACAGTCATCTTCATAGGCCCGTACCACACCCACCAAGACTATTTCCCACCCTAACCCACCATTCACCGTTCTGCTAAAATAATTTCTTGTGCATAACCTGACCATATCAAGCCTTTAGTGGCTCTCTAATGCCAAATAAAGGTCAATTTGATTGCCTGACATTTAAGACCCTCTGCAACCTGGCAGTATCCTATTTTTCCAGCCTTCTTTGCCTCCCACTTATGCCTTTACTAATGCTATTTCTATGCAGACTTTCAAACCCAACTCAAATGCCATCTTCCCTTGATGACTTTGGCAACCCCCATTTTCACCTCTTATGGGTCCTTTTCCCCTGAGCCCCAACATAGCATTTTGTTTTACCAAGAGCAAGCACACAGCATAGTAGATCAACTTGAAATTTTCCCTTTGATCCTAGCTGTGTGATTTACAGGCAAAACACTTAAATCTTTCTCAACCTATTTCTGTTAAATGAGAGTAATTTACTTCAGAGGGTTGTTAATGAAGCTGAGCTCACATTAAGCACTTTGCAAACATCCAAGTGCAATATGTCAGCAATTTGGCAACTTCCTCACAGATTTTAGTTATGTGGTTTTCTCTCCCACAAGGCTAAGTTCCAGAGCTAGGGCTATCTCAGCTAACCTTGATCATCTCCCCCAGTGCATGCACAATGCTCCATGCATACACAAAAAACAGATGACTGGTGCTGGGATTCTGAAAAGGAATGGAGAAATGAAGGACAATGAGTATGGTCAAACTGGGTAGGTTTTTAAAAGGTCAAATCCACAACCACAGATAGCTAACGTTTCCTGTTTATTTGGGGGATGGGCAGAAAAGAAATCCTTGACTCCTCAACAAAAATGTATTCATATTCACTCAATTACAATGAAACATTTGTTTCAACAGACTGAAAAAGTGAAACAGCATTTCGTTTGTACTGGGGGGGAAATAAGGATTAAGAAAACAATCTCATGAGCTTGGAAAACCCTCCTGGCCCAAGAAAAAGAACTGCTGCAGTATTTCCCCAAAAGGAGAAATGAGACCCAAACCTTTTCCTCTCTGAATGGTGATAACCATATTCCTCGGGACCCACATTACCCTCCCCCATTTCCTTCAGTGGTATGGTAGGAAATCCCTTTAGTAAGTATTAGAAAAGCTAGCTTTTGAGACACAGTCTATATTTTCCCTAACAATATCAATATCCTCACCTCTACAATCTTGTCTACTTGCCAAAAATGAGGTCATGAAATCTCTCAATTACTTTCTTCCCAAAAAGTTCCTCTGGTGTATATTTATACATATATAATGGTGAGTGGCAAACTCCTTTCCAAGAAATATCAGGACAAGAGTCCCTTTCTATGCTTAGCATTCAATCAATTATTCTTTGGGGAGTTTTATTTTCATAACTGAAACCAGTCCTGGAGAAAGCTACCTAGGATTGCTGGCCCTTCTTCAAAGGCCTTGATGGAACAAAGGTTGGAGTGTCTTGCCCAATACACTTCATTTTACGATGGCAGAATTCCAATTAAGAGGAAACTTTCCACATTTTTCATGTTCATAGAATAATCCTCAGGATGGAGTCTGTCAGACTCTAAGAACAAACTCTAACCAAACATTTTCTTGCATTAAATGTATTTACTGGGGCAGCAGACTCTCACTCTCTCATGTGGATGGATTCTCTGATATTTAATGCAGCAACTCTGATGGAACCTTTGCCCATAGTCATCACATTCAAAGACTTCTCTCCAGTGTGGATTCTCTGATGACGAACAAGAGCTGAGCTATACCTGAAGGCTTTCCCACACTCACTACATTCATAGGGATTCTCCCCTGTATGAATTCTCTGATGCTGAATAAGACCTGAGCTATAGGTGAATCTTCCACCACATTCCCTACATTCATAGGGTTTCTCTCCTGTGTGGATTCTCTGATGCTGATAAAGATGTGAACTCTGACTAAAGGCTTTTCCACATTCATTACATTCATAGGGCTTCTCTCCAGTATGAATTCTTTGATGATGAATAAGGGTTGAGCTCCGACTGAATGCTTTCCCACATTCATTACATTCATAAGGTTTTTCCCCAGTATGTATTCTCTGATGATGAGTAAGGGTTGAACTCCAACTAAAAGTTTTCCCACACTCATTACATTCATAGGGCTTTTCTCCAGTATGGATTCTCCTATGTAGAATAAGAGCAGAGCTACAACTGAAGGTTTTCCCACAGTCATTACATTCATAAGGTTTCTCTCCAGTGTGAATTCTCTGATGCTGAATAAGGTGTGAGCTCTGACTGAAGGCTTTCCCACACTCATTACATTCATAAGGCTTCTCCCCTGTGTGGATTCTCTGATGTTGAATGAGGTCTGAAGTTCGATTAAAGCTTTTGCCACACTCATCACACTTATGGGGTTTATCTCCCACAGAACCTCTTTGATGTAAAACAAGGTTTGAATTAAGACTGAAACTATTCCCAAATTCTTTGTACTGCTGGACTCTCTCACCTGTGGGGCTTTTCTGATCCTCAACTATTACTTGTCTAAGATCTCCCATCTTTCTCCTCAGTCTTTCCTCCATGGAGTTTCCCAGCTGCCTCTCTAAATTGCCTTCCCATTCACAGGCTTCTCCAAATTTGAGACTTGAAGGAACATCCTTCTGGAATCTTCCCAGTATCACCCCATGTGATTCTGCAGCTTCAGAAATTTCTTGATCATTCCTGGTTCTGGTCTCACCATCTGACACAATAAACAAGAAAACATTCTTTTTAGTCAAAAGAACAGAAACTAAAAAAGAAAAGGAAAAAAATCAGGTGTCATTAATGTATCCAGGATAAGGAACATACAGCTATTATGTGCCTGTCAAAAGAGGTTTCACAGAAGAGCTGGGAAAATAGGACAAAACAGAGATATGGATTTTCTGGTTAAGGAAAATAAGGAAGGTGAAGATCACCAAAGTCCAGAAGTATTCATGTTAGCACTCAAAGCCAAGCAAGGAGATGGAACTGAACAGGCAATGGGCTATAGCAGTGAAAGAAACTATTAGGTAGAGAAGTCAATGGACAAATAGGCAAGCTGGAAAAAAGTAAAAGATGAAGAAGAACCTATCAAGTAAAATGTGGGAATAAGCCAGTAGAGCAATCAAAGGGAACACATAATTATGGGAGGTTGTGATTGGAAAAGCTGTCACAGAGTCCTAGAGACAAAGAAGTTGATAAGCAGAAGTGGGGAAACTATACCAAAGAAGATGAGGCTCTACTGCTTCCTGCAGAACCCAGTCATTGGTTTGCTTACAATTAGTTACCCCACATATACAAAACAAAGGAGTTGCAAAAGATAGTTAGGTCCACTACTACTGCATGTGAGGACCCATGCTTATATGGGCACATTAATCCTGTCAGGGTAGAAAAACCTCAGTGTTTACATTCTGTATTTTTTTTTTACCACGAGATTTTTATAGAAAGTTCAAAGCAAAGGAGACAACTATGAATGAGCTAAATAATTAGCATTTTAAGCCTGCAAATCATTTAAAGATTAAAAATGTGGGTGACTGTGTGTCCCTTACTTACCGATACAAGAGGCACTTTGGAGTCCCTGGCTTTCAGCTCCCTTCAAATCCAGGACCCAAGGCTCTTCTTCTCCATCCAGGTGTGAGATTATCTCAGGATTTGGGAATGGAAAGCCTGCCCATAAGGAAAGAAATTTGACAGAAAAGTTTGTGCTGCTCAAACTGAGCTGTCCCAGGACTCAATCCTATTCCCATTATCTACAGAGAGCAGAGGGAGAAAAAAGTAATATAGTGGGTGGACTAAAAAAAAATATGCTCTCAAAAGCAAGTTGAGGTAAGGTTAAGTTCATAATCTGTTCCTACAAGGGTAAGTTTATGTTCCCTCTATTAGGAAATGTTTAAGTACAGACAATTATATTAGAGCCAGAACAAGGTGACATAGGTCTCCTAAAGGTAACCTTACATATGAGGAGGCAAGAAACTAGCTAGAACCCAACAATGTTCTCATGTACATAGCAGAAGAGCCAGTCAGCATATTTTCACATGAAAAGGGTTCACCCTTCTCCATTTTAATGGACTTCAATGTTTAACTTTCCTGGGAGGACCCAAGGATGAAAGATTAGGACTGGTACTAAATCAATCCTATGCTTAATGTTTCCACCGACTGGACAGCTACATTTTTCCCCCAGGGAGATATTTCCTACCTAGTGAAAACACATTCCCATAATTCTCCAACATCACATCCCTGTAGAGGTCCCTCTGAGCAGGGTCCAGACGTTTCCATTCCTTCCGAATGAAGTATACAGCTACATCCTCAAATGTCACCAGTTCCTGTAAAAACATGTTTCTCTATGTAATTCTAAGGATATGGGATAAAGCTGTAAGCATTAGGAAGTGAAATATTGGGTAAAGAGTTCCATGTAGGGTGATGATGTGACTTGAGTATTAATGAAGTAACACCAGAAGAGAGTAAGGAAACAGCAAATACAGAGTTCCTTCACCCAACAAGAAAGCACTGCATACCTGGGAACAGAAATGGGGATCAGGAACCAAAATAGGATGTAACTTGGTAGGAAATTTTCGTTAAGAAGAGACAATGTCACCTTTAGATAAGAGTGGGACAGATGAAACCACAGCTTACCTGGGACTTGGCTTTTAGAAGTGCAGCTGCCAACATCTGGTCTCCCAGGTTACCTTTATCGTGAGAAGCAGAAACTTTGGGAGAAGGTGGAGCTGAGGGGGGAAAAAAGAAGTAATAAATAAGTTTATCTTTGCCCTGCCACTCCCCCAACCTAAATAAAAGAAATTCAATGGCACCCAGGAAGACTTTCTACCCACATACATCACTTGTGGTGAATTTTAAATTCTCAACTAGCTTTTGTCAAGTACATATAGTACTTGTAGAGCCACACATCTCTCAGAGCATTTGTCCTTAAAAACTTAATTTCTAAAACTTCTGTCCTTCAACTAGCCTCATAAAATCATTTCCACTCAATACTATCATTAGTGTTCCTTAAACTGCATGTCCTATTGCCAAGCAAACTCCACTGAGATGCACATCTTACTTCTGTTAGCCTTTCACTCTGCTTCTTAAACACAAGGAGTAAAGCAATCATTTTTCGTACATCTCAAGACGTAAAGAAATTCTGCTTTGACTTAGATCCTTGCAGTGACCGTTTCCTGCACTATTTCTTACGCAGATTAGCTGCAAAGTCCAAAGAGAAAGTCCTTGGATATGAACTTTTCAACAGGCCATCTGGACCATCTCACTTTTCTTCTATTCTCTCCCCAGCCTATCCTCTCTTAGGGAAACCAGTTCAATGCTCCCTTAGGGTTGTCTCATCCTATTTCTGTCCTATCGTAAGCACTGCCAAATACTCTGGTCATCCCACTCACCCGTCTCTCCTCCATTCCTAATCAGTCTAAAAGGAAAGCTAACAACTTCAACTAGCCCAGGCAGGGCTGAGTATATAAAACTCTCTTCCCCCAGAGAGTATATAATTAAATGGAAATATTTTTTATTTATGTGCTCAATTCATGATTTTTACTGAATAACTTCTATGTGCATATGTGTACCAATGAGTTAGACTATAAACATATACATATACACAGGCACTTACTATGATTTTGTACAGTGCATCCTAACGATGAGTGAGAAAACAAGAAATGCCACCCACTATGGGTGAAATAATACCACACCAATTCAAAATGAAAACTGAGTTTTCACAGTCTATATGGGAGGCAAAAATCAATATAATATACTTGTGGCAACCAATTATTTCCACCTCTTGTGTGTAAACTAAGAAATAATCCCAAGTCACACATTTCAGAATTCCAAGTCTTTAAAAGCACAGGCTTCTGTTGAAATGGAGTCAGCAAGATGACATAAGGGGCAGGACTTAGTAGGACTAATGATTCTCCTTTGTCTCTAGCCTGCTAATTTTAACTAATCCAGACAGAAAAGACCAGGATTTCATAGAAAGAATGTCCTCAGTAGAGAATTCTAATTCTCAATTAAAATAATACTTGCTGCTGAGACCTTCTCGATGCCCATGCTTGGCCACTGACCCTTTTATTCTGCACTGCCATCATTCTCTATCTCACCACACTGGATGAAGTTTTCTATCTCTCATAGGAATCTATGCTCCTCACCATTCTCAAGCAGGAGCTGAGGTTCCTGAGACACACAATCAGCTTGTGTTTCCATGGGATGTTCTGGAACTCCTGTCTTCTATCAGAGTACAAAACACAAGGAATGTGTCTTTAGTAACACTGGGAAAACACAATGGGAAAAAAAGTTTAAGGGAAGACAACCACAGGAAATGCATCCAGAATACTTTGTTTATAGAATACTTTACAAATACAATTATATTCACATCTCAGTTCAGCACAATTTGACAAAGGTAGGTATTACTTATTTTGCAAAAAAGAAGACTGAGGCTCAGAGACATTAAGTTATTGAGTAAAGTCACACAATAAGCAAGTTACAGAGCAAGGACTCAAACTCAGCCAGGTCTACTAGCAGAATATCACGTTCAGTTTTAGATGTCACAATCTCCAAGACACTGATAAACTGCAGTGCATCCACAGGAAGGCAAAAAGGATGGGGAAGAGCTTAAAAATGATGCCACATGATGATTAGCTGAAGGAAACAGAATGTTTAGCCTGGAGAAAACTTAAAGAGGAATGGACATATAGCTGTCTTCAGCTACTTGAAGGCTGTCACAAAAAAAAAAGGGAATAGACCCTGTTCAAAGCCCAGAGGTCAAAACTAGGAGCAATGAGTAGACACTGCAGAGGGGTAATTTTTTTAGATCTGATGTATGGTAAAACTTTCTACAAATTAGAGCTTTTCAAAAGTGAGACAGTTCCTTCAAGAGAGCTGACTGAAGGAAGGTCTTCAAGAAAAGGCTGGACGATCACTCTTTTGTTACGCTGTAGAGGGCATTCTTGTTCAGGTACACACAAGGCTAAAGTGTCTCTCAAGTTTCTTCTAAATTTGAGACAGTGTGAGTCTTCTAATTCAATGCTATTTTCACTATATCAACAATACCAGGAAAAGGGCAACTGTAACAAGACTAGTGTTTTCAGATGAAATTATCTAAAGTAAAAAGGAAATCCAGGACAAAGTTACCAAGTCATCTATGATTTAATATGCAAAGCTAGTATTTGCATATCAAATCAGGTCACCTAACTCCTCAGAGGTCAGAGACCCCAAATGATATACTGAGCTGATTTTAATAACAGAAAAGAGGAATAAAAAATGACAGAATCTTGTTCTGAATATAAATCAACTGGATAAAGCAGATCACCTGACTAGTTAGCTTCTCCCAGCTCTTCTTAATCCTACCCAGAAGTCCTTTCCTTACAGGTGATGGTGCCTTTTGTAACCAGAAAGCATACTAGGAAAGACAAACTTATGGTCAATAGTTAGCAATCACCCTTCTCTCCCCCTCCCCCCAATCTTTCTTAGAGGATTCCATTTACTCAACTTTGACTCTAACTCAAGAAAAAAAAGGAGTTTATCCACTAAGACTGGAAAAAGGAACTTAACCTCTGGCTAACCTTTCTCCAGCTACCAGAAAAGGGAACTTAGCCTCTGATCAACCCCCCCTTTCTGCTACAAAGGAAAACAGCTTTTAAAAAGAGTAATCCTATGATTATTTTATTATGTCATTTTAAATTATCTGCTACTAAATGATAAAGTCTTCTCAATCTATCTATTCACTAAATCTATAGATAACTGGGACTTAAGTAACTATGTCAATCTGTCTTAGCTGTAGGGCTAGCTTTTCCTAAAGAAAGGAATTTAATCCTATAATCAAACTAAAAATAAATCAAAGTAATCAATACTAACTGATTTCCTTTTCATTTCCAAGTCCCAAGAGGACCTGTGTGTCTCAAATCACTCCCACTGAAAATATTATTTATGAATAAAAAATCATAAACAACCCAATGCACAAATACTATAATACTATTAAAAATAAATGCCTATGTACATATGAAAATGTTTATATAGAATTAAGTTTAAAAAATGAGTACACATTTAATATACATTAGTGATGTCAATTGTTTAAATTCATCAAGATTTTTTCCCCCCATGAAGTTATTTTAGGTTATAACTTTAAAAACAACACCACTTTTCTAGGTTACACAAGAATTATAACCCTTCTAGATTTAGAATTAAACTCTTCCTCTTTTCTCACTCTATGAACTATCACCCCTGGTCCAAGGGCTAGAGAACCTTCCTTTAAGTTCATCTTTGGGTTCAAACCACTTTTTATAAGCCATTCATAATCACACTACATGTGACAGGATCTTTTCAGATTCTGTGGGCAGCAGCATCTGCCTTTTCTTCTGAGGCAAAGTTTTCTGAGAGTTTTTGGCTGTTCAGGGAGCAGTCTTCCTTTAACCCTCCTCCTTCCTCCGCTGTAAATTTCTCCGGGTCACAGTATTAGCTAATGCTAATAAAATGTGTTGGAGACAGCTGTAATGGGGAAGATTATTCAGAATTGTCACATCAGAAAAGATGTGACTCTATATTGTTCTAGCTTTATCATTCCTATTACTTTCTTTCCTAGTTGCTACTAAAAGCTTTGTCAGAATAAAGCTTCTATCTCCAGGTGGAAGCTCTAGATCTAGATCTGAACGGTAGTCAAACACCGAAGGGGACTATCCCTTGATGCTTTTTGACACAATTCAGATTGACTGACTTTTGCCCTTATGCGCGCAAGAGATTTCTCTTTTAGCCGTAATACCAAGGAGTGAAGTTAAGACTTAATTGTGACCGAGACCTAAAGCAGGTTTGGCATCCATCTCAGTAAAAATACCAAAAACAATGAAAACTGGTTTCTGTCCTCTTCCTTTTAAAGCAGAAACAACTTTTTACCTCAACATAGCATTGAGAGGAGGGAAAATACTCAGGAGATGGTTTGGTGTCCACAGAGATCCTTATAATATCCCAATTCAGACACATACCTAGAAATAATAGCTCACGTTGATGAAGTTCTCTAAGGTCTGCAAAGTGTAAAGATCTCACAATCTCCTGAAGTAGGCACTATTATTATAGTATAAGTAATAAGTATTATTATAGTCATTTTACAGATAAGGAAACTAGGTTTCTAAGAGGCCCAAAACCACACAGCTAGAAAATCTGAGGCAGATTTCAAGTCTTTATTTTCTTGACTTAAGTTTGGTACTCTACCCATTATGTTATTCTGCTTATCAAGTACTAGTGATAGGGACATGCTAAGGAGCTCTTCCCACCATAAAAAGCTGATGAACTCTAGGCTCCAGTCAGGCCCAGAAGAGAACTCAGGTGAACAAAACTTCTCATCTTTGTCTCCTGTCTAGGGAGACATTCTTTCTTAGCCTGCAGCCACCTACCTTCTCACTATTCATTTCTACTACTTCTAAAACTACTTCAGCATGAAAGATGCCAAATCCATTCAGGAGAAGGGTCTGTGATAAAAGGAAATGAGGAACTGAGACAGAAACTTGACTAAGCAGAGCAAAAACAATCACTTCCACCTGACAGTCCCCAAAAGATAAAGAATAAGGCCCAGATGAACTCCTTGTTACAAAGAAAACAAAGGTGGAAGTTAAAAGACATTCTTCAGAATAAGTCCCCAGGGTTTGGCACAATCAACACTTTCCAACGGAAGTGAAAGTCTGCATTGCATCCCAACAGCTGGGGACCTATGCTCTATCTCAAAGAATCCTCATGGGGGATGGGAGAATCTCCCCAATGCACTTACCAATCTCACTCCTTGAAAACAAGAATTGCAGCCAGTAGCAAGAACAGCACACAAAGACACCCTTCCCCTCAAGAGATACGAGGGGGCCAAAACATCAGCCATCCTAAATTCAAAACCCAGTCTTTGACCTGAGAAATGTTTGTTCTGTTTGATGCATATGCTGTGTGAGAACAAACAGAATTTAAAAATTTCATTTTTAACCGGTGAGCCATTTATTGTAATCTAAGACATCAACTAATTTTTGTTATTTTGGGAAAATGGGTATTTTCAACTAAGAAGAATCATTAGGCATCCATTAATTGAATTAGGGATTCGTTTTTGTGTGGGGTTGAGGAAAATTTTGGTACAAAGACTGCTACAGGAGGGTAAGTGTCCATCTTTGTTACAAAGAAATTCAATTCAACATTTATTAATCACCTATTCTATACACTGTACTAGGTGCAGTGGCTATTTCAAAACAAAACAAAACCAAAAAACAGCCCATGCCCTCAAAAGAGCTTATATTCCTTGGGGGGAGGGGGCAGAGGCGGAAGAAATACAACATAGATACAGTTACATAAAAGGAGGGGAAGGTAAAGGAGGAATAGGCATTTATAGCAACTACTATGTTTCTAGCACTGTGTCAAGACTACAAATATTTTAATGAATGATTTTATAAGAAGAAACTTATGTAACAAGCTTCACGTAGGACGTAGTACTTGACTTAAAAGCTTTGAAGGAAGGCTAGGATTCCAAACCAGTGAGCCACGGAATGGCAAATTCAGGAATCACTTTTACTGTGTTCCTATGTAAAGTTACATTCAGGTTTTTCATCCAATAGTTTAAAGAGACCTATTTTGCCTAACTGCTTTATAACCTCCCCCTCCAGGTTCTACATTTATAAAATGAAGTTGGACTAGACAATCTCAAAGGTTCCTTTCTAGCAATTATTCTTGTTTTGATCACGGTTACGTTCTGTAGTCTCAAGTAGTTTATGGTAAAATGAAATATTTTCCTAAGTTATGATAACGTGTAAAAGTAGAAAGAAGTAGGGCGTCCCGTGCTAGAATCCTGGCGGTGACCTTGGTCAAGTCAGGTAACCTCTCAAGCTTCAGTTTCTATATTATCATCCATAATCTCCGTTATTCTTCCAGACCGGAATAATAATACTTACTTAACTTACCTCCCGCGGGGCCTTTGTGAAGAAAATGCTTTATAAATCTTAAAAATGACTTACGGTCACTACCAGTATTGGGAGCGGCCAAGAGGCTGCAACGCTCTTAGAGGTGCTAAATACCCCAGCGGGTTGGATTTTTTTTTTCCCTGCCTGGCATAATCTGAAAAGAGCCCCGAAGAAGTCACTGTGAAGGTTCACCCCACAAAGCCCCCACCCTGACCCTTCTGCCACAGCCCCACGCCGCACAGGAAGGACACAGGGCTCACCAAGGGTGGGGGAGGGGGAACGGGAACAGAAAAATAGAGCGAAACAGGGGAAGGGAGGAAGAGAAAAGAGGAGGGGAGTGGGAGGGAAGAGGAGAGAGAAACGGGAGGGAAGTGGGGAGAGGAGAACGGGGAGGGAAAGGGGAGTGGAGAAGAAAACATGGAAGGAGGAGAGGGGAGGGAAACGGGAGAGGTTTCTGGAGATTGGGGGAGGGGGAAAGGGGAGAACGGGGAACGAGAGATGGGGAAGCGGACGGAGAGGCACCCCCAGGGCCGGTTTGGGAGACCCCGTGTGGCCGTCAAAGCCGAGACCCTTCCTTCCCCCCGGCCCGCACCCCCCGGGCCTTCGAGGCCCTCGGCGCTCGGCCCCCGGCCCGCTCACCCCGAGCCCGGAGCAGTCCAGGGAGAAGAGAGGAGGACCCAGCCGTAGGCGGCGGGGACGAGAGGCAAGAGGACCGGGAAACAGGCAGGACCTTTCGAACTCCAGCCACGCACGCCAGAAGGACAGAACAATGGCCGGAAGCTCTCTCCCAATTCCCTTCCGGGTGTCGCTTCGCGACCACTCTAGGAAATCCGGAAGTCTCCTCCTCGGTGCTCCGGCGCGCCGCTGAGCTGCGAGGAGGAGGAGTGCCGGGCGGGCGCCTTCCCGCGCTGCGGCGCCCCCCCCCCCTCCCCCCCAGCGCTGCGACACCGCCCCCCCCCGCGCGGCCTCGGACCTGGACACCCACAGAGCCGTCTCCTCCATCCCCGCCTGGCCCGACGCCGCGAAGCCGCTTCCCCAGCCCGGCATCCACGGACCGACTGGGCACTGGTCCTTTTGTACCGCTCATCTGGAGCCGATTCTGGCTCCAGAGTTCTTATGAGTTCTCCGTCAACCCTCCCTGTTACTGCCGAGGGCTGTCCCTCAGACTCCCAACCCAGGAATCCCCCTGATTTCCTCCCTCTCCCATCCCCCTCCTCCCGTTAGATCCAAGCTGTGGCCAAGGCTTGTCAGTTTCACCTTTGCTGCCTCTTTGGAAGCACCCCCTTCACCCCTCTGACACGGGCTCCACACCGTGCAGGCCCTCATCATCTCCTACCTGGGTTATTGCAGGGGGGTCGGCCTGCCTGGAATCTTTCCCCACTCCAGTCCATCCTCCATGCAGGATTTTCCTAAAGAGAAGATTTGATCTTGTCACTCCTCCCTACTCAATAAACTCCAGCGGCTTCCTTTTCCCTCCGGGATTAAATATAAAATCTTCTGTTTGCCTTATAAAACTTCATAACCAGGCCCCTCCTACTTTTCTAGTCTTTTTTTTTGGGGGGGGGGGATAATGTGAATTTGATTTCTTTTTTATTTTTATTTCTTTATTAATTTATTTGTTTTCAGTTTTCTACAATCTCTTCCATAAGTCTTAGATTTTCTTCCCCTCCCTCTCTCCTCCCATCCCCAGATGACATGCAATCTTATATGAATAATACACATACACTCTTATTAAACACATTTTCCCATTGGTCATGTTGCATAGAAGAATTAAAATGAATGGGAGAAACCATGAGAAATACCATAACAAAGCAAAACATAACACAAGAGAAAATATTCTGCTTCATTCTACCATCCGATTCCATAGCTCTTTCTCTGGATGTGTAAGGCATTTTGTTTCAAGAGTCCATTGAGAATGTTTTAGGTTCTTGCATTGCTATGAAGGGCTAAGTCTACCAGAAAAATTCCTCGCACACTGTGGTTGTTACTGTGTACAATATTCTCCTGGTTCTGCTCCTTTCATTCAACATCAGTTCATACAAGTCTTTCCAGGCCTCTCTGAAGTCTTCCTGTTCATCATTTCTTATAGCACAATAGTATTCCATTACATTCATATACCACAATTTATTCAGCCATTCCTCAATTGATGAGCATCTCCTTGATTTCCAGTTTTTGGCCACCACAAAGAGTGCTGCTATAAATATTTTTGTACATGTGGGACCCTTTTCTATTTTTATGATCTCTTGGGGATACAGTCCTAAAAGCAGTTTTGCTGGGTCATAGGGTATGCACATTTTTGTAGTCCTTTGGGCGTAGTTCCAAATTGATCTTCAGAATGGTTGGATCAGCTCACAGCTCCAGTGAATTAGTGTTCCAACTCTCCCACATCTTCTCCAACATTTATCATCTTCCTGTTTTTCATATTAGCCAATCTAATAATGTGATGTGGTATCTCAGAGTTGTTTTGATTTGCATCTCATCAATAGTGATTTAGAGCATTTTTTCATATATCTTTTTTCATAGATAGCTTTAATTTCTTCTTCTGAAAGCTGCATGTTCATATCCTCTGACTACTTATCAATTGGGGAATGACTTGTATTCTTATAAATTTATTCAGTTCTCTATATATTTTAGAAATGAGGCCTTTATCACAGACACTATTTGTAAAAATTCTTTCCCAGTTTTCTGCTTCCCTCCTAATCTTGTTTTGCATTGGGTTTGTGCAAAAACTTTTCAATTTAATGTAATTAAAATTAGCCATTTTGCACTTCAATGTTCTCTATCTCTTGTTTGGTCATAAATTTCTCCATTCTCAATAAACCTGACAAATACTCTATTCCTTGCTCCCCTAATTTGTTTATAGTATCAAATCTTTATACCTAGATCATGTATGCATTTGGAGTTTATTCTTGTGTACAGTGTCAGGCATTGGTCTATGCCCAGTTTCTGCCATGCTGTTATCCAGTTTTCCCAGCAGTTTTTGTTAAACAGTGAGTTCTTATCCCAGAAGCTGGGGTCCTTGGGTTTATCAAAAGTAGATTTCTATATTAATTGACTATTGTGTCTTGAGTACCTAACCTATTCTACTGGTCTTCTGTTTCTTAGCCAGTACCAAGTGGTTTTGATGATTGCTGCCTTTCTGATCTTCTTATACCTTATTCCCCTCCACTTAGTCTGTGATCCAGTAATATTGACTTTCTTGTTGTTCTTTGCACAGGACATTCTGTCTTCCAGCTCTCTCCTACACCTTCATTTCTTCCTCCCTGCTATTTCATTTGATAGTCTTTTTGGCTCTCACAGACTCAATTTCGATGCTGATGATTCTTCAGGCCACTTATCTAGCCCTAACCTCCAGACTTGCATCTTCACCTGCCTATTGGAATTTCAACCTATGTATCCATCTTAAACTCAAAATATCCAAAACTGAAGTCATTATCTTTCCCCTCAAAAAAACAACTCTTTCCTTTCAAAATTTCTTAAAGCATGACCATGCTATGACCTAAGCTCAGAATCTAAATCTTATCTTTAACTCCGTACTCTCACCCAATCAGTAACCAAGTCCTGCCTATTTTACTGCTTAAACATCCCATTCTCTCCTCTGATCCTGCCACCACCTTGGTACATTGCTATAGTCTTTTGGTTGTTCTTTCTGCTTTGTCTCTCTCAAATTAAGTCTATCCAACACTCACCTATCAAATTAATCTTGCTAAAGGGTAGATTTGATCATGTCATCTCCCTATTGAATAAGCTTCAGTGACCCCTTATTACCTTAAAGCTCAAAGATAAATTCCTCTGGCGTTGAACAACTTTCATAGCCAGTCTTCTCCCACTTTACAATTTCTCATTTACTCTGTAATCCAGAGACATTGGTCTCCAATCACTCCATCTCTCAAATCTGCTTTTTCACTGCCTGTCTCCTAGTCCCTAGCCCCCATGCTCCCTCCTTATCTTTGCCTCCTGGCTTGCTTGACTACCTTCAAGTCCCAGCTAAATTCCCACTTTCTGCAAGAAGCCTTTCCCAGTCTTCCTTAATTTTAATGCCTTCCCTCTTAGACTACACTCAGTTTATCCTGTATGTGGCTTGTTGTATATGGTTGTTTGCGTGTTCTTTCCACCATTAAACTATGGGATTCTTGAGAGTAGGGATCATTTTTTCCCTTACTATGTAATCCAGTGCTTAGGACAGGGCCTGCCACATAGAAGGTACTTAATAAATATCCGTTGATTTGATTTAACTACTTCTTGTACAGCCAAGTAGAACTGCAGAACTGGGAATTAGCTGGGAAAGGATGTAGTTGGAACTCTAAACTGAAAGGCTGAGGTATGTTGGATCTTGGCTGAGGAATATAATTGTACCCTCAAAGGTCAGTATAATCAACTGATGTTCTGCTGTGATACCCTCTATATCAGCTTTTGCACAACTAAGTCTTACCCTACCAAAAGAAATCACATGACACATTCCCAGCCTTGATAACCTGCTTTTGTCCTATTAGTATGGCCAAGGCTCTGTGCTAGTCTCTTTGACCTCCATTCCTCACACATAGGTTTCTTGAAGAGCTAAAAATGAGTCAAGACAATCTTTAGGGGGAAGGAGAAGAAAAAGATGGCCCATCTCAGAAGAGCTTGGGTTTCATATGAAGTTAGTAACCTAGGTATATACCCTCCATGGAACTCCCAAATGTCTCAAATTTCTGCATCTCTACAAGCTTTTCTCAGTTCAAGTGGAGTTGAAAACTGAATATTTTTAAATGGAAAAGTAGGTGTCAAGAAAAACATAGATACACACATTTAAGCAATTTAAAAGGAACTGTGTGGGGATGAATTGTTTACATGCTCATGGGGGATGTGAAACAAATGCCTTAGAACTACTATTTTTAGGGGTCATTGGGAAAGGTAAATAACTTTAATCCTTTAAAACTACACTAAGACTTTTGGGATTCCCTGTATAACAGAGGGAGAGTCTGGGAGTGACTTTGTTCTGTTTTGATGCTCTCAAGAGAATACAGAAGTAGAAAGGGCAGGAGATTATATTAGAGAAGAAAGGAGAAAAGATTAAAAGAAAAGGAAGAGTAAAAACTTGGGGATCAAGGATGGGGCAATGGGAAGAGAAGGTCTGCAACAGAGCTGAAACAGACCATTTCATTTATAGATCACAAGTTTCAGGCAAACTCCCCTTTCTTTATCACCTTCTTTGTGAGGATAAGGTAAAAGAGATGGGGAAAAAGAGGACAGGATGGAGAAAAATGTTAACAATTAGAACCATGAATTACCCACAGAATGGAGAAGGGTCAAAGAATGGATTAGAAAACAGAATCTGTTAGTACATTGCTTACAAGAAACACTTGAAACACAAAGATTCACATAAGGTTAAAATGAGGAGCTAAATTGAACTCTATTATGCTTTTAGAAAGCATCCAAGGCTGATCAGTGGCGTGGTATAGGTTCTTAGGTCAGCATTCTGACAGAACAGGAGATAATCAAATCACCTGCCTCCTATGCAGCTGCATGTTGCCTTGTTTTATTTTGCTGGCTTTCTCTGTCACCTTACTGAGAGGGTCACAGGAATTGCTTATCTAAGTGTACATGATTATCTTGGAAGTGATATTTTTCCTTCAAGTGACAAGCTCCAGGCAATTGTACCCTTGCTGCATCTGGTGAAGTACATTTGAAGTGTAGATCTATACCTATAGTCAGAGCAGCAGACATATAAGGAATAAAGCTACACAAACTCTCCTACCAGAAGAGGCATGTGGAAGATCAATCTATTTCCAAGAGTCCAGGGTGTGTTCTGTGCTTAGAAGGGCTTAGGCCTAAACAACAGCCACGCACCTCTTCTGTTGGGAGCTGTTCTTCCTTCTCCAAGAGGACCAAAATGACATCACTATGTTAGAGTCAAGTTACATTGTACCAAATGTGACTGATTAGACCAATATGAGTTCAAAATGCTCTACCACAGATCAGGCACAAATAGTCTACGTGAACATTTCAGGTGGATTTTCAAAATTTGTGTAACTTGAGTTTCTTTTGAGCTACTTCAACTTTGCTTTGCTCATAGAGCACAGAACCTTCTCTGATAAGTGTACACCATGCCAAATGGTCCTGTACCAATATCTCCCACGTCATGCAATCAGTTCCTAAGAGCTTAAGGGAGACCTTGAAAGTGTCCTTGTATCACTTTTTCTGACCATCATGTGAATATTTGCCCTGTGTGAGTTCTCTGTAAAATAATCTTTTAGAGACAAGTGTATCTTTGGCATTCAAACAACATGGCCAGACCATCAGAGTTGCACTCTATGTAGTAGAGATTGAATGATTGGGAATTGAATGATGAACTAAACTGTTCAAGAAAGCCTCCATGTCCTATACCTTATCCAGCCAGGTGATTTTCAGATTATTCCTAAGACAATTCAAGTGGAAGCAATTCAGTTTTCTGGCATGGTGCTGGTATACTGTCCAAGTTTCATGGGCATGCAACATAGGTCAGCATAGTAGCTCTGTAGACCTTCAGTTTGGTAATCAGTCTAATACCTCTTCTCTCCCATACTTTCCTTCAGAGCCTCCCAAACATGGAGCTAGCTCTGAAAATACGTGGGCCAACCTCATTATCAGTGAATACATCCCTGGAAAGTATACTGCCAAAGTAATATTCAATATTCAAATATTCAAAATTCAATATTCAAAAACTACAATATTCAAAACTTCTCCATTTACTGTAACTAGTGGTTCTACATATGGATAGTATGGTGCTGGCTAGTAGGGGACCTATATTTTCTTGGTGTTAATTGTTAGGCCAAAATTAGCACAGGCAAGAGGAAATTAATCCACATTTTATTGGAAGCATCTCAGCTTCAGAGGCTGCACTGAGTGTACAATTATATGTAAACAAAATATCACGCACCAACACTCCTTCACCTTTGATCTTGGTTTGTGTAGCCTTTTCAAGTTGAATAATTTACCATCAATGCAATATCTGACTTTGATGCTGTGTTCACCCTCATTGATGGCATTTGACAGCATGGCTGAAAACATCATGCTAAAATGCATGGGAGAAAGCATACAGCCTTGTTTTGGCACACAGCCATTGATATCTGGGAAAGCATGAGAGCATTGCCCATTATCCAGAACCCAGGCAAGCATGCCATCATGAAGTTGACATACAATACTGATAAATATCTCTGGACAATCAAATTTTGACACAATTTTCCATAAGCCTTCACAAATGACAGCATGAGATCAATGAACGTTATGTATAGACTTCTTTCTGCTCCTGCCATTTTTCCTAGAGTTGTCGGGTAGCAAACACCATACTGACTGTTCCTCAGCTCTTTCCACACTGGCCCTTAAGTAGACAACCATCTTCCAGGAGAAGGAGCAGTCTATTAAGGAGGACTCTAGCAAGAATCTTGCCAGCAATGACTAAGAGAGAGGACTTCCTCCCCCTATGAGTGTCACATGACACCCTATTGCCTTTCATTTATAGAGATGGACAATGGAGGTGTCCTTGAATGTCTAGGGCATAAACTCCTCTTGCCATATAACCCAGAAAATTTCAGTTAGCTTTTATATGAGCAGTGGACCCCCTGTACCTTGTAAATCCCAACTAGAATAGAATCAGCACCAGGTGCTTTGCCACAGGAGAGGACTGTAATGGCATTCAAAAGTTCTTCATTTGGAAGTTTGGCTAGAGAGGAATTGGCTCTTAGGTTCACCCTATTTATTACTGATAAAGATATAAAAATCTCTAATTCTTAATTGTGCAATAAAATTTACCTTGAGGAAGCAATAAATGGTTTCTGGAATTTGGACTGTAGTTAAAATACCTTTTAAGTGGAGATGGCAATTAATCACTCAAGTGATTACCACCTTTGCAAGGACATTCATAATGAAAGAATACCGCTTTACTCTGTCCTGATCAGTCCCATCTGAGATACTGTGTTCAGCTTCCTATTGGTCAAAATTAGATCCTTTATGATGATGTCATTAAGTTAAATCACAAATGTGTTAGTCTTTCTTTTCCCAGAAAGCTCTGCAGCAGAGCTTGAATACAAAGCTTGACATTCAGTCCCTTGTCACTACAATATACTTCCATGCGAGGTTTATGACCCGTTGGCCAAATTTCTTATGAATTTTCTTTTTTCTGTCCAGGTGATCTGTAATATCCTTCAACAATATAATTTATGTTTCTCCCCCACTTATGCTTCCTGCCTTAGGTTCCTAGATTTCCTCACACAAGAAGATGTAACATATAGTTAACATAAAATAGTGAGCTACTGCCCTTTTTATCTATTATGTTCCTTTTAAATAAAGTATCACTTTATAGAACCACATTCCATTCATGAGTCTCACTCAGGATTGTGCTGGTAAATGTTTAACAACTAGTTGAGGGAGTGGGAATGGGGTGGAATGTGTTCCAGACATAATTTTAATTTAATCTGCTTTATTAATATTTTCTCCATCACTTTATTAAGTCCAGGCTCTAGACAATCAACAAAACAATAATTCAAGCCCTGATTTGTAGGCTTTGCCAATTTCTGAGGTATAAATTCTCCCATTGAAAATTTAACAATAGGCCAGTATGTGCTGCCTCCAGCACACCCCTAGTCCCAACTCATCAAATGACAGTAATTCCTTTGTGAAAGAAAACAGTTTTTACTCTGCATTTAGCTGTGGTCTATCAGAGACACCTTTATTGTTTCATAAACAAGCATATGAAAAGAATTTAGCTAACAGAGTTAACCCTGCTAGCTAAAGGTTCTCTGTCTAAAGTAATTTCAACCCACATTTATAGTAATTGAGAAATAAAAGATGAGGAAATTCCTTAATGAGAACAGATAAAAATACACAGTTTTAAATTATGATTTTATAATAATTAACAAAAAGGAAACAATAATGATATGGAGACAAATAGTAATATTTAGCACTAAAAGAACATTTATTGATATATCCTTAGATAAGACAGATCAGAGTGGGCATCCTCAGGAATCCCTAATCCTATCCTCTTTCAACACTAATCCTTAACTCTTGCCACACAAAGGAGACCTTAGTGATCATAATCAGCTATATCATTAAGGTCACTTTGCATTCTTCAGATTGGCTCTCAGGTTCACCCTATTTATTACTGATAAAAATATAAAAAGTTCTAATTCTTAATTGTGCAGCAAAATTTACCTTGAGGAAACAATAAACAGTTTCTGGAATTTGGAATGTCGTTAAAATACTTCTTCATTTTAACTATATAAATAATTCAAATTAACTGATTGCTACTGAATTTTTTTTATATCCCATTCCTTTGATTTCTGCATCTGTTTTTTTCTCTGGAAACTGTTAATTGTGCTAATGGATAAACTTTTTGCTATTTGGAACATATAAAAGCCTATCTGAAAATCTTGCTCTATAATTAAAGTCTGTCCAGTCTGAATTCTGACCTCAAGCGTCTCCTGCAAAATCTTGCTTGTTTCTGAGCTAATTTACTGTGTTAGAAGAATTATTTTTTTTTACTCAACAATTTTAGTGTCAGAAATAGGATAACAATGCATATCCAAGAGATGGAATACTAGTATAATGGAGGTCAGGAACATATGCAGAGCACCTGGGACAAAGCCTCACCATGTAGAGACATTGAGGATCCTGCTTCTAGCATTCCATCATTCCATGATGACAAGGAATGAAAATACTTTGGACAGACTTAAGCATGGTTCTAGTCTGGTTCTAACTGGTTCTAGTCTGTTAACCACATTGGTTAGGCCTTTTAAAAATGACTGTATAGCCAGAACTAGGGACATCTCAAAAAAGGTTGAGTCAGCCTCAGCCTAGGCCTTTTTAGCTGTTTGTTCTTCACCTGAGTGCTCTTGGGGAACTTACTAATTTTTTATTCACACTGTTCAGTGTTCAGCCTTCTTCCCCTCTGAGGCCTCTGCATTCATTTGTTTTATTTTGGTTTTGTTTTGGTTTTTTTCCTGTTTTAGGGGAAAGAGAATGGAGTCTCCAATCTCATAAGTTTCAAAAGGTCAGGAGAGAATTCCAGAATCTGGATATTGTAGCCACCTCAGGGTCAATGTCCCAAGGAGCCAGGAGTGACCTTTTTGGGCCTAGGCCTGTGATGAGGAACCATTCAATAGTCAGACTGTATCTGGATATAAACTTATGGCACCAACGTCAGCTAAGAGCTATGAGAGTATGTATCCCCAAGGTTTTAGGAGGAAATATTCATACTTTATACTTGTTATATCTTTGAACTAAATTATCTTTTTAAATAAAAGATGATTGATATCAAGTGGTTAAATGGAACTAGGGAACTTTCACAGTCACTGGTGCCTAGGAGTGGGGAAAACACAGCTATGAGTGATCAAACCAATGGCAGTAGAGACCTGCCCACCCTAAACCCCTGGGGGTACCCAGAAGGGCAAATGTGGCCTGCCTAGATCTAGGAGAGTAAGCCCAGAGCATACTTGCCACATCCTGGACTACCCTCTACAAGTTGCCAGCAGGCTCTGGTTCACTCTCCAGAGGGGAACAGTATTTGCCATAAGGAAAGAAGTCACAAAGGTCATCCAAGAATGCTGAGGTAAAGAGCAAATGGCCAAAAAGATCTAAGCTGAGGTCAACTTGGCATGAAACCCTAGTTCCAGCAATGCAGCTAATCAAAAAGGGCTCCTCCTAACCAGGATTATCAGACTGGAACTGGTTACAGAATGTCCACTTGCATTCAAGTTCTTTTCAAGTCACTTGAATTCCATGTTACCACAACTCTCCTAGGATCAGGTTCCTCAACACTTCTCCCCAGGCTGTCTGCCTGTGAGCCAGTCCCTCATTACAATACAAGTACATTTTTAATGCTATAATTCCAGATGTTTCTCTAATAGTGGCTCTTTTCTTTGTCTGTGATCAGTCCCATTTATGTGTCCCTAATGAAGTTGATGTATTGGTGTCCAAGTGAGTCTTTGAGACCAGTGTCCTTCACATTTTGTTGGGGAATCGTCATCATTACCTCACCTCTTTGACATTGTAGTGTCAACTTTCACAGTTTGGTGCCAGTGTGGCACATTTTGTCAGGAACAACTATGATAGTACTATAGGTTCAGTCTTTATTTTAGTCTGATTGTGAGGGGGTTGGGGCTGGGAAAATTTATGTTACTTTAATAATCAGAGGAGTTGCCTCTAACATCCCTTTCCAATGGTGATACTGGTGTGTGTGTGTGTGTGTGTGTATACATATATATGTATATATACATATATATATATACATGTCAATTATGGTTCAAGTTGTACAGACAGTACAGACAGTAACCAACTGCAATTTCTTTCAGAAAGATCCTTTGATCAGAAAATTGTCAAAGGAGATAGAGCCAAGATGGCAGAGTAAAGGCAGGAATTCACCCAAGCTCTTTCTCAAACCCCTCCAAATACCTTTAAAAATGACTCTAAACAAATTCTAGAATGGCAGAACCCACAAAAAGACAGAGTGAAACAATTTTCCAGTCCAAGATAACTTAGAAGGTTGGCAGAAAGGTCTGTTGAATCAGGGTGAGAGACGAGTACAGTTCAGCGCAGGTCACACCAGCACAGACTGGGCCCCTGCATACAGACCCTGGTGATGGGGTGCTTGGGTGCATGTACTTGGACCCCAATTCTAAAATCACAATTCTCGCTAAAAATCACATTTCTCCATAGCCTCAAAACATTATCCCAAGCAGTTTCTCCCCAGCTCAAGGACACAGCCTGCGCTAGCAAAACTTGTATCTCTTTTCCTGATACAATAGCCAACTCTAAGAACATTTCATAAGAGCTGAAATGCATGGGATGGAAATTATCAAACTTCTTTGCTTCAGTTCCATAAAAGGAAGTGATTAGAAGCAGTAACTTTGGCTGTTTTCCTAAAATCATTCCCCCTCGAACTTCATCTATGCTCCCTGTCTTCCTCTTATCATGTGCTTCATTTTGTACACTGGACCAAGACTCAGAAATCAGGATCAACCTCATCTACAGAAGATACAGATGAGAGGCTCCAGTCTCCCTGTCCCCTACAGTCCTGAAAGGTTCCTTTCCTCCCTCCTCCTTCCTCTCCTTCCCCTTGAGCTCCATCTTTGACTCTTTGTTCTGAATGTTGCCCACCCCTCCTTAATAGCCTGTTCTTGAACTTAAGTAATAAATATCAATTTGTTTTTTTTAACTGAAACAAGAGCCAAATTATTTTCCTTCCTCTTCACAGTGCCATAGTCTACATTTCTTCTAGTTAATCCTCCAGTCTCAGCTTCTCTTAGTGCAAGTCTTATCCTTCATTGTGTCTTGAACATTGTGTCTTAGAAGTCTGGTGAAGCCCATGAACAATTTTTTTATTGCATTCATAATCAAAGGAAATGCTGCATTTCAGTTAGATGTCATTTTTTCCCATGTAATTTGATGGGACCCCTGAAATTTATCCATTGACCCCTTAGTGATTTATAGACTCCAGTTTAAGAACCCCTGCTTAGTGTAACCCCTTGAATCTCTCATTCCTGGCAACTCAGGTAACTGCCTACTCATACTCTCTGAGTCTTTACTATTCTCTAGGATGCAAGGGCCTGATCAAAGTGAGCCCATTTTCATGGTAATAATAAGATGTTTTAATTTCTAACATGGCAAGTAATTCACATAATTCACATAGACAAATGCTCTTTGGAAGCTCTTCAATAATTTTTAAGACTGTAAAGGGACCCTGAGATCAAAAAGTCTGGCAACTAGTGCTCTAATGTATTCTCTTTCCTGTTGGGGAAATAACTTTTCCAAATCTAAAACTATAACCATGTTATTTCTGAAACAAAAGATTCTCAATAATGAGAAAATTCAATGGCAGTGTTAATTAATAATCCAACTATTTGGGGAATTGCTTGGGGTGACTGTTTATTTTAGTGCCTCCTTTAATTTTGTCACTGTGTACAATGGCAATTCTGGAATGGTCTCTGGTTCATTCTAATGTCCCAACAATGCAACACCCTACATGTGCTACAAGTGGGGTGTAGACACAAAGTGAGACCTTACAGCTCTCTCACTTCAATATGTGAAACATCCCACTTCCCTCTAAGTTAGGCTCTCCCTTCCAACTTGCTCTCCTACCAGCAAGTCTAGATTCCCAAAATTAGACCATGCTCACTTCAATGCTCAGGATTCTGGGAAAAATTCTGTTAAGAAAAAACCACTGCCCCTACTTACCACTCTAGGTCTTGAGCCCTCGTCCAGTGTTTTCCCTAGCTATACAACCAACAACTCATAATAATGATACTTTCATACATTAAGCAAAACCAATTACTTAATAATGAAATAATACTATCATAGGTGCTAATATATTAAAGTAAATAGTTAAGTATTGAAACACATCATAATATTATACATAAACTAGATCACATTCTTCCAATAATGAACTCACTATGATAAAGAGGGGGCACAAACTAATAGGAACCTGGCTATAAGCCTTTTCCTTAAATAGAGGCTTGGTATCAAATAAGATCTATTTATAAAATGCTTGGCACATAATAGTTGCTTAATAAATGCTTGTTCCCTATCCCCTCTATTTCTTAATAAATTAATTCTCTTTCTTTAACTCTTTGTGACAGTGAATTTTTTCCACGCAAAAGTAAGGTCATCTTATTGACAAAGAGCCAAGTCATCAAATCCACACCATGGATCATTTTTTCTCAAAAATTATCTAAAATTCCATCCAAAAGTTATTACTTTATCCAAATATATTATCAGTTTACATTAAGATAAAGTTCTTTTTCTACTCAGATATTAATATGTTCATCCTTAACATTGGTGATATCTTATATCCTTTGACAAGAAATATAAATCTCTTCCTTTTACACGAGATAACTTTCTATTCCCTTTTCATCCTTAATGGCTTCCTATGAAAAGGACCTTAAGGAAATTGTGTCCTATGGAAACATTTAAAACCTTTTTTAGTTTCCCTAGAAATATTAAAAAAAAGTATTCCTTATTTTACATAATTGTACATGTAGAACCTTCTAAGTTGTCTTGGGCTGGAAAATTGTTTCACTCCATCTTTTTGTGGGTTCTGCTGTTTCAAAATTTGTTTAGAGTCATTTTTTAAAGGGGTTTGGAGAAGAGGTCAGATGAATCTCTGCCTTTATTCTGCCATCTTGGCTCTACCTTCCTTGACAATTTTCTGATCAAAGGACCTTTCTAAGGGAAGTTGCAGTTGGTTACTGTCTTGAGTGAAAAAAAAAATCTGGTACTGGTAGGTCCCCTTCCTTCACATTTTTTTCATTGATTCACTTGACATTCTGGACCTTTTGTTCTTCAAGATGAATTTTGTTAGTATTTTTTCTAGCTCTATAAAATCATTTTTTGGTGGTTTGGCACTGAATAAGTAAATTAATCTAGGTAGAATTGTCATTTTATTATACTGGTTTGGCCTACACTTGCGCAATTAATATTTCTCCAGTTGTTTAGATGTGGCTCTTAGATATTGATTCTTTCAAGAAAAGTAAATTATCAGCCATGACTATATCATAAAACTTTGTCAGATGACTCTGTGAAGAAAGAAGCTACTGAAATGTGTGAAGACAAGCAAAGTTTTTGTTAATTCCAAACTTAGACCAGAGTAATTAGGAAATTGGATCACAGAGACATGTAATTCCCCTTCTTCAGTCAAATGGGAAGATAATTATCTCTATAAGAATTTGACAGTTTGTTAAGCCAACAAACTTGAAAAGTTTTCTTATACATGTCTCTGGACTCTTCTCCTAGGGCTAGGAAGGCTGTATCTCCTCCTCAGGATTTAAGGGGTCCCCTGTATTGGGGGGGTATTGAGAATGTTTCTTCTCTAATGCCATTGGCTCAAAACTTCCTTCTGAGTTGTTTTCCCTCCTGTCAACTGCTAGTGATTAGAATCACAGTGGATTTAAATAGTTGTCATCAATCAGATTTTACAAGGACAGAAGCACGAACATTTGCCCCCAACTCTCCCCTACACCACCTTGGTCACTGCAGAAAGTGGACTCAAATATACCACAATTTCTTTATAACATTGCCCTACCAAGTTCACTTCTAATCTCCACATGGGGGATGGGTAGATATGTTAATATCTCTGTTACTATGGAGCTAGACTTGGGCAGGATGCTTGGGTCTTTGATCTTCATTGTCTGGCTCATGGCAAATCCCAGTATGAACTCTATGCCCAAGAATCATGGAAGGTGACTTGCCTCAGCTTTTGAAGTTCAAGATGATAATCATCTACAACAATTTCCTTCTACTCAGCCAGGAAAGAACAAGCACCCAGAGGCAATGAACAGGGGTCCATGCCAGCCTCGGAAGGGGAACTCTCCCCTTGCAGCATTGTCTCTCTCACCTGAACATCCTCTAGGCAGGAAAACCAGAGCAAGAGAAGAAGCTAAGTGGTGCCTTTTAAAAGCACCCAAGTTCTGTAGGGAGCCGTTGAGGACCACAACAGTTCCATGAGTTCATGATGGCCTGATAAGCCCACTCTTTTGTGCTAATGGAGCAAAGGTTGTTGGTTCTGCCCTCCGGGATCTCATACAATAGCCCCAAGGCTTTCAAGGCTTAGGTAAACATCTTGGTATTTGACAAACATCCTGAGGCAGTCACTGGGACATGCATTTCTTCATGAAAGAGGATTGGTGAAAGTAATCACAGCACAAGCTTGCCATGAGTACAGAACTTATGGCCGCACAGCATATAAGGCTTGTACTTGCTAATAATAAACGGAGGTTGTTAACATCTCTGTCTCCCACCTCATCACTGTGAGCTTGAGATCCAGACATCCCATGGGTCAGAGGTCTCTCCACTGAGCCGGCCATAGCAGATTGGTACCCAATGTGGGGCCTCTTCGAATAGACAGAAGAAGGGAAGACATAGGACCCGAGGGGACCTCTGGGCTCAGCAGGAGCCTCATCCACAGTTCTGGACCAAGACATAGGGTGGTCACTGTAATCAGCTTCCCAGAAGAGGGAAGTCTCCAGGCAGCACTCCCAAAGGAGAAAGAAGACTTCAGAGAGGTAAGCATAAATTTCCTTATCATGGGGCAAAAACTAGGAACAGAGGAAAAGGAATCTTATGCAAGACTTATTTATACAATGTTAAAGAAACAGGGTTGCTCGGTATGCCCTACTCAAATTAAAACGTTCCTACAGTATACAAGGTATCGCCTTGGCTTGTTGAAAATTCTTCTTGTGACATTGATTCTTAGAAAGTGGTTGGAGAACAGCTTGCTGAATTTCACAGACAGAACCTTGAGGAAATCTCTATAGATAGTTTTGTTATATGTAACCTTATCAAGACAGGATTGTCTGACCTGCTCTATTTAGCAGAGAGGAGGTGCTTTGAGGCACAAACACAGAAGTCCTCTAGAAATTCCTTGGGTACACAAACCCTGGAGAAGAACAATGCTGAGGAAGAGGGGATTCGAGAAGAGAAGGTCAGGGTATATAATTCGATTTATCCTGATTTGTCTATCCTTCAGGAAGGTAGAAAAGTTGAGACAGAGAAATGTAATAAAATTCAGGAATTAGAGACATATGAAAGAATTGCTAGTTGTGTTGAAATGGCTTGGGGAACCATCCCTGTTGCAAGAGAATCACAAGAACCATTCACTCAACTTAGACAGAAGACACAAGAACCATTTATAGATTTCCTCGCCCAAGTTCAAGAGATGGTGGCTAGGACAATGGGGGAAGTTCAAGGAATAGAAGTAGTTATTAAACAAGTAGTAAGAGCAAATTGTAATCCAGATTGTAAGAAAGCTATGATTGGATTAAAAAAGGATGCATCAATAGAGGAAATGATACAAAGATGTGAGCAAGTAGTTTCTCAAGTTTTGTTTTGTTTTTTGTTTTTTAAATTTATTTATTTAACTTTTAACATTCATTTTCACAAAATTTTGGGTTCCAAATTTTCTCCCCATTTGTCCCCTCCCCCACTCCAAAACACTGAGTATTCTCATTGGACCTATCATCAATCTGCCCTCCCTTCTATCATTCCTCCCTTCTCTTGTCCCCATCTTCTCTTTTGTCCTGTAGGGCCAGATAACTTTCTATAGGCCTTTACCTGTATTTCTTATTTCCTAGTAGCAAGAACAGTACTCGAAAGTTGTTCCTAAAACTTTGAGTTCCAACTTCTCTTCATCCCTCCCTCCCCACCCCTTCCCTTTGGAAGGCAAGCAATTCAATATAGGCCATATCAGTGTAGTTTTGCAAATGACTTCCATAATAGTCATGTTGTATAAGACTACCTATATTTCCCTCCATTCTATCCTGCCCCCCATTGCTTCTATTCTCTCTTTTGATCCTGTCCCTCCCCAGGAGTGTTGACTTCAAATTGCTCCCTCCTCCCACTGCCCTCCCTTCCATCATCCCCCCCTGCTTATCCCCTTCTCCCCCACTTTCCTGTATTGTAAGATAGGTTTTCATACCAAAATGAGTGTGCATTTTATTCCTTCCTTTAGTCAAATGTGATGAGAGTAAACTTCATGTTTTTCTCTCACCTCCCCTCTTTTTCCCTCCACTAAAAAGTCTTTTGCCTGTCTCTTTTATGAGAGATAATTTGCCCCATTCCATGTCTCCCTTTCTCCTCCCAATATATTTCTCTCTCACTGCTTAATTTCATTTTTTTAAGATATGATCCCATCCTATTCCATTCACTCTGTGCTCTGTGTGTGTGTGTGTATGTGTGTGTGTGTATGTAATCCCACCAACTACCCAGATATTGAAAAGTTTCAAGAGTTACAAATATTGTCTTTCCATGTAGGAATGTAAACAGTTCAACTTTAGTAAAGTCCCTTATGACTTCTCTTTGCTGTTTACCTTGTCATGCTTCTCTTCATTCTTGTGTTTGAAAGTCAAATTTTCTTTTCAGCTCTGGTCTTTTCATCAAGAATGCTTGAAAGTTCCCAATTTCATTGAAAGACCATTTTTTTCCCCAGAAGTATTATACTCAGTTTTGCTGGGTAGGTGATTCTTGGTTTAAGTCCTAGTTCCTTTGATTTCCGGAATATCACATTCCACGCCCTTTGATCCCTTAATGTAGAAGCTGCTAGATCTTGTATTATCCTGATTGTGTTTCCACAATACCTGAATTGTTTCTTTCTAGCTGCTTGCAATATTTTCTCCTTGACCTGGGAACTCTGAAATTGGGCCACAATGTTCCTAGGAGTTTCTCTTTTTGGATCTCTTTCAGGTGGTGATCAGTGGATTCCTTGAATACTTATTTTGCCCTCTGGTTCTAGAATCTCAGGGCAGTTTTCCTTGATAATTTCATGAAAGATGATATCTAGGCTCATTTTTTGATCATGGCTTTCAGGTAGTCCCATAATTTTTAAATTGTCTCTCCTGGATCTATTTTCCAGGTCAGTTGTTTTTCCAATGAAATATTTCACATTATCTTCCATTTTTTCATTCTTTTGGTTTTGTTTTGTGATTTCTTGGTTTCTCATAAAGTCATTAGCCTCCATCTGTTCCATTCTAATTTTGGAAGAACTATTTTCTTCAGTGAGCTTTTGAACCTCCTCTTCCATTTGGTTAATTCTGCTTTTTAAAACGTTCTTCTCCTCATCGGCTTTTTGAACCTCTTTTGCCAATTGAGTTAGCCTGTTTTTCAAGGTGTTATTTTCTTCAGCATTTTTTTGGGTCTCCTTTAGCAAGATGTTGACCTGCTTTTCATGCTTTTCTTTCATCTCTCTCATTTCTCTTCCCAGTTTTTCCTCCACCTCTCTTACTTGATTTTCAAAATCCTTTTTGAGCTCTTCCATGGCCTGAGCCCATGATATATTTATTTTGGATGTGTGGGATACAGAAGCCTTGACTTCTGTGTCTTTCCCTGATGATAAGCATTGTTCTTCCTCATCAGAAAGGAAGGGAGGAATTATCTGTTCACCAAGAAAGTAACCTTCTATAGTCTTATTTTTTTTCCCTTTTCTGGGCATTTTCCCAGCCAGTGACTTGACTTCTGAGTTTTCTTTCCATACCCACCACGCCTCCAGATCCACCCAGCCAGCACTTGGGGTCTGAGATTCAAATGCTGCTTCCCAACCTTAGGGCTTTGGGTGGGGGCGGGGCTGCTATTCAGTGTGAGATTAAGTTCAGGTACTCAGGTCAGGGCAGGGCCACCACACAGGGCTTAGTTCCCTCAGGGGGTTTATGTGGAGACCTTCAATAATGGATCCTGGCTCCCGCCTGCTCTGGGAGCCCCTGTCTGCTGCCACTTCTGCTGCTGCCTCTGCTGCTGCCTCCTGAGGGGGCCTGAGTTATGGGGACACCCCACTCCCCTCTCAACCAGCCAAAGAGACTCTCTCACTGACCTTTGCGCCCGTGGGTAGAGGGACCTGCATGGCCACTGGAGATTCAGTCCCTGAAGCCTGATCAGATCTGCTCCTCTTGGTGCCATGCGGCCAAGGCAGGGCTGGGCTCTGCTCTGGGTGTGGTGCACAATGGACCTTTCGCATCAGTTTTTCAGGGCTCTCTAGAACAGAAATCTCCTCCACTCTGTTGCTCTGTGGCTTCTGCTGCTCCAGAATTTATTGGGTGTTCTTCTTTACAGGAATTTTATGGGCTGTGGGTTTGGAGCTAGCATATGTGGATCTTTCTACTCCGCCATCTTGGCTCCTCCCAAGTTCTCAAGTTTTTAGTGCACAAGTTTATGCTGAGGCAATGCATGCACAGGGCATAAATGATCCACATGTTATCAATGTGGAAAAATGAGTCATTTCAAAAAAGAATGTTGGCAGTCACAAAAATCAGAAGCACAAAGAAAAGGCCTTCCATGCCCAAAGACCCCATGTCCAAAATGTGAAAAACCTGGTCATTGGGCATCAGAATATAGGTCCCAGTTAAACATCAAAGCGGGCTCACGCCCTGGGGCCCTGGCAAACAACACTTGGGGTATGATGGGAATACAAGATCCTTCTCCTGCCACTCAGGAGCTTCGAAAGCAATATGCCTCTCTGGCGCCTGCTCACCCACCTACAGGATTATAAAGTTAAGAAATGCAGGGGACTATTGTGTTTAAGCCCATACTCCTGTGGAAGTCCCCATACAAAAAATTGGAGAAGAAGAATTAATAGAGGGAGAAATAGGGTTACTGACATCCACCTCTGTAGATGAATATTCAGGTTTATCACCTATGACTATTCCAAGTAAATATGAGACTCAGAAAGTACCTATGATAAATACAAATCCAGAACAAATTTATATAGATAAGGACCAATGTATAGCCCAGTTAATTATTTTTCCAAGAGCATAGAAAGAAGAACAAAACACGATTATGTTCACTACTCAGATATCAAGTTACAAACCAATGCTTAAAGTGGGAGTGGAGAATTTTGAGTTTGAGGGGCCTATAGATACAGGTGCAGATAAGACTGTCTTCCCTCAGGAACAATGGCCTTTATATTGGCCTACTCAACCAGCCTTTTCACACCTGATAGGCATAGGAGGAGTACAGGAAACTCAAATACCACAAAAATACCTTAAATGGCATTGTGAAGAGAAAACTGGGAGAGTGCGGCCTTATGTTGTCATAGGGTTGCCAGTTATACTTTGGGGAAGAGACATTGCAACAGATGGGTGTGCAAATAACCATGGGTTTTTAGTGGGGGCTGCTGTTGGGAAAGAGGGGCATATCATTCCTCCTCCACTACAATGGAAGAATCATAACCCAATATGGGTGGAACAGTGGCCCTTGAGCAAAGAAAAGATAGAAACTCTTGAAGAGACAGTAAATGAACAGTTGGAGCAAGGTCACATTGAGCCAAGTACTAGCCTGTGGAATTCACCTATATTTTGTATAAAGAAAAAATCTGGCAAATGGTAAATGTTAACTGATTTATGACAAGTTAATGTATCCATGCATGCAATGGGAACTTTACAGTCAGGACTCCTTTCCCCCAATATGATACCTCAGCAAGATCCTTTATGGGTTATAGATATTAAAGATTGTTTTTATTCAATTCCCATTCGATCTTAGGGTGCTAGGAGATTTGCATTCTCTACACCATCCATAAATCCTGCAAGGCCTACACGAAGATATCAATGGAAAGTCCTCCCTCAGGGTATGAAAAATAGTCCTACCATTTGTCAATGGTATGTAGATCGATTTTACAACTAATTAGGAAAAGATATCCAGATGCTACTACTATTCATTATATGGATGATATTTTGGCTTCTCATAAAAACATAAAAACATTAGAAAACATAATGATGGCTACAATACACAGTTTAGCAGAACAAGGCCTTACAGTAGCACTGGATAAAGTTCAAAGAAAAGCACCTTTTCAGCATCTAGGACATCAAGTTTATGATAATGCAATTATTTTAAGGACTCCAATTATTGACACCTCTAAGATCAAAACATTGAACAATTTTCAAAAATTTATTGGTGACGTTCAATGGTTACGACCAAAAATAGGTCTTCCTAATCATATCATGAGACCTTTGTATGATCTACTAAGAGGAGATCCTAATTTACTCTCTATGAGACAATGGACGCCTGAAGCCTTATCAGTAGTCAAAACCAAAGAAACAGCTTTACAAAAGGCGCAAACTGTACATTACAATCCCAAAACAGATATAGAAGTCTCTGTTATAGAAACCCCAGAGATTCCCACTGCTATTATCCATCAGGGATCAGGGATTTTAGAGTGAATATATTTATCCAACACACACAGAATAACACTTACAAAATATATCACCATGATAGCTCATTTAATTAGAAAGGCCAAAGAGAGGCTTTTACAACTTAGTGAGAAGGAACCACAAACAGGATATATATATACCAATTACAGCAGAACAGTTACAAAGTTGCATTAAAGATGATTATGACTGGCAGATGTTGTTAAACTGTTCATTTCAATACAGCTCCCCTCTCCCTCATAAGGACATTTACTAACACTGGCCGTGGAAGTTCCCAAAAATTGTACAACAACCAGTTCAGGGTTATAATGTATTTATAGATGCTACAAAAGAGTACAGGGCTACAGTATTTATACCAACACTACAGAGTTTAACAGTCTATGACACTTCCTTTCATTCTACACAACAGAATGAATTATTTGCAGTATTACAAGCATGCAAAGTATCACACCCCATAAACATTGTTACAGACAGTAAATACGTGCAAGGTTTGGTTGCTAGGATAGAACACTCAGTAATATGACCAGGGACTAGTGTGGTCATATGCCTTACACAGGAACTTCAGAACACGATAAGGGATCAAGAGCACCCCCTTTACTGCACACATATTTGATCTCACTCCAGTTTGTCCAGTCCATTGGCTGAAGGAAATAATATAGTGTATCAGGCACTACCATTTCCTATCATTGAAGCACAACAGGCACACAGTTGGCTTCATCTTTCCACACATTCTTTAAGGTTACTTTATAATATTACTAAAAAAGAGGCTAGACAGATAGAAAAACGTTGTACACAATGCATTCCTTTCCATCCTTCACCACATATCTCAGCTCACAATCCCAGAGGTGAAGAGCCTAATGCACTGTGGCAGATGGATGTCACACATTCCCAGTTTTGGTAGACAACAATATATACGTGTATGTGTAGACACTTACTCAGGGTTTGTAATGGCTACCCCTCAAGCAGGAGAAGCCATTAAACATGTCAGAAACCATTTATTTAGTTGCTTTGCTCAACATGGGGTGCCACAGTCTATAAAAACTGATAATGGTCCAGCTTACACATCTAGTGCTTTCCGCAATTTTTGCACTGAATTTGCCATTCACCATACTACAGGAATCCCATACAATTCCCAAGGACAAGCAATTGTAGAACATACCAACAGAACTATCAAAATGTTTTTACAAAAATAAAAAGGGGGAGATGTGAGTAATGTAAACAGGTTAAATACAGCAACATATACCATGAATTATTTAAAATTTGATTCAACCAGCATCTCCTCCGAAATGAAATATCAGATTGGTGTTATGGCCAGAAAACAAATGAAGCTTTCAAAACATCTCTCCTTATCACAAGACAGGGTCATGTGGAAAGATAAAGAAGGAAAATGGCAAGGCCTGATAAAGTTATAAGCAGGAGGCCAGGGTTTCTTTCTCTTTCTACAGATAATGGAGAACAATGGACTCCTGAAAGAACTATGAGAATTGTCCTTGACAGAAAAACAGAGAAGAAAGAGAAGGAGACCATCAAGAAGGAAGAGAACACAAAAAAGGAGATGAAGCAGATCATTGCCCTGATAACCACTCTTACTTTGCAGGCTCGAGTTATTCAAGGGGCCCCTATACCTTCAGAAACAGGTCTACAAAGATAGCTTATGTACCAGAACCATAGTGGGTCTGGGTAGTTACTTGAGGAGAAAGAATCCCAGAGCCTATATTGCAAGGAAACTTATCTAAGGTCTTCTAGTACACCTCCTTTTGTGCAAAAGGTTGTATGTAATTTTACAGGACTTGCTTATAAAGCACCTATATGTCTTAAAGTAAAAAATGTTACTCCTGATTTACCATGTGTCACAGTGAAACCTATCACATATGGCATACATTATGGAATTTACATCACTACTGGATATTGGGTTAAGTTACACACTTGGGGACTTGATAGTGTAAAATGGAAAAATAATATGGTTAGAGTGTCAACGAGGCAGAGGTGTCAGGGCCTTCATACGCCACCACAAAAGAGGGACAGTAGATACCCAATTTTCATTGACTGTGATACTGCAGAAGGGGAACTTATTTCAGTGGACAATATTACAGTCTTGCAGTCCTGGCACAATATCACCGCAGAAAACAAAACTTATATCCAGGGCTTCCCATCACCACATTGGATCACGAATACTGGACAGATAACTCCTGGTATATGGAAGATTGCTGCTGTTATTGGTGGTCCCACTAACCTTTCCTATGCAGACGGAAGGGGACATCGTCTTTCCTTTAATAACGAAACCTCGTCAGCTAGGGTTTGTTTGGGGGCACAATATGCATTCATGTGGGGATGAAGGGAAAATGTTACTATTGTAAAACAAAGTGTTAATGATACTTACAAGGGGCTAAAGAGGACATTTATAACATCACGTGTTTCAGTTGCAAAGTCTCCGAGTGTATAGATTCTAAGGCTTCCGGTGTAAAGTTCATTATAACCCAACCACGGATGGCCTTAGTTCCAGTAAAACCAAAAGGATGGTATCAATCTCGCGCAGATCATGTATTTCATGAATTAGAAGAGCAGATAAATACTATATCCCAGAGAGTAAAAAGATGTATAAGCTGTGCAATTTTAGGAATTAGCCTACTTATCATGTTGATTACTTCTTCTATATCAATTGCTATGTCCATATCTAATGCTCAAAATGAAATTGTACAAGCGAATTTCTTGAATGAATTAGCAAAAATGTGTCCATGGGATTTCAGGAACAAAGATACATTGATCAGGAATTTTATACTATGATAAAAGAACTCGGAGATGTCATTGTGGCAGTTGGAGATGAATTGGATATTGTAGAATTTAGACAAAGATCGGTGTGTGATTATCGTTATTCTCATGCTTGTGTTACCAATGCATTATATAATGACAGTCATTATGACTGGGAACAAATCCACAATCATTTAAGTGGAGTAATTGATAATCCTAATGTTACCCTAGATATTAATGCCCTGTATGATATTGCCAGACACATTTATGATGCTGCAGAACAGGATCTTACCCCAGATAAATATTATCAATTTTTTAAAACACTTATCAATTCCAAGTATCTTTCAAGACATTGTTAGGGTGCTTTAACCACAGCTATAGTGCTTATTTTAATGATTTTACTTTTGCCATTCATCTTTCAGTTATTTTTCCCTGTTCTTAATGAGGACTTGGATGTTATACGATTACGATCTTGGAAGCTGCACTATCAAAACAAGAAGGGGGAATTGTAGGGAGCTGTTGAGGACAACAACAGTTTCATGAGTTCATGGTGGCCTGATAAGCCCACTGGGGTCTCATACAATAGCCCCAAGGCTTTCAAGGCTTAGGTAAACATCTTGGTATTTGACAAACATCCTGAGGCAGTCATTGGGACATGCATTTGTTCATGAAAGAGGATTGGTGAAACTAATCACAGCACGAGCTTGCCATGAGTATGGAACTTATGGCTGCACAGCATATAAGGCTTGTACTTGCTAATAATAAACAAAATTTGTTAACATCTCTGTCTCCTGCCTCATCACTACATGCCTGAGATTGAGACTGTCCCACGGGTGGGAGGTTTCTCCACCGAGTCGGCTGTAGCAAAGTTCTAGCTATTTAGCCAATCAACAATCTGTATGTTAGCCACATCATTAACAGACCAGACACAGCTACTGAATACCTGTGCATGCTCCAAACTGGGGACCAAAAGTACTTCCATTATGCTTTTCCAGAAGGAGGATCCCTAGCCCCATCCACATGGGGTATTATATCATACTTCACTTCCCTGTTATAAACAATATAGAAGTAATTCATACTGTAAATGATCTATTGATTGTTATGCAATCTATGTAAACTATGAAGTAAATTGTAAATTGACAAAATTACAAAAAAAAAAATTACAAAGTTTCTTTCTTCCTCGTCTGCTTGTCATAGAATGGTAAAAAATTGGACACAACCAATTCATCCCATTATGTATAACAAGTTTGTTGATTCCTGTTATATTAAGGTTTTTACACCCAGGCATAGACTGGGACAACATTTCAAGTCATGAAGGATAGGGATAGTCATCATATTGGCTAAGAAAAAGACCTCAAGAATCAAGTAAAAAACTACTTGAAATAATAAACAACTTTAGCAAAATTGCAGGATATAAAATAAACTCACATAAATCATCAATATTTCTACAAATACTAATATTTCTAACAAAGCCCAACAGGAAGAGCTAGAAAGAGAAATCCCATTTAAAGTTACTATATACAATATAAAATATTTTGGAATCTACCTGTCAAAACAAATCCAGGAATTATATGCATGTAATTACAAAATACTTTTCACACAAATAAAGTCAGATCTAAATAACTGGAAAAAACTTCAGTTGCTTGTGGGTATGCCAAGCTAATATAATAAAAATGAAATTCTACCTAAATTAATTTTCTTATTCAGTGCTATACCAATCAAACTACCAAAAAATATTTTGTAGAGCTAGAAAAAATAATATCAAAATTCATCTGGAAGAACACAAGTTCCAGAATATCAAGGGAATTAATGAAAAGAAATGCTAGGGAAAGTGACCTAGCCCTACCAGATCTCAAATTGTAGCATAAAGCAGAAATCATCAAAACTACTTAGTACTGGCTTACAAATAGAGGAGTAGATCAGTTAGATTAGGTTAGGTATATAAGACACAGTAGTCCATGACTATAGCAATCTACTATTTGATAAACCCAAACACCCCAGGTTCTAGGATAAGAACTCACTGTTTGACAAAAACTGCTGGAAAAACTGGAAAATAGTACGGTGGAAACTGGGCATAGACCAACTTCTTACCCCATATACCAAAATAAAGTCCAAATGAGTACACAGTTTAGACATAAAGGCTAATACTATAAGCAAATTAGGAGAGCAAGGAATAGTTTACCTGTCAGATTTGTGGAGAACAGAGGAATTTATGACTAAACAAAAGTTAGAGAACATTATGAAATGCAAAATGGATAATTGGATATGAACAGGTGGTTTTCAGAGGAAAAATAGTCATATGAAAAAAATGCTCTAAATCACTACTATTAGAGACACAAATCAAAACAACTCTGAGATACCACATCATACCTACCAGATTGGCTAACATGACAAGACTAGAACATTATAAATGCTCCAAAAGATGTGGAAAAATTGAAACACTAATGCATTGTTGGTGGAGTTGTGAACTGATCAAACTGTTCTGGGGAACAATTTGGATCTATACCCAAAGGGCTACAAAAATGCACATACCCTTTGACCCAGCAATATCACTTTTGAGACTGTATCCAGAAGAGATCATAAAAATGGGAAAAGGACCCACATGTATAAAAATATTTACAGCAACTCTTTTTGTGATGGCCAGGAATTAGAAATTGAGGGGATGCCCATCAATTGCAGAATGACTGAACAAGTTGTGGTATATGAATGTAATGGAATACTACTGAGTTATAACAAATGATGAGCAGGCAGGGCAGACTTCAGAAAATTCTAGTAAGACTTATATGAACTGATGCTGAGTGAAGTGAGCAGAACCACGAGAACATTGTACACAGTAACAGTGACAGTGTGTGCAGACTGTTTTTGATAGACTTAGCTCTTCTCAGCAATATGAAAGAACTCCAAAAGACTCATGATGGAAAATGCTACCCACATCCAGAGAAAGAAATATGGAGTCTGAGTACAGATTGAAGCATACTATTTGCTCTCTCTTTTTTTTTTGTTTTGTTTTGTTCTTTCTTATGGTTCCTCCTATTGGTTCTAATTTTTCTATACAACATAACTAATGTGAAAATATGTTTAATAGGAATGTATATGTAGAGCCTATATAGGATTGCATGCCATCTTGGGGAGAGGGGAAGGGAGGGAGGCAGAGAAAATTTAAAACTTACAGAAGTGCATGTTGAAAACAATAATTATATTTATGTATTAAAAAGAGAAAGTATAATAAAAAAGGGGGGAAAAAAGAATTTGGATGCTAAAAAGAAAAAGACCACAACAGATATTACAGATCATGAACACTAGTGTTCAACATTAGATCCATATATCCCAATTTAAAGGACTTTTGCCTTAATGGCTTATGTAAACCATCTAAATTAACTGTAATCAATGCCTCTCTCTCATTTTGAGTGAGCTATTCATTATACATTCATTTTTCTGTGTAAAATGTCAGAAAATGGTTATTTTATTAATTTACAATAATTGACTTTTGTACCAGAGTGTTTTAAACTAGAAAGGAAAAAACTTTAATATTTTTAGAAAGACCTAGCATGAATAAGCTTAATAAGTACAAACAATGAATGTTTTCAATAACTATTGTTTAGTGTGAACTTACTGCTACTACTGTTAATTTTAGGGGAAAACAGAATTATATCCTACTTTAAGTTATAGCCAATGGAACTTGCTATATGAGGCAAAACCTTTGGGGACTGTGATGTTAATTTGATGATGTATTTGAATCCAGGTAAAAGTGTTTAAATAATTGCTAAATAAGCTGTTTGTCATTCAAGGGACAATACCAAGAGTTGTTCAAAAAAGATAATGTCTTTGCATCTTGAAAAGTTAGAGACAGTCAAATGGATTTGGATTGCACAAAAACAGAAAAGATAGCCTTACAAAGGTATTGGCAGGAGTCTCTTGACTCAGATTCCCTATAGTAATGTTTCCCCTTTAAGAGGGAAAGTTCCTCACCTGTTAGATCTTGAACTTGACCATAATATGTCTTAAATATGTAGAGTTCTTTTGCAGTAATTGGCCAACCCTGAAAGAACAAATTTAATGTTGTTTCAACCATGTCCCTTTTTTCTCCTCTGATAACACATTCTATGATATATCTTGGGGCATAGAGTGCATTCAGGGAAGACTAGTACATCTGCTGTGAGGGCTGCCAAGTCCTTTTCAGAACTACTTTCCATTTTTGATGTCTACCTGATTCACCCTATTCTCACCTATGATTCCAAGAGGCTGTAGCATGTGTAGCAACCACACCCTGGTAAATCATTTTGGCAGACAGGCTAAACCAGGTTGGAGGTAACTATGAGCTCTCAAACTCTTCAGTGAGTTGCGGGGAGTGTCTACTTCAAGAATATGAAGACTTTCCCTGCTGGAATAGAACAGTCTACTCCAGTGGTAATGAAGGCAGCTGAAGCAAGCATTGCAGAGCACTTAGAGGTTGGTTAGACATCAAAGACACCAAGGCCATCCACGGCATCTGAAGCCATCACCGGTCATATTGACTCTGTCTTGCCACTGGACTATGATGACTCTGGAAGAGACAGTGAGGCCAGCTATTTCATGCAATTCTGTCTCAATTAAATCCAATTTATGTGCAAATCAAAGACATCACCCATACCACTTCACCATTTTTACCTATCTCAAAGTTCAGTGGCAACAGACAAGTGATAAAGCAGCAGGTGCAGATACCCTGGGATCTGTAGTCACAACCCTGCACAAAGGTGGCCCAGGAAATAGGGTCATTTTCTCATTGGACTGAAGCAACAGTGAGATTTGGCAGCCTCCTGGATGTCTGAGCAGCCTTTGAAAAGGACCACACTGCTCAACTCCTGGTGTAAGAAAGGGGCTATAAAAGGTGCTATAAAAATTGTCTTCTTACCCAGCCCTGGCATGCTTACTACAGCAGACAAGAATTCCACCTGCAATCAAAATACAAAAGAATAAAAGCACAAAAACTTTTGCAAAGACGATTCCACTCACCATCAGTACATGGAATGTACATGCTCTTATGGAAAATGCAAAATCCAGTAGATGTGAAAGACAAATAATGTTGTAAGAGAACTCAGCAGGTATCACATCCAAATAGTAGCCCTGAGTGAAACAAGGCTGGCAAATGAAGGTCAGCTTACCAAAGTTGGGGCTGCATATGTGTTTTTCTGGGGTGAACACAGTGAAGGGGAGCTCCTGAAGCTGGCAAATGTCTTGCTATCAAAACTAATCTGATCAACAAGCTTGTATGCCTCCCAAAAGGAGTGAACAACTCATGATTCATGACAATACCAAGCCACCATCATCAGAGTGTATGCCCCTACCATGATGAGGTAAAAAAAAAATTTTATAAAGACATGAAGATCCTCATTATCCATGTGTCAAAGAGGACAAGCTTATAATTCTGGGTGACTTTAATGCTAGACTAGGCATGGACTATCCAGACATGGCAGGGAGTCCTTGAATAGAGTCAGAAACCAACAGCAATGGTCACCTTCTACCAAAGACTGGGATATTTTATGACCTTCTTATCACTAACACTGTCTTCCATTTACCTAAATGCCATAAAACTTTATTGATGCATCTTCACAGCAAACATTGGCATTTAATAGACTATGTCATTGTAAGGAGAAGAGAAAGACAGGATGTGAAAGTGACCAAGGCAATGTGTGGCATAGAGTACTGGACTGATCATAGACGCATCCTCTCTAAGCTAAACATTCGCTTTCAACAAAATTGGAGGCCCCAAGCCAATTGGTGGCTGTAAGACAACTTCCAGAAGACTTAATGTCAACAGAGTAGAGAGCTTCTCTACAGGTGAACAGTTCATTGCTAACGCGGAGGGAAGGCTGAGTAAACATACGGTAGACAACAGAGGAACAGAAAAGGAGTAGGCAGCTGTCAGAGATTTAGTATACAGAATCACATTTACTCATCTGGGCCAGAACCCTCACAAGATTGTTTTGATGAAAGTGAGGGGGAAATTCAGAAACTGCTAAATGAAAAATGAGAACTCTGCCTTTTCTCCCCTCTCCTTTCCCCCTCTTCTCCCCTCCTCTCCTATATCTTTCCCTCCCCTGTGCTCCTCTCCCTTCCCCTCTATCCCCTTCCTCTCCCTTCTCTTCCTTCCTCTCTCCCTCTCTCCTATCCCCACCCTTCCCTCCATCCTTTGTCCTACCTCCCTTCCCCAGCCAAGACAATGCTGTTCAGGAGACAGCTGAGGAGGCCACAGAACCCTCCAAGGCAGACATGAAAGGGCTGTTCCAGGACATGTTCTCCAGAATAGCCACATACCTGACAGCTGGGCTGACAGCCACCAGTACAGACTATAAACTTCTTTAAAATATTAACAAACTGACTAGCTTGAAGTATCTAGAAATGAAAGATATTGAAGTAAACATAAGTAGAAACTTAACAGACTGGAGGGTTAATGAAATATTAAAGATCTTCCCTATGTATTTATAGACCTACATGAATACATAGGTTGTTTTTTTCTCCTTGGAACAGGAGTCAACTTCCTACCTACTGAAAAGTCACCTTGCCCTGGTTCCCAGGACTAAAAATTCAACCTGCCCTTGACCGATTCCTCTTCTGATCTGCCCTTCTAGGAACAAATGGAATCCAATCCATCTTGTGTCTTTTTGAACACAGACATTTTGCCATGTCAATCATGGATGTTTTGCTTCTGTGAACTCTGGCCCAGTCCAGAGCTGCAACACATCCAGTGCAGTTAGTTACTCTAAATCACATAAAGCTTTGGAGACAAGCTGATTAATTGGCCCAGTGCCTTTTCTGTCTAAAACTGGATATAACCTGGAGAGATCCCCCTACTCTTCGAACCTCACCTGTGGGGAGGACGCTCTGCTCAGGACCTTTTCCCAATCAAGATTCTGGAGTCTGAATCTGAACTCCCCAGTCATATGACCCAGATGCAGGTGTTCCCCTGATTTGATGATATATGTAAATATATCTATTATTCTTCTAGGCTTATATGCATATTCCTATATTTCTCAAATTCTGTTTTATATTGTCCTTGTGTACATAATAAATGTCATGCTGATTCTAAACTGGTGTGAGCCTGTTCAATATACTGTGCAATCTGATCCTGAAAATAGTTAAAGCAGCTGCAAGTATCTCCTTAATGATACACAGACTTAAACCAGAAATATGCAGCCCTTCAGTCTTATCTGCATCAGAACACTTTAACAGAGGAGCAAGTAGCAGCTTTTGAGCAGGCAGCCCACAAGTTGGATGCATATTCAAAGAAATGAGAAGCAAACTATAAGAAGTTAGACAGGAGATAAAAGAACTCTTTAGCACAAAGACTTCAACTATAAGAATGTTTCATAAGAGCTGAAATGTATGAGATGGAACTTACCAAATTTCTATGCTTCAGTTCCATAAAAGAAAGTCATCCTGTTGATCCAAGGAGAATTCCAGCCCCTCTCCCCCACTTTTTATTGGATGTATAGCTTTCGCCATCCCTTAATGTTTTCCTAAAACTAAAACTCCTCTGTAACTTCATTTTATCATGTGCTTCATTGTGTGGCCTGGACCAAATCTCAGAAATCAGGATCTACCTCATTTAGAACAGATACAGATGAGAAACTCTGGCCTCCCTGTCTCCTCCCTCTTCTCCCTCCCCTAGAGCTCCATCTTTGATTCTTGTTCTGAATGTTCTCCCCACTCCCTTCATAACCTGTTCTTGAACTTAAATAATAAATGTGGATTTATGACCCTTAAAAAAGAAAAGTAAGAAAAGAAAAACAACTCCACACAGTTTACCAGCAGAATAGTTCATCAGTCTCTAAGAAGACAGCATTGGACTATCAAAAGTGCAAGCAAAGCTTAGAGAGATACAGGATTCTTGGCGCAGTGAGAAGGCAAATGAAATTCAGTTTTACACTGATAGTAATAATCCAAAGGGCTTTTATGATGTTCTACAGGCTATTTATGGACCAAAGACCTGTTCTGCCTCTCAACTACTCAGTGCTGATGGAGGCACATTGATCAGAGATAGGGACATAATTCTGGAGATGTGGACTGGACACTTCCATAGTGGTGTCAACAGACCATCATCAGTCAATGCTGAAGCTATTACTGTATTCCTCAGGTTGAAGTCCTCTACAGCCAAACTTCCAAATGAAGAAGTGTGGTAAAGTGCCTGGTGCTGATTCTATTCCAGATGAGATTTACAAGGCAGGGGATCCACTGCTTACACAAAAGCTGACTGAAATTTTTCAGTTTATATGGCAAAAAGAGGTTCAGGAGTTCAAAGATGCCTCCATTATCCATCTTTACAAAGGTAAAGGAAATAGGTTGTCATGTGACAATCATGGGGGGAGGGGATCTTCTTTCTTAGTCATCACTGGCAAAATTCTTGCCAGAGTCCTCCTTAATAGGCTGATCCTCCACCTGGAAGATGGTTATTTACCCAAAAGCCAGTGTGACTTCAGAAAAGGCTCAGGAACAACCAATATGGTATTTGCTCCCTGACATCTCCAGGAGAAATGCCAGGAGCAGAACAGAGGTCTTTATATAACATTCATTGATTTGGCCAAGGCCTTTGATACTGTCAGTCATGAGGACTTGTGGAAAACTGCATCAAAATGTGGTTGCCCAGAGAAGTTCATCAGTACTGTATGTCAGTTTCATGATGGTGCGCTTGCTCAGGTTCTGGATAATGGATGATGTTCTCACACAGTCAAATGAACCCCAAATTTTTGGGCTTGTTCCCAGATGCTCCTCCTGTCTTTAAGAGGACATGCAAATCACCCCAAGAAAGCTCAAATTGGAGGGATATATCCCTAAAACCCTCAGTAAAATTAGTGGGATTTTCTGAATATCTCTCCAGTTTCACTTTGACCTGAATGAGGTCTGAGATGGAGAATGAGAAATGTACTCTAATTGTCACACAAGAAGCAGGCACTTCCCTAAGGGGAAAAAGCCCTGAAGGCCCAGGGGCTTGGGAAGAGAGAGAGGAAGTCCTGCTTCTTGTGAGGGAAGGGCTAGGGAGTGTTACCTGAACTGGATTAAGCTGCAAGGCCAGGGCATCTGCCTGGCAAGGGGAAAGATCAGCTGGCACCGGAGGAGGGGAAGGGGTCAGAGGGGTGATACTCCAAAGACTGCTGTGGGAGTGGGGCCTGAGGCCTAAGCGAGTGTCACCTCAGGGAGAGGGGATGAAGAGGGACACATCTCAACAAGACCCGTGGCTGGAGCCAGGGGAAGGGGAGAGGTTCAAAGCCCTGAGGGCCATAAGAAGGGGATCATCAAAAATGTCCCCCATTGACCCCCATTACTCCTTTGAGGGGCAGTTCTACCTACAAGCATCTCACAGTCTTTCCTGAGAACAGGGTTCTGAAAGAGCTTGACAAAGGCCATTATGTAGGAAACTTCTATCTATTTTCCTTCTAGGTGCACAGTTTAATTTTAACTGTAAGAGAGTATTCATTTATAAAGTCCCCAAAATAGGCCATGCTTTGTGGCCCTCTAGGTGATACTGAGGCCAAACGGTGTTGCAGAAGAACACCAACACTTTCTTTTTAAGTTCTTTAGAAAAACTAAATTTTTCCCAATTTTGTAAAAGATAAACCCAAAGATGAATTTTTGGGGATTGAAGAGGATATTTTAGGTGTGGGGCTGGAAGTCCCTTCCTCCATAAAGAAAGATTTAAGAATAACCTACCAGGACGTGAGAGGTCAGGCCTGGGGAAAAAAGTGCTTCCAAAGTATTTCGAGAGGGAGAAGGGAAAAAGAAAGGGAGAGGCTTCCATACCTTCCAGTCTTGCCTGGAGAGGAGCTGTAGTTCCTTATCTCTTATTTTCCAACCCCCATAAAACCTTTATATCACAAATTAACTTACAAATACAAATTGGGTAGGTCTTCCAAAAATCATACAAAAGATTTTACAAAGCATTTCTTCATACATCAAATATTTTCCTCTCTTAAGAACAGTTTACAATTTATCACATCATAAACATACTTTTGTAAATGCTTGATTTATAGCAAAAACAATCTTGGTTAAAACTTCCTTCTTAATAGCAGAAATAAACCTTTTAACATACATAATACATCCTTAGATGGAACACCCGTATATATAAATATTTATCTTTCCAGATCTCTCAATCCCATTACTCAGATTATCCAGCTTTCCTCCACATTTTAACCATAACTGTCTGCACTGGTTTCTGCTTAATCCTGATAGGAAGAGCATTCTCAGATGCTGCTCTGTACTCCTTCAGGACAGATTTTAACTTGAATCATATCAAATTGGGATTTATAATTACTAATGATAAATATTTTAGCCTCTTTTTTTTTTAGTCAAATACTCTTGCTACTTAAAAGAAAATTTCCCTTGAAGGAACATGTGACTAGCCATTTTCAGCTCTGAATAGACTTTTTCCTTCACTCTACTTCCTTAAAGAGCTGAAATGCCATTTTATGGCTCCCCTCCCGGCTCTGAGGCTGACCAGACGAGGAGCTCTCTCCCAATTAACTCAGACTGGGAGAGGGAGGGGATAATCTCCCCCAAGCACATGCTCTAGGCACATGGATACTGTTGTCCCATCCATATCCTTCTGTCTTGGGAATTTCAGGCTCTACGAAGAGTTGAAATCCCATCTGCTCTACTCAGGTTAGCACAAAATCCAGGAAGAGACCTGAGGAACCTAATTTAGGGCTGCCAGTCTTCCCAAGCAGAAGGTTGCATACTCACCCTCCTTGTCTTCATCCTTCAGAAGTTGAAGAGTCAATGCCTCCAAAAGAAATCACTGAAATTCCAAAGTGAACTTGCAATTTTAAACACACCATCAGTATCAGATGCATTGATCCAATTCAAACCTCAAGTACAGATTTCAGCTTTGAGATCTCATCAAATCAAGACTCAACTTTTTGCTACAGACTGCATCTTTCTTTTCACATTCAAAAATGTGGTCAGGGTTAAGAATGCAGAAAGAAAGATTTTTTTTTTTCTTTCTTTCCCTTCTCCCTCTTTTTCCTGCCCATTTCACTCTTCTGAAACTACTCCAGGTGGGGATGGGAGAAGGGGAAGATAATGAGGAAACTTTGCTGGCTTAGTGCATTTACAGCCTTACCCCACAAACATGAAATCTTTCACAAACACACAGACAGGACATTTAACAAAACATTGTGCACATCAATTTGAACTTGAATTCAGACCTGGTCAAAAATTTGTGGTTTCTAGCCAATTGTCCCTAATAAGTTCACTCCAGCTTTGGGGACAAACAAGCACCTAGAGGTCCCAACATCAGATGGCTTAGGGAAATTCAGGATCAGTTGCTATTGGGACTAATATCCCTGGGCTGCAGCAACCACCATAGTTCTTTTGTTCTGGAAGGGCTCGCCTTCCTGCCATGGCTTGAATTCCTAGGATTCTGTCCAAGTTCTCTCATTAGCTTAAGACCAAGCAAGGAAACTTCTGAATAAGAAAAAGGGAGCAACAAAATTTGCCATGCACCCAAACTTCCACTTCCTCAATAGAAGACCAATCCTGTTGGGGGTGGAAGCTCAATTCCATGTGGACAGTCTCGGGCGGGTAAAGGTGGGAACTTCTAAATCTTAGAGTTCTCATGAGGCCCCCCAGAAAACAGCAGGGAATTGAGGAGTGAGATCTCGTGTATTTCCGCCTCTTCCCGTGAGAAACGTGATGGGAGGAGCATCCCCGCCCTCGAGACTGTCCCGGATCTGGGCACACCTATTGTTATCTCACAGGCACGGTATTCAGGTGCAAACTACACGGCCAGAGAGCTTAATTAGGGTCAGGAAAGCCTGAAGGCGCTCTTAGCTCGGAGGGGCCCTGACAGGACAGAAGGCTCCGTTTTTCCTCTCTTTGCTCTCCCCTCCCCCTCTCTCCCCACTTACACTTCTACTTCCAATCTCTTACCGTAAGATCTTGCCTCCTTGGGAGATTTCTCTCTCCCTCCTAAGGAAGAGCTTCCCCTGCACATGTAACCAGGACCCTGAATAAAGCCTAACCCTTGTTCGACTCCGGAAAGTCTCTTCTCTCATACGTTTATCCGGTTTGGCCAACCGAAGACCTGGGACAGGTAAGGTAAGACTCGGGTAGCCCTCAGGCCTCTAGGCCTGGCACAATCCAGAGTGAAAGTTTCCAGGGGTGACTTGATCTTTGCTTAGTATACTAAGTTACTTGGTCCACTGGCAAATTTTGCTCCCTAATTCCTCTGAACTCCTGCCCTTGGTCCAATGATGCATACTTGGACTGGAGTAGATCTAACTTACAGGGACTATAAAAAAAAAAACTTTTTTATAAGAATGCTTATCCCATAAATTTAATCTGACTTCCTCCAAGGCAGCGAATTGGGGGTGCCCCTGTTCAAGGAGCCTCATATTAGGCACCATGTTTGTTGGAGACAAATTTGACACACAAAAAAAGTATCAAGTAAAATTTATTAAAATGGAGTTGAGAAAAATTGAATGCCTTGGCCAAGGTGAACTCCACCCTTCTTCAGAAAGGGGGAATGAGAGAGAGATGCAAAAGTGAAGGCATTTTTATAAAATTCATGCAGGATACATCCTCCCATTGAGGACAGATTGGTCTGTTCTTTTTCAGGTCACAACGTTTTGACATGCTCACTTACATCATTAACAAATGTGTTTGGATTTTCTCCTTTCTGATAGACTTTCCCTCAAACTCATCAGGCCTGTGCATTAGTTTCTGATCTTCTTCACTTGACTCTGCTAGGTCACAGGTCAACTTTCCCTTTTGGAAGTTTTGACCTTGGGGAAATGAAACTTTCCTTTGTTTGCCACAGCTGACCAGGAACATTCTTCTATTTATGAATGCCAAGGATAGGACTTGACTGCATTGAACAGGACTATCTTGAATAATGGCATTTCTTTTATCTTGGTATTTTTATGGACACATGTTATGTTGCATTAGTTATATTATGTCATGTTAACGATAGAAGAAATGCAGATATCCTCGAACTACAATTTCAGCTGACACTTTGACACTTCTCTTATCATATTGTATTTACAATCTATCCTACTAAGAAATTCATTTCTCATGTTATAGTGAACACATATGGAGATTATAATTTTGGCTGACACAGCATCCTGAGCAAGGAGAGGAAGGAGGGATGAGAGGGAATTGCTCTGAGGATATAAGGTCTCTTTTGTCTATCTGTCCTTGGGCTCATTTTCATAATGAACTCCCATGCATATCTCTATATGCATGATCCAACAACTTTGAAAGAAATAAACATGCACATGCAGGCTAATTTTGTTTGTCTTTCTCAGAACGAACTCTGTAATGGTTGACGCTGCCAAGCATTCAAACTCTATCATGGAGATTACAACTCTGATGGATTAGTCATGTTTTGCTTGAAAGCAAAATGTACATTTGCCTAAAAGACTATTTTATGGAAAACTCACAAGCATTTACATGGAGGTCAAAAGAAGTGATGCAAAGACACTTTTAAAGACATCGCTGAAGAACTTTGGAATCAATTGTGTGACGTGGCAGACACTAAGCAAAGGACCATCCAGCATGGTGTGCCCAAAGAAGGTGCTGTGCTCTATGAGCAAAGAAGAATTGCAGCAGTTCAAAAGAAAGGTGAGATGTGTAAATGTAGAGACAGCTTCACTCCAAACATTCACGTGGACTATTTGTGCCTGACCTGTGGTAAAGCCTTTTGAACTCATAGTGAAGTTATTTTGGCCCTCTCCAAGAACGAAAGATAGCAACCAAATAATATATCTTATTGGTACAATTATCAGATATCCCTCAACCCCTTTAGTAAAGAATACAGGGATAAAGGATCCTATTACTTATATTTCTACTGTTCTGAATTTTTGGCCATCATCTCTCTCAATTTCTCAATCTGAACAATTAGGGCAGATAAATCCTTAGAACTGCCACCTCCTCACTCACTGATTTAGCAGTTCTACAGACATTTATTAGATTATGTCTTTTATAGTCTTGCATTTTGTCCCAAAGTCCTTCCCTCTCTTACAGCTTAAAGCTAAAATTAGGATGCAACAAATGTTGAAAACCCATGATGGGAGAGAAAATTCAGTCTGGTTACTTACATTAAATTAAGGATTAATTTAGGATAATTTTAGAATAAAAGTCCTAAAAGAGAGGAAATGATAAAATTGCTAAAAACTCAAATTCTTAATTGAGCAGTGAGCTTTACTTTGAAGAGGCAAAAAGCGACCTCAGGAATTTGAAAAGTAATGTTAAGCTTAAAACACTTCTTTGTTTTTTGTAAGACCTTGCTGATTAGTAAGGCTGTAAATAATTCAAGGGACTGATTGTGTTCTGCATCTGTTTTTTCCCTCTACAAATAGTTAATGGGTAGTTTTTGTGCACTTTGTAATGAATAAAAGCCTCTTTGTGAACCTTGGTCCTTGAGGAGAGATAGTTCAGTCTAAAAATCCGGCCTCTGCTCCCTCTCATGAAAGTCTTACTTGTTCTTGAGTTATTTTCCTTTACTAGGAGAATTATTTTTTTTAATATTACCCACACTTTATGCATTTGTATATAGATATCTTATGTTACTGCATTTATTGATGGCTCTCTCCTGAGTTTTTCTCATCCTCACTTCTAGCATTACTCTTCCTATATTGTATGTACCTTTCTTTACGGTACCAGATTTACAGATCTGTTTGAACAGTTTTTCCTTTCCTCCTTCTACTTCTTATCTAAATCTTAGAATCTAAGACTCTGGCTTAGATTCACAAAATTCCAGGCAAATATTTTTTCCCCTGATATTTCTTATATGTACTCCATTCCTGGTCAAGAACCTATCATTCTTATATTTTAAGAAATCCAAAACCTGTTCTCACACACCATCTTTTTAGCGAGCTTTTCTTAATCTGTCTTCCAGGTCAGTTGTTTTTGGTGAGAGATGATTCACATTTTCTTCATTTTTTCAGTCTTTTGATTTTGTTTTAATATTTCTTGATGTCTTATGGAGCTGTTTGGTCAACTAATTTTCAGAGTTACTTTCTTGGTAGAATGTTGTACTTGTCATTCCAGACTTTTATATCTCTTATATCTTTGTTCTATTGCTCTCATTTGTTTTTTTAAATCATTTTTTAGCTTTTTCTTAAAAAAATGTCTAACTTTTCCAGGAATTCTGGCTGGATTTCTGTTCCAGCTGCATTTTTCTTTGAGGTCTTGCTTGTAGATGTTTTTGAGTCATTCTCTTCTTCTGAGTTTGTGTCCCTGTCACTTAATAGCTCTTTATGATGGGTGTCTTGACTTGTTTCCTCATTCTTCTTACCTGCTTCTTGGCTTATGTTAGTTCTGGGCTCTTAGTACTCCTGAGGGAAACATCTGGTCTAAACTTCTGTCCTTTGGCATCCTTCTGCTGCTTTCACACCTCCAGTGAGGTCCCTAAAGTGATATGATTCTGGGCAAAGCCTGCTCTGTGTCCTTCCTGGTCTGGGCTATGGAAGTTCCTAACCCAGGTCTGGATCTGTTAGCTTGTCATTGGTTGGGAGTTTCAATAGGTTGCTCCTGGACTCAGCCACTATTAATCTGTTGGGAGGCTTTCCAGGTACAGAGCAACTGAATTGCATGTTCCCCCTTTGGGACTTCTGCCTTGGCTATTCCACCGTAAGTCTCCACACTAGACTGGAGACTAAAATTGAGTCTCCACTCTGCTTCTGGGATCAGAGCAACAAAGTTATCGTTTGCTTCAGGAACTTGTTCCTTGCTCAATGTGTTGCTAGGGCCCTGATCCCAAACTGCTTTTTTCCATCCTGTATCTGTGACCCAGAACTGGGTAGTAAGTAACAGAGTTGCTAAATGGCATCCTTTCCTGTACTCAGCACTAGTTCAGGGATCTCTTGGAATCTCTTTCTGCCCTGTTGGCCCTTTCAGTTCTAGGTGCTGGAATGTTCCATGCCACCTGCACTCCTGGCCATACCCCTTCTCCAGTGTCCTTAAATCTATCTTTTTCCCTAAGTTGTTCTGAGCTAAAGAAATGACTCACCATGACTTTTTCTTGGCTTTCACAATTGGAATTTGGTTTGGTATATTTTATAAATCTTTATGGAGGAGGTATAGTAGAGAACCAGGCTGTACTGCCCCCATCTTGACTCCTCTGGGACCACTCCTTTCTACCCTAGATTTATGACCTGGAACTCAGTAGTGAGAGACAGAAATGCCAGGTAGCACGTGTTCCTGAACTCTGTGCCAGTCCAGGAATCCCCTGGGCTATCTTTCTTCCCTGGTACTTCCTGCCTTGATGCCCAGTCTCAGCTCTCTCTCAGTCCCTACAAGCTGCAATGTTCTATGCTGCTGGGCAGATGCTCTCCTCAGTGTTTCTCTTTTAAACCTGTGCCTCCTCAAAAGTCTGTTTTGCTTCTAACCACCGCTTCCCTTAATCTACCCTCTCTTATCAGACCCCTTCCTTCTCTTATTCTCTTCCTGTCTATTTCCCAATAGGGTAAGATGAATTTCTATACCCAACTGAGAAAGTAATGTTATTACCTCTTGGAGACAATTCTGATAAAAGTAAGGTTTACCACTCCCCATCACTGTAAAAGTTCTTTATTTTGTACTTCTTTTATGACATAATTTTCTTCATTCTGCTTCTCCCTTCTCTCTTCTTCCAGTGGAGCCCCCTTTCTCACCTCTTTGTTTTATTTTATTTTTTGAAATCATCTCATGATAGTCTACTCACATTCATGCCCTCTGTCTATGTATACTCCTTCAAATTGCCCTAATAATGATAAAATTCTTAGTATCATCTTCCTATATAGGAATGTAAACAGTTTAAACTTTTAGAATTCCTTGTGAATTTCTCTTTAATATTTACCTTTTAGTGTTTCTCTTGAGTCTTGTATTTGAAAGTCGAATTTTCTGTTCAGTTCTGGTTTTTTCATCAGAAATGATTGAAAGTCCTCTATCATTAAATATGCATTTTCCCCCCTGAAATATTACACTGTTTTGATGGGTAGGTTATTCTTGGTTGCAATCCTAGCTCCTTTGCTTTCTGGAACATCATATTCTAAGCCCTCTGATCCTCTAATGTAGAAGCTCCTAAATTTTGTGCTATCCTAACTGTGGCTCCACAATATTTGAAATGTTTCTTTCTGGCTTCTTGCAGTATTTTCTCCTTCCCTTGAAAGCTTGGAATTTGGTTATAATATTCCTGGAATTTTCATTTTGGGATCTCTTTCAGGAAACCATTGGTGGATTCTTTCAATTTCTATTTTACTCCCTGATTCTAGGATATCAGGGTAGTTTTCTTTGATAATTTCTTGAAATTTGATGTCTAGACTCTTTTTTTTTGATCATGGTTTCCAGATAATCTAATAATTCTTAAATTATTTCTCCTTGATCTATTTTCCAGATCAGTTGTTTTTCCAATGAGATATTTCACATTTTCTTCTTCATAGAGCCACCATTTGTCCTGTTTTAATTTTTAAGGAATTGTCTTCAGTAAGTTTTTGTACCTCTTTTTCCATTTGACCAATTCTGCTTTTTAAGTTCTTTTCTTCAGTGGATTTTTGTGGCTCTTTTTTCCATTTGGCTAATTCTGTTTTTTAAGATGCTATTTTCTTCAGTATTTTTTGTGCCTCTTTTACCAAACTGTTAACTCTCTTTTCATAATTTTCTTACATGACTCTCATTTCTTTTCCCAATTTTCCCTCTACCTCTCTTCTTTGATTTATAAACACCTTTTTGAGCTCTTCCAATAATTTTTCGGGGCTTGTATCTAATGTACATTTTTCTTTGAGTTTTTGCATATGGCTCTTTTGACTTTGTTGTTTTCTTCTGAGTTTGTGTCTTGATCTTCCCTGTCACCATAGTAACTCTCTATGGTCAGGTTCTTTTTTATTGTTGTTGTTTGCTCATTTTCATAGCCAATTTCTTGACTTTTAACTTTAAGTTAAAGTTGAGCTCTGCTCCTGGGGTGAAAGGTGCATTCTGTCAAAGTTCAGGTTTTTCATGCTATTATTTTCAGAGTGGGTTCTGGGGATTTGTAAGTTATTGGTTCTTTTAAGGTGGATTATAAGGAAAGGTGTGGTTACCGTTCTGCTAGACTGTGCTCTAGTCTGTGAGTGACCACAAGCACTCTTCGGAACTGTGACCAGGCCTTCTGTTTCCCTGTAACCTCAAGCAGTAGTGCTCCTTTCTGCCATGGACTAGAGACCAGGGTCCTTACTCCCTTATGAGCAACCACAAGCACTCTTTTTGCCCTGGGACTATGACCTGGAACTGTAAATGGGTAATGCAACAGGGTCCTATGTAATCTCCTTCTGACCACTTATCCAACTCCCCTACCATCTATGGGCTGAGAACTCCCAGAGCTACTGCTGCCACTGATACAGTTGCCTCCAAGGCTGCTGCTGGCTTGCTAGGGTGCATTATGTACTGCACTGATTTTCAGGCCTGAATACCACCCTGGTAAGACAGATTTTTCCTGTTGACCTCCAATCTTGGACTGAAAAAATTTTTCACACTGACTTTTTGTTGGCTCTGTTGCTCCAGAATTTGATTTGAAGAATTATTTTTAAATTGTTTGGAGGGGAATTTGGGAGAGTTCAAGTGAGTTCTTGCCTTTACTTTGCCATCTTGGCTCCACAATTTTATCTTTCTCAATGGACAAAAATCTACCTCCTCTCCTTCCCCACACATACTGAAAAAGAAAGAAAAACAAAACCCCTGTAACAAATACGCATCAAGCAAAATAAATTTCCACATTGCTCATGTCCAAAAAAGATATGTGTTTTAATCTGCACCTTACTCTCCCTACCCTCATGCACTCTATGATCAAATGACATGAGCCCCCTTATTTTCCTTGTACAAGACATTTCATTTTCCGATTCTGGGATCTTCCTTTCCATCTCTATCTCCTGGACTCCCTTCAAGGCCCAGCTATAATCCCTATTCAACAAGAAGCCTTTCCCAATTCCCCTAATGTTAGTGTCTTCTCTCTGTTAATTATTTCCAACTTGTCCTGCATATGTCTTGTTTGTACGTAGATGCTTTGCAAATTGTCTCTCCCATTAAACTGTAAGTTTCCTGAGAACAGGGTATCCCCAATGCTTAACATGTTTTGTGGTACATAGCAAACACTTAAGAAGTTCATGCTGACTGCATGTTGACAGGTAACAGGAAGGTAAGTACAGTAGCATGTTGTTGAAGGAGTTGTGAATTAATATATCCATTTTAAAAAGCAATTTGGAATTATACAAATAAAGTTACTAAATGTCCATACCCTTCAATCCACAGATTCCACTACTAGCCATATACCCCAAGGAGGTCATTGATAAGAAGTCCCCAAATATACCATATTTATGGCACTACTTTTTGAGGTAGTAAAGAATTGGGAACAAAGTGAATATTTATCAAATGAGGAATGGCTAAATCAATTGTTGCACATGAATGTAACAGAATATAACTGTGCTGTAAGAAATTATAAATATGATAAATACAGAGAAGCAAATAAGAGATTTATATGAAAGGAAACAGAGCCAATAAAACAATATACAATAACCTTAACAATGGAAATGGAAAGAACCAGCATACACGAGAAAACCCCATCCCACTCCTTTGCATGGGAGGGTCATGGTTATGGAACATTGCATATATTTTCAGATTTTTTTGAGGTATGGATTAGTTATCCTGATTTTTTTCCTCCTTTTTTCTTTCTTTTTCTTTAAAAATATTATTTGTTCCCCAATTGATAAATGGTCAAAGGATATGAACAGGGAGTTATTAAAACTATCTATAATCATATGAAAAAGTGTTCTAAATCACTATTGATTAGAGAGATGCAAATCAAAACAACTCTGAGGTACCACATCACACCTATCAGATTGGCTAATATGACATAACAGGAGGATGATAAATGTTGGAAAAGATGTGGGGGAATTGGAACACTAATTGATTATTGGTGGAGTTGTGAGCTGATCCAACCATTCTGGAGAGCAATTTGGAACTATGCCCCAAGGGCTATAAAGATGTGCATACCCTTTGACCCAGTAATATCGCTTCAAGGGTTGTATCCCAAAGAGATCATAAAAATGGGAGAAGGGCCCACATGTGCAAAAATATTTATAGCAGCTCTCTTTATGGTGGCCAAGAACTGGAAATCAAGGGGATGGCCATCAATTGGGGAATGGCTGAACAAGTTGTGGTATATGAATGTAATGGAATACTATTGTGCTATAAGAAATGATGAACAGGCAGACTTCAGAGAGGCCTGAAAAAATGTATATGAACTGATGTTGAATGAAAAGAGCAGAACCAGGAGAACTTTATACACAGCAACAATCACAGCGTGCAAGGAATTTTTCTGGTAGACTAATTCATTGCAGGGACTTGAAAAATTTCCAGTGGACTCAAGGTAAAATGCCTTCCATATTCAGAGAAGAACTATGGAATTGAATCACAGATAGAAGCAGATCATTTTCTTTTGCATTATGTTTTATTTTGTTTTATGGTTTCTTCCACTCATTTTAATTCTTCTATGCAACATGTATTTACTAGGAATATACGTGTAAAAAAAGAATAACAATTTAAAAAAATAAAAATATTATTTGTTATATAAGCTAGCTCTCTGGATGGGGAAGGGGCAGAGGAACTGGGAAACTTTAGTGATACAAAAACAAATGATATCAATAAAAATTATTTTAAAAAAATAGCTCATCAAAGAAAGATTTTCAGAACCAAGGAGTAACTCTGTCCATCTGTGGTCCTCACTTTTTCACTAAGCAAACATACTTAGATTTAGAATAATGTAAGTTAATTAAAAATTGTATCTGTCAGGCTCATGCCTAAAATGCAGAGTCCAGAATTTTTTTCCATAGTAGTTTATGAATATAATTACTTTTGAAAGTTCCTTTTTTGCTGTAGCCTATCGCTAACTTAGAAGCACAATCAGATTCTCAAGTCATCTCCTTGAAAAGCACAAAAATGCGGAAATGGAATTAAATTGAAGATGAGTAAAATTCTCGTATGGGGTCATTGAAGAGCAGGATAGAGAAGCTTTGAGTGCTAAGGGTTGGGCCATAGGTGCATATTGGGACAGAAAGGCAGGCTTTATATAATGGGTCATCTGAATAACAGAGGAAATAGTGCCTGAGTCACAGTAGCCTAAAAATAGGACTCAATAGTTCTCTCAAGGGATATAGACATTAGATTCATAATTGATCAGAGTAGCCCAAATTGGATGAGTTTGCCTCCTGCTGACTATTAAGGCAGAATAGAAAGCACTACACTAAGAGCCCAGAAACCTGGATTTGAATATGGGGTGACCTTGAATGAAGCACTACTATGACTTTGAATAAAGCACTTCCTCTTTCTGAGTCCAAGCTTTCTTCATAAGAGGTCTATAGAAGAGAATTACTAGCTTATAATTAGGCTAAATAATTTCTAATACTTTCCTTTATTCCTTTTTTTTAACGTGAGTTCTTTTTCATTTTTTGATGTGAGCAAGTTGGTTTTTCTCTCTCCTTTTTAGCTAATGGTTTACCTATTCCATTAGTTGTTTTTTAAACAGTTCCTAGTTTTATCCACCAATTCATTTTTTAAAAATGTTATTAATCTCTTCTTTGATTTTTAGAACTTCTGTTTTGTTGGTTTTTTGGAAAAACAATTGATAATTCACTGGAGAATAACTTAATTCTAAGGAACTGATGCATCAAATGAAAAATGATAGAAATGATAAAAAAAAAACTTCAAAGAAAATTACAATGAAACATTATACCAAAATTTATGAGATGTAGCTAAAATAATTCTTAAGGGAAATTTTATATAGTAATAATAATAATGATAAACATTTATATAGTACATATTATGTGGCAGGCACTGTGCTAAGTGTTTTAAAATTATTATGTCATTTGATTCTCACAATAACCATTTCCATTTTACAGAAGAGTCACACAGTAAATGTCCGAAGATGGATTTGAACTCAAGTCTTCCTGAATCTAGACCCAGAGTTCTCTCTACTGTGCCTCCTACCAGCTATTTCTAAATGCTTCATTAACAGAAGAAGGAAAGAATAATTCTATGAATTGGGCACATAGCTAAAAACAAAACAAAACTAGAGCAACAACAAATTTAAAAACCTCTAATTAAACAACAAAGCAGAAATTTTGAAAAATCAGAGATTAACAAAATTTGAAAGCAAAAAAAATTATATTCAAATGATAAAAATTGGCACAGGTTTTTTTTTTTTTAAAGGAGGTAATAAAAGAAATAGCTCATCTGAATTTTTAAAACAGCAGAAAGCCCACATACTGATTTAAACATTTTTTAAAAAAGGTAATTTATAACAATTAAAAAGGAGATAAAAGAAATTATAAGAAACAATTTCCCCAATCATATATTAATAAAACTAGTAACTTAGAAGAACACTGATTACTACTTACAAAAAATAAAATACTCAGATAAAAAAGGATTATTTAAATAACCCAATATCAACAAAATAAAAAAAAAATTGAACAAGCTACAACTGGACTTCCAAAGAAAAACATTTCAAGGTCAAACAGATTTACAAGTGAATTCTAGCAAACATTCAATGAACAATCAATTTCAATTGATTTGAAAAAAATAGGAAAAGATCTTTCCATCTTCTCTCTAATGATACAAATATGGTCTTTGATACTTAAACCAAAGAGAGATGAGATGAGGCAGAGAAAGAAAATTATAGACTGATACTCTTAATGAATATTGACACAAAATTTTTAATTACAACAACATATTAGAAAGATTATGTAGTCTGAAAATGTTGGATTTATACCAGAATGCAGGTTTGAGTCAATGTAAGAAAGATTACACAATTATAAGCCATATTAATAACAATAATTGAAAACACATGATTATATTAATTAGATACTGAAATCTTTTGACAAACAACAATACCATATCTGTTACAAAAACCCAAACCCTAGAATGCATAGGAATAAATGGACTTTTCCTCAACATAGTACACGTTATTTCCCTAAAACCAGGAGCAAACATTATACATAATGGGAATAGTTAGGGGTCTTTCTAATAAGATCAGTGGTAAAGCAAGGATATCCATTATCAACCCTTGGAAGAAGGGTATTCCTGAGGGGAGCATTCAACTCCAGTTGGCTAACAATTAATGAGAATGAGTATTACAATGAGAGCTGAAACTATTCTAATGAACTTTGATTATGACATTTACTACTAAGTTACTCCCTGCATTGGGCAATCTATTCAAAGAATTTATCCCCCACTCTTGTTGTTGTTGTTGTGTTCATCCTTCCTTGCCAAAGAAGACCGTGCCAAGAGGGAAATGATGACATGATTTGCACTTGACTTTGTTTTGAGTGAGAGAGGACTGTGCAAGGTCACCAGCCTCAGTTTTCCTCCAGAGACATCTGGATCCAGTGACCGGATATTCATCAGGATGACTGGAGGAGTTTCACCTTATGTTAGAAATTTAATCTAGTTGAGTGGAGTAGCTATACCCAGAATTAGGAGAATGTTAATTCTATCTTCTATCAGTCCTGTCTTTAAGAGATTGGGTAAGGAAATTGGATGAAGGAAAAAAAAGGCTTGAATCTCCCCAATTTTAATAATTAACTATTAATATCAGAAAGAAATAATCATTTCTCACAAAAGTAAAGACAGACCTAAATAATTGGAGAAATATTAATTGCTCTTAGGTAGATCATGCCAATATAATAAAAATGACAATACTACCAAATTAATTCACTTACCCCATGCCACACCAATCAAATTACTAAAGCAGTACTTTCTAAAGCAATGAAATTCATGTAGCAGAACAAAAATCTGAAGAGAAATAATGGAAAAAAGTGGGAAAGAGGATGAACCTATCAGTATCAGTTTCCAAACTATATTACAAAGTGATAATCACCAAAATGATTTGATACTAATTGAAAAATAGAGTTTATCAGATACATAACATAGAGATGCCAACATACCTAGTAGAACAGTGTTTGATAAACCTAAAGTCCCCGGGATTGGGTTTAGGTATTAACTATTTAACAAAAACTAATAGAAAAAGTAAAAAAGCTTGCTCCAAATGGAAACATGACTTAGATATAATTGGTGCATCATATGCAAAGTAAAGGAGCAAGGAAGAAATTTCCTTTCCTATTTGTAGATAGGTAAAGAGTTCCTAATAAAATAAGTGATAAAGATCACAGAAGATAAAGTGCACAACTTCAATTGTACAAAATCAAAGAATTTTTGAACAAACAAGACCAACAAAGCTAAAATTAGAACATTATCAGGTAATTAGGGAAAAAAATCTTTACAGCAAGTTTATTTTATAATGGTCCCACATCCAAACTATATAAGGAACTGATTCAAATTTATAATAATAACAGTCATTCCCCAATAGATAGTCAAAGGATATGAACAGGTAGTTTTCAAAGAAAGAAACCTAAGCTGTCTACAACCACATGAAGAAAGGCTTCACTTTATATTCATGAGACTGGAAAAGACAAAGCAATAAAACGACAATTGTCAGAAGTACTGTGGGAATACAGGCACATGAGTGCACTGTTGGTAGAGTCATAAATTTCTAGCCATTTTAGAAAGCAAATTGGAACTATATCTAAAATATTTCCTCTGTGTGTGTGTGTGTGTGTGTGTGTGTGTGTGTGTATCTTCTGACCCAACTATATCACTACTCCATATACACCCCAAAGAGAACAAATAAAGAGGAAAAGAACAAAAATATATATTGTGGCTCTTTGTTGTGGTAAAGAACTAGAAACCAAGGGAGTGTCCTATTGGAGAATGGCTAAACAAACTGTGATATATAAATGTAACGGAATACTACTATGCCATAAAAAATGACAAAAGCAACATTTTCACAGAAAATTGGGAAGACCTCTATGAAATGATGCAGAGTGAAGTAAGCCAAAGTGGGAGAACAATACATATTGTAATAAAGACATTGTAAAGAAAAACAACCCTGAGAAACTTTAGAATTCTGAACAATGGCAAACCATTATTCCAGAGGATCAAAGATGAAGCGTACTGCCTATTTGATGACAGAAAGATAATGGACTCAAATTCAGAACAAGACATATATTTTTGGACATGGCCAATGAATAAATTTGTTTTATTTTACTATTTATGTTTGTTCTGAGAGTTTTATCTTTCTTTTTTGTTGATGTTCAGGTGGGGAGGGAGCAGATCTCATATTAGGTAAAATTTGTTTGTTAAACAATTTTTAAATTGTTTAAAATTAAATAATTAAATAATTTGTTAAATGAAAAAATAATACCCAATTGATATTAATATCCAATAGATCTATTTAAATGTTGAACCTTGAAATTTAAGAAAGTTTTGCTATATTTGATACGAAGACAAACCCTTCATTTAGAAGATTCCTACCTTCTACCCTTCAATAAAAGTAGATTAGGTGAAACACATCTGAAAAGTTTTCATTTGGTGACAATATCCATTCCTTTTTCCAAAAAGGCCCATCCCATATAACATATCTGACCATTTTATTAGAAAGGCCAGTTGGTGCAATAGATAAAGAGCACATAACCTCAAATCAGGAAAACCTGAGTTCAAATATGGCCTCACACAATTACTAGGTGGGGAAGTCAGTTAACTTCTGTTTGCCTTAGTTTCCTCATTTGTGAAATGAGGATAATTATAGCACCTACCTCTCAGAGTTATTGTGAAGATCAAATAAGATACTATTTGTAAATCCCTTAGCACAGTGCCTGGTACGTAGTAAGTACTATATAAATGTTAGCTATTATTATAAAAAGGCTAAAAGATCTCAAGGCAGAGAATGAAGATTCTGCCTTTTATCCCCAGCAATTCAAATGCTAGAGATTCCAAAGGAAAGAGAGAGAAAAACAAGGTTCTGAGAGCATTAAATTTAATCTTTGTCCTTTTCAATGATAGCTCACCTTAAAACCAAGAACTCTAGCTCTTAGAGTAAGGAGTATTAAGACTCACAAGCTAGTGCTTGTGTACTTAGTACTACTCCAAATGTTGGCAAATGCATTCAGTTTCTGGTGGTCATTACACCACCAGGTTATAGGTCTTCTCCCAGACTCTCCAGTCTAGCCAGCATCTGGACATGGACAAAAGGCTTGCTTGGATCTTCATAGGCCAATTCAAACACCAATGCATGTTTGAGGCAGATGACCCAGTCTTTGAAAGCTAGTGTACATTTGTTTGTAAATCTCTGATGACTTCATGCTAGTTAGAGCAACTGACTTTCTTTGGCCTTCAGTTTTTGGTTCTCTTTAATCCTCTAAACAAGAAAGATCATTCAGTGATTTAGCAATTGCTGCATAGTTCTTAACAAATGTGTGACAGTTGTCAATGAATCCTAGAAAAGCCCTTAGATATCAGAGTTTCTTGGACATGACATAATTAGTGCTTCTACCTATTCTGAGTCTAACCTTCTGCTTTTGTTGTCATTTTTGTCCTTCATTCTGGAAGAGGACCATGACATCAAGATGATGAAATGACTTGCAGTTGACTTTGATTTGAGGAGTGACCTTGTGCAAGGTCGCCAGCCTCACTTTCTTCTCCTGAGCCATATGGGTCCAGTGGCTTGATATTCATCAGGATAGCTGGAGATGGCCCAGGATGCAATGGGAGATCCTTTCAGGCTAAGGTCTTAACACCTCACTTTGAGTAAGATAACCACCACTGATACAGGCTGCTGGACTCTGATGATATTTTTCTTTCAGGGGGCTTCTGAGGTGAAAAGTGGATAAAGGAATCTTCCTAGTTAATTCTCTGAATTATCAAAACTCAGTGAGATGAATTCTGTGAGTTGTTCTTTGGGCACATTCTACATTCCACTTGAAGCCCTGAGTCACTGTTAGACTCTGATAAGACTCATTGCAAGAGGCCCAAGTAATTCTGCCCTTGAAAGAGTAGTTCTGTGCTAGCAAAGATAACTCTCTCTTCCATGGCCCCTGGAGCCATACTGTACCTTCATATGATGAAAAAAATGGAACACAAGAAAATTCAAGGTCAGGGTCAACCACAGGTTTTTATGAGAACACAAATACAGTCTTTAACAGAATAAAAGGACAAAAGTAGAAATGGATACCCTCCGTAACCCTCTGAAGTAAGAGGGCTGAGGTAAAGACCACTAGTTCCAACTATTGGTTATTTTTCTTGGCATTCTAGCCACCTGAAAGCCTGCAATTAAAAAAGAAAACCACAAAACCCCACAGTCATGCTTTTCTCTTCTCTTTTTAACTTTCACTTCTCATGGTATTTCTTGGAAGCTTTGGTTGTGAGTAAAAACACTCCATATGTCACTTCCACCAGTTATTTTGGTTTTATAGACCCTACCACCTTCCTCTTCTTGACTCTTCCTGAGATCCTCCCCAAAACTCCTTCTGGAATGGAGGGAGGAAAGCCCATTCTTTAGCAGTGATTTCAAGTTAGGTTCCTCTCTTCCAAGGCTGGAAGGAGACATGACTCCCAGGGTCTTTAGACCCAGTGCAAGCCTTGCCAGAGGGCTGTTACACATTCCTACAAAAAGAACATATCTTTCCACCTGCTGACTTTGTGCCTTAAAAGTCATCACAGTTCAATATCTAAGTTTTGAAGAGCTATTGCCCTCAAGATGATGATTACCATCATTTGTTATTATCCTTCTGTAGTATAGATGGTCAAAGTGTGCAGGTACTGGGCCCCAATTTACTGCTTGCAGTATCCTGCTAGAACCTTGAATAGACTGGAATTAATTCCAATCAATGATGAAATTCCAGAATAATTGACAGCTCTACAAGAGCCATCCACCTTTCATTTGACACCAAATTTAAGTTCTCTGATGTATCTCAAATACAAGTTATTCACCCAGTTCACCAACTTCATGGGTTATAAGGATATTTTCCTCAAATATCTCTCAGAATGACTGGAATGTAGTGGTTACTTGAGATCCAAGTGTCCATCAAGGCAGTGCATTCCACATTCTACATTTTCACCAACATCTTTTTATGGGGTATTATATGAATCTAACTGGATATAATGGACCCGTAAGGAATTGATAATGAAGTTGTATTTACTGCAGCTAGGTAGCATAATGGATAGAGTGCTAGACTTGGAGTTAGGAAGACCTGAATTAAAATCTAATCTCAGAACGTTATTAGCTGTGTGATCCTGGACCAGTCACTTAACTGCCTCTATTTTTCAGCTACAAAATGAGAATAACAATATTTACTGTATGCAGGTAAGTATTACCTGTCATTGTTGTTTCTGACTCTTCATGACCCTATTAGGGGTTTCTTGGCAAACATACTGGAATGGTTTGCCATTTCCTTCTCAAGGTCATTTTATAGATAAGGAGCTGAGGCAAATAGGGATAAGTGACTTCCCCAGGGTCACACAGCTAATAAGTATCTGAGGTCAGATTTGTGAGTCTTCCTGATTTCAAGCCCAGTACTTAATCCAGTGTGCCACTTTGCTGCTCCTAAAATGAGTTAATATTTAGAAATTGTATATAACAGTGCTTAATAAATGTTCCTTCTTGGTCAACATCAATCCCTGGTCCCACCTCTATTTCCCAATGCTTGGTCTTTGGAATTTAGCATCTCACATGCCAACTCTACATTCCATTCTTATGTGCGTTGGTAAGCATTTAATATCATTTCTGGACCAGGGCCAAAACTTGAATTAACCAACCAATAGAACAGCCTGGAACTAATAGCTTCTTTGTTCTCTGAGTAAGTTCAGAGAATACCTCTTCCTACGTCAACAAGGCCAGATGGGGCTGACAGCGTTCTTTATGAGACTCTTAACCTGAGACACTATCTTGAATAATGGAACTTTTTCCGTATCTTAATATTTTGTGGACATATATTATGTTATGGAATGTTTATGGTAAAGAAAACACAGATATCCTGGGTCATAATTTCAATGGACACTTTGTCAACTCTCTTATCTTACTGTATTTACCACCTATTCAGTTAAGAAAATTCCTTTCTCATAAAATGATTAATCACATATGGGGATCATAAATTTGAGTGACACAGACATGCTGAGTTGGGAAATGTCCTAAAACAGATTTAAGCCTGGTCGTTCTTTTATCAGACAGTCAAAAGTTTCCTTCTAGCTTCATGATCATGTATCTGCTAGCTTTAAGGGAATAAAAAATACAGATTTACATAACAACTGGCCTGTTTGCCTCTTTAACCAAACTTCCAGGTCAACAGCATGTATCGTTTCTTTGTCCATACAGAGCAGTTGTAGGAGAACGTAGTTTTGCTTCTTTGCTGGGTCTCTGCCAGTGATGCTCTTTCATTATGATGATGTGACCTTCTCTTCCCTTCTACATGATTTTCTCTGATGCTCTCCTTAGCTCTCTATGCTGATGATTCACAAATCTAATTATCTAACACTAACCTCTCTGCTGATCTTAACATCTGCCTACTGGACATTTTGAATTGAAAGTCCTGTAGACTTTTTAAACTCAACATGTCTAAAAGTAAACTCATTATCATTTCCTCCAAAACCTGCCCCTATCCAAACTTTCCTATCAGTGTTGAAGGTACCACCATCCTTCCAGGCACCCTGACTCCTATCCTAGGTATTATCCTCAACTCCTCACTCTCTCTCTCATCCTATATATGTAATCTGTTACTAAGGCTTCTCTATTCTACCTACATAATATCCTTTGAATATGACCCATTCTTACCTATGACACTGCCACTACACTGCTGAAGGTCCTCATTATCCCATACTTGGAATACTTCAAAAACCACCTGATAAGAATGCCTACCACAAGTATCACTCTACTCTAGTCTATCCTCCACTTAACTGTCAGTAATCTTAAAGTACAAGTTCTACCGTGATACCCCGACTCCTTCCTATTCAATAAATTTCTGTGGTTCCCTATTATTTCTGGGATCAAATATAAAATCTTGTTTATCATTTAAAGCCCTTTATAACCTGCCTCCACCCATACACTTTTCCAGTCTTTTGATATCTTATACTCACTTCTTGCATCCCTCCTACCATACTCTGCAATCCAGTGACTGGCATCTCCTTGCCTATTCCATGAACTCCATCTCCCAACTCTGGGCATTTCACTGGCTGTCCCCCATGTCTTGATTCCTCTCCCTCTTGATCTCCACCTCCTGGCTTCCTTGAAATCCCAGTTAAAGAGCAGGGGCTCTCTTTTGTCTTTTTTTGCATCCCCAGTGCTTAGCACAGTACCTAGAACATAGTAGGCACTTAATAAATGTTTATAGACTGACTGGGACTTCTGTTCTCTTGGCCCTTTGCTTTCCAAGTAGGATGGTTCTGTCCAAAATTCCATCTGGTGACAGGTTTTCTGTAAGATCCTGTCTTAGAATTCATTTCAACGAGGAAGAAAGATGGTATTTGTGCATCCCACATTCTCTAAGTCATTGATGGAATGCACCAACCTGGATTTTGGAAAGAAATATGCAAAAGATAGAAACAAGCCCATGTAACAGAAGAACTGTAAGAGATCCTCTAAAATAGCATGAGGAATGCTAAAACTCAGGATGAACTTAGTATGGTGAGGAAGGTAAGTAAAACAACAAAAAAAGTGTTTTTAGCTATATTGACAGACAAGATGAAAGATCAAAGAAGGGAGAGGGCCTCTATTTGGGAGTGGATGGGACAATCATAACTGATAAAAAAGCAGAGTAGCTCAGTTCTTAATTTCTGTTGTCTCTGCACAAACCCATACTATGTGACACTGTGCAAGTCACTTAGCCCTCATTCTAACTGTATAACCCTGGACAAGTCATTTCATCTTTTAGTGCTCTGGGCAACTCTTTAAGACTATATAAGTTTCAGAGAAAGGTTCAACCTGCATTAACAGAAGGAGTCATGTCACAGGGGAGTTCTCTATCCAAATGAAATCCAGGCTCACTTCTTATCCTTTCTTTGCAAAGGACAATGACCTTTAGGCTGGAAATGACAGAACAAAAATGATCAACAGGGAATTGATATCCAAAATAAGTAAGGAACAAATAAGAGTATTTAGCTGTCCTGGATGAATTTAAGTTACTTGTCACATATAAAATTCATTCTTGGGGTCTGAAAGGATAGACAGATGTGATTGCTGGTTGTCACTGATATTTGAAAACAGGAGAGGTACCACATGATTGATGAAGGGGAAATGCTGTCTCAATTTTTTGATTTCTGAACAATTTATAAAAGAAAAAAGAAAACTCTCATAACAAAAGTGTATAGTCAATCACTATGAGTGGCTATCAAGTGGCACAATGAGTTAGATCTCCTGACTTCTGAATCAGAAAGACTGGAAGTCTAAATCTAACCTTAGGCACTCACCAGCTGTGTGACCCTGAGTAAATCACTGAGGGCAGCTAGATGGTGCCTAGAGCTGATAGAGCACCAGCGCAGGAGTCAGGAGGACCTGAGTTCAAATCTCACCTCAGACACTTGACACTCACTAGCTGTGTGACCTTGGGCAAGTCACTTAACCCCAATTGCCTCATCCTGGGTCATCTCCAGCCATCCTGATGAACATCTGTTCATTGGATTCAGATGGCTGTGGAGGAGAAGTGAGACTGGTGACCTGCACAGCCCTCCCTCACTCAAAACAAAGTCAAGTGCAAGTCATGTCATTATTTCTCTGATGATATGGTCTTCTTCAGCAAAGAAGGATGAACACACGTAATGTCTATTTCCCTCACTTTCCTCATCTGAAAAATAATGATAGTAGCACTTACCTCCCAAGGTTGTTGTGAGCATAAAATGAGAAATTTGTGAAGCATTTTGCAAACCTTAAAGCACTACGTATTAGTTATTATTAGCAAAACAAACTACCACACTGGCCAAAAATATCTCCTGCACTTTAAGTTCATCACCTCTCTGGCAGTAGGTAGGTATGATGTTTCATCTTCAGTCCTCTGAAATATTGGTTTATCATCACATGGATCAGATTTCTAAAGTCATTCAAAGCTGTTTTTGAAAGAAAAATGATGTCATCATATAAATTGTTCTCCTAATTCTGCTGATTTCACTCTGATTCAGTTCACAGAGATCTTTCCAGTTTCCTCTGAAACTATCCATTTCATCACCTTTTATGGTATATCACATTCCTGATGTCATGGTCCTCTTTGAAAACAAAGGACAAACAACGTGTTATGATATTTCGTTAAGGACAGCTAGGTGGCAAAGCAGATAAAGCACTCAACCTGGAGTCAGAAAGACCTGAGTTCAAATCCAGCCTCAGATATTTAATAACTGTGTGACTTTGGGCAAATCATTTAACCCTGTTTGCCTCAGTTTCCTCATCTGTAAAGAGAGCTGGAAAAGAAAATGGAAAACCACTCTAGTATCTTTGCTAAGAAAAACCTACATGGGATCACAAAGAGTTGGATTCAATTAAACAACAATACTCTATCACATTCATACACTATAATTTATTTAGCATTCTCTAATAGAGAGGCTTAATTTCCCTTTAATTTCCAATTTTTTGACTGATATGAACATAACTGCTGTAAATATTTTTGTACATGATTTATTTTCCTCTTTGATTTCTTTGGGGGTATATATCTAGTAGTTTTATCACTGGGTCAGTAATTTTGGGGGCACAGCTTCAAACTGCTTTTCAAACCGGTTGCCTGAATTCACAGTTCCAGCAACAGTTCTGTAGTGTGCCCATTTTCCCAGTTTCTTCCCTGTTTGTTGTTTAACTGTTTTCCCATCTTTGCTAATCTTTAGAGTGTAAGATGAAAACTCAGAGTGGCTTTAATGTGATTTCTCTAATTATTAGTGGTTTGAAGCATATTTTTTTTCATATGGTTGCAATGATTGAATTTCATCCTTTGATGAAAAGGGCCTATCCATATTCCTCCACCACTTATTTATTGGGGAATGGTCTTTTAAATTCCAATCAGTTCCCCATATACCCTGGATATAAGACTTTTATTGGAGAACCTCAGTTGCAAAGATTTTTCCCCCTCTTACTTGTTTCCCTTCTAATTTTAACTGCATTCGTTTTGTTTCTGCAAAAACCCTTTAGTTTTATATAAACATAAATGTCCATTTTATGTTTTTGTGACCCTTTGCCTCTCGTTTATGAACTCTTTCCCCCAAAGATCTAAAAGGCAATTTCTGTCTTGCTCCTCTCACTGGTTTATTCGACCACGTGGAAGTTCCACGCCCATTTATATACAGCTTAAAGGTCTGCACAACATTTTACAAATATCTCGTGTTATCCTCACGATGCTCCCGGGAGGCAGGCGCTATGAGGAGCTATGAGGAAACCGAGGCAGACAAAGGTTCAGGTGACTTGCCCAGGGTCACAGAGCGAAGTCTCCTGACTCCAGGTCCGACGCTGCCTCCACTTCGCCACTCAGCAGCTGACGGAGAGTGATTTTATGTGTTTTTATTTCACATCCCGCCGCACGGCTGGTTAACGTCGATTCGTTTTTTAGGGTTTTCCAAGTAAATCGCTGTATCGGCGAGAAGTGATTTTTTCTCTTCCTCAGTGACTCCTCCAGTACAGCGGCGGTAACACCCCTGCCCACCTCCAGACTCCAGGGTGACAGGCAGTCCCGGGGTGCGGGCGGAGGTCGCAGCGCTAAGAGTTCTGGGCCTAGCCCCTGGACCGTAAGGGCTCCCGGCTGCAGGCCGGAGGGATGCTGTCTCTTCTGCGGGTCAGCAGCTGCCCCCCGTGGGCAATGCCCCTCCTTCACCCAGGAGGTGGGTGCGGTTATCGTTACCCCAAAGCCCCGAAGACGAGGCAAACTGACATATCCTAGAAAAGCAGGTCGGGAGCCGGGCCTCCGGCTTCCTTCGGCCGCTTCCTTCGGCCGCTGCCTCTGCCCGGCCGGGTCTAGAACTCGAACAAGGACGCGAAAGAGAGGCTAGGGAGACAAACCGCTGACCACGCGCCTCAGCCCCGGAGCCACTGCGCATGCGTCGTGCGTAGCCGGTCCCCTACGGAAGCCGGGAAAGACGCGACGCCGCGGAGGCCGGCGGATGCGGGCAAGATGGCGTCGACGGCTGCGAACGGGGCTAGTGGGAGCAGCGGGATGGAGGTAGACGCCGCAGGTAACGGGGTCCGCCTCTGTACATCCCTTACCCTACGACTGCCCAGAGGAGAGGCTCCGCTCCTTAGGGAGCCGCTGCCCCTCGACCTATCGACAGAATAAAACCACTGCGCCCCCTTAAGTGGCGGGAGGCCGGGGGTGAGGGGGGAGAGCTGGGGTAAAGAGTGGGGCAGCGTCGGGCCCGTCCCTCACACGTGTGTGTGTGTCTGTGTGTCTGTGTCCGTGTGTGTGGTGTCGGCCCCCAGTGCTCCCCAGTGTGATGGCCTCCGGCGTGACCGGCAGCGTGTCCGTGGCCCTGCATCCCCTCGTCATCCTCAACATCTCCGACCACTGGATCCGCATGCGCTCGCAGGAGGGGCGGCCCGTGCAGGGTGCGTGCTCCTCCGCCCCCCCCAGGAGCCGCTCCGGGCCCCTCCTCCCGCCCCCGTCCCCTAATTGCCCCGGCGTGTCGGCTTCCCTCCCTTTCAGTGCACAGTCCGTGCCTCGGGCATCCCCCAGAGGGCAGGCTGGAAGTCTGGGTTTCTGCTTCCTGGGCTGTCGTAAGCTTCATTTCAACTCTTATCTTGTAAAATTAGGGTTTGGGTCTAGTCGGCGTCTAAAGGTCCCTTCCAGCCATGAATCTGAGAGCTCTATGAACCCTAAGTAATCGATGATGGCTCTAGATTCTTCCTCTTACCTGGTTTTCCTTCCTTTCCTAGTGATTGGGGCACTGATTGGGAAACAGGAGGGACGAAATATTGAGGTGATGAATTCATTTGAGTTGCTGTCCCACACGGTGGAGGAGAAGATCATCATTGACAAAGAATATTACTACACCAAAGAGGAGCAGTGTGAGAGGGGAGGGGCTGCCAGGGTTGGGAAAAGTTAGATGGAGTATTGAGGGGGAGGTGGGTATACAAATGATCAGTTTTATGTAGGAATCCAGGAGTGTGGTGGGGATGGGGAAGAGAATATGCCAGGAAGGTCCAGATAAAGAAGGGTAGAGTGAGAAAAAGATTTTTTATTCCACCCCCTTTCCCTTTGCCTTTCCCAGTTAAGCAGGTATTCAAGGAATTGGAGTTTCTAGGTTGGTATACCACAGGGGGTCCACCGGATCCTTCAGACATCCACGTCCACAAGCAGGTAAGAGCCCTAAGACAACTCCATAGGAGTCGGGCAGGGAAAGATGTGGGGCAGAGGCATCATGGTATCATAGATAGAGACCTGGATAGTGAGTTGAAACACCAGAGATCTGATTCAAGTGTAACATTCATTTGTAAGACCTTAGACTCATTTGTAAAATGAGAGGATTAGACTAAATCATCCCTAAAATGGCTTCCAGGTTTAATATTATATGATTCTGTGGATGGGGGTGAGAGAAGGGGAGGATATAGGAAGGATTTCTAGGAAACAGGGTAGTGCAGTAGAAATAGCACTGGAATAGAAATCTAGAGGCCTGGTATATATATATATACTCACTGTCTGGCAAATGTATGGAAAACATTTTTCAAAGTTCTTATTATTTACTGGATCTTGACTTTTGGGTCCCAAACCTGGGCCTGTTTTCTCATCTGTAAAATTGAGGGCATTAGGTGATCTTAGATCCCTTCTAACTCTAATATTCTATGACTTTATGAGAGTTACTTCCCTTTCCTCCGCAGGTGTGTGAGATCATCGAGAGCCCTTTGTTCCTGAAGCTAAATCCCATGACCAAGCACACTGATGTGAGTGTTCCGGACCCCAGGTTGGGCCTGTCAGTTGAGCATATCTGTTCCTCACTCTCAGTCCTGTTTACTCCTTTATCTGACACATTGTTTCTCACAACAGCTGCCAGTCAGCGTTTTTGAGTCTGTCATCGACATCATCAATGGAGAGGTAATTACTTGCCCAAGGCCTGTCTTTTTGCTGTGGCTCATCCCCTTTCCTCTACCTCTGCTTTGCCTCTCGTATCTGCTTGTGATATTCTCCTTCAGCATCCCCACCTCTTTGATAACCTGTTCTCCAGGCAACAATGCTATTTGCTGAACTGACCTACACATTAGCCACAGAAGAGGCTGAGCGGATTGGTGTGGATCACGTGGCTCGAATGACAGCTACAGGTAGTGGAGAGAACTCTACTGGTAAGTGGAGAGACCTAGTGAGAGTTCTTTCCACTGTCCAGAGCCGGAGGTGGGAACTTATGACTTCTGATCCTCTCCTTATGATACAGTGGCAGAGCACCTAATAGCCCAGCACAGTGCCATTAAGATGCTGCACAGTCGGGTCAAGCTTATCTTAGAATACGTCAAGGCTTCGGAAGCAGGTAGGACAAATTTGTCCCGCAACTGTTTCTTAAGGCACTTCACTAAACCAGAATGGAACCTTGGGAAACATAGCACTTTTCCTACCAGGGAAAGGGCTGGAAATAGTAGATAAATGTCTTATACTTTTCTTTGTGTATCTTCTCAGGGGAGGTTCCTTTTAATCATGAAATCCTACGTGAAGCCTATGCTCTGTGTCATTGCCTCCCTGTGCTCAGCACAGATAAGTTCAAGACAGACTTTTATGATGTGAGTCTAACCTGTGGGGTTGGGAAATGAATTCACTAGTGATATATGCAGGGGAACATCATTCAGCTTTTACCTGGGAGGGTACTGTAGGCTTGTCCTTGACCCTTGAGCTACAGGTTTTTGCAAGCTTTGGGAACAGTGGTGGTTGGAAGGTAACCTAGACTTTGTCTCTCCCCTCCCTTCCAGCAATGTAATGATGTTGGGCTCATGGCCTACCTTGGCACCATCACCAAAACATGCAACACAATGAACCAGTTTGTAAATAAGTTCAACGTCCTGTATGATCGCCAGGGCATCGGCAGACGAATGCGAGGACTTTTCTTCTAGAAGGGGGCAACCCTTCCCTCACATTAAGTGAGGGCAAAGGGTAGAGATCTGCTTCACTGAGGAAAACAATTGCCCCAGAGGCAGGAAAGTGGCTTATTTCCCCTTTAGAGAAGCCCTCAAGCCTGCATAGCTTCCCTCCACCCAAATTGTTAATAAATGGGGAATAGTTCCCCCTCCCATGATTCTGTCCTCTCTGTTAAAAGGAGTTAGGGTTTAGAGACCTTGTATGTAAGCTCTGAGGCTAGGGATACCACTTAGAAGATGTAAAGAGAGGTGGTTTTCTTAGGTAGATTTGAGAGAAAAGCCTGGGGACCTAACTGTAACTGGTTGGGTTGTTCCCCACTCTACTCCCAAACAAAATTGTAGATTTTTTTTTTGCAAAGACTTCTATAAACATTTTATTAGCAGTGAGAATATGTAACAAACATACATTGTAGCAATTTTAAACTTCTCTCTGGCCCAGGCAGAGGACTTCTCTGCACTCAAGCATTAAGCATTAGAAAATGAGAAAGATAGGAGCTCTGCTCAAATATTCCCCAAGGTCAAACAAATGTGATCCGTGTTCGGGCTGCATTAACTTGCCATACGTTGAGTTCCTCATATTCATCCAGTGCAGCCTGGAACTGGGCAGGTGTGAAGCCTCTAGACACACATCGCTGTTCAGCCTCTGAAAAACGGATGCTTTGGCTACCTGAGCCCACAGGGACCAGCTCCCGAACCGTGGCAAAGATCACATCTGCTGGTCGCTGGGTTCTAAGGAAACGGAGAAAGAAGTGTCAAAGGACTGTGTGGTTTGAATACCCACCCAAAGACACATAAATAACAAGCTCCCCTCCCCCTAGTTATTCACCTTGTTGTTTGCCCCTTGTCCCCTAGCAGTGAGTCTTTAGACATCTCCATTAGTCTTATGGCCTCATTCACATCTTCCTTTTCTACAGTGTCTACCATTCGAAGTCTGGCCTAGGAAAGGGGGGAGGGAAGAGAAACTTTGTTTGAGCAACTCACTACTTCATAGGAGAGAGGAGCTGTTAACATGGTTGTGTGTGTATGTGAGAAAGAGCTTACCCCCCACCCCATTCAACCCCTTTCCCCCTCCCCCAAGGATTTGCAGTGTTTTGCCAGCACTGTCAGACCGAGACAAGTGCAATGCCCAGGGCAGTGTTCAGCAATTGCCCAAGTCTCCGCCTCTCAACACTGGCCAGTCCAGATGTCCTGTAAAGTAGAAGAGACCTACCCCAAATCCCCTCCACCCCCAATAGATGGGGAGCTTTAATCAAGAGTCATAAAGTATATCAGTCATCAACAACAAAGGCCTGAGTTACAAAAGAGCCAGCAGTAGCCTAGAGCATTAAGGGAGAGGAAAGAAAAAATGGATTTGAGGTTTGGATCCTAGGAATTCGAGGGGTATAGTGTCCCAGGGGCTCGGGAAGTGCTAGCTCAGCAGTAGGTCAGGTTATCACACTACCTGCACGAACAGCACTTTGGAGCCCCCCAAGACTGATGAGGCCTAGGATCTGGGATGCAGTGGCCCTAGGGCAGGGGTTCTTAGTTTGAAGTCCATGAACTTCTATTTTTTTCAAGCTATTTCAACATAATTGCCTTTTTGTAATCCTATGTTCTTTAAGAACCGCTGCCCTAGTAGGGAACAATGGGGAGAAAAAAGAACAGCTGGTATTTATACACATTGTGAGGATAACTGAGACTGGCCAGGAAGAATATTAGGATCCTGCCAGGACAGTAAGTACCCAAAGGACAGTAGCCCTTCGGTACAAAAGGTACAGCCCAAAGGAATTAAGGATGCAAATAAGAGATATAGGCTATATACCAAAGCAGTAGAAAGCCGAAGAATGGCTAGCAAAGTCCGAGCAGAAGTGTAGGTGGCATCCTTACTGGCCCAGGCTTCACGCCTCATTTCCACATAGGCAGCTGTGATATAGTCAGCCAAAGACTCAGGTACTGAAGGCTGTTTCTCTCTGCACATGGTAATGTAACGCCTGTGAAAGATTAGCAGAAAGATGGGAAAAGGATGACTTATTAATCTGGCATCTATTTACCATGTTTACTGAGTACCTAGTACGTGTTTAGCATGCTAGGTGTACCTCAATTGTCTGAAAACCCTAAAGCTCACACAAAGTAGGCCTAGAAATACTTATTTTTGACAAGTAATTCAATTTGTAAAATCTTGTTGAATCAACTTTATGTAAGAAGCCTGCTTGCTGTATATGACTGACCCAGGTTAAGTAAAGTCCCAAGTGTGAAATATACAATGTAATGATACAATATAATTTATACACCTACACCCCCCCCATCCACCTACAGTAGAGGAAAGTTAGTGAATATAACAACCAGAAAGAAGGAACTACATTCAGAATTTTAACTACAAAAGAGGTGGGAGTGCTATTTTTCTTATTTTCCCCAATGTCTGCTCACTCTAAGAGCACATTACACAAAAGGGATCAAGGGACCTGAAGCAAGGAAAGAGCCATTTAGATGTAGGAACAAGGCAAACCCACTGTTTCCCAAACTTGTAAGTCTAAAATAACTAGAGCAAAGAGGCCAGTAGACATTTCCATAGAATTTTAAAGTTTACAACTTTACATATGCATAAAGTATGTATTCACTTGTTATCCTCATTTGCTAGTTGAGGAACTAAGGCTTAGATTAATAGACTAGCTCACGATCATAGTTACTTCAGAGATAAACTGAACCCATGCCTTTCTGATTCTAGCATTCTATCTTCTAAGCCTTCCTAAGGATATACACACACTTTTGTTGTGGTTATACGTTATTTCAGTCATGCCTGACTTAATGACCCCATTTGGAGTTTTCTTGGCAAACACGCTGGAATGATTTGCCATTTCCTTCTCCAGCACATTTTACAGATGAGGAAAGTGAGGCAAACAAGTTATATCACTTGCCCAGGGTTACACAGATGTGTAGTAAGTGTCTGAGGCCAGATTTGAACTTGGGAACATGAGTCTTCCTAACTCCAGACCCATTACTCTATTCACTGAGCCACCTCGCTTCTATACACACACACATAGAAACTGCATAATTTAAGCTGTACTAGAATGTCCTGACACACATTAGTGGAAAAGCCTTCCTACCTCATAAGTTTCATGTCCAGTGGCTCAAACTGTGTGGGAGGTTGTCGACTATGTTGGTGCACATAGGTGATGTGCTGGGCCAACCTTAAAGAGAAGAGAAGGTATCAGTAACATCCCCGTATTCATACTCATCCTCAAAACAATTTTCTACAAAAATAAAATCAGGAATGATTTTCTCAAAGGAAAAATATCTCTGGAATATTTCAATCCTCTCTTTCTGGGCAGGGCTGTAAGGGTAACCTCAGTATGTTTCTTTGAGAATAAGGGTTCGCTGCTGGAAGCAGGGGCATAATATAGCTAGGAGCTTCTTGAAGGCTAAAGTATTTATTAAAGAGGTTGATGAGTCAGGGGTCTCCAAAGGAGAGGTGAGGAGGAATGAAGTCTCTGGTAGTCTCACCGCAGGTCACTGTCACGGTCAGGGCGATCTTGGATGAGCCAGAGCAGGTCAAATCGGGACAAGAGAGCAGCAGGAAGCTGTACATTCTGTTCCAGGCTGCGACGAGGGTTATATCGTCCATAAGCAGGGTTAGCGGCAGCCAAGATGGAGCATCGAGCATTAAGTGTGGTAAGGATGCCTGCTTTTGCTATAGAAATAGTTTGCTGCTCCATCACTTCATGGATTGCTGTGCGATCAGCCTCTGCCATCTTGTCAAACTCATCAATACAGCATACACCCTGGTCAGCTAGTACCAGCGCACCTCCCTCCAAGGTCAGCTCCCCGCTCACTGCATCCCGAAGCACTGCTGCAGTTAGTCCCACACCTGATGACCCTCGGCCTGTTGTATACTGGCCTGGATGTCAGGGACAGAGAGACAAACAAAGAGATTACAAAAGAAAGGAAAAAAAACAAAACTGAGAAATAAGGAAAGGTAAAAATATGGATGGTGTAAAACAAGGCAAAAAGAGGGAAGGAGAGACGTTGGTGAGAGAGAGGCTGAAAAGAGAGAAATATTTCATGAGTAACACTCTTCAGGCTAGTAAAGTGGCTTCCATATATGATATTCCATGCCCGGTTTCCATGTCTTTTTACAGGTGACTATCCATGTCTGGAATGTACTCCATGTTCACCTCCACCCTCAGCTAGCTAGTGAGTATAGTGGATAGAGTACCACCCCTGGAGTCAGGTGGACCAGAGGACCCTGGGCAAATCACTTAATTGCTCCCGGCACACACACCGCCCCCCCCCCCCCCCCCAAGATCCCTAGTTTTAGCTCTTGCCCTTCCTACATGAGGCCTTTCCTGATTATCTCCAGCAGCTAGTACCTCCCCCACCCCAATTACCTTCCATTTATTTAGTAGGCACACACATTCTTTCCAAAGAACTGCCTTTTGAGCAAAGACTGCTTAATTTTTCTCTTTTATCCCCAGCATCTAGCAAAATGGCTGAAACACAGTAGACCTCTGATAAATGCCTGTTGCTTAACTCAGGTCTTCCAGTCAAATCTCTATTTCTCCCTTTATACCTGGAACAATTCTATCCCCCATCTTTCACCATAAATTTGAAGAAACTAAAGATTCATGCATATTGAATCCGCCACTGTCATTTTCCCCAATTTCCTCTCTCATCTACTCAAAACCTACTCTAGTTATGATTTTTCAATCCACATTGCTGATTCCTCAGAAAGCAGTAGAGGCAACATTCAGGTCTAACCATTCTTTAGCATCTGAGTTTAAAGATACGCACTTCGAGGGGCCAGACGATCAATATAAGATAGAAGCTGAGACTTGGCCACACCAGGATCCCCCATCAAGCAAATATTAATGTTTCCTGTTTTGGGAGAAAAGAGAGGTAGAGAAGATAACAAAATGGCTATGCTCCTGATTGGAAATTCTCCAATGAGCTACCTTTGTCATAGGTAAAAGATCCCCGAAAGTCTACTATCCTTCCATTTCCAATGACCTACACCTTCTGAATTCTCCCTGTGCCTCTAATGTCATCATAACCCAAGACGATGTCAATCCCTATCTTTCAATTTGCCCTCTGACTGCACTAACCCCACCGAGTAGTTTTGTTTAATTTTTTTTTAACATGGCCATTTCCCAGTATCATATCTTTCACCCTCTCAAAACAACAAAAAAGACACACCGATCAAGTCTGACAGCATCCACCCTTGACTTCTGCCCTTTTCCTCATTTCATACTCACCTCTGATCTTCATGCCCCGAGGGGACTGATCCACCCCACCAACCAACAGGAGAAGCAGAGCCTTCTTTACATCTTCATGTCCATATATCTCAGGAGCAATTGAGGCTGCCAGTTTTTCATAGAAATCTTCTTCTAAAAGAGGAAAATGAGGCCTTAAGCTAACAGAGAAGAGCTGCAGATGGGCTGACTCTGCCATTGTCACTTCCCACCTCATTTTCTCACCTGCAATCTGTCTCAGCTCCTCTTTGCTCAGCTCCCCAATCCCAGCTTCATCATCTTCGCTCTTATTCATCTTCACAATCCGATGGGCTTCCAAATAAGTTTCTGACAGCAGGCCCTGAGACAGGAAGAAAATAAGACCATCATACTAAGTGCGGTAGAACTACACTGTCTTTGTAATTTGTGGGGGAAGGAGGGGAGATGGACTGGTTTTGCTCTTTTCATCATCTAACCTGCACCACCTGTCGGAATCCTGTACGCAGCATTGGCAGGAATATGCCAGTGATACTGACGTGGTCACCTGGCTGGGCCAACCGTGTGTTCTCTCCTTCTACCAACACTGTGATACTTCGTGGGATGTTTCCCACTGGCACTTGGTCACTCTGAAGAGAAGGGAAAAGACATACAAGCTAAAGGAAAATCCAAGAGGCTCTTCTCCCATTTATCACATCCCTTTACCTCCTAACTCAAGCAAAAACCCATTCAGAGACAGACTCCCCCTTCAGAAGGAGGAAGGCTCTGGCTTCTCTCATAGCACAACCCTATCCTTCTGGTGGTCAAGAAAAAAAAATCCTTTTTATTCCTTTTCCTCTCTGAGGAGTACAAGAACAGGTAAGAAGTCCTGCCCTGCCCTGTCTTTCCTTGGCCTATTATTGTTCACATATCACTAAAACTCACATGTTCTTGCATTTTTAACTCTTGAAACTTAATGAATTTGGAGCCACGTGTCTGTAAGTAGAGCCGTCCTCCTGAGCGGTTGGTCTGACACTCTTGGCTTGGGCACATAATTAGTGGCATGAAAACAGGAGACCGAATCTGGAATAGGGGAAAGAGAAGTATAGAGACAAGGTTAGAAGGGAAAACAGAAATTATACCTTTCAGTCACCTTAGCATACTTCATAAATCTACTAAGAGAGTAAATTAACTATCCTGGGCCCTTTAGGGGATAATGGGAAACAGACACCAAAAAGATGATAGATGAATAAAAAACAAAAGATGAACAGAGCTAATATGCCTAAGGGAATGATAGACTTGCTTCCTGACAGAAGACAGAGCTGAAAACCACTTGAAATCTAAAGAAGGCATGGCAGACGGAATTACAGATGGACCAGCAGACTGACATGCTCTACAAGTCTTAATGACCAAATCTGAACTGGCCAAAAAAAAAGGTAAGTATTATTTATTTTATCATCTCTTTATGCTCCTTTCCCCTAACACATACCGGCTGGTAGGTCTCAGCTCCACACTGGTCACAGGTGTATGTTGCCACTACCATCCTAGGTTTGACCTCAGAGATACGGGTCACAATCCCACGCACAGTAACCAACTTTCCGATTGAATCAGCCCGTACTTCTCGAATCACCCGTGGTTTGCTGCTGCTTGGGCTCCGAAAGTATAGTTCACTGAGGAAGAGAGGAAGAGGTAGTAGGGTCAGCATCAGGACCTTGAAGGAAGGAACTCTCCCATTCCTTTCCCACAGGGAATACTCACAATCTGCACATGAGCTCAGAGGGATACTGATTCTGAGGGCTACGGATGGCTCCTGGGTCCTGGCTTCGTTGCTCCATCATTAGCCGGTGTTCAATATACACATCCAAGACATCCTTGTTGACTACCTGAAGGAGAAAGACAAAAAGTCCAAATACTAAACTCTTATGTGACCTCTTAGAAAGCATCAGTATCTAAGTAGAAGCTCTCAGTAAATGGAACATCTGCCCATAGCCTCCCTTGCCTCCTTCTCTTTGTACTGTGGTAGCAGCTCCTGCACAGCATCAGTAAAGAGCTGGGTATATCGCTTCGTGTTCTCAGAAATGGAATCCACCAGCTCAGGGTCCTCCTCCGCAACATCATCCAGGTCCACATATAGAGCTACTTGCTCCCTGTGAGCCAAACGTACCTACAGGTGAAGGAAATAGATACCAGTTACTGGTCAATCACCTTTGATAAACCCTTATTCAATTAAGACAACCCAAAAGATAAGAATTGGTCAAGAAAAACTAAGCAATTACAGAATGAAAGGCCAAACTAAAAAGTCAAGCTACTTATACAGGAATCCCTTTAATAACATCTCAAAGAAGTGGTCATCCACCCTTCATTTAGAAGATCTCTAGTGAGGTCTAAGCTTAGCCTGCTCCACTTTTGGTTAGCCTAATTTTTAGGCAATCTTTCCTTACACCAAGCTTAAATTTTAACTCGTGGAAACTCATACACATTGCTCCTAATTCTGCCCTCTAAGTCCAAACAAAACAAGAATAGTCCTTTTTTGGCATGATAGATGTTCAGACTCCTGAAGACAGTTATCTTAAGATCACAGATTTAGAAGTGAAAGGAACCTTAATGACCACTTAATCCAATTCTTGTATTTTACAGAGGAGGAAAATAGGTTCAGTTATGTTTCTTGCCCATGGTCACATCATCTAGTATCAGTGGCAGGATATGAACTCAGATTTTTTTGACTTCACATGTTCCCTATTCACTATGCCCTGCGGCCATGCCTCTCATTTCTCTCTAAAGCATTTTTCCAAAAGCTTACCGTTCCAAATTCTTTTAATAAATATGTTCTGCACCATCCTCATCTTTCTCTAGTCTTAAGTTTGACCTTCCTAACCTGAATAAAATACTTTAGATATGGACAGTGAACAGTAAAATTATCAATTTGTTCTGGATATTATGCTTTTCTTAATGAGTACATTAAACTTTCCAGTTTTCATTTATCACTCCAAGAAAGAAAAAAAAAAGTGCTATTCTTCCCAACAAAATGATATTATCTGTAATGCACTGGCAATTAACTTTATAAGCTTGCTTTCTAAGCAACACCTCATATTTCAGTTTTCACTTACACAGCTGCCAAGATTTTTCTTCTCACAAATCCTGAGGATCATGGACCCTACACCTATCTAGATAGAGAAGAGTTGGGGACAATAGACTGGGTGATGCCATGTACTAATGATTCATGTTGAGCTTTGAGGTCACTAACACCTATATCTCCATCTTTTTGATGTGAATGTCTACCCACACTGCTCTCTTAATAAATGTTTGCTAACTGATTGACATCCAAAAGCATTTTATTAGATTTGGCCCACTAGTCTTTCCAGCCAATATTTTTTAAAATCTTAATTCTGTGATTAAACATGTTAGCTATCATTCTCACCTTTGTGTCACTTGAAAGATTTGGTAAGCATGCTCTGTATATCTTTGTTCAAGTTACTAATAAAAATAGGGAACAGCACAGAAGCAAAAACAGACTTCTGGGGCATTTCACTAGAGATCTCCCAAGATGAAAGGAACCTACAGATCATATGTTTAGTTAACTCAACAGTTCTAAGTCTACCGACATACAGTAGCTGAAGTCTTCATTTTGTTCATAGGATGAAAGAGTCTGTTGAAACATTGCTGAAATTTAGTTCAACTATGCTTAAGGCACCTCTCTAATCTAACCTAGTAACCCCATTTATAAAAGACCCTTCATGAGCACCACTTCCCTTTGCAAATGTTTGCAAAACATCCCTTAAATCTTAGCCACCTTGGCAAGGAATTCAAATTTCACTCCTCAATGTGCCTAATCGATGGAGACTTTGAACCTTCACTGTGCAATAAGCACTGCCTTTGAATTCTCACTGTTACAATAACATGATTTGGGTTTTCAAAAAAATCACATCACCAAAAAATATATATGTAATAAGCTAAGTCCCACAGGAAATATGATTTTCTAACCTTAAAAGTGTAGTTTCTGAAAGTAATCTTCATTTTCATCTGTCTTCCCACTCCACACTCATGTGATTTCCTACCCTAGTGGTTCCCTACCTTGTATAATCAGTTCTTCATTACTCCAGTAGGACCCAAACTCTGGAGAACTACCATGACCCATGACCCCCCCAGTAAGTCAAGCTTCTGTAGGAAAGCATATAGAATGAACCACTTCTCAAGTCTCATTCCTCATCTGTGTACCTGTCCTGGTTTTTCTTTTAATCACCCATCCCTGAACTCACCAGTTGGTCCCCATACTTGAATTGTTTCTTGCCAAACTCATCATCTCGGTAAAACTCTTGTAGAAACCTCTTAGCTTTCTCTGTTAGCAAAAAGACAGAAAATTATTTTTTCTTTTTCAGTCCTCCCTATGGAAACTCTTGATACTAGTCTTGATCTACTTGTATCAAAACAAACTGACTGGAAAAAGTCATCACAGCCTAATTTTGAAATGAATTGAGGAAGAAAGATTGCCAAGTGGTATTCCTTTTCTTCTGTTGGTGTAGAGTGGTCCAAAAAAATTTCATGTTGGGTCGCTATAATGTATTCCAAGGATACCACTAAAACTATCCAGACTGGGCTTTGCTTTTTGGCACAGTCCTTTTCTCCTTCCTCTATTTCTTCCCCACAAACAAGTTTCTAAATTTCCAAGTCTCCCAGCCTTCAGCTTCCCACTCCTAACAAAACTTTTATTCTTTCTCCAACCCTCAAAAGGCACTTTTCGGTGCTAAAAGGTGAGCCCATGACTCCAGCCTTACCTTTTTCACTAAGTCCCTACTGGTTCCAACAGTTTCCATTCTTTGTAAACAAAGAAGCACATGGCGCCAACCACAACCACACCCCCCTCCACTGCCCCACGGGATGCCTGAGCACTGCTCAGGGGAGTGCCCGAGATCCCGGGCAGACGGGGCACTACTACCCGGTGTCCTCAACAACGTCCTCTCCCTGAGCTCTCCAGGATGCTACCCCGACCTAATGCCCTCCCTCAACTTATCCGGACCTCATCAGTGCTGGCCCCGCGGAAGGAGATTATTTACATAGCACTGCTTTCGAACAGAAGCACCGCACTTCCGCCAGCAAACGTCACTTCCGTCTAGACGGCCAGGTCCTAAACCAATACCAGGGGCTCGGCGTGTCCCTGGTTCCGATCTCAAGGAAGGACTCGGGGACAACGGGGTCGGATGCAGGCTAGGCGGCTGCTCCGGGAATAGCCCCTCTCACCAAGCCCTCCGCCGGGGCACAGGGTTACTTTCCGCTCCTGCCCTGCCCTGCCCTCCGTAAACTTTCTCCAGCGGCCCGGTCCCCGCTCTCACTCCCTGTCCTCCCGCTCCCGTCCCCAGAGTCCGGCCACCTCCCTTGCCTGAGTGTGCCCTGCCCCTCCCGAGCTCCCCCAGAATCTCCCCCTGCGGCTCTTCAGTACCCCAGCTTGCGCCCCCCCGCCAAGTCCCCCAGGCCTCCCTTCTTCTCCCGCACAGCTGACCCCACTCCCCTGAGCCCCTTGCCTGCCTCTTCGCCTAGCCGCCAGCCCACTCTTCCCAGCCTCCAGCGCCCCAGGGGCTCCTGCCGCGCCCCCTTTGACCCCTCACCTTTTTCGGCCGCGTAGTCCTTAGGAGCCATAGCTGCCGGACGGAGCGGACGGGGTAGTGGTGTCCCGAGCAGAACTAGCGGGCCGGCGGCGGAAGGCGGTTGGTGGGATCTTGAAAAGGGAGAGAGGGAGAAGAGCCAGCGCGCAAGAAACTCGGGGGAGCAACCGAAATTGGCGCGAAACGTCCCTGACCACGTGACCGACGCTCCCCCTAGAGCCAATAGGGAAAGGAGTGTTTGCCGCCGCCGCCGAAGTTCCCGCCCCCGCGGGTGCGGCTCGGCCTGAGACCCCGCCCCAAGGGGGAACCGTGAGCGTCACCCTCTCCCTCCTCTTCCCCCGCTGGTCCGCCAAACCTCAGCCAATCAGGGGCCACATGGGGAGGTTACGCCTAGAGAGGCCGGGCTTAGTGAGGAGGCGGGGCTTAGTGAGGAAGCCAGCGTCCGGCGGAGTCCAGACCGGCCCAGCCTGCGCTTGTTGTGCCGCGGAGGGCCATGATCTCCCAGCTCTTCATTCTGTCCTACAAGGGGGACCCTCTCATCTACAAGGACTGTATCCTCCCACCCGTGGGCCGGGAGGGAGGGCGTGGGGCGGCTGGGTCCGGGGGCCGAGACGCTGGACAACCTGGGCCGCCCTTAACCCGGTCCGCTCAGTCCGAGGAGACTGTGGAGGCAGCGATGTGGCCGAGATCTTCTACAGGAAGGTTACGGAGCTGCCAGGGGACCAGCCTCCTGTGGTGATGGTAACGACCCTGGGGGGCACGGGGTGGGATCTGGGGCAAGGAGCGGTCAGCCACACTGGGCTAGAGAGGACGGGGGATCTGGCTTCCTGGAACGTCCTTCCAAGACTCCCGTTCTTGTTTTTAACCCTTTATTCGTGTTCGTTCCTCCACTCCCCAAACTGTCACCCATTCCCCAAGCATCACAAAGGCTACCACTTTGTCCACATCCGGCACTTCAGCCTCTACCTTGTGGTCACCACCTCTGGGGGTGTTTCCCCGTTCATTCTTCTCGAGCTGTTGTCAAGGTGAGGACGGTGGTAGAGAGAGGGGATGGGGAATTGGAGTTCAGAAGACCCATTGCTTCTTCTTTTCCCCAGGCTAGCCACCCTACTAAGTGATTATTGTGGCTCCATCAGCGAGAAGACTCTCTCCCTTAATGTAGCCCTTGTTTATGAACTCTTGGATGAAGTGCTGGTAAGGAGCAAAGGCTAAGGGCCCAGAGACTTCTCCCCTCATCTCCAATTCCAAGGAGATGCGCCCTTTTTATTAGAAGATCTAGGTCCCTTTTCCCTCCATCCACGCACACCTATAACTTGGGCATACAAAAACATACCATTTCTATTACAGGACTATGGCTACATCCAGACCACATCTTCAGAGATGCTGAGGAACTTCATTCAAACTGAGGCAGTGGTCAGCAAGCCCTTCAACCTCTTTGAGCTCAGCAGTGTTGGTCTGGTTAGTGAAGGAAAGGGAGAAGTTGGTTTGGGGAGATGAGTTAAGGTAGGATTAGCTAGAGGACTGACTACTTGTGGATTTTTTACAGTTTGGGGCTGAAACACAGCAGAGCAAAGTGGCCCCAAGCAGTGCAGCCAGCCGTCCAGTCCTAACTAGCCGCACTGACCAGGTGAGGAAGGATATCTGTGTTATCAAACATCCATGCATCTGCACCCATGTATCCAACTTCCCAGTGGTTTCTCTGTTCCAGCCGTTCAGTCTCCCAAATTCTTAGGATAATCCTCTATTTTCTGGGACCCAGATATCTCTTCTCCCAGTCTCTTCTACCTCTAATCCCTGAGAACCAGGCATTTGTTTACTCCAGATCCCTTTTCTTTTCCAGAGTCACAAGAATGATGTTTTCTTGGATGTAATAGAAAGACTCTCAGTGCTTATTGGATCCAATGTAAGTTTGAGTCCTTCAATTCACCTAAAAAAAATTTAGTACCAGTTAAGTACAGATTCAGAGATAGTATGGTATAGTAAATAGATAACTGATCTTAGAGTCCGGAATACCTGCCTTCTGATTCAAACTGGCCGTATGGTCTTTTAACCTCTTGGTGCCTCAGACACCTCTCTAAAGCTATAATTTGAGGGATAGTTGCTAAATAGCATTGGAATCAATTGACAAGGTTTCATTAAGCGCTTGCAGTGCCAACCACTGGAGGAGGGAGTTTCCTCAACAGGAGTTCCCTACACTAAATAAATCACAGAACTGGACCAAAAAATAAAAACAGAACTCTGGATGAGTCACTAGGGAGATGTGAAATGAAGACAATCTGTCCCATTTCAACCCTGGAACAGGAGCACATCCAAAAGGTATAGGGAAGCTAGGGCTGTAGCTACCTGGGACATTATTCCCAGTGGTGACACAATGAGCCTTTGATAAAAGGTTCATCCTGCATATTTCCCCTCAGATTGATTATGAGGGAGTGAGGAAGACACCAAACAACATTATGAGAGTTCAGAATCCTCGAGGTGGAAGAAACCTCAGAGTCCATGAGGTTCAATCCCTCCCTACCTATACAAGAATCTCTTCCATGTTATCGATAACACTTGATTATCTCTAGTGTCAGGAAGCACCTACTTTCTAAGGAGCCCATCCCTTTTGGGGATCATTCTGTTATTCCATTCATTTATTCAATAAGCATTAAGTGTTTACTATGTGTGAGATACTGCCAGATGCTGGAGATACAAAGTCAGTTAAAAACAATTTCTGCCCTCAGAGAGCTGGGAGCACTAAGGGGATCAGGAAAGACTTCCTATAGGAAGTAGTACTTGAATTGCATCTTGAAGAAAGATAAGAGAGTAGTGAGGAAGGAGCATATTTCAAATCTAGAGGGCAGTCTGCACAAGTGCTTAAAGGTGGGAAGTGGAATGCAATGAATCTGGGGTATTGGGCTAATTTAATTGGAGGCCAGCATGGAACAGGGTCACTAACTCTGGAAGCAGAGGACCTGAGTTTACACTCTATTTCTTGACACTGTGAACTTCACCGAAGTCAGTCACTTCACCTCCCTAAGGCTCAGTTTCCTTCTCTGTAAAATGAAGAGATTGCATTAGCTGGCATCTATGGATCTATCCAGATCTTCTGAGCCTATAACTGTAGAATACATGAAAGGAAGAAGTGTAAAATGTTAGAAAATTTTTCTTCACATTGAAGTATATCTGCCTTTCTACAAATTGCATCTTTTGCTCTCTGGGACCAAGCAAAAAAAGTCTAATTCTCCTTCTACATGACAGCCCTTCAAATATTGAATAAAGTGAACATGTTCTCCCTAAAACCTTTTCGTTAAGCATCCCCATTTCTCTTAGCTGATCCTTGTATGGCATAGTTTCCAGCTCCCTTGCCCTCCTGTTGCCCTCTGGATAATCTCCAGCTTGTCAGTATCACTAAGTACTTCAGCTATGATCTAATCAGGGCATAGTTCAGTGGGACTCACATGCCAAGATCTTCTTTGGTCTTGAATTTGTCATCCATTGTATTAATTGCATGGATTTGATATGCATCTATTCCTTCACCCAAGTTGTAAAAATTGTAAACAACATAGAGCCAGTCCCTGGAGCTTTTTGTTGGATACCTCTCTCCAAGATGGCATCATGATTATTCTTTGAAAGACTATTAAGTCTTTCAACCATTTATAAATCTACCCATTATTATCTGGTCTGTGTCTTTACATCTCATCCGTAAAGATAGCACGAGAGACTTGTCAAATGCTTTACTGAAATCTAGATGTACTGTATCGACAGCATTCTAATGAAGTAAGGAAACAGAGGTTTATCTTGTATGACCTGTTCTGTGTTAAGCTATGTTGTCTATATGTGATCAAAGCTTTCCTTCTTCTGGTGGTGATTCTTGTCCTTTGTTCTCAAGGAGAACCAAAGAGACATCGCTATGCTAGAGTCAAGTTTCAGTGTGTCCAACTGTGGCTGATCAGACCAGTACGACCTCAGAATGCTCTACCACAGGTCAGGCACATGTGTAAACATTCGGGGTGGCTACTTTAAATTTGCACATCCTGCATTTCCTTTGAGCTGTTTCAATTCTGTTTTGGTCATGGAGCACAGCCCCATCTCTGATGTGGGCACATCATGCTGAGTGGCCCTGTGCCAGTGTCTCCCGTGTCACAGAGTCAATTCCAAAGTTCTTAAGAGAGACCTTGAGAGTATCCTTGTATTGCTTCTTTTGACCACCATCTTTCTTCTGTACATCCATAAACTATCCCTTTAATGTTGTGTTCTAAGAGCACATCTTAATGTTCTAAGATTTGCCAAAATCAAACAAAACTCACTTGGCTTTAATAGTTTGCAGAGCCCTCCTCATTTTCAGGGACGTTTGTCTTTTTCCAGTTCTGCAGTATTCTCCATTCTCCCATGGTCTAGTATAAAGTACTAGGCTTAGATCCATGAGAAAGAAAGACCTGACGTTAGCTGTGTGACCTGGAGCAAATTGTTTAAAATCTTAGAACCTGTTTCCTCTTTAAAATGGGGAAACACTGATAGTACCAACCTCATAGCAAAGGGTTATTTTATTTAACTGTGGAGGGAGCTGAGGACACTTTCCCCTCTACAGCAACTTATTTCCCCCACAGAGAAAAAACTTGGGATCATGAGAGAGAGTCTATTGCCCCCTTGAACCTATACCGTCTACTTTACTCAGTGCCAGCAAAGGCTTAGTCCTGTATTACTCCTTGGTACAAATGGTTCCCAGCTGCTCCATCTCTTTCCCGTGTCCTTTCTGCATTGCTCTCATCAAGATTCCATTTCTGTCCTTTTCGTCCTTCTGACAAACCATATAGTGCTAGCTTCTCAATGCACATGGGTCTTGGAACAGCCCAGTCTTTCTCTCCCTTTATGGACCACATATCCCCTATATGCAGGAGCAACTTTGGGTGTCTTCAGTGAATCAAAGTGGAGAAACTTACCAGCATGTCTAGTATCCTTGGATTTTATTTCTCATGATTGACTGGATATATCTACTATTATGTTTCCAGTGTCATAGCTATTACTGTGTTTTCTGGCTTAAAACCCTTTCAGAAGTGCAAGACTGTATAAATACTTATTTAATAGCCTTCCTTAGATGTAATCATTATCCTTCACTAGGATATCCTTATTTTTATTTCAAGCCATAGTTCAGAAACCAAAGCCATCTTCTTAATCCAACTATTTAGTTAGTTCCCAAATTTCCCTCTCTTCTGAAGTTCTTGCCTTCAGTCTTCAGTAATGATAAAAAAAAATACTTGTACCCCCTAAAATCTTCACTTTATTACCCAGAACTTCATTAATTCTAGGTGTGCTTTCTAGGTTCCTTCTGGTGATATCATTCCTCATTTGAATTACCAAGAGTGAGTAGTCTTAAGGTTTGTAAGTCTTGAGAGGCTTACTCATTTTCCAATTAAGTGCCCTAAGAAAAGGGTGAACCTCTGTTTTTAACGTCAGGTAGATATAGCTCTTATGTCCAAAAAGTTTCAGTGCAGCTTTAAGCTGTAGCAGCCTTCTGTCATTAGCTATAAACCCCTCAAGAATCTTCTATTTGTTTTCCTTGGATGCTCACTGGATGATACAGACTGTGAATCCGTGCTCGCACTACTTCAAACGCAACAAGCATTTATTAAATGCCTCCTCTGTGTTAGGCTTCAGGGATACAAAGACAAAGATGAATATGACACCTACAGAATTTACATTTTATTGCAGGAAACTATAAACATGTGTTTATACGTGTATGTATGTATATGTGTATGTGTGTTTATATGTGTGTATATGTACATACGTATGGATGTTACCCACAAAGCAAATACAAGACAATTTCCAAGAGGGTCACTAGCAACTCAAGAGATCTAGAAAGGCGTCATGTTGGAAGTAGTTCTTGAACTGAGATTTGAAGAAAGCTAGCACTTCTAAGGAAATAGAAGTGTGAAGAGTGCATCTATCTAGCATGGAGGTGGGAGATTGATGCTGTGTATCCAGGGTAGCAAATAATCCAGGTTAGTTGTACCACAAAGTGCCTGAACGAAAAAATATCTAATAAAACTCAAAAGTTAGGATGGAACCAGTTAACAGGCCCTAAAGGCCAAACAGAAAGCTTGTAATTCCAGAGGCAATAGAGAATCACTGGAGACTGGAGTAGGAGTGACTTGGTCAGAACTGCATTTTAGGAATTTCACTTTGTGAGCTGTGTATGGGAAGACTGTGTTGGAGGGGGGAAATTTAAGACAAGGGGAATGTTAAGACTGTTGCTATAGGTGAGGTTGAGAGGTGATGATCCAAATTAGGATAGTTGTGGTATGAGTAGAGAAAGCATCCAAGAGATGCTGTGTAGGCAGGGACTTACTATCCCTGGGGAAAGCATTATACCTGTTAACTCCATGTTCACTAGCCCTGCAGTTACTCCACTGTCACCACCTTCTACATTTCAACCATGGGATACAGGATTCCCTCCTAAACCCTAAAACCCTTCCTTTGTTTTCAAGAAACGTCTCATTTTCCTTAATAATCTAAAAATTAGAAAAGCTTTCCTTCAACTCTTTTACCCTCTTTTCTTGGAGGACAAATCTGCATTTGCACATACCTGTTATAGCAAAAAGGCAAATATAGAGTACATTATGTATAGGTCACTGCAAAATTTTGTTTGCCTCCCTAAATTCTGGAAGCAAGAACCTTAATCTTTGTTCTCTGTCGTTTTTATGGCTAATTCCTATGGCCACCCATGCATGTTTGCCCAGCTAGGAGCTCAGTTGTACTTGTGAGTGTCCTATTTGGTAATATCCAGTATTGCTCCAAAGTTTGCAGAGCACCAATGTACTTTTATCTCCTCAGGATTACATCTGAGACTTTCTTGTGGTGTTGAAACAACAGATGGAAAAGAAATCTATGCCCTGCTATTTGACTGGCTGGCAGTTAAGCTACCCAGTGATATTTATGGAGAGAGGAATAATCCCCTACATTTTTATGTGTTCTGCAATTCCATTGTTTCATTAGTCGTATAAAATTCCTGCTTAGGACTCTGGGGGGAAAACACCTCTGTAGTGAAGGACAAGAGGACAATGATGGATATTTAATTTTTCATCTCCCTTCCCCTTAAACTCTTAGGGCTCCCTGCTGAAGGTGGATGTCCAAGGCGAAATCCGACTCAAGAGCTTTCTTCCCAGCTGCTCTGGTGAGAAGTATGGCAGCTGGGTTTCCTGGGGGGGATGTGGATAACAGAGTAAAGCATGTTGGAGGACCAGATACTTGAGACTTGGGGGCAGTAAGCCTGGGTCTTATGATGTAGTTATTACCAATACGCTTTTCTTTGACAGAAATGAGAATTGGCTTGACCGAAGAATTCTGTGTGGGCAAATCAGAATTGAGAGGTGAGGCACTAAGGATCTTTCCTACCCCATATACACTTGGACTAGTAATACCAATAGAGAAATGTTGGACTTTCTTCATTAGCATTTGGCCAGAGCAGCAATTTTGACTCAGCTCAAGACAGACCACCCACCCTACCCTTCCACCCCCCGATTATGCAAGGCACAGGAATAGTAGAGGACTCTTTTCTTTCAGTGTAAAGTATTGGTTAGGTATGGTGTTTATTATCAAAGGCGGGGTGGGATGTTCTCTCTTCTTTCAGGGTACGGGCCAGGGGTACGGGTGGACGAAGTTTCATTTCATGGTTCTGTTCGACTGGATGAATTTGAATCCCATCGCATCCTTAGGCTGCAGCCATCTCAAGGCGAGGTCAGATTGAGGTGGATCAGTGTTCCACAGAAAGGAAGTGTGGGGAGGTTTGAGGGGAGATGAGAAGGGCCCAGGCTGACATTGTGTCCATGTTTACAGTTGACCATAATGCGGTATCAACTCTCCGACGATCTTCCTTCCCCACTCCCCTTCCGGCTCTTTCCCTCTGTGCAGTGGGACCATGGTTCAGGCAGGTAAGACACTGATGCTGTTTCACAACTACATAGCTTTCTCCCCATTCAAGATCCAAAGCTCACCCTGAATACAAAGAGATAAGGGGAAAGGATGACACTTGTGTCTTTATTCCTTACCCAAGGCTACAGGTTTATCTGAAGCTCCGGTGTGACCTACCCCCAAAAAGGTGAGAGCTATAGATAGCAGAATAGTGCTGGCTTTGAGGTAGTGGACAGGCTGCAACCTCAAAATTGTCCTTTCCCTCATATCCTTCCAGTTGCCTTCTTTCAGTTAAATTCAGTTTCAGTCCATGTTGGGGGTGGGGCAACCTGGGCCAGTCCAATCCAGTGGGGCATAAGCAAGGAGGGATGGGGGAGTGAGTAATGGGACTAACAACACTTTGTTCATTTGTGACTATTCCAGCCAAGCTCTCCATGTCAAGCTTCACCTCCCTCTTCCCCGAGGAGTTGCCAGGTCAGTTGTGGGGAATAGGAAAGACTGACATCCTATCAAACTCCTCTGGGAACTTAAGACTATGGGATAAAGGATGAAATTGGATAGTGGGGCGTGGGTTATTCGGTAATGGAGCCTGCCCTTAGTGGCAGCAAGGTCTTATCTACCCTTTCATATCTCTTTAACTCCTAGTTTATCTCAGGACTTGAGCAGCCCAGAACAGAAAGCAGAGTTGGGTGAGGGAGTGCTTCAGTGGGACCTTCCTCGGGTACAGGGTGGTTCCCAACTCTGTGGCCTCTTCCAGGTATTGAGCACCAAACACTGTTCTCCTGACCTCCATAAGCCAATTCCCAGTTCCTTTGATCCCTTCAGTGTGTAACCTCTGTCCCCTCCCATAAACCTCACCTCTCCCCATGCTTTCTTCTTCCCAGATGGATGTCCCTGGACTTCCTGACCCCCCAAGCCCAGCCCCTCCTCTGGGCTTAGGTCCTGCAAGCCTCTCTTTCGAGCTGCCTCGGTACACTTGCTCAGGGCTGCAGGTTCGGTTTCTTCGGCTCACAGCCCCTGGAACTCCTGGCAACATTTCCCCACATACGTGGGTGAGACACCTAAGCCACAGTGATACTTATGTCATCCGGATCTGAGATCCAAAGTGGGGGCGCTATGTCACTCTGCCTCTGAAAAGGAAGAATGATGGAGTATTCCTACCATTGAAGGAAACTTCCAGCAGAGACAGAGCTGGACACATAGGTCCTGGCAGGGTAATGAGAAGCTGGCTCTAGTCCTCCTTCTTGACTTAAAAAGAACTCAGGTAGATCTGTGGTTACAAACTGACTGTTTTATTTTGGGGAGGGGTCTGTACAATGGGACATATCTGAAGACGGCTGATGGGAAGAGGCGACTACTCCTTACCCCAAACCAAAATGTAGTAACATTAATGAGAATTTGTATTTGAATGTGAGAATACCATTTGGTAGGAGCCTTTGTATGAAGCCTTCAAGGGGTAGGCTGAGGAGAGCTGGAACTAGAAAGATGTGAACCATTGGCCTTAGGGGTACCAGGAGCTGGAGGGGGGCTATCCCCAATGTCCTGTTTTCCTCCAGAAAGGGGGCCACCGCCAAGGGGAGAAGGGGAAGAAGATGATGGAGGAGGAGCTGGAGAAGCATGGGAAGTTGGCCCTCCCTTGCCTTCCCCAGATGGTGGAAGAGATACAACAATATATTTCTGGACACTGCTTGCCCCTGAGGGAGCTTGGCTAGGAGGGGCTGCTGTTGCAGTGGAGACTAACTTCACAATAGGCTGGACACTGGGGACTGTGGTGGTGACTGGAGAGGTAGTGGTAGAGCCAGAGCCAGGGGCTGCTGTGCTAAGAGACAGGACCTAGAGAAGAAGACATGGAACTAAATTAACATTACACTTCTAAGGCCTGATGACTCCCATCTTTTCATTCTACCCTCTCCACTTAGTCCTTTTGTTTTTGTAGAAGATGATAACTTGAGAAAATCTGTGCTACTAAACCAACCTGACCAATCCATTAGAGCCTTCACTTTTCACCTCCTTCCTATGAAGTGTTTTTTCTTAAACACCCACAAAACTTAGAAAACCCAATGAGAGAATAGGAAAACCACATGTATCCATTTACACAGCATCTAATATTGTGCCATAATAACCCCAGTTTAAAGCTATTTCAAAAGCCTGGAATAATCTCACACTGGAACAGACCAATCTTGTTCCTGCACAAGGCAGGAACCTTGAAAAACAGTATAGGAAACAGTTTTTCAGCTACTTTTCTATTTCTGCCAATGATCTTGCTCAGGGCCAGTCCCACTAGCCCTCTCCCCAAATACCTGCTGTGAAGATGAGGCACCAGAGGAAGATGACATGACTATGAACTTTGTTGGAGGTGGGGAAGGCTGGGGAGGTGCTGCAGCCCTTGCAGACACCAGTGTCTGAACAGGTAATGCAATGGAGCCAGGGACTTTCAGCAGTCCAGTTGTTCGAGGGCCTGACTGGGGGGCCTGGGAGAGTGTCAGTGTAGGCCGGGGCTGCAGGGAAGGAAAAAGCATCACCTGTTACCTAAAGTGCCAAGAGAAGAAAGGTGGTGAGAGGGACAGGCCCTTCTTAAGAGCTTTTTTCTTCCAACTGTGTTCTGTAGTTACTGACCTGTGTGATGGTCAGTGTGGTCCTGTTAACCTGCTGGGCTTGCAAGGCAGCCTGGGCCCGGGCCTTGACCACATGAGAGCACAGCAGAGGTCCCAGGGAACCAAAGTCTGTCCGAAAAGCATCCTGATTATCTGGTGGTGGCCGTAGCTTTGCCAGCACTGGGGCACAATGTTTCTGTGGAGATATAAGGGTAAGTAGGCTATGTGATCATATATAACTGAAAACCAAGAACAGGTAGGAAACTTATAAATGTATAAAGTATGAAAGGCTTCATCATCCTGCAGGAGAATGGGACTTCTCAAGCTGTGATTCATAGGCTCCTCTAGCTCAGTGATTCTTACTGGGGTCTGTGAATTTGTTTTTAAAAATATGTTGATAATTATGTCTCAATATAATTGACATCCTTTATAATCTCAGGCATTTTTATACATTTTAAAATACTATTTTGAGGAGTCCACAGGCTTCACCAGACTACTAAAAGTCCATGACACAAAAAGTGAAGAATCTCTATTCTAGTTGTTCATTTTAGCAAACTTCTTGCCTGTGAAAATACCTATAGGCAATCCCCAATTTACAAATGGATCATGTTCCAAAAGTCAGCTGTTTGGAGAGGCGAGTCCTGGTTTACCATTTGTGGACCTACTTGAGCTGGTCTTTACACTAGTATTTAAACTTCTGTTTTCCAACAACCTATATTTGAGCGTTTAACATATACGTTAGTGCAAGAGTGAATAATTTGTTAAAGACGTTCCTTGGTGCTACTAAAGTCATGTAAAAGTCATCTTAGCATGCAAGTTTGGCTAATGTTAATACCAATGAAATCTTAAGTTCTGGAAGATTTTATATCACTTGGAAAGGCTTTTTTAGTACAGGCCAGGCCATGTACAGTACCTATGTTTTGCCTGGAGAGGAAATTTTGCCTTTTCAAAACAGCACACCAAATAACACAGTTTTGGGGATAATAGGCAGTGAGTTCTAAGAGAAATAGCTGAATCAGGGTGCCTTAGGTTCAGCTTTAATTAAATTATGTTACAGATAAGATCAAAAGTGCTTTACAAAATGAACCATAAGAAAGGAGGGAGAGAGAGAGAGAGTGAGTGTGTGTGTGTATGTGTGTGTGTGTGAGTGTGTGTGTATATGTGTGTGTTTCAAAAACTTGGTGAGGAAAGAAGGCTCATCCACTAACCAAAAGGAGGCTCTGTACATGGTCAGCTCCAATCCGGTCAATGTTGCTCAGCACAGGGCCATCTAGGACACTTCGAATCCGCTCACCTTCCTGCTGAAGCCTTGGGAGAATCAATGTTTTGATAACCTAGAGAAATAAGGCACAGCACCAGTTACTCACATCCCTTGAGAACCACACACTACCAATTTTCCCCTTCCTCAAATACCACTCTTTTCCTTTCCTCTTTTCTCCCTGAGTAGCTTACATCATGTCCAAGTTCTGCTAGGCCAGCAATAGAGCCATAGCGAGTAGTCCAGGGGGTCTTCTCATCTACCCAGCTCTGCAAAGGGAAGAATATTAAAATAACAAGGAAGGTAAGTAATGGAAGACAAAAAACAGAATCCTGGTTAAGACTATTAAATAAAACTTGTCCTCACCCCAAATCTGGTCCCTACCAGCCATGCCTACAATCCCTTGCTCCTAATTCTAAGAGCTTAAGTGCTAAGGAGACGTTTTGGCTGTAGAGATGAACTAAAATGCTTTCCCACACATACACACACCTTGGTGAAGGTCTTTGTGATCCGGGACTGGATGTTGTTGGTAGTTGTACTGAAATGTTTGCAGATCTGAGCTACTAGGCGAGCTGCAAAATCCCTGAGCGCCCAGTGATTATCTACATCTGGTCGAAGACACAACTGTCGGCTCACAATACAAGTCATCACAGCAGGAATCAACTCATGTACCTGGATGGAAGAGCCAACATCTGTGTATTGGGATCACTAAGTGGCAAGGGCAAGAATTATTGAAAAGCAAGAGTGGGGGAAAAAAAGCAATGTTGAGATTAAGAACCTACTCACATATTTTTCTAGGTACAGTGTTGGATTATCCATCAGAGCCTTCACCATTCTCATCAGATAGATAAGTAGGGCCAAATTATTCTGAACAACATTCACACGTACCTAGAGGAAGAGACAGGAGAGGAAAAGAGGCAGAAGTTTATAGGACATTAAAGGAGACTAAGGCCTCTTTATCTTAGCTTCTATCCTTTGCCCTCAACCTTCTTCTCATGGCATCCCTCTTACCCCCTCAGAGATGAAAGTGCTGAACCTTGGCAGCATCTGATAAAGTCCAGGGTCTGTAGCAATGCTCTGGAGAGCTTCCTGTAAGGGAAAAGATAAAAGTTTGGAGAAAGAAGAAATGGAAGAGTTAGAAAAAGCAGAGCAGGTGAGGTAGGGTAAGATGGATTTTCCAGCGAAAATAACCCTTGAGAAGAATAAGACCTCTGGAAATACAGCTCTTAAGCAAAGTCTTACCGCTCTCTTGGCTTCACATGACCCTACACAGGCCTCAGTTATCTCCTTGTAGTATAGCTGTTGCTCCACAGACAATTCATGGATACTCCGGGGCTTCAGTCTCAATGGGGCACCCTCCAGTAGAGGTGGAGCTTTCTTTTCTTTCCCTAGGTGTCAACAGAATGGGTCTCATTCCTGTGTGAAGCCCAGTCTGCACCAAGGAAGACCTAATTCCTAATTCCTGCCCCATCTTTCTTTTTCCCTCAAGTCTAATGAAGGGTCTATGAACCTTGATCCTTTTCTCCACCACTGCCCAGTTTCCATACTCCCATAACCCTTTACCAACTCTGCCTGTGCTTCCAACCAACAAGTTCTAGCCCCTCATCCTGTCTTCCTGACCTTTACCATCTGCTGATACAGCTCCTTGACCTTTGCCTTTCAGTGGTCCATCCTCTTCCTGTCCTGGTTTTGTAGATTTCAAGGGCTCTGTTGCTTCAGCCTTTTGCTGCTCTTTGGGGGCTAGGGACACAATAGGAATGAGCAACAAAGAGAAATGAAATTAAGTCAGAGAATTCGAGAAGTAAATGGAGAAAGATGGGGAAAAAAGGCAGGCTCTAAGGATTAGAGAATTAATGGGGGGGGGGGGGGGGAAGGGGCAGGGAATAAATAGAAGAAGGCTTACCTGGGGGTGGATTCTCTGGGATAGCTGGCTGAAAACCCTCAATACTCAGCCAGTGAGCTGGAAGAGAAGGGAAAGTCAAATAGTCTTTATCATTTAATCAGCAATCACTTAAGCAAGACTTAAAGGATGTGCAATAATTTTTAAGTGTAGGCACTTGTTTCATTAATACAACCCCACAGCAACTTAGTAATATGGTCTTTGCTGTGACCAAAATTTTAAATACCTTGAATCCAACCTACTGAGAAGCCTTTCCAACCTTGGCTAGATTGGTCTTTGGAAGCCATTCGTGCCTATACTGTTTGTCAGGATTTGGCTGAGCTCAATCTCCAATCTCCTGGGCCTTAGAGAACCCAGGGTCATTACCATAGCACAAGAAAACATTGGAGTATGACTTGATAATAGTGTCCACTCCTGCCACAACCTCCAGTTCTCCCCAGGGTGTCCTTCAACTTCATCAAGTCTCCCCACCCCTCCTTCTCTTTTATAAGTCTCCTTATAATGCTTCTAAACATCTTCTACCCCTTTCCTACCTTTGAGGCAGACATCAAGTGGGACACGGGGCAGGGGAGTGTTAATGATGTCACTCAGATCAACCTCTTTCTCTTCATAGAAATAAAGTTCCCGGCCCCCACCTGAGGCAAACCGGAATGGGATGAATTCCTGGGCATGGAACCCATACAGAGGCTGAGGTAGAGAAGCAGATCAAAAAGAGAGACTTAGGATGAGACAGGGAAGGAGGGAAAACTGTAAAATTAAAGTAGTGGAGCTTTTTTGCCCCAAGTAACTTATTTTCCCATGTAACCTGGTTTCTCTACCACCACCTCCACCTCCCACACCCAACTCCTCGACCTGTGTACCTCAACATTCTTCAACTTCAGGGCATAGTCTATATCACTTGTTGTGAGCTTCTGTCGCTTCCCCATATGCATAAATTTCAGGGCATCCTATAGAAAGGAGAAAACCAGGGTCAGAGAAGAGAAGACAGCCAATTCAATGCAATATTTGGGAGTGGAAAATTTAAGGGTTCCAAATCATCAAGATTTGAGACTCAAGTTCAGTGTGTTAGGAAGGAAAAAACAAACAAAAACACACTTGGCTTCTGAGAAACCAAGGCTCACCTGTGCAATCTCCTTAATACGGTAGCTAACTTCATCTGTTAATAGCTGGCAGGTCTCTTCAGGCATTTGAGCAATGCCCATGGACTCTGCCACAACTTTCATTGACTCCGAGGGCAACACAGTGTTGCTTAACTTGAGTTTCTTTTCTTCTGCCATAGTGAAATATGGCACCACTCCCAATCTCCTCTCTAGAGGCAGTGTTCTACAAAAGAGATGGAGAAATTTAAATTGAGATTGGGGGAGGGGAGGAGGTGCAGAGACAAAGAGATAACCTTAGAATGGTGGGAAGAGACCCAAAGAATAAAGAGGAGAGAGACTGGTGATATGGCCTCAAGGTTGCAGGTTTTCCATCCCTGATTACAACTATATAAACTTACTAGCTAATCCATTAAGTTTCTCATCAGTATGGAGAGAGGTTGAACCTCTGAAGTGGTTTCCCCTTCTTAAGGCAATAGGACTTGTTCTTATACAAGATAAATAACCTGAGAGATAATAACCTGGTACCAGCCTAAGTCAGATGTGACCACCTACACACCAATAAATATTTACTGACTCCATAATCCATAACAAATCTCTCTCACCCTAACCTCCTAGTCTCACCTCCACCTTCAGTCGTCCATCCTTGCCTGGTCATCCTCATTCTCCTCCTTTTAAAACTAGACTACAGTGTTAAAAGTACTCCTATCAACCTTTGAATCAGTGCCCCCCACTGTTCTATTGCTGCTCAACTATTTCCAACATAATCTCTCAAGGAACTTACATTCCAATGAATCTATCCTACCTCCAAGTCCATGTTTGGATTAGGTCCTCCATATACTTAGGCTGAATAATTTTAACTGAGACATTATTGTACCACAGGGGGCAGCTAGGTGATGCAGTGGCTAGAGCACCAGTACAGGAGTCAGGAGGACCTGAGTTCAAATCTCACCTCAGACATTTGACACTCACTAGCTGTGTGACCTTGGGCAAGTCACTCAACCCCAACTGCCTCATCCTGGGTCATCTCCAGTCATCCTGATGAATAACTGGTCACTGGATTCAGATGGCTCTGGAGGAGGAAGTGAGGCTGGTGACCTGCACAGCCCTCCCGGACTCAAAACAAAGTCATGTCATTCAGGTCCTCCTGACTCCTGTACTGGTGCTCTATCCAGTGAACCACCTAGCTGCCCCTTGTGGTACAATAATGACCCAGTTAAAATTATTCAACCTAAGTACATGGAGGACCTGGTCCAAATCATTGGAAAGTCATGTCATCATTACACACACACACACACACACACACACACACACACACACACACACACACCCCAATCTTTTCAGTAGTCCCAGTATTTCACTTAAAAAATTAAATAAAAATTTAAATTAAAAAATTTTTAAAAGGAGGCTCTTCATCCTGAGCTTCTACCTAATAACCTTGATATCATCCCAAACACTCCTTTTCATATTTTGATATTTCTTTCCCTGGCACCGAGCACAGTACCTGGCATAGTTTCTTGCTGCTGTTTAGTCAATTTGCCCACATCCAAGTCTTCATGACCCCATTTGGGGTTTTCTTATATTTATGGAGGGTGGTGGGAGGCAATCAGGATGAGGTGATTAGGCCGGGCTCACAGTTACTAAGTGTGAAGTTTCTGAGGCCAGATGTGAACTTGGGTCCTTCTGACACCAGGGCTGGTTCTCTATCTACTGCACCACCTAGCTGCCCTTCGTTTGGGGTCTTCTTGACAAAGTTACTGGAGTGGTTTGCCATTTTTCTTTCCACCTCATTTTACAGATGAGGATGAGGCAGAAGAGGCAAACAGAGTTAAAGTGACTTGCCCAGAGGCAACATTTGAACTCAGATCCTCCTGACTCCAGGGCTGGCACTCAATACACTGTGCTAACCTATTTGCCCTTAACTGGCAGAGTAGGTGCTTAATAAATGCTTATAGAATTTAAATGAATTTACAAATAAGTTATTTTGTCTTCCCAGAGAAACTGTTTTTCCCCAATACATCTCCAATTATTTATGACACTCTGTCTTCTGAACCCCCACTCCCAAGAGTCCCCTACGAGTCAGCAACTTTTAGGAGTCCCCAACTCATAAAAATTTTAATATTTCCAACAGGTCCCTGCAACACATACAGCATTCCAAATGCAGTAGTCTGAACTGACCCTCCTTCACTTGGACAGGCAAATGAGTTTCTTAAAAAGGAAATCAAATCATTCCAAAAGAACCCCACCCAGGCTTTTAAGAAGGTGTTAACTTTTTAAGGTGGATTACTCAGGGTTCCTAGGCTGTCAGGAAAATCTTATTCCTATTTACCTGTAGTCCAATAAAGGATCTGTAGACAAGTTGTCCAGACTCATGCCTCAATAAGGCAAACATCCAGATCTGCTCTGTTCAAAAGTATCATTTTAAAAATTAACATGAATGTACTTCTACAATGTGCTCTACGTAGGCCAGAGGTGTCAAACATACCACTTTAAAATTAAATCAATATTTGGCCCACAGGGATACTTATATACAATTTAATCAACTGTTTCTATTTGAGTTTGACACTACTGCTCTAGGCAAATCAATATTCCAAGCAACCTGCATACTATTATGTTTCTGCTTTCACATTCTTAATGGATAGAGTAAGACAACAGATATCATTAGCACTAAACTTCTGTGTGGCTAAATTCTCATCTACAAATTGGGTCAGTTTCTTTGAAAGGAAACATAACAGAAAAATGATTGTACAATTACAACCTAAAACAAAAGAATATGATCTTTTTTCTCTTGCAATATTAGGGCATCCAAGAAAGATAGTCTCAGAATGTACAAGGGATCCAAATATAACCTGGACAAAGCCTCAATGAATAGCCCCTCCTTCAGGAGCTACCTTATCCCCAACTTGCACTTTAAGGTTGGTTCCTTGGAGGGATGACTGGCTATGTTGAGTCCAAAGAGTACACTACTCTGTGGCCTGGCACCCCAAGCTCACAACCCTAAACCCTAGCCCAGAAACTCTCACCAGTGGGCTTACAATTAGGTGAAAGCAAAGACATTTACTAAGCTGACATTGTAAAACCAAGTAGCTACAAAACACTTCCTACACACACAGGAAAACGCAGGTGAAAAGGTGGAAGGAAGAATTTATTAAGCTCCTACTACGCGTCAGGCATTGTGATTTACAAACGGTATCTTATTTGATTCTCCTATCCCTACTTCACAGCACAAGAAACAGACAAAAAGAGGTGACACAGGTAGTGTCTGAGCCTGTATTTGAACCACGATACCTCGTGGGAAAAGTGAGCAGAAACTGAGAGTCCACACAACTCATCCTTCAGCACAGCTGAGCACTTAGGTCCTTCCACCACTCTACCCACCGATGGGCTTGGCAGCTGCCCGGGAAAGGCAGCTCCACTCCTACCTTGAGTTTGCTCCTGACTGGGAACAGGAAGCTCCTCAATGAGCAGCTATTGTTTCTAGCACTGAATTTAGCTGAACACAGCTAAACAAGGCTAAGGTCTGCACTCTTTCAGAGAGTCCCTACCCTAGGACTCTCAGCTTTCCCAGGGGTGCTCTTTTGGGGCCTCTGCTGTGAGACCTACTGCCTCCCAGACTGGAGAACGGGGAGCAGGATCATTTCAACAAACCCAAAGCCTAAGGTTTAGCCTTTTCTTTCAACAACTCTTCCTATAAAAGGGCTGAGTCCCCTTAGCCAGACTTAACACCCACTTTAGGTGAATATCCCATATATTTCCCAAATGTTCAAACAATAACCATTTTTGCCCCATAATTAACCAACACCCCTACAGCTCAGGATTCCCTAGTTTTTAAAGTACATACTTTAAATCTCTTGGTGGTCTATAGCAAATAAGACAGGAAAAGGTACAAACGCAAGCTATGCCCCGGCTACTAGTTTCACACCTTTAGGGAGGGCAAATGAGCACACTCACTTGCATGCTCTGTCCGCAACACAAAACGGTCCGTCCAAATCCACTTTCTTTTTTGGAGCGCTATATGGTTATAATGACCACATCTAATCCCAAATTAGAAATGAGAAAATTCACCTCCCTCACTTTCTCACAAAGGTCATGAGTGGAAAAGAAGAAATTTAGAAATTCTACCTGAATGAGACACACTCTTCCATCGGATCTCTGGCTATTACCAAGACTTCCCCTGTGAATTTACTGCGTGTGGAACTCTCTCTGCCATCGATACTCTTATAAAGTTACCTAGGGCACTGGCCCAGGATCACAGCCAGCATTCTTCGTGGGCAGGACTTGAATACAGGTCTTCCTGCTTCCCGCCAGTTCTCTATCCACGGCGCCAGGATACAATTTTGCCAAAATTTTATTTTCCTCGTACCTGCCACAAGGGATGCCCGCTCCAACTCGCCAATTCTCCAAAAGGATCGCTCTCCCTCTCCACAACTCCTATAGAAAATTTAAAAATACCCCGGCTCCCCCTTCCCGCGCAGGCGCAGAAAGTCCCGGTAGTCAGCAGACTATCCTACGGGGAGCCTCCAGTAAGCTCTGGGGACGCTTTCCTCCCCTTATACCCACTTGCCGCTCACCTATCGAGCCCCTGAAGACATGCCTCCCGACGTCCGGCTCCCCCACCCGTGCTGTCTCCGGTTCCTCACCGGCTCCCAACAGCAGCTCGTGTGGCGCGAGCCACCATCTCAAACCTCTGCCTCTTCGGCGGGTCCTAGCAGTACCTTAGACTTCCTCACAGGTCCTGGCAGAGCCAGGTCAAAGACCCTTCAGCCCGCCGCCTCAACCCGGAAAAATCTTCCTCTGCCAACAGCTTCCACAAAAGGGTCTCTTCCACATTCCCATGGACAAAAGGAATATACTCCGCTCTCTGCCTTAGCCGCTTCCCCACTTCTTTTCGTCCTGCTTCGCCACATCTAGGACCTGGACGGTGACAAACAGTGCTGGCGCTTGCGCGGCGCCTGCGCAGTAGGTGAACCTAAGGGGGGGGGGGGGGAAGCGGAGGGGGGAGGAGTCCAAGCGCGTTCGCTCTGAGTCTGCGCGGTCCTTCACCCTCAGCTTGGTAAAGCGCGTACTCGCGACATGCCAGGCTGGATTTAAAGGGCCAGTTTACTTGCAACCTGGCTTTTTAAAAAATCGTTCCTTTGTCGTCGCTGTCCGAGGTTGGTGCTCGGTAGCTGAACATGGAACAGGGGTGGCAGCGACGACAGCTGCTGCTGTTTTGCTTCCTCCTGCTTGTATTGAAGAGCTGTTGTGGGAAGCCAAAGGAAAAAGAAGAGGAGGAGGAGGAGGAGCACCTACCCAGCAAATGCGAAGGTACCCTGGGCATCCACCGAGGATGCGCCCTGTGCTCCCGGGCCAGCTCGGATGGGCTCTGAGACAGGGAGGGGCACGACGTTTGTAGAGGGAAAAGCGGGGGCGGGATGGAGACTGATCCTCGCTGTGTGGCCCCTGGCAAAGCGCTTCTCCTCTCTGAGCTTGTTTACCCATCCGCAAAATGGGCACGGTCCGCATGCCGCCTATGGAGCCGCGTGGCTGGTATTCCCCTTCCCGTCACTGCCGGACTCTGGGAATTAGGGGGATTGGACCTGGGGGGGAATGTAGGCTCCGTCACTTGCTGACCAGAGCCCCTTAGGGTTCCCTTGCGCCCTCCTCTCCTTACCTGTAAAATGGTGATGGTAAAGGTCGTATTACCTTGTCCGGGCTGTTGTGAGGCTAAGTAGACATAAAGGACTTGGTCAACTAAAGCTCTAAATAAATACTGACACTGCTTTGTTGTTCAGTCGTGACCCTATTTAGGGTTTTCTTGACAAAGATACTGGAGTGGTTTGCCATTTTCTTCTCCACCTCATTTTACAGATGAGAAAACTGAGGCAAACAGGGTTGAATGACTTCCCCAGGGTCGCACAGCCTGGCGCAAGTGGTCCCTGTGGTCCTTAGGTTCATGAACAGGGAAATTCGCCACTCCAGCCTCCAGCTTCCACCGAAACCCAGTTCTAGTGTCTTATTGGAGCAGTGATGGATTTTTGAAGGCTATGCAGGTGGAATTTAAAATGTAGGAAGCTCTACCAAACCAGAAAGGCTTCAAGTTGTTGTATTTGCCTTTTCTTCTCAGAGGGAGATGATGACATGACTTGCAGTTGACTTTGATTTGAGTGAGGGAGGGCTGTGCAAGGTCAGCAGCCTCACTTTGTCCTCCAGAGCCATCTGTCCATCCAGAGGACTGGAGGTGGCCCAGGATGCAATGAGAGACACTGGCCTTTTTAGGCTAAAGTCTTTTCAGATTCTCAAAAAACAAAAGAAAACCAAACTGGGAGGGGAAGACCCTTGGGATTCCTGGCCAAAAGAGAAACAGTTTCTATTTACTATTTACATTCACTTTGAGCTAGGAGGAGGGGGACTTGTTGTCCAAAGGCTTCAATCACATCCAGGAAAGAACTCTTAGCCTTTCATCAAAGGACCAGCCCAGATAAATTGGGAGAAGTTTATTACCAGGTTGGCCCAGTAATGATTTTTTACAACCCAGCAACTCATAAAGATCAACTACTGAGGTACAAAGGGGTTGTGTTCTGCTTTGATAAAGGGAGTATTTCCCACCTGGACAAAATCACAGTTTTTTCAAATGTAAAACTCTGGTGCCTCTGAGCCCATGCCTTAAAACTGATATAAACTGTAATTCAGGCCTACCAAGCTGAAAGTGGGGTTTAAAGAATCATATTAGAGCTGGAAAGGACCTTAGAAATCTTTTAATTCGCATGGCAGCAGTTGTGAACACCCTGCCCTGTCCCACCCCAGCTTGGAAGCTTCCAAATTAAAGGAGCCTTGGAAGGAGAAGGTGATTCAGCCACTCCTTGATGCCCATAAACTAGCAAGGAAGAACAAAGGTAGTTGTCATGTTGCCTAACTGGGGAATGTTTGGGAAGGATACTCCCAAACAGTTTTGGACTGTGCAGAAGTTGTGAGCACTAAGGACTTCATCCCGTACTGATTTGCCTGTGGCTACACAGCTAGCATCTTTTTCCCTGATGAACTCAGTGTTACTGATGTAATACATTGTTTCAGAAGATCTCATTTCATAAGTGTGGCCCTTCACTTTATGCAAAAGGCAACCCACTCCCCCCAACACACCCCTTTAATCAGTGGTCTTCATAAGAAGTTATGGGGGGGAGGGGGAATACTTCTCCTGATAGTCAACATTATGGCCTCTTCTCACTTAGGCTAGTTCTTGGATAACAAACTTATATCATCTGTTACCAAGGCTGTACTTTACCAGCATGGTCTTCAAGAGCCCAGAACCACCATGAAGCTTCAGAGTAGGATGCTAAAGGTATTACTGATATTAATAATAATAAGTAGCATTTATATGGTGTTACTATTTACAAAGTGCTTTACAAATATCTCATTTTATCCTTACAACAGATTTGGGAGGTGATATTTTACAAATTAGGAAACTGAGACAGACAGAGGCTAAGTGACTTGGATGAGGTCACACAGCCAGTAAGTATCTGACACTGAATTTGAACTTGAATCTGTCTTGATTCCATGTCCTATGTTCTCCTCACTATACTAGCCAGTCACTCAAATAGTATAAGTGGAGTGAAAACAGTATAGTAAAACCAATATTTCTTTTGCCTATATCACAGGATCAAACGAGATCATATTTGTGAAGCACTTAGCACAGTGTCTGGCACCTAATAGGCAGTATGTAAATGTTTATTCCCTTCCCTTTATAACATGCATTCCAGGGATAGGGAATAACTGAATCAGTAAAAGCTTGAAAGTACATGTTGTCTATCTTCCATTTTATTACCCTCTCCCCAGACCTGGAATATATTCCCTCCTCACCGTTGCCTCTTGAGGCATTCTGGCTCAGAGCCACTCTCTTTACAACATTCCCTTATCCCCCAGGTGCTAGCGCCCACCCCCATCTAGTTGTTTATTTTACTGTATGTATTTATTCTTCTGCATACCTTTGTAGGCTCCTTGGGGACAGAAACTATTTTGCTTTTTATCTTTGTATTTCCAGCACCTAGCACAGTACCTGGTAGGCTTTTAATAATGCTAAATAGTGATGGTCAGAGTCCTGTAGTTGTACCCAGGATGGATTGAAGAGAGAAGAGAGAAGAGACATTAAAGCCAATAACGAAGGTATTGCAATAGTCCAAGTGGGTGAGAATGAGACTTTGTGGCATCAGTAAGAATAAAATAGATGGACTGGATTCGAGAGATATCCCAGAGGTAGGAGTTAAAGGACCTGGTGACTGATTGGATGGGAAAAGAGGAAGTTATGAACATAGATGGCCAGGTGAATGGTGGTGCCGTGGATGGAAATGGTGATGTCAGAAGAAAGAGCAGAGTTGAGGAGAAAGATAATCAGTCTTTGTGAAGCATATCTTATGTGGAGTTATAGGTAAGGATTTACCTATAATTTGGGGATGGGCTAAGAAGAGGATAAGAAGAAAGGTCTCAGGTATCAGTATATGGTAATACTTCTAGGTACCCTAGGATAGGGTGAATGCCAATCGATGTCTAATAACTGACTCCCCTGCTCTTCCTTATCCTTCCCACCTTTTAGTTTATACAAACCATCTTCAGGGACTGATACATTTTTTGAATTGGAATGGACCTTAGTGAACTTCTTTCCAACTCTCTGTTTCACTAGGAAGCGTAGGCCCAGGCAAGTAAAATGATTGGCTCAAGGTCACATGACTAATTACTAATATTAATAATCATAACTGATATTTTGTAGAACACTTTAAATTTTGAAGTGGATACTGCAGATAGTATTAGCCCTAGTTTACAGAGGAGGAAACTGAGACTGAGTGGATGCCCAGCCACATAATTAGTATGTGAGATGGAATTTGAACCTATATTTTCCTTACTACCAGCACGTTGTCTATCACACCAGGCTGCCCAGAACTAAAACCTGAGTGTCTTGCCCCCAAGTGCACTGGGCTATGTATCTTGTTTTAACATACTTCTGGCAATTGTTTTCTCCTCGATAGTCTGTAAGATACTGAGCTTGGAGCTTCAGGAGGAGCTGAATCGGAGCAGTCGGTCTCGGGAGTTGCTAGAACTAGGGCAGGTGCTAGACACTGGCAAGAGGAAGAGACAAGTTCCCTACAGCACTTCGTGAGTCTCCCTTGACTTTCTTTCTGTCATGGTACCTCTAATGCTTCATCCCTTCCATAACCCTATAAATCATTCCCTAACTTCCTTCAGCCCCACAGTTCTCAATGAGTTATCTGTTCTTTCTCATTGTCTCCCATCTCTTTCTCCCACAGAGAGATTCGGCTGGAAGAGGCCCTTGAGAACTTATGTGAACAGATTCTGGATTACAGTGTCCATGCTGAGCGCAAGGGCTCCCTAAGATATGCCAAGGTAAAATAAATCTTCTCCCCCCTGTTTGCCTTTTAATGGAACAAACCACCATGGTGGTCCCTCTGCTCAGAGGTATTTCTTTGTTCTTACTCCTCCTAGAATCCTTTGTCAAGACCTCTGCCCCTGGGATGTCCCATGCCCTCTCCATTCTGTCTCAGCCCTTGTTCTGCTGTGGGTACTCCATTTCCACCCTCAGGTTCAATGAAAAGATCTTAGTGTAGTGGGGATGAGGAGGGAAGAGGTCAGAGAAATAGAGACAAAGGGGGCTGACCCTGCCAGAGTTCTCTTTCCTCCCTCTTACATCTCCCCTCACCCCAGGGTCAGAGTGAGACCATGGCAACCCTGAAAGGCCTGGTACAGAAGGGTGTGAAGGTGGATCTGGGAATCCCTTTGGAGCTGTGGGATGAACCCAGTGTGGAAGTTGCATTCCTCAAGAAGCAGGTAAGAAGATGTCATATGCCAGAAAGATGAGATGAGCTGGGACAGAGAGTAAGGTATGGACTCAAGGAACACAATAAGACAGTAAATGCAGATCATGGGGACAGCCAGGGACTGGGGCATAGACAGGCTGGACCCGTATCCTAGAAGAGGGTGTTGGGGGAAGGAAGAGGGTAGGCAGAGGAAATTAGAGGGAATGAATTTGAATTTCTGAGAATTCTTCACCTAGGAGAAGAAATTGTGTCTGCCATCTTCCTTCCTTCTCCTTTCCTATTCTTCCCTCCCTCTCAGTGTGAGCTGATGTTGGAGAGCTTTGAAGATGTCATTGAAGACTGGTACTTCCACCACCAGGAGTTGCCCCTGCAGAAGTTCCTCTGTGAAGGGCATGTACTTGGAAAGCAGGAAATGGGTGAGTGGCCCAGGGGCAAGCTAAGTGTTGGGGGCAGAAATACTGGTACCTACCTGTATACTCATTGTCTGTCTTTTCATCAATCCAGATTGTCTTCGGGAAACCTGGACTGAGGCATCAAGAGAAGAGAATGAGAAGGGCCTGGAAGAGAGCCTAGGGCACCACCCCCATGATGCTGCAGACCTCTGACCAGAGTCAGGCTTCATATCACCTCCTATTTTTCTAGGTCACTACTGAAGTTCGTTTTTATATATATATATCATCTAGGTAAGAAGGTGATGTCACCTTTACGACTGTACCTTTAGCCAAGCCACATTTGGAAATTTTATCCATTCAGGTGGCTGCTGACCATGGTGGTCCCTAAGGTTGGAGATGACAGAAATAAGTGGCAAGGCAAGGCCATGGTACTTTGGAGAAAGCTATGGGGGCTCCAAGATGTTTTTAGCCTTGCACTTGTGCATGCTTCTGGTGGGGAGGTTTACAAGGTCGGTACCATCTTGGCCGATAAATACGTAAAGGAGCTTATTCAGGTCAAGAGCTATTAGTGCCTTATTGGTATGCTTTCCTTCTAACCAGGTGAGGAGGTGGGGAGGAGTGGCCCATGGAAGGGGAAAGTGACCAAAATACCCAACAGGGCTTCTTAAACTTTTTCACTCACAACCTTTTCAGTTCTTCTTAAACTGTGGGTTTATGAGGGTGGCCCATATGGGATCTCAACCCACAGTTTAAGAAGGGCTGACCAGAAGACCCAGGAAAGCCTCTTTGCATGTACAGTTGCAGATACTGTGCTGAAGCCAGTGAGCATACAAGAGCTTCATCCTAGTTCAGGAGTTCTGAGTCCTTAACTTGGGGTCTATGAATTTTTCTTAATATTTTGATAATTGTAAAATTTTGACAATTGTATTTCAATATAATTGGTTACCTTTGTAATCTTATGTATTTTTTAATGAATTTTAAAAACATTCTGAGATGGGATCCATGAGTTTTACAGTCCACCAAAGGGGTCATTGACACAAAAATAGTTAACAACCTTTGTCCTAGCAAGTGGAAGGGAAAAGCGGGTGGAAGGCTGAGGAGGAGAAGTAGGAGTGTTAAAGATCCTATCTTGTTGCAGAGAGGATAAATTAAATGAGAATAGGAGAGGGCCCCCCCAAAGGTCTGGTTTAGGGTTGATCAGGGTGAGTGGCAGAGTAACTGATAACCTACATGCCTTCTTCTCTCTTCTCCCTTAGCCTTGAGTGCTTCTGGCTATGAACTTGCATGAATGGACAGACTTTGGATGGGGACTTCCCCCTGGGGATTTCCAGGGACCCCTGCTTCTAGGCTACTCAGAGCCCCAATAGGCTGGGGGTGCCCAGAGAGCTGATTGCACTGTCACCTTTATCCTGTTCAAGGTCTGGGGCCTGGTCCTTGAGAATCTGGACTCAGCCCATAAGTAGGGAGACCTTAGTACCCAGGAGGAAGAGGCCTCAGGCCCTATCCTGGTAAACACTGGGGACTCATGGGCTCAGGAAGTCCTTTGGAGGCCTTAATGGTGACTGTGGGAACCCACAGGGACTCAAACAACATAGGAAACCTGGGCCTATATATTCCATGAATTAGCCATCCTAGTTTCTGTAGCTATTTTCCCTGCAGAGGCAGTGGAATGGCTTAGTGGATAGACTGCTGGGTCTAGAGTCAGGAAGACCTGAATCCAGTTCAGACATTTACTATCTGTGTGACCCTGGGCAAGTCACTTAAATTCTCTCTACCTCAATATTTGTCAGCTATAGAATGTGGATCATAATAGCATCTATCTCCCAGGTTTGTGGTGAAGATCAGAGGAGATGATATTTGTAAAGCACTTAGCATAGCACCTAGAAACATAGTAGGCATTTAATAAATCCTTCTCTTTTCCTCCTGCCCTACCCAGAGGCCTCTACCTACTATCACTGGCTGAGTGAAGCACAGCCCTAGCATTTGGGCTAGAGGTATGGGTGACTCCTTACCATGAAGGTGGCAGGGGTGTGATCATGGTGGTGGTAGGAACAACCTTTTGCACTGTGGTGAGGGTCAGTGATATATCTGAGAGGGAGGGGGATGGAGAGCAGTAGTAGAAAGTCAGCAATAACCTTGTGCCCCAAAGGCAAAGCTGTGAGAGGATATCATATGCTGCTGATGGGGCAGTACCTGGACATAAAGGATGATCTTTGAAAGTTTTAAGGGTGGCTAGGAGGCCAGAAATGGATGCTATTGTAAGGAGTAGTGGACCAGGATAGGAATCAGAATCCAAGAGACAGACCTTCTACAGAAAAGCAAAAGAAAGGCCTCCCAGCCCCAGGGACTACCATCTGTTCAATGGGCAGGTGCCCTGAGCACCCAGAACCCTGAAGGAAGTGGGAAGATTTCTGCCACCCCCATTGTCACTTGACCAGAATCCTAGAGCTGAGGGGAAACTTATATATTGATTTTGTTAACTCTTTTTCTCTAGTTCCCTTTGGCTAGTCTGAGCAATTAATGTAGTGGTGAGAACAAAGGTTCTTAAAAATGTGTTTCACTTCCCTAAGACTCATATTACTCTCCTCATATAAAATGGGGACAGTAATTCCTGGTTTCCTTGCAGAGAGGATCAAGTGAGAGGAAAGATCTATAAGTACCAGAAACCACAGTGTCTTACACAAATGTCAGATATTATGTTCCAAAATATTCTCTCATTCCTAGTAGAAACTACCAAGTCTTTTGTGATCTGGACTATGGCTTCTTGGTACTTGAACTGCTTTCTGGATGCTTACATTCCTTGGACTTTTCCTTTTGGAGTTTCAGAAAGAGATCAGTGCCTTCTTTTCTATCTTCACTTCTCCATCCAGTTTTAAGAGAGCTGGACAGTTTTAATTAAGAGTCTATTATCTGCCAAGCACCAAACAGTATCAGAGTAGATATCCTTGCTTTATTTCTATTTTTAGCATGACACCCTCTGTTTCTGCATTTCATATAATACTATCTCTTCATTTCAAATAAATACATTTTTTCTGTCATTTTAGGAAAATCCTGGTATTGATACATTTTAATATCTTCAACTTGTGTAGACATAATGCTTGTCATGTCTCCTGAATATATTTGTTAATTATTATTAATGATTGATTATTGATTGATTTAGTTATTAATATACTTTGCAATTCTCGTTGCTTTCCAAATCTTGAGCCATCCTGTCATTCCTTGTATAAATTCTTACGCTTATGACATAACATATTCTGATACGTTGTTGTATTTGTTTTGTAGAATTCTATTTAACGTTTTTGCATTAATACTTTTAATATTGTCTTTATCCTTTCTACCTCCAATCAGTCAAGATCTTCTTTGCTTCATAAAGAGTTAGAGCACTATGTTTCTCTAGTCTTGAAAACAACATATATATGTGTGTATGTAGCAACGTGTGTGTGTGCATACATACATAAATGTTGTTCAGTTGTGAGTGACTCTTTGTGACCCCATGGATCAAACTGTGCATGGGGTTTTCTTAGCAAAAATACTGTAGTGGTTTGTGATTTCCTTCTTCAGTGGATTAAGACAAACCAAGGTTAAGTGACTTGCTCAAGGTCACGTAGCTAGTAAGTATGTGAGGCACATGTAAACTTGTATCTTCCTAACTTGAGGCCCAGAGCTCTGTCTAGCTTCCCCTGCTCACACACACACACACACACACACACAGGCACACACATACACACACACACACGCGCAAACACACACACATACACAGGCACACACACATACACACAGGCACACACAAACACACAGGCACACACACACAGGCACACACACACAGACACACACACGCACACACACACACGCACACACAGGCACACACACACAGGCACACACACAGGCACACACAAACACACACACATGCACACACACAGACACACACAGACACACACAGAGGCACACACACACACAGGCACACACACACACACAGGCACACACACACACATACACACACACGCACACACAGGCACACACACACACATACACGCACACACAGGCACACACAGGTGCACACACACACATACACACACACAGGCACACACACACACATACAGGCACACACATACACACACACACAGGCACACACACACACATACACACACACACACGCACACACACACACAGGCACACACACAGACACACACACACGCGCGCACACACACGCACACACAGGCACACACAGGTGCACACACACACACATACACACACATAGGCACACACACACAGGCACACACACACATACACACACACAGGCACACACATACACACACACACAGGCACACACACAGGCACACACACACATAGGCACACACACACAGGCACACACATACACACACACACAGGCACACACACAGGCACACACACACACAGGCACACACACACAGGCACACACACATACACACACACACAGGCACACACATACACACACACACAGGCACACACACACACAGGCACACACACACATAGGCACACGCACACACAGGCACACACACACACACACAGGCACACGCACACACAGGCACACACACACACACACACACAGGCACACGCCCCACTTAGTTTCATATGTTAAGTACAATTAGTTATTAATATATGATATATATGTACTTTAAATTTTTGACAACAAATTCACTTGTAAACTGAGTCTTTCACTTGGTTTATTTTTTTTTATAAATGTGCTTATTTTGTATTTTTTTGCATTCATTGATTCTCAACAAAGTTCTAATCCAATGCCTTCTCATAGTCTAGAGGAGTCTCAAAGGCCATGTCAACAGAATTAGGCCACGTTAGCTCTAGCATGTTTTACTACACTGAAAAGGCCTTGAGTATGGTAGTGGTGATAGACTGAGTTTGCTGTCTGAGAACCTATCTAGTTAAGTATAAAAAGACTCGTTACTAGTAGATTAACCTCTAGCTATTGAATTATTTTGCCATTGAAGCCCCTGAAACAAAGAAAAATGCAAAATGACCCTCAGTCATGTGACTTCCTTCTGAGTCCACTGTGATGGTGGTGGAAAAAGGAGCCAAGGGCATTCAAAACCAGTTTTTCGTCTATAGACATTAGCTTCATTATAGGTACTTTAAATGTGAAACCTTTTATGTCACATCTGTTGACATACTACTGAAAGAAATTAATCACATTGGTGTTGGTATGCTTGTGATAAATGAAACCAGGGATTGTGTGACTGGCAAGAAGGCAGAGTAGTAATTTTCTCCAAAGTTCTCCAACTCCAAAATCTCAAATTATGCACTGGATATAGAATCAGCAGCTGAATCCACAAAGGGCAAAGATCTAATGGAATTACATCAGACAACTTAAGTAGTCAGAGATCCCACTAAAGATCCTCATCCCCCAAACAATACCACAATGCTGAACACAATTAGCACAATCTCATAGGTTTGTGATCATGTTGGTTATATGAATTGCTGCCTGGTCCTTCCACAGAAGTTATTCAAACCTTACCTCATAGAAAGCAAAAAGCATTTATTTTGCTCAACCACTCAAAGAAAAGGGACTGAAGGTACAGAGTCTTGGACCAGAGGGGAAAGAGTTTTTGACTGATCTTCACCACAAACCTGGGAGATAGATGCTATTATGATCCACATTTTATAGCTGACAAATATTGAGGTAGAGAGAATTTAAGTGACTTGCCCAGGGTCACACAAAAGGGTACAGGTGGTACAGAGTCTTGGACCAGAGGGGAAAGAGTTTTTGTCCAAAAGAAAACAAAAGACAAAGCCAGCCTTTTCCCAGAGATTTTTCTGGTCAAGGACTGAGACCAGAGGTTTAGAACAACTAACTGAAGGACCAGCCTTCAGGATCTATGCAGCACTGGAAGGAAAAAGGAACAGAGGGTAGAGGAAAATCAGACAATAAATGGGAAATACAAGAGAAAGGATGAAAGAACATAAATCCAAAGAAAAAGTCCTAAATGAAAACCTAGCTCACAAGAAGATAAAATAATGGAGCTGTCCATAAAGACAGAAGGAAAAATGAGGGGGGAAATAATTCAAAAGAGGCCAAAATATTACGCACAAAGATACCATGAAAGGGACCAAAAATCCCACACACTCCCCACCACCCCCAGAAAAAGGATTGTAGAGATTCCCATGGAGCAATAGCCGGAAACTAAAGTGACAAAAACAGAAGAAAACATTTAGAATGAATTTAGGTCGGAAAATCTCAGTGTGGAATTGAAGAACAAACCAACCACAGAGTAATGAAATTAGAAGACAGTGAACATTCTCTCCAAAGGAGAAAATGTTCTGAAAGAGAATGTGATGGGTTTGGACTTTGAAAGTGGAAGATACACGGCAGTGTAATCATAACTAATATTTATATAGCACTTATTATGTGACAGGCACTGTGCTAAGTGCTTTACAATTATCTCATTTGATCCGAACAACCCTAGAAGATAGGTGCCATTATCATCCCCACTTAATAGCTGAGGAAACCGAGGCAAACGTGACACAGCTAGTAAGTCACTGAGTTCACAGCATTCTATCACCTAGCTGTAACAAAATTAGAAGTAAAAATATTTTGAAAGAAATAAGCATTTATATAGTGACTATTAGGTGCTACATAATCCATTCTTTGTACATTTGTTTGATCTTCATGATGACCCTGAGGTAAATGCTATTATCACCCCATTTTACAGTTGAGAAAGTTGAGACAGACTTGCTCAGGGTCACACAGTAAATGTCCGAGTTGAACTTGAATGTCTTAAGTATCAGATTTGAATCTGGGTTTTCCTGATTCCAGGCCCATTGCTCACTCTGCTGCACCACAAGCTGCCTCAAAAAAAAAAAAAAATCAATTCTGTTCTAATTCAAAAAAACACATTCTTCATCAGGCAGACCTCAAAGACAGAATCCACAGAGACAACCAGAAGAATGTGTCAAATCAAAAAAAAAAAATCGGAATCCCACATTATAAGGAAAAGTATCCACAAATTCTGAATAAAAATAAACTGAACACAGATTAATTCAATTCAAAGATTGAAATAGGAAAAGCAAGCACCACTCTTGAAATTCTTTTTTAAAACAATTGTTTTTGGTTTTCAACATTCACTTCCATAAGCTTTTGAGCTTTCAGTTTTCTCCCCTTCCTTCTTCTCCTTCCTCCCCAAGAAGGCATGCAATCTGATATGGGCTCTATCTATACATTCATATTAAACCACCTTTGAGGAGGAGCCAAGATGGCAGAGTAGAAAGATACACATATGCTAGCTCTGAACCCACAGCCCATAAAATATCTGTAAAGAACTCCCAACAAATTCTGGAGCAGAAGAAGCCACAGAACAACAGAGTGGAGGAGATTTCTGTTCCAGAGAGCCCTGAAAAACAGACACCAAAGGTCTGTCGAGCACTGGACCCAGAGCAGAGCCCAGCCCTGTCTTGGCCATGTGGCACCGAGGGGAGCAGATCCGAGCAGGCTTCAGGGACAGAATCTCCAGTGGCTGCGCAGGTCCCTCCACCCACGGGCCCCAAAGGTTGGTGATAGGGTCTTCTCAGCTTGCCGAGAGGGGAGTGGGGTGCCCCCATAACTCAGTCCCCCTCAGGAGGCAGCAGCAGAGGCGGCAGCAGACGGGCTCCCAAAGCAGGCAGGAGCCAGGATCCACTGTTGAAAGTCTCCACATAAACCCCCTGAGGGAACTGAGCGCTTTGTGGCGGCCCTACCCCCACCCAAGCACCTGAACTTAATCTCACACTGAATAGCAGCCCTGCCCCCGCCAAAAGCCCTGAGGCTTGGAAGCAGCATTTGAATCTCAGACCCTAAGCGCTGGCTGGGAGGATCTGGAGGCAAAGTGGGTGTGAAGAGAATACTCAGAAGTCAAGTCACGGGCTGGGAATATGCCCAGAAAAGGGGAAAAAATAAGATTATAGAAGGTTACTTTCTTGGTGAACAGGTATTTCCTCCCTTCCTTTCTGATGAGGAAGAACAATGCTTACCATCAGGGAAAGACACAGCAGTCAAGGCTTCTGTATCCCAGCCCACCCAATGGGCTCAGGCCATGGAAGAGCTCAAAAAGGATTTTGAAAATCAAGTTAGAGAGGTGGAGGAAAAACTGGGAAGAGAAACGAGAGAGATGAAAGAAAAGCATGAAAAGCAGGTCCACACCCTGCTAAAGGAGACCCAAAAAAATGCTAAAGAAAATAACACCTTGAAAAATAGGCTAATTCAACTGGCAAAAGAGGTTCAAAAAGCCAATGAGGAGAAGAATGCTTTCAAAAGCAGAATTAGCCAAATGGAAAAGGAGATTCAAAAGCTCACGGAAGAAAATAGTTCTTTCAAAATTAGAATGGAACAGATGGAGGCCAATGACTTTATGAGAAACCAAGAAATCACAAAAAAACCCAAAAGAATGAAAAAATGGAAGAGAATGTGAAATATTTCATTGGAAAAACAACTGACCTGGAAAATAGATCCAGGACAGACAATTGAAAAATTATGGGACTACCTGAAAGCCATGATCAAAAAATGAGCCTAGACATCATCTTTCATGAAATTATCAAGGAAAACTGCCCTGATATTCTAGAACCAGGGGGCAAAATAAATATTGAAAGAATCCACCAATCACCTTCTGAAAGAGATCCAAAAAGAGAAACTCCTAGAAACATTATGGCCAAATTCCAGAGTTTCCAGGTCAAGGAGAAAATATTGCAAGCAGCTAGAAAGAAACAATTCAAGTATTGTGGAAACACAATCAGGATAACACAAGATCTAGCAGCTTCTACATGAAGGGATCAAAGGGCATGGAATATGATATTCCAGAAGTCAAAGGAACTAGGACTAAAACCAAGAATCACTTACCTAGCAAAACTAAGTATAATACTTCAGGGGAAAAAATGGCCTTTCAGTGAAACAGAGGACTTTCAAGCATTCTTGATGAAAAGACCAGAGCTGAAAAGAAAATTTGACTTTCAAACACAAGAATAAAGAGAAGCATGAAAAGGTAAACAGCAAAGAGAAGTCATAAGGGACTTACTAAAGTTGAAGTGTTTACATTCCTACATGGAAAGACAATATTTGTAACTCTTGAAACTTTTCAGTATCTGTGTAGTTGGTGGGATTACACACATACACACAGAGACAAAGAGCACAGAGTGAATTGAATAGGATGGGATTATATCTTAAAAAAAATGAAATTAAGCGGTGAGAGAGAAATATATTGGGAGGAGAAAGGGAGAAATGGAATGGGGCAAATTATCTCTCATAAAAGAGACAAGCAAAAGACTTTTTAAGTGGAGGGAAAAAGAGGGGAGGTGAGAGAAAAACATGAAGTTTACTCTCATCACATTCCACTAAAGGAAGGAATAAAATGCACACTCATTCTGGTATGAAAACCTATCTTACAACACAGGAAAATTGGGGGAGAAGGGAATAAGCAGGGTGGGGGGGATGATAGAAGGGAAGGCAATGGGAGGAGGGAGCAATTTGAAGTCAACACTTGGGAAGGGACAGGATCAAAAGAGAGAATAGAAGCAATGGGGGGTAGGATAGGATGGAGGGAAATATAATTAGTCTTACACAACATGACTATTATGGAAGTCATTTGCAAAACTACACAGATATGGCCTATATTGAATTGCTTGCCTTCCCAAAGGGAAGGGGTGGGGAGGGAGGGATGAAGAGAAGTTGGAACTCAAAGTTTTAGGAACAACTGTTGAGTACTGTTCTTGCTACTAGGAAATAAGAAATACAGGCAATGGGGTATAGAAAGTTATCTGGCCCTACAGGACAAAAGAGAAGATAGGGACAAGGGAAGGGAGGGATGATAGAAGGGAGGGCAGATTGGTGATAGGGGCAATTAGAATGCTCGGTGTTTTGGGGTGGGGGAGAGGACAAATGGGGAGAAAATTTGGAACCCAACATTTTGTGAAAATGAATGTTAAAATTTAAATAAATAAAGTAAAAAAAAACAAACCACCTTTGAAACTCTTAAGACAATTTCAGTAACAAAGTTTTCAGGCTACCAGGGGAGAGGCCTTCAAATGTGAAAGAATACTAAATAGTCTTTAGAGAGAAAAGCGTGGAATAGTAGATTCTAAAAATCAGGCATTGAAAGTAGAATCTCAAATAACATTCTAATCAAATTTTAAAATGAATGTTCAAAAAGATAAATGAGGTATTTCTGCCAAAAAAAATGGAAGCAGAATATTTGACTAGTAAGCACTGTAAACATTCCAAAGAAAGTCCTTATCATTAAGAAAAAATCAGTTCTCTTATGTTTATAAGCTATTGCATATATAAAACAAGAAATTGATCTGAGAGGTAAAAAAACAAAGAAGGATCCTCAAGAGATAACAATAACCTAAGGGGCTAAAGAGTAATGGATCCTTTAAAGGTTCAGGTGAAGGAACTGAGGAAGAGACTAAATCCCTAGAATGACCAATTGATAATCTTTTTATTGGAGGGATAATTCAGTGGGAAGTTGTATGAATAGAAGGGAGGAAATAAAAGTAGAAAGGAACTGGAGCTGAACTTTCTACTGAGTTCATATGCGAACCTTAAAACCTCCCCAGCACATTGACCAGGGGACAGAATCAAGATCCTAAAGGAACTGGGATAATGCCATCAGACCCCTGTGGTCCCCTGGCCGGGACCTTTGTGCTGAGGAAGAGCTAAGGTAGCAATCTACACCGATGACTACCTTCCCTAATTCCCTTTGGCTAGTCTCTGAGGCAGTGGTTTAGTGTGTCACTTTCACATCTCTCAATCTCCTTTTCCTCACCAATAACACATGCCTTGCCCCCACCCCACCATGAGATTCAAGTAAGGTAAAAGTGTTAGAAGAGTTTGGTGCCCTGTGCATAAGTAAGATAGTAACAATATATTAAAGCACATAAGTATGCAATGCTACCTTTCCCTCTTCCCCAAATCTTCTTCATTCCATTCTCAGCCCCAGTTCATCACTGAAGAATTTATGTTGTGTCTAGGTGTTAGTATTTAAGTCTGATGAGATCCTGGAGTTTGGTACTCTTGGGGATTCCCAAAGTTTTCCCAAAGGATTCCTAAAAAAAAACAACTAGGAGGCTCCAAGGTTAATTCCATTTGCCTTTGGACCCAAGACATTGGCAGATGTACTCCTTGGGGGCAGACAAAGGAAAGAAAGTGGTTATTCATTTCATTGTTCAAAATGAGATCCTCTAGGTTGTCAGGTAGACTGGTGATCATGTCCCAAACACCCACAAAGGCCATGGGGAGGCCAGAGAAGGCAATTAAGCTGAAAGATGAGTCAGTTGTTCCCACACACTAGATCAGTAGCCAGAAATGGCCAACTTGATAATTACAAGTGTTCCAGAGACATAGGCTAACAGTGCAAAGACCCCTCCTAAGCAGTAGCAAAGATGTATGGAGGGAAGATGATGAAATGGGCATCCAGGCCAAGCTCCACTATAATGCCTGTGCCCCCTGCCAATCCTATTATCGCCCTGACTATAGAGGGCAAGGAAGCTGTAGGACTGCGGGTTTTATGTGTAGGCCACCCTGGCGGGGAGCGGACAGGTCTATACTTTGTGAAACTTCAGCCATCAGTGGGCCTATTGGGTAGGGTACATGAAGGTCAATGGGATTTAAGGCTGTGGAGGAAGAGAAAGAGGGAAGGAGTCAGACTAAGATAGCCCGAGTTTGCCTTTATTTATCTTGCTAAATCTCTGTATTGTAGTTGCAGACTTCCAGCATTCCAGTGTAGAATGCTGCTTGCTTTCTACTCATCTGAATCCTTCAGATTCAGATCATAAAAATATTTCATGTTTTTGTGGCACTTTTCACAAAGTGATTACATTCACAGCTCTATGAGGTAGATCATGGAATATTTATCCCTATTTGAAGATAAGGAAGTAGTTTTAGAGAGGTCATGACTTGGTTAAGATCAAATAGCAGTTGAGTGGAGAGGTCTCCAACCTAGGGCTTCTGACTTCAAGGACAGTGTTCTTTAAACACACTATACTTCATCTCAGGTCCTCGCTCAACAAAAATTTCCTTGCCTATTAGGATAGCTGACTTTGCATAAAATGGACAGTTTGTATAGTAGACATCCTGTTACACACAGGAGCTGGAAATCAGGTCACTCTATCCAATTCCTTCATTTTACAGATGAGAAAACCGAGGTCCAGGAAAGTTGTGACTTGCTTAAGTTTGCATAAAAAGCATGAGAAGTGGGTCTTGAACCCATTTCCTCTGCCTCTGAGCCAGTACTTTTTCCACTGTATTGTTTTTTAAAAATTTATTTTATTTTCAATTTATGGAATCAAACAAGCATTTCCATAACCTAGTATAATTTTTTTAAAAAGATGATTGCTCACGAAACTACAGATCTATGCACAACTTGCTTTTCCTTTTAAATATACAACAGTTATCATGTAAATTTCTTCTTCCCCTTTTTTCTTCCTTCTCTCCCACACCCTAGAGGTGGTTACCATTAGACACAAATAGGCATACATACATACATATATACATATATATATAAATATATGCATATTTATATATACATGTAAAATTATTTTATACATCTGTTTATGAGTTCTTTTTCTGGATGCAGATAGCATCTTCATATGTTCTTTATAGTTAATTTGAGTATTTATAATAGTCAAAATGCCTTAATCGCTCAGTCATTCTTAGAGCAATATTGCTTTTTCAATAGGCAATGCTTTCTCAGTTCTGCTCGTTTTAGTCTTTGTTATTTCATGCAAGTGTTTCCTTGCTTTTCTAAAATCATTGAGCTCATCATTTCTTATAGTACAGCAGTTTTTTATAGTGCACTACTATTCTTTTAACTCTTACCAAAACAATGCCTTTTCTATTTTTTCCTATGAACATGTTCTCTCTATGAAATAACCTCCTTGAAAAGGCAGGAACCATGCCTTACACACATCAATCACCACAGTGACGTTTACAGTTATTTTCAGTTCAGAAGGCATTCAGTAAATGCTTGCAACTGACCAACCCAGGCATTCTGTCTCCCAGTGCCCACTTCCTTGGCAGAATTTTGGCTTCCTGTCCACACTTCTCCATCCTGTGATTCTCTTGCTTCCTTCTTTTCATGGTCACCTACAAGGAACAACATCCTACAGATATTCCCACCATTGTCAAAGAGTAGAGTTCCCAGTCGTAGGGATGATGTGGCCAGCAAGGCAGCCCAGGATAAGGTCAGCAGAAGGAAAGCAAGGACCAGAACAAGATAGAGAGGACCACAGGTCTTGGCAATATAAGTCAGAAAGTGCTGAGTCTGGGAGTCTGAGATTACATGGGGGTTGGGAAGACAAGGCTGCAGAGAGAGAGAAAAAGAACCAGCAAAGTCCAAGAGGAAGAGGAGGCTATATCCACCCATCAAGGTACAAGAGCTTCTTTCTTTCTTTCACCCATATGGTTGTTTCTCTTAGTGGCTACTACCTGAATAGGAGAAATGCTTCTAGGAATGTTGAGGGCCAGGATGGAGTGCAGTTGACAAGTTCAGGATAGACCTTCAGGGAAACTGTTCTTTGAGACTGTGCTCATTATCATCCAGAATGGCTCTCCATGCCCCCTGGATGTTGCTGTCTCTGTGAGACAAACAAGAGAACTACATAATACAAGGGATATGTAAAATAGATGCCCTCTAGGCTAACAGTCTTTAAAGACAATAAGACTGGCCAAATCAATACTACAGGAGACTAGCAGAATGTCACTGTGGACTTGCAGTTTCTGTCTATATGTACCCTGACCCTCGGATCAATAAACAGAGTTGCCCTGTCTACTCCTGCCTGCCCGTGTCTTTCTTCTTCACCACTGTCACCAAGTCACATGGGGATGCAGGCCACCCGTCACATAGGAATCACTTAGTCAGGTTCCTACAGAGATGCCAACAAAGTAAAAAATTGAGGGCTTGAACTTCTGGGTAAGCCCACAGCAGGTGGGGAAAAGGAGTTGAGGACTGACATGTGAAAGAAGAGAGTATGACAGGGCTGATCAGTTGAAGAGGGATGGGGACAATGGCAAAGTTATAAATTTCACTCCCAAGAGGAGACAGGTTTTGCAGAGAAAGACCCAGGAGAATGGTGTTCTTGGCAATGACATCACAGATATTAGTATTTGGAGAGGGGATCCAGGCTTGGAGTGGGGAAGAGGAGTTCCTGGATACTGCTCAAGTGTCTCATCATGTGCTTGGTCATCTTTGTGTAACAACCACTTTAATGTCCAGCTAATTTGTGGCAGGACAGGCTAGCTAGTTGAACACAGAACCAAACTTTATCTGACTCTGAGTTCATATAATTACAGGAGACATCTTTGGTAAGGGTTCCACATAACCTGTAAACATTTCTTGAAGTCAAATGTGACCCAGTGCTCTCTGGACCCACTGGAGTGGGTCCACCTCACTGGAGTGAATCAACAACACTTCTATTCTAACTTCCACAGTCCAATGATGGGGAAGGATACAAGATATGTGCATTCTCATAATCCTTCACCATTCCCAATGTTACTATCCCCAGCCTCTAGACCAGAAGATGAGCCTGGAACCAGTCCCCACCATGGGACTTGGCCTGGCCTCTGTGGTTCCTGGCCAGAACGACCTCCCAAAGTGTAGTTGGCCTGGGAAGATCCCCAGAAGTGATGGGGAGAGGCAGAAGGGCAAGTAGAAGTGAAAATGTCCCTTCTCTTAGAGTTCTTGGCCAGGACAGGAGATGAATTGGTGAGCTTCTCAGGAGGTAGGTACCAGAGGAAAAGCCAGGCTGAGTCAGGAAAAATGGACCTAGAGGTAGAAGAAGAAATTATTTCAGGATGCTGTAAGATGAAGTTGAGATGGTACATGAGCTAAAATAAGAGACGAAAGAGGAAACTATCAGATGTGGTTTCTTTATATTTCTTCTCCAACATCAATCTTTTGCTCCTTTCTCCAAACCTATCTTAACGCTAAAGGTTTACTATTCTTTATCCTTTATTTTCTGCTTATGACTGAGACAGAAGACAGACTTGCCTTCTCCCACTACTACTCTTATCAGAAGAAGAAATTCACATTTAGAAATGATAAGTTTATTTCCACATTTCACTGAAAGGCAGCAGATAACACTAATCTCTTCATTTCTTCACCCTATTTCCTATAATAATCCTTTGCTTTACAATTTGGCTCCACCAGTAGTTCATCAATGCAGGATGTGAGAGACCTCATCCCATCTTTCAAGATGAGAAAACTCCGTGTTGTTTTCCTGGCTTTACTTACTTCATTTTGCATCAATTCATGTAAGTATTTCTATGTTTATCTGTGGCCATCATATTCATTTTTTCTTATAGCAGTTATATTCATGTACCATAATTTGTTTAGCCATTCCCCATTTGATGGGCATCTACTCTGTTTACAATTCTTTGCTATCACAAGAAGTTCTGTTATTAATATTTTCATGTATATGGAGCTTTTTTGGTTAGTGACCTCTTTAGGGTATATACCTGGCTCTGGAATCTCTGGCCATGGATATTTCAATCGGTTTATTTACATAATTCCAAATTGCTTTCCAAAACAGTTGTTCTGATTTACAACTGCACCAACAATGCAGTATCGTTCCCACAAAAGATTTTTACTGACACTCAAACTAGTCCATAAAATAATAAAAATGTTCAAAGCAAAAATATACTTTAAAATGCTTCTGGTCTAACTTTGAAAAGGCTACCTGTCCCCCATGTCTAAAATACTGCTTCTCTCAGAATCCCTAGCTTAGAAAACCCTTGCATAGACTTTGTGATCCTTCTAATGGTTAGTACTTTTGTCCTCCTCATGTTATCTTTTCCTTACCTGTCTATAGACGCATTGTAGCCACATCTTCTCCCCCTCCCAGTGAAATCTAAGCTCCTCAAAAGACTATTTTTCATTTTGTCTACCCCCTGACTTCCCTGACTTCCTTCAAGTGCCAGCTAAAATCCCAACTTCTGCAGGAAATTTTTCCTGTTCTCCTTAATGTTAGTGCCTTCCCTCTAAAATTGTCTCCAATTTATCCTGCATATATCTTGATTGTACATAGTTGTTAGCATGTTGTTTCCCCCCACATTGTAAGTTCTATCAGAGCATGGGCTGTTTTTGGCTTTCATTAGCACAGTACCTGGCATATAGTAGATGCTTGAAAAATGTTTGTTAATAGTGATTTGGTTAGATTTTGTGTTCCCTAGCATAGTGCCTCACAAATAGTTAGTGCCTAATAAATGCTCGTTGAATTTAACTGAATTTAATTTAATTTAACTTAACTTTACTGAATCAGTTCCTGAAGTATCCACTGGAATAAGAGAAGGAGGAGTAATGATGGTAGGGTCTTGGTCAGGGGATGGGTGTTTCATTAAGATTTGAGGAGGGAGATGTAGAGGAACTTTAGAAAACAAACAAACAAAAAATGGTTAAGCCCAAAATAAGTCCCAAATAAATGATGATAAAGGAATACTGAGATTTATTTAATAAGTTTGAGTCACTAGGACCAAATGAATTACATACATCTCATGGTAGTAAAAGAGCTTACACATATGATTTCTGAGTTGTTATCAGTGATCTTTGAAAAATGGTGAAGAGGAGACTAGAATGTAAGTTTCTTAGTGGCAAGAACTATTTTGTTGGTTTGTTTGTTTTTGTAGACCTAACTCTAGTACAATGTAGGTAAATAGTTGTTGAATGAATTAATGAACTCAAGGTGGGCAAATGTTAATCCAATTTTGAAAGAGAGTAGAAGATGGATTCTTAAACCTATTCTAGCAATCCTGCCTTCAATTCCTCACAGAACACTAGAATATATTAAGAAATTAATTATGACAACCTTTAGAGAAGAGCTGATCACTAGCATGGTTTTCTAAGAGCTGGTCATTCCAGAACAACATTTCTTTTGATGAAAAGTTACCAGATTGTTAATATAGAATGACATTAACATATTGTACTTGAGTTTCGGCTAGGCATTTGGCAAAGTCTCTCTTACTCTCAAAATAAAGAGATACAGATTAATTAGGTGGATTTTACACATAGGTGAAAAAGCAGATCCAAAGGGTAATAACTATTACAGCTAACTTGAGAATGCTAGCAAAGCATCTCAGGGCTCTTTTCTTGCCCCTGTCCTATTTAACATTTACACTAGTGACTTGGATAAAATGTAAATGGCATACATATCACATTTATAGATAACACAAATTGCCAAGCAAGAGATACCATGTTGGATGACAGAATTAGGATCCAAAAGTATCCCACAGGCCAGACAGAGAGCTATGCTTAATGAAGTACACAAGGAGATATCTGGAAATCAAAGAGAAAAAGGATAATTATATATAATTAGGTAATTGCATTTCAACTTTTCCATTGGCTTCTGTTTGTGTTAGGACATGGCAGAAATATGTTAATTCATAATTAAAGGAAACAGAGCAGAAAACTTTATCCTATTTAGGGATAAGTCAAAGTCTTCTATGAATAAATTAAACTTTATTTCCTCTGCCACTGAGTCTTCAGTACAGTTGCCACAATGGGTAAGCCGCAATGATTAACTGAGAGAGTGATTAAAAAGAAAGGAAAAATCAGAACTCTCACTTTCAGTAAGTATGGAGGGCAAGAAGAATTTTCCAGTGATCTTCAGATGGCATGCCATGTTTTTGCATTTCTGCAAGAACCAACTAACAGATGGTATTCCATGAATGTGAAACCCCCATATTTGGGCAGATGAATATTTCTTTTGCTTTCCTTTGGTTTTCAACTTGTCCCATACACACCAAAGAGCAGAAATGAGGTAGGAAGTAACTTTAACTATAACGTGATGGGAATGTTCTTGTTACATTGAGTGAGATTCTTAAAAAAACATAAACAACTCATTTTATCCCTGAGCAATGAGAGAGACTGACCACTAGTCAGGGGATTTCCTTTAGCTCTGTCTGGCCTCCAAGGTCCCTGTGTCAACCAGGTGAAGCCCACTCCTCAAAATGCAGAAGAGTCCAAGCTGAGTTGAAAACAGAAGAGTTTTATTAGGAGGAAAATCATACATTAGTGTTGAGGCACCCTAGTACAAAGTCCAAGGGATCCCAGAGCCCAAGAGAGGTAGGTGAGATTTATGCTTGAAAACCACAAAGGGAAGGTAGAGGGAAAGATTCAGAAAAAGAATGGATAATCTTTCCCACAGAGTGGAATAGGTTTAGTGAAGACTTCTCAGATTGTAATTCTTCTCCCAGGGGTGAGGTAAGACTGAGAGGCTCAAGGTTACAATATTTTTAGAGTGGAATAATTCCATATAAGGATATAAAACTGTGTAGTACATTAGGGTCTCAGTGATTGGATGAAACTTACATAATTCTTCGATGTCTTCATTTCAAAAGGGATTGGTTAGATTTCGCGTCTAGAATGTAAGATCATATTCTCAGCCAATGAGGATAATGGTCAGTGGAGGGAGGTGGGTCTTGTGTTAGGGTCTATAAATATCACTGCTTCTCCTTTGTCTTCAGCTTTCCTACTCCAGGTGAACTGGTATAGGATTGTCCTGCTTCTCGAGAATCGAATAAATAAACTTTCTATCATCACTTTGAGAGGCCTCTGAGTAATTAATTTAAATAGGGATCTGAGCCATCCCACACACCACGAAGAAGTGGGACACAGAAGCAGAATATTTTGCAGGGACAGTTGACAGCAAGGCTGTTTTGGACCAGTTTGGGGGTTTTTTTGGGGGGGGGAAGGGGTCACAGCTTAGCAAGGTCAGCCAGCAAACACCAGCAAAGGCATCTGGTAGTGGATAAGACTTTGGTTCACTACAAGCTCTTGATTGGCTCCTTTTGGGCAAATGGGCTTACTCTGTGTCTAGTGTACCCACCTGGTAAGGTAATTCATAGAAAACTGATAAATTAATCTTAAGGGTACTTCCACAGCTGCTAGGATGCTGAAGATATTAATTGGACTGCCAGAGTCTAACCAGAGGAGAAAGTAGAGATGACATGGCAGGTGACTAAGCAAAACTTCCCAGGGAAAATGGCAAGTGGCTACTCTGAGGGGAAATCAAGATATCTTCTGACAAAAACCTAGTGAGGGACAGGATCCTACTGACTCTAGATTTTACTATTATGAAAAGAGAATCCACAGTATAATGAAAGAGACTTTGGAAGTCTAAAGACACTAGGGCCTCCTAAATTTTATAAGACAATGGTTTGAGGAAGAGTTCTTAACTTCTATGATAAGTTGGAATCTAAGACACCTTTGGGCCCCTGATCCCTGCCTAAAGGTTCTCTTCTGGACCCTCCTGGCTTAAGAGTGATTATCAATAGTAACTGTTGCTGTTTCCCTCCCAGCCTGATATCTTTCTTTTCTTTGCCTCATTAAAGGGGCCATGCCCTGGCTACTTCTTAAACGGGCCTATGGGCATTACCTCACCCTAAGTGAGTACCTGCATAGACCTTGGCCTAAAGGGCCCAAGGTCTCCCAGTGCATCCTGGGTCATCCCCAGTCATCCTGATGAATATCTAGTCACTGGATTCAGATGGCTCTGCAGGAGAAGTGAGGCCGGTGGCCTGCACAGCCCTCCCTCACTCAAAACAAAGTCAAGTGCAAGTCATGTTATCATTTCTCTGATGACATGGTCTTCTTCGGCAATGAAGGCCAAACACAACAACAACCCTCAGAAATATTATAAATTCATTTCTGAAACCTGCAGATTCTATCCTTATTATCTGTGTTTGTCCAATGTTGTTTCATCTTATTATAGAAAAGGGAAAAAGTCATTTAGTTTGTCAACATAGATGGAAAGGCATTCCAGAGAGGAAAGGTCATCTATTTAAAAGGTGACTCTTTTGTGGAATTCCAGAGTATAAATGTGGCAACACCAGAACTTCATAGGGTAAGACATTTCTATTCCACATAATTCTGCCCAAAATGGAGAAGCAAACAGAGAGGAGTATAGCCAGTTGATGGTTGGGGAAACAGGAAATAATCAAACCCTCCCAAGCTTAACTCTGTTTCCTCCAACGTCTAAGATGGATGTTGTTCAGTCATTTTCAGTTGTGTCTAACTCTTTGTGACCCTATTTGAGGTTTTCTTGGCAAAGGTACTGGAGTAGTTTACCATTTCTGTCTCCACCTCATTTTACAGATGAGGAAACTGAGGCAAACATGGTTAAGTGACTTGCCCAAGGTCACACAGCTAGTAAGTATCTGAGGTCACATTTGAACTTAGGTCTTCCTAACTCTAGACCCAGCACTCTATCCACTGCATCATCTAGTGGCCCATCTAAGACAAGTACCAGACTAGAATTAGTCTTATCTGTCTACCTAAATATTGCTAGCCTAGGGATACAACAGGTTCAGAACAAAAGCTGCTTTCCTACCCATTAGAGAGGGATAAATTACCCCAAATTTACACATTCAGGCTTAATCCCTTCCCACCAAATGCTGATTACACAAAAAACTATCACAAGTAGTCAATAGCAAGTAAAACCATTTATCCAAGGAAAATAGCAAACAAAAATAATATACGGATTAGAATAGATCATAAAACACATAAGTGAATGAGCTTTTCAGATGGAGATAGACTCTGATCTCATCCTAGGGGAAATTTCTTTAAGTCTAGTCTAGGGAGACAAGCTGGAAATCAAAGTTATATTGAAGATGACTGCAGTTTTAAAAGTCTTTCTCTCTGTCTCCTTCTGTTTGGGGTCAGTTCAAAAAGAATGTCTGGAGTAGTTTTTTTCAATGAAGATTGTCTCTTCTCCCAAAGCTCCAACACTAACTCTGCCTATGACAGAAGCACACAGTGTTGCATTACCATAAGGCAAATTTCATGCAAAATGCACCAGACTGGTTTAGAAACCAAGGTATATATATATTTTTGTGGAGGTGGGGGTGGAGGTGGCAGTATCAGGAAATTCTTTTTCCTCCCACTTCTGCAGGCATTGAAGAAGACAAGGTGGAAGGGGCAACTTAGAGTGCTCGTTTTATTAGAGGATAGTTATTAGCATGAAAGTCTCAGGAATAGAGGTCAAATGAGGTTAGGTGTGTAGATTAATGTCCTATGCTTTTTAACAAATGAGTTATGGTTACTTTTAAAAATAATAATTAAAAAGGGGGAACTAATTTGCTTTTCCTATTAATGTTATTTCTTACTTCTTTAGAAGCAAATTGCATTGAAAATGAATGATTTGTGATAAATTAGTCACCATACCCAGGGAAAAGAGAAAAAGACCACATGGAAAACTTATATATCCCTAATATTGTTTATTGAAGGATTGTCTTTGTAGACATCAGTGTCTTGGGAAGCCTGGAGACAGGACAGGAGACAGGACTCAAGACACAAGACGTGTGTCTTGAGTTGGGTTTCCACTCATCTGAGCAGAACTCATTCTTTCCCTTTGCACAAAAGGACCTCTCTCAACTCTGGACCTACTCATGCAGACTGAATTCAGTCCCTCAAGAACCTAGTCTCTAAAAAGAGTGATTAGGCTTTATTTCAAACTCTCTGGCTCTTTATGCTCCTCTCCTGGTAGTGCCAAGGAAAAATCACTTAAAGCTTGGGTTTGGTTCACATCTAATGTCTCACCAAAAGGAGGAGCAGGAAGGCATTCAGTGTACAATGTGTATTACAGAATAGCTATTTAATTTCTTTATACAAAATAAATGTTAAGTTAAAAGATTCATAAACATATATTAACAAGATTTAAAACATTGAAACATGAAGTGTTTTTCAGAACTGCTGAAATAATTATTTACCTTCAGTATAATCATATAGTAAACATACATAAAATTGTATAATTGATTATACAGTTAAGATAGATATATTATGTACACACATGCAAGGAAATTATAAGATCATTGAAAACACTGGTCAAAAAATTAGGAGACAAAAAAAATTCATAGCAAGGTCAAGAATAGGGAAAGCTCTCAATTTCCACTTTGTGGATCACTTGACCTATTAGCTCTTTCAGAAATACTAGATGTACTCAGAAGAGGTAGCAATAATACCTAGGAACTGAGCTATATGTTCCTTCCTAGGGAGAAGGACTTGGTCATGAAAATAAAGACCTTAATAAGCAGAGAGGGCTGGACAACAAAGTTGAAGGGAACATTTGGAGCAGAAAGGAACAGGTCTGCAAAAAGAAAGATCAAATCTAGGTATACTAAATCATAAAGAAACAGCATACCTGAAGGAAAGACTAAAGCTTAGTTTTCTACAGTAGAAAAAGATATTTCCCCTGTGTTAGGCATTGGCTATATTACACAGAGAAACAATACCTATGTGTTAGACCAAGGCTATGTCAATATAGAATCGCAACTTCATGAAACTTACCTGAAAACTAGGTTCATGACAAGAGAAATGAACATGCATGTGGAACCCAAAGCCAGAGCAAAGAGTTCACAATCCTTATTTATGCTGGCATATTTATGACAGAAAGACAAAGGAAGGAGGAGGTACCAGAAATCTCCTCCTGAGGGAAAAAGGTGCAGTAAAGGTGGGAAAATGACAGAATCCCTTCTGCAAAGAGACGAACAAGGTGATGGCAAAATCTGCATTCTTTTGTCTTGGGAACTGCTAGATCATGAAGATAGGATGATCTGCTTATCTACAAGGGTCCCAGTGGCACAAGCAGTTTCTCAGTCTTGTGAAAACTCTCTGGAGCTCATTTTGATTCCCAAAGACATACATGGAGTTTAGGCTGGGATACAAACAACAAATTGTGTCAACTGTGGGGCAGGGGCCCTTCTTCCTTGACACATCAGGGGCCTCCTGTATACTCTGGGTCCATATGGAAAATATGGCAACTCAAAAAAAAAAAAAAGTTTAGGATCCCTTAACATTCCTTAACAGCTGGATCCTCTGGGCTAAAGGGTCATACTCTGATGCTTTTGACACTTTTAAAATAAATGACTACTATATTTTGTCAAAGCCTTTATTTCATCTACTTATATAATCATGTGATTTTTTAAAAAAAAATTGTTTTCATCAGTCAGCAAGTCTTAATTGTCACTTCTTTTCTGGATCCATCTGAGATGTGATTGCTTCTTTTCTAGTCACTCATTAACTTAGTGAATCTTTACATTTTAGGAGAAAATGTATTCCACTTCTCATATCTACTGTTTTGTTAACTAGGCTTATTGACTGACTGACCTTGGGCAAATCACTTAATCTCTGTAAGCCTTAATTTTCTCATCAGCAAGATGAAAAATTGAAGTAGATGACCTCTGAGGTCTTTTTCAGACCTCAGATTTTTTTTTTTAGAACTATGACTGTAAGATATTTCCTGTCTCTTAGAACAATATACTACTGGCTTTCCTTTCTGCCAACTTCTGTTTTGTTTTTTGTAGTTTTTCTTTTTTTTCCAATAAGTTCACCCTGTTCATGTTTTTGGTTATGATCTTTGTTTTTTTTTTTCACATTCCCTCATATGGTGAAGTTGTGAACTTTCCAACCATTCTGGAGAGCAATTTGGAACTATGCCCAAAGAGCCATAAAACTGTGCATATCTTTTGACCCACAATACTACTTCTAGGTCTGTATCCCAAAGAGATCATAAAAATTGGAAAAGAACCCACATGTACAAAAATATTTATAGCAGCTCTTTTTGTGGTGGCCAAGAATTGGAAATTGAGGGGATGCCAATCAATTGGAGAATGGCTGAACACGTTGTGATATATGAATGTATGGAATACTTTTGTGCTATAAGAAATGATGATTAGGTGGACTTCAGAAAATCCTGGAAAGAGTTATATGAACTGATGCTGAGTAAAGTGAGCAGAACCAGGACAACACTGTACACAGTAATAGCCACATTGTGTGATGGCTAACTTTGATAGACTTAGCTCTTCTCAGCAATGCAAAGATCTAAGACAACTTCAAAAGATCCTCATCCAGGAAAAGAACTTTGGAATCTGCATGCAGATGGAAGCAGACTCTTTGGTTCCTTTTTTGTTGTTTTGGTTTTTCTTTTTCACGGTTCCTCCCATTGGTTCTAATTCTTCTTTACAACATGATTAATGTGAAAATGTGTTTAATATGAATGTATATGTAGAGCCTATATGCTGTCTTGGGGAGGGAGTGAAGGAAGGGAGAGAAAATTTAAAACTCAAAATCTTATGGAAGTGAATTTTGAAAACTAAAAATAAATAAATAAAAATTTTTAAAAAGTTCAAGAAGAATTTGCTGAGTTACCAAGTGACAGGTTTAAAACTTGTTTCCTAAAAATTGTCAAATGAATTTTGGCTTAAGATTAGGACAGAATTTCCAATAATTTCTGAAATGGCCCTAAACATACTTCTGCCATTTTGTACTACATATTTATGTGAAACAGCATTCTCAACACTGACAATTATAAAAACAAAATATTGATCAAATCTGAAAAATGTTGAAGATGGTCTACATTCTGCAATATCAAATATTTCACCAAGATTTAATTCTTTATGTAAAAATAGCAAGTACATCTATGTCATTAGTATGCAGATTTGCTTTCATCTTTAATAAATGGTAAAATATATGTGTACCAAAGAATTATTTTAAAATAAATTTCTTTATGATTTATTATCAGTAAATGTTTGATTTGTGTACTCATTTTATATGCCTATATGCCTGGGGTCACATAAAAATTTCTCAGGAGAAAAGGGGTTACAAATGGAAAAAGTTTAAGAAGCCCTTCCATAGATAATGAAGTAATATCAATACTAAACATATGTGCATCAAGTGGTATAGCATTCAAATTCTTAGAGAAGAAGTTAAGTGAATTATAAGAAGAAACAGATAGCAAAACTATACTATTGAGGGACTTCAACCTCCCCCTCTCAGAACTAGGTAAATCTAACCACAAGATAAACAAGAAAGAAGTTAAGGAGGTGAATAGAATTTTAGAAAAGTTAGATATGAAAGACCTCTGGAGAAAACTGAATGCGATAGGAAGACACATAACTTTTCTCAGTGGTACATGGCACCTACACAAAAACTGACCATATATTAGGGCATAAAAACCTCATAATCCAGTGTAGAAAGGCAGAAATATTAAATACATCTTTTTCAGATCATGATTCTATAAAAATTATGTGTAATAAAGGGTCATGGAAAGATAGACTAAATTAACTAGAAACTAAATAATCTAATCCTAAAAAATGAGTGGGTCAAGCAACAAACCACAGAAGCAATCAATAATTTCATCTAAGAGAGTGAAGGTAATGCAAAAACAACATATCAAACATTATGAAATATAGCCAAAGCAGTTCTTAGAGGAAATTTTAAATCTCTAAATGCTTGCATGAATAAAATAGAGAAAGAGATCAATGAATTGGGCATGCAACTAAAAAAGCTAGAAAAAGAACAAATTAAAAATTCCCAATTAAATACCAACTTAGAAATTCTGAAAACCAAAGGAGAGATGAATAAAATTGAAATTAAGAAAACTATTGAAGCAATATATAAAACTAAGGCTTTGGGTTTAGAAAAAAAACCAATAAAAAAACAAACCTATGACAATTTGATTTTAAAAAAAGAAAGAAGAAAATCAAATTATTAGTATCAAAAATGAAAATGGTGAATTTGCCATCAATGAAGAGGAAATTAAAACAATAATTAGGAGCTATTTTAACTAAAAGTATGCCAATAAATCTGACAATCTAAGTGAAATGGATAATTACTTATAAAAATGTAAATTGCCCAGATTAACAGAAGAGGAAATAAAATACTTAAATAATCACATTTCAGAAAAAGAAATTGAACAAAGCATCAATAAACTCCCTAAGAAAAAAATCTCTAAGGCCAGATGAATTTATACGTGAATTCTACCAAAAATTTAAAGAACAATTATTTTTGATACTATATAAACTATTTGGAAAAATAGGTGAAGAGTCTTACAAAATTCTTATGATACAAATATGGTTCTGATAGCTAAACCAGGAAGAGCCAAAACAGAGAAAGAAAATTATAGACCAATTTTCCTAATGAATATTGATGCAAAAATTTTAAATAAAATATTAGCAAAGAAATTACAGCTATTTATCACAAGGATAACATACTACAACAAGGCGGGATTTATACTAGAAATTCAGGGCTGGTTCAAATATTAGGGAAACTATCAGCATAATTGACCATATCAATTATAAAATTAACAGAAATCATATGACTATCTCAATAGACACAGAAAAATTTTTGACCAAATACAGCACAATGCCCATTGCTATTATAAACACTAGAGTTCATAGGAATCAATAGAGTTTTTCTTAAAATGATGAGCAGTATCTATCTAAAATCATCAGCAAGCATTATATATAATGAGGATAAGCTTAGAAGCATTTCCAATAAGATCGGGAGTGAAACGAGGATGTCCATTAGCACCACTGTTATTCAATGTTGTACTAGAAATGTTAGCTTTAGCAATAAGAGAAGAAAAAGAAATGGAAGGAATTAGAATAGGCAATGAGGAAACAAAGCTATCACTCTTTGCAGATGATAAGATGATATACTTAGAGAATCCTAGAGAATCAAGTAAAAAACTACTTGAAATGATTAACAACTTTAGCAAAGTTGCAGGATATAAAATAAACCCACATAAATAATCAACATTCTACTCATATACTAACAAAGCCCAGTAGCAGAAGATAGAAAGAGGAATTTAATTTAAAATAACTATAGACAATATAAAATATTTGGAAGTCTACCTGTCAAGACAAACTCAGGAATTTTATGAACACAATTACAAAATACTTTTGACACAAATAAAATCAGATCTAAATAATTGGAAAAATATCACTTGCTCATTGCTAGGCCAAGCTAATATAATAAAAATGATAACTCTACCTAAATTAATTTACTTATTCAGTGCCATACCAATCAAACTACCAAAATTTTGTTTTATTGAACTAGAAAAAAATAATAACAAAATTCCTCTGGAAGAACAAAAGGTCAAGGATATTAAGGGAATTAATGAAAAAATGCAAGAAAGGTGGTCTAACTGTACCAGATCTAAAACTATATTATAAAGCAGGAATCATCAAAACTATTTAGTATTAACTAGGAAATAAGTGGTAGATCAATGGAATAGGTTAGGTACACAAGACGCAAGTTAATGACTGTAATAATCAACTATTTGATAAACCAAAGACTCCAGCTTCTAGGATAAAAACTCAGTATTGGACAAAAAAATGCGGGAAAAACTGGAAAACAGCATGGTAGAAACTAAAGGTAGTCTAACGTCTTACACCATATGTCAAGATACAGTCAAAAAGGGTACAATGATTTAGACATAAAGGGTGAAACTATAAGCAAATTAGTAGCACAAGAAATAGTTTACTTGTCAGATCTATGGGAAAGGGAAGAATTTATGACCAAAAAAGAGATACAAATGAAATACAAATGGACAATTTTGATTACATTAAATTAAAAAGGTTTTGCACAAACAAAGCCAATGTAACCAAGATTGAAGGGAAGCAGAAAACTAGGAAAGAGTTTTTACTGCCAATGTTTCTGATAAAGACCTTATTTCTAAAATATATAGAGAGTACTCAGTCAAATTTATAAGAATACAAGTTGTTCCCCAATTGATAAATGGTCAAAGGATATGAACAAACAGGCAGTTTTCAGATGAAGAAATTAAAACTCTCTGTAGTCATGAAAAAATGCTCTAAATCACTCTTGATTAGAGAAATTCAAATTAAAACAACTCTGAGGTACCACCTCATACCTATCAGATTGACTAATATGACAAAAAAGGAAAATGATAAATGTTGGAGAAGATGTGGGAAAATTGGTACTACTAATGCAGTGTTGGTGGAGTTGTGAACTGATTCAACCATTTGAGACAGCAATTTGAAACTATATCCAAAGAGTCATAAAACTGTACATATCCTTTGATCCAGCAATACCACTATTAGGTATTCCAAATAGATCATACAAAATGGAAAAGACCCACATATACAAAAATACTTATAGCATCTCTTTTTGTGGTGGCAAAGAATTGGAAATTGACCAGATGCCCATCAATTAGGGAATGACTGAACAGGCTGTGGTATGTGAAGGCAATGGAAAACTACTGTGCTATGAGAAATAATGAGCAGGCAAATTTCAGAAAAATCTGGAAAGACTTACATGAATTGATGCTGACTGCAGTTAATAGAACCAGGAGAACATTGTACACAGTAGCAGCCACATTGTACAATGACCAACTTGCACAGACTTAGTTCTTCTCAGTAATATAATGATCTAAGACAATTCTAAAAGACTCATGATGGAAAATGCCATTCATATCCAGAGAAAGAATTATGGAATCTGAATGCTGACTGAAGCATACTATTTTCTCTCTCTTTTTCTTTCTAATGCTTTTCCCCTTTTGTTCTGATTCTTCTTTCATTATTCAACCTGCAATAAAAGAGACTGAGGCAGAGCTCTGAGCCAATGGCACTATATCAAAGGGTCCATGATCCACTCTAATGAAGTGGACCTCAGACCTTCCTCACAATCTGAGATGTACCCTTCTTCTGGGACCTTGTATTTGTATAGTTTGATACCCAAATATGCAGAAGAGGTATGGTAAAATACAGAATCCCATGGGTTGACATGTGACACATAAGCTAAAATAAGCAAAAATGATCTGTCAGGAAGGTCATGAGTTGGGTGAAACAAGGAATATTTCCACTGACTAGGTGGTCATTAGATGTATGGGCTTTTCCTTAGGTTAGGCAGGAGGAGATGGTACAAGCTATACATATGCTCCAAGAACCTACTGGGGGGCGGGGGTTGGAGGGGGAACTTTCTGTATCATGCCACCACCCATGCTTGTTTTGGTCATGGAATTCTAGCAAAACAGGATGGAGATATCTTTGTCAGAATTCTTGTGGTTGTGCAAGTAAACCCCACAACTGGTCAACAAGTAATGGATATTACATTAAAGTTTGAGGTCTGTTATAGAGCTCTTCTATTAGAATCTATATTCCTAGGTAACATACAAAATATGGATTAATACATTACTTATTCTTATGCCTATTATTAGATGATTGACTAGATAGATATATATTACTAGATAAATATATTAAAAATAATTACTAACAATCATTACCCCTTATAAAAGCACAGTGAACTGACTAATACTGATTAGAGTTTAAGTAGGGGTCCTCAATGAATCACCTCTCTCATTACCTCCTTTACCAATTGATTTAAATATTTTTCTTAACACAAAAGCACTTTTCTCCCCCTTTCAGCATTAAACTACTCCATATGAAAAAGGTAGTGCCTTAAAGGGACAGCAGCATTTCAGCAATTTTGCTGTATGACAACATAACATGTAATGAATATTCCTTAGTCAATACTCTTCCAAGGATTAAAAATGAACATCACTGAGGGCAGTGGAAAGATATATATTGTGCGTGAGTAGACAGCTACACATGAGGAAATTAAAAGAACAGGAATCAAAGGTATTATCAAGGAATTGTTTGACAGGAATAGAAGAGGGAATGGTCACACAGGAAATATAAGGGTGAAGGTGGTCAGGTTGAAAGCTGGTCAGCCTGAGTGGTCCACTAGTAATATTTTAATATCGGAATAAAAGTAAGGAAGATATAATATGGGTGAACTACCTGTGACAACTTATAGGAAGACATTAATAAGAATCTATGATAAGATTAATATCTACCAGGTTCTACCACTTTCCTTTCCATGCCATAGATTATGTTAATTCCCTCTTCTCCAAGACTTGATTGGTTCAAGGAACTAAATCACTGTTGATGCAGCTTCCTAGTAATCTCAGGCTACATTACATGCCTTTCTGGTCATTTAATAGCATAAAATTGAGTCCCTTCAGACTTGGTGGTTATTGTAAGGCTTCCTACATCAAAGACTCTGCCCTGCCAATAAGAAACACTTTTGTATAGAGATAGGCTTATTGCCTGATACAGACACCTCTGTTGTGCTAGCAACCATAGGGCTGGCTCAAACTGGTCCATACTGGCCCCGAATGGACAGAGCTTCCACAAACATCCTGATTCTGGGTACTCTATCTTCCTCATTTTCTCTTGCCTCCCTTTATTGCAAAACCATATAAACCACTCAGCTCACAATTTTTTAAGCAGTAGCCTAGATTCTGCTGTTCTCTGCAGGCTGTGGCTTTGCACTTGAAATGTGCCTTTGTTCTCTTTGTTTGGGCTGAGGCTGTGTCTCATTTAATCAACTTGCCAATTAATCAAGAGCAAAGATCATTTTGAATATCTGAGTAAAATCCCTGGAAATAATATAGGTACTCATCAACCTGGGAATGGCTGAGTAAACTGTATATGAATTTAATAGAATATTGTTGCATCCCAAAGGAAAAAACCCAGATGGACTTTAGGCAAATTTATACCAACATCATAATAATGCAGAAATTTTGATAAAATATCAGTGAAAGGCTATAGCAATATCTTTTGTAAAACATTCACTATGATCAGATTAGATTTATATTACATATGCTGGAAAGAGTCAACATAAAAAAACATAACATAACAAAAACTACAAGCAAAATAGATCATATCAATAACAAAAATAAAAATCACCAGGTTATATGAATAGATGCAGCCTTTGACATAATAAAATTCACTTATGTTTAAAATACTAAAAAGCATAAAAATAATAAGACCTCTTAATATAATAAAGAGTGGCTATTCAAACCCAAGAATTAGAGTTGTTTGTTTAGAAGAACTTTCTAATAAGATAATAAATAAAACAAAGATATCTATTGCCAATGTCATCATTTAATATGGTTTTAGAAATGCTAGCCATTTAGAAATACTAGCCATTTAGAAATGCATAGCCATATGACAAGCATAGGCAAAGAGGAAACAAAATCACCTTTATTTAAAAATTATATGGTTTCTTTAGAATAACAAAAATTCAACAAAATATTAATTCAATAAAAATATTTTCTTTAACAAAAATTCAACAAAAATATCAATCAAAAGAATTTATAATTTCAATAAAAAATTTATAGAATAAACCTATGAAAATCACAGCCTTTTTGTACACTACTAACAAAAACATCAAAAGACAGATAAAAAGTATATTCAAATTAACTACAAAGTGTATCAAATATCTTTAAGCTAGTTACACTACTAGGGCTCTATCTCATAGAAATCAAAGAGGGAAAGGATCTATATGTTGTATTTGTCCTTCATTCTCAAAGAAGGCATCAGGGAGATGATGACATGACTTGCAGTTGACTTTGTTTTGAGGGAGGGAAGGCTGTGCAAAGTCAGCAGCCTCACTTTGTCCTCCAGAGCCATCTGGGTCCAGTGGCCAGATATTCATCTGGACTGGAGATGGGCCAGGATGCAATGGGAGACCCAGGCCCTTTTACACTAAAGTCTTTTCAGGTTCTCACTTTGAGTGAGGTAACTCCCATTCAGTGAATAGACCTTTTTAAGAGTACAGAAATATTTATTGCAATACTTTCTGTGGTAGTCAAAAACTGGAAATAAGGCAATATTCTTTTTGGGAATGACTAAGCAAATTGTGGTATGTGAACATAATGGAATATTATTGTTCCATGAAAAATGATGAAATGGATGATTCCACCACTGAGAAGACCTAGCAAAGCTAGAACAATTTGTTGGATGATAAAATTACAGAAAAAAATAACTTTGAAAGACTGCAGAGCAATACAAGGATAGCTTCCAGGGAGTTTTGTGGGAATGTTCTAGAGATTTTAGTGCAATGAAAGCTCAATATGTGCTGATCTAAATTGAAAGGAAGGTTTTCCGGTGGCTTTGCTGGAAGCCTCTTGATTGGAAGAGAGTCATTCCTTTACTGATCAGTTGAAGAGCTGAGATAGCTTTTCAGCTTCTCCCCTGATTAGAGAAAATTTGTCAAGATCATTGTTCCCTAGTCCTACCTACATGCTGAGAAAGGGGGCAACCTTCTAATGTGACTTGGTAGACAAAAAAGATAATGTGACCCTCAGGTGAGTTAAGAGAAGCATAGCTTACAGGAAGAGGGAGGTGATAATCCTATTGTGCTCTGTTTTCATCAGACTACATCTAGAGTATTTATTATGTTCAATTCTGGATATCACAGTTTAACTGACGAATATCCAGAGGAAGGTAAAAAGGAATCTATGTCATAGGTGGATTAATTGAAAGAACTGGACATGATTAGCTGGCATAACAGAAGACCTAAAGGGCTATCATGTAGAAAAGCAATTAGATTTATTTTGTTTGGTCATAGAAGGCAGAACTAGAACCAATGAATGACTATTCCAAAAAGGTAAATTTAGACGTAACATCAGCCTTCTTAACTATTAGAGCTGTTCCAAAACGAAATGGTTTGCAAACCAAGTAATACTCAAGACATTATAACCCATCCACAAACCTGGGTGTAACCTTCCCACTAATGTACATATACAAGATCCTTAAGGACAGTTGGGCACACCCTTACAGAAACCCAACAAGGAGGTGTTTGAGTGAGGAAACCCATGTGAATGAGGCAACTCACAACTCTAGATTATAGGCTTTGATATCCTTGGTCCCTTAGGAACAATTTATACTACACTGCAGTTTAATCCTCTTCTGGTCTTCATTGCTTTCTAGCTAAGTAAGCCACTCTACCATTGCTTTCAAGATGCTGAAGAAGTAACAAGCTCTTTTTACTCATAGCCATTTTTAACCGTACCTTGAGAATGCTATGTTCTTTCAATGACAAGCAGTTCCCTTGAGCCAGAGAACTGCCAAACTCCTCCATCTGCAAAAAACCCAGGGAATTCTGCTTTGTCCAATCAGCTCCAAACCACTTCTTACTGTGAAGCGCAGGACACAGGAAAAAAATATATACAAAACCAATTTTCCTTCCCTCTTTTTCTCTTTCTTAAACCACAGAGGAAGACTAGACAGACACCTCTGAGTGCTTTTCCTCTATCTTGGTCTGTAGGTGGCACTAGAAAGCAATAAGCTGTACACAACAGAATTTGGCTCTCCTACTATCACTGGAGAAACTGAAAAGCTTTCTCAGCCTTACTCTAGCCAAACAACAAACCAATGTCTCTCTCCCAATCAGCAGACTACCAGCAAAACCACTGCAGTTCACCTTAGGTTCTGTATTCTGTCTTCCATAAACAGTACTTTTCATAGTTGTCACCAGTTTTTTGTGACTCCTTAGCTTAGCCCAGTCTCCAGGTTCTTCTTCTATTTTTTTCTGTAATTTGAGAGAAATGATTATTAATAACAATTCAGAGCTCTCCCATTCTTCCAAAGTTCTGGTTTTAATGTCAGTCTCTCGAAGGACGTTACTGATAATGAGATTGAATTAACTCTCCTCATCTTTGTCAGACCCCACTCAACCTTACAAGGAATTTAAGGTGGGGAGAGCCCATTGTGTTTTACTCTAGCTTGGATGGAGGCAGATCCTTTTTGTTCTAGATAGCCCCAAGACTGGGGATAGTCTGAGTATAGAGATAGTTTCTCTAAGGATGACATGATGTCACTTTCAGCCTCTCATTGAAAACCTAATCTTCCAACGTTGTATAAACTGTGAGTCTGTTGCCATGATTGTCTTTGGTCTAAGAGAGACAGCCAAATGACCATCCTCATATTAATAATGTGCTGGCCTTATTAATAAAATGATTACATTACCCAGAAACTATGTTTCTCCAACCTTTTAATCATCACACATTTCTTCTGCTGACTTCTTCTATAGCTCCTGGTAGGCAATGATTCATTTTTACTTTATGAGGTCAAACTCAAGAAATTCATCTTTCTGCTAAGTATGAACCCCTAAATTCTTATATAATTCTCATTATTCTCAGTTACTTGATTTACAATATCCTAGTTATAAACTTCAAAACTCTGAAAATTGTGATTTGCAAATGAGTTTGTGGACCACAATGTAGCTATTATTATATGAATAATTGATCTATTTTCAAACAGGTACTCTCTGTACATTCATCTGAGGGCAATTCTTTATTTGGTTATTAGAACAATCTCTCTCCTCAATGTTTTATGTGAGACTGTGTTTCTTTAGAAGTTGATTGCATCATTTTTCCATGTAGAAATACATTTTTCTGCTCCTTTCAGCAACCAAACTATTTACATATCAAATGGGAAGTACCTTAAAACTTTAAAAAAATATTCTTCACTTGACTTTACAATTCCTACAAGACAGTTTCTTATACCTTCCCTCCATTTTACTGCCTAACTTAGAAAGCACTCACTTCTCAACCTCTAACAACCTCTGATTCTTTTGCTCAGCTGAAACTTCTCCAAGGCTACCACTGATCTCTTAATTGAAAAATCTCCAACTTCAACCTCCTTGACCTTTTTAAATTTTATTTATACTGACAAACACCCCATTCTCTCTTGAATTCTGTGACTACTCCTTCCTGATTGTCTTGTTACTTATCTATTTTGTTCTCAACCTCCTTTGCTGGATCATCATCCATTTCTTGCCCCTTACAATGCATATTCCTCAGGTGGGCTCTATCCTGAGCCCTCTTCTCTCAATATACTTTCTTCCTTAGTGACCTAATCTGTGTCCATAGGTTCAAGTATGACCTATACTTGCCACAAATGCCACCCCAAATCTATAGATATATCTCTGAGCTCTAGGCATAGGATAAAATAAAAGCTCTTTAGCCAGAGATTTAAAAGCCCTCCATAATCTGCCTCCCATGGTCCAGGAACTCCCCTAGTTAGTTTGGAACTCCTCTGCTTGGTTTAGGCCAGGGATTTTAACCTTTTTTACATTGACTTTTGTCTCATGGACTTGTCTCCCTATTTATAAAACAGCTCTCCTTATTTCATGCAAGCCCTTCATACTCTTTACACTCTAGTCAAACTGGAATTTTAGATGTTTCTTCAGTTCCTGCCTTCATAAATTTGCCCTCCCCTCAGTCTCTTAGAATTTTTGTCTTCCTTTGAGTCTCAGCTTGGCTTCTCTCTATTCCTTAAAGACTTTTTGCTCCCCTAAATTGTTAAAGTTCTCTTCTTCCACAATTTTTTTATACCTTACTTTCTTGAATATACATGGTATCCCTCTTAGGAGGTATTGAATACTTTCAACACCTGATGCAGTGTCTTGACTAGAGTAGGCATTTAATATAACAAATGATTATTAGCATCATAGGATCATAGATTTAAAGCTAGAAGGGAGCCCATTTAGTCTATACCATTCATTTGATTGATAAGAAAATGGAAGCCCAGGGAGCATAAGTGAGGTGCTCAAAGTGACAGTGGCAGTAAGCATCAGAAGTAGGCTTTGAATTCAGGTCCTGTGGATCTGGATCTGGACCCAAGGCTCTTTCTGCCATATTATGCTCATCCTTTCCAGACAAAGGTCCTTAGTATTCATTTCTAGCCAAGTTAGAGGCCTCGAATTGCATTCAGACTTTCCCTTTCTCAGTATGCAAAGAGTGTGTACCTTATACATCATAAGCCCCTCTGGCAGAGTTCTTGAGGCTGGGGAAAACACTAGTATCTCTTTACATTTGCCTTCCAAACTCTCATCTCCCTACAATGATTAAGCCCATACTATGAAAAATACCTGAGCCTCCGAGAAACCAAAGGATAGACAGCACTAGAAATACAGAACAGGGCAGGGCAGAACTGTCAGCCACTGCTGACAATTTTACTGCAACAGCAAGTGCTTGTGTCCATGTTATGTTGATTTATTATTCAATTTTATTGCTTTCAACTTAGTGTCCAGGTATGTCCCATTAGGAGGATCTCTGGAATAAGGTGTAAAGTTCCCTGAAAGTCAATTCCTCAGAAAATACAAATTCCCTTCATCCCAAGTTCCCACTGCCTTTGTCTCGAGATCCTTATTGATGAGGTATCATCTGAGGAGCAGATGATACTTGGTATACTAAAGTAACAGGTGGTGATGAGGTTGAAGATGTAAGAAGAGTAAATGATATAGATTTGAGCCAATATATCCCAAAGGATATGGATGAGACTGGTATTACTGTGGCCAGTCTTCCAGTACATATACTTCAGCAGAGAAGGATGATAATAAATTGAGTGAAATTTTAGGAAATGGGGCAAAATGGAAAACAAAGTGATTTGGAAGAAAATAATGAAGAACAGGACAATGGAGTTATTGGTGCTATTTCTATTGATGAAAACCTTTTTAATGGAGAGGATTTGGATGAACAGGAAGAGGAATTAAACACACTTGATTTAAAGGAATGACAACAAGCAAGTCAGATAAAAAAACTGTCGGCTCAACATAAATTGAAATTGACTACATTATTTGTTTTCTCCTTTCTAGAATTCTTAAATAGGACCTTTTTGGTTTCTCACACTGATTTTGGGAGGGTACCCTTTCCTCAAAAAAAGAAAAAAAAAGGAGTATTCATTTCTATCACCTCTATTCTGACCCTGACTACACCACATAGTAAGTTTAGAGCAGGTCATATAATACAATGAAATATGAAGGTCATTACAGAAAAGATTTTGTAAATAATTGAAACAGGAAGTATAACTGCTTTTTCCCAATTTTTGAGTTTCATTGGACGTGTTATTACCCAGTACAACAAACATTTTGAAAATATCACTCATTTAAGCTTCATCTTTTAATGAGTGATTTGATTTACTTTGTATTTATCTTTAAAAAGACTTCTTAAAATAAAAGCACTGTACTTCATAAATAGACTACTTATGCAGATTAAGTATTGTGTTTCTTTGAATACTTAATTAGATGGACATTAAAGATGCAGTTTCTTTAAACTAACAGCATCATCTGGAATGCCTTCTTTCCTGTTTTAAATTTTCCGTCTGCCTTTTTTATTTTGTTTGCTAACAAAGTTGTAAATAAAGATCATCAAGTGTTAAAACAAATAAACTACTGGAGTGATTAGCCATTTTCTTCTCCAGTGCTCCAATGCTCTGGCATTGATGCTGTATCTTTGACAAGGTATGAACTCTTTTTGTCCATGTTGACCCTATTTACACTGTATTAATGATTATTGATTGATGATTCACAGCTAGTTTTTATGCCCAACATACCCCTTGGGTTTGTCTCTTAAAAGACACTTGGAAAAGATGGGGACAACTATGGCAGAATGCAGCATATATTTTACTGTGTTGAGATGTTTTTGCTTAACTGTTCAATTCTAGGGTGGGGGATATATATCTTGCAATGACTTTGATTTAAAAACAAAAGGTATCCATGAAACTTTTTTTAAAAAAAGAATACCTCCCCCTTTAAAAAAAAAAGAATAAAAGGGTGCTACACAGAGACTCCAGAGACTAGAAACTGAGGTCACACAGACCAGTGAGGCAAAGAAGTACAGTAGAATCTTGGTTTACAAATTTAATTCATTTCCAGATTCTGTTCATCATGTGATTTGTTTGTATTGCAAAGTGAATTTTCCCATAGGAAATAATGTACAGTCATGTCCCGGCCTAATTGCTGTGGGCTGCCCGAGTCTTCTTACCTTAGTCCAGGTATTTGGTGGCTAGCTGGATAAACGTATCGAGAGAAGAGACTTTCCAGAGTCAAACAAGGATTAGGCTTTATTCAGGATCTTGGTTACATGTCCATATGCAGGCGAGTTCTTCCCCAGGAGAAAGGAACCCCCCTCTTCCTCAAGGAGCAAGGATCACACAGCGAGAGGACGGGGGTGGAAGAAGGGAGGGACCCCTGGGAGGGACCCCCCCTCAGGCTTTCCCCGTCCCCACTTAAGCTCTCCCAGCTGCATACTCCACACATGGATACCGTGCATGCTCTCAGCCCCTAGCTAATCAACAAAAAGGTGTGCTCAGACCATGGACCAATTTCAAGGGTGCGATGCTCTCCCCAGCAAGTTTCCACTGAGAAGAGGTGGAGAAACAAGAAAGCTCGAGTCTCACTCCTCAATTCCCAGCTGTTCCCTGGGGAGCCTCATGAGAGCTCGCAATCAAGAAGGCCTCATTTTTACCTGCCCAAAACCATTCACGTGAGAACTGAGCTTACACCCCAACACAGTCAGATGATCAGTACCACAGCCCCAAAAATAGTCATATAAAAATAACTATTTTTAATTTTAAGTAATTTTTTTTTGTCCCTAATGCTCCTGAACTACAACAGCAATGATTAGTACACAATATAAACTGAAAAGAAAACAAATTAGCCTGCACTTTATCTTGGAGAAGAGTTGTGGCTGTCGAGAGGGCCACGAGAGGGAGGAAGGATTATTGCTTGGAAGGAGAGACACTGAGGATTTCAACGTCCAAAGAGTTCTCTCTTATGCTACTTTCACTAAAAAGTAAGACTAACACTACTGCCTTCACTTATTTTTCATTTTTTAGAATCACTTTCATGTTTTGACTCACTGATTTTTTTTTACATTCACTTCTGACTAGGAATATATCTAGACAATTGTTTTTGACATCTTTTAAGTAATTTATTTATTTTCAGTTTTCAACAGTCACTTCCATAAGTTTTAAGTTTTCTTCCCCTCCCTCTCTCCTCCCTTCCCAAGAGGGCATGCAATCTTATATAGGAAAAAACCCTAGTTGAGTGTCATCCCTTCTGGAGTCGTTCAAGTCCAAGTATGATGTTCATTCATACTATGAATTTCTGTTCATCCTGCAAGACAAATTTTGCAAAAAATTTTTCCTCGTCCACTGAAGCATAAGTAAACTAGGTTACTAGTAAACTGAGATTCTACTGTATACAGATTCCTTTCCTGGGAGGAAGATCTGCAAAATCCATGTAGCCTCTCCAAGAAACCATGTGAGGCCTCCAGGAAACATTATGTTCACGCCTGATAAAGAGGACAAAGCAGTAGAATTCTTGGATCACACCTAGACCAGGGGTTCTTAATTTGGGATCCATAAATTTGTTTAAATTTTTTTTTTGGTAACTATACTTCATTATAATTTATTGTCTTTGTAATCCTATGTATTTCATTTTGTGCATTAAAAAATATTATTCTGAAGAGTCCACAGGCTTCACCAGATTGTCAGACACAAAATGACACACACGTAAAAAATCTGTGCAAAAAAGGTTAAGAATTGCTGGTCCAGATCAAGCAGAGGCATTCCTGAATAGGAGAATTCCTGGACCATGCCAATTTTCTGGATCAAGTAGAATTCCAGGATCACAGAGAAGTTCTTTGAACAAGCAGGAACCTCATCCCCGGATCAGCAAGGGATGGAGACACAGTGAAGGAGACACCTAGATCACCTTCTTCACTGGTAATGTGAGTTATGTGGACTGTGCAGGTCTTGTAGAAATATAGTAGCTTCCCCAACCTGCTAAATGAAGAAGCCCTAGGGAAGACTTGCAACTGTGACTGAACCCCCCTTTTGCTACTGATACGGAGTCAAAATATCAACTAAATACTAGTTCCCTAGGCATTCCCCCTCCCTTCCCTAGAAGGATCAGTACTTACACCCCAAGTCTGAGCTCCCTGCTTCCTTGTTTTTCTCCCTCAACTTGTAAAAGATTTTATTTTTTAAATTTATTTTTCGTTACATTTTAAGTTTCAAATTGTCTCCCTCCCCCCCCCCCCCACCTTGCACTAGAAGGCCACCATTTGACAAAGAAAAAATCTCTATCTCTATGTCTTTACATATACACACACATATGTAAAATTGTACTGTGTATACTTCTATTTATCAGTTCTTTCTATGGAGGTGGATAGCCTCTACCTCCATGGGTCCTTTGTAGTTGATTTGAAGATTTGTAATACTCAGAATGGATTAGTCTACTCATTCACAGTTATTCTTCAAACAATATTGCTGCTATTGTATACAGAGCTCTCCTGGTTCTGCTCATTTCACTTTTCATTATTTCATGCAAGTCTTTCCATGTTTTTCTAAAATGAACCTGCCATCACTTCTTACAGCACAGTAGTATTCCACAAGCTCCCTGCTTCTTGCCCCCAATGTCTGTTCCTATTTGACAGTGATGACAAACCTATAAAAACCCAGCCTGCTTCACCTGTATGGGCCACTTGACTCCCCCAGGACCCAAGGGCCTGTCCTGTGTTCATCTTCTCTCATGATCCCTTTGTTTTGTATTTCCCCTCATTTACTAAAATTTACTCTTTTTTTTTTTCACTTTCTTTCTATCCTCTCCTGTCTTGTGCTAAATTTTGTATGGTGCCACTGCACCTCCCAGCCTCTCCAGGTCTCTTCCCTAGAAGCTTCAGCTATCATACAGAATAGTCACACTTCAATCTTAAGTCTTTGACTTAAGGAATGTAGAACACGAGAGACTCGCCGGCATGAAGACTGTGACTAGGGGTCCCGAAGAGACTAGACTGCCTCTTGGGTTTTTCGCCTGGCAACTATGTAGCAGATAAAAGAGACTGTAGCGGTGTCTGTGCTGCTAGTGCTCCAGACCAAAGAAATCGCACATTAATAAGAGTTGTGAGGGACGGAGCACTCAGTCACTACAGGCTGTCTATGGTCGGTGGTAAATAGAGGTGGCTGGGTGGCGCCCGGGGCAGCGCTGTCCTGCCCTGGAAAAGTCACTTAACCTCTGCATAAAACCACCTACTTTCCAGGGCAAATTAAGTTAATATATAAAAGTCCTCTGCAAGCCTTAATCCGTTCCTATAAGGGGGCTAGGGCTTTGTACAGTAAAGAGTAATCACCCTAAAGCCCTAAGCAGCCTCGAACCCCGATCTCTGGCTCCTCAGAGAACCCCGCCCGCTTTCCTCCCCTTCCCCAAGCCCAGCCAATCCTGCACAATATTGCGGGGGAGGAGGTGAGGGGGAGAAGGAGGAACGAAAAGAACGAGCTTGCGCGGCCAATCGCCGGCCTGGGGAGAGGGGGCGTGGAAGTAACGCGGATAGGTTGAGTTTTGAGTGGCGTGTCGATTGCCCAATCAACGAGTGGTGTGAATGGGGGCCCAAGTCCCTACGGAAAGGAATGGTGGGGAGTAGGGAGGCCACGTCCCGGCACGTGATATAGGTGACAACCCGGAAGCGACCCCACTTTTTGCCAGCTTTCTCCGCACCTACGGCTTGAGATGGTGAGAAAGCGATGGCGCATGCGCATTGGTTTCCCCTTCCTTTTCTTCTCTCTTTCTCCCCTTCTCCCCCTCCCCCCAGTGCAGCGCCCCATGCCCCCCCAACCGCCCTTCAAAGAGGTGGCCCCGGGGTGTCGGGCTTGGGGGAAGCGGAGGCGGCGGAGGATGCAGGGGCCTGGGAGTGGAGGGTGGTCGGGTCTGGTACAGCTTCGGAGGGGAAGAAAAGGGGCCGGGGAGGGGTCCCCAGGAATGGGGGAGGACGGCGTGGGGAGGTGGTGTCTCCCCTGGGAGCGATGGGAAGTGGGCTGTGATTTTAAAGGGAGGAGGAGGCCGAGGCGGCCAAGGGCCCGTAGGGATTCCAGGCTGTCCAGGGTTTCCTAGAACAGAAGCTCTTTGAGGACAGGACTTGAGACTTTGTCTTTTCAGTTCCTGGCACATAATCACCGCCTAATGAATAAATACTCGTTGGTTTGGAGACTGGGGAAGGGAGAGGGGGAAAGAAATCCCTTTATATTTCATGTGGATAGTTCTGTCCCTCCTCCTTCTCACCCTCTCCTGACTGCCTCTCCCTCCCCTCCAAGAAAGCTTCTTGAGGATGCAATATGTTTCCGTTTTGTCTTTGCTAGTAATGTGTCTAGCAGTCAATTTATCAACAAACATTAAGTAATTAAGGGCCTGCTTTTCCCCAGCTGCTGGGGATAGAAAAAGGAAACAGACCCTGCGCTCAAGGGACAGACTTTCTTTTGGGGAGGATAAAGTGACACATACATAGTAAATTAAATGTAGAATATAAGGAATTTCTAAAAGGGAAGGCCCTAGCCACTGGGGCAAACAGCATAGGTTTCTTGTAGGAGGTAGCGCTGGAATCGAGTTGTGAACAAAGCTGGTGTTCTATTAGGAGAGAGTTGTCAGAGGAGGCAGTGTTGTGCAGTGTGATGAATGCTGGACCTGGAGTCAAGACCTCCATTCAGTTACCCACATCTCCCAGGTTTCTTTCCATACCTTGGCTCAGTCTTTCTGGGCTTCATTTTCATAATTTGTAAAATGAGGGGGTTGCAAAATAAAGTGTCCAGCTCTAAATAGATGACCCTATGACCCCATGACTGCATTCTAAATAAAAGCCCTCAGACTTAGTTGAAAAGGTAAATGATGTGCAGTAATCTCAGAAAAGTAGGCTGGAGCCAGATTGTACAACTTTAAAGAACTAAGGGAGGAGTTTGCATTTTACTTCAGAGGGAAAAGGAAGCTGTTGGAGCTTCTGAGCAGAAGAGGGATGAGGTCAGATCTGTGCCATAGGACCATCAATTTGGCAACTTTATAGAAGATACATTGGAGAGGAGAGCCTTGAAGCAAGGAGATTAGAAAACTTAACTCATATAAGTGAATTAAATAAACTTTTGTTGTGGTTGAATTAGCACATCAAGGAGAGCGAAAGATTTGAGGTTGTGAGTTGAAAAGAAGGAACAGGAATCTGAGCATTTAGAACATGAAGGAAGGAAATAAGGCACTTGGGCACTGAGTAGAAAGAAAGTGTTGGGTATCACAGCATGGTGAAAAGCCAGCTGAACTGAAAATCAGGAGAGACTTCAAATTCCATCTCTGTCACTGTGAGCGGACCCTTAACTTTTCTTGATTCTGTTTTCTTATGTTTAAAATGGACATAGTAATTAACCTGTGGTAATTACTCTCTACAGGGTTGTTGTGAGGATCAAAGGTGCTTGCAGAACCCTACATAAATGTCAGCAATTATTGTTTGTCCTAGTCTAAAGTCTTGGCAAGATGGGGAGATGTGTAAGGAAAATAAGAGGTGTAGCATCAGCAGCAGGAGGAATAGAGGTTTGCAAGTAAACAGGAAAGATCTCAGTCTAGCTCTCTTTCCTCTGATTTTTCCCATCTCATAATTTACTGTGCTTCTTCTAGACATCTGCATTGACTCAGGGGCTGGAGCGTATCCCTGACCAGCTGGGCTACTTGGTACTGAGTGAAGGAGCCGTGCTGGCGGTAAGTCTTGGGGTGAAAAGTAGAAAGAAGATGACCTGATCCTTGATAGCTCCTTCGTGATTTATGACCTTTCCATTTATCTCTTCTTTCCTACAGCTTCTCCTAATTTGAAATATGTGCTGTAGTTTTATCCATAAAGCATAAATCCGTATCCTTAAGCTCCCATGGATTTAACTATTGTTTCTGTGCAGATGACTCCCAAATCTATTCATCTGTCTTGTATGCGTCTCCCATCACTAACTTCCTGTTAGAAATTCCCCCCTGCATAGTCTGTAGGAATCTCAAGCTCAGCAAGTCCAAAAAAAACTCATTATCTTTTGCCCTAAAATCTACAACTCTTCCTACTTCTCTGTCTCTGCCAAGGGAACTATTATTCTTCCATTTATCCCAGGTTCAGGACTTAGGAGACATCAGTGGATCTTTACTCACTCTCACCCATCATATCCAGTCAGTTGCCAAGCCTTGTCAATTCTTTGTCCTAAATATCTATCCCCTTGTCTCTACTTGCGCCACAACCACTGCAGCCCAACTTACATCACCTGTTTCCTAGGCTCTTGCAATAGCCTTCTGATGGGTATCCTTAAATCAATTTTCTCCCTTCTCTAGTCCATTCCCTACATAGCTATCAAATTGATATTTCTCAAATGCAGATCTATGTCATTACCCTGCTTAAAAAAACTTCAATATTAACCACTGTTTTATATTTAAAGCTTTGACTTCAGTCTAAGTTATTCTCCCTCATATAACACATTCCAGCCAAACTGGCCTGCTTAGTGTGTTCTCAGTACAAAAAGTTCCCATTTCCTGCCTTCTTACCTTTACACAGGCTGAACTCTATCCCTAGAGTTTTCCCCCTCCTTGGAAACTCTTCCTGTTTAAGGCACATCTCAAGTATTATCTCCTTCAGGAGGCCTTTTCTGATTCCCTTACTTGTTAGTTCCCCTTTCATGTCCTTGTATTTATTTTGAATCTCTCCCAAATGTATTTATCTGTGAACATGTAACCCTCTAGTAGAATGTGAAGGCCTTGAGGAAATGGGCTGTCTCAAGTTTTGTTTTTGTATCCCCATCTCGGTGCCTGGCATATACATAATAGGTTCTCAATAAATGTGCATTGATAGGTTAATTCTAACTTTCATAGTTGTAGTTCTCTTGATTCTTCTCCTTTGCTGGATTATATCCATGTCTTGCCCCCAAATTCTGGGTGTCCCCTAAGGCTCTGTGCTGGGCTCTATCTTTTTCTATATCCCTTGTCTAGTTCTGCTTTTCCAGTTTCCATATGTAGATAACTCCCAAATGTGTGTGTGTGTGTGTATTCCAAATCCCTCTCAAGCTTCAGTCCTGAATTACCAATTGCCTTCTAGATATAGTTACCTGAATGACTCATAGGTGCCTCAAACTGCACGTCTAAAATGAAACTCATTTTCTTTATCTTTCTCTCTGCCTAAAACTCCTCCTCTTCTGTTTCTGTTTAGTATATTACCATTCTAGTCACCTTAATTGAAATCCTGACTCACTCATTCCCTCCCTCCTCAAATTCACAATTCCAGTCATTTGCAAATTCCTATCATTTCTATCTTGTACAACATTTCATATCCATTCCCTTCTGTTCACTCAGGCAGCTAGCACCGTTAGATCCTTGTAACTTCTGCTTCTCTGGGGAAAGGATGGGTAGCAATCTATAATTACATCTAGGACCAGGTCTTTTAGGGCCTGAAAGAAGTTACTCAAACACAAAGTTCCCCTGACCACTGTAGTCAATGCAGAGAACCTGGGGAACAGATTCCAAGTCCTATACATTTTTCCTGTGCTGGTCCTGTACATGTACTTTTCAGAAATGGGATGGGGAAAGGAACCCAGGCATCTCTGCTACTAGCCAGGTACCTTGACTGTGGCCCAGAGGGTTGAAGAGGTGGGAGAAGCATGGAAAGAGAACAGTGGCTTTGGGGATCAGGGTGAGAGTGGAGAGGAAACGACTAATCATTTAATCACTCAGTCCATTTTGTGAATTTTGTGGGGCAGCAGGTAGGTGGACAGTTTGGACACCATATGGAAGCTTCTTCCCAGTAACACCTGGAAGAAATGTCTTTTCATTAAAAGGACAAAAAGAGTCAGGCCCTGAGATTCCTACTTTCTGTTTCTTTCCTGAGCACTGGGTGCCTGCCAGTAATAATCGACTATTATTTGTCTTTGAGAAGCCTGCCATTTGTTGAAATGTTTATATGGAAATGTTAAAATTTTGATTTGCACATGTTTAATAAAACTGCCTTGGTGTGTAGAACAAAGAAATAAAATCTAGGTAAGCTGTAGCCTAGTAATCCTGTTTCAAAAAAGGGAAATGAAGTTGGTCTGGCATGATGTGTTTTTGTTCAAGTCATGCTGACTTGTTATGGTTGCTGCTTTCTTTTTGAGATTTCATCTCCCCAGCTTGCCCAGAGGGGAAGTACAGTGGCCATTAATGAGCATAACCCCTCTGCTGACTGACTCAGAGACTTTGACCTCTTATTTCAATCTGGGCCAGTTTGCACCTCCTTAAGCAGCCTGGTAGCACCGACTTCTCCCAGGGACTCAACCATATTGTTCCAAACAGAAATGGTCAGTAAGTATTTATTAAGCACATGTGTGTCAGGCCAAGGATACAAATAGAATGAATGAAACAGCCCCTTCTCATGAGTTTACATTCTAACACAATCGAGGTGACCAATTCTGCCATTTGTCATCTACTCTGAGCAGTGGGTTATCTCTGATCCTTAGGGAATATAGTGGAAGGAGTGTGGGTTTGGAATAAGGTTCATCTCCAGCCCCAGATACTTAAGAGACTGTGAGCAAGAGCTAGTCACATATATTTATCTGTTGAGTCTCAGTTTCTTCATCTATAAAATGGGAATAATAATACCTACATTATCAGGTTCATAGAGTTAATATAAAGGTCAAATGAGTGCTTTGCAAAAGAGAACTACATAAGTACCAGCACTTTTCATCCTCTCTTCTCCAATATAATTTAAAAATAAAGACTGAAAACAGACCAGTTTCAGCACCTCCTGATACTTTTTTAAAGGATCATGCCATGTTCTCATATTCATCCTGTTATCACTTTCTGTCTGCTGTCCGTATGTTTAAAAAACCTAACCTGGCTGTTCACTTCCCTGTGCATATACTTTAGTCTTTTTAGACAACTCCCACTTTTCTTTTTCTTTTTTTTAATTTTGTTTTCAGTGTTCTACAATCACTTCCATATATCTTAGATTTTTTTCCCCTCTTCACTCCCTCCCCGAGAAAGCATGCAGTCTTATATAGGTTCTACACATACATTCCTATTAAATATATTTTCATTTTAGTCATGTTGAATAGAAGAATTAAAATGAATGGGAGAAACCATAGAACAAAACAAAACGTAATACAAAAGAAAATGGTCTGCTTCATTCTGTGCTGCAATTCCATAGTTCTTTTTTAATTGAATTATTTTATTTGTTTTCAATGTTTGACAATCACTTCCATATATCTTGGATTTTCTTCCACTCCCTCCCAGAGACAGCATACAGTCTTATATAGGTTCGACATGTACATTCCTATTAAATGCATGTTGCATAGAAGAATTAAAATGAATGGGAGAAACCATAAAACAAAACATAACATAATACAAAATAAAGTGGTCTGTTTCTGTCTGCGATTCCATTCCATAGTTCTTTCTCTGGATGTGGAAGGAGTTTTCCCTCAAAGGTCCATTGGGAATTTTTTAGGTCCTTGCATTGCTGTGAAGGACTAAGTCTACCAGAAAAATTCCTCACACACTGTGGTTGTTGCTATGTACAAAGTGCTCCTGGTTCTGCTCCTTTCACTCTGCATCAGTTCATATAAGTCTTTCCAGGCCTCTCTGAAGTCTTCCTGTTCATCATTTCTTGTAGCAAGGCAATAGTATTCCATTACGTTCATATACCACAGCTTATTCAGCCATTCCCCAGTTGAGGGGCATCCCCTTGATTTCCAGTTCTTGGCCACCACAAAGAGAGCTGATATAAATATTTTTGCACATGTGGGGCTCTTTCTCATTTTTATGATCTCTTTGGGATACAGTCCTAGAAGTGATATTGTTGGGTCAAAGGGTATGCACATTTTTGTAGCCCTTTAGGCATAGTTCCAAATTGTTCTCCAGAATGGCTGGATCAGCTCACAGCTCCACCAACAGTGAATTAGTGTTCCAACTCTCCCACATCTTCTTCAACATTTATCATCTTCCTGTTTTTCATGTTAGCCAATCTGATAGGTGTGATGTGGTACCTCAGAGTTGTTTTGATTTTCATCTCTCTAAATCAATAGTCATTTAGAGCATTTTTTCATATGACTATAGATAGCTTTGATTTCTTTCTCTGAAAACTGCCTGTTCATATCCTTTGACCATTTATCAGTTGGGAAATGACTTGTATTCTTGTAAATTTGACTCAGTTCTCTATATTTTAGAAATGAGGCCTTTATCACAGACACCAGTTGCAAAAATTCTTTCCCAGTTTTCCGTTTCCCTCCTAATCTTGGTTGCATTGGGTTGGTTTGTGCAAAACTTTTTCAATTTAATGTAATCAAAATTAGCCATTTTGCACTTCATAATGTTCTATATCTTGTTTGGTCAAAAATTTCTCCATTCTCCATAAATCTGACAAATACACTATTCCTTGAACCCCTAATTTGTTTATAGTATCACTCTTTATACCTAAATCATGTATCCATTTGGACTTTATTCTTGTGTACAGTGTCTGGCATTGATCCATGCCCAGTTTCTGCCACGCTGTTATCCAGTTTTACCAGCAATTTTTGTCAGACAGTGAGTTCTTATCCCAGAACCTGGGGTGCTTGGATTTATCAAATGGTAGATTGCTGTATTCATTGACTACTGTGTCTTGAGTACCTAGCCTATTCCACTGGTCTACCCTTCTGTTTCTTAGCCAGTACCAAGTGGTTTTGATGATTGCTGCTTTATAATAAAATTTGAGATCTGGTAGAGCTAGGCCACCTTCCCTAGTATTTCTTTTCATTAGTTCCCTTGATATTTTGGACCTTTTGTTCTTCCAGATGAATTTTGATATTTTTTCTAGCCCTAGAAAATAATTATCTGGTAGTTTGATTGGTATGGCACTGAATAAGTAAATTAATTTAGGTAGAATTGTTATTTTTATTATATTGGCTCGGCCTACCCATGAGAAACTGATGTTTTTCCACTTACTTAGATCTGACTTTATTTGTGCGAAGTGTTTCGTAATTGTGTTCATGTAGTCCCTGGGTTTGTTTTGGCACGTAGACTCCCAGATATTTTATAGTATCTACTGTTACTTTAAATGGGATTTCTCTTTCTATCTCTTGCTGTTGGGCTTTGTTAGTAATATATAGAAATACAGATAATTTATGTAGGTTTATTTTGTAACCTGCAACTTTGCCAAAGTTGTTTATTATTTCAAGTAGTTTTTTATGTGATTCTCTGGGATTCTTTAAGTATATCATCTGCACCACTTTTCCTTCTTATTGGATCTTCAGAATTTCATTTGAGACTTTCCCATCCTTCCTAGACTCACTTTCTCTGTAGAATTCAGTCCATAAGATCTCTCCTAATTCTTTTTCCCATTCTCCTTAAATTAAAGGGGGAATATCAGAATGTACCCAGGTTTCATCTTCTGTTTCATAAATTTTAAGATAAAATAATAAATTCCGATACCCATCATTTCACCTCAGCAAGAGCAGTCAGGAGAACATGGTCTGAATTCTGGGTCTGAGACTTAGGAGTTTTGTAACTCAACATCACTTTGTGAACCTGTTACCTGTAAAATGAGGTTATTTGTCATCTGTACTCATAGGGTTGTTGTGAGGAAAGCTTTTTTGCAAATCTTAAAGCATCATATAAGTTTTACATGTAAATTTATAAACTGAATCATAGAATGAAGAATTAGAAGGAAACTCAGCTGCCATCTAGTTTAACCTATGGCCAAAGGTCTTTCTCTGGTAAGAAATAAATGGCAGGTAGTCATTCAGCTTCCACTGTAAGACTTCTAACGAGGGAAAGTTCAACAACTCCTATGGCAGCCCAATTCCTCATTTTTGGACAGCACTGATTGTTTATTTTGCCTGACATCATATTAAATTTGCTTCTTTGCAGCTTTCATCCATTGTTCCCTCTACTTCTGCCTTCTAGGACCAAACAGAACAAGTAATATCTCTCTTACACATAACAATTCTTTAAATATTTGAACACAGATATCATGTCTCCCCGGAATCATCTGTACTCCAGGCTAAACATGCCTTCAGTCAATCCTCATATAATATACATGCAAGGCTCTTCACTATCCTAGTTGTCTTCTGGACACTTTTCCTGCTTGTCATTGTCTTTGGCTTGGTGTCCAGAACCAAAGAGAGTACTCCAAATATGACTAGGGTAAAGTACAGAGGGGCTATTGTCCAGTTATTGGAAGCAGTGTCTTTTTTTTTTTTCTTATTTAAAAAAATTGATACCTTTTTTTTTATATCACACTGTTGAAAAATGCCACCGTTCTCCTCAGTCTTGTTAGATTTTTTAAAGGGGGAAGGGGTGAGAAAGCCCAGCAAAACCAAACAGTATTAACTGAGTTTGAGGATACATATGATATTCCATAACCCTATTCCTACCTATTTCCTCAAAGAGGGAAGGGAGGTGAATTTTCTTCTTGAGCTTGGTTATTGAGTTTTGTTCCCTTTGTGTTGTCATTGTGTATATTATTTTCCTGGTTCTGCTTACTTCATTCTGTTTCAGTTCATATTAAGTTTTCCATTGTGTCCCAAAATTTTTTATATTATTTTAAAAGTCCATTATTTCATGTAGCAAATTCTGTTTAGTCATTCTGCAATTAGTGGGAATCTGTTCTATTTCAGCCAGTTTATCAGTATTCATTTATTAAGCACTTAATTATGAGCCAGACACTATTAGGTGCTGGATATACAAAAAACTAAAACCAATCTCTGTTGTCAAGGAACTTGTATTCTACTACATGTCTAGGAGACACAATATGTACATAAATAGGTAGATATAAGATAACTTGGGAAGGCACTAGCCATGAGAGTCCTCACCTCCTGCTGAAAACAGTGCTTGAGCTGAATCTTAAGGAAGCCAGGGAGTCTAAGATGTGAATGTGAGCAAGCATTCCAAGTATGAGAGCCAGTGCCAAAGCATGGCATTGGGTGTGTTACATGTGAGGAGCAGCAGCTGGGCTGGACCAGAGCACAAGGGTGGGGAGTAATACTGGAAGAAGGCTGTAGAGACAGAAGCTGTGTTACACAGAGCTCTGGATGCCAAACAAAGGAGTCTGGGTGGCACTGAAGTCTATTGAGTAGGGGTGTAAGGTCAGACCTGTGCTTTTTAGGTTACTCACTTTGGTGGAGGTGTGAAGGGTGGATTACCATAGGGAAAGACTTCCAATTACAGGCTATTGCAGTAGTACAGATGATGAATTACTTTAGGTGATGACTAATGGAAAGCAGAGGATTTGTCTGGGATGGCATTGCTTCTGTCTGCACAAGATTGTTAACGGGCAAAATTATGAAAATTATGGCCAGTTTCTTTCCTTTTCTATCACAAACCCTAAAAGAAAGTATTAACTCTGCAAGTGGCTCTGGCCTTCTCCCCCACCACCAAATTCCTGTTATTTCCACTTCCTAGTAACCAGTTCTTCCCTCAGTGAGAATCATATTCCATGCAGAATTTGTTGTTTGGGTTTTTTTTAAACCTTCTGAAGGATGAAATTAAAGCAAATCAAGTTTATTAGCTGCTCCTTTTTTGGCAGAGAAGAAAGATTTCCAACAGATACCTGGTAATTGTGCCAGGCTTGTAATCTCTTTGCTGAATTCATCTACTTCCTTTTTCTGTCTAGTAGTACTGTCTAGACAGTACCTACTTCTTGTTATCTGTCCTTAATAATATTTTTTGGTATTTAAAAAAAAATCGATACACATTTATGAGGTATCTGACTTGTTTAAAACATTGTGTTTAGTACGTAGGAGAAACAAAGATTAAATAATACAACATGGTTCTTGCCTCCATGGAGCTTACTCTGTATTGCTCCTGATTAAAGAAATATGACATTAAAAACTATTGTGAAGAATGGGAATTCCACATAACCCTTCACACCCTTGGTAAAAGGATATATCTACTCAAAATCAGAACTTAGACTAAAGACTGCCTAGAGGAACAAAGCAAATTATTAACTTAAGCCTATTTCCTAATAATGGCACAGTGGATAGAGTACTGCATAGTCAGGAAGACCTGAGTTCAAATGTAAAATGAGCTGGACAAGGAAATGGCAAACTACTCCAGTATCATTACCCAGAAAACCCCAAATGGGGTTACAAAGAGCCGGACAAGACTGAACAGATTGGACATTTCCTAATGATAAGGTACATCTATCCAGAGCCATATTCCATGTGTAGGCATCATTTTGCTTCCTTGTGTTCCCTTTGCTTCTTGTCTAAACTTGGGCATTTGCACATAAATGTTTGAGGCCATAAATTTATAGTATCTAGCTTTGTGGCAGTTTTCTCTCTCCATCTTTTTTTAGTTTAATGCTCTTTAGATTTACATTGCAAGTCATCCAACAACAATGTGGTTAAACTAAAATTTAATGAAAATATAAGGCATTATTATTTTAGACTTGAAGTTTGAAGTGATGTAGAATATCCAAATAAAAATGTCCAGCAGACAATGGGAGATGAGTCTAGAATTTGGGACATTAAACAGAGCTGGAGATGATAGAGTTAAGAATCTTCAACATAGTTGAAGTAAATGATCATTCTTTATAAAAGTGAATGTTCCAACATATGGCATTTATTTATAGAACTTTTTGTAGTAGCAAAAACCCGGAACTAAAGTTAGTATCCATTTATTGGGGAAATGGCCAAATAAATTATGAAACATGAATATAGGGTAATATTCTTTGTGTCATAAGAAACAAAGTATATGAAGAATACAGATTATCAAGCTGATGCAAAATGAAGTAGGGAGAAGCAGGAAAATAATATCCACAATGACAACTGCAATGTACATCCAAAGAACGACCAAAAAAATAAAAACTGAATATTGTGTAAATGGAATGGCTAAATTTGGCCTTGATGTAGATGTGAAAATGCACCTTTTCCTATTTTTTTGATATGGGGGTCTATGTTTGTAGAACCTAGCATATATTGTTGGATTTGATGAATTTTGCAGAATTCTTTTATCTCTTTATAAGAGATGGCTAAGTTGCATTAGGTTTTTTTTTGTTTTTTTGTTTTTTAAAGAGTTGGGCTTTCCAGTAAAGTGATCCTTTAAATTATACTTCCATTTAGGATACAAAAAAGAGTAAGCTAAGTGCTAAATTAGGTCTATGAAGTGTCACCCAAATTGAGGGAGGATAGCATTCTGGAAAGAACAAGGTACTCAAGGTGTTGAATATAAAGTTATTCAACAAGTATTCATTAAATACTTTCTCTGAGTAAGAAATACAAAAACAAAAATGAAACAGTCCCTCATGTTCTACTGGTGGGGGGTGGGGAAGCACAAAAATGGGGAAAATGAGAAGCCTGTTGGGTTAGACAGGTCACTGATAACCTTTGCATATAATTTCAGTAGACTGAAGGCTATAGAAGCCAAATTGCAAGGGGTGTTGGGAATGAAAGAGGACAAAAGTAAACCACTGGTCCATCCAGATGATGACAAAAGAAGGTTATGATGTGGTTGTGGTAGTTGTAAACAAATATCTTTTGGGGGAGTGTCTCCCCCCTCCTTCCCCCTAAGCTGGCCAAATGGGAAAAGAGTCAGTGTAAATACGTTTGGGGAAGATATTTAAAATACCGTTTTGTTCATGTGATCCTTCTCTTAATTTTTGGTCTCAACTCTTTTATCATCTAGTCATCTGGTGATTTGGAGAATGATGAACAAGCAGCTGGTGCAATCTCTGAGCTAGTGAGCACAGCCTGTGGTTTCCGGTTGTACCGTGGCCTTGACATGCCCTTCAAGCGCTTGTCTGGTAAGCCTCTGACCCCTGGAATGTGAAAGGAGCTCTCACAGGTCTCCTTTCTTCAAGAAAATATAAATTCCCTCATTGCCTCTTCCCCAAGTTGCTGGCCATTCTTATTCTGCCTTTTTACCCAATTAGAACCATTCATCCTCAATTCCTCGACCTTTAGGGTGGGGTGCCCTTGGCTTTGATTCTAGCCAACTTTTTGTCTTTTGGGGGGGCCTTTGTTCCTAGTGGTCTTCGGGGAACACACGTTGTTGGTGACTGTGTCTGGACAGAAGGTGTTTGTGGTGAAAAGACAGAATCACAGCCGTGAACCCATCAATGTCTGAGACTACAGGGGATTGGAGGGGAAGGTTGAGAGTATCTCTGTAAGCTTAATGCTTTTCCACATACCCCATTTTACCCCTAATAGAATCTAGGCATTCTACCTTGTCTTCATCTCTTCTCCCCCATGCCTGCTCAGTGAGGCAGGGGGTTGGGTTTCTTTTTCAGTGTTAAAGGGGATCAGGGCAGGGACAATCTCCTTTTCAATAAACATGGTGTCTGACACTAGTACCTTTGGGGTGTGTGTGGATATGTCCTATTTCTTTCTTCCTTCTCTTAAGTAGTATATCTTGGGTTTACAGCTAGAAGAGATCTTAAGAGACCATTTAGTCTCTAATGGTGATCCTCACAGATGAGGAAATAGGCCCAGGAAGTGAAGTGACTGGCTCATGATCACCCCAGCCCTGACACTTTTGCCCACTTCTTTAATAGACAGACAGCAATTAATTTCTTCTTCCTCCTAGGCAGACATTTAATGGTCTCAATTTAGTTGGAAGCAGTAGGAGGAGACATGAAGAAATTACATGGACAGACAAAAACCTTTAAATTAAAGTGCTTGAGGATATAAACATGGATTGGGGGAGCGGAGGGAAACATAACATTGCTACCCCCCCTCCACCTGAGACTGGGGGGGGCAACCATTGATATCCACTGAATCATTGCCTTCTTCCAAATTCAGCCCCTGCTAGTTGGGGGAGGGGAATGTCATAGGCATAAGAAAAATATTTTGTAAACTTAGAACCAGAAAGGGGGGTGAGGGAGAGTGGGGAACAGAACTGGGGATGGGACCAGCCCTCCCAGACAGGAACATGAGGAAATACTGTTGGCTCTTTTTCCCCAGCCCTAGTTCCCAATTCAACTTCAACCCTTTCCTTTAAACAGCAGACACAGACAGACAGCTACATTATCTCCCACATGTTCCATAGGGAGCATCCCAGGAGAGACAGCAGCAACAAAATGAGGACCCCTTCCAGGGGGTTTCCAATTTCTAGGAGTGTTTGAATAGGGATCCAGGTTTCCCTACTTGACAGGTTCAACCACCAGGACCTTGCACTCACGCTTGGCAATCTTGTCCAGAGAGAGCATGGCCTTATCCGGAGGCAGGTAGAGGGGACGGCCTACAGGAGAGGCCACAGGGGGCGTGATGGCACGGCGTTCCATCACACTGCCTGACCTAGGGCACACAGCAAGTGGTTAGTGGATGAATATGGCCTTGGTTCTGCAACTTCCCAGGACCCCAGATATCCTGAACATCAGTAAGAGTTCCTTTTCCTGGCTTCATACCTCATGAGGTGGCTTCGGGAGGGCTGCTGGTGGGAGAAGGACTGGGACCGGCCCAGGCTACCCTGATGTCTCTCCATGAAGTCTCGAACAGCAGGGCTGCTAGGACTGCTCTTTCGTGACAAAGGCCGGGCTTCAGGTGGGGGGTGGGATACACTGGCAGTAAACTGCAACTTCAGCTTCATGTGCTGGCTCAACTATAGTAGGGAGACCAGAAGGGTTAAGCCTCTGTACTCCATCCCCTTTCCAGTGCTGGAGAAGCCTTGATCTTCCTTCCTACTGGGAAGTCTTAAGTTCTAGTTTCTACTTCTTCCATTCTGCAGCTCTCATTTTTTTAATCCAATCTGAAAGCCCCTCTATTCCAGTCTTCAGGGCATCCTATTTCTCCCCCCACCTTCATTACCCCTAGTTACCTCAAAGAGTCCAGCCCTTAGGGCTTGGAAGGCCACACTGAAAGTGAGCGCAGTACCCTTTCTGGAGAAGCCGAGATTGTTGAGAGGTGTGTGACAAACAATAGAGTCCAAGGCAGCCTGCATAGCCCGGCGCTCTTCTTCACATAGCTGCTTTCCTGACAAAAAAGAGGAGTAAAAAATAGGTTAGCAGAATTTCTAAGACCTTTCATTCTTATCTTGGTTTGTGGGCCCCAGGACCTAAGCTGTCTTCCTCTCTTAAAGACTCCAGTTGCTGACACTGGCATGAATACCTACCAGTTTGTGCATTCTCTGGGGTCCAGACAAGCCTAACAGCAAGGAAGTCCTGTAAATTGTTGAGCAGTGTATAGGTAACAGTAAAACGCTCGTGTACTCGCACAGGGGATTTACATGAGGCAGTCATTACAAAACATGGACGGTCCAAGCGGATGCTAGGCAGCCTGAGGTAGAGAAAGCAGGAAGAGCAGGAAGTGAGGTCTGCAGAGACAGAAGATTGAGCCTACTACCCATGGGGGATCTGAGAAGTGGGATATACTCACCGATAGTGGGTATAGATGCTCTGGGTAAATGGTAACTTGGGTGTAGACCACTGAACTATAGCAACCAGAGATACCTCTAGGCCCTATGAAAAGGAAGAAATAGATGGAACAGGCACTCTTTAGAGAACCTTCCCTTCACCATTCGTTCTACAGAACACTGCATTCCATCATCTTGCATATCACAATCTTTTATGCACCACCCCCTATGCTTACCTCCTGGCCTTTTGGAGGGGGTTGTTCACCTGCCCTCAATTGGAACAGGAAGTTATGTTCCTCCAAAGCACTAAGCGGGCATGGGAAGCAGCCAGAGGAACCAGGGAGACGACAAAAGGAGCCCATGGAGACCTCCCCAGACTGGTGACTAATTCAGGAGGGAAAAGGGATAAGATATGAACTCTCAATAAAAGACCCTTCCAAATCCCTACCCGGATGTCCCTCCCACTTGTTCCCCTCCTCTCAGCCTCACCAGACATTGTCCACCAGCAGCACAGAACCATCAGGCATGACAGGCAGATAACTGGCATTGAAGTTTGGGAGGATTCTGATGTCCCAGATAGAAATTTCCTCTTGTGAGGAACTATTCAGCACTGAAAGAGTTAACTGGATTGTTGAGGTTCAGGGCATTACAATCCCAACCTTATACCCCAAGGACTCCACCTTAATCCCCCCTAACTCCCCAAATATCCTATCTTAGTGATCCAGTCATTCAGGCCCCCAAAAGCATCTGTCCCCATGGAACACACAGGCAGCCAGCCTGCTCACCCTTGAGCACTGTCAGGTGTTTTCCAGCCACAGTGATTTGTCGACATTTCAGTACAGGAGGGGGCAGTAGGGTCAGCAAGGTACTCACTATAAAGTGGATGGAAGGAAGGACGAATTAGTCTAATAGCTGTTAATCCATGCTGCTACCCTCCTCCCCATCACCCAGTCCCATCCCAATAGTTAACATTGTTTTCCCCCAACCCAGCAATTAAAAATGTATCCCATCCATCCCAAACCCATTGGCAAACCCTCTAGCTATTGAAACGCGTGTGTCCCTTCTTCCTAGCTTAGCTCTGAACTCCACACCTTGGGCCTTGAATGCATTTTGCTCCCCTCGGAATGTCTCCCCAGGGGCCCGGGTCTGCAGCAATCTCAGGTAGCCATGATCTCTGACCTCTGCTGTCTCAACCTCCCTTTTCCACACAGTAACTACAATCTGGATGAGGGAGAGACAGACAGATGGACTCCTGGGGAGGGGAGAGTTTTTCTGGTGGGCAACAGCACCCTCCCCATCTCACCTTGGCCTTAAGTGTGCCTGGGGGTAGTTTGTCCAGTGAAATGGTTAGCGGAAAGATGACTTCATCTGTGGACACAATTGGCTCTTCCACAGGCAACTGAGGGGGGCGAGTTCACAGAGGTCAGCAAGGCGTTAAGGAGCTTTCTGTCTGGAGCCTTCAGTCCCATCCCCAGCCCGGTGGGCAGCGCCCACGCCCAGACCTTCCCCACAACATCCAGCCGCCACCCCGAACGTTTACCTCGGGGGCACCCGCACCCCTGGCTCCTCACCATGGTTGTTCCCCCGCCTGTGGCAGGGCCCGGGCCATGGGTGAGAAGGGGGCTGCAGTCCGCGAACAGCCCCGCAGCCCCGGGGGATTGCCCGTCCAGGTCTCCGCAGCCCGGTGCCCCGCTTCCGGCGCTGACCGAGGCCAGGGCCGCCAGGGCCGCGGCTAGTTCGGCCCAGGTGCCTCCGGGGACTGCCCCGGGCCCGCCCCCGGCTCCAGCCTCGGCGTTCCCCCGGCAGCGCAGCACCAGCAGGAAGCGCACCGTCTCCCCCAGGTAAAGGTGGTTCCTCCGCGGCAGCGCCCGGTAGCGGCCGGGATCCCCAGCCAGCTCCGCCCGGGGGGGCAGCGGCACCGCGGGGAAGTACATCGAGTAGTCGCACTGGGATTCCATGGGCTGCGGCCGGGCCCAGCCTGGGGCCGGGGCGGGGGGGAGGGCGCCCCGGGACCCGGGACCGCAACGCTGCGGGGGACAGATCCAGAGCCGGGGCCGAGGGGGCGGGGCGGAGGCCGGACCGGGCGAGACGAGGCTGCAGGCTGAGGGGCGGGGGCTTCGGCCCCGGGAGCCGGTCCAGGGCGAGGGTCCCGCCCGGGAGTAAATCCGGAACCAAGAAGGGGCGGGGCCGGAACCCGGCGGGGGGAGCAGCCGAAGGGAGTAGAGGAAGAAACCGGAAATGATGCAGGGGCGGGGCTTCCGGGGTTCTCCCGAATTTGTCTGGCCAGACCTCTTTCTCGTGAGCCGGGTTAGCTCCCCCTCCCCCCATCCTCGGGACACCCGTAAAGCCAGCCCAGGAATGCCGGCTTTGAGACAGGAAGGGGGCCGGGGAAAGCACTGGACCTAGGCTTTGGGGAACTCCCTCCTGCGGTGAGCTCTGGCCAGTGTCCTGAGAGGTGTAGAGACTCGTCCGCTGTCACGGAGCTGGGATGTCCCCGAGTTCTACTGCCCTGTGCTTAGTATCCGTTCTCTTCATGTACTCAGGAACACCTGCCTAAAGGGCTTGTGAAACCAAGAAAATAACGTGTATGAGATGCTGGATGTGTGTCAGTTCTCACCCTTCAGATCTCAGCACGAACCAACACTTACGCGTGACATGAATTTCTGAGCGTCTTTATTTCACGTGATTCTACCACTTTTAACCTTGTGACCCCTCCAGGGAGTTGAGAGTTGCCACATGGAGCCTGCCATGGGGCTTGAAAAGGAAGCAGGGAGGCTAGGAGGTGGTAAGGGATAGGTATTTGGAACCCTGAGGGGAATGGGGAAAACTTGGGGCCTTGGAGGCAGTGTGGCCCTGTTTGACACTTGCTGCCAAATAGCGGCAGGATGGACAGCGGCAGACTGTCCTGTTCCTTGCCCTCTTTGGCTACCCCAGCCCTTTTATCCTTAGATTCTATGTGTCTCCTTTCCAGTCTCAGCTGCCCTTGGGGCCTGGGCTTGTGGCATTAGGAGGATGGGAAGGAGACTGAACAGTTTTGGGGAATTGCTTGGCATCCAACTTGTCTTTATACTGCAGCTCTGGAGTAGCAAGGCGTTCACACTCTTCATGGTCTTGGGGGCTCAGTCCTTTTTTCAGTACATAGCCCAGAACCCCCCGGGCCCCAAACTGGAAAGGACGAAGCTGGAGGTTAGCTATTTGACCAGGGTCCACGGCTCCTCCCCCCAAAAGACAGTGGGATGCCAGTGCTGACCGACGGGCCCGAAGTTTAGCTACTGCTGAAGCAAGCTTCACCCTCCCATAACGATCTGCACGGTCCCAGAGGCTGTGATTGAAGTGGACATAGAGAGCCCAGTCTAGGTTGTTCCAAGCTCTAGCCCGAGCTGCCAGTTGCTTATCCTTGATTCCACCATGATCATTGACCTCCTTATGACCTTTGACATTCTTCATACTGGGTGCCTGGGCATTATGTACAAAGCCAACCACATCATCCAACCCCCAGCACAGGGCATCTGCCAGAAGCACCAGTGATTCATCAAAGTATTCTGCCACCAAGATCAGGTCAAAGGTTGAGTCTAGCCAGGCCAGAGCCCTTTGGATTAGGGATGAAGATACTGAATCTGTTATAGAAGTAGGACTGAGGGACATGGAGTGGTCAGCTGAATGGGCACGAGCTGTAGGATGGGAAGGTTTGAGGAGGGAGTTGGGATCAAGTTTTGAGAGTTGGGATACAGAGTTAGATGGCCAAATATGTCTATCTGAGGACTGGGTTCTTTTGAGGGGTTTGGGATGCCTCTTCAATGCCCTTACTTCTCGGGGGAAAGGGAGGCCAAAATCAAACCAGAGCAAGTTCCGAGCATAGTGGTCCCCACGGCCCCCTGGCCGGTAGAAGGCTCGTGGTGAAGCCAGGAAGGCAGCCAGAGATGGTGCTGCACGGAAAGCAGATGATACAGATTTGTAGTAGGAGAAGGCAGAAATTGCCAGTGCTGCTGGATCTCGGACAATGGAGAAGAAGAAACTGTCAGGGGGCATGACCCGGAGTACCTGTGGGGCATAAAAAGGGATGTAGAGAGAGAAAAAAGGGGAGTCAGGAAAGAAATAGGTGGGATGTTATTCTAGCACCTCAATCTCACCATTGCTTCATTGTTCAGCAATTGTAGTAACACCATCAGCCCCCCTAACTGATCTCCTTATCCCAGTCTTTCTCATCGTCTTACATACCTCAGCCAGATTAATCTTCCTAAATCACCATGTTGGAGCACTCTGCTGTTCAAAAACCCTTATTGACTTCTCAATGACCTAATAAAGACTCTAAACTCTTCAGCATGGTATCAAAGATTCCACTATTTGACCACTATCTGTTTGTCCAGCCTACTACCTGTCCTAAATAACAAACGGGATTACTCAGTATGTTCTAAATTTGCCTTCTGTTTTTTCTTGGCCCAGTGTCTTTGCTCCTGTCATTTATTCCCTTTACCTACAATATTCTTCCTCTAAGCTCTACCTATTAAAATCCTATTTTGTCATTCAAAGCACAGGTTGTGGCCACCCCAAGTCAAAAATAATTTCCTCCTTTGACTTAATAGCACTGTGTAAGGCACATATAACATACTATCTTGTGCATTGACATCTCAATAAACAAACACCTTTAGGAACAAAGACTTTTTAAACAAAGTCAATCTAGGTATATAGAGAGTGATGGAAAGTTCTGGTTTCAGCACTAGGTTGGTGGATGAAAAAGCTAAGAAAGAAGGTGTGTCTTTCAGTTACAGGCAAGAGTAGATGAGCCAAGGCCTGATCTCTGCTGAGGGGTGGGCCTCTCTCCAGGGTCTCAAATGGTTAAGTTGTCTTAGAATAATAATACACTGGATTACCTTGGAGAAGTTACATTGGCCAGGAGGCAGTCTAAGGGTCACTAAAAAAGTGACTCATTGGCCATTATCTTCCCACCCCCCATGGCCAAATCTAGCTAAACTGACCTCCTGAGTGTGTTTCTGTGCTTGTAATGGTCCCTATGCCACTCCCTCCTTTACTCTGCCTCATATAATTCCTTTCTTCCTTTAAGATGCAACCATTTTCTGCATGAAGCCTTTCCTGACCACCTATCTGCTATTGCCCTCTGCCTCCAAACTACCTTGTACTTACTTTGTGTGTAATCATGATAATAATATCTGACATTTGAGCAGCTAGGTGATGCACTGAATAGAGTGCCAGGCCTGGACTCTGGAATAATCATCTTCCTGGGTTCAAATCTGGCCTCAGACACATAACTATGTGATCCTGGACAAACCACTTAACCCTCTTTGCCTCAATTTCCTCATCTGTAAAATGAGCTAGAGAAGGACATGGCGAACTACTCCAGTATCTTTGCCAAGAAAACTCCAAATGGAGTCACGAAGAGTTGGATGCTACTGAAAAAAAATGTGTCGAGCTAACATATATTATTCCTTTGTGCCATGCACTGTGCTGAATGCTTTACAGTTATATCATTTGATCCTCACAACCACCCTGAGAGACAAGTACTATTATTATCCCCTTTTTACAGTTGAGGAAACAGACAAACAGAGGTTAAGGGACATCCCGGGGTCAAACAGATTGTAAATATCTAAGGCCAGACTTGAACTTGGGTGTTTCTGGCCCCAGGCTAGTTGCCATATGTAATATATATATTTATTAATTTTATATTTATGCCATCTATATTTTTATATGTACTTGTCCATCTCATTAGATATAACCTCATTGAAAATAGGCATTGTTTTCCAAAAGACTCATGATGGAAAATGCTATCTATATCTACAGAAAGAACTATGGAGTCTGAATGTAGATTGAAGCATACGATTTTCTCTTTTTTTTCTTTCTCATGGTTTTTCCCTTTTGTTATGATTCTTCTTTCACAGCATGACTAATATAGAAATATATTTAATATGACTGCACATATATAGCCTATATCAGGTTGTAAACCGTCTTGGGGACGGGGGGAGGGAAGGGAAGGAGAAAAATTTAAAACTCAAAATCTTATAAAAGTGAATGTTGAAAACTAAAAATACATTTTTAAAAAGAAAATAAAAAAGAAACCACACACTATTTTTTTTTAAAAAGTAGAGATTGTTTTGTTTTTTTTAACTTGCATCCCAAGAGCCCAGCGTAGTTCCTGGCACATATTAGGTGTTTAATACATCCTTGTAGATTGATTGATTGATTGATGATTCCCATAGATAACAGTGGCTCCGGGAGCCACATCTTGTTTGGGGGCAAAGAAAGATGAGGAGAAAGGGTGTCTACAGCCTACCTCATATATTATTTCTGTTTCTGGTAACAAGCTTTCTGAAAGGAAATATGTCAGTGAAGCTTAATCTCTTCAGAACACAGGCATGCCTATAATAGTTATTTCTCTTTAGATTAGAAGCTCCTGGAGGAGAAGGGACCGCATCTTATCTATATATGCTTAATGAATGGTACAAGCTATGGTACAGTGCTTAGCATGGTGTAAAAGGCCTTAATAAAGGTTTACTGAATGAGTGAAGAAATATACGTTAAGCTCCTGGAGGTAATACAAGAATCTTCCATGGTGCTCTTTCTACATAGTAGACTATCAGAATATATTTTAACCATACACTAGGGTGATCATACCTTAAACCCCACTATCACTTTTCACTTCACCTCCAAGATTTCTTAAACTCTCAGAATTTCCCTCTGACTATAATTGCTTAGTCTTTCTTTTCCTTTTCTCATTCATCTCAAACTTGACATGAATATCTAAGATCTCTCAGTTCTTTCCCATCTTCCAATTCATCTGGGGAAGCAATTCCTGTGGAAAGGGAGCCCCAGTCATCCTCAGCAACTGCCAACCAACTGCCACACACACACATTCACAGAAAGAGAAAGAACCTGGAGGCAGCATGTACCAGGCACTAGTCAAACTATGTCCACCTTGACTACTTTCTTCCCTCAGATCCTGATGGAGTCAGCCTAGAACTCTGTGTCCAAGAGACTTTGGAATAACAGTAAAGCACCAGACCTGTTTCAAACTCAAATCCCCATAGTAATTAATTAAGGGAAAAGTCCTGGTGGAGGGGACCCATTGTCTTAATTGCCAGTGACAACAGATGACCAACTGCCACCAACAGTCCAATTGACCTAGGAGACCAGGTAGTGGCAGCTCTTCCCAGACTACAAGTCCTGCTTCTAGCCCAGCTCTTTCAGCAATCATCCAGGGAAGCAGCTCTTGTGTAGATGGGGACAGGCACCAGCACTAACTACCAAACACAGAGCAGGCAAGCCAGCCTTGCTGAAACAGTGGGTACCCAGAGAGAGAGAGAGACAGGAGGCAGAAGAGACTGGGCAAATCAGACCATCACCAGTACCACGGTTTTGACATTCAGATCTCCATTCAGATCTTGATGAACCCAGCAGTCTTGGAAATAGCAATGTCCAGTGCCCTCGGACATCATCCTGGGAAGCAAATCCTGTGGTGATTTGCCTTGTGATTACTCCTACACTACAGAAGTTTCAGTCATAGCTACTGAAGACCAAGGAAAACGTTCTTGCCACTGAAATCTTTGGCACAAATGGTTCAGCATCAGAAACTTATTTTATCAGTGGAAATGACATTAAAGAGGAAGCATTAACATTTGCTTTACCACTGTGCCCTGAGGACTGCGGGACTTTTCCATTTGATTTGCATGAGCTCCTTGACAGCAGGGACTGTCTAACTTTTCTATTTGTATCCCCAGGCAAATGTTCTGCACATAGTAAGTATTAATAAATGCTTCATTCGATCCATCACCCCCGTTCTTAAATACGTTTCCTCCCTACTCAATTTTGCATAATATCCAATCATTTCAATAACATCTACTTTACTTGAGCCCTCATTCCTAATCTGCTAGTTCTGGGTAACCTTCTTTTCTCCTGCTCCCAAGCAACTGAATGCCACTAGGAGAATTCAAAAAACATGTTGGTGGGGCCCACTGCAAATTTATATTAACTTCAGGGGACCTCCATGGCTAGACAGCATTCCCTTTATTCATTCTCTCATTCACTGTTCTAATAGCTGTTCTACACCTTCTCTTTTTAATCCTCCAACTCCTTTTCTCCTCTCACCTGCAGCAAAGGTCCTCACTTCCTATTTTACTGAGATGATGAAGGCTACCAAATGAACTCCTTCAACTTCTTCCTCTCTTCTCTTGCTTCACCTATCTCCCGACACTTTTCATGCCTAGTGAAAAAAGTACTAACTGGCATCCAAGGCTCTCCATAATTTGGCTCCAGTCTACCCCTTCATATTATACTTCCTTTCACATCTAGTTCTCTGCAGCTCTCCATATAAAGTGTTTTACAAACAGCTCATGCCATCCCACAAAGGATTTCTTCCATATTTCTCTTGGAAAGGCCCAACTCAAATTCTTCCTCCTTCATGAAGCATTCTTTGATGCCCCCATAACTGAAAGAGATCTTCATAGTCTCACCATACTGTGTCCACATCTCTTCCTTTGTACTTGCATATATTACATTCTATATTTACATGTCTCTCATTCCCTATCCCTGACCCTATTAGATAGCTGCTTGAGGACAGAAAAAATTGATTGTGTCTTACTTCATTTTGTAACCTCTAAGTCTTGCATGTTGTTCCATGAATGTTTGGTGAATTGTATTGATGATGATGGCAGTACCCAATTGGTCTTCCTCAAATATAATTTCCATCATATCAGAGAATGAATATAAAGCATTTCACAAATCTTAAAGCTCTTTATAAATGTCAATTGTTACCCTTCTCATCATTATCACATCTTTCTCTGACCATGGCTCACTTGCTCAGTGGATCAAATTCATATTCAGATGTTCAAGATCCCTCTTTTCATTCTCTCTTTCTCACCCAGTCATATATCTCAGTACTTAATGTTCCCCAGAACAGATACGCTTATTACTGTTCCATATATACTCATTCCCAATATCCTTGACTTTGCCCATGCCACCCCCTCTACAAGTCTTGGAGAGGCAGAAGAGTTGGACTTTAATCCAAATGCTATTTATTGTTAGCTCTTATTACCTTAGGCAAGTTATTTCCCTTTTCTGGGCCTCAGATTCTTTTTTCTATAAAAAGAAGGAGTTGGACTAAATATACTCTAAGGTCCCTCCTAGCTCTGACATGTTTTGATTCTAATGCCTGTCTTTCTCCTTGCCATCAGTTTGTCTCTAGTGAGTACATCTTGTAAAACACTTCTCCTCCAGGAAACTTTCTCTCCTTTGCCAGCATTTCCTCAAGATCTACATTCTCTTTTCACTATAATTCTTTATTCTAAGACCTTTTCCTGTGTGTCCTGTTTTCTTCATAATGGAGGTTTCCTGAGGGTGAGGACTGCTTCCTTATCTTCTAGCCTCCCTCCTAAACAGGAGTCAGTATACAGGGCACCACTAAGGACATGACAGAAATAGTTGAGAAGAAAATAGGTCAGGAGGCAATGGATAATTTGGGGGCTAGGCCAGAGGGAAAAGGGGAAAAGAGATGTAATATAAAGGGATGAGGGGGCATGAGGTAACCAGTGGGAGTATGGGGAAGGGAAAGAGACCTTAAAGGATATGGAGGGAGGAGACAAGGGATGAGGAAACCTTAAGAGGGTCAAAATACACATGAAATTCCTACAGGGAGAACCAAGTGAAGGTGGATGTCAAAATTTGACTTGGTGCAAGTAACGTGGAAGGAAAGAAGCACCAGGTATTTCCATTCCCATTCCCTTCACCCTTATCAGTCTTACCTCTGGTAGGTTAAACCTCATGTGATGACAGAGGATGTGGAAGGCAGGCTGGGGTCCCCCACCATGTGGATGATAACCTTTGACTGAAGTAGCCTGGAAGGACTTCGGGTACCCAAACTGGTAACGGACAGGGAGGGCGAAGCGTAGGCTGTGCCGGTCCCCATACTGATGGAGAAGGCTTAGTACAGAACTGCTCCCAGACTTATGTGTCTTCAAGAATACAAGCTGCTGCTGAGGATGACAGGAGGGGGCCAAAGAAGAGCCAGGGGAGCCAGAGGTAGAGGCCCACAGTTGGGGAATATATAGCCCTGGAGGTCTGGTGAAAGAGGGGAGAAAGTAAGAGATGCCTTGCATATATTCGGCACACAATATTTGCTGATTTTATTTTATTTGGAGAAAGGTTAGAGAGAGCATGAGATCCTTCTTTAGGCTACTTCCCATTATTCTAGAATCTTTTCCTTTGCATCCAGAGGTCTCAGAAACTGGAAGGGTAATGTTGGGGTCTGGAGCCAGTAATAAAGGGGCGTTAGGAGTAGGGGGAGCTCACCTTCTCTGGAAGGGCCATTGCCAAATCTGGAGTACTAATCCAATCGTCACGAAGACTACCAAAGCAACCCAGAGGCCCCTGGACCCCCAGAGCCAGAGACGCATCATCCTGATGGGAGGGCAGAAGGGTCAAGTAAGAGAAGAACACAGGCAGAGAAATTGGTAGATTTAGAAAAAGGCATACAGAATCCGAGCCGTTTCCGGATGGGTAATCATTCCCCCTCCTCATTCCTTCTTACCTCTGGCTGTGGATATTTCCTGAGTTGGCAGATTTTTTACACCCTCAGCGTCTGGAAGGGAGTGGGTGTGGGGGTTGGGAGAAGGGGCTGAGACTATAGCCAAAACCTGAGTAACTTCACTTTCTTCATCTCTTGCTCTCCGTTGCTTTCAGGCCTCCTTGTCCTTATAGACTCTGTATTCAGCTTTCCCCTCACTGTACCCATCTAACTGGGTCACCTTTCTGTTACTGATATCCTTTGAGAGGTGAGAGTGGGGCCATAGGGCCCCTTATCAGCTCCCCCACCCAGGGCCCCCACATGAGGGGAAATAGATTGCCTCCCAATCTTGTCTGTCTCTCTGTCTCTGCCTTCATCCCTAATCTTCCTACTTCTCACTATCTTCTCACAACAGTGCCTATAGGAATTTTAGAGAAGGGTAAGGGGAGGGTGACAGACGAAAACTGATGGAGAGTGAGGCAGAGCTAAGTCACCTCTGTTAACAGACAATGAGAGATTATCCCAGTCACAAACCCCTAGAATCTTCAAGTTGTAAGGGACTTCTGATGTCATCCAGTCCAATTCCTACTTGAAGCAGAAATACTTCGCAACAACTTGGACAAGTGTTAGTGCAGTCTGTACTTGAAGATATCCAGTGATAAGGAATTCCACTATCTCATAAGGCAGCCCACTCCATTTCTGGATAGCTTTAATATAGTTAGGAAATTCTTTATAGTAAGGCAAGGTCTGTTTCTTTATAGCTTTTACCTTATCATCGGCTCTTTAAGGGTCTTTGAGAACAAACTGAATCTCTCACCCTGGCTCTATCCCAAATCCTGAAAAGCAAGCTGGCTAAGTTTGCTTGGCTTCTTTAAAGAGAAAGGGGAGTACTTGGTAGGGAGAGATGAGAGAGGGAGAGTGAGGATAGGGAAAAGGCTTTGTGGTTAGAGAGCTCTGACAGAATGGGAGGAAAGAGAGGGATTGGTTGGTAAGAATGTAGAAAGAGGACTTCCTGATGGGGACTGAAATTCAGGTATCTCTCCCCACACTCCATCAGCAGAGAACAGACAGCTATCCCAGTTCTATATAATCCTCGCTGCTGTATCACCCCACCCTTGGGAGTGAAAGACTGGAGGAGAAATAGCTGCTTCTTGAGCTTCCAAATCCCTGACCACAGTCTCTCCTCTGGAATGTGGAATGAAGAGATGAAAAGGATGGAATTCACTAGGGGGTCTGTCACCGACTTTTGGGGCAGCATTGATACAGAACCTCTGAGATAGCCAGAAAAATAGGTACATATCCCAAGAGAAGAGTGGGGTGGGGAGGGAAGAAAGCCAGATGTTCACATTATCTCCAAATTACCAAGTTGATGGGCAGAGAGGCTCAGCCCCAGGCTCCCACATGTACATACTATAATCATATCCTCCAACATGCTGACATGCTCTGACAGCCTTCTGCCTACATCATCTCTGGGACAGATGCCATATGTACTACCACTTAACATACCTGCCTTTCTTTTCTCCCCATTCATACTTTGTAAGACTCACCCTAATATCCGAGCCACTCCTGTCTTCCCGTACTCCCCATCCCTCTTTCCAGCCATCTCAACCACAGCTGTCTAAGCTGAACCCCACATCCACCTATCAGTGTAGTATCTCTCCAGTTTGCCCCTTCCCTGAAACCTCCCCCATTACCCACCGTGCATCCCACTCCACCCCCCATCATTCTTGTCTTGCCTCTTGGCTCACCAGCTTCACTTTCAAAATTGTTCTAGGGGAGCAGAGTAGGGAGCTAAGCCCCTCTTCACCCCTCACCCCAGCCACAGCTTGCTTCCTGGGAACTCGCTTTTTTCCACAGAACTTTCTCCCTTTCCAGCTCCGCCCCAGATCCTCTTCCCCCTCCCTCTCCCTTTGTCCCGACTCCGTCTCAGAAGCTGCATCTCTTTTCACATTTCTGCCAGCCGCTTGCCTCTTCTTTGCATCCTCCTTTCTCCTCCGAGCCTCTGCTTTTGCTCCTCCCTCTTCAGTTTTAGAAACGTGAAGGGAATAAGTAAAACAGATCCCAACACAAATAAAACTTAGTAGTAGAGAGCAGCAGAAACAAAGGTCGGAAGAGTAGATCTAGTTGAGACATTTATAAGCACATTAAGAGACAGAAAAACAAGTAGGGAGAGGTAGACACTAGGCAGAGGGAAGCCAGAGACCTTAGGCTCCAAAGTCCCTGCTATGGGCAATGGGGGCAAGATTGGGGACGACTTTGGGACCTGGATACACTGAGTAATCAAGTGATACACACACAATAGCCAATAAATTAACCATTTATTTTCAGAATTAAAAAAAATTCAAACATTACAGGAGATGAGGATATGGATAAGAGATAATTAACAGAGATAGGTTGTGGGCGTTTTTTTTTTTGTCTAATTTGTGTTTTTCTTTAATAAGAAACTGAGAACTGAAAAAAGTCAACAGACATAGAAACTCAGACATTTTACCCTCTAACCTCCTTCTTGCAATCAAAGTGTCCTTACACCCCATTTTTTCCCTTTCCCTCCCTTCTCCCCAGTTCCTTGGATCTACCTTGACATTGACAACCCTATCCACCCAAAGAATTAATCCTCCTAGACCCAGGCTGGAGAGGCCTAGAGAACAACCCACGCCCCAATAAATACCCCCCATCCCCTTATCAAATGGAAAAATAAATATTATAACTCCCACCCTCCTGTCCAATTGGATTTGGGACTCCAGCCACTCACCCCATGCTCTTAGCTGTCCTTACTCTGCCCATAATCAGTTGTTCCCTTTAGTTCTTCCTAAAGGGTTTTTGGGGAGGAAAGGGCAAAAGGGTTATAACCTTTTAATTGCTGGGGCACATCCTTTCTCTCTGCCCCTACTATCAAGGCCCAAGCAGGACCAGGGCTAGGGGTAGGAGAAGTAGGAGAAGGGGGTGGGTAGGAAGATTCCTGGAGCCCACCCTGCTCCTGGCACTACCATGATTGTAGCGACCACTTCCTTTACCCACAGGAGTATCCCTTCTTGGGGGCCGGGCTGGTGGGGCCACAGCTGCTGCTCTTGCTGTCCAGTCATCTGCATAGTGCTGCCCTTCCCCAGAACCACTAGCATCCTCATCTGAGGGAGAGAATCAGAATGTCAAAAATGGAAAAGTCCTTGTAGATCAAACTGGACTCTAAGCTGTCCCCCAAATCCAACATGCCATCTCTAGTCTATGTGTATTCACACAAGCCGGCCTCCGTACCTAGTATATACTTCCTTTTCTCATACCTGTCTTTTAAAATCCTTATCTATCTGCAAGGCATGGCCCAGGTGCTATGTATGTCCTCCATGAAACCTTCCTTGACCTTCCCAGTTTTTAGTGTTTTCTCTACTAAAATTTTTCTAGATCACTTCATGAACTCTCCTTTACCATCCCACCCCGGCCACCACTCCCTACCTTGTATTTACTTATCTGTATACATTTTGTATCCCCTAGTTGACTGTAAGTTCCTTGAGGGTAGAGACTGCTTCATTTTTGTCTTTGTATCTCCAGTGCCTAGCATAATGCCCTGCATATAGTAAACTCTTCATAAATATTTATTTAATTTTAATGTGTCCAGTCCCCCCTGTTATAAAAGGACTCAATCCCCACTCATTTTATAGAGGGAGCTCAGAGAAAGGAAGTGAATTTTGCCCAATGTCACAGAGGTTGTAAATAAGGGCTTCTGCCTGCCTCCAAGTCTAGTTTTTGACTACACTGTCCTCCATATAACTGTGGGGGGTGGGGGTGGAATAGGAACAGGAACACAGAAATGGAGACAGGGAAACAATGTCACAGGAATGTACAGATAGGGAGATGTCACTGGAGGAAGTGATCAAGAAAAGGACAGGAAGCAGTCATGGCTCTTTGGGGTGTTGGTTCACTTTGGCCATCAGGAAGATGAATCAGTTAAGAATTAAAGGTTGGGATCTTTGGTTAAGATCAGCAGAGGGAGGTATGGGCCATGAAGGGCTCAGGAATGAGGGGAGAGGCCAAAGTCCCTGAAAGGTTAGGGTCAGTGTCAAGTCAGAGGTCAAAAGTCAAGGTCAGATTAGGGGACGATCCTCACCTGCATCTTGAAGGTCCAGGTCATGCCCAAGAGCTGCTGCCCTCATTCGAGCTGTGGCTGCCCGTAGCTGCAGCCTCTGCCGCCTTGTGGAGAGGCTGGGCCCTGAGATGTCCACTTCCAACTCAGGGTTTTTTATCTGCTCAGCCAAGGAACTTCCTACTACAGGCGGAAGGTACCTGGGGCCATGAACAGTAAGAAAGCATGGTTTGCTTTTCCCCCTTTCTCTGTCCTACCTTCTCTTCACTTTCTAACCACTAAACATCCCTACCCTATCCCTACCAATCACCCCATAATTCTCCTCACTTGGATCTTTCAGGGTCTTTGCTTATGCATTTCTCCTCATATATTGAGAGGTTCTTACCGTCCCCATCCCGCTCCTGTCCAGCAGGGCATTGCCTCCTCTGTAACATCCATTGACATCCGTGGATCTCCACACAGTGTCAGGGGCAGCCCTGTCCAGAAACCCCGGACCCGCTGCAGCCGCTCCCGAAGCTCCCATACCTGATGGGCAGGAGAGATGGAGCTATGGGGAATGCAGGTCACATAAACTTCTACTTTTCACAGATGTTCATGTCATCCTCATCCACCCTCATCCATCTATCTTCTGTTAGAGATTCTCTCACCAGTCGAGGCAAATTGGTTCCTGCAGCTGTGGTGGGCCACTCCTCCTCAGGAGGAAATGTCCACAGTTGATTGACTTCATCCTGGGGTGAAGGAGCTCTCCGAGAACGGACAGGGGCTGGATGAGGACCCCCACATCCCTGAAAGACCTGAGTGATACCGTGAAGAAAGGAGTTTAGAAGATAATGGGTTCCTATCCCTTTGTTGCTTTCCAGTAATAATGGCAATGCTCTCTTTCCTTTGATAAAGTCCCTGGACTCTGATCCTCTGATACCTGGGCTGAAATCCCCACGCTGTTTTCCTGCAGAAACATCAAACCCTCTGAGATTTTAACTCCAATGGACTCAGATGCTAATTCGAAGGAGAAAGGGCCTTGGAGCCTCTCTGCCAGAAGCAAGAGAGTGTCTGGTAGGGAGAAGAAGAGACAGGACATTATGACAGCTCTTTTATCCAAGATTCTTTCCACAGAAATTCTCTTCCCAGGCCTTACTGTGAGGATATTTGCCTTTTAGATTTCCTGGTTAGCCTTTCTCAGCATCTCACCCCTCACCTATGTCCCTTTTACCCAGGTAGTCTCACCTCCCAGTCCTCCCTTGGCCCCTCTCACCCAAGTAGCTTCCCCAGTCTGGCTCCAGCCCCCCTCCACTGAGACAGCCTCGAGCCACATTGAGGCAGAAACCCCGACAGGGCCGCAGGGAAGGAGCCCCTTGGCACAGGGGACAGCCAGTCAGACGCATTACAGCCTGGATGCAGCCCTCAGACATTGACACCTGGGGACAAAGAACACCATCACTATATCATCAATCATCATCAACAACAAACATTTATTAAATAATTACATTTGAAGGCACTGTGCTAGGCACTAAAAGAAATAATGGAAGGGTAAGCCATACTTCATGATCTCAAAGATTGTACAATTTAGTTGAAGAAAAATATTAAAAGATGAATGATGATGTCTGAAGGCTCTGTGATTTCTTTTGTCAGCTTGGGAAATTCCTAGAATTGTAACCTATGACTTAGTAGATTATCTTAGGCAGTTGCTTAAGACACACTTTCCCATTGTGACTTTGGCAGAATCAGAATATCAGAGGGAAGATTTTAACCTAGGTCTTCCTCATTCTAAGCCCATTATGCCATGCGGCATTCATGAACAATGATCTAATGTATGATGACTATCAATGGGAGGGGTGGGAGTTTCTGAAGAATGAGAGATCATTGAGGATATGACAAGTCAGAGAAGACTTCATGGAGGAGATGATCTTAAGGGTGATGTTCAGATAAGTGGAAAGAAGGGAGAGGACAGATATTTTAGGCAGAATGGTAAGAGCAAGGATATAGGTAGGAATGACATTTGGTGTATGAACTCAGCGGATAATATCTCCTTTGGTCTAGCTGGAGGAAAGGATTCAGTGAAGTATGAGACATGGTTGAAGTCTTGGGTTTAAATGCCAGGCTATGGAAAATTATCTTGTACAAAGCTTGAAAACAAGTAACAAGGGTTAGAAACACAAACGGACTTGCAGAAGTTGACTGTTAACTTTCCAGTACGAACATTTACATTTTGATAACTGGCAAATACTATAAAATCAGGGTTTGACTTATTGTTTTGTTGATTGTCTAGACTTAGGAAAGTTATGGAGAAAATGCAAATAATGTATATTAAGCTTAAAAATGTCAGGAGGAACTTTTTTTTAAGCAGACAGCCAGTTGTTAAACATTTACTAGCATACCTCAGGTTAGAAATCACAGGAATCAATCTCTCAAAACTCCAAAATAGCCATAGTCTGACTGATTTTATTAATCAATTCTATAAAAACACCATTTTAGATGAAACAGTGTTAAATAGCAGAAATTTCCATAAAAACAATAGTATAAAATTGGACAAAAAACTAACTTATGTCACAGTGAGCTTCACCAATCCATGATAGGATTCTGTTATAATACATTAGTAATTTGACATTACTGTGAAATGTTGTTAGTCAAAGGCTATGTGATGAGGGACAATGTCTATATAACCTCCAGAAGTGCCAAGAGAGCGGAGAGGCAAAGGAGATCATAGGCACAACATGGTCAGGGAGTGTGGTAATTGGAATTTGTCTTTTTTCCTCTCTTCCTCTTAGGGGAGAAATTTATCCCAGGACAGACAAGGGACTTAGTCCTGTTACTATAACACAGTAAGTAACATAGGTCTCCTTAAATTAAAATCTCTCTGTTGAGGTCTCTCTCTGGCCCCCCACTTCTTGCCCTGAGGCCTCTCCCTTCCCTAATATTCTTACCAACCTTAAGTGCTGAGCTGACCACATCTCTTCCAGTTGCCAGTCCCTGGACAAAGGCACGAGCAGCCACCAGAGCTCGAGTTACCTAGTCAAGAAAGGGATATGGGGGAAGAAAAAACAGTTAGTTAGAATGTGGGAAAAGGGATCTTAAGATCTAAAGGATCTTAAGCCTTGGTTTCTATGGGGATCTTTGGAGAGCCAAGGCTGGTAAGGTTTACAGCAGTTGGAGTAGAGAAAAATCAAGAGGCTATTTATTGTCTGAGGGAATTAGAGCTGTTGGGGGAATTGTTATCCAGCTGGTATGAAGGGATCAGGATCTTGGAAGAAATCAAGGGAAACTAAGCCTCACATAGTAGCAAAATCAGGGGTCTGAATAAATACAGAGGTGTGAAGATTTGTAGGATTAAAGTGCAGCTGCCCCTTACCTGCAAGCGTAGGCGTCGAGGTGAATCCCCAAATGGTTGTAGCTGGCCATTTGGGGATGCAGACAGGCGTACAAGGCAAAGCAGGTAGTCAGGGGGAAAACTATACTGTGGATGCAGCAGGGGAAATGCCCTTTCTAACAGCTGAGCCCAGAATTCAGACAAGGCATCATCTAATCCTGCACTGGTACCCCGGTAGTGGCCACGTAGCTGTGAGAAGAGCTCACTGAACACAGGTGCGTGCTGGACAAACAGGCGGCCATAGGAGCGAGAGAACAACTGGGAGAGGGAGCGTTCAGATGCAGAAAGCAACTCCTGGAAAAACTCTGTATTAGACATAAGGATGGTGGGGAGTGGGGAGTGTGACCAAAAAACAAGAGACAGGCAGACAAGAGGAAAGGACAGCAGAGAAAGAGATGTAGCGAAGAAGAAGGAAAAAGACAAATTAATTTGTAGGTTCAGTGTCAAGGGTAGGGGAAGAAGAACTAGTTATTTTGAGAGGGGACTGGGTGCTAGGAAAAGATTGTGGGTCTTGAGCATACAGGGGATATAAAAAAGCTAGGATTTTGGACACTAGGGTCCTCACCATTGAATTTCCGATGCCGAGCAGCTAAAGTATGTACAAGGAAGGATCCACTCTCCTCCACCAGACCCCGAAAGGTATCTTCTGTCTCTCTAGTCAGCTTCTGTTCTGTATCACTGGAGCAGCATGTGTATTCCTGAGGGCAGATCCGGAGATGCTCTCCTGAGGAAGAATGATATGTCAGGGAATGTTATTAAGAAAATTTCTTCCCTCTCATCTTTTTCTTTCCCTAAGTGGGCTGCCTGCCATTGTTTCCTCTTGACTGTGTTCTCTCTTCTTAGTAGTCCCCAGCATCCCCCAGGTTCACTGGTCAATGACCATCTATGGTTTCTGCTCAAAAGGAAGCTCAGATGGACAATGATATCCCCCAATCGTTAGCTTAACCCATTCCCAGGGCCCCAAAGGTCTCATAAGATGGAGGGTTATAGGAGAATGAGATTATGTGGAAACAGAAGAGTTTTATTATGAGTCCATGTCACAGACATGGATTTATGGGAGAAGTTTCTATGGGAGGAGTGGAAAATCTATTATATGATTGAGACAGAAAGGGCGTGGAGGGAGGCTTCTGTTATCATGTCTTGGAGAAAGGGTGGTCATAGAGAAAAGGAGGGTTCTGTAGGAATAGAGGGAGAGGGGCTTTCAGACAGGGGGTTCACTTATCATGGGCCTGGCAGCACAAGGGGATCTTCAAGGCAGTGGGGTTACCATGGAGCAAATAAAGAGGGGATTATTACGGGATAGGGAGTGGTCTTAAGAATGGGCTATGACGGGACCAAGATTCTGTTCCCCAGGCTTCTTGTTCTCCCCTTACCAGAGATCAGTGTGGGAGGCAGTAAGCTCAGGCTGTAACCCCGGGCCCCCAGCACCTGCCGGGTCTCAGCGCAGCTCCGTGTGGCCTTGGCCTCGCCCCCCGGCCCGGGGCACAGGGGCAGCAGCAAAAACAGAAGGGGCCGCAGCGAGGACATGACTGCGACTGCCTCAGGGAACGGGAGTGGGTCCGAAGGATGAGGGAAGAACCACCTGAGCGTGCAGAGCCAGCTCGGGCTGTGGGACCACTTCCCTGGTCAGAGAAAGAACGAGCCTGGAAAACACAATTGCCCGGTAGTGTTGCGGGACCAGGCGGCAGCGGCGGAGACAATGGGAGCCGGGAGCCGGCCAGGAGGCAGGGTCAGAGGCAGATCTAACCAATGAGAGCATAAGACTGGGTCTCCGGGGCGGGGTCAGGGGCGGGACTCAGCCAATATGAGTGAGCAAGCTTACCTACGGGGCGGGTCATAGCAAAAGCAAGTGGGTAGGTGAAGTTGAGGAGGTGTGGCCCGCAGTGCGGCTCAACCAATGGCAAAGGACAACCAGGTTTGAAGGCGCTAACCAGACGCTGGGCAGGGACCAAGCCAATGGGAACCCAGAGCCGGGGATAGAAGGCGGTGCCTTCGGATAGATTTGCGCGAAATAGTGGGATTCGGCATGGAGAGGGAGGGAAAAGTTCAGCCCACGTGACAGCTTCTCGAGGGAGAGGCTTTCACGTGGACTGAAAAAGACTGGCGGTTAGAGCGTGGCGGGCACGTGTCCTGGGCCTTTAGTCCCCACCCCAGGGCCCTGGCCACTAAGTCGGCGCGTGCGCAGAGCTCCCCTAGCAACTTCCCGCGTTTTCCTCGAGGACTGAGATACCCGAGAACTGGAGGCTTTTCAGGTACTGGCGTGGGGGGAGGGAAGGAGGAGCCGCCCCTTCTGGGTCGGACTCACCCCTCCCTCATGCCGGAGGGGCGGGGAGGTGCCCCTCACTTGAACTGGCGGCGTTTCCTGGAGTGTGTGATTTCTGAAGGCGCCTATTCCCATTTCCCCTGCGAACACGCTTAGGGAAAAGCCGCATTCCTGCCGTGAGGAAGTGTGTGAGGTAGGGAGGAGGAAGGAGAGGGGGACGAAGCTGCGGGGGAGACCGGCAGGAGACCCTGGAGACGGGCGGCCGGCAGAGGCGGGGTGGGGGGCTTCGGCAGGTAACGCGGGAGGGAATGGGGGCTAGGTCGCCCTATGGAGCCGAGCTCCGGCAGGGGCCCCAGGGCCCCGCGGCAGCTACTCTGGAGTCAGTGGGTGGGGGAACCCGAGAGTGAGGGAAGGTCATGAACTCGGGGTTCAGCTCTCACCCCAACACTTTAAGAATTGTGACCCTTCACCTCTGAGCGTCCGGTACCTCCTCCACGAGGGCTGGGGGGCGGCAGGTGGGTGGGGTGGGAAATAATGTCGGTAAAGGCTTTAACGAGGTGTGACGTATAAAATGTGCATGTGCCGTTTTTGCCCCTAGCCTTGACTGCCCCTTAACTCATTTCAGGCACTGTTGGCGATGGATCCCTCTTCTTCCCAGACCCTTCCCCTTTAGCGTTTTTTGGGGAGCGTAGCCCCTGACACCCGAAGCCTTTGGCCCCTCCTCAGTCTGGGGGTAGAATATTGGCCACAATGAGCATACCTACCATCATTGTCTGTGTCAGTTCTAGGACAGGCAGGGGACTCCTCTCGGTGGATTTCTTTGGAAGGAGAAGAGGACCTAATCAGGACTACTGCAGTCACCTCCCATTTGGGCCTTCGGGCTCAAGTTTCTCGTAGCCAGTCAATCCTTCCCTCACCTGCCAGAATGACTTTTGTACAAAAGTATTGATCTGCCCATATCATACTTCCTAATTAATTAATTCCGGTGAGTTTTTTGTCAACAGTCTCCAAGATTACATATAAAGGCATTCAAAGTTCTTCACAACCTGATCCCTTACAGTCTTGCTAAGCGTTACTCCCTTCTAATGATCCATTCAGATTGGTCTGATTGCTTTTTCTTCTACAGGGCACTCCATCTTCCTTGTTTGTCTTGGCACCATTTGTCCCACATGCCTCAAACGTGCCTTTCCTTACCTCAGCTTCTTAGTTTCCTTGGCTTTTCAAGACAGTGCAAATCATATTGCCCTATGCCTTCTTCAGGAGGCCTTTCTTAAATATCCCTGCAGTTGTTTGTATCTTCACCTTCCATCTGAGGCTATATGCCTTTTTAATGTATCTAGATATTTACATGATAGCTTCTTATTTAGAATTTGAACTCCTAAAGAGCAGCGATTTTTTTTTTCTCATTTGGTATTCCCAGAGCTTACACAGTTCCTGGCACGCAGAGTAAACACTTAACAAATGCTTTTTAACTGGCAAGACCTTGAGCTTTGAAATGGTGTCCCCTTTGCCTTCATCAGAATCATCACTATGACTATGATGCCCTCCTCCTCTCTGTGCCATGGCTTCTCTTCCAGTTCTGGATCATCCCCATGGCAGAATGGGAGGCCAGCTAGTCAGAGGTTTTCATCTGCTTCATCCACCTCTTCTGCCAGTGTTGCCTGGGCTGAAGAGAGGAATTCTGTTTTGGTTTCAGATGTTGGGTGAGTAGGGCTGAGGAGTAATTTGTAGCTCTGTGCCTTTCTTCTGCCATTGTCTGATCTCCATAAGGGTAGGAAGCTAGATCTTATTTATTTTTATATCTCCCCCAGTACTTAGCAAAGTGCTTTGCACGTTGTAGGTGTTTGATAAGTTATTAAATAAATTGAATCCCTTCTATTTCTTCAAACTAATCGTCTTTTATTGCGTTAATAATAATATAATTATATTCTCGTATAAGAATGGAATAAAACCTGTCCAAGTTCAGAACAACATAGCCCAGAATTTAGACTGATGCTGATAAAGGAAATGCTTTGATTGTCTGTTATTCACTCAACAGGCATGTCTTGAGTACCTGCTACTTGTAGAAAATTATGCTGAGCAAAGTGATTTTAAGATGATTGAGCTACTCCTTTTTCATAAGAGTCCATATGGAGTCTACTAGCATAAGATAAGATATGCACAAATAGCTGCAAGACAGGGAAGAATGTGATGATTTTTTCTTCTAACATTCTGTTTTTTTTCCTGCACTATAGTTATTACATAATTAATGCTTATGTAGTTTTACATATTTTTGGACATTACCAGTCAATATACATTTATTAAGAGCTTTCTGGGTATCAGGCACTGTGCTAAGTGCTGGGAAAAGAGCTCATATTCAAATGGTTGTGAAGTAACTATACATACAAGAGAGAAACAGGATAAATTGGAGAAAATCTCAAAGGGAAGGCATTGGCATTAAGAGGGATGGGAAAGGCTTTTATCAGAAGATAGGATTTTTAGATGAGACTTGAAGAGAGCAAGAAGGCAGAAATGAAGAGAAAAAGCATTCCAGGGGTAGGGGACAGCCAGTGAAATGCAGAGTTGGGAAATAGAGTATCTTGTATGAGAAGCAGTAAAGAGGCCATTGTCACTGAATTGTAGAATCCATGGAGGGGGGAGTGTGAGAAGACTGGAAGGGTAGGAAAGAACTAGAGTATGTGTCTTATCTCCTTAGCTAGACTGTAATCTCTGAGGGCAGGGACTATGTCATAACCATCTTTGTATTTGTCCTAGTGCCTAGCAGTGTTCAGCATCCAGTAAGTGCTAGGGTTGCCAAGGAGAGAGAAGCATCACTTAAAATTGGTAGCACCAGAAAAGATAGGATTTTTTACAGGTGGCAGGGTGGTAAATTCCAGCCAAGGGAACACAAATGAGCCTTCTATGATTTAAACATCAGTTTTGGGAAGGTACATTCCTAACTTAATCTAAATTACCTGTTATAAATTTGTTACTCATAAATTTATTGAAAGTATTCTTGAATCTACTAATGCTTCTTTGATGCCCCCACTTCTGATGTGTTAGGTTTGGGACAATGAACTACATGTTTGTCTTCTCCACAGAATTCATCTGTATCCCTTTCTCTGAGCCTTTATCTTTCCAAATACACATACACGTAATCCAACTTTAAAAAATAACGTATCCTCATTTCACCCTGAAAACTCTCAAAAACAAGGTTTCTTGACCTTTTTTGTGTCTGGGATGCCTTAGAAGTTTGATGAAACCTATGATCCCCTTCTCAGAAGTTTATAAATGCATAAAATAAAATACATAGGATTATAAAGAAAACAATTTATTTGAAATAAAATTGTCAGAATGTTTTTTTAAAAAACAAGTTCCCAGGCCACAAGTCTATGAATCCCTGTTCTAAGATTATGTTACAGATGTTTTGCTGATCTGCTCTGGTGCATGGAGTTTCCATACTGGGAGTTTTTACTTCAGTTTCACAATGAGGAAATTAGAGATCTTCCTCTCCCCAATCCTCATGAAATTTATTTCATTGGCTTGATTATTTTGATTATTCTTCTTTGAATCATTTTTTACTAGTTCACTTAACATTGCTTTTAGGGGAATATAACTAGTGGTGATGGTTTAAACTAACCATATTCAATTAGGACTTTAATATGTGTCATAATACTTTAAGGGGTACAGTTCAATTTATAGAATTCCTAACTGCTCAGCTCATGTGACCAATATAGCCATCTTTGACTCCTTACCACCATTCTCATTTTCCAGGATCAGCCATTCCTGTAGGCAGGATAAATTCTATGCCAGTTTGGAAAGTTGCATGTATTCCAAGAGATCTTGGAAAGGATTATATCAACAACTCTTTTTACCTATTCATTCTTGGGTCTCATGCTGTCAATCAAGGGATCGTTCTAATTTATACATCTCTGACTACAGTAAGCAGATCTCTCCTTTCCTTAGGAAAGATGAAGGGTAGTTCTAATTTATACATCTCTGGCTACAGTAGCAGATCTCTCCTTTTCTAAGATGAAGGTTAGTTAGCTTTTTTTATTGGAGAGGGAGCGGTTGCAGGGATGGAGAACCTGCAGCCTCCAGGCCACATGTGGCCTTCTTAGGATTTGTTCTGTAAGTTTGAATTCAGTCAAAACGTCGAACCCATGGACCTAAGAGGGTCATATGTGGCCAAAGGTTCCCCATCACTGGTAGGGATAAAGAAAGAAACATGACTCAGCTTCTTTACTTCTGTATAATAGAATGAGTGTTAGAATGGGTTTGAGACATTCTAACTAAGGGGAAAAACCATCCTCTCCCATAGGGATAGTGACGGTGACTTTGAAGATGTGTGGAAGCCACAGATGAAGAAGAGAGTGGCCAGAAAACAACCCAAGACCGTCCCAGTGAGTCCTAGTCTTAATGCTTTGATTTGGAAAATGGGGGTGGGTGAATGAATTCAGAGACAGATACTGGGGATGGGATTGACGGAAAGTACACCTGAAAAGCTATTGAGTGAGAAACAACACAGGTTAGGGATAGTGGAGAGGAAAAATAAAGCTAAAGAAATGGAGTAAGGGTTTGGGCAGTAAAGGGATATGAAGGAATAGGGATATGGTTTGGGGGCACTGGGGTAAAAGCCACAGTGATCATGATCCACACCCATTTAGCTATTAAACGAATAACATGCAAATCAGCATGATAAAGGAGCACTAGTCAGGCAGTCAGGAGATTAAACTGTGCCACTGCATAGCTGTGGGACTTTAGGCATGTAATTTCACCTCTTCAGACCTCAGTTCTGTCATCTGTACAATGAGAAATTTGGACTAGATTATCTCTTAAGGGGCCTCTCATGTTAAAATTCTGTGAAATCAATTTAAAATGAATTGTGTCTTTAGTAGCTTTAAAAGCTTCAATTTAAGCTAACGACTGAAATATTTCCCTTTTGGTTTGCAATTTTATATTGTTAGTAGATGCAGTGGAAGACAGGAAAGAGGGTTGGAATTAAATTTCATTCTTTTTTTCTTTCTAACTCATAACTATGCTTTTTCTTTGTTGATAAAATTTTGTTTCGATATCAAAGACTTCTCAACCAACTCCTATAAAGTACATCCTTGAAAACTTTTAATCAAAATTTTCTAGAAGAGTGATTTGAACTTGCAGTACATTTCACTCTTATTAACAGAAAGTATGTGTACTGCAGCTTGAATAATTTAGTACAAATGTACATTTGACCTGGTTAGTCATTTTTATTTTCAAAATCATAGTTATTGTTCTTTTGACTCTGTTCTTTACTCTCTATCCCTCCATGCAAATGTTCTCATGGTTTTCTGAATTTTTCATGTTTATTATTCTTTATAGCAGGGTAACGTGTGGTTTGTTTAGCCAGTTCTGTCATTGGACACATGTAACTGCTGCTCTTTTGTTGCTCATCGTAACATTATTTGTAGCATTTTTGTACATAGTGATCATAATCTTCCATTCTCATACCCTTTCTCTACACTTCCCCAGGTGGCCAAACATCCAAGGAAGGGATCCCGAAAAGACTCTGATGGACTTAGAAATCAGAAACCCCCTACTAGTGATCTCTTAGAGGCTGTGAAGACTGCCAAGAGTGCCATGCAGGTCAAAGCACAGTTCCTGATCACTTTGATTTGTTACTGACTTACTCTTTGCATGAATTGTCTGCAGCCTTGGTTTGGTGTAGATATTTTAATGAACTTAATCTGAGATAGGAAAAATAGGTATTGTACCTCAGGGAAAATTCTCAATGTTTGAGGGATATGGAGGTTTGGGAAGTGAAAGATGGGAGTGTCTCCTTTGGAGACTTTTCAGGATAGGAGAGGCTCTGTGATTGTGGGCTGAGGAAAGAATGAACTATAGTATAAACCGGGGAAAGACCTGGGGTGTGAGGTACGTCTGGATTTTTTTTCTTGTCACTGTCTCAGTTCAATTTTTTTTCTTCTTGACATACCTGCTGTAGGTTGTGGTGGATGACTGGCTGGAGGGCTACAAACAGGATCAAGATGCAGGATTTCTGGAGCTCATTAACTTTTTCATTGGGGCTTGTGGGTGCAAAGGTAAGGAGATTTCCCCTCTCCTTAATCCTTTGGCCTGTTCTCCAGCTCTCCTGATTACTTTCTCAAAATAAATTTCCTATTCTACTTCCCTCTGTGCTAAGTCCTTTCCACAGCATCAGAACTGAGTTAGAAAGAACTTCAAGCAACCAAGTAGTTCAATCCATACATGAAAGGAATCTTCACTATGACCTAACCAGTCACCTACTCTCTACTTGAAAACCTTCCAGGAAGAGAACCTACCACCTCTTAAGGCAGTCCATTTCACTTTTGTTCCTGAATTCTGGGGCCAAACAGCACATGGTTAATGCCTCTTCCATTTGACACCCTTAAAATACTAGAAGATGGCTGTCGTGGCCCCATAATCTTCTCTAGTTTAAACAACTCTAGTTCCTTCAACTTATCTTCCTATGATATGGATTCAAGGCCCTTCACCATTTAATTGCCTCCTCCCAATTCTCTAGATTATTAGTGTCCTTATTAAATCAGGATACCCAGAGCTGAACACAATATTCCAGATAATGGAATGGAGATGGAGGTGGAAAGGAACTATCCCCTCTCTGTTTCTGTAAACAGAGTATTTAAGGCTATACTTCCTTAATGTAACCAAAGTTTGAAAATAGAATTTTTTAGCTGCCATAGATAATTTTTTTTATTATATTTTTCCTAGTTGCATGTAAAAGCAACTTTTAACATTCATTTTTAAAAATTTTAAGTTCCAAATTCTCCGTCTCTCCTCCCCAAGATAGGAAACAATTTGACATAGGTGATATATGTGTAATCATGCAAAACATATATCCATATTAGTCATGTGAAAGAAAACGGAATAACAGCAAAAGAAAAACAAGAGAAAAATAAAGTGAAAAATAGCATGCTTCAATCTGCATTCAGACTCCATCAGTTCTTTCTTTGGAGGTGGGTAGCATTTTTCATCATGAGTCCTTTGGAATTATCTTGGATGATTGTATTGCTGAGAATAAGTCATTCACAGCTGGTCATTATGCAGTATTGCTGTTGCTGTTTACCATGTTCTCCTGGTTCTGCTTACGTTACTTTGGATCAGTTCTTGTAAGACTTTCCAGGTTTTTCTGAAATCAACCTGTTCATCATTTCTTTTAGCACAATAGTATTCCATTACAATTATATACCACAACTTACAATCATATACCATAATTTCCCAGATAATTTTTTAAGACTATTGTCTAATCATTCTTCCCCCGTTTTTTATTCATGAAATTGATTTCTTTTACCCAAGGCTAAGAATTTGTGTTTTATTCATATTGAATTTGATCTTGTTAGATTTAGCCCAGTGCTAAGTGCTTTACAAATATTATTGTTTGATTGTCACAACAACTGTGAGAGATAGATGCTAAAATGTCTCCCTTTTATAATTGAGGAAACTCAGGCAAACAGAAGTTAAGTGACTTGCCCAGGGTCACACAACTAGTAAGTATCTGAGGTCAGATTTGAACTCCAATCTTCTTGATTCCAGGTCCAGTGCTCTAGCCACTGTACCTTGAATGCAGATCAGCTCCTTTACAACTTAATAGTCTTATAGTATTGCCTCCAGGCAGCCTAACCTCTCCAGAGTTTGTGATGTGCTCAAAGATACCTAAAACATTGGGATTTAAATTCAGCTGTTACTGGCTTTGAGGCGAGCCCTCTAGCCAGTATACCATCCTGCTCTGTGTTTATGATAGTTTTGTAACTGAAGAAACATTATTTTATATACTACAGGAGAATTCAGATGACAAGCAGCAGTTAATGGCTGTCCTCAGAACGTTGTTGTTGATCACAAAGAAGAGGAGAGGTGCAAAAGGGCACATCTTTAGTATGTGTCCCCTTGGCCTTTACTGAAGGGCAGTGCAAACTGGGTAGCTTCTACATGAGACACTATGCAGTGGCCCAGGTCTCAGATGTAGAGAGGGTTCTAGACAAAGAACTACAAAGTTACTGCCTTTTCCTTGACAGGGCAAGATAATAGTAAAGATGAAAATAGTGAATGTGGGAAGGACTGTGGCCACTAATGCCCTATAAATTGACCTGTTTTGTAAAACAGCATGAAAATATATTAGAGTAATCACGAAATTGACCAGACATTTACTCTAAGCAAGGTAAAGAGAGGAAAATGTCACCCAGAAGAGCTAACATTTAGATAACTAAGTTTTGGAGAGTACTTTATGTATGCTATCTTATTTGATTCTCAACCTTGTGAGAGATTTCAATTCTTGATTTCAATTTACAGCTAAAGAAAATTAAGCCAACAGGTTAAGTGATTTGATTGGCCTTACACAGTAAGTGTTTAAGGCAGAATTTGCACTCCAAGTCTTCCTCACTCCAAGTCCAGTGCTCTGTCCACTATACCACTTAGAGCCGTCTTTTTTGGGGGATAGGAAAGAACTGGAAACAAAGTGGGAATTCATTGATTGGGAAAAGACTGAACAAATTGTCAGATATGTTTAAGGTAATTTGTTTTTGCATTGTAAGAAACTATGAAAAATTCCAAGAAAATTTGAGATTTGTATGAGCTGATTTAGCATGAAATAACATGGTAAACTACAATAACCACAAGAATTTAAAGAAAAACAACCCTAATCAACCAATCTTGACCTCAGAGGACTGATGGTGAAGCCTCTTTCATCCTCTTTGATGAGAGGTGATGGAGGGATGGTGCAGAAATGAGGCGGATTATCACCAGTAGTTGATGTGCTGGTTTGTTCTGCATAACTATTTCATTATTACCAGGGAGAGAGGAGTGTGCTGTTTCAGGGAGTGGTTATTGGGAAGGGACGCTGAACTTTTTAAAAGTATCAATAAAACTTTTCTTTTAAAAAGTAAGTGCAAGGTCAGCACCAAAGGAAGAAAAAGCCAGTGTAATGGTAAGGGAATTTGAAGATCTTCCCTGCCCCTTAATAGGCCCGTGTGACCTGCTGTGAACTTTGGCCCAGCCCACAGCTTGAGTCACATGAAGACGCCCATGGTGGGTGGAGGGTGAATGAGCGGAGCAGGGAGGGCAGAGGTGGGAGAGAGTGAGGCACAGCTGATAGAGCTGGCAGAGTAGCTAAGGTGAGTGAGAAAGGAAGTGATTTTGCCTAAGGGAACTTGTTTGTGGGGAGGCCTGATGGAGTGAAGGCTTGGGGATGACTGTGCTCCCTGCATTTATAATGTGTATAGATTTCTTTGTTACTATGATGGATTTGGCTTTCTTGTATCTGAATAAATATTTTGGTTTTGTCTTTGTGGAAGAGAGTTTATATTTTGTGAATTTACCCTGGAAATACACATGTATATCCATAGCAGCTACTATGGGTATCACATTGGCAGTACAGCCAGTACTGCATTTATTCTTTATTTACAGCTCTTCTTCCCTCCCCCTGTTAGGTTCTTTATTTGTCCAGTGAAGGTGTTGAACTAGACATCTTCTCAGTTCACTTAAAATCACAGTAGCAACAATACTTTTTATATGTTGTTACATAGATATATTCTGTACTTTATCCCTGCAGCAAGGCATAGTGGTACCCTGCTGTCATAATACTATGTATGAGAGCAAGTCACCGAACTTCTCTTAGTCTCTAGTTCCTTATCTGTGAACCGAGGATGACTTGTGCTCCTGCTATCACAGAATTGTTTTGGAGTTTAAACAGCAAAATGTGTGTAAAATGTTTGTAAACCTTACTTAGAATGTCATATAAATGTGAAGTTCTTGTTACCTCGTTCCTTGATATGTCTGCAAAGCTAAGCTATTTATTTATTTAAGCTATTTCTTTCTGTCCATTAAAACCTAAATTCCCATGTTCTTCAGGTATAGTAACCCATCAGATGTTCAAGACCCTGCAGAATTCAGAGATCATCCAGCATCTGACAGAGAAGTTTGATGAGGTGAGAACAACATGATGATAAGGAAATCACGAGTTCCTTATACCTTTTTTTTATTGCCTGAGAGTGACTGAATGCAGTCTTAACCTTTCTTCTTGGATAGGAATGGGAGGGGGTGGAGAAGAAGAAGGTGGGGGTTGGAGAGGGGAAAACAAGAGTAAATAGATTCTTGTGGAATAACAGAAAGGCACTCCCAGAATTGGGCTTGAGCCATTAGGGCCCCTTCTACTTTATGAATTTCCTCACTGAGATGTTATTTTTTTCCTGTAGGATTCTGTAAAATACCCACTGGCAGCACCAGGTCCAACCTGGAAGAAATTCCGAAGCAGCTTCTGTGAATTTGTGGGTGCACTGGTGTGTCAGTGTCAGTATAGCTACCTCTATGATGATTTCCTCATGGATACCCTCATCTCCCTACTCACTGGTCTGTCTGATTCTCAGATCCGTGCTTTCCGTCACACCAGCACACTGGCTGGTAAGTATGTACTTGGTGAGGTGGACTGAGGACATTGGGTTTTAGGGTGTGTTGGCCTTACACTAAAGATTGGGAGTGGGGAACAAATTTCTTACTTTGTATCCAGCCAACTGCTCTTTAGTTCTGGGTTTTTCTAGTGCAATCCTAGTTCTTCCATCCAAAGTTTTGAGTCTTTGGTACCAACGTTGGGGTACTTAACATATCTTTAGTCTAGGACTTCTATTTTAGGTGGTCTGCAATTAACTGGATTAGTGGTAGGTACTCATCCTTGATAGGAAAAATATGAGACTTTGTGGCTTCCCATTTTTTGTTTAATGAAATGTGAAGGTGGAAAGGAACAGGGAGTAACATATGGAATATGGTCAAAACCTTCTGATCTAGGGACTGTTAGTTCATTTTCAGGTTTCAGATGAGCAGAGTAGTAGAAATGTAGTAGAAAGAATCCTGGGCTTTTAGAAGATGTGAGTATGAGCCATAGCTGTTAATACCTGTCAGACTTGAACTGGAGCCAAATCTGTCCTCTTTAACTACATTAGGCATAGCCTGTGATAGGATTTCCAGTCTTTGTGATCCATTAGTTCTGTTTCATACATTGTTTTATTTTACCTTTTCCACTTAGGTGCTTGTCAAGTTCTTTTTGATAAACCTCGTCTTTTCCTTGGATACAGTAAGGAAAGAAAAAAGCTTAACAGTGCCTCGACCGGGAGAACTGAGAGATAGCTCAGTCAGGTTAAGATGATTTAGTGACAGTAGTACAAAGAGAGGGACTTCCATGACAACAACACTTGGGTATAGGTCTATGTTAGAAATAGAGATAGGACTAGGCCCGAGGTGCTCCTATGAGAGCTCTTTCCCCTCCCCCAACTTTGTAACTGGGTTTTTTCTTTATAATCCTCTCTTTCTTCTTCTTTTGTGACATCTTTTCTCCCTCTTACGAATATTTACTCCTGCTCTAACTTCCCTTCTCTGCCCTACCTCTTTTATAGCCATGAAGTTAATGACTGGCCTAGTAAGAGTTGCCCTTCACCTGAATCTTCAAAAGGACAACAATCAACGCCAGTTTGAGGCAGAGCGCAGCAAGGGCCTGGGCCACAGGTCCCCAGAACGTCTAGAGAACCTGTTGGAGAAATACAAGGAGGTGAGCACTTCACGTGCATCTTTTATTCCTCTCTAGTCTATTTCTATGGCAAATTACTGGACTTGTACTCGCTTTCCCACTCCTCAGTGGTATCAGGCCCTCATATAAACCTGTAAGTAGTTGTCAGACAATAACTAAATAGACTTAGACCTTCTATAGATTAATAAGCCTTCCAAGCCTTCCAATGGAAATTTAAGGTGATTCTGTGCTTTGACAGAATCCATTTTAACTTTCATGTCTGTCATCAAAAGTATATGTGTATTAGCATACAATCATGGGCAAAGCATCTAAAGCTTGATGTTTATGTGACATGTAGGGCAGCTAGGTGGTACACTGGACCAGGCCTGGAAGACTCATCTTCCTGTATTCTAATCTGGCCTTAGACACTTACTTTGCTGTGTGACCCTCAGGAAATCCCCTATTTGCCTCAGTTTCCTCTTCTGTAAATGAACTGGAGAAGTAAATGGCACACCATATGAGTATCTTTGCCAAGAAAACACCAAATGAGGTCATGAAGAGTCAGGCACGACTGAACAACAGGAAGGTCTCTGCCCCAGTCCCCAAACCTCACACCAAGTGGATTAGGACCCAAATCACTGAAAGAATGGAAAATTTAGAATTAACAAGAAGACAATAATACCACTTTGCGGTTCTAATGAATGCTGTGTATAAGACCTTATGATGTCTGAAAGTGTATCTATACTTTCAATCACACTTAGATTTTCCCTTTCTTTTGAGGTGTTACATTCTCCCTTTATTTCAGTGTCTAGTTTCACATTATGTGATTGACAGGACTTTTCTCTGTGTACTTGTTAAAACAGGATTTGTCTGGTAGGGTTTCCTCCATGATAAGAGATCTTCCATGATGCGATCTCCAAAGAAGGAGCCTTCTTACTTGTTCTGTTTTCTCTGGTCCCCTCCAAATTGTCAATATCAGTAATAGCTGTAGTGTATTTTCTTTGCACTGATACATCAGATCTTAGAAATCTTTTTATAGCAATGATATTCCACACCCTCCTCTAGGACCTTGCTTCATAGAGTACTACTTCTTCATTCTCTTCCATTTTTTTCCAGTACCCACATATAATATTCAGACTACTTTATAAAAAATGTTTATTTATTTTTAGCTTTTAGCATTCATTTCCACAAAATTTTGAGTTCCAAATTTTCTCCCCATCCCAAAATGCCATGCATTCTGATTACCCCTTCCCCCAATCTGCCCTCTCTTCTGTCACACCCCTCCCTTCTCTTATCCCCATCTTCTCTCTTTTTTTGTAGGGCAAGATAGATTTCTATCCCCCATTACCTGTACTTCTTTTTTCCCGGTTGTGTGCAAAAACAATTTTCAACCTTTGTTCCTAAAACTTTGAGTTCCAACTTCTCTCCCTTCCTCCCTCCCCACCCATCCCCACTGGAAAGGGAAGCAACTCAATATAGGCTATATATGTGAGTTTTGCAAAAGACTTCTATGATAGTCATGTTGTGTAGGACTAACTATATTTCCCTTCATCCTATCCTGCCCCCCATTTCTTCTATTCTTTCTCTTGACGTTGTCCCTCCCCAAGAGCTTTTTCTTCTAATTGCTCCCTCTTCCCATTTGCCCTCCCTTCCATCATCCCCTCCACCTCGCTTGTTCCCTTCTCCCCTGTGTAAGATAGATTTTCATACTAAATTGAGTGAACATGTTATTCCCTCCTTAAGCCAAATGTGATGAGAGCAAGCTTCACTTTTTCCTGTTTCTGCCAGTGCCAGGGCCAAAGCTGGGCTCTGTGGGCTGCGTTCTGCTCCACGCCCTGTGTGATAGATCTTTCTTGTCGGCCTTCCAGGCTCCCTTGGGCTGGAAATTTCTTTCATTCTGTTGTTTTGTGGCTTATGCTGCTCTAGAATTTGTTTAGAGTCATTTTTTACAGGTATTTTATGGGGATGAGCTAGAGTAGGTGCCTCTTTCTGCTCTGCCATCTTGGCTTTGCCCCCCCAGACTACTTCTGATCTTCAGAGGAAAAAAATGGTTCCCTACTTTTGTATTTTTTCCCTTTCTTTCACAGACAACTGTCTTTTTAAGCTTTTATTTAGTATTTTTCCCCGCAGTTACATGTAAAAACAATTTTTAACATTAATTTTTAAAACTTTGAGTTTCCAACTTTCTCCCCTCTTCTCTCCACACTGCCCCCACCTTCATTGAGAAGGCAGACTATTACAGGCTATACATGTGTGGTCATGAAAAATATATTCATATTAGTCATGTGAAAAAAAACAGACAAGAAAAAAACTTAAGAAAAATAAAGTTTTAGAAAAAGTATGCTTCAATCTATATTCAGACACCATCAGTTTCTTCTCTGGGGATAGAGAGCATCCTTCATCATAAGTTCCTCAGAGTTGCCTTGGACCATTGCATTACCAAGAATAGCCAAGTCACTCACAGCTGATTACCTTAACAATATTGCTGTTACTTTGTACGCACTACATCTCACTTTGCATCAGCCCATGCAAGTCTTTCCAGGCTTTTCTGAGAGCATCCAGCTCATCATTTCTTATAATACAATAGTATTATTTCATAATCACAAGTTCAACCATTCCACAATTGATGGGTTTCCCCTAACTTCTAATTATTTATCGCTATAAATATTTTTGTACATATAGGTCCTTTTCCTTTTTGTTTTTATCTCTTTTGGGATATAGACCTAGTAGTGGTCTTGATAGCCCTTTGGGCATAGTTCCAAATTGCTCTACAGGATGGCTGAATCAGTTCACAACTCCACCAACAGTGCATTAATGTCTCATTTTCCCCATGTTCCCTCCAATATTTGTCATTTACCTTTTCTGTCCTGTTAGCCAGTCTAATAGGTATGAAGTAGTACCTTAGAATTGTTTTAATTTGCATTTCTCCAATCAGTAGTGAGTTAGAGTATTTTGTCATAGGGATATAGATAGTTTTGATTACTTCTTCTGAAAACTGATCATATCTTTTGATCATTTATCAATTGGGGAATGGCTCTTATTTATATAATTTAACTCAGTTCTCTATATATTTGAGAAGTGAGGTCTTTATCAAAGAAATTTGCTTCAGAATATACTCCTGTTAGATCTCTTTGCCTTCATCCTATTTCTCCCACCCCTATCTATCCTATTTTCTCTCTCATTCACACTGTCCTTTCTCAAAAGTCTTTTGCTTCTGACTACTGCCTCCCCCAATCTGCCCTCCTTTCTACCATCCCACTCCCCCACCCTTCTCTTATCCCTTTTCCCTTCCTACTTTCCTGTGGTAAGATAGATTTCTATATCCAATTGAGTGTGTATGTTATTCCCTCTTTGAGCCAATTCTAATGAGAGTAAGGTTCACTCTCTCTCCCTCACCTCCTCCCTTTTCCCCTCCACTACAAAAAGCTTTTTCTTGTTTCTTTTATGTGAGATAATATGCCCCATTCTACCTCTCTTTCTCCCAGTACATTCCTTCCTCTCACCCCTTAATTTTATTTTTTAGATGTCATCCTTTCATATTCAATTCACATTTGTCCTCTGTCTATATATGCTCCTTTTAACTACCCTAATAATGAGAAAAGTCTTATGAGTTACAAATGTCATCTTCCCATGTGAATGTAAACGATTTAAACTTATCAAGTCCCTTATGATTTTCCTTTCCTGTTTTCCTTTTTAATGCTTCTCTTGAGTCACTGCCAACTTTCTTAAGAGTATTTTGTACTTGCCTCTGTCTCCTCATGACTTTTTAAATTCTTGAAATCTGTTTTTTCTTCCTACCACTCTAATGAAACTAGTCTCCTCAAATCAATAGGATCAAAAATTAAACAACAAGAAGGGATCTTAGAGATCATAGAGTATAATCTCATCATTTTAATGGATCAAGAAGCCCAAGTTCTCTGAATCATCAGTACTTATTAGGCCCCTAGGATGTTAGGCAGAGAATAGAAATACATTGAATGAAATAATTCCTATTCTAATTATTCCTAATAATTCCAACCAGTATAATGTTCATTCTCTCTCAGTCTGCCATTCATTAATAACCTCATTCTCAGATCTTGTGTTATTTTGTCAGTCTTCGTTTGTTTCAACTCTCTTTGCATTTATCACTGTTAAATACATTCTCCCTTTAAATAGCCATATATCAGCAGTTGTCAAAGAATCTGGATAGATTTCACAAGGTTCTTGAACTTGGATGGGGAAAAAATGTATCTTTGTTTTCACTTCTAACTAAAATATAGCAATTCCTTCCATCAAGAATGTAGGCAACAGAACAATCTGATAAAAAGTCATAGGCTTTACATCAGATTGCATGCCATCTTGGGGTAGGGGGAGGAGAGGGATGGGGAGAAAATTAGTAGCTCAAAATTTCCTGCTTGTCTCCCAAAAGACTCCAGGGTATTTCCCCGTCAGTGAGATTGGGACCTCTGCTGTTGGTTATAGCTGAGATATTTCACTCCTAGCAGGAGAGCTCATTCACTCTATGCATGTTCTACTATATTGCATTCTGCATAACTTTTCTGGTTTGTGTTTGCTATTTGCTTGGATAAATCAGTTTACTTGCTAAAAAAAAAAAAAAAAAGTCCAGAGGTAGTTGTGGAAACAGTATTTTGCAAATGTTAAAGCACTGCGCAAACGTGAAGTTTTAAAAATTATAACTGTAACACTTTCAACAAATATAAACAAATAGAATATGGAATAAAATCCCAGATAGAAGATAAGGACTAGACCATTGATTTAATTCAAATCAACAAGCATTTATTAAGCACCCATTCTGTACCAGGTATTATGCTAAGCCCAGGGGATTCAAAAAATTATCCCCCAAAAGGCCCTGCTCTCAAGAAGCTTATAGTCTAATGGGGGAGACAACATGTAAACTACTAGGTACAAATGATATATTTGTGTTGTTGTTCAGTTGTGCCTGACTCTTTGTGGCCCCATGGACCATAGCACATCAGGCCCTTCTGTCCTCCACTATCTCCTGAAATCTGTCTAAACTCAGGTTCATTGCTTCCATGCTACTATCAATCTCATCCTCCTTTGTAGCTGTCTTCTTTTGCTTCCATTCTTTCCCAATATCAGGGTCTTTTCCAGTTAATTCTGTCTTCTTATTACGTAGCCTAAGTATTTCAGCTTCAGTATTTGTCCTTGTGTTGAATAATAATTTGCCCTTCATTGGAAGAACAAACAAGATATATATAAGATAAATTGAAGATTATGTGAGAGAGCACTAAGATTAAGGAAGACTGAGAAAGGTCACTTGCAGAAAGTGGGGCTTTAGCTGACACTTGAAGGAGTCCAGGGAAGCCAGGAAGTGGAGATGAGAAGGGAGAGAATTCCAGGCTTGGGGACAGCCAGCGCAGAAGTTGGAGATAGAGGGTCTTGTTTGAGGAACAGCAAGGAAGCCAGTGTTTATTTGATCTTAGAGTACACAGAGGGGAGTAAGGTGTAAGAAAAATGAAAAAGTAAGAAAAGGCACAAGATGGGGAAAGGCTTTAAAAGCCAAACATAGGATTTTATGTTTGATCTTGTAGGCAGTAGGGAGCTGGAGTGAACTGAATGGTGGTGTGTGAAATGGTCAGAACTACACTTTAGGGAGATCAAATTGTCAGATGAATAGAGAGTGGGGGAGAGACTGAGGCAGAGAGGACAGTCATCAGGCTATTGTAATAGTTTAGGCATGAGGTGAGGGTCTGAGGCAGGGTGGTGGCGACAAGGCATATTCAAGAGGTGTGTTGCGAAGATAAAATTGACGAGACTTGGTAAATGATTGGATATGGAGGGTGAGAGAGATAATGAGGAATCCAGGATGACACCTGGATTTCAAGTCCGTATGACTGGGAGGATGGTAATATCCTCCACAGTAATGGGAAAGTTTGGAAGAGGGGAATGCTTGGGGGAGATGAGTTTGATTTTAGTAATGTGTTTAAGATATCTATGAGACATCCAGTTTAAGATGTCTAATAGTCTATTGGAGATATAAGACTGACGGTTAGGAGAGAAGTTAGGGCTAGGCAAATGGATCTGAGAGTCAGCTTCATTGCATGAGATGATAATTGAATACATGAGAGCTACTGAGATCATCAAGTGAAGCAGGATAGAGGAAGAAGAGAAGACCTTGAGGAACAGTCATGGTTATTAGGCATGATCTGGATGAAGATCCAGAAAGAGAATTAGGTGAGAGTAGTGGCTTGAAAACCTAGAGAAGAAAGTATGTAGAAGAGCGTGATGGACATTATCGGTAGCTGCAGAGAGGTCAAAAAGGATGAGGGTTGAAAAGAGGCCATTAGATCTGTCGTTAGGAATCATTGGTAATGTTGGAGAGAGCAGTTTCAAATGAATAATGAGGTCAGAAGTTAAACTGCAGAGAGTTAAGAAGATAGAGGGAAGGAAGTGGAGGCATTGATTACAGACTTCCTTTTCTAGGAGTTTAGCCATGAAAAAGAAGAGGAAAATGAGGTGATTGATCTGGAAAACTCCTTCTACCAGTAGAGGTCAGCATCTCTTCTGCAACTTAAAGTTTCAGAGTTCCCAAGAGTTCTGAGGTTAAGCAATTTACCCAGGTTCACATAGCCAATATATGTCCCTCCTTGGAACTTTGACCCCTTGTCCTCCTAGCTTTTAGGTCAGCTTTCTACAAGAGACAGCCTCATTGCCTCCTCCAAATCCCTGTAAAACCATAAATTTTGAACCATTTTACTTTTTAGTTTTAGAAAAGGGAAAATCATTTAATGTAGAATACTTTGTATTTTCCATTTATGTTGCTTTCTAAAATATAATAGTAGTGTTTTTCTTCTCTTTCTACTCTGCCATTTTATGAGTCTTTATATATCACTTCTGCTTTTCATACTGTCATATTACCTAAAAAATACCATGTAACAAATATGCCTAGAACTATGTAAGGAAGACCCCAAGTGTATGAGAGGCCCACCAGTGTTGAAGGCTGTGCTTGTTTGGCTAGAAGGGAGGCAGGATAGACAACTCTGGCCTTCTTTTCCCCCCACCTTTTTCCGTGGGAGTCTTTAATTCCTCCCAAGAGGGGAAGCAGGAAGTTGGAGTCAGAGGCTGTTCTGCTTTCCTCAGAGAGAGGGTTTCCCAGTTTATTTATTTGCTCCCTTAAATATTGTTCATCTAGGGGATATGATTGTGTTCTAGTCCTGTTTAATTTGTTATTTTTGGAGAAGAGAGACCCTTTATAACCAAGACTTGATCCACTTAATTACCAGTTCTACAGTGAATACTCATAGTGAATTGTAAAGAAACTCATTTATCCAAATAAGTGGCAAATAAGTGGCAAAACAATACCAGAGAACGTAGGAGATTATATATCAGACAGACACTAAAAGGAACTCTCCCATTAGGATCAAAGTTACTTGTCTCAACCAAGAGAGGGAGTGAGTCCTGGATCTCATCCAAGGGTAAATTCTCTGCAAACTTTAGTGTAGCAAGCTAGAGATAGGGATATGATAAAGTCGGTCAGCTCCTTTCGTGTCTTCTCAGTCTTTTCCTTCAGTAACCTGAAGTGGGGTTGGCTTCTTCCATCTTCTTTCTCAAAACTGAAAACAAGAAGCACCTGAAAGTGACTTGCCTTGAAGCTTGAGGAGTCTCAAAGGGAACTGGTGCTTGAAGAGTTCCAAAAAGGGACTGGTGAAGTTTGGAGCTTTCTTACCTCTTGTCCAACTCTTCCCCACCCATCATCCAGGGCAGGGCATTCTTCACCAATAAGAAGAGTCCCATATCAAGGGCCTTGGAATAAGGGTTATACATGACAGTTTCTCATATTATGCTGCTAATTTTCTTTTGAAAAGTACTGTACTTGCCCCCATCCTCTTATGACTCACTTTTTAAAATTGCTGCAGTCTAATTTTTGGGTTTTTTGTTTTGTTTTGTTTTGTTGTTTGGCTTGTGTAGGACTTTGTAACTAGAATGGCCAGGACACATCAGGAGTCCTGTGGGAGGCCCGTGGTGGATGGAGGAGGCCAGAGGCAGATAAGATAGTTAATGGTATACTTAGAACAGTCTGAGCACCAGCAGGGCCTCAGCAGGTGCTGGTGGATCCTAAATGGGAAGAGGTCCCCCCATGCCCATCCCAGCTACCAGCCTAGGGAGACATTTCTAATACCCTAAAGCCCAGGAGGGTGAGTTGGTTGGAGCCTTACAACTGGAAGGGGTCAGCTGCTTAGACGTGGGCCAGGACTGGGGACTATGGTCCTTTGATGCTGATGGGGCTGGGAGGGGGTCCAGTCATTCAAAGCCTCTGGCTCCTGGGTGATCTCTTCACTTATTCTTCTGGAGGTGAATCATGCCTGCCTTAGTTGCTTCCTGCATCAGATTGGCTGCTGTGTCCAGGGCTTGTCCACTCAGATTAGTCACCAGACTGTCCATGAAAGCCTGGTGCCTCAGGAAGGTGGGCCGATCAGACGATGGTACAGGATCTGGGAGACATTGCAGGCCGCTAGAAGCATGCATCATAGCAAGAAGGCACACTCTCTGCATAGTAGAAGGGGAACCAGAAAAGCAAGATGTCAGAGAAAAATTCAGCCAGGCCAAATATGCTGTATACTGCAGGTTAGCCGGATGATATCATCATATTTTTGGGGACTTTGAAGTGGCCTTGATAGAGGCATATGCTGGGTAGATGAATCTGATGAGATTGCAGAGCAGGAAAGCCCCATAGTGAAATATGAGATAGAGGACCAAGATAACAATGGAACCTGTAGTCAGGTAATGCTTTTTGACATCGGAGACCTTCTCCAGCTTGCCCAGGACATTGGTGACAATATTTTTCTGCTCCAGGAACCTCTGGAAGAGCTGCCTCAAGCTACCTGTGGCTCCCAGGACCGAGGGGGGAAGAAAGGGGACAGAGGATGACTGGAACAGGGTCTGAGAGGGGACCTGCAGGGCTCCCCCCACTGCTCTGTAGCGGTGCTGGTGGCATCTCCGTCTCCAGGCTCTCAGGACCTCCACTCCTCCAGTCCCCTGTTCTTCTTTCCCTCCCACGATGTGGTCCTGCACCTGCTTCTAATTTCTGTTTTTACTTTACTGAAACTGTTCTTTCTACTTTCTGATAGAACACACTTTATCCAGCCATTCCTCAGACATCAGGTCTCTGTTTCCTCATCAGTAAAATGATGTAAAAATGTAAAAAAAAAAAAATGAGTAAAAAAAGGGTGGGACTGGATGATTTATAAGGTCATTTCAGGAGAGGGTGTGAATATTTTTTCTCTTTTAAAAGTTTTAGTAATGTTCTTAGAGTCCAAGCAGATAGTGGTTAAAGGGTCAAAGGGTATAATTTTTGTTTTGTAATTTTTATTGTATGTTCCCTACTTGTTAAAAAAGCTTGCACCAGAATTAATACTTGGTTCCTTCGTTGCAAAGGTGAACTCAGAGGAGGAAGATAGATAATAAACAGTTTGTTGTGAAAATATAATTTGGGATTAAGAGATGAAAGATAACAGAGACTTAGGTGTTTATTTCAAAAAACATGTATTACATTCGAGACTTTCTTAAAGAAGAATCAGAGAGTGAAATCACCAAACAGTATCATAAAAAACAAAATTGATCATCTCATAAAGGAGAGGAAATGACTTAATACTAATGCAGAAGAGATTTTAAAATCTCATTGATTTGATTAAACAGTGGTCAAAATAAAAAATTAGAAGAAAGAATAAAAATGAGAAAATAGTGTCTTGTGTAATTATGACAACTTCAATCTGGCCTATTTAAATTATCTACTCTGGGAAAATAAGGACATTGATGATCACGTTTCCTTAGAGAAATTTAACCTTTCTCCCCCACAAACATGATTGAAAAGAATGATGGGAAGCTTACAAATTTAGTTTCATAAAAGAGTCAATTCAACTAAAGACCCAGCTTATTTACGAAGCTCATTTATCTAAGTTATTCATTCATTAATGGCTATATTGTTATTAGCTATATATTAGTAATCAAACTGTATATCATAGTTTGGACAGTAGACATCTACTTGGGGAAAATTGGATAATGTTAATACACCAAAAAAAGGTGGCCCAGAAGACATTAGTATTCTCTCTCCCTGGAATATGCTTTTCCTTAACTCTAACTCTTAGAATCTTTAGTTTCTTTCAAGACAACTCAAAAATAGTAAATAAAATTCCTCTAGATGTAGTCCTCATCCCAACTCTCCTTCCCCCTATCACCTCACATATATTTGATATATACCTATACATGTAAATGTTTCCTCTACTAAGAGAATAAGTTCCTTGAGTTCTAGCACTGCTTCACTTTTGTCTTTTTAATCCCTAGAATCTAGCACAACTCTTTGGTATGTAGAAAGTGCTTAATGAATTCTTATTGATTAGTTGACCCATAGCCGTTGAGATTTTGCTTCTCCTTTCCATAATCACTAGACCAAATGATGAAGAATATCAGATTATGATGTATGAATTAATAGCCTATTGAATTGGTCCATAAGGATATAGATTCTGGATGAAACCTTGAATGAGTGTATACTGGATCATCTTTGGGAATTTGTATGGTACTTTTAACAGTCTTAGACTTTTCCTTGTTATTAAAACCATATTGTAAATGCATTTGCCTGGTGTATTATGTGATTGTAAGACAATATAATTTCTGTAATTATAATCCCTGAAGAATTAAAATTTCAAATGACCAAAAGAATAATGGAAAAAGCAATATATTATTACTATTGATGTCCTTTGCAGAAGAAATAGTATAAAATACATTATGTTTGACATGTATGAGCAGAAAAGGAAATGGCTCAGTTATGTATGGAGAGAATGAAAAATAATGAAAGACCTGAAAGAAAAGCACCTGGTAAGTTAGGTAGATCTTTTATTTAGGTTTAATGGCAATCCATGGATGAGAATCTTACTAGCTACCCATGAGAAGAAACAGTACAGGCTGCATCGATAAAATGAACACCCAAATCAGTAAGAATCATAGACATAGTCAAATACCAAAAATGTTCATGGAGTGTCTGTTTTCCTTTATCCCCACGAGTGCTGATTTTTATTGTTTTAAACTGTTTTTGTGAATTTGATGTATGTATGGTGGCAACTCAGAGTTGTTTTACTTTGTATATTTCTTTGCTTGTTATAGATTTTAAATGATTTCTCAAAAATTGCAATTTGATAATTTGTATGTTGAGAAATTATTATTGCTCTTATAGATTTGTGTCTCTTCTAGATAGATTCTAGAAGCAAGATTTTTCTTATAGTAACTACTACAAGAATTGTTCTCTTAATCTATTTCTTTTTATTTTGAATATATTACTTTTTTCTATCAGAAAATCTTTTATTCTCGCATAATAAAATCCAGAGGCCTTAGAGCATAGTGTGAAGATTGATGAGTTTGATACTAGGAATGCCTTGGTTCAAAATCCTGCCTCTGACACATCTAGTATGCTCTTGGGCAGATTTTTTAACTGCTCTAGCCTTTACGCAGCTCCCCAGGACTTATCTCCTGTCATCAGAAGTTTGTGATCAGTGTAGGTAGCAGGAATTCCCATACTGTGATTTTTTTTTAAATTTTATTTAAATTTATTTAAGTTTTCAATATTCATTTTCAAACCCCAAAATGCCAAGCATTCTAATTGCCCCATCACCAGTCTGTCCTCCCTTCTAACATCCCTCCCTTCCCTTATCCCCATCTTCTCTTTTGTCCTGTAGGGCAAGATAACTTTCTATACCCTATTACCTGTATTTCTTATTTCCTAGTTGCAAGAACAATACTCAACAGTTGTTCCTAAAACTTTGAGTTCCAACTTCTCCCCATCCCTCCCTCTGCACCCATTCCTTTTGGGAAGGCAAGCAATTCAACATAGGCCATATCTGTGTAGTTTTGCAAATGACTTCCATAATAGTCGTGTTGGGTAAGACTAACTATATTTCCCTCCATCCTATCCTGCCCCCCATTTCTTCTATTCTCTCTTGATCCTATCCCTTCCCAAGAGTGTTGACTTCTAATTGCTACCTCCTCCCACTGCCCTCCCTTCCATCATCCCCCCACCCTGCTTATCCCCTTCTCTCCCACTTTCCTGTATTGTAAGATAGGTTTTCATACCAAAATGAGTGCATTTTATTCCTTCCTTTAGTCAAATGTGATGAGAGTAAGCTTCATGTTTTTTCTCTCACCTCCCCTCTTTTTCTCTCCACTGAAAAGTCTTCTGCCTGCCTCTTTTATGAGAGATAATTTGCCCCATTCCATTTCTCCCTTTCTCCTCCCAATATATTTCTCTCTCACCACTAATTTCATTTTTTTTAAAGATATGATCCCATCCTATTCAATTCGCCATCTGTGTGTGTGTGTGCGCGTGTGTGTGTAATCCCGCCAACTACCCAGATACTGAAAAAACTTTCAAAAGTTACAAATTATTGTCTTTCCATGTAGGAATGTAAATAGTTCAATTTCAGTAAGTCCCTTATGATTTCTCTTTGCTGTTTACCTTTTCATGCTTCTCTTGATTCTTGTGTTTGAAGGTCAAATTTTCTTTTCAGCTCTGGGCTTTTCATCAAGAATGCTTGAAAGTCCTCTATTTCATTGAAAGACCATTTTTTCCCCTGAAGTATCTTACTCAGTTTTTCTGGGTAGGTGATTCTTGGTTTTAGTCCTAGTTCCTTTGACTTCTGGAATATCATATTCCACGCCCTTCGATCCCTTAATGTAGAAGCTGCTTGATCTTGTATTATCCTGACTGTATTTCCACAATACTTGAATTGTTTCTTTCTAGCTACTTGCAATATTTTCTCCTTGACCTGGGAACTCTGGAATTTGGCCACAATGTTCCTAGGATTTTCTTTTTTTGGATCTCTTTCAGAAAGTGATTGGTGGATTCTTTCAATATTTATTTTGCCCCCTGGTTCTAGAATATCAGGGCAGTTTTCCTTGATACTTTCATGAAAGATGATGTCTAGGCTCATTTTTTGATCATGGCTTTCAGGTAGCCCCATAATTTTTCAATTGTCTGTCCTGGATCTATTTTCCAGGTCAGTTGTTTTTCCAATGAGATATTTCACATTCTCTTCCATTTTTTCATTCTTTTGGTTTTGTTTTGTGATTTCTTGGTTTCTCATAAAGTCATTGGCCTCCATCTGTTCCATTCTAATTTTGAAAGAACTATTTTCCTCAGTGAGCTTTTGAACCTCCTTTTCCATTTGGCTAATTCTGCTTTTGAAAGCATTCTTTTCTTCATTAGCTTTTTGAACCTCTTTTGCCAATTGAGTTAGTCTATTTTTCAAGGTATTATTTTCTTCAGCATTTTTTTGGGTTTCTTTTAGCAAGGTGTTGACCCGCTTTTCATGCTTTTCTTGCATCTCTCTCATTTCTCTTCCCAGTTTTTCCTTCACCTCTCTTACTTGATTTTCAAAATCCTTTTTGAGCTCTTGCATGGCCTGAGCCCATTGAATTTTGGATGTTTGGGATACAGAAACCTTGACTTTTATGTCTTTCCCTGATGGTAAGCATTGTTCTTCCTCATTCCGAAAGGTTGGGAGGAGATATCTGTTCACCAAGAAAGTAACCTTCTATGGTCTTATTTTTTTTCCCCTTTTTTGGGCATTTTCCCAACCAGTTACTTGACTTTTGGGTCCTTTGTCAAGAGTAGGGTATACTCTGGGGGTCTGTAAGATCTCAGTTCCTCCAAGGTGGCACAATCAAGCATGTGTACTGGTCTGGGAGTAGAGAGAGATTTTTGTGTCCAGAGTCTTAGCAGAGTTTCCTCTCCACAGCCACCTGGCCTCTAGTTCTGCAAAGCCAGCACTGGGGGGGCTGGGATTCAGTCAAGCTGTGGGGCAGGGCCGCCATTCAGTGTGAGACAAAGACCAGCTCCCTCAGGGCCTCTACACAGGGCCGAGGTAATAATTAGCTCCTCAGTGCCCACAGGGGTTTTATGATCCAACAGTGGATTCGGGTTACTGTAGGGGCTGAGGTGGGACTGCTGCCACCTGCCTGATGTGGTCTCTGCGGGCTGCTGCCTGAGGCTGGAGCTATGGGAAGGCCCTTCTCCCTTCCCAGCCAGCTGAAAAAAACCCTGTCACTGACCTTTGGCACCTGTGGGTTGAGGGATCTGCAAACTGCTGGTACTGCAGCTGGAGGAAATATCTACATTTTTCAGGGGCTGCCTGAAATTCTTTGGTGTGCCTGTGGGTCACTTACTGTACCCTAGGCTGCAGATTGTACAGGCCTGCATTATAGTATATGAGAGGTATACCTACCATGTTGCTATCCAATTTTCAAAAAAATCATTACACAAAGTGTTATAATTTAAAGGTTCATCAATCCCTAACTAATATCACTTGGTCCCACTTCTGGATTCCTTATTCCATTCCAGAGAACAGCAAATGAAATTTAACTCTTTCCCTCTTAAACCAGACCCTAAAACAGATCTACCCTGTTTATCCCTGGTGCTGTGTGACCGTGGAAAAATTACTTAACCTTATCAAGCCTCAGTTTCCTTATCAATAGAGACAGTAACACTTATACTATCTAATTCCCAGGATTATTGTGAGGAGATATCATTCTGCAAGTCACTCATAGATTTGAAACCTTTGGACTATGCCTAGAGGATCATAGGATCAAAGATTTAGAGCTAGAAAGGACTTTACAGATCATTTTTATAGATGAGGAAACTGAGAAACAAAGACGAGAAGTAACTTTTCTGGGGTCATATAACTAACATGTCTAAGGCAGTATTTGAACACAGGTCTTCCCCACTCCAGATCTAGTATTTTGTGGACTCCTTCCTCTGCTTCTGTTAATACCTAAAGTCTTATTGATTTTTTATATCTTTCACATTTGTTCCTTCCTTTTTATTCTTTCTTACAACATTTTAGAGGGAGCCAATGGCTTAGTGGATAGAGCACTGGGCCTGAAGTCAGGAAGACTTGAGTTCAAATTGAGCCTTAGATGCTTCCTAGCTGTGTGACCCTGGGCAAATCTCTTAACCTCTGATTACTTGACAGAATGGATCACTGGAGAAGAAAATGCAAACCATTCCAGTATCTTTGCCAAGAAAATCCCAAATGGGGTCACAAAGATTCAGTCACAATTGAAGCAACTGAACAATGAATCCAGGGCTTCATCATCTTATGCCTGGACTGTTATAAGATTACTAGTTGGCCTCTCCCGTCTACTTTGTTGCCTCTTTCATCAAGTCTAAATGTGTCGCTGACGGATTGATTTTCATAAAATACTGCTCTATTTTTGTTATACTTCCATCTAGAATCTTTCAGTGCCTCCCCATTTGTCTACAGAATAAAGTTCAAAATCCTTAGCCTGACATTCAGGACCCTCCGTAATCTTTTTTTCTATCTTTCCTAACTTTATATCACATAAATCCCCTGAATGTACCTTTTACTTCAGAAAAATAAAGCCCTCTTCTACTAATTTTCTAGTATGCCTTGTGCATTCATGTCTTGGTAACTTTCTTACTCTGTGCCACTATTGGGGAATGCCCTCCCTCTCCTCCTTCAGATCCAGTCACTTAAAGTCCTTTCAAAACCCAACTCAAATCCTTCTGTAAAACCTTCCTGACTACTTTAGTCTACAGTAGTTCTCTTTCCTTTCTATCCCTATAGCACTTAATATTTATATCTTTTTTTGGTTTATGACATATGCTATCTTATATGTATATATTCAAAATCCTCAACTGGATTGTTAGCCCAGTGAGAGTTAAGACGATGTCTTAAAAATCTTTAAAAAATAACAGTCCATAGAAAAAGTCTGAAATGCAGATCAGAGACTTGATATACTGGTTGCTGTTTGGGATGGTTCCTAAACCCTAAGGGGTATCATTACACATTTGATGAGAATCATAAAAAGGGAGCATAGGACCTCCCAGTTCAGATTATATACTGTACTTAACATGAAATAATAATGGTGCAGTGCGGGGATGTCAGGGTAGTTGGGGGAATGGGGCTCCTTTGGACCTCTGTGGCTTCTGTGCTGCTGAAGGACCCAAGTAAATGGCCTGTGTTATCAGCTGCAACTACTGTTGCTTCCCTCTCCAACTCACTTTCTCTGTCTCTTGTGTCTATCTGTCTGTCTCTTTCTCCCTTTCTCCGCCTCCCCTTCCCCTCCCCTCTTTCCATGTGCCATGTCTCAGCTCCAGGAACACCAAGAAGAGATTGAGGGAATGATGAACGCTATCTTCAGGGGTGTTTTTGTACACCGATACAGGTGAGGCAAGGGGCTCCCCTCATATGATGCCCCTGTTTCGTGGGAAAATTAAGTGAGGGCTATTTTTGGTGGGCTGGGATATATCTTGCAAGATAGATAGAAGGTATCTGTGACCTTTTATTTCTCTTGCCAGGGATGTCCTCCCTGAGATCCGTGCCATTTGCATGGAAGAGATTGGGATATGGATGCAAAATTACAGCACGTCTTTCCTCACTGACAGCTACCTCAAGTACATTGGCTGGACCTTGCATGATAAGGTTGATTCAGAGTTTCTTCCCTTTTCCCTTTTCTTCTTTAACCTGAAGGCCTCCAACTCTTCAAGGTCTTTCTACTATTCTAAGACAGTAGCTGTCCTTGGTGGTATTTTCTCTGTCAAGCTACTGACTCCTAAAACTTTGTGCCCAGCAATCAACAAAAAGGGATAGAAAACTGAGAAAGGGATGTGTGGGTGGGTGTGCATGTGTATGTGTAGGAAGTGTTTCAGAGAAGAAATTGACCTTTAGCCTGAGGAGCAATGTAAAGGAGGTTACGTGTAGCCACATAAATGTATCTTTATATATGTATGTATGTATATACCTTTCATGGGTATGTAGATATGTTTGCATATATCTTCATGAGTGTTTGTGTGTGGTATATAGATAACAGATATTAGTAATATCTCAGGAGAAAGGAGCTGGGCTATGAAACCAGGAATCCCATCCAGGATGATCTGCACTAGGAATATGTCACAGCTCCTTTCTAGGGTGATAAGAAGGATAACTGTACAGTGTTTTATGGATTCTCCCAAGTCTTCTTTAAGAGAATCCCCTGGTCAAAATGAGTAATTTTCCCAAGATGGGAAAGTAAAAGATATCTCTTAAGTGATTAATGAGGACAAGTTCAGTCATTTTCTCTTCCTTTTGGCTTCCTCTCATAGCAACGGGAAGTTCGTCTAAAGTGTCTGAAGGCTCTTCAAGGCTTATATGGCAACCCGGACTTCGTTTCTTGTCTGGAGCTTTTTACCAGCCGCTTTAAGGTTAGACTGGCATGGTGGTGGGGATGTTCCTTTCTTCTCTTCCCCTTCTTTCTCACCTGTTATCCTCCTGCAGTCCTAATCTTACTACTCCCATTGCTCCTGTGTCTTCTTAGCCCATTCAGCATAATTTTCCATTCCCTCCCCTTAGATTCCTTTAAGATTATGAGGGAATGATGGAAAGAATTGGTGGGGATGTTTGGTACCTTGGGATGAGGAGAATGAAGACAATTTGTGGGTTATGTTCTTCTCCCTCTGATAGGATCGAATGGTTTCCATGGTTATGGACCGAGAGTATGATGTAGCTGTGGAGTCTATCAAGTTACTGACCTTAATTCTGAAGTGAGTTCTGAAATGTGGGAGGGGGAGCATGTGGCTGTGATGATTACCTTGCACCTTTCTAGTGCTGGCTGCCTTTCCAAAGTCTCCACACCTGTTCCGTACCTCTAGGTAGGCTGGGCCTTCCTTATGTGCTGATAGATCTTCACAGAATGAGATCACCTATCTTCATCCTCTTCCTCTTCCTCTTCTTCTCCTTCTTCCTGCATATTCTTCATTTTGAAATTTGTTGTGAGTTTTATCTTTCATTCCTCGTCGTTCAGTTTTAGGTCTTCTTCTAGGTGATAGCCATCCTGTTTCTAAAACATACTTGGGATTCTTTAACACTCTTTCCCTCCTTTCTTGGCAGGAACATGGAGGGAGTACTGACAGACACTGACTGTGAGAGCATCTACCCTGTGGTATATGCTTCCAACCGAGCTTTGGCCTCTGCTGCAGGGGAATTTCTGTATTGGAAGTGAGTTACTGATTCATCCTCACTCTCCTTAACTCTTGTATCATCTGCCACCCCCCCCCCACCCCTAACTGCCCTCTGCTGTTTATTTCCCAATTTTCCCTATGTCTTCTAGGTCTCCCTTTTCCCTTTTTTTCCCCCTTTACTCCCTTATCCTCCTAGCATTTATTTTGCTCACCATTTCCACCAGGCTTTTCTTCCCTGAATGTGAGGTAGGAGAGGCAAGTGGAAAAGAGCAGCATCACAGTCCTCGAAGAAATTTCTTCTTTCTCCTGTTAGCTTTCTCCATGGAGAGTGAGGTGACTACAGAGAGAATGGTGGGGATATTGTGATCATGTATGTTTGATTGGATGGTGGTGGTGGTAAGGAGTGGGCCATAGGAAGGAAAGAAGCCCTGTCAGGACTGGGCTGTGTATCTGTCGGTTTTGTGGACCTGATAGTGTGCTGAAAGCATGTGGCTGTTATGAATTAGGCACTCATGATGGCAGTGGGGTTGCTTAGGATGAGGGCAGGGATAACTTATGGAAGGGCAGAGACAGTGTACTCTGGACAGTACATTCCCTGGCAGAGAAATCTGTAGCCTATGATTTTCTCCCTTCCATAGCTCCATGACCATGCAGCTTACCTGGTGGACAGCCTGTGGGACTGTGCAGGGACTCAACTGAAGGACTGGGAGAGTTTGACAGGGCTGCTGCTGGAGAAGGATCAAAGTGAGAGCTATGTGATGGGCGAGGAAAGTTGGGTTATGTGTATTCTGGGAGAGTCAATTCAGCAAATGATTATTAAGCACCTACTATGTGCAAGACACTGTTGTCAGATATTTGCTGGGGATACAAAAATGGGTATAACACCTGGCTCTATCAAAGAGTTTGTAATTGAATTCTTGGAGGCTGGGGAATATGGACACAAAAATCTGTAATACGTGAGGAAAGCTGATAAACAGATATGAAAGGTCCCCAAAACATGCTGTGAGAACATGTTCCAGAACAGAGAAAACTATACCTCTCTTTAATTTGAGAGAGCTTAGGTAGGAGAAAGCCAAGGAGGACGGTAATGAATTGTGGGCTAGTTTGTGACTTTGTTTTTATGTCATTGCTCACCCAGGCTTGGGAGATGTGCAGGAGAACACTCTGATAGAGATCCTTGTGTCTAGTGCCCGGCAGGCTACAGAGGGTTATCCTCCTGTGGGGAGAGTCACTGGAAGGAAGGTATGAATTTATGAGTAGTATGGATGGTGGTATTGAATCAAGACAATAGGTGATTCTGTCTGGGCTCTGGGTAGGTTATTCCCTACCTCATACCAAAACCATGTTATAAATCTGTTTCTAGGAGCATAGAGTCTCTGAGAGAATTGTTATTTCTTCATTCCTGGCAAGTGAATTAGAGGTGTTTGCAAACAAATGAAAAATTATAATATTTGTTCAGGAGTGGGGTAGTCTTTGGTTATTATCTAAGTTGAATTCACCCAGTCTCCTTCAGTTCTTTTTGTACCCTTCTGATTCTTAGGGTTTCACTGCCAAAGAGCGTAAGACCCAGGCAGATGACAAGTTAAAACTGACAGAGCACCTCATTCCTCTGCTGCCTCAACTTTTAACCAAGGTACAGTATCTTTCAGTATCAGAGAATGAGAAAAAAAAAAATGAGGAAATTCCCCTAAGGCAATGGGAACTGGAGTAGGAAATGAAGCAGCTTAATATGTGTTTCATTCTTTACCACAGTTTTCAGCTGACGCAGAAAAGGTTTCCCCCTTGCTTCAACTTCTCAACTTCTTTGACCTCAACATTTACTGCACTGGACGTCTACAGAAAGTAAATGGAGAGTGGGAAGAATGTTCCTCATTATTTCCCTTCTCCCATAGGTTCTGTCCACTGACCACTCTTCCCATCCCCAGACCCAGGTGCCATACTTTCAGCCCCTGGTTCTCCCTTTTCAAAACTCAGGTATTTTATTGCTTAACCCAAAATTTCCTTACCCTGACATTCTGCCATTGAACCCCCGCCTCCACTCCCAAACCCTAGACTCTCATGTGGTGCCTTCTATTATTCTTTTGCTCCCTAAGTGTTACTCCTTATTGACTGTATTCTCGCTAGCACTTAGAGTTGCTCCTTCAGCAGCTTCAGGAAGTAGTGGTGAAGCATACAGAACCTATGGTGTTAGAAGCTGCAGCCCGGGCCCTCTACTTGCTCTGTGATCCAGAGTTCACCTTCTTCAGCCGGGTGGACTTTGCCCGAAGCCAGCTGGTAGACTTGCTGACTGACAGATTCCAACAGGACCTAGAAGAGCTACTACAGGTCAGGATTGGGTCCAGAGCCCAGGTGTCAGGATTCTTCATTTTTGAAGAACCAGAGTCAAAATATAGAGATATCCCAGAAGGGGAATGAATGCTCAGGAGGGAAGGACAAGTAGATTTTGGGGGGAAAATTTTAATGTAAGGAGCATTTTGTCCTTAGGGCTCCTTCTTGGATGAAGATGAGGTGTACAACATGGCAGCCACTCTAAAGCGTCTTTCTGCGTTCCACAAGTGAGCACTTTCTCTTCTTCCTCTCCCTACCCTAACTTCTGTCCTGGCACAGTTCATTTTAACCCTTTTCTCCTCCCTCCACCCTAATTTCCAGTGCCCATGATCTAACACGCTGGGAGCTGTATGAGCCATGTTTCCGACTCCTGAAAAAAGCTGTGGATACTGGAGATGTTCCACGACAAGTGAGCCAGAGGGACAAAGAGGAGAGGCCAGGAACTTTACAAAGGAATTCTAGGCTTGCCAAATATTTACACCCTTTTCCAGTTCCAGAAATATTCCCAGGGACTTGGAGGGATGTTTCTCTTCTTACGTTATTGGGAGGTGCCCCATTTTGCTCCACTTCTACCCAGTGAAAAAAACTTTTGGTGCCATCTCAGTGTATTCCAGGAGACTGACAAATATGAGAGTATTGACAAGTGTTTCCAATGCCCAAAAGCTTAGATCTACACATATTCCCTTTAAAGAGAAGGGAGAGAATGTGGTAGGAGATAGTCCTGTCCTAGTTGTCTTTCCCCCTTCTCACATCTTTCAATTTCTCTTTTCCTACATCTTCTGTTTTCCCAATCTTTATTTTCCTTCGTTGAATCATGCAGATAATCCTCCCAGCACTGACTCTCATCTATTTCTCTATCCTTTGGGCATTGGCTCATGTCTCTGGATCAAATTCTTCACAGCAGGTAACTATGAATCCAATGTGAGGAAATTGGATATAGGGGAAAGGTAGTCAAGGAAGTCTGTGTTTGTCTTAATTGTAATCGTTCCCTTCCTCAATTCACTTCCATAGGAACAGGTGCTGGGCTTGAAGGGCAAACTGTTGACTTTCTGTGATCTTTGCCAAAGCTGCCTTTCAGATGTGGATTCAGAGATCCAAGAACAAGTGAGACCTTTACTGAAGCTTGGTGGTGGGACATTTCCATTAGGGTGAGAGGGGATAATCTACCAGATAGAAATTACCTTTTCAATGTAGCCTGATCCTTTGTTCTTTATCTCTGGCTTCACCTCTCTCATCAGGCTTTTGTCTTATTAAGTGACCTGCTCCTTATCGTCAGCCCTCAGATGATTTTGGGGGGGCAGGATCATTTGAAGCCTCTCATCTTCCTGCCTGATGCCACCCTGCAATCAGAGTTAGCCAGCTTCCTCATGGATCATGTCTTCATCCAGCCAGGAGAGCCGGACAGTGGTACCAGAACGGAGTTGGGACTGTTGGTGGAGAGAACTCGTAAGGTCTGGGATTGGATCACAGAGCTAGAGGAATATGGCCTTTATTTTACCTGTTTCTTCTTGGTATTCTGGCTTAGATACTAAAGATGCAGAAGAGGAACAGGCACAGATTGAACAGCTGCACCAACGTCGTCGTCTCTTGGCTGGATTCTGTAAGCTGTTGCTCTATGGGGTTCTGGAAATGGAAGCAGCCTCAGATATCTTCAAGCACTACAGCAAGGTATGGAATAGGGCTGATTATGGAGGGGGATAGAAACATCTTCAAGTACTTCAGGGTGCTGAGAAGAAGGGATAGGACAAATGGGAGTAAGAGCTAAAAAATGAGAGTAGAAAAAACAAAGAGGGGAGATTGGGAAGATTAGAAAAGAGATGAGTAGGGGCCAGAAAAGAGTCTGTTCCTTCTGTCCCGAACTTTCTTTCTCCTGCCCTGTGTAAGAAGGGAAGGAGACTGAGTGAATTTTAAGAGGGGCGAGGATTTAATGAGGTATAGAATTTAGTTCCACCTGCCTCCAAAAGTCTGTCTCCATTTTGTGAGGCTACTAATACTCACTGTGAAGCCTCTGTAATGTCTGGAAAATGTAGAGATCTGGGGAGAGATGCATTTTCCATTCTTATGGAATATTTTCCTTAAGCATGATTTTTTTTGAAACTTCTGTTGGAATTATCTCTTTATTTTTGGTGTTTTTTCCACCCTGACAAAAGAGAAGAAGAAATTATCTGTACCAAGGAAAAAACTGTATTTCTTCCCTCAGTTCTACAATGACTATGGTGATATCATCAAGGAAATACTGACACGGTCAAGACAGATCAACCGAAAACAGTGCTCTCAAACACTGTTGCTTAGCCTTAAACAGGTATCCACTTTCTTCTCAGGGCCCCCAATCTGATTACATCCTTTATTCAGAGCCTATACATATTTCTGCCCAACCTTTAACAATTACATATTAAATGATTTGAGGACAGGAGTTTTGCCTCATTTCTTTCGAATGATCCATATCATTTAGTATGGAGGTGCTCAGTAAATGCATGTACACTCATGCCATCCCTATGCCCATGTGACTTTCGAGATAAGGTAGGGGTGATTTCCTTCTTTTCTTCCCTGTTTTCATTTCCCCAACCTCTGTCACAGTGAACAGTGTTTTCTGTTATGGTTATCCTAACCATTGGGTTAGGATAAAGGACCTGCCTTCCTGAGGAGCTGAGCAGAGGTGTAGGGGAGCTGCTGTGGTATCATGGAAGGAGTCCTGGATTTGAATTTAGAAGATCTAGTTTCAACTATTTTATTATGACTTTGAGGAACTCACTTAACTCTGCTCCTCAACTGTTTCCTCAGTAAAATGGTAAAGAGTGTAATGAGATATCTTTGAAAGTACTGTGTATATAATGTGAATTCTTGTTATTTTTTTCTGTTTTATCCTGTTCTTCCCCTTTCCAAATGCACCACCATTCTTGGGAAACAGTTGTACACGGAGCTACTACAGGAGCATGGGCCAAAGGACCTGGATAGTCTCCCAGCCTTCATGGAGATGAGGGATCTGGCCCGGAGGTTTTCCTTGAGCTTTGGACCACAGCAACTGCAGAACCGTGACCTTATCGTCATGCTGCACAAGTGAGGATGCCCCATATATTGACTGGGGAGAGGGTGGGATTTGGGTGTCCAAGACTTGAACAGAGATTGTGGAAGGCTAGGAGAAGTAGGGAAATACAATTAATCTTGAAAATAAGTTGCGGGGATTGTTGGACTTTGGGGAACAAGCAGGGTTTTAGGTACAAGATACATTGGTCCTTGGAGGGATGTGAGAGATGACCAGCCTCCTAACATAATTTTCTCCCTATCAAGAGAAGGCATCAAGTTTTCTCTGGCAGAGTTGCCTCCAGCTAGCTCCTCAAATCAGCCTCCCAATTTGGCATTTTTGGAGCTGCTTGAAGAATTTTCACCTCGTCTTTTCCACCAGGATAAGCAGCTCCTGTAAGTTACTGCCAGGAATATGAAGTGGGAGTGGTTATGGGAGAAGAATGCAGTGGGGAGGGGACTCTGGTAACTCAAACCCCTTTTCCTTTCTCTCCTGTCTCAGGCTGTCCTATTTGCAAAAGTGCCTGCATCTTGTCCCACAGTCATCTAGTAATTCTTGGGGCCCAGTTGTTTCCTATTGCCGTTCCCTCAGATCACAAGAAAACGGTGCGGAGACCAGCCCTCAGCAACACCTCCAGCCCAAGAGGAGACGTGTAGAAGGTAAGGACCTTTTCCATACCTCATAATCCCCAACAAATATTTCCTATTTCTTTAACTCTTAGCAGGTGTTCTCTTTATCAGTTCATTGAATTATATAAAAGGATTCCAAACTGAGAGGAACAAAAAACCCCAGAAGATTATAAAAGCAAACTTAGTCAATAAAAGCAGTTATTTATTAAATGTATATTTAAGCATTATACTGAGCCCTGGAGATAGACAGAAATGTAAAATGAGCTTGCAGTCTTACAGTGAGGGAGACAACATGCAAATAATTATGTACAAACAAGCTACGTACAAGATAAATAGGGAATAATCAAACAGAAGAAAGGCACTAGAATTTAAGAGGAATTAGGAAAAGCATCTTGTAGAGGATAGAATTTTAGCTGGCACTTGAAGGACGTTAGGGAAGCCTAAAGGTAGATATGAAGAAGAACATTCCTAGCATGATGACAGTGAAAATGCCTAGAATTTAGAGATGGAGTGTCTTGTTCAAGGAACAAGAAGGAAACCATTGTCATTGGACCAAGGAAAGGGAAGCAGGTTATAAGGTATAAGAAGAGTGGATTATGAAGGGCTTTGAACACCAGAAGATGCTAAAGGTTATAGGGAGTCACTGAAATTTATTTAGTAGGGGAGTGACATGGTCAGACTTTTGATTTAGGAAGATCACTTTGCCATCAGAATGGAGGATGAACTAGGGTGGGGAGAGACTTATGGGAGGCAAATCCTAGTATAGGGAGATCAGGAACTGCATCAGGGTAGTGACAGTGTTAAGAGGAAGTGTATGAAAGAGATGGTAGGTAAAATCACCAGTCCTTAGCAACAGATTGCATATGGTAGATGAGAGACAGTGAGGAGTTGAGGTTACCAGACTAGGGGACCGGGAGGATGGTTATAAGAGTAATCTCGATAGTAATAGCAAAATTTGGAAGGGAAAAATAATGAGTTCAGTTTTAAACATGTTGAGTTGAAGATGTTGGGTGTCTTAATAGGCAGTTGGAGATAAGAGGTCAGAGGTCAATGGAGAGGTTAAGATGGGGTGAGTAAATTTGAAATTCATTAGCATAGAGATGATAATTGAATCCATGGGAGTTGATAAAAATCACCAAATAAAATAGTATAGAGGAGAAGAGAAAAAGGGCCCAGGACAGAGTCCTGTGAGACAGCCACTGTTAGCAGTTGTGATCTGGATAAAGATCAAGTGAAAGAGACTGAGGAGAAGCAGTGAAGTAAGAGGAGAACCAGGAGAGAGGAGTGTCACGGAAAACTAGAGAGAATGAGAATAATTGACATTTCTGTAGTTCTCACATATACAGTCAATCCTCAGCTTTTGCTGGGGGAGGGTTCCTAGAAAATGGGATGAAAATAAAAAACAAATGTTGATACATTGAAACTATGGGAAATAGGGGTAGGTTCCCATAATCACCCAAAACTATAATCTTTCACTGGAGATTGCTGAAAATAAACTGTCCTTTATAACATAACAATTATGATAGTAAGTACTTTTCCTAACACAGTAACTATGAAATAATCTATGAAATACAGTGCACAAAATAAGATTGGTAACATGCAAAGCATTTTTTCTTGCTAGTTATTCCCTAGAATTCTGTGACCTTTTGTGCTAACATCTCAATTTTAAAAAGAATTTGATTTCAGATAATAATTCACTTTTTTTAATACATGAAATCTACAGTGCCATAAATACTGTACTTCAAATAAAATTCTTAAAACTAAAACATTTTTTAACCTTAATCTTACCTTCCACTGTGTCAGAGGTGTGAGGGTGTTGTACTATATACTATGCTGGTGTAAACCTCTCTACTTTGGTCACTCTCTGAAAAACCAAGGAATAGGTTGTTGACACCTTAGTTGTTGCTGTTGGAAAACACTGAGATTGGCAAAGTCTCGACATCATTTTAGAACCCAAAGGACTTACACTGTGCTTTGGGGGCATAACTGCAACACAGAACTTGAGTTTTCAAGGCAAACAGTGAAAATGTATAACAAATGCACAGGGAGCTCTTTACAACAGAAGGGTAAAAGACCAGTGAAACAGCAGTTGCTCTACAAACTTGTGTCCATCCTGCTTCTCGTTTTTTTCTAGCGCACCCAACCCCAAATGTGCATGGTTGCCAACATGAAAGTGAAAATGAAATTACTTATAAAATCACGCAGATAGTTGAAGTGGTGAAAGTTAAACGTGTGAATGGTGAATATTTGCTGTAATAATTATGTTCCAAATCTTAACTGAAGAATTATCCTCAGTCATCTTTTAGTCAGAAATGAAGGTGATACATTCTCCTGGAGAAGGAAATGGCTTGGGAGTCAGGAGATCTAGGGTTCAGTTTGCCTTTTAATCTTTACTTAGTTATTTCTCCCCTCTGGGTCTTAATTTTTTTTATAAAATGAGAAGGTTTGATTGGGTTTCTAAGATCAAAAACTTCCAGCTTTAAATTCTGTGATGCTGATTATTTATTGGCCTTCTGTTTGTAAACTGTTGTGCTGGGTCCTTTGAAAGATACAAAACAACATATGAAGAGATAGTTAATTGTTCTAGGCTACAGATGCTAGATGGGTAATAGAAGTAAATAAAGATTTAAGAGTTCTTGAATTCTGAATTCCTTTACCTAATCATAATCTATCATTCTAATTTTCCTTCTGCTTTATTTCCTCTTTATCCTTACCTGTTCTTCATCCTTATCTCCAATCCCTCCCCTGACTCTATTTTTTCTTAGGCCATCATGTAATAAGTGTCAGTCAGTCAGCAAACTCTTGTTAAAATCACCTACGTACCAGGCACCATTATAAACACTAGGGATACAAGGAAAAGGAAAACAAAAAGGTGAAACCCAGTCCCTGTTATTAAGGATTTCACAGTCTCGTAGGGATGAAAACAACTATATACAAACTACATATGTACAAGAATAAATTTGAAATAGTCAATAAATGCTTAACAATTCATTCATCCATGTCTCTGACAGGAGGCTTGGGGGTAGGGTATGTTTTACCATCATCCTCTGAATCCTGGCAGTTTTTCTTCCCATTTGGAATGTGAGCTCCTTGAAGTCAAGAACTGAAAAAATCTTTAATGCTAAATGCACTTCTTCAGATTGTGTATTAGCACTTCATCCTATCCCTGGTGATATGGATGGAATCATTCCTAAGTCACAGAAGTTGTCTTTCCCTTAGTCTCCATGTCAAATCCTGTCCTGGGCAGAAATAAACTTGTGTAAGCCTTGAGAAAGTTTAAGAGATTGGTCTGATCCAGAAATTGGTGCATTTGTCTCCACAGCCACTTCCAAGCAAGATCAAGAGCATTTCTGCCCGCCTGAGGAACAGAGCCTACTTCTAAGCAGTGTCCCACAGACTCCTACATTGGCCTCTACAACTGTGAAAGGGAAGTGTTCCCTTTGGCGACAGAAGGATGAAGAGGAGGACTCTGCATCAGAGTTTACCGAAAGGTGAGGACTAGAGAGAGGGTTTCTGTGGCTTGCCATTTGTCTAACTTTTTTTTTATGAGTTTTTCTCTCTTGCTCCCACAATTACCCTATGCTATAGCTCTCATTTTAATATTCTACTTATTTGCCTGTTCAATTTTTGTCTTTCAGACCTTCTTTACCATCTCACAAATCCACTTATCTTCTCCCCAGATTTATACTGATCCTTTCTTTTTTTGTAACTTTTTAAATTTTACACTTAAATACAGAATGAGAAAAGAAAAAAAAAACACTTCCATATACACAACAGACCATAAGAAAGGATTCAGTGTAAAACAATAAATTTCTATTTCAAGAAAACATATAATAAATGCTTCACATTGTTTTCAAAGCTACTGAGCTTTTCTTTGCTTCCTTGTTGATTTTCTCTTGTTTTCTGCAGTGCACTTTTAACTTTCATTTCCTTCCTCCCCTGCCTTCTCTCCCCACCCTAAAGAAGGTTACAGTTATATATATACATGTGGATATATATACATGTACATAGATATCTATAAACATACAAATACATGCATATCTACACTTATACACATACATATAAGAGCATACTATGCTTATTATTTCCTGTCATCTGTTTCTCTGAAGGTAGATAGCATGTTTCTCTATAAATCCAAGGCTTTCTGTATTTTTTTAATCCACCAGGTCATCATTTCCTACACCACAGGAACATTCCTTTCTGGATTCAAACAGCATTTTCCTTCATATAGGATTTTTGCGGTTCATTTGGTTATTTATAACAGAATGACGAGGTTACTCACAGTTGTTTTTAAAACAACACTGCTTTTACTACATACAGTGTTCTCTTGGCTCTGCTTGTTTTGCTCTTCATTGCTTTGGGGAAGTCTTTCCATGCTTTTCTAAAATCATTGAGCTCATCATTTTGTATAGCAGAGTAGTATTCTATCGTGAACATATACCACAATTTGTTTAGCCATTCCCCAGTTGACAGGCATCCCTGTAATTTGCAATTCTTTGCCACCACAAGGAAAGCTGCTATATATATTTTAGAAAACATAGGTTCTTTTCCACTTTCCCTAATCATCTTGGGAAACAGACCTAATAGAGTATTGTTGGGTCAAAGGTAGAGGCAGTTTAATAACTCTTTGGTCATAATTTCAACTGTCTCTCCAAAAGAGACGGATCAGCTCTCAGATCCACAAACAGTGAATTAAGGTCCCAGTGTTTCCACATCCTCGCCCACATTTGTCATTTTCCCCTTCTGTCATTTTAGCCAATAGGTATAAAATGATATCTCAAGGTTGTTTTAATTTGCATTTCTCTAATCAATAGTGATTTAGAGCATTTTTTCATGAATATAAATTGTTTTGATTTCTTCATTGGAAAACTGCCTTTGACCATTTTTCAGTTGGGGAAGGAAGGAATCATTCTTACAGATTTGACAAAATTCTTTATATGTTTGAGATATGAGAAACTGATAGCTGAGGAACTGCTTATAAAATTTTTTTCCCCAGTTTTCTGCTTTCCATCTGATTGTAGCTACATTTATTTTATCTGTACAAAAACTTCTAAATTTAATCAAAATTATCCATTTTACATCTCATAACATTTTTTAATATTTTGTTTGTTCACACGTTGTTCATCTCTCCATAAATCTGATGTTCCATGTTCTTTAAATTTTTTTGTAATCTCTCTCTATATCTAGGTCATGTGTCAGTTGACCTTATCTTGGTAAATAGTGTAAGATATCAGTCTATGCCCAATTTCTGCTCGACTACTTTAGAGCTTTGCCAACAATTTTTACCAGATAATGAATTCTTATCCCCCAAACTTAAATGTTTGCATTTGTCAAACACTGAGTAACTGTGTGTTTGCTGCCGTAGATTTTATGTCTACTCAGTTCCACTGATCTGCCTTTCTATTTCTTAGCCAGCACCAGGTAGTTTTGATAATTACTGCTTTATAATATAGTTTAAAATCTGATACTGCTAAGCTTCCTTCCTTTACATTTTTCCCCACTACTTCCTTTGATATTCTTGATCTTTTGTTCTTCCAAATGAATTTTATTATTTTTTCTAGCTCAGTAAAATAATTTTTTGAATTAATTGGGTGGGATGGCATTGAATATATAAATTCGGTTTGATAAAATTGTCATTTTTATTATATTGACCCTACCTTCCCATGAAAAATGAATATTTCTCCATTTATTTAAATCTGATTTTATTTGTATACAATGTTTTTTTATGGTTTAGTTCATATAGATCCTGGGTTTGTATTGATAGGTATATTCCCAGGTATTTTATATTGTCTTAAGTTATGTTAACTATCTCTTCCTGAAGAATCCTGTTGGTAATATAGAGGAATGCTGATGATTTACATGGGTTTACTTTATATCCTGCTACTTTGCAGAAATTACCAATTATTTCAATTAACTTTTTAGTTGAGTTTAGTTGAGTCTTTAGGATTTTCCAAGCATATCATCATATCATATTCAAAAAGAGATAGTTTTATTACTTCATTCTCTATTCTAATGTCTTCTATTTCATTTTCTTATTGCTATTGCTAGCATTTCCAATACAATACTGAGTAATATTGGTGACAGTGGGCATCCTTGTTTCATATCTGATCTTACTGGGAAGGTTTCTAGTATCCCCGTTACAAATAATGTGTGCTATTGGTTCTAGGTGAATGCTTCTTATCAACTTAAAGAAAAGTCCATTTATGCCTATATTTTCAAGTGTTTTTAATAGAAATGACTGTTATACTTTATGAAATGTTTTTCTGCATTTATTTTAATATAATCATGTGATTCCTCTGTATCAGTTCTTCGTCTAGTGCTTCATTTGTATGAGATTATTGTTCTTTTTATCTTTTCCTATACAATTTTGCTTTTTAGAATCACCATACCATGCTCAGCTCTTTCCCAGTCTTTCTTTCAAACTAATCAATTGCTAATGGCAATCTTAAGCATACAGTTTCCATTTTGAGGTATAAAAAGTAAACAGTTTGTCCTTATTAAATCATCTTGTGGTTGGTCTTTGATGTTTACCTTATTTCTCTTTGATCTTGTATTCTATTAAGTTCTGATCTTTCTGCAACAAAATCCTGAAAGTCTGTCAGTTCATTAAATGGCCAAGGATTCTACTTAACTTTGCTATTATTATTATTTGCTATTTATTATAAGTTATTTTTGGCCACAACTCCATTTCTTCTGCTCTTGTGTTCTAAGACCTGTGGTCTTTTAGTGTAGCAGCAGCTAGGGCTTGTGTAGTTGTAATTGTGATTGTGAAGTATTTGAATTGTGGGGCTTTTTTTTTTCATATATTCTCCTTCATCTGGGGGTTTTGGAATTTGGCTCATGATATTCCTGTAGGTTTTCATCCTGGGATCTTTTTCAAGTAGTGATAGGTAGATTTTTCCTATTTCTACTTTCCCCTGTTGTTCTAAAACATCAGGGCAATTTCCTTTAATTACTACCTCAAGATTCATGAAGATTCTTTTTTTGATTTTTTTTAATTGTTTATTCTTATGTGCTCTCCTCTTGATTTCTCTAGATTTGTGGTTTTTCTTGAGATGTTTCACATTCTCTTCTATTTTTTTATTTTGTTTTATTATTTCCTGATATCTTATAATGTCATTCGCTTCCCTTTGCCCAATTCTAGTTTTCAAAGAGTTGTTCTTTGGATCTCCTTTTCTTTTCATAATTTTCTTGGTTTTCTTGGATTGTTCTTATTTTTTAAAAAAAAATTTCCTCAATTTCTCATTTGATTTTTAAAGTTCTTTTTAAGTTCTTCCAAGAACTCTTTTTGGGCAGATGACTATTTGACATTACTCTTTGAGGTAGGAGAGGCTTTTTTTGTTTCTGTATCTATCCTTCTCTGGAAATGAACTCTGGTCTTCTCTATTCCCATAGTAGCTGTCTGTGGTTGGATTCTTTCTCCTTTGCTTCCTCGTTTTATTTATTTTTATTTTTAGCAGTTTGCTATTATAATCACCTCTTTTTCTGTTGTGTGGGGGATGGTGCCTCTGGCCTCAGGTCTTTCTTATTTTTTGAGCTTTGTCCAGGGCCAATCTCTATAGTCCTTTCCTCCTCCAAGCCAGCGCTGGGGCCCTCAAGCACACTGTGCTGTAAATGCTCTTGCTCCCTGAGGACCCTCCAGCGGCTGTAACCTTCAGTTTTCCCCTTCAGCCTGGAACTGAAACCAAAAACTCAGCTTTTCTGTAAGTGCCCACAGCTAGCAGTGTCTACCCCACTGCTTCCATACTCAGCTGTAGCCTGGGACCTCATTTTGGCAGCACAGCTACACCTGGCATCCCACTGAAGCAAAGGGTCCTTTAATCTTCCCCTGCTCAGATATCTGACCCCACACACTGTCTGTGGGGTGAAAATTCCTGTGGCTAAGCTGAGGCTACATCCCAAGCCAGCTGCACCCCCCTCCCTCCCCCAATCAGGGCTTGTTGTTAGTTGTTTTGGAAGAGATAGCCTGGTGGTGTTTGCATTTCAGTCAGGCCCAACCTCTGTCCTGGCATCTTTCCTTGGGTCTTCTCCAGTTGTCCCAGGAGAACCATTGCTGTTCCCCAGCTTTTGTTTAGTTTTGCTTCTCTGTGTTTACCCTGAGATGCTATTTTGTCATGTTTGTGGAGGAAATCTGAAGAGCTTGGAATTCTGACCGACTTTGCCATCTTCCCAGAATCCCCTCCCTACACTGATCCTTTCAAAGTAACTTTACTTTTGAAGCTACAGAGTACAGTCTCTTTTGCCTAAAATTCGTGGTCATTCACAATTTAACTTCAGTCTACCTCTCTGGCTTTATTTCAATATTATGTGTTTTTTAATGTGCTCTGTCTTCTAGACAAACTAACACTACTCCTCAGTCTCTTGCCCTCTCTTGTGTCCATGCATCTGTGTTGGTTTGTGAAAACAAAAAGCAAGAAAAATAAAGAGGAAAAAATATGCTTCACTCTTGCACTTTGAGTTCTTCAGTTCTCTATCTAGAGGTAGATAGCATTTTTCATCATGTGTCCTTTGAAGTTTTCATAGATCATTGTATTAATCAGATCATTATGTTGCTAAGTCTTTCACAATTATTTTATCCTTTTAGTATTGCTATTACTGTGTGCATTGTTCTCCTGGTTCTAGTAACTTTACTTGGTATTAGTTTATAGAAGTCTTTCCAGGTCTTTCTGAAAAAAGCCATCAGCTTTGTCATCTCTTACAGTATTACATCACAATCATTAACCACAACTTATTCAGCCATTCCCAATTGATAGGCAACCCCTCTGTTTCCAGTTCTTTGCTACCACAAAAAGAGCTGCATTAAATATTTTTGTACATATGGGTCTGTCTTTTTGTAGGCTTTTTATCCAGGACATATTTTTAGCTGTAGGGATCCTCACCACAGCTCTGTGCTGGGCCCTCTCCTCTTCTCTTTCTGTATTATTTTACTCTGCAGAAAGTTCTTAGATTTATTTATCCAGTCCTAGCCTCTTCACCATTGGTCTTTCATCTCAAACTGGATGTCCCACAGGCATATTGAACTCATTATTTCCAAAACAGAACTCATTATCTTTTCCCTTCTAAAACCCTCTCTTCCCAACTTTCCTTTTTTTGTCAAGGGCTCTGCCATTCTACCTAGTCACCCAGGCTTATAACCTAAGTGTCATCCTCAACTCATCATTCACACTAATCCCAGTATTTAATCTGTTGCCAAGTACTTTGCTTTCTTCTTCACGTTTCTCCTATATGTCCTTCTCTTTCCAGTCATTTGCCACTCTTGTGCATGCCTTCTCCTCACCTCCTGGACTGTTATAGTAGCCTGCTAGTTGGACTTCCTCATATCTCTTTCCACTCCAGGCCATCTTCCAAACAGTTGTCAAAAGTGATGTGATCTTCCTAAAACCCAAGTTTGACCACGTCACCCCTATTCACTCAGCTTTACTGGTTCCCTAATTCCTCTAGTATCAGATATAAAATCCTAAATTTGTTTATTAAAACCCTTCTATAGCCTAATCCTTTCCTACCTTTTCAGCCTTCTAACTTCTTACCCCTTCACATATTCTGTGATCCAGAGACACTGGCTTCCTTGCTTTTCCTTGAATTAAGGCATTGTTATTTGCTGTCCCCTGTGCCTGGAACTCTTCTCTCTCCACATTTCCCTGGTTTCCTTCAGTTCTTACCTAAAATGCTTCTTTCCACAGGAAGCATTTCTCAATTCCTATTAATAGAGGTTGAGGCCCATTCCGTGTAGCGAGGTGAGCATGGCTGGTGGTACCGCCTCGGCCCTGACAGACGCTCTTGTTTCCCTTTTCACCTTCCGCCTCAGCCCCTTCTGGTGCCGGTGCCATGGGCCAGTGTCCCACTCGTTGTTATAAGTATTGTAAAAATAAGTCGTACCCAGAGTCACGTTTCTGCAGGGGAGTTCCTGATGTCAAGATACGAATCTTTGACCTTGGTAGAAAGAAAGCAAAGGTGTATGAATTGCCATTGTGTGGCCACATGGTGTCAGATGAATATGAGCAGCTGTCATCAGAAGCCTTAGAGGCTGCTAGGATCTGTGCCAACAAGTACATGGTGAAGAGTTGTGGCAAGGATGGCTTTCATATTCGTGTGGGGCTACATCCTTTTCATGTCATCCGCATCAATAAGATGTTGTCCTGTGTTGGGGCTGATAGGCTCCAGACTGGCATGCGGGGAGACTTTGGGAAACCCCAGGGCACTGTAGCCCGTGTACACATTGGTCAAGTTATCATATCGATTCGAACCAAGGTCCAGAATAAAGAACATGTGAATTGAAGCTTTGTGTAGAGCCAAGTTCAAGTTCCTTGGCCACCAGAAGATCCACATCTCCAAGAAATGGGGTTTCACCAAGTTCAGTGCTGATGAGTTTGAGGATATGATAGCTGAGAAGCAACTCATTCCTGATGGCTATGGGGTTAAGTATGTCCCCAGCTGGGGTCTCTTGGACAAATGGCGGGCATTCCACTCCTGAGGGGTGTGTTGCTGTGACATCTACCTTTTCTTGAAGGCGTAAATAAATTAGTTACTGCTAAAAAAAAAAAAGAGGTTGAGAAAGCTAGTACTTTCCAGAAACTCTGTTAATTTTTTCCAATTTATCCTGTTTTGTTTGTACATGACTGTTTACGTGTTGATGCAAATCACATGTTTAAATAAATAACTTGTTGACTGGCTTTTTACTAAATAGAAATCTTTGAAATATTTTTCTTCCTTTAAGACTCAGAACAGATATCATCGCCTTCTCCAAGAAGCATCCAGGGCATGCTAAAAGTGATTCTGTTGTCCTTCATTACTCTTGTTTAACATCTTATAGTCACACATCACATTTTAATATGTGTAATGGTTATTTATATAGATATCTTGTTCCTCCTTGAAGGTCGGGATTAAGACATTTTCTTCTGTTTTACCCTCATTGTCTAAAATAGTTCATTGCACGCAGGTGCTTAATAATGTTTTTTAGTAAAATTAATTCCTTGCATATCTCTGTCCATATAGCCAGATACCCTTTGGCTCCCAGAAGCCCAAACGCTCGTGCCCAGAGGATTTCCACCACTCTGAACATAGCCACTATGGACCTGGTCTGGGCAATCAGCTGACCCGGTTAGTATCTCCCTTACTACCTTCTTCAAACCTTTTATCATCTCATTGTGAAAGAACTGTCTTCATGTCTTACCCTTTTGTGTAACCTCCATCAGACTCAGTCTTATGGAGGAGGAGGAGGATGAAATAGTAATAGAAGAGTCAAATGAAGAGGAAGCAGGGGAATGGAAAGACATGGATAAGGTAGGCGCGGGGAAGAAAGAAAATAAACTTGTTCTAGATCTTCCTCACAGTCTATGACTACATTCCCCCCCAGTCCCCCACCCCAGTACCTGAGTGCTGCTTTGGGAATTTGAGAAAGTTGGGAGAGGGACAGGAAAGAGAATGAGGAGGCTAATTAAATGTTCTGGAGTGGTTTTCACCTGTTCGGTAAGGGTACTTGGGTGGGGGGAGGGAAGTGGAGCACTCATTCCTCTGCCTGTGGCAACAGTCTCTTTGCCTAACACATTCCAACATTCTTCTTCCCCTCCTCACCTCTCCCAGTCCCAGATTACTCAGCTCACTTATACCCTAGGCTTCTCACTTCCTCCCATTCCTTTTTCCTTCCCCAATTACTTTAAGAAGGAGAAAGGAGTTGGGTGGATTTCAGGAGGAATAATCATAGATAGCTTATTTGAAGCAACCTCAGAAGCAATATAATCCAACCAATAATTTTTATAGATGAGAAAATTGAAGGCCAGGGTGGTTAGGTGGATTGCCCCATTTCACTCAGGTAGTAAGTATCAGAGGTGGGCTTTCATTCCCTGTCCTATGACCAGTCAGAAGTCTTCTTCCCTAAAGAGAGCTGGAAGGGGTAGAAAGTGAAGGGTTGGAAGTCTGAAAACATAAAAATGAAGAATAAGAAAGTCTGAAATGTCTCCATCCCTGAAAACCTTTTGTGAGAAGTCCTTCTCTCTGCATAAGGGAGTACCGCTGTGGCTCAGGATAAACTTTAGGAGGCTCGCTCAGAGAAGACAAAGGTCTTCCCCCTTCCAATTAACTGGCAGGAGCTATTGGTTCCCTTTATAGCTAGAACAGGCAAAGAATGAGTTGTCTATATAAAGTGAAGTTGTAGGAGTGGGAAGGATACCCTTCCAACTTTTAACCCTACTCTTTACAGCATCCAAGCTCTCTCTCTTCTCATTCTTCCTTCAAACAGCAGCGAGACCTCCTTGACTCTGCAGAAGCAGATGGTGATGTGAGTATACCTAAGAGTAGCTATGAGAGCAAGGGAAACAGACAATGGGGGATTGCTTTTTCTTGGGTGACAACAGATGGGAGGTCTTTAGGTCGTATAACATATTTTAGAGACAGTAGGGTAAAAATCAAAATCCCTCACATTATATTTGGATCTTTGGAGTCAGGGTTGTGCGTTGAGGAGAAGGGCTGCCATAGAACTGTGATATAGAAGAAGATGGAGTTATCTGCTTGTCTTTTTCTTTTATGGTTTCCTTTCCTTGTTGTCTTCCTAGGATTTCTGAGACCACACTGTGCCTTCTTCAAGATGATTGTCCAATCATCAATATGGCCAATTGAAATATAAAAAATGGTGTCCAAAGCGATCCCAGTCACTAAGGAAAAATAAAGGAGGAACTTTTACCTGTCTTCCTCCTCTCCCAATTTTATCTTAACGTTTTCTTTCCTCTCTCTGATTTTTGGGTTGGAGAAACCATGACTTTCCTACTCTTCCTAATGCATATTTCAACTGAGTTTTGTCTCACCTATTTTGAGATTTAAGTTCCCTCACATGATAATTTGGAAGAGGAGAGTCTATACTTTTGAAGAGATATATTATGTTTCTATTCAAAAAGAACCTTTATTTCCCCATGTTTGTGGAGATACTTTATCTCCCAGCCTTTTTGTGCATCTTTTGGCGCTTGTTAGATTAATAAAGGTTGTTGGAAATCAAAATTGGTCTCTGGGAGTATTTATGACTTGTAACATTTATGCTGCTGGGTAGAAGGAACCTTTTTCCTTAGGGTTCTGTAGAGAATTCTGGGGTAGTGTCTTATGCACTGATTACTAACTGTTGATTAAATGACGTTAAGGAGTTCTTCATCACCGAATGCTTAGAAAGTTATTAAATTTGAGTAGTTTTAAGCTGAGTAGGAAGACAAGGAGAGGCACTATGATAGACTATATTGATTAGGTTGCAGAGGTGATATTTGGAGGCAAGTGGAATCTTGTGGAATTTTCCTTTACAAATCATCTAGATGGGTGGTGCTCAAAGGCAGCCCTCCTGTCTATAATGAGGTATCCCTCTTCTCCAAGGATAATCTCTCTCATTTTTCAATCTTTTTGTTTCTTACCATTAGTCATATTTGTAATTCTCATTGAAGATATAAAATAATTGAATCTTTTCATTTGGAGGAATCTCAGAGATTGTCTTTCCAATCTTCCACTTAGTTCAGAAATCTTTTACCCTATTTCAGTTCCTTTTTTAATACTAAGAGTGAATGGGAGAATGTGCTGTATTATTTAGGCATAACCTGTTCCATTGGGAGGCAGTTCTAATTAAATCTTTTGACCCAAAATCTGCTTCCTTGTAACTTCCTATTGGTCTTAGTTCTGCCCTTTGAACCTACTCAGAATCCACTTCATCTTTTCTTCTCTGGGCAAAACACATTAGTTCCTGTAGCCATTCTAGTCACTCTTATCTGGTTTGTCATTGCCCTTAAAGATATGACTCCTGAAGAACATTGCAGCAATCTATTGTAAGGATCATGTATTATGACCAGGTAGGATTTATACAAATAATGGTATATATTAGTTTAATGTTAGGAAAACTTAGAATCATTGACCAGAACAATAACAAAAATGATATAATTATCTCAGTAGACACAGAAAAAGCCTTTGACAAAATATAGCACCTATTCCTATTAAAAAACACTTGAGCACAGGAATAAATAAGAGCTTACCTTACCATTCGTTATCTGTAATGGGGATAAACTAGAAGCCTTCCTAATGTGATCAGGGGTGAAGCAAGGCATGCCCATTATCACCTCTATTATTTAATATTGCACTAAAAATGTTAGCCAAAGCAATAAGAGAAGAAAAAGAAATTAAAGGAATTAAAATAGGCAATGAAAAAACAAAACTATCACTCTTTGCAGATGATATGATGTTATACTTAGAAAATCCTAGAGGATCAACTAAAAAGCTACTTGAAATTATTAACAACTTTAGCAATGTTGCAGGATACAAAATAAACCCACATAAAGCATTAGCATTTCCATATATTACCAACAAATCTACTAGGAAGAGATAGAGAAATTCCATTTAAAATATTTGTAGACAATATAAAATACTTTGGAATCTACCTGCTGAGACAAACCCAGGAACTATAAGAACACAAGTATAAAACACTTTTCACATGAAGCCATATTTAAACAACTGGAAAAATTTTTACTCATGGGTAGGCTAAGCCAATACAATAAAAATGACAATTCTACCTAAATTAATCTACTTGTTCAGTGCCATATCAGTCAAACTCTCAAAAAAGTATTTCTAGAGATAGAAAAAAATAATAAAATTCATCTGGAAGAACAAAAGGTCAAGGATATCAAGGAATTTATTGTCAGGCCTAGAGGCCTAAGTGCTACCCGAGTCTTTCCTTACCTGTCGCAGGTCTTCGGCTGGCCAAACCAGATAAACGTATGAGAGAAGAGACTTTCCAGAGTCGAACAAGGGTTAGGCTTTATTCAGGGTCTTGGTTACATGTGCAGGGGGAATTCTTCCTCAGGAGAGAGGAATCCTCTTCCCAAGGAGGCAAAGATCTTACAGTAAGAGAATGGAAGTGGGAGGGGGAGAGGGGCCTTCTGTCCTCCAAGGGCCCCTCAGCGCTAAGAGCGCCTTCAGGCTTTCCTGACCCTACTTAAGCTCTCCCGCCACATAGCTTGCACCTGAATACCGTGCCTGTTCTCAGCCCTTAGACAACAATAGGTGTGCTCAGACCATGGATTAATCTCAAGGGCAGGATGCTCTCCCCAGCAAGTTTCCCACGGGGAAGAGGTGGAAATGCACGAGATAGCCCGGGTCTCACACCTCAATTCTCAGCTGTTCCCTGGGGGGCCTCATGAGAACTCTAAGGTTTAGAAGTCCTCACTTTTACCTGCCTGAGACTGTCCACATGGAACTGAGCTTACACCCCAAACAATTTATTTTTAAAAAATGTGAAAGATGGTCTAACCATACTAGAGCTGTATTATAAAGCAGTAATAATACAATTTGATACTGGCTAAGAAGTAGAATGGTGGATCAGTGGAATAGATTAGGTACAAATTACATTATGGTAAATGACCATAGTAATCTAGTATATGATAAGCCCAAAGATCCAAGCTTTTGAAACAAAAAATATTTGACAAAAACTGCTGGGAAAACTGGAGAACAGTATGGCAGAAACTAGGTATAGACCAACGTCTCACACCATAAACCCAGATAAAGTCAAAATGGGTACATGATTTATACATAAAGTGTGATACCTTAAGCACATTAAGAGAGCATGGAATAGTTAATCTGTCGGATTTGTGGATAAGGCAATAATGAAGGACCAAAGGAGATATAGAGAGCATTACCAAATGTAAAAAATTTGATTATATAAAATTAAACAGTTTTTGCACAAACAAAACCAAAACTAGAGGTTTTTCTTTGTACGTTTTATAGGTATTTCCTTACAGGAAAGGGAAAAACTTTTGCAAGAAGTATCTCTGATAAAGGCCTCATTTCTCAAATGTATAGAGAACTTAATCAAAAATTTATAAAACTGCAAGTCATTCCCCAATTGATAAGTGGTCAAAGGAACAGGCAGTTTTCAGACAAATCAAAGCTATCTGTAGTCATATGGAAAAATTCCCTAAATCACTATTGATCAATGCAAATTAAAGCAACTCCGAGGTACCACCTCACACCTATTAGAGTGGTAATAGTGCAAAAACGGAAAATGTTGCAAGTTATAACAGATGTGGAAAAACTGGGACACTAATGCAGTTATGAACCTATTTGACCATTCTGGAGAACAATTTGAAACTATGCCCAAAAGGCTATAAAACTGCACACCCTTTGATCCAGCAATACCACTGCTAGATCTATATCCCAAAGACATAAAAAAAGGGGGGGAAGGACTTATTTGTACAAAAATATTTATAGCTGTTCTTTTTGTGGTGTTAAGCTAAAAATTAGAACTCAAAGGGATGCCGTCAGTTTGAGGATGACTGAACAAGCTGTGATATAGGATTGTAATAATATTATTGTGCTATAAGAAGTTACAAGTGGGATGATTTCAGAAAAACCTGGGAAGACAACATGTACTGATGCATAGTGAAGTGAGCAGAACCAGGAGAACATTGTAAACAGTAACAGCAACATTGTGCAACGACCAGCTTTGATAGACTTAGCTCTTCTCAGCAATACAGTGATCCAAGAAAATCCCAAAAGTCATGATGAAGCATATTATCCACCTCCAAAGAACGGATATTGATTTTATGTGGTTTGAAGCATGCTATTTTTCACTTTCTTTCATCTTTCTCTTATTAGAGTCTTCTTGTACAAGATGACTAATATGGAAATGTTTTACATAATAGCACATGTATAGCCTATATCTGATTGTTTGCCATCTTGGGGAAGGAGGGAAGGTGAGATAGAATTTGGAACTCGAAACTTTAAGTAAAAATGTTTTTAAAGTTGAAAAAAAGTAACTTAACAGTAATAGGGAATCTTGAATGCAGCGAGAGTTTGGGATGGAAAATAAAAGAGTTCAGTTTGGGGCATCTTGAGTTTAAGATATCTATGGGACATCCAGGTTGAGATGTCTAATAAGCAGCTGGAAATGAGAGACTGGAGATCAGGAAAGAAGTTAGGGCTGGATAAATAGATCTGAGAATCATCCTCTAAAAGGTGATCATTGAAACTATGGAAGCTACTGAGATCACCAAGAAAAATACTATAGAGGGAGGACAACAGTTCAGCATCACCTGGGTGACATTCTAGCAAAGGAGACTGAGAAGGAGTGGCCAGATGGATAGGTGGAAAACCAAGGGAGAGGAGTGGCATAAAAAACCTAGAGAGAAAGAAGTATCAAGGAGAAGAAGGTATAGATAGTTCAAGAAGGATGAGAATTGATTGAAGTCCAGAAGATTTGGTAGTTAAAGAGATTTTTTGGTACCTTTGGAGAGAGCAGTTTCAATTGAATGATAAGTTTGGAAGCCATACTGTAGAGAGTTAAGAAAAGAGTGAAAAGAAAAGAAGTGGAAACATAAGAAAGAGAGGAAGAGGTATGTGACAGGACCAATGTCTACCAGGATTACCCCTTCCTTCTACAATGGGATGCAAGAGGGATTAGTTTTGCCTAAATGGTGACAAAGCTCCCTTGACACAATTCACTGTTCACTTAAGGGGGCCACTAGGTGGCTCAAATAGAACCCCAGCCCTGGAATCAGGAGGACTTGAGTGTAAACGTGACCTTAAACACTTACTAGCTGTGTGACCCTGGACAAGTCACTTAACCCTATTTGACTCAGTTTCCTCATCTGTAAAGTGAGCTAGAGAAGGAAATAGTAAACCATTCCAGTATCCCAGCCAAGAAAACCCCACTGGGGTCATGAAGAGTTAGGCATGACTGACTCTACACAAAAAGGACATAAAAAATCCCAACCATGTGGAATTAATAACTCTCCAACTTGGTGGATGTCTGAAGACCACGCCAGCCACCACACCCTGCCTGCTGACCAGATGCTTTTCCACATGGAGAGGAAGTGGGCTGCATCTATAGTAGCTAAACATCACTGTAGTCTTATTGCACATCTTTGCTATGTTAGGACAAGGTAAACAAATCTTTGGTTAACAGACTGACGAGTGTCTCATTTAATCCTAAAATAAAGCAGTGTTAAATGCATCCCTAAACCCCTGACACACAGGCCTAGGACTCCTTGCTCTCACTGCTACTCCCATGTCTTCTCTTTGCTACCATAACTCAGCCACCAACTCTCCTTTAAAATTACTGCATTCTATCTGCATCCTTGTTGCAGTCATCTATGGACCTCCACATCACTAGTTATCTGACTACCTTGCTATAGTGGGGAGCAATATCCTAACTCCTTTCCTTATGCAAATCGGGCTTAGTTTTCCTGAAATATGACAAAGCTATCATCTTTTGAATATTAATTAACAGGATCCTGGTATCAGGCTCACCCCTGCCTCAAAAGAACGTTTTTGGCAAAGCCAAAGAGATTGTCTAGAGAAAAAGGTTATCAATGTCAAGAACAGCAAAAAAAAAAAAAATCAAGAATGATGCAGATTGAGAAAAAAAAAGAGGCAATTAAATTTGTCATTAAAAGACCATTGGTCAGGGTGCAGAAAGCAGTTTCAGCCAAATAATGAGGCTGAAACCAGAGTGCACAGGGTTCAGAAGAAAGTGAGAGGCATCCACTGTAGAGTTTTCTGAAAGAGTTTAGATGTAAAATGGAGGAGAAATAATTAGATTATAGTAGCTAAGTGCCACTAGACTTAGGAGTTTTTAAGGATGGGAAGACACAAATAATATGTAGGCAGCAGGAAAGGAACTAGTACATCTGGGAAGACTGAAGAAATGAGTGGTGATGACAGTGGGGACAATCTTGTGGAGAAGGTGGGACAGATAAGATCAAAGGTGTCTGTGAAGGAGACGACCTTGATAAGGAGAAGGACCAAGTCCTTCATCTAAGACTGGGGTAAAGAAAGAGATAGTAAAAGAGGGAAATGTGCTTGAGTGATGAGAGATGAGGAGGGGATAGTAATTCAGGGTTAAGATTTGGCACATGATTGGTGTTAGGACAAGGGGGCACGGTATTCAAGGGAAGAGGATAGAGTAGAGTTGAATTGGTTCTCCATGCAGTCGAGACAGGGAATATAGCAGACCACAACGAATGCCTGGGAAAGAACTGAGGGGTAGGCAGTGGAGATATTGGTGAGGAAAAAAAAAGGAAAGGACATTAGACGTTTCCTAGTACACATGCATGCAACTCTACCAAGAATGATGCCTGCTGATGCTATATCTTATTCAGTAGTGTCTGGGTGAGATCCATGCCTACCTTGACTTGGGTTTTAGAATCTGTGAAGATGGAATGACTGCAAAAACTCACAACCAGTATGTATATCTCTCAACTCAAAAAGAAGGTAAAGGGAAGAAGACTGGTTTATAACTTCAGTCCAGAAAAAATACTCAAAGAAATTAACGACAATGTATGATGCCCAAGTTTGTGGTTGAGATCTTCAGCTTAGTGAATGTTTTGCTGATAAGTGTTGGTGTTTTTAGGACACTAAGCTACTCCATACTTAGGTGTGGAGAGGCTGGGCAAATTACAAAATGTCCCCAAGGCTGGAAGGAGGAGAAGAAGAGCCTGCATGGACAATGCACAACAATCATTTATTACCAATAGGTGAATTAGACAATTAGATTTGAATGAGTGGAGACAAACGGCCACTCAGCAGACTCTTAAGTGAAAAGCACTGTCTTCCAGTCATGCAAAGACTACCTAAGACAGTGGCTCCGAAACAGACATTCCCAAGTGAAGAACAACTGGTTCAGATAACGAGAGAGGACTGAATGCAGAGGTAAACACTAGATCTGGAGTCAGAAAGACCTAAGTTCAAATTTAACCTCAGACACTTACTGTGTGACCTTGGGTAAGTCACTTAACCTCTATTTCCTCTACCGTAAAATGGGATACCTACTTCCCAGGCTTGTTTTGTAAAGCACTCACAATGCTGTCTGGCACATAGCAGCTGCTATATTAATGTATATTCCCTCCCTATAAATGCATATTTCCTTCCTCCCCTTTTCTGCCTATTATTGCTTCAGTCATAAAGATTCGTAGGATATAGTGATACTTCACGGAGCATAATAACGCTACTAGTTGGTCTGAGTCCTCTGCAAGTTCAGATTTAGGAAAGCAGGACCATAATTCTGATGAGAATTGGGATCAACCCTTACATAACAGAACTGGGATAGACAGAGAGGTCAGCAGATCACAGGTCTATCCAACCAGAGACAGACTAATGTCCCAGATTGAACTTGGTGGAATGGTTACATGTATAGCCAGATGAAGATACTAATATTTCCTTCTGTACTATGAGCCCTACCTGACATGTTTATTGATTCACATATTAATAATTGCTGTACATTTACACATTTTATTATTTCTTTGCTCTGGTTTACACTTATTTTCTGTGTATGGCATGCCTTGTAACTATATTAATTTGTTGGCCAGTTTAGTTTTTTCTGTTAGTCATATGCAAATAACTTCATTTTTTTTTTAATTTTGAGGGTATACATATGCTATCACTTGGATTTTGTTTGCTGTTATGCAGTGTATAGCACAAATATATGTACTGCTGAAACACAGCAACTCTGTTGCTGAAACACTCCTAACAAATCCTGCATTTACTTTAGATCTATAGTTACTGAAGCAGCTGGTCAGATAATGTTCTGCATGTACTGAGTCTATTGCAGAGTTTGGGGGTTTTTTTGGTTTGGTTTTTTTTGGTGTCATGGCTCCCTCTACAGTTTGGTGAAGTCCATGGTTCTTAGAGTAATGTTTTCAAATGCATAAAATAAAATATAAAGGATTACAAAAGAAATATTATTGAAATAGCAATTTATATTTTTTTTAAAGTTCACAGATCCGGGATCAATAACTGCTAGTCTACTGTATACATCATTGATGAATATTTGCAAACGCTAACACCCTGGTATGCTGGGCTAATCATCTTTATTCTGTTAAGTGCTGATATAATTTAAAATTATACAAAGTCCAGATGTTAAGTGCACTGCAGCCAATTTTGTAAGAGACTGCAAAATTCCAAACACCATGTGATAGGAATTTGAGAACTGATGTGATTCGAGGATTTGTAGTTCACAGCGACAAGCATTCCTTCTCAATTCTGACAGTTACTTTGGATTACTATAATGATCTTATGTGGCAGCTAGGTGGCGCAGTGGATAGAGCTCTGGCCCTGGAGTCAGGAGGACCTGAGTTCAAATGCAGCCTTGGATAATTACTAGCTGTGTGACCCTAGACAAGTCACTTAACCCTGTTTGCCCCAGTTCCTCATCTGTAAAATGATTTGGAGAAGGAAATGACAAACACGGAGGGCCAGATACAACTGAAATGACTCAACAACAATGCTTTTAGAGTTGGAAGGTGGATTTGAGCAATGGTCAGGAATTTTTGGTTTGTCTTTCTAAATTAAATTTCTTTTATTCTAACCTTAAGAAACACCAAATAAGACAAGCATTTTTCCACATACAAAGCAAAATAGAGTAATGGGATTGCACTTGCATTCACAAATTCGCACCAGAAGCATTTGAATATCCCTCCAGGTATACAACAGATTCTCTATGTTCTTTTTCAAGCTTGTCTGTATTTCCTCCTGACTTTCCTTCTGTTCTCTTCTGCACATTTTAAAATGCTTCAGTGGCCTTCTTTCTTACGTTTCTTCTTTTCCCCCTATTTTGCCCCCTTACTTCCCAATCTTCTCAAAAAACCAAAAACCCAACATGTTGAAAGTAAATAGAATCCTTGATCAAATAAACATAATGAAGCAAAACAAATTCTCACATTAGCTCTGTCCAAAAATATGTCTCATTCTTCACCTCACGATTAGGAGGAATTTAGCATATTTTATCCTTTTCCCAGGGAGTTTTTAAAGAGACACATACAGTCTGTAAGTTAGTAAACAGAGGATGGGGGACCCAATGAATAACATAGCAGAAGCCTTGGGGGAGATGGAATCTCCAGGCTGACCCAAGACTTAATGAGCCAAGCTGGAAAGAAACGAAGGAAGAGCTGAGGTGCAGCGTGGCCCATCTGGCCTCTTGCAAGTATCCTGGAACAAGTTTCAGGTTGAAACTGCCATTTGGAATCACCTTTTCAAAGATGGCGAAAGTTCCAAAAGGTTTATCCACTCTGTGTCTATTTCCCCACCCCATGCCTGTTCAGTAACCAGAATTATGGCATACTCTCCTTGCTTCTTTTACTGAAGGATTGCCCGTATCCTGATTTTTTCTCCAACATAAAGAAGCCAGAGCTGGAAATACACAAAATTTTAATTAGAGTCAGAGCCAAACCTATCTGGATGTTAGGAATTTTCTTGACTTCTGAGCCAGTAGGATTACCGAAAGTGGATTTCAGAGACAACATAGCTGACTCCATTTTGCCCTGTATGTGCCCCTTTTTTATTACCTGATGTTGTTGAGTTTAGTCATATCTGACTCTTTGGGACCCCTTTTTGGGTTTTCTGGGTAAAGATACTGGAGTGGTTTGCCATTTCCTTCTCCAGCTCATTTTACAGATGAGGAAACCGAGGCAAATTAGGTTAAATGACTTGCTCATGATGACACAGCTAGTAATTATCTGAGTCTAGGTTTCAACTCAAGATGAATCTTCCAGATTCTCAGCCCAGTGCTCTATCTGCTGTGCCACCTGGCTACCTCTACATGATGACCTTAAAGCAAAGTGTCTTCTTCATAATCTCCCTCTTAATGGCTTTATGACTACAAAAGAGGACTGGGAGGACTTTGATAGTTCAAGGAAATTATCCCTTTCTACTTTATATTATCTGATAAAGACATGACTTGCACTTGACTTTGTTTTGAGTGAGGGAGGGCTGTGCAGGTCACCAGCCTCACTTCTCCTCCAGAGCCATCTGAATCCAGTGACCAGATATTCATCAGGATGACTGGAGATGACTCAGGATGAGGCAATTGGGGTTAAGTGACTTGCCCAAGGTCACATAGCTAGTGAATGTCAAGTGTCCAAGGTGAGATTTGAACTCAGGTCCTCCTGACTCCTGCACTGGTGCTCTATTCACTGCACCACCTAGCTGCCTTGGCTACTTCTTAAACAGGCCTATTCGATGAATGGGTATTGCCTCACCCTAAGTAAGTACCTGCAAAGACCTTGGCCTAAAGGGCTCAAGGTCTCCCAGTGCATCCTGGGTCATCCCCAGTCATCCTGAGGAATATCAAGTCACTGGATTCAGATGGCTCTGGAGGAGAAGTGAGGCCAGTGACCTGCACAGCCCTCCCTCATTCAAAACAAAGTCAAGTGCAAGTCATGTAATTATTTCTCTGATGGCATGGTCTTCTTTGGCAATGAAAGACAAACACAATCTGATAAAGAATATAGGTGGCACAGTGGATAGAGTGTTGGGCCTGGAGTTAGGAAGACTTGGTCAAATCTGGCCTCAGATACTTACTAGTTGTGTGACCATGAGCAAGTCACTTAACCTTGTTTGCCTCGGTTTCCTCATCTGTAAAATGAGCTGGAGAAGGAAATGGTAAACCACTCCAGTATCTTTGCCAAGAAAACCCCAAATGGGGTCAAGACCTGGACTGAGCAACAACTTTAAAAGTACATAGTAGGGTTTAACAAATGCTTAAATGATTAAGAAGGTATTGTTTCCTTTGGGTAGAGAATATAAATGGCTCTGATAACAAGGACACATTCTGTCCTTTGTAACAAGGGATAAAAATCCTCTTTTTTTGTTAAGTATATTTACCTACCTGGAGATCAACCTGCTCTGATCAAGCTGCTCAGTAAGAAATAATCTTCCCTTTTGTTCCTGTCTGGCTCCAGTAGCTTTGGAGAGGGGAATGCAGAAATGACATCTACTGAGTTATCCCATATCTCACATTCATCAGCGGTATGTCTCACTCTGAAGGAAGAAACTGCAGTTTTTCCTAAGTCTGTTTCCTGTGCTAATTTACTGGCCAGTGGATGAGAGAATTCACACAACATTCTATTACTCATTTTCCATCTGATATATAAATTCCATAAAACATCCAAAAAAAGGGACCAAGCGCACTTGAGGGCCATTATATTGTCTTTAAGCTAGAAGTGTTGTTAATGGGTGTGGCTAATTAACTCTCCAACCTACTAGAAGAGAAGGGGGGGTGAGAGATTAAGCTCCACCCCCCCCTGGAAAGGGAGAAAAGAGCACAGAGGATTGAGTAACATCTGTAATGCTACCCTCCAGGGTCAATATCTACTATTGTAACAGCACCTGTATCTAATTTGTAAAGGGGTCATTTTTCTAACTGACGTGATGCATAATCAAAAACTTTTGGAGACCACTATGTCAGAGCAGGGGAGCCAGGTGGCGCAGTGAATACAGTCCTGGCTTGGACTTGGGAAGATGGGAGTTCAAATCCAACCTCTGGCAGTTACTACCTAAGTCACTTAAACCCTATTTGCCTCAGTTCTTCAACTGTAACATGGGGATGTACTGGAGAAGGAAATGGCAAACCACTGCAGTGTCTCTACCAAGAAAACCCCATGGTTACAAAGAGCAAGACATGTCCAAACAATTCCAGAGATGATTCCCTTTTGTCAGGAGTTAAAAGTAGCAGGTAACTGCCATGGGGCTGTGGCCTAAAGGACCATGGATTAAGCTAAGGCTAAGGAATGAGAACTTGGAGGGCTTAAAAAGACCCCTCTAATCTGACCCTAACCCTAACAGGGTAGTTTTCTTTATGTATCCTTGTAATACCTTGCCATTGCATATTATCTTACGTTATTCTACCCTATAGAATGTGTAGCAATGGAGGGAAGAAAGACGGAACTGATTCCACAATCAAGCATCCAGTTATGGTGACTGCAAAAGGAAAAAGGAAAATTAAGTGTATCTAGCTGGGAATCATCCTCTCCCACTAGGGTACCCCCGCATCCTAGTGAGCCTGATCTGACCGAGGATCTTTTAGACTTTTCTATTTGTCACAAGATTTGGATGTCTTGCCATCCATCCATCACCACCAGTGCTCTTGCAGGCCTTTCACCAAAAATCAGGATAGGGATGGGACTAATGAAAGGAAATGAGAAGCTTATTGCCACAGATAAAACAAGGCCAGTTAGTTAAATCAGTAACTTGCTTTATTATTGCTCAGATTTGAGTTCAAACAAACAGCATTAAACAAATAAAAACTTTTCAATAACATCTCCTAGAGGATTTCACTTCACCTCCAACCCACTGAAAAAGAGTTAGGGAGTGGCTGAGCAGGGAGGGAAGAACAAGAGATGAAATTATACACAACTATTCCTCAGATAAAACCAAAGAGAGCTCATCCTCCTCTTCTGTGGGAGCCTCCTCCTTTTGATTAAACCCTTCTCTAACTTCTTCCACGAGTTGTTCTATGTTCAGGTCACTGGAGGCCTTATTCTCAAGAAGAGGATTCTTGGACACTGACCCCTGGGGATCACTCTTTTTTCCTGGACTTTGGGTTGCTGGGAACTGGTTTTGGGGAGCTTTATCTCCTCCTCTCTCAGGCAGTTTGGTCACTGTGGTCTTTCTTTGGGGAGCTGTAAATTTTTTCTTAAGGCCTAAATGGAAAAGGAAGTAACAGTTAGAGAATGTTGTGTCTGTAATCACCCTTCTCTGAGTCAAACTCCTTATATACTGGGTTCCTATCACACTAATTTCCAGGGGAAATGATCTAGCTTCCTTCATTCTCTGGTAACTTGATCAATCAAATAGTTATTCAGTGCTTACTATATGCAAGGACATACTAGGCACTGTCACTTAAGAGATGTTTCCTCCTCTATTAAAGTTTTAGCCCCTCCCCTTTGGAGCAGTCATCTCTTTAGAGGAATTAAAAGTTAAATTAATGCTAAATTAACGGAAGGAATCTGGGGAGTATGAACCCTGGTAGTAACAATAGTGAAGATACCCCCTCCTCAGCTGTACACCTTCATATACCTTTGGCCAGGTCTCGGTTCATATCTGGCTGATCAGGCTGTGAATCCCCACTGCTTCCTCTGTTCTCCACTGAGAACACAGAGGTGCTGCCTTGTAAAGGTGACTTCTTATTTCTCTTCTTTCTGGGGGTCTCATCTTGCTCATCTGTCACGTCCCCCCCCCCAAGACAACAAAGGAATTGATTGCATTTGTCTTTGAGGTAGGTTGGCTGTGCCACGCACACTCCCTGCTTTTGATCCAGCTACCCTACCCTCATCTGAACCCACTTATGTCTTTTCCACCTGCACCCTCCTCACTTCTCTTCACATATCTCCTCAAAGCCTGCCTCCTTCAGGAAGTCTTATTTAGCTGAGGAAAAGGAAAGATCTTTCAGCCTAAGTTTTTGTAATAAGGATGCAAAGATAAGAGGGGCTCTCCGTATTCCTGAGTGACACCCAACTCCCTCCCTCTGAGGTTTTCTAGCTCTTTTTTCTTCCAGTCCTGCTGTCTATCTCAATTCTTGGCTCTAGAGCTAAGGCAGCAATCAAGATTGGGATGCAGAAACCTGGAGAAGGGAGAGTCACAGCCTGGTGAGGGGACACTAGGGCTCCTTCCTACCTGGGCGACCCTTTACTATTCCTGCATCCATCCCAGCTGGGGGCCCCCTTACTAACCCAAAGACATGTCTTATTTCCAGCTGGCCTCTCACCTTCTAGTCTGAGTTTCTTCTTGGAGGTGTGTATTGGATTGTAATTAGTTGAACAGGGTTCCTAGGGGAGGGAGATAAAAGGTGAGAATGAAACTAAGCCTCAACGTTTTATTTTTAATGAATGAGACACTCCAAAGTGGTTGGTGGAAAAGGAGAGTCAAATTTGATTCATTGTATAGTATGGAGAAAGAAAGGAGTTGTGTGGTAATCTTCCCAATATACTCAGGCCTGGATAATTAAGGGCTTTATGTTAAAATCACAGAATCATACACCTAGAGCTGGAAAGGAATTTAGAGACTATCTGGGCCAACCTTCTTATTTTACAGATGAGGAAACTGAGACCCATTAAGTGATGGATATGGGGGAAGACTGAGAGAAAGTACATAATTAGAAAGTCTACTGAATTAGAATTAATGACTTAATCATTAAGCATTGGGAAATTAAACTTTTAAAGGAAATGTGGGACCTTGGAATTAGTCCCTTTCAGTAGCCAAATTCTGCACTTGATATATCATTCCTTTAAATCCTCATAATTCCTTGTATTTTTGCTTCTCCTCTTACCTCTCTACTAAACTGTTCTCTCCAACGTCATCAACAGCCTTCACATCAGAATTCTCCTTCTATCAATAAATGCAACTGTCTTTTTTTCTAATTATCCTTTCTGAATTTCCTGAAGCGTCTGCCATTACAAACCACGCTCTCCTTGAGAGGCCCTCTTCCCATAGCCTCTGATGCTGAACTTTCATAGTTCTCTTACTTCTTTTGATGGCTCATCTTTATTCCAAACCTTAATCACGGATGCCCCCAAAGTTATCCTTAGTCTTTTTGGTTTTTTTCCTTGCACTTTCCCCACTGATGATCTCATTCATTCCCAAAACTTTAACCATATGTAGATAGATAACTCTGAAATCTAGATCTCCACCTTCATCTTTCTACTGTGCTCTAGTATTTCCAAATGACTGCTAATCAAGGATAAGCTGGTAAACATTTAACAACCACTTCTCCTTAAAAAAAAAAAAGTGTACATGATACACTTTTAAGTTTAATCTGTATTATTAACATTTTATCCGTCACTTTCTTAAGTCTAGACAATCAACACAACCATCAACCAAGTCCTGTTTTGTATCATTTGCCAATATAAGAAATGTAAATTCTCACACTGAAAACTAAACAATTGTTTCTTGGCTGCAGCACACTCCTGCTCCTGGGTATGTCCATATGGACGTCAGCACCTCTAAGTCAAGATGTCCAATACTGAATTCATCTTGTCCCTCAAAGCTATCTTCCCTAAATTCTCTATTTCTATCATTAGAATCACCATCTTCAAAGTCACCCAAGCTCATCATCTTGGAATCATCTCTGATCCTTCCCTTTCCCTCAATTTATATGTTCAAATAATTGCCAAGGACTGTTTATTCTACCTCCCCAAAAATCTCTCACAGTCACCCCTTCTTTTCTACCCCCACAGTAACCACCCTAATGGAGGATCTCAAGTCATCTAAACTTTCAGAATAACTTCCTCATACATCTTCCTGCCTCAAGTTTCTCCCGTCTCCAATCCATTCTCCATGTCTCTGCCCCCAAGATGTTACCAAGGCACCATTATGGTATGACTTCTCTACTCAAAACCCTTAAGTGACTGATCCTACTTTTACAGATCCTCTGGCCTTGCTCTGACTTACCTTTCCATCTTTATCTCATACCACCTTAACATAATTTGTCTTCCAGTTAAACAGAACTCCTCTCTATCCCCTATTCCCATTCCTCTCCGGACTTTTATTCATGCTCTTCTCCTATACCCTTTCTCCCCCCCATCTCCTCTTTCTATTAAAGTCCCTTTCTTTCTTCAATATCCAAGTCAGGTTCCATCTCCTTCAAAATGCCTTCCCTAATCCTAACCCAACCCTGCCAATGAACACGATCTCTTCTTCTTCTGTACAGTCCTCTTTGATCTATTCAGAACACCTCAAATAGAAAACTTCATATTATTCATAGGATGTTGGATTCTTCCTTTACACTTTTCTCACTCTCTCCAAAACAAAATTATTTGTGTACATGTCTTTCCCACTTTCCCTACATTAAAATTTAATGTCATTAAGATCAGGGCCTTTGTGGTATTTATCTTTGTATCCTCAGCATGTATCATAACACCTTCCATATTAATATGTCACTTAGTAAATGTTTGTTTAATTGAATTGAATTTATTCAATTAGTTTGCCTGGAAAAGAGAAAGAATCCAAAGGAAACCAGTGAGTAAATATCAACTGTTATCACTATAAAAGTCTTAAAATTTCATATGTGGGTGGAGACAAGAGTGACTGATACTCTCTGTATTCACACTGGGGATATGACCAAAGGAAATAATATACGGGACTAAAGTTAGACTCAAGAAAGAATTTTCAAATTTTACTATATCAAGGGATATTGTTCAAGGAATCCCTGAGCAATTAATTTTCTTCTAGCCTAACTGATGAATTTATAGAAGGGATAGGGCACATAACAGAAAAGAACTGTTAATACCTTAAAATACAAAACAGTTTGCATTTTGTTCCCCTTTTAGGAGGTGTATGGTTCTCCAGTTATGCTCGATGGACTAGAGCAGTTACTGACTGTCTGAAGGGCTGGCTACTCACCAGTGGCCCTTTAAAAAGCAAGACAAACACACTCACACGTACACATACACAGTCACACACACTGTAAGAAGTTAGCTGAGTTAGGAGACAACTCTGAACATAAGCTCTGTGAACCCAAGAAAGAGCCAGCTAGTTACAGAAGAAGGAGCCAGCCCTTTAGGGGTGAATGTCTTTTGCAGGGAGGAGATTAGGCTCCCACAAGTCATGACAACTTGAGTGGAGCTACGTGTCCATAAGAAATACCAACCCAATAGGGAGTATGTTGAGTCAGCCTAAGCAGAAGACCTGGGGCTGCCAACTAGGGATTGAGCTACAGAAAAGAACAGGCCCAAGGAACTCAGAGGATTGACCTGTGCAGTAAAGAAACTACAGCCTGGTGGAACGGCAGGAGGACAATGACAAAAAAGGAGAGGACATCTAGGCTCACAGTACCAGAGCTGTGAAGGCCTTCTACATGCACGCATCTCTACCTGTACACTCTGTATATATTTGATCTTCCCACGATGCTGGTAAGTATCTGTGGTATATGAGGGAATGTTCTGATGCGGATGTTTCTGTTATGTCATCTTAGCAAATACTTTCCTTTGAGACAAATATGGCAACTTGGTCAATTATTTAAGATAAATGGTGGGGGCTCATGAACTACAATTTTAGGAATTTAGAACTAGAGAGTATCTGGAACCTGGAAATAGTCACCCTTCTTAGGAACCACCTAGACATGGATAACTAAATGAGTAAAAAAAGTGGACACAGCTTATCCAAAGATGTTTAAGGTTAGAAGATGAACCTGTTTGGAATGCTCTGTGGTGAGAACAGGATGAGTAAATGGCCTACACTAAGCAGATAGCACTATAATTTGTTTAATTTAACAGGCTTACCCTTGAGAGTGTACTAAGAGGAAACCCTGAGATTTATATTTAGACTAACTTGTGAGGCAGATCTTACCTTGTCTCTTTCCTTTGAAATACAAGATTTTGAGCTTTTAGCCTTTTGAGGCTTTCCAGCTTCTTGGAAGTCTAGGATAGATAAGAGAAGGACACTTCAAATGATCATTTTTTAAAAGCTCAGCCCAGTGTGTATAGCTTCTTCCACCTCCCTTTACCTTTGCACTGTATTCTGAAATATAGAAAATTCTAGATATGTGCTTTTCCCTCTTCACAGATCTAATCACCAACTTGATTCCCCTATTTCCTCCCCTTCTTTTCTCTAATTCTCTGTTCTTTCCTATCAGTCTCATTCATTAAGCTGACTCTTTTTCTATGCAAAGAGCCCTGAACTAAAGTGGCTGAAGGGAAACAAAAAAGCAGAAGACAGCTTCACCTCAACAAGAGATATCCCATATTTCACCCCCAGCCCAAACTTCCCTCCCTACCTTCTTCCTCCTCACTGCTGCTAGACTTCTCTGCATCCGCCTTATAGCGGATGTGGAAACCAAACAAGCTAACTCGATCCTAGAAAAAGGGAGGAGGGGAGGGAGAAGAGATGGGAACAGGGATAGGAAAAACAAGCCCATTAGCTGCCCTCTCCCCTCTGCAGCCAGCTTTGATTCTTCTGGATTTGGATTTTGGAGATTCTGCTTAGGTTTTTCATCTATTTTTGTTCAATTTGCAATGGATTTGCCTTAATTATAGGTTTACTTTAATACTTTTTTTATCTGTGACTTCTGAGGGAGATGAAATAACTGTGGCTCATCTTTCCTAATGGCAGAGCAAACTAAAGTGAACAGCTGACATGACAGCAAGAGGGAGCAAGGTTAGATCTTGAGAGGGTGAAACCTGAGGCTAAAAAGGAGCTGGCGTTTTCTTAGCACAGGAAGGACTGAGAGAGACTACCTTTCTCAGAGGCAGGGGAAGGAATCAGATTAAACAGGGTAGGGGGTATCAGTGAGGAAGAGGGTAAACATGTCTTCAGATCATGACTGTGCTGTGGGAGAGGAGTAGCTGAGGAGTGATCAAAGGGGTCTGAACATTCTTCCACCTGAATATTGATCTGCTGGGCCTCTCGAGCCATTGCTAGGGCTGCCATCAGCTTCTGGCTGTAGTCTTTGTTCTTGATCTTTTTCTGGAATGGCAAAAAGTTAAATATTAAGGGTTGACTACATTTCATGGTGATGACAAGAGGAGTAAATTCTAGGATATTTCCAATATGCCAAGCCTCTAAAAATCTACAAAGGGCCTCCTAGTTATGCTAAGCTATTCTTGCTTCCCATTTTCCCAGGCTGAAAGTCCCCCACACCCAGCAATATTTTCAGCCAACAAACGGGGAGTTTCCCTTAGACATTCTAAGATAGATATGAGGGAAACTTGATCTAGACAAGTGTGTTGTGCTGGGCAAGGCTGAGCTGATTCCACAAATTTTAGGTCTGTGCTCTGGTTTTCTTTAGGCCCAGATACCTGATTTCCCAGAGGCCACTCTCACCTTCAGAACTGGTGTAACCCCAGCTGGCACTGGGCAGTACTGACCTTCACCCACACTCCTGCCAAAGTTATTTCAAAGTAATTTCAATAAGAGGTCTGGATTTTAAGTCAGAGGACTTGAGTTCACTTCCAAGCTTTGTAATTTACTACCTGTGTGAGGTAGGGCAGGTCACTTAGTCCTTCTGGATGACTTCTAAATTTCTTTTCAGCTTTAAACAATCATATGTACTGGGAACAACAGGCTATAGTCAGGGACCTTAAAGGGAATGGAGGCTTGCTGGCCTGATGTAGGCTTATATCTGAGAGGCAAATTCAAACTTGGGCTTGTCCCTCTCCAAACTTCTCCCAGGAGATTCCAAAGAAGCCCAAGGATACTGACAGATATATGATGGAGTAGGAGGTTCCCTCTACCTTGACTCCTGAGAGCTCCTCACCGGTTCAATCTCTGCCAGGGACAGATCCTGGAAGCTCTTCAACATGTTGGAAGGAATCCAGGCTCGAGAAACAACATCCCCAAAAAACGTCACATGGTATTTGGACTGGAATCAGAGAGATGTTCCTGATAAAGCCCTATGTCCTTCCCCTAATTCTGTTCCCCTAGCCTACAAAAACTGGGGCAGGGAGGAGAGTTTGGGAAGCCACTGGGGAGTGGACACCTGGTTTCATATGCTACTTGAGCCCTACCCTATCTCTTAAGGGAATTTGTTATGAAATCTAATGTCTTTCCTTTCTATTTTCTTATACTTTTCTCTTATTTTGCTCTTAGAGTTTCTATTCTGCATACATTTATTTATTAAATTTATTATTAAGATCATGTCATAATAAGGAACATTGTATCTATTTCTAGATAAACCTCTGGGTATTTGTCTCTATCAACAGACGACCCTATGTATGTGTTTCTGCTTGTGTCCCTTAACTATGTATGACCCTATACGTATTTATATACGCCTGTCTTTGCAAGAGGGTCTTTAAGTCCTAAGGAAAGCACCTTCTTTTCTAGTCAAATGCTCTATGGGGATCTGATTCTCACATTCCAGAAAGAAAAGAAGTTGTCAGGCAAGATCAAACTCACAGGCAGGGGTTCTTGCGGAGAACCAAAGAGGAAATACTGCTCCAGATCAGGATCTGATTCTATCATCCCAGGCCACCTGCACAACAGAGATTGGGAGGGAGAGGAGAATTAGGGCACTACATGAACTGAACCCAACTCAGAGCAACATATTCCTAAAACAGATTTTTTTCACCAAGAAGCCTTCATGACACACTCTTCCTCAGTCTTAGCTCCTTTCTGTAGCACAGCCAATGAATGGGAATGGCTGGTAGCAGATGGGGACAGTGTATGGAGAATTGTAGACTCCTTTCAATGTTATCCTTTGCCCTGCCCAGGCGCTCTAACAGAACAAAGGGTTTGAGCGCACCTGTGTGAGTGCATTTCTAGAAAAGGATGTGCCCTTTTTGTCCTTATTTTTAGTTTGCAGGTCTCCTACACTTCAAAATCAGAAATTATGCCTTGAGGACCACTCCTTACATTCCTTTTCAAGGTCTCTTCTGTTTCCTCCCTGTCAGGAAGATGGGGAATACAAAAACAGTCTCCCATCTCAGAACTCCATCCTTTTTATCGCCTTAAAATTCCACTCTAGTCTCCTTTCACACATTCTATCTCCATTGTAAAGAACCCCCATTTACTCCTCCTTCCCCAGCCCTACCCTTCCTTTCCCCACTCCTATAAGCTCAGAATATTCCCACTATTTCTTACCAGGGGTAACCGTGTTGCTTGGCCCAGATTATGGATCCTGGGATGTAGGCAGCGTAAATCACATCATTCTCACTCTCTGACCAGGCTTCCTCAGGGATATCACAATGGTTAAACTGCACATCTGTGGAGAGGAGCAGGAGGGATGAAGTAGAAAAAGAAGAAGATTCACATCTGATTTTTGTCAAAGGAAAGAAGGGGCTGGTACCTCATATAAGAAGTGGGACAAAGAAGGCATCTGGGATAAAGGCATGGAGAAAGAATACTAGCCAGAGAGTACTCCTTTCCGTACAATTTAAAGAGACTCTACAAGCATTTATATATCCCGTTCCTTGGGGAGAACTTGCCAGAAAAAAATTCTCCGAGTGGTAAGTCACTCCAGCCTTCACACTGTACCTAGATAAGCCTGCAGAACCAATACCAGATGAATAAGTCATTCCCTCTTTTAAAGGGTCTTAGAGTATAAACATCCCTTTATCGCTTTCTCTAGTATCAAACTTCACAATGAAGGAATCCTCCTAATGTCTAATCTAAACTCCAGCTTTAGCCCATTTCTCCTTTCCTTTCCCTCAGTTGAGATGACAGCTGGTGTCCCAGCTATTCTGTACTTAATGGGACCTTCCCCAGACATGTGCAGATATTCTCTGTTTACTTCTGTGCAGGGCTTGCTTCCAGTCACATATGACTCATCTACTAAGTCACCTAATTTGCTGCTGAGCCAGAACTGAAGATTCAAGGTATCACAAATGGCAGAAAAAGAGGTGGTTTCCAGCTGGCAGCCCTGTTAAATGCAGCCCTCCGGGTGATAAGGTGTGATTTCAAAAAGGGGTAGAGAAGGGGTTATGCCTTTGCCTGTGGTGTTTCTCCTTCCTTTAGTACTTTCTCAGCTTAAATTTCTCTTACATTCTGGTTCTTTCCTGATGGCCTACTACACACATGTCCAGGCTTCCCCCATTAAAAAAAAAAATCCAACCACCTCATATAGCCTTGTCATCTCCAGTTTTTCTTTTTCCCTACCAAACTGTAGAAATACTTATCTAGTCATTCAGTCAATAACCATTTATGGACAAACACAACCATTTATTAAGCCCTTTCTAAGTGCCAGGCCCTGTGCTAAATGCTGGGTATATAAAGGTATATATAAAAGACAGTTTTTACCCTCAAGGAGCTCATAATCTAACAGAAGAGACAATATGCAAACAACTATGTACAAAAGTTGTATACAAGAAAAGCTGTAATCAGTGGAGGGAAGGACTTAGAATGAAGGGGGTTAAGGAAAGGCTTCTTGGAGAGGGTAGAATTTTAGCTGAGACTTGGAGGAAGTCAGGAGGCAAAGATGAGAAGGGAGAACCGGATGGAGTATCTTGCAATCTGACCACTTTTCTGAAACTGCTTTTTCTTAAGTTACCAAGATTCCTTAATTGCTAAAATAGATAGCCTCTGTTCTCCTTCCCTCATCTGCAGCTTCTGACATGGTTGACCACTCTCTCTTCCCATTGCATGGGATAGCTACCATAACGTCGCTCAGTTTCAATTCTTCTCTGACTTGTCTGATGAAGAGTTCTCAGTCTTTTTTACCAGACCCTGTTCTATCTCCTTCCCCCCAAGGCTATTCTGGGAGCCTTCTTTCTTTTTCATTACAACCTCTCCCCTGGTATCCTCATCTGCCTTCATGGGTTCACTTATCTTAAGGTTATTTAAGTGTGTCTGGAGACACCCAAGAGTCATTAGGCCAAAACAATTTTATACTAAGACATTTTAATTTCTAATATAGTAAAGACTGATATAACTCACAGAAGTTCTTGGGGGGAGGGGGGAAGCCTCAATCATTTTAAGTGTAAAGGAATCCTGGAACCAAGAAGTCTGAGAACTGCTTTGCTGTTCAGGCATTTCTCAGTTGTGTCTGACTCATTGCGACGCTATTTGGGATTTTCTTGGCAAAGATACTGGAATGGTTTGCCATTTCCTTCTCCAGCTCATTTTAAAGATGAGGAAACTAAAGTAAACAGGGTTAACTGACATGCCTAGAATCACCCAGCAAGTAAGTGTCTAGGACTGGGTTTGAACTCAAGAAGAGAAGTCTTCCTGAGGCCTGGCATTCTATCCACCACCATTACCTAGCTGCCCCTTTGAGAACTGTTGCTCTAGATTAAAAATTTGTTTTTCTTCCTTTTTTCCCTGCTTCTCTCTCTTTCTCTCTCTCTCTGTTTCTCTCTCCCCCTAATCTCTCTCTTAAGCAATAGATGCAAGTATAATATCTCCACTTATTAATATTTTAAATTCAACATGTCAAAAACATAATTATCTTTTCCTCTAAACTTGCCTTGTTTCAAAACTCCCTTTTTCTGTTGAGGGCATCACCATCCTCCAAGACACCCAGACTTCTAACCCTGAAACCATGGGCTCTTTCCTCTCCCCAGCCCCTGCACAAATCCTTTTAGTTGCCAAGACATGTCAGTTCTCCTTCCAGGATATCTTTTGCAGCCTGTCTTCTTCTCTCCACTCAAGTATCACCACAGTTCAGGTCCTGAACAGCTCTCATTTTGATTACTTTAGTAACCTGCTGATTTGTCCCCCTACTTCCATTTTTTTCATCTACACAGTTGCCAAAATACTTTTCCAAAGGCACTAAACACTCCCTGCTTTACTCAAAATCTACTGGTTGCCTCTAGTATAAAATACAAACTACTCCGCCTCACATTTAAAGTCCTGAACAATATGATTCCAAGACACATACTGCTCCCCTTCACACATTTCACACATACTCTACATTCCAGGCAAAAAGGACTTGTTCCTTAAAATAGACATTCCATCTCATCCTCTATATTCACCCAGGTTGTCTCCCATAGGCAGAACCCAATCTTTTCTTATCTCTGCTTCTACTTCCCTCAGCTCCCAGAGGTCCGGGATTTAAATTCTGCCTCTGATGCTTATTCCCTGCGTGATCTTGGGCTGGCCCCTTCCCTTCTCAGAGGTGGTCCTCAACTGGTCTTGCCCAGTTCTAGATCTATGATCCTATCATCGTAATAAAACCTTCTCTAATTCCCTCTCCTCCTTTTGTTAGTAATGTCATTCTCAAGTTACTTGGTATTTACTTATGTAGCACTCGCTCTGGGCTCCCTTCTAAGAGGAGGTTTAAGGGTACAGTGTGTGTATCTGCACTCCTAAAATTATAGCCCCTTGAGCTGCTAGTTGTGTAATTTGCCAGTTGACATCATTAGCTCAATGCAGAGGAGATATTTACTAAGATGACATAGTAAGAACAGTAGACAGTCTCTCCATAAACTTGGGACATACTCTCCCTCAAACACACCCAGTGTCTGTGAAAGAATAAGCCCAAATTTAGAGTACCTGAGAAGTAACACTCAGATGGAGGGAACACAGGCAGCCAAGGCTTAAGTAAGATTCACAAGGGCCGCAAAATCCTTGACTTCCAGTGGTCTCATTACCCTGCTCTTTCCCTGGACTTCTCAGCTCTTCTCTGCTCCCAGAGAAGAGACCTCTTTCTGTTCCCTTCTGGAAGCACTGTCTTCTGTGGACAGAGTAGCTCACCTATATGGCACCATGGCCAACAGGGAATAAAAGAAGGTGCAAGGTAGAAAAATCCTTACCACCCCCACCCCCCCAAAGGGAAGAATAATTCCCTTTCAGGATCCAGAATCTTCCTTGGCTGCTGGCTTTTGTTTGGACTGACTGCATTTAGCAGGGCACAGTTTTTAAGGGTCACTAAAGGTGTGGTCAACCTTCAATAAATCAAGGGCAGTTGTCCCTTTCAATTCTACCAAGGAATCTTTCATCTTCTTAAAGGGATAAAGGGATTATGTCTATACTTAGTTTAACCTCACTATCCTATAGGAAAATCATCTTCCATTCTTCCCCCAATCTTATTTTTATATATGTAGAATGTAAGGCTTTGAGGGCTAGGATCATTTCATTTTTGTCCCAACACCTACCATAGTGCCTTGAACATGATAAGCACTAAATATTTGTTGAGCTGAGTTCAGCTGACAATGGCAAACTCCTTTGTTTAAGAGTTCATTTGATATTGAAAATTAAATAGAACAAAGTTATTTCTATGTATCATCAATGAATAAACCTTAGATAATCTTTAATATATGAATGGGGAATGTTTTGTTGAAAAATAGCCTTTAGGGTTACATTTATTCTGTCTGAACAGTTGAACGCATCGACAAGCTACATATAAGGAGGAAAACAAATCTTGTTTTTTGTTTTACCTGTATTTTCACTACATGACCAATCATCTGGCAGTACTGAGGGGTCAATGTCCCGATGTAGTCGTCTCCACTTTTCACAGTTGGGGAAGGAGCATTGCACCCAGGTTATACACTGACCTAAAACCAGACAGAAGTAAAATGAGACTCTCATATCCCCTTTCCTACTTGGTTTCTCTGGAAGTCATAGAATCATCCCATGATCAGAGCTAGGGAACTTACCTATTCATTTTTCACATAAGAAAAATAAGTCTAGTGAATTTCCAAGGTTACAGGGTTAGCACTAAAGATGGCACAAGAACACAGATTTCTTGATTCCCAGCCCAAATCAGCTTCTATGGCATCACCAAAATCAATCAACCATCAAGCATTTATTAAGTATCCACTGTGTGCTAGCTAGGCACAGTGCTAGGTAGTAGGGATAAAAAGATAGAAATCAAACAGTCCCTGCTCTCAAGGTGCTCTGGTTCTCTCCTGCTTCAAATAACGTTCAATCCCTTTCTCCAATAAAAACCAGTCTTCCTTATGTTAAGAGCTCCCTAAAGAAGACTTCTTAGCTCCCTGTCCAGAGCGTTGGCCTTGCTTGACATCTTAGCACTAGTAAATTCTTTTTAAGGTCTGACCTTTATCTCCTTCACCAGGTTGCAGCTCACTGAAGCCATCCTTTCTCTTTCCTTTGTTGAACTGAACTGAAAAGATACTAGGAGGAACAGAGCGAGAACTATGCAATTCAATCCTCATTGGGTTTCTCATGGATTCTACCTCCTTTCTTCCAACTTCTTGTCTCTTTCTTTTCATACTCAAATTAATTTAAATTTTTCGTGTCCAAACTCACTGAAATTGCTTGTCCGTTCTCCCCCAGCTTCTTCCTGATCACTGATCTGGGTGTAGCCTTGCACTATTTTCCTTGGTTGGCCCTTCCGTCTGTGCTTATGACCAATTTTAGTTAACTCAGGTTCCTCCTCTTCTAGGAAGATAACAAAACAAAATATAGAAAATAAAGTTGGAAGTTCCTTTAAAAAAATTAAAAAGGGGGGTAGAAAAATGGCAATTAGACCACAGTGCAAATCTGGAAACAGAATCAAATGCATATAAAAGATTTGTGTATAGCAAACTAGCACACATTAAAAACTAGGAGAATACTTATTTTTTATAATATTTGGAAAGCTGGATAACAATATAGTGAAAAATGCATTTAGATAATCACTTCACACTATATACCACAAAACTCAAAAACTATAGAATTAAATATAAGAAAATAAATCATAAGTTGAAAAAAAAAAGAGGAGGGGGCTGCATTTCTCTAGCCATGAGGTAGGCAGTATAAAAGATGTAATATCATTTTTTTAGATCTGTAATTTCATCAATGTGAGGAACTCCTAGTGTGAAAACTGTCTCCTTCTAATAAAGGAACTGCAGCTCCTTTATTACTCATAATCTTAGAGAGTTAACTGGGGATACTGAGAACCTAACTGACTTTTTCATAATTACACAGCTACAGGACTTGAATCCAGGCCTTCCTGACTCCAAGGTAGTCCTATATTGATTACACTAAATGAATTTTTGTGCTCATATTATCCCCATTTTACAGATGAAACCCAGCATAGGAATAACCCCTGAACTCAGCACCAAGTGTAACAGATTTCAACCTGAGCCTAACAGCAGGACCAAGGAGATCTCTGATAAGAGGGCTCTCCAAGCAGGGCTCCAGAATCCCTTGAAGGAGGGGGGTGGAGCTAGTCTGGCCCACTAGATTCAGGACCTTTAGATCCTGACCACACTGTTTATTTGCTGAGTTTGACAAGCAGGAACAGGCGGCCCACGTGCAAACCAAGAAAAACTCTCCAACCACCATAAGGAAATACCTTGGTATGAGAGATACACAAGGGTAAAACCTGAAGATGACAGCAATAACACAAGTATAGGTAAAGCCTCATGGAGAAAAACAAACAAACAAAAAACTCTGGGTACAGAGAGGAAGAAACAATAGCCAAAAAAAAAGCATCTTAGAACATAAATAACAGAAAATCTCACTTCAATATGCTCTGAAAATCTGAGTGGGCCAAATGGAAAACAATGACAAATAATACAAGAAACAGCTAAATAAAACCCCAAAATCGTAAAAAAAACAAAATAAAAGAAGAAAAATCTAAGAAATAGAAATATTAATGTAGAGCGCTTATATCAGATTTCACGTCATCTTGGAGGGAGGGGAGGGGGAGAAAATGTGGAACTCAAAATTTTATGGAAGTGAATGTTGAAAACTAAAAATAAATAAATAAAATTTCTTAAAAAAAGAAGTATAATTCTACATGGAGGGGAACTGGTCCTTTAATGGAATAAAGGATTTCTAAGCAATCCTGAAGAAAAAGCCAGTACTGAATACACACACATTAAGAAACAGAAATGCAGGCACTAAGAGAAACAAAGAAAGGCAAACATATTTGTTTAATTGAGAAGGAATATGAGAATGAATTGTTTACATGTTAATAAAAGAACAGGAAACAATGTCTTCTTAGAACCCTATTATCTTTAAAGGTCATTCCAGTCTCAGTCATGTCCAACTCTATGTGACCCATGGACTTGTCCATGGGGTCTTCTTGACAAAGAGTGATTTGTTGTTTTCTTCTCCAGTATGTCCCCATTTTATAGATGAGGAACTGAGACAAATAGGGGTAAGTGACTTGCCCAGGGTCACATAGCTAGTAAATGTCTGGGGAGGATTTGAATTCAGATCTTCTTGACTCTGAGTCAAGTGCTCTACTACTGCACTACTTAGCTGCCCCTAAAGGGTCAAAGACAAAGGTTACAGTGGTAGAGGGTGGTTTTACTTTGTTTTAATGGTCTTAAGAGAAGACAAAAATGGGAGGGAGAGATAAAAAGGACTATAAAAGGGAGGAAAGGAAGAAGAGGAAGGAAATTACTATTGCATAGTTAAGCCACAAAATGAAAAATATACGGCCAAGGAGGAAAGGGTGGGGGACAATGGACCTCTTAATGAACCTCACTTTCATTTGAATCAGATAGAGAAAAGATTGAATATAATTGGCCATACACACATCTCAGTATAGAAATATATTAAACTCAAGAGGGAAACTGGAGGAAAAACAGACAAAGGGGTAAGGAAGGGCCCTACAAGCAAATGATCCTGAATGTTGGAAGGAGGAGTATGAAGGCGGATTAAAAGGAAAGGAAGAAGTGTTCATACAGTTTGACCACTTATCTACTGGAAAATGACTTTTGGTTATATATATATCTACAGCTGTTGCTTTTTAAACCAAACTTTTATCAGAGAAACTTGATACAATGATTTTGACTGCTTCATATTTTATCCTATGTGAATTTTGTTTATGCAGATGTAAAAATTGCAAATATAGCATTAGCAAGTGGGCTAAAACAAGAAAGAAAGATTTTTACACTATAGCCAGGTTCCTGAATTTATACCAGGAACACAGAATTGGTTCAAAATGTGAAAGATTTTAGACATAAAAATTCATGTTAATAATATACATAATAAAAACCAAGATTATATTAATAGATCCTGAAAAGCCTTTTGACAAAATCTAGCTCTGGTTTCTATTATAATTCTAGAAATCTTAGAAATAAGTGAAACTTTCCTTAATATAGTAAATAGGATTTATCCCTATCTAAGAACAAACATTATATATAATGGAAAAAAGTTAAAGGTCTTTCCAATAAAATCAGAGGTCAAGAAAGAATGCCCATTACCATTACCATTATTTAACTTAGTGCTAGAAAGCTACTTATAGCAATAAGAAAAGGAAAATGAAGAGAGAAAAACATAGATAAAGAGGAAACAAAATCATCTCTTTTTACAGATGATATGATGGCATATTTAGATAACCCTAGAAAATCATTTTAAAATAACACAAAGAATAACTTCAGCAAAATTACAGACTATAAAATAAATCCATATAAACCATCAGCATTCCAATTTATAAGCAACAAAACAGAGTAAAGAACTTGAAAAAGAAATTCCATTCAAAATAACTACGAAAACTATAAAATATTTGGGAGTGTACCTTCCAAGATTTATCTAAGGACTACCAAAAAACTCTTTTGTAGAAATACGGCTCTAAATAATTGCAGATATATTCATTGTTCATGGCGAGGTCAAACCAATATGATAAAAATGACAATACTACCTATATTAATTAGTTTATTCAATGCCAATCAAATTCTTCAAAGAATGTTTTATAAAATAACAAGATTCATACCAACTAACAAAAAGACCAAGAATCTTAAGGGGAATAATGAAATATAAGTGGGAAGGAAAAGTAACTCAGTATCATCTCAAGCTGATGCAAAGCCGGAAGCATTGAAAGATTTGGTCCCAGTTAGAAAAATGAGGAAAGTCAGTCGGTGGAGCAAATTAGCTACAAATATACAGAAGCAAATACACACACTAGCGTAGTATCTGATAAACCCAAAGATTCCAATAATGGGGGAAAGACAATTTGATAAATAACAAAAACAAACCTGTTTGGAAAGCTGGACACAAATCTGGTTTAGACTAAAACTTCTTCACAACATATACCAAGATAAGCCCCAAACAGATACAGGACCTAGATATAAAAAGCTACGAAGGATTCTGGGAAGATGGTGGAGTAAGTCAGAAAATTCCAAGCTCTCCAGATTGCCCCACAAACAAGATAAAATTGTGCTTCAAGGTGAACAAAGAGCAGGTAAAAAATAAACAATAGCTGGGGTAGAACAGTAGTCCTCAAGGGACAATTGGAGAAGATTCGAAGAAAAATCCTGGGATGGAGGTTTGGTGCCTGTGAAGAGTAAACCTCTCCAGGCTAGTTCCTCTGTAACAACCAGCAGGGAGTCTGGGGGCTGGATGGGTTGGAAGGTAGCTTCAGCACCAGGTACAGGAACTTTTACCACCTGGACGGTGTGGGGACTCAGGCACCTTAGCCAGGGAAGATTGAGGGAACCTCTGCTGATAAGGAACACCAGGCCAACTGTGCCGCCAAGGCCCTGGGTGAAAAGGAACCAACACACATCTGGTGAGTGCAGAAACAGTGGGGCAGGGATGCCGCTGGCTTTCGGCACTTACAGGACGGCAGAGTTCTTGGCTTCTGTTCCTTGCCAGAGGAAAGAACTCAACAAGGATCTGAGGCCAGAGGCACTATTCCCCCGTACCCAAGAACTGGAGGTGATTACAAAAAATAATCTGCTACAAATAAGAAAAAAAACCAAAATGAATAGGCAAAGGAGAAAGAATCCAACCTGTAGAACATTACTGTTGGAATAGATAAAAGCTGGGGTTCATCTTCAGAGGATGATACTGAAGTAAAAAAAGCCTCTCTTACCCCAAAGAGTAATGTCAAATGGTCACCTGACCAAAAAAAATTCATAGAATTTAAAAAAGACTTTAAAAATCAAATGAGAGAGATTGAGGAAAAATTAAAAAAAATAAGAACAATCCAAGAAAAACAAGAGTATTATGAAAAAAGTCAACCAATTAGAAAAGGATTTTAAGGAAGAAAATGACTCCTTTAAAATTAGAATTGGGCAGGGGGAGCCAGTGAAGTTATGAGATTAAGAAATAATAGAACAAAATATAAAAAAATAAAAAAAATAGAAGAGAATATGAAACATCTCATAAGAAAAACAACTGATATGGAGAACAGATCAAGAAGAAAAAACATAAGAATAATTGGGCTATGTGCATACCCTTTGACCCAGCAATATTGCTTCTAGGATTGTACCCCCAAGAGATCATAAAAATGGGAAAGGGTCCCATATGTACAAAAATATTTATAGCAGCTCTCCTTGTGGTGGCCAAAACCTGGAAATCAAAATTGGGGAATGGCTGAATATACGGTATATGAATGTAATGGAATACTATCGTGCTATAAGAAATGATGAACAAGAAGACTTCAGAGAGGCCTGGAAGGACTTATATGATCTGATGCTGAGCGAAAGGAGCAGAACCAGGAGCACTTTGTACATAGCAACAACCACAGTGTGTGTGAGTTTTTTCTGGTAGACTTGGAACTTCATAGCAAAGCAAGGACTTAAAAAAAAAAAATTCTCAATGGTCTTCTAAGGCAAAATGACGTCCACATCCAGAGAAAGAACTATGGAATTCAATCGCAGAAGGTAGCAGATCGTTTTTTTGTGTGTGTATTATGTTTTGGTTTGTTATATGATTTCTCCCATTCATTTTAGTTCTTCTACACAGCCTGACTATAGTGAAAATGTTTTCAATAGGAATGTATGTGTAGATCCTATATAGAATTGTATGCTGTCTCAAGGAGGGAGGGAGGAAGTGGGGGGTAGGTAGAGGGAAAAAAATCTAAGTTTTATGGTAGTGATTGTAGAACACTAAAAATAAATAAAATTAATATATAACAAAATAAATTAACAAAAAAAATAATTGGGCTCCCTGAAAGCTATGATCAAAAAAAGAATCTTGATACAATAACACAAGAAATAGTTAAAGGAAATTATCCTGAGGCACTGGAAAATAGAAATAGAAAAAAATCCACCAATCACCACCTGAAAGAGACCCTATAAGGAAAACCTACAGGAATAGCATAGTCAAATTCTGAAACCCCCAGCTCAAGGAGAAAATATTATGGAGCAGCAAGGGAAAACAATTTAAATATGGCAGTACCACAATTAGAATCACACAAGACCTACCAGCAGCGACAATAAAAGTCCATAAGTCTCATCAAAAAACAAAAGAACTGGGGTAGTGGCCAAAAATATCATACCCAGGAAATTTAAGCATAATACTGAATGGGAAAAAAATGGGCATTTTAATGAATTGTCAGACTCTCAGGATTTTGTTTAAAAAAAAACCAACAACCTATAAACCTGGACTTAATAGAATATTTGATATAAAACATCCAAGAGAAATATAAAGTACATATCAAAGACTAACTACAAGGGACTCTATTATTTACTTTTTATATGAGGAAATGTAAAATATATATCTAAGATTGTTATTAGTAATTGGATAGTTCAAAAGAAAGGTTGGGGTAGACCTGACTATGATGTCATGCTAAAAAGTAAAACCACTCGGGAACAGGTAAAAAGAGTAATTGCCTTATATAAATGAGGTGTTAGAGGAAGAACTGACATCGAGGAATTAGATCGGGGCAGAGGACTGGTAGTTCTGGTACCCTACTGCCTTGGGAATGGATATATCTAGAAGGGTATAAAAGTCCTCTAAATTCAGAAAGAAATAAAAGGCTAAGGGGAAAGGGAGGAAAAGGGAATAAGAGGGAATTTTTAGAGGGGAGGGTGAGGGAATAGGATAAGGTACAGAAGGGCGTTTAGATTAATGGCAATGGAAGTTTAAGGGAGTTATCCTGGGGGGAGGGGGAGGGTAAGTAAAATTAGGGCAAAGTAGTGGGTAGGAGTAAAATAGGGGAGGCAAAAGGCACAGGAAAATAAAAGATACAAGCAAAATAATTATCAGAAGTAGAATTTATTAAAGAAAAAAAGCAGGGGTAGTGCTCATGATCTCAGGTAAAGTTAAAGCTAAAATAGATTTACTCAAAAGAGGAAAATAAGGAAATTACACTGTATGTCAGCCATATTAATCAATGTTGTTTTAAACTATTTAAAATAACTAGATAGTATAAGGTTGTAATATTGCTAGTGTAGGAAATTATGAACTGGTGGACTTAGAAAAATATGGAAAGACTTGGACCTACGAAGGAGGAGGTTATGCACCCTCAGAGAGACAAATAACAAGTAGGTACAGTACAGCCTTATGTAGACGCATGTGAATGAGTGTGGTTATAGACATCTACGCATACGTATGCACACGAAAATGTGTGTCTGTGTGTATAAATGTGTGCATACGTATACATATATACGCGTATGTATACATATATGTGTGTGTGTGTATTTACACCTATCTATAAATATATCCACGCTTAATTGTAGCCCTCTTAGGGGAGGGGAGAGGGGAAAGAACAAAGTAAACAGTGCACAGCAGAGAACAAAAGAAGATTTACAAGGAAGTAAAGGAAAGAGGAATAGCTCTGAGTACAAAAGGTACCATGATATAGGCTTTCTTGAAACGGTATTGATTGCTGTACGTTTTGAATCTTCTCCTACGTTCTGCTGTGCACATGGTAATTTTTCTTTTCTTACTTTGTATTTGACTTTTAATATATGTCTGTTTCTTATTGTATATTTAAGTTTTAATATTTAAATTTAAAATAAATAAGTTTTCTTAAAAGTTACATCATAAACAAATTAGAAGAACAAGGAAGAAACTGCCTTCAGATCTATGGATAGGGGAACGCTTCATGACTCATGACTAAACAAATGACACAAGTTCAAGTTACAAAGTCAATTCTGATTATATAAAATTTTAAAAGTTTTGTACAAACAACTCTAATGTAATAAAAATTAGAAGGGGAACAGATAACTAGAGAAAATCTTTACTAGTGTCTCCAATAAAAGTCTCGCTCCAAGATATATAAGGAATTGATTCAAATTATAAGACTACGAGTCGTTCCCCCAAAAATGAATGGTCAAAGGATATGAGGCAGCTTTCAAAGAAAGAACAGCAAGCTATGAATAGTAAAATAACAATTTGCTCTAAATCACTAATAGAGAAATGCAAATTAAAGCAAATATGAGGTTCCACCTATCAGACTGGCAAAGATGGCAAATGCAATGTTGATATACGTGTAAGTAAAAAAAAAAATCACTTAAGTGACAAAATGCAATACTGTTATAATTATAGGAAAATAGTCATTCTAACATATTTTTTGTTGGAAGGATAGACTGTGCTGACATTTTGAAGGATAATACAGGAAACTGCAACAAAAGTCACAAAATCAATTCTACTTCAAAGACATCATTTCAAAAATATAAAAAGCAAAAACGATCTGTGCAAAAACATTCACATTCTTCTTGTAATAACTACATATTGGGAAAAAACCCTCTATCTTTAGCAATTAGAGAACGGCTGAATAAACTGTGTATATGAATATAATATAATGCTATGGTACCATCAAATATGATCAATATGAAGCATACAAGGACATATGGAAAGATCTTTACTGAGTGATAGAGGACAGGGCTGTGATTTCATCACTGGTGTAAGGAGCTCCCACCTTTTCTACAATTTAGTCTTGGAGGGCTGTCTACAGCACTAAGAGGTTAAGTGACTTAAAATAGGACTAAGTGAAACAAAACAAATTCAGCAGAGCCAGAACTGTATATTCAAAGACTAAAAATTTTTTTAAAAAGGAAGAAAGGAAGTAGGGGGCGGGGTGAGAGGAAAGGGAGTTGACCAGTACCTACCTGATCCAATGATTCCCCCCCAACCCAGTTAATGAAATCAGAGAAAGGAAGGTAAAAGAGATAATGAAGTATCTGTTAAGGTCTTGAATGCAGTATGAAAGCTTACAGTGTGTTGCCCCCTCTATAAGGTGCAAAGGATTTCTCAGATCAAAACTGATGAGATCAGAAAACAGCTAGCCACTGGTTGTCCAGGATCCATCGGGCCACACTCCTGGTGGTTCTTCAAAAGATAAGATACACTAACTAAGGAGGGAATAGAGCTTAGAAGAATGTGACCCACTGGCAGCAGAGAAGAACGCTAACTATGAAGGGAGAACCTGGCACTTGACTCTTGTAGGGAAGGGAATTTCTCCATACTAAGAAAGTGACAGCCTTCAACAGAACTGTTCAAGCAGCAGGAAACACTGTTCTCAGCTCTGATGAGTGTGATCTCTGTTCTGCAGTTGTTTCAGTTTGCATTCAACTTTTCATGACCCCATTTGGTATTTTCTTGACAAAGATACTGGAGTGATTTGCCATTTCCTTCTCTAGTTCATTTTACAAATGAGGAAACTGAGGCAAACAGGGTTAAGGGACTGGTCCAGGGTCACACTGCTACAGGAAGATGAGTCTTTCTGATTTCAGGCCCAGCCCTCTATCCACTAGCCGCCAAGACTGGAGGGTGTTCTCTGAGAGTCAAGAAGAGGGTCAGGTCTGGTTGTTGAGTACTGAGCTATAGAAAAAACCAGATGCAGCTGAAGGATCAGTTCAGCAGATATGCTATACCCAGGAAGAATACTATAGCTTAGGCTATATAAAAACAAAAAGATATCAATAAAAATTTACTTTTCAAAAAAATAAGAGCAGATAGAAGGAGAGAAGGTCATAACAACGGTCTAATTGTTTCTCGTCCAAACCTGTATATCCTTTATCTGCTGTTTCCACAACTCCCTAATACGTCAGAAATGGCTCCCAAGCTTAATATTAAGGGTGTTGTCAGTTCATACTTACTGGCTTGTTTTCTTTTCTTGCTTAAGGAAAGTTTGTTCTGTTTTTTCTCTGAGGGTAAAGGGTCTGATTTGGGTGACTGGATCCCAGGAATGATCCCATCTTCTTTAGAGTCAGGGACTGCAGGAGAATAAGGTATCCCCAGCAGCTTCCTGGAAATAATAATTTTTTAGGAAAATGGCAGAAAGCAGTAAACTGTAAGTATCCTCACATTTAAAGAGCTCAAAGGCATAGGAGTTAAGGAAAACCAAGGAATTAGAAATTCCCTAAGACCCCAGAGATAATTTCATCTGACTCAGTGCTTACCGTCTTCTTCTGCAACCCAAACAAACAGGGGTATCTCATAGACTAAACAATCTCTGGGAAGGAGGGTCCCACTCATTAAAGGTAAGCCCACTTTTGGGATGTACTCTACCTCACCAGGATAAACTTACCTATTCACATCAGTAGTAGCAGTACTTTTCTCCTTTGCCCCAGAGGAATATTCAATACGTTGAACACATGAAGTCTCTGAAAAACCAAGGTCCCAAATCCATCCCCACAAAATCATAACATTGTGATTAATAAGTTTCTGGAGGAAGATAAGTATCCCTTTCTCTCCTGGATACTTTAGATTAAACTATCTCCTACTTCTGGAATAGACAAATCAAAGAATTATCAAATTTTGTAGTTGAAAAGAATCTTGAAAGTCATCTAGTCTAATATGTATGTACCTGACCAAGAATCTAATTCCTCTAGTGATAAGAAATTCATTAACTCCAATCTACTTTTGCATAGCTCTAATTCTTTAGAGAGAAGAGGTATGGCATGTGGAGGACAAGCCTGAAAGTCAGAAAGATGTGGGTGCAAGCCCTGACTCTGTCACATACAAACCGTATGACTAAAGGCAAGTCACTTTATCTTTTAAGACCCCAGGCAGCTCTCTAAGACTGTAAATTACAGAACAGTTGCTTATCTGCAGTAGTGCAGTTTCCAAACTAGGAATTCCCCATACTAATGAAATCACAAACCTGCACAAAACACTTGCACATGACTGTATGTATGTATATGTGTATGTGTACAAATTATTCCTTATTCTAAACCATAATCATGCCCCTTTAGTTTTCAATAACTATAAAACCAATTTGTTCTAGGATGTTTTTCAGATGGATCTGAAACCATCTGTTTCCATATCCCAGAATGGCATTTTACGTTAATGTTTTGGTATAGTAGTAGTCACTGATATTCCATTTTATATCCATCCTCCTGTCCCTCAAGTGTCTTTTACAAGAGGATATTGATTTGAAAGATATTGAATACACACACACACACACACACACACACACACACACACACACACACACACACACACACACACACACACACACTTCCTTAGGCTCATAACCTAATTGAAAAGACAACATAGACTAGACCAAAAAGGTGGCCTAGTTACTTTTTTTTTTTTTTTGGATTAGCTTCCCTTCCATCCCTATAGAATCAAGTCAATAAGGATATACTAAGGAAGCCTAGGAAAGAGAAAACTAAGGCACTAGGAGGATTGGGAACCTTAAGCTAATCTTCAAATATCTGAAAGGTCATTATCCATCTCCTCTTAAGTACTGTAAATAGAGTTTACAGATTTAAACCATGGGTAAATAATTTAGGTTAGATTATCAGTCTGCCAATCTCATGTAAAGGGCTTTTAAAAATGAACTAATTCTAGGAGAGTTTGGCTATAATACTGTCTAGTGGTTCAGGTATAAAGTAAATTATATCTCAAGCTCCTTTCTAGAATTTCTCTATTCTGTACCTACCAGAGTAGCATGATGGAGGAAGCCTACTCTTATTATGACACCTGGCACTTTGCCCTCCCCGCCTCCAACCTCTCCTACCACAGGTCATGTCCAGGCACTCCTGCAGGGACTTCTTAAGCACACACTGGACAATTTCCTCAAACTGTTCATTGGTGAGACTTGGCATCTTCTCCTGGAGAGAGAGAGAGAAAGAGAGAGAGACAGAGACAGAGACACAGAGAGAGAGAGACACAGAGACAGAGAGAAAGACAGAGAGAGACAGAGAGACAGAGAGAGAGAGAGAGAGAGAGAGAACGCTCTGAGATTCCTCCTGTTTTCCACCATGGCCAGGTAGATATTTGTTTTTTGAAAGTTTGAGATAAGGAACTCACATGGCTGAGGGCATAGGGCTAATTCATCTAAAGTTTTCCTGGACCAGTTCCAGGGCTACTAGAAAGCCAAAGTGGAAAAAGGACTTTAAAAGTATTCCCCCTAGCTCCTTATTCATAAGTACTAGGACCAAAACTCATTTATATAGTAAGAGAAATAAGAGATTAATATTGTGGTAGGAGGGGTAGCAATTATACATGAGAATGAATGTCCCAAAAGTTAAGGGGTAGGGGAAAAGACCAGGAAATAGGAAAGCGAAGAACACTAGGTTGTCTCCTACTCTGGAGAACTCCTCACATGGGAGGATTATGGGAGAAGCTGTCCTGCTAGAGGCCAGGGAGAGAAATGGCATGATCTCCACCAGCCTGTCTGGAAGGTACCTTTTTTGTTTTCCTCTCATCTCCTTTAGCATCCTGTCCTTTGCTGGGCTTGGGAGCTACAGGCCCCTTCCCCTCATCACTTTCTGAACTCTTTCTTGTGTCTTTCTCCTTTCTCTTCTTCTGCATCTTGTCTTTTGACTGGCCTTGGTTGGCATTCACCCCAGTGGGCCCAATCCCTTGAGTATCTTCATTGTCAGGGGCATCCAGAGAGCAAGGGATTGAGGTGTAAACTTTTTGTCCAGGTGGTATAAAGGCCTTCTTTGACTCCTTCCCACCTTCTGAAATTGAAATTTGGTCATTTAGTAATATTTAGCATGTACCCAGGAGCTTATGTAAAAGTGAAAAACAAAGACATTCAATTAGCTAATTTATGCAAATGTGAGAGGAAATTATATTTTTGAAAAGATTACTGATTTTATCTTTGGGTCCTATTTTATTTAGTTCTCTTATGTCATTACTAGAGGGAAAGTCTATGGGTGGTATTTTATTTAATTAGGCTATTGGTGTTCTCTTTCCTACTCAAGATTAAATTAGAAGTCTTCTTTAAAGTCTTGTCTTCCTTTCCCTTCAGTATGTCCTTAAAATATAAAGTCCAAACACCTTAGCGTGATATTCTGGTTCCAAGCAGCCTCTATGGATATATTTCCTTGTATTTCTTTCCATGGACCTTATATATGTAATAGCTTGCTACCTACTTTACCCATGCACTTCTAACTTTTCTTCGCCAATTAAAAACTTATCAATGCTCAGGTAAAATATCACTTCCTTCCTGAAGATTTAATGATCCTCTAAATGGAAATAATCTCTAACAAACTTCTAGGGCAATTTGTTTGTATCTCTCTGAATAACATTTATTATACTCTACCTTGCACTGCAGGTAGGTGCCATTATCTCCCCTACTCAACCTCAAGCTATGTGAGAGCAGAAAAATGCCATCCAGGTTTCCAGTTTCTAGTAAAACAGAAGCCCACTCTGCTCCTGAATATGTGTCTGTGCTCTCATGACTCCAAGCCATGACTTACACTGCTCATTATGCCTAAAATGTCCTTCTTTTCTTTCTTTGACTACTGAATTCTTACCTGTCCCTTAAAGTTCCAAAGAGGCAGCACCACAACAGTGGCTAGACAGCCAGCCTGGAGGACTTACTTTGGAGTCCCACCTCTGACCCCTACCCATCATGTGACCCTGGGCAATTCGTTTAAGCAGTTAGGGCTTTTAACAGCTCTCCAAGACTAAAACTTGCAGGGAAAGTATTGACCTGCATTGTTTGAAGGAATTTCTTCTCCTGGGAGTTTCCTATACTAAATCCAGTCCTCTCTGTATCTTATTAAAGTCGAACCCAAATGCCACCTCCTCCACGAAGCCTTCCCTGATCCTCACCTGAATACAATCCTCCCTAACAAAAATAGCTGACAATTATATATGGCATTTTAAAGTTTGCAAAAGTTCTTTCCATACATTATCTCATCTGAGCCTCAGTCCTACAAAGGACAACAAATATGATTGTCCACACTTCACAGAAGAAAAAACTGAAGCTAAGATAAGTGAAATGAGTGACTGACATGGCCAGTAAGTACCAGAGGGAGGATATGAACCAAGAATGTTCTGATTTCAGGCCCAGCACTCTACAGACTAAAGTAAGATTTCCTTTCTTCTCAGACCTCACATGGCATTGGTTTGATAATCATCTAATGAAATTACTATGTGATATTGAATCTGGATATCGGCCAAGTCCAACTATCCCACCCTGACTCCTTTCAGCTTCTTTTCTTTTCATCTCCAAGTAGCTGTGTCTTAAAAATCAAAACTAGAGTCTCTCCTATACTCAGAGTAGAATCTATGCCAGGGGTGGGGAACCTGCAGCCTCAGTGCCACATGTGGCCCTCGAGGTCCTCAAGTACAGTCCTTTGACTAAATTCAAACTTCACAGAACAAATCCCCTTAATAAAAGAATTTATTCTATAAAACCTGGACTCAGTCAAAAAGCTGCACTCAAGGACCTAGAAGGCCACATGTGACTTTGAGGCCGCAGGTTCCCCATCCCTGATCTAGGACATGATGAGAATTCAATCATTGATACTACCTACAGGAGGAGGAAAATAGGCCTGGACAAAGTTAGATCACAAAAGCACAGATTTAATAGCTGGAGGAGACCTTACACCCTTATTTTACAGGTGAGGAAACTGAGGCAAATAGAGGTTAAGTGACTTGCCCAGGGTACACAGCTAGGAAAAATCCAAAGCAAGATTCCAGCTCAGGTTGTTTTCCTGATCTACCCACTGTTGTTTTTTTTTTTTTAGTTGCTGAAAAGGATGTCCTTAAGAGGAAAGAGATTCTGGATGGTCAGGAACTAGAAAAAGGAAAAAAAGGAATAAAGGAAAAGAAGTATCTCCCATTTATGACTCACCTTTGCTCTTTAAGGTTGTCATCATTTAGCTTAGATGCTATGACTACCTTCTCTTCCTGCAGAGAAAATGAAAAAGAAATGTTAATTACTCAAAAATAAACATGAATTTTACTTTCCCTTCAAATCATTATCAGCAAGAAATTTCTTATAGAAAAAGGAACTAGAATTATTTCTAGAATTCCATATGCTTAGACTTCAATGAGTCCCATTCTGCCCAAGCCTAGGATCTATAGCTCTAAGGTCAAGCCAACTTTCTTCTTGACTGCTCCTGCAGAACATAAAAATAGAGATATTTCCTGAAACATTTCCGGGGTGTCAGTTTCCCCCATTATCCCTGTTTCCCCTGTTCCTTTGCAATTAGAAAGTCCTTTCTGACTGTCATTAGGACAAAGTCTTCTTCATCAATTCCTAACTGAGAACTTAGAGAAGGAAAACCCAAGTTAAAACATAAAACTTACACGGTTCTATCTACACAAACAAAATCAATGTAATTATAAGTAGAAAGAAAACTGGAGGAAAACTTTTTCCGAAAGGTTTCTTTGATAAAGGTCTAATATTTAAGTTACATAGGGAACTGATACAAAACTATGTGAATAAAAGTCATTCCCAATAGGTAAATATTCAAAGGATATGAACAGGTAGTAAGTATGCAAAAGAAGATAAGTAAACCATCAACAACCATATAAAAACATTCCAAATCACTAATACGAAAAATGCAAATTAAAATAACTCTGAGGTTCTACCTAGTAAATTTTTAACAACAGATTCTCCCTTCCCTCTGCCCCCCCCCACATTTAATTATAATTTGAGTTATCAACATTTTCCCTATGATTTTCTCAAGTCTAGTCACAGGTTCCCAAAGTGGGGGATGCTGCCCCCTGGGGGGTGCTGGAACAATCCAGGGGTGCGGTATAGTAGCCTGGGTACAGTTGGGGGGCCTTGAATAAAAATAAGGGGGCAGTGTAAGCATAAAGAAAGAAGGGAAGAAGGTTTTGAAAAACTGTTTGTACATATTTCACCTGTTGTGTAACAGAGTTAAAGTCATCGTGATAACATTATTTTCCAAATAAATACACAAAATACAAATTATAACTGATCAGTGGTCCAGTCTGCCTGCAGGTCTTAACAAACACCTGTTAGCAGGCAAGTGTGTCTTGGATCGTCAGGAAGTTCAGCATGCAATAGCAGGAACGTATACATGTAATGACTTGTTTGCAATACTGCATCATCAAAATTTCAATGCAAGAAAACTCCTACAAATTTACAACAAATTATTAAATTTAAGATGCATCATTTAAAAAATTTATATATTTTTGAAATGATGTAAATGAAAAAAACTTAAAGGGTTAAAGAAAGTAGATTTCTGGGGGGAGGGGGAGGCATTGAGTATTTTTTTTAATTTTAATTTTTTAAATAGTTTTATTTATTTATTTTTAGATTTCAACATTCATTTCCACACAATTTTGCGTTCCAGTTTGTCTCCTCATCTCTCCCCTCCCCACCCCATAACACCTTGCATTCTGATTACCCCTTCCCTCAATGTGCCCTCCCTTCTATCACACCCCTCCCTTCCCTTATCCCCATCTTCTCTCTTTTCTTGTAGGGCCAGATAGATTTCTATACCCCGTTACCTGTATTTCTTATCTCCCAGTTATATGCAATAACAGTTCTCAACATTAGTTTCTAATACTTTGAATTCCAACTTCTCTCCCATCCTCCCTCCCTACCCATTCCCACTGAGAAGGCAAGCAATTCATTACAGGCCATATATGTGTCGTTTTGCAAAAGAACTTCCATAATAGTCATGTTGTGGAAGGCTAACTATATTGCCCTCCATCCCACTCTATCCCTCCCTCCTTTTTTTCTATTCTCTCATTTGACCTTGTCCCTTCCCAAAAGTGAGTATTTTTTTTAAAGGGAGTGGTAGACCAAACAAGTTTGAGAACCTCTGGTCTAGACAATCAGCAGAATAACAAATCAAGCCCTGATTTGTTATATTTGCCTATTTCTATTTCCAAGATGTAAATGCTCACTCTGAAAATTAAATAATTACTTTGTGAGAGTCAATATGAGTTGGGTGTAGCATACCATTGACCTCACACTTATCTACCCATCAGACCAGCAAAGACAGCAAAAAAGGAAACTGACGACTGTCATACTAACACACTGTTAGAGCTATTAAGTGGTACAATTGTTCTGCAAAGTTCCAAAGAACTCTGCCCCCACTGTAATTAAACCATGCAAATCTTTTGCCCCATAACACCTCTACTAAGACTATTCCACAAAGAGATCAAAGAAACAGAGGAAGAGAATCCATATGTAAAAAAAAAAAATTTATAGCAGCACTTTTTGTTGCAGCAAAGAACTGGAAACAGGTTAGAGATTCATTATTTGGGAATGACTGAACAAATTATGTTATATGAATGTAATGGAATAGCATTATGTTGTAAGATATGACAAAAGAGAAGGATTCAGAGAAACTTGGGATTGTACTCCTGTTGTGGGCTAAAGAGAGCAGAACCAGGAAAACACATTTATAAAAATTCAAATTTAAACAAAATCTATACCAATTGTAAAAGAAAATAACTGGGAAAGATTTAAGAACCTTGACCAACAGAATTCATCAAAAACACATTTATAAAAATACAAATTTATACAAAATCTATACCAATTGTAAAGGAAAATAATTGGGAAGATTTAAGAACCTTGGCCAACAGAATTCATCAAAAACACATTTATAAAAATACAAATTTATACAAAATCTATACCAATTGTAAGGGAAAATGACTGAGAAGGATTTAAGAACCCTGACCAACAGAATGTTACAAATTTATAAAAATACAAATTTATACAAAATCTATACCAATTGTAAAAGGAAAATAATTGGGAAAGATTTAAGAACCCTACCTAACAGAATGTTATTAAAAACACATTTATAAAAATACAAATTTATACAAAATCTATACCAACTGTAAAGGAAAATAATTGAAAAGATTTAAGAACCCTGACCAACAGAATGTTATCAAAAACACATTTACAAAAATATAAATTTATACAAAATCTATAGCAATTGTAAAGGAAAATAATTGAGAAAGATTTAAAAACCCTGACCAACAGAATAACTAATCATAACTCCTGAAGACTGCTATAGGAAAACCATAAGTTAATATGTATAAGGATATTTACTTTAAAGATTACAGCAAAAACAAATAAACATTTCCTCTGAACATACTCTCCTATATATACTTTCGACCTTGGGGAAATAGGCTCAAAACTTAATCCTATTCCCATATAGTGCTGGTCCCACAAAGTTCACATATAAAGGTAGTACAACTGCCTAGATCAGGGCTGGGGCAACCTTTGGACTCGAGGCCACAAGTGGCCTTCTAGGTCCTTGGGTTTGGCCTTTTGACTGAGTCCAAGTTTTACAGAAGAAATCCTTTTTTTAATGGGGATTTATTCTGTGAGATATGGATTCAGTCAAAGGGCTGCACCTGAGGACCTAGAGGGCCACATGTGGCCTCGAGGCTGCAGGCTTCCCACCCCTGGCCTAGTGAGTCCTTCCCACTTGAGGTCCCAAAGGTGACTCCTCAAAATTTCTCTTTTTCCTCAGGGTATCAATATCGCTCTGGCCACAAAATCTGGTCTGGATTCTAACTCCCAGGTTCCTGTAACTCACTCTCCCACCCTAAGAATCTCTAAAATCTGTTTCCTTCATTTAGAATGAGGGGGGAAAAAGAATCATACACATCTAACAAGGTCAAGGTCAAGGCCAACGACCAAAGATAATTTTTCAGGGCTATAAGACTTTCTAGGGGGAAAATGGACATAAGGCCCTCCCTTTTACCATAAGGTCACTCACCAGAGGCAGAGAGACAACGCATCACCAAGAGGAGTGGCAAAGAGGAAGTAGCTGGTGGTGCCAGGAGGTTTTTAATTCTCTGGAGCCAATCAGAGAGCCTCTCCCTCACCATGTGGTTAGCCAGCCATAACTGGTTACAAAATGTAACCAGAGAGTCTGTACTCAAGAAAACCTGAGTTCAAATCAGAGACTGGCTTTGTGTGACTCTGGGCAAGTCATTTACCTCACTTTGCCTTAGTTTCCTCATCAATAAAATGAGGATAATAGGTAACATCTCAAAGAATTGTCTTAAGCTACCGTTACCGCAATTCTGCAGAAGAATTGCGCTACAGGGAGTCACTGGAATATAAATGGAAAATAGTCTACCCCTTACCAAATTACCAGTAAAATCAGGGCTAGAAGAATATGAACATAAATCAGGGGACAAAGGGATGTTATGGCTATATTTTGAACATTCACACGCATGTTTTTAGAGAACTCAAATCAAATCTTCATTCATATTTGAACTATATGCAAAATGTATTTTTGGAGCTCAATTTTTTGGATAAATAGGAGAGAGCTGAAGAGTCTTTCTGAGATAACAAAACAGAATAACTCTGGGGATCTTAGACCCCAAAGATCTAGGTACAAAAGCTTTTGTAATAACTCAACTTTGTCTGAAGGTGTAGTGTAAGAAGTATAACTTTGAAATAAAAATATTTATCCAAGCACCACCTAAGAAAGGATTTGTTACTGATTGCTCAGGTAACTGATCCTTTGCTTTGGCTGGTTCAAAAAGGTAGAGAATATAGAAAATAAATGAATAAATAAATAAAAATACCCCAAACATTTCTTCTCTCTGGGGCCTGAACACTGTTGGTTGGCCAGCTAACTCATTTCAACATAAACCCTAACGTGATGCTTAAAATTTTGATGCTTTCTTTTGTGTCTTAACTGAAAATGAAGAATCTGAAATGTTACGGTTTGAGGTGGTAATATAAAAAGTCTAGGATACATCTATCACTTCTCTCTGGGATTATTAAAATTGAGGAGGATATAAAGGAGAGGAAAAAAAAGAGGGAGAAGGAGAGGGGGAGAAGGAAAAGGGAAAGAAGAGGGGATTGTGATAAGTGCTCCAAAGAACTGAGATAGACACTCTTAACCTGGGTCCCAAAATTTGTTTAATATTTTGCTGGCGGTTTCCTATGTATCTTATTTTATTCATTTAGAAACATTATTCTGATGAGGATCTAGCCTTCACCAGACTGCCAGAGGGGTCCAGGATACAAAAAAGGTATCAATCTTTGCTTTAAGCCAGGAGTTATAAAATATTTTGCTAAATTCCTTAACTCAGGCAAACAAAAAGTCTGAACAAATCAATTCTTCCTACTAAGCCCTGTTTAGGATATGCATTGTATCTGCCTGACACATCTTTCCCCCTCAATCTTTACAGGGAGTGTATTCACCTCTGTTTTTAAGCTTCCTCTTCTGAGAAAACACAAATAAATCCTTAGGAGTATTCCAAAAAGCTAAGAAGCAAATCTAACTAGCTTTCTTTTAAATACAGTCTCAGATGTCCTTTCAGTATGTGAGTCTAACTTCATGTGAGAAAGTGTTATTTTCATGGCTAATTTTACTAATAATATTCAAATACTCAATGGAATCTGCAATTTGATTAGAAGTAGTGGTATTCTACATCTGCATGTCAAAGAAGCACCAGTAAAATGTTGGTACTGAAAATATGGGGGAACTGTGGAAAGCTGGCTCCGTCTGGGGTATAGCGGTATGGTATACTCCAGAGATAGAATCACCTAAAGGTGATTCTTCTACCCCAAAATCCACAGAGAGATTCCCAGTCCAGAAGAGATCCTAGGACAGTCATTAAGAGAAGGAAAGGAATAAGCACCTACTAAGTGCCAGGTACTGTAGTAGGTACTTAAAAAAAAATTACCTCACAACAACCCTTCAATGGTGATATTACTATCCTTATTTTACAGTTGAGGAAACTGAGGCAAACAGAGTTAAGTAACTTGCCCAGGGTCACACAGTTAGTATCTGAAACATATTTGAAATTCTCTTCTTGACTCCAGGCCCCAGCACTATCCATTGTGCTACTAGCTGCCTCAAAAATAAAGCGGTCAGGAATGAAGCATGGAGGTCAGCGAGCTACCCTGAAGCCTTCCAGCATTCCTAGCACTCCCTCTTGAGATCAGAAGACTCACACCCAGCTGGGCCTAGCCCAGCCTAGCTCTGCCCAGCCCAGCTCAGCCCAGCCAAACCAAGTCAAGCAAAGCTCAAGCCTTCCCTGAGACACTTGGCTGATGGAGGGCAACTTGGGCATATTTTATGTGAGTCCAACCCTGTACTCTGTGCCTGACTCTGCTAAGGAATATTACAGAGTTCCCTGAACTACTTTTTGAGTTGCCATATTTCCCAGAAACACTGGACCCAGAATATGCAGTAGGCCTTGAATGTGACAAGGACAAAGTCCCCCCATTAATTTGTTGTTTGCATTCCAAACTGGACCCCCTGTGTGTCCCTGGGAGTCAAGACCCGGCGCCAGTCAGTCTGCACTAGACTGAGAAACTGCTTATGCAGCTGGGACCCTTGTAGATAAGTAGACCATCCTATCTTCACGGTCTCGCAGTTCCCAAGGGAAAAGAATACAATTTTTGTCGCTCCCTTGTTCCTCCCCTGCAGGAGGGCTTTTATCCTTTTCCCATCTTTACTGCACCTTTCCCCCTTTTCATGACATGCCCCTTAAGGTAGTGATTTGTGTTTCCTCCTCCTTCCTTTGTTGTACTGTTATAAATATGCAAACTTCTGTATGGATTATGAATTTTGGGGGTTCCACATGCATGTTCATTCCTCTCGTAATAAACCTACTTTTCATGCAAGTTTCATGAACCCAAAGAATATTGTGGTCCACTCTGACCCATCCCCTAGCCTTTGGCTGGCTATCTGAGCCCAGGTCCAACTAAACAGAGCCTGAGACTGACCCAGTCCTATTTGATCCTCACAACAACTCTGAGAGGTAGGTGCTGTGATTATGATCCTTATTTTACAGCTGAAAAAACTCAGGCAGCCAGCAGTTAAGTGACTTTTCCAGGCCTACAGCTAGTGTCTGAGGCCAGATTTGAATTCTGGTCTTCCTGACACCAAGCCCAATGTGCTACCCAGTGTACTACCTAGCTAGCTAGCATTTATTAAACACCTACAGTGTGCTGGCAATTATGCTAAATACTTTAATATTATCTCATTCAACAAGTATTGCACACTACTGAGCATTTGTTACTAAAAAGGAGAAATGAACTTAGAATATGATATTTCAAAAGGCAAGAGAGAAAAGTACACAACCAAGAATAACATATGGAAAAACTAAGTAATCCTACAGGAAAAAAAAATGGACCTTTAATTTAATTGAGGGTTTCTAAGTATTCCTGATGAAATGGCCAGAACTGAGTAGACATTTAGAAACGGAAAAGCAGTGACAAAAGAAAAACAGAAAGGTAGACATGTTTGATTAATTAAAAGGCAATATGTGGGGATGAATTATTTACATGTCAATGGGGGATAAAAAATAAATGTCTCCCCAGAACCCTAAAATGTTAAATAGTCATAGAGAAAGGTCAATATAGCAAAAGTTCTGTGGATGGTTTTGATTTGTTCTAATGGTTTTAGAAGAAGACAAAAAACGGGAAGGAGAGACTTGAAGCAAAGGAGGAATAAGGTGAAAGAATTCATTAAGCATAATAGAGAAGCATAGCATGGAGAGCACATAATCTTGGAGGAAAAGGTATGGGGAGGGGCGAGTATCTCATGAACTTCACTTTCACCTGAATCAGATAAAGGAAGAATGAACACAATTGCACACAGAGACACACACACAGATCTCGGAATAGGAATACATTAAACTAAAAAGCAGGGTGGCAATTATGATTTTAGATAAGGACAAGGTAAACATAGAAAAGATTAAAAAAGATAAGTGAAATATGCTCAAAAGCCTCATAACAAATCTTTATTAATTCTCTCTCTCTACACACACACACACACACACACACACACACACACACACACACACACACTGTCTCATCTTATATATCTCTAGTATGTTTAGTGATTTTTCTCACTTTATTCCTCCTTTTCTTCCCATCCCTCCTCTCTGTTTTTGTCTTTTTCTAAGCACATTAAAACAGAAAAAAATCATCCACAGAACTTCTGCAACTTTAACCTTTTTCTCTATGACTTCCTCTTTTGCTCCACATATACATATGTGTGTATACATGTATATATAATTATCTATCTAAACTGGGCTTCTACACCCTTGAAAAGTTAATTGGAGGTAGAAAAAGATAATAAAGCTCTAATAGTGGGGCACCTTAATCTTACTATAGCCTTTCATACCTAGACAAATCTAATCAGAAGATAAATAAGAAAAAAGTTAAGAACTTGAATGGAAGTTTACAAAACTGGAAATGAAAGATCTCAGATGGTTACTAATCGACATATTTCTTAGTCATGTGGGACAACACAAAAATTGATCATGTACTGAGGAATAAAGATCTCACTAAAAATGTTGAAAAAATAGAACAATTAAATGCATTATTTAAAATGCAATAATATCTACAAATCAATAAATTGGGCATTGAATTTTTAACATTTGAAAAATGAGAAATCAAATAACCTCAAAATAAGTAATAAAGTAGATATTACAAAAATTAAATTACAAAACTTAAATGAAAGCAAAAAACCCACTGAATTGATAAGGAAAAGGGAAGCTTTAAAAATATATATAATAGGTAAACAGCTAACCGCATTTTTTTTAAGATAGGAAAACCAAATTGTTGACATCAAAAATGGAAAAGGAGAATTTACATTAACTGAAGAGGAAATAAAAGAAATAATCAGAAATTTTTTTACCCAATTATGCTATCAAAACCAATAACTTAGACAAAACAGATGGATTGCAGTTTGGGATCTGATACTGATAGTCTCCCCTTCCCATTTTTTTCCATTATAACTCTTAAAATTCTTGACCTCTTGTTCCACCATATGAAATCCATTATATTTTTGTAGCTTAAAAAAAAATCCTTTGAGGCAAAATGCCTTCCACTTCTAGAGAAAGAACTATGGAATCGGATCGCAGAATGAAGCAGACCATTTCCTCTTGTGTTATGGTTTGTTTTATGATTTCTTCCATTCATTATAATTCTTCTATGCAACATGACTAAGGTAAAAATGTATTTAATGAGAATGTGTGTGTAGAACCTATGTAAGACTGCACGCTGTCTTGGGGAGGGAGTGGGGAGGGAAGGGAAAAAAATCTAAGATGTATGGAAGTGATTGTAGAAAACTGAAAACAAAATAATTTTTAAAAAATCCTTTTGTAATTTGAAATGGTATTGAAAAGAAACAGATAGATGGCTCATAGGATAAAGTACTGGGCCTGAATTAAAATCTGACCTCAGACACTCATTAGCTGTATAACCCTGGGCAAGTTATTTAACCTCTGCTTGCCTTTATCTACTGGAAAAAGAAATGACAAACCACTCCAGTATCTTTGCCAAGAAAACCTTATGGACAGTATTGGTGAGTGTGGTCCGCAAGGTCATGAAGAGTGGGACATTGCTGAACAACAACAAAAAAACTTAGAGTAGATATATATATAATGGAACTCCATTTCAATACATCAGATCTAAAGTTAAGATGCCTATTATGACCACTACTATTTAGTATAGTCCTAGTGCTAGCTATAGCAGTAAAACAAGAAAAAGAAATGGAAAAAAAAATAGGCAAAAAAGTATCTCTTTTTACATATATATATGTTATGTACATATATACATGTAGATTATTATATATATGTTTCTTATATATATACACACACACATGCACACATATATATTTGGGGGGTAACCTTCTAAAAATCATCCAATGAATCTAAAACTATAAAACTTTTTACAGGTTAAATTGGAGATAATTTCAAAGAGAAGGCATTTAGATTAAGCAGGACTGGAAAAGGTTTCTTGTCAAAGGTGAGAATTTAGCTGAGACTTGAAGGAAACCAGGGGAACTAGGGACATTGGTGAGGCAGGAGAGCATTCCAACCTTGGGGCACAGCCAGTGAAAATACTGGCTTATCATATATGAAGTAGAGCAAAGAGGCCCACGTCAAAGGATCATAAAGCAGAGAGGAGTAAGGTAGAGACAAATGGAAAGGTAGGAAGAAGCTAGTTTGGCTTTCAAAGCCAGAGTATTTTGTGTTTGATTCTGAAGGTGATAGGAAGCCACTGGAATTTACTGAATATGAAGTTGATGTGGTTAGACCTTCATTTTTAGGAAAATCACTTTGACAGCTGAGTGTAGGATGAAGTGGAGGGTGGACAGAAGTGAGGTAGAGCAATCAATCAAGAGGCTATTGCAGTGATCAGGTGATGAGGTAATGAGGGCCTGCACCAGAGAGATTGTAGTGTCAGAGGAGAGAAGGGGGTCTCCACTTCTTTCCACTCAACTCTATTTTGTAGTCTAGCTTCCAACTTCATCATTCAACAGAAACTGCTGACTCCAAAGTTACCAATGATCTCTTGTCAAATCTAATAGCCTCTTCTCAATCCTCATCCTTCTTGACCTCTCTGTAGGTTCTGACATTGTCAAATACCCTCTTTTTGATACACTCTTCTCTCCAGGTTTTTGTGATACTGCTTTCTCTACGATCACTGCCTACCTATGTGATCAAACCTTCTCAGTCACTTTTGCTATACCTTTGATCAGATTGTACCAGTTTATTGTGGGTGTCTCCCAGGGTTCTGTCCAGGGCCCTCTTTCTTTATACTCGTTTGTTTGATTCTCATTAGCTCCCATAGATACAATTATCATTTCTATGCTGAGAGTCTCAAGTCTACTCTAGCCCTAACCTCTCTTGACTTGAATCTCCAACTAATTGGTCACTTCAAAATGGATATCCAATAGACATCTTAAACTCGATACATCACCCATAAATGAACTCATTTTTTTCCCTTTTCCTAATTCACCTATTACAGCGGAGGGTACCACCATTCTTTCAATCACTCACTCAGGCTTAAAACTAGGTATCATCCTCAAATCCTCACTCTCTCACCACCAAATGCTATTGATTTTACCTTCATACATCTCTCAAATGTCCCCTTTTCTCCTCTAACATTGCCACTACCCTGGTGTAGGCCTCATTATCTTATGGCGTAGTTATTTAAACTGCCTTTTGGTTAATGATTGATTCAAGACTCTCCCTATTCTAGTCAATCTGACTCAAACTGATATTCCCAAAATAGGTCTAACCATTTCTACTCAATAAATTCCAGTGGCTCCCTATTGCCTCCAAGATCAAATATAAAATCCTGTTTGGCTTTCAAAGTCCTTTATAACCTGCCCCCTCCCTACCTTCCTAGTCTTTTTATAACTTACTCACCTCCATGTAACCCCATGATCCAGTGACACTGGACTCCTTCACTTTTCTTCAGGCAAGAGATAGCATTCACATAGAATCTGCTCCCAACACATGCATTTTCACTTTTTATCCTCCATTCCTAGAATACTCTCCCGCCTCTGTCTCTTAGTTTCTTCGCTTCCCTTCAAGTCTCAGCTAAAATTCTTCCTCCTACAAGAAGACTTTCCCAGTCATCTTTAATGTCCCTTCTCTCAGTTGACTATTTCCAATTTATCCTGAATATATCATTTGTATGTTGTTTCCCCCATTAAACTGTGAATTTCTTGAGAGCAAGGATTGTCTTTTGCCTTCCTTTGTGTCCCCATCAATTTGCACAATACCTGGCATAGAGTATATACTTAATAAACGTTTGTTAACTAGCAGAAATAAAAAAATAATAGAAAAAAAGAATCCAGGGTTCCTTTTTAACAACGTTAAACAAAGTTGCCAGATTCCACTATTGCCCAAATGTTTAGTAAAGGTAGAGCTGAGATTCAGTTAGGCCTTGAATTTTTATATGACTTTTTTCTGTTTTCTATAGGAAAAGTGGATCAAAGTTCTGGGAAGAGAAAGATACGGCTGCACAGGATGAGGTACAAGCTCTATTCTGATACTTCATCAAAATGTGGAGTTGACCTAAGCTGATGAAGGTTATGTCAGTAGAGTATTAGCTTTGGCAGATTTTATTGAGCAGGAAAAGTTTTGAGTTGTGGTCCCTTCAGCGGACTGAATTTGTTGTATAAGTTAAACATGGTGGGGTTCTAAAATTTTGAGGTCATGGATATTCTATACTACAAAATGGAATGTCAGATTTCATTTTCTCTCTCTCCTCCATTTACCTTTGGACACATTTCATAAGTGGCTACCTACACTTTCAGAGAAACTACCACCTACTCAGTTAAAACCTGGAGAGGAAACACATTCAAGACAGCAAGGAAATAAAGGTTATAGGGCAGAAAACTGATAACAGACTCTAGTAAATCTATCTACTGGGAATGTATTAGGACTTGGTCTTGACTGCCCAAGGAAGCTCCAAAATATGACCAGTCTTCAATTTTTAAATTTTCTATTTAATTAATTTTATTTATTTTTTATTTAAATCTTTTAAAATTTATTTTTAAAAATCTTTTCAATTTAATTTAATTTTTAAAATACTGAACTTAACAAACACCAAATAAAATGAACATTTTGAGCTTACAGAGAACTTCCCTCAGATTGGAAAAACCTTCTTTATTTGGAATCCTGCCTCAGACCCTAGCTGTGTGAGCCACCTAATCTCTCTGGGTTTCAGTTTTCTCAGCCATAAAATTAGGGACTTATATTCCATGACTTCCAGCTCTAAATCTTACGATCCTATGACCATGAACACAACAAGGAGGATGGTACATGAAATTATAAATCTCTATTACAAACGTTTTTTTAAAAATATATAATAAATTCAACATGTAATCTTCAAAACTGTCCTACTTGTCAGTGTTTTCTCCTTCTAGCTTTCTTTCTATTCTTTTCTATTTCAATGACATTTTTCTTTTTGACAAACTAACACTATTTCCACACACCGACAGAAAAACAGTAAAACCCTTATAACACATACATACCAATTTGCAAAACAAATTCCTACATTGACCCTATCTTAAATGTCTAATTCTGTTCATTTACACCATATACATGGTATGTATATACCATGGTTCAGTTCTGTATATATCATATACATGTATGTCTTGTATAAACATAGTTATTTGCACGCTGACTCTCCAAGTAGAATGTATGCTCCTTGACATCAGGGGCTGTTTTTGCTTTTTTTTTCATTCCCAGAGCTTAACACAATGTCTAGTACTCAATAAATGTTTGTTGCCAATTGACTATGACGCAAAATGCTAACCAAGCCTTTTCTCAGTTAATTATGCCTTAAAATCCATTGACATCTCTCCAAATATTGCTTCAAAGGTTTTCCTTCCACTCTCCTTTCCTTAGTGTCACTGCAGCTTTCAAATCAGCAACTGATACTATCCTCACCTCTATATGTATATATGTAAATACATACATAGGTGTTTTTACACGTGTTTGCCTATATTATACGTACATATATACAATCCCCAAAATCTTAGTATAATTTTAAGCTTTAAGGACTAGTATAATACACATCCCTATATATATGTGTGTATACATATGCATATGTGTATATAGATATATGTGGGTGATAATATCTCACATATACATACCTCACCTACCTCCCAGGGCTGTAAGGCTGAGACATTTGCAAAGGGCTCTATAAATACACTATTACTGTCCGAATGCTAGTCAACAGCGTATATATAGCTAGGGTGGACAAAGGTGTTCGACTTGGAGTCAGAAAAATGGAGTTCAAACCCCCCTGAGCCGTTTACCAGCTTGGTCTTCGTCCCTCCTCCGTCAAACTAGGGTAATAAAGCTCTCGTCCTCCCACGGACGTGGCGAGCGGCAAAGCAGGCAGCCTACGTCAAGCGCTCTGCCGCCCGCAAATGCCAGGCTGGCCATCGGGAGGCTGACTTCCTTCGCAGATCCCAGATGCATTTTCCGTCACCCCACGCCCTGCAGCGCCGCCCACGAAGCGCTCCCAGGGTTCGAGGACGGAAAAATCGAATACAAACGCCCCTTTCCTCGCTCGAGATCCAAGTGCAGACGAGCTCTCCCCTCCCCCCTCCCGCCTGGGGTTGGCCGGACTCCTTCCCCACCAGCCTTCAGATCCTGACAGGCCTTTCTTAGGATCAATCATCCCTTCCCGCGAAGTGCTTTGGGGGGGCAGGGGCAGGGCTAAGGGGTGCCTTCGGTCCACCTCCAAATGCTCGGGCGGTCACCGGAGGCGCGCTAAGGCCTCCGTAACAGCCGGGGCTTCAGCTGCTGGCGCCCGGGGCGGGGAGAGAGGGAGGGAAGCCAGGGCTCGCGCCAGGCGTCAGGAACCGGGGGAGCTAAGGTTGGGACTGGGGAAGGAACAAACAACAGGTGGCAACAGCCGGCGAGCTCGCGGTCCCCCACCTCCGTCCGCCTGTCCCACCAAAGAAGAGCCCGGCCGCTCGGGCGCCAGCCCAGTTCTCCGGCGTTCGAACTTCTACCTCACTGAGCACGCGCGGAGACTAGACGGCAAAGGCGAAGCGTTTAAAGCGGAGAGGCGGAAGAGCCTTCGGGAGGCGCATGCCAAGTCTTCCACCCCGGGCGATTACAAAAACTACAATTCCCGGCATACCCCATTCTGCCGTAGTCACAACTTTTAGTTATTAGGAGCAGCGCCTGATTATAATTGGGAGGGTTCTTTTGACATTATGGCTTGTTCTCTGCCCCGGAATGGATAATGTTTTTTTTCCTTTTCCGAATCCTGATTCTAATTCTGTTGCACTTTATCTTTATTTTCCAACGAATTACTGGCCATTAGCCCCTCTCCGGTACCCCTCCCTCTTCGCAGCCCAAGGACCCTTCCCTAAACCCGCCCCCCCGCGAGCTCCTATTGGCCAGTCGATGGGAGGTTACGTTAATCGGGGGCGGTCCAAACAGCTCATTTTCCAATGTGAAGAGGCGCCGAGGCCACGTTCCTTCACGGCAAAGAATCTGCTAAGTGGTGATGGTTACTTTTGATTGGATTGAGGCAAATTAGAGTGGGGGGAGTAGGGAGAAGGGAGACTGTGCGCGCAGGTGCAGTCGGGGTGGCGACGGTGGGCGGGAAAGAATAGAGAGTATCGCGATACCTCCCACCCCTTCCGGCCTTTTTAATTTGGCTAGGAGGCAGGGAAACGGAATAGAGTGAAGAAACCGAGTCGTTCCATTTTAGGGAAAGTCTAAGGCAATCTTTTGGCTATTTCAGCAGAGCTCAGTTTCCTTTCTTTTCTTAGCCGCTTTTCTCTGCCAGGAGAACGTGTGAGAGTTAAGGTGACATCTTGGCACCAATTTTATTCTAGTGACAACAGGTCTTTCGTAGGGATATAGGCCTTTGCACTCCAAACCCCTCCACCATCCATCTCATATTTCCACTTTCCCTTTCCCGCACTCCTAGTGTGTGTGCGTGTGAAGTAATTCATTATTATTAATTTACTGCGCCCCTACCCACTTCTAGGATGCAGCTATGTTCCTCTCTTGGCTGAGGAGGGAAGTCTGTTTAAAGGGATAAGAAACCGACTTTGCAGTCCCGAGCGGTGGGTGAGTGGTAGCTCCCAGCACGTGCAGCGCCAAGAAGCGCGAGACTGATAGGGCGAGTGCGCAGGCGTGGCCCTTTCGAGGAGGAAAGAGGCGGGGTAGAAAGGCAGCAGGGCTAGCAGCCAGGCGGAGGCCGCAGACGTTCAGTCCCAGGAGCCGGGACGGGGTGGAAGGAAGCTCTTCCCATCGGCCCTACGCCGACGGTTGGTGGGCGTGCGCGAAGGATACGGGTGGGAGGGAGATCGTTGCGAAGGAAACGGGGTGTCACTTGGAAGCGGTGGTTCCCTTTTTTAAAAGCCTTTAGCCGTTAAGTTTGTTCTGTCCCTGGTGCGGGCACAACAGGGGGCGTGGGGTGGAGTGCGCACGCGCAGTGTGTCTGGTAGCGCGCGTTAGGAGGGGTGGAGGAAAAAGCGCAGGCTCCGTTGTTTTCTTACTCAGTTCGGGTCTCGCGGGCAGCTTGTTTTGGTCTCGCGCGGGTTAGTGGAGACGCGAGAGAATAAGGGAAGAGCGGGGTTACGCGCGCACTGGGAGAAGGGGCGGGGAGGAAGAGGGGAAAAGGGAGGGGGTGTAGGCCCCCTGATCTCCCTCGTTAGCCTAATCGGGGGAGGGGGGAAGAGATGATCGAGATGGCAGCTGAGAAGGAGCCGTTCCTCGTGCCGGCCCCGCCGCCGCCACCCCTCAAAGCTGATTCCAGCGGTGGCGGTGGCACTCTGGTGCAGCCACACCGAGAGGCCTCCTCCGGGGAGCTTTGTGGCGGGACAGCACAGGGACCAAGCCCACATACGCCCACCATATCAGGCAGGGAGGGCTTTCTGGCCCCGTCCCCCGCTAGGGCTGGCCAGAATCCGCGGCGAAGTGGAGATCCGATGGCGCAGGGGGAGGCCCCTCCCCCTGACATGGAGGAGGAGCGAAGGGGTTGGGGCGGGGCCGAAGTAGGGACCCCAGCACCCCCCAGACAGCGCAATGGCTTCCAGCCCCATAGGCCTCCCGGGACCGGTGGGAACAAGAGGAGGAATAGCTGTAATGTGGGTGGCTTCAAGCATCCAGCCTTCAAGAGGCGTAGGCGAGTTAACTCGGACTGCGACCCGGTCTTGCCTTCCAATTTTCTCTTGGGGGGCAATATCTTCGATCCTTTGAATCTGAATAGCCTCTTGGATGAGGAGGTGAGTCGAGCACTCAATGCTGAGACTCCCAAGTCTTCCCCACTGCCAGCGAAGGGGAGGGACCCTGTGGAAATCCTCATTCCCAAGGACATCACCGACCCACTCAGCCTCAATACCTGCACTGATGAGGCCCAAGTGGTTCGAGCCTCACCACTCAAGACTGGTAGAAAGAGACATCGACATCGTGGACAGCACCACCAGCAACAGACTGGGGGACCGGGGGGGAGTGATCCCACCTCCTCTGCGCTTCCCCCAACTTCCACAACTCCCTCGCTGCATGGAGAAACCACCCCCCAGCAGCTGCAACAACGACAGAGGTCCCAAGGCCGGGATGGCCCCCAGCCTTATGAACTGAACACTGCCATCAACTGTAGGGATGAAGTAGTGTCCCCCCTTCTGCCTGCCCCACAGGACCCCCCAGGCACTCGTGCAGCTCCTTCAGCTGCCTCAACCACACCTGCTCCCTTGTCTTCCTCCCGACATCACCGGAAACGCCGTAGGACTTCCAGCAAGTCTGAGTCAGGTGCCAGGGCTAGTGGCCAGGGCCCTAAGGAGAAAGTCCGGGCGAGAGGCGGGAGTCGCCATCATGACCACCCTCTGCCTGCGGCTGGCTTCAAGAAGCAGCAAAGTAAGTTCCAGTACGGAAATTATTGCAAGTACTACGGCTATCGAAACCCAAATTGTGAGGATGGGAGGCTTCGGGTGATGAGGCCTGAATGGTTCCAGGGCCGTGATGTGCTGGACCTAGGCTGCAATGTGGGCCACCTGACGCTAAGCATTGCTTGCAAGTGGGGCCCGGCTCGAGTAGTGGGTGTAGACATCGATGCCCGGCTCATACACTCTGCTCGACAGAACATCCGACATTATCTATCTGAGGAACTTCGTCTTGCACCTCAACCACCTGAAGGAGCCCAAGGACCAGAGGGTGGAAAGGGGACTGCTGCCACCCGAAAGAAGAGCTGCTTCCCAGCCTCCCTGACTGCCAGTCGGGGCCCCATTGCTGCACCCCAAGTGCCTCTGGATGGGGCTGATGCCTCCATATTTCCCAACAATGTTGTCTTCATCACGGTAAGGAGACCTAGTAGCTGTTGGAGTAAGGGATATTTTTGCAGACTTGTTTACTGTGCCATGACAGGGGAGGGAGGAGAGGTAGTTATGGCTAAGAGCAAAACTATTCTTGCAACTTGGGAACTCACATTTGAAAATGGTCTAGGGCCTGTGCTGATAGGGCCTTGACTTCTCACCTTAATGACTATACCCTGTCTTCCCCATGAATTCAGGGTTCTTGCTTATAGGGCAGTGAGAATGGGATTCCTTTTCCCTGTTACACCCTTTAACTGAGTCTGCTCAACAGACTAGGATTATTCCATTGAGCATTTTAAACCTGCAAAAACTTGACCTTAGAGCTGTCCCAAGAACCATTCTTAGGTGATAGGTATCTGAACTAATGCTTCTTCTGTGTTATCCAGGTTAGATAGACCAGAGAATTCATTGTGCTTTTCCACTGTAGACCTCTGTCTCAACAACCCTTATCTTCATGAGAAAGCTAGAATCCTGCCTGCAGTCAAATTTTCTCCTTTAATGTATTAGTTTGAGTGTTATTGGTTAGAAAACTCGAGTGGATTACCCAGGAGTAAAACAAAAAGGTGTAGGGAAATATTTTAGGGACTTACAGATTTAGCCCTGGAAAGAACTTGTGAGGTCCAAAGGTCCCCTTAGATTAGTCCAACCCTTCCATTTTACAGATGAAATCAAGTGCCCAGAGTAGTTAAGTGCCTTGCACATGGTCACAGGTAGTAAGTATAGTAACTGAACCTTCCAGGTCAAGACCTTCTGTAGAGTAGGGTAAAGGGAACTGACAAGTTTGTGGGGGAGTTTTGCTGTCTTGCTTAGGCTTTGGGGACTGGGATTTTTTTAAATTTTCATTTGGTCTCAACATTTAAGTGCGTAGTTTCTGCCTGGCACCAGGGACATAAAAACAAATTGAACAGTCCTTGAACTCACAAAGCTTATATTCTGCTGAGTTGTGTTAAAATTTAACACTGAAGAAAACTCACTTGAAACTCAAGACTGGGGGGCAGGGAGCAGGGGGGGAGGGGAAAAAGTGGGAAGGATGACAGAGAATGGGGAAAGACTGGAGGGGCTGCCCAAGACCTCATGGGGCAATGCTTTTTTGCCCCAGGGAAAATTGGTGTGGGAGGGAGACAAGTACTGGAACTGGGTCAAGGCTGAACACTAGGGCTTTCTCCCTGTGGTGACCTTGCACATCCCTCTTGATAAAACTAATCAGTTCTGGTGGTTTGTCCATGGTACAGCCTTCTCCCTACTAATTCTTACCTTGTGCTTTCTCTGCTCTGCCAGAGTGAGGCAGAGTGATATTCAATTAGGGAAGTTCGGTACCCTCAATAAGCTTGTTTGGGAAATGTCTGAAAGGCAGAACTACAGATTAAAACCTGCCTTCATTTATTTAGGACTCCATAGTGGAATAAAGGAGTGGAGAATACTGGTTTCCTTGTACTTATCTTTATCCAAAAAAACCTTGTCTTCTCAGGGTAATTATGTGTTAGATCGAGATGAACTGGTAGAAGCCCAAGCTCCTGAGTATGATGTGGTGCTCTGTCTCAGCCTCACTAAATGGGTGCATCTGAACTGGGGTGATGAGGGATTGAAGCGAATGTTTCGAAGAATCTACCGCCATCTACGACCTGGGGGCATTTTGGTTTTAGAGCCCCAGCCTTGGTCATCCTATGGCAAGAGGAAGACACTCACAGTAAGTTGGACCCTAGGGGAAGGTAAAAGGGATCATTCCCATGAAGTGGGGGAAGGAGAGATGTATTGGTTAAATGGGGCTCTGGCCAAAATTCTTGGCTGAGGGAGGAAGAATGGGATTGAATAAGTCAACAAGCATCTATCAAGTACTTAATATGCTAGGACAGTGCAAAGTGCTGGGAATACAAGGAAAGATTAGTACCTGTGCTTATTCCTAGGAAACTATCTACAAGAATTATTATCGAATTCAGCTGAAACCTGAGCAGTTCAGTTCCTACCTGACATCCCCTGAGGTTGGCTTCTCCAGCTATGAGCTTGTGGCCACACCCCACAACTCTTCCAAAGGTGAGATCCAGGCTAGCCTATCTTTGTCTGTATTTTGGGGGTGGGGAATGGAGGGTGGGTAGAAGACTTCAAGTAGATGGTAACACCTCCCAGCTTGGCTGAGAAGATTAGAAATCCTGGGGGAGGTCTTAAATTGCAACACTCATCTCTGCATCATTTGCCATTCCTAGTTATTGGCTATGGACAATTGACCAGAGTTCTGTATGTGCTACCTTAGTTCCTGTTTTTTCTCTTTAGTATATCACTCCTTCTCATCTATACCTTTTCTCTACAGGCTTCCAGCGTCCTGTGTACCTGTTCCACAAGGCTAATTCCCCTAGCCATTGAGGAGCCCTTCAAGGACAATGATCAGAAGCTGCTCTCTGTTCCTGAGGACCTGTGGGGGGAGGGTGGAGAGAAGTTCTACCCATGGCTTGCTCCTCTTCCCAATACCTAATTTGTTTTCCTGCCAGTATCTTTAAGAAGGAGCCTACCAACCTCCAGCACCTAAGCAGCGGGCACAATTGGACTAAAGGTTGTCACCGCTTTCTCCCCACAGCCTAGTAGGCTGGATGATATGGATTGTGAACCCTTGCTTTTAGTAAGGGGAGCTAGGTGTCCAAATCTCAATTGCTCTGGGCCTTCCTTCCCTTTTTGTCTCTTCCCCACCCACCCCTTGGATTCCTAGCCCCTGGTGGGCACCCTGGCCACGTTTCAGTGGACCAACTTAAGATTGGGTATCACCAGATGCTGCAGAAGTCCCCTCTAGATGGTCCTTGTGTGGTGGGGGGAAAAGAGGGTTTGGGGTGAAAGCAACACAATAAACCTGATATTGAAGGCAGTAACCCCTCAAATTAAGTGTTTTGCTTAGATAGTGGGCTTAGAAGTCAATGTAGAAAGCAGAACCCAGTCCTCTCTGCAAATAATGTCCCAGGCTGGTGTATTAAAGTAATGGGCCATTGAAGAGGCTGAAATTCCTGTAAAAGAGTAGGGCTTTTATTGACTAGGGAGGTGTGGGGCACTCTACTTTTTCTGCAGATAGTCACATTGCAGTTAGGTTGTCCTCTGTTGAAGGAGATCCCAAAGCCTCAAATGTGGCCATGCACAAGAAAAGAACAGAACATGTAAAGTCACTTTAAATCCAAAAACTGGAGAGGAAATCAACCTTTATCTCCCCCCACTGCTGTTTCATGTAAAAGGGAGATTACTGGGATCCTGTTTTGGGTAAGGGGGAAGCTCTCCACACTATTTCCCAACTTTATGTTGCTTTTCTCACCCCTTTCCCTGGAAGGTTCCATCTGGAGAGTATGGGAGTAGTGCAGTAGTACTCAAGAGAAACTTTCCAAAAGCTGTTCTTAGGCTCTTATTAGGCTAAGCCTTACTGATTACCATCCTTTCTCAAACCGTCAGAAAAAAGTTGATTGATCAAAAAACTTTATTTCTATAAAACCCAACGTAAAGGACAATCCCAATGTGCGCACCCTCCCTCCCACCACAACAAAAATAAAAGTGAAGACAATTCTGTAATACTATGTATCCCACCGTCTGAGAGTCTGATGCATGAGGAAGATGTCCTCTGCAGGACGAGTCTGTGGCTTTAGCTTCAAGGGAGGAAACCCTTCAAGTATTAAGTGTGGAGACTCATGGGCCAGTAAGTGGGGATCACATAAGATGCTTAGTTCTGGACCTGCTGCAGGAACCTCCTGTTTGGGTGTTGGAGTACAAGTCAGGAACAACAGCAGCATGTAAGTTTTACAACAAGCAAAAGAATGCCAGAGGTCGATGGGGGTTGGGTCCGAGACCCGAAAATGAAGTGGGTCCCCTTTCCCTTGCCCCCTCCACCCCAAACAAACCTTTATCTTTTGGACTGGGACCTGAGGTTGTGGTGGAAGCAACGCCAGTCTTTCCATCAACGCAGCATTCAACACCTGCTCCTTTGGCACCTGCAGACTCACCAGGTCCCGGTAGAGCCGTTGGGATCTAGGCATGTTCAACCCTGATGGGAAGAGGTAGTGGGGCTCCCTGGGGTGGGAGCTGAAACTGCCCCTGGACCTGCAATCCCTATCCCTTGGTGGGGGGGAATCCTCCCGGTTACCAGCAGTCACACTTCCTTACCCTCCGATATGTTTTCCTCCATCTCACAGCGACTTAGGAAGGAACTTTTCAACTGCTCCTCCGCAGCCTTCAGGGCATCAAACTGCCCCAGGGCTGTGACCTCCCTAAGGGACTCTAGTTGTTGCCCCAGGGCCAGGGTACTTTGAAGCCCAGGGGCCATGAGGTGTGGTAAGGCTTCACACTTCTCCAAAAGGTCATCTGTGGGTAGCTTCCCCCGGGGTGGGGACACGCTGGAAGAAGGAGACTGACAGGGGGAAGCCAGGTGGAAGCGAACCTGGAGAGAGATGAACTGGTCATGTGGTGGGTGAGAGAACCAAGTGGGTAGGGGCACAGGGGAGGGAGGAGGGCGGTGCACTAACTAGAGACTAAGATTTCTGTTGAACAAGTGTACGTCTAGCGATGCAGACGAAGAAAGGCAGGAAGGGGGCCAAGAGGACACGTAAGTGGGGAGACCGGGTGAGGCAGGAATGAGGGAATGAGAGAGGCGAAGCCTCCTCACCTGCCGCGCTCTTTGCCGTCCTCTCCGCCCCCCAGACCTGGTTCCCCCTGTCCGCAGGATGGAGCAGGGAGGCTCGGGGCTACTCGGGCCAGGGCTCAGACTCAGGTCCAGGCCGGGCTCGGGCTCGGGCTTGGAGGCAAAGGGCTCGGGTTCTAGTTCTGCAGCCCCCACGGTCACCCCCTCCCTCGAGGGTCCCCCAAACCTCCCCTTGGCCCGACTCAGCATCATCAGGTAACTGGCAGTGGGGAAGAGGGGGCGCAGGCCCGGGGGTCAGAAGCGCTGCGGTCCGGGGTACGCGGCGCAGCCCAAAACCCGTTAGCGCTCCCAAGAGAAACCTGCGCGCACAGCCCCTCCCCCTTCTTGCGTCACTTCTCCTTTGGGTTTTCCTACCGCGTTTCCGCCCTGAAGCGACATGGACGCCCTCTCTTGGGCTACGTGAAGAGCTTCACGACCAATCAGGAGAGGCTGGGACTGACGAGTCTGTAGTTCCTAGACTCGACGCAAAGCCCGAGGGGCGGGAGGAGGAGGGGCGAAACGAAGGGAAGGGAGCTATTGGCTGCCAACCCCGCTTGTCTTCTGTGACGTCGTGCGAACGTCCAACGTGCACGGGGACGGGGCGCGGGTCTTGAGCACCTTTGTGCTCTGCTTTCGCCTCTGTGGGTAGACGTGAAGGGTGTGTTTGCTCCCCACTGCCCCGGGGGTGGACAGTACCATTCTGAGTGAAAGAGTGGAAAAGGCTGGGATGCACAATACCATTCTGAGTGAAAGATGGTGGAAAAGGTTGGGGTGCACAGTACCATTCTGAGTGAAAGATGGTGGAAAAGGTTGGGGTGCACAGTACCATTCTGAGTGAAAGATGGTGGAAAAGGTTGGGGTGCACAGTACCATTCTGAGTGAAAGATGGTGGAAAAGGTTGGGGTGCACAGTACCATTCTGAGTGAAAGATGGTGGAAAAGGTTGGGGTGCACAGTACCATTCTGAGTGAAAGATGGTGGAAAAGGTTGGGGTGCACAGTACCATTCTGAGTGAAAGAGTGGAAAAGGCTGGGATGCACAGTACCATTCTGAGTGAAAGATGGTGGAAAAGGTTGGGGTGCACAGTACCATTCTGAGTGAAAGAGTGGAAAAGGCTGGGATGCACAATACCATTCTGAGTGAAAGATAGTGGAAAAGGTTGGGGTGCACAGTACCATTCTGAGTGAAAGATGGTGGAAAAGGTTGGGGAGCACAGTACCATTCTGAGTGAAAGATGGTGGAAAAGGTTGGGGTGCACAGTACCATTCTGAGTGAAAGAGTGGAAAAGGCTGGGATGCACAGTACCATTCTGAGTGAAAGAGTGGAAAAGGCTGGGATGCACAATACCATTCTGAGTGAAAGAGTGGAAAAGGCTGGGATGCACAATACCATTCTGAGTGAAAGATAGTGGAAAAGACTGGGATGCACAATACAATTCTGAGTGAAAGAGTGGAAAAGGCTGGGATGCACAATACCATTCTGAGTGAAAGATAGTGGAAAAGGTTGCCACCCCTACAGACTCCCAAGCCTAGAACAGCTTCCGAATCTAGAGTGACCACATAGACACGTTCCACATAGGCAAACGCTTTGACGCTCGGCCACTCTCATCTTTTGGTTCTTAGTTGGTCCACTCAGGATGACCTCCCTCTGTCCCAGGAACCAAAGTCCATTTGCTTTATGACCATATTTTAGAGCTGCCACACCCCAAAGCATTTATTAAATACAGGAGCCTGGAATAATTGCAAGGATCCCTGACATTTAAAACCCTTTCTCTTTTATCTCATTTAATCTTCACAACAATCCTGTAAGGTAGAAATCACAGGCATAACTCCAATTAACTTCAATTAAGGATGAGGAAAGAGGTTCAAAGTCACACTGCTAGCTAGTTTTAGAGGGGATATTCACACTCAGCTCTCACCCAGCTCTCACTTCATTCCCAGTTCCATAATTCATTTCACTACTGACATCACACTGCCTCTTCTACTGAGTATTACTGGAAGATACAGACAAATACTGGATTCTCTTGTATTTTAGTAAGGACTTTATCTAGATTTCAGTTGTATCAGAATAAATAATGTATAACAGATAATGTCCCCATATCATGTATAGCTTTGTCCTCCAAAAAACTGTGACCACCTCTAATCTCTGATCATCATGTCTGCTCCCGTCTAGTGTAACCTGAGGTTCAGACCCTCCCTAATGACCCCAAGAGGATAATTTTCTCTTTTTTGCTGTTGCCCTCCCCTGGAGTTATTCTAGGAGTATATTCCAATATATTCAGGGTATAAAGTTCATATCCAGGTTTTCTCAAATGTGAGTAAATGGTCTCTCTGGCTACTTAAAGGTTTGAAGATACTAAATGCATAGTGAATACAGGACAGCCTTTATTTCATCCCACCAGAAAAATATACAAGATGCAAAGAACTTAGAGGAAAGCTGCAGAGACATGTAAATCTCTCAGATAATTCATCAGATCCTAGAAGAGAACTTTATTTAACTTTCCAACAGGATATACCCTGACATTGCAGAGAAATCTTTGTGTACCACAGAGAGCTATCTTCCCCAAAGCTCATAGTGCCACCTGGTAATTTAACCTTCCTCTAGAAGGTAAACATACTTTTTGTTGTTATTCAGTTGTTTTACGGTCATGGATGACTCTTCATGATTCTTGGCAAAGATACTGGAGTGATTTGCTATTACATTCTCTAGCTCATTTTACAGATGAGAAAACTGAGGCAAACAAAGTTAAAAGACTTGCCCAAGGTTACACTGCTAGTAAGTGCCTGAGCTCAGGGCAGATGAACTCAGGAAGATGAGTTGTTCTGATTCTAGGCACTCTATCCGCTGCACTAACTAGCTGCCCTAAAAAACATACTTTGGGGTCTGCTGAACAATCAGTTTCCTTTTCATCAGACCTTCATAGTCCTAAAACTCCCTGCATTGTTCTTCAAGTAGGATGATGCACAGTAATTTTGTATAATGTTCTCTTTTTTTTTCCCTAAAAGCATACAGCCACAGGAAATCCTCTTCTCTCTATAGGTCTGATCCCAAGGCAAAATCCAGGAATTCTCCTTCCCTAGCTACAAGCCTAGATTCTTGAATCAAGTGCCAATTATGGATTTTAAGATCCCCCTTCCTTTATCATGGGCTTGAGGGACATGCATATTGTTCATGAACTTCATGAACACAGCTGCTACTACCATGTGCTTGTACAGGGACTCTTCTCATTTCCTCAACTACCGTCTCTGAGTTAGAGGAGTCTGCATGATGTGAAATGAGGAGAAAGGGAGAAGGATGGAATGGCCTCAATATTTTTCAGTGAAGGACGAGTCAAGGATATCAGATAAGAGGAAAAGGGGAGAGAATACTATGGGATATTTGAGGAGAAATGAGAAAACACTACTGTAAAAATGGGATAGCAATTCAGGAAGGAATAGAAGACCCAACTGAGATTAGAAAGCATAAATTTATAATCCCAATTTATAGACACAATCAGTTCAATCCCATTATTTCCTGCATTCTCCTTTAACAGCAATTGAGTAGGCAGAGAAGAAGTGAATGGTAGGAGTAATCCAAATTTGGAGCTTAGTAAGGGGGACAGAAAAGCAAAGGATTTGAGAGCAACAGCACTGTGGAATTGTGGTTAATTATTAGAGTCAAGATTGGGATGGAAAGAAAATGAGCAGAGCAGAGCAGGTAATAGCCTGAGAAAATACTGAGGTCCAAGAGATCCAAGGTCATAGTGAGGATGAAGAGTAAATAGGTTTAGAAGGGTCAGGGCATAGGAAGGGATGGAATGGTGCCTACAATCAGATAAAAAAAATCAGAACTTTCAATCATCGAAGTGAAACATTTGTGGGTCATAATGAGATCTAACTGTAACTATTCCTATATATCTCTAAGGCAGAGTGCAGGAGTTGGTCAACAGATTTGGGAAGATAGAGGATCTGAGAGGGTACTAGACCTTTAGTGTAAGGGCAAAAGTTGGGGTGGAGAGGAAGATGGTGTACTGCAGTCCTTGAAAAATGAGAAAGAATGATCTCGGAGCTGGTACACCTCTATGCTGACTTTGATGGGGTGATTGAACTTCAAAGGAAGAGAAGTAACTGAATGATGTCAGGAAAGGAAGAGTCTGGAAATGGCATTGGGGAACACACAAGGAGTATTCCAAGTCCTCTTCCAGGACTAGAGTGACAAGGGAACATGAGATTTGCACAGCAAATGCTTGGAGAAGATAATGAAGAGTGCAGTGTCATCTGGGGGAATATGAGTGCCCAGTGAATGATACAAGACAAGGAGCACAAGAAAAGATCCAAAATGGAACTGTTGGCTAGTTATGGGTTGAATTTCATGAGAGACACAATGGAAGGGGATGGCGGAGTTGGAATGAAAGGGCAGGGTTCAGAAGGACAGAGGATGAGAGAATAGGAAGTAAAGGTTGAGGAGGGGGAATGGTTTCATTTTAAGCAGCCATGGCTTAATATCACAAGTATTAAGAGAGTAACAGATAGTGAAAGTTTTTTAGCCGAAGCAGGTAACAGTGAGTGTGAGCAGCTCAGCTGAAGATTTTACATGATTAGAAGGCTCAAAGTCTTGGCAGAGGGCAGTATGATCAGGGCAAAGTGTCTGGATAATAGGCAAAGATTGACGTAGATGAAGAACAGGAGCACTTCAGGAAAGAAATGTACACAAATACACCACACATGTACAAATACATATATGTGTGCACATATCTGTGTAGCAAATAGATATACATATGTGTAAAGAATCATATTCAAAGACACACAGGTGTAAAGGCACATGTGCACATACTCATACACATACTGCACACACATACACGCACACACACACAAGCACTTTTACCCTACAGTCATTGGCACCCACTCACATGAAGTAACAGAGAAGGGAGAAGCTATTATTATTCTCTCCATCCATACAAACCAGAGACCCAGTAGCCATCCAACCTCTAGTTCTCCCATCTCTAATCAGAAACCCAGGTGTCCTCAAGTTGCCTAGAATTACAAGTCATGTAAACAGAGTTCCTGATCACTTATCTCTGTCTTTTCCCTTCCCTTGACAAACTATATATAATGATTTCTCTGGCAAGATGCACAGAGCTCTGCTGATGCTATTTGCCACATGGAAGAGGTGAACTCTCCTTCTGGGAGTGTCATGATGGAACTACCTTGGAGTGATGAGTGTACTGTAAGAATTTTATAACTGATTCTAATCTACTGACCATATAATTAGGAGAAAACTTCAGTAGACTGGATAGCTGGAGCTAGGGGTGCCATCAAAAAAGTATTAACCAGAGACTCATCCATTTTCTTTCATAGTTTGTTATTGGTTTGATTCCTTTGCTGACTGTGTGCAGTAAGAAACAATGTGTGACCCCATGAAAACAGACCTTTTGCTTTGCTATTTGGGTGTTTTTTTTTTCCTATTTTAGGTAAAGGAAGCTTTAATCTTATGTGTTTTTATTTTTTAGGGGAGAGGATAGAATCAGGGTTCAGTAACTTGTCCAGGGTCACACAGCTAGTAAGTGTCTGAGGGCTGATTTTGAACTCAGGGCCTCCTGACCCCAGGGCCACTGCTCTATCTATCCACCACTTAGCTGCCCCTAATCTTGTGAGTTTTAAAAGCTCAAGAGATAGAGCCTCTGGGAGTCAGCCCACTCTGGGCTTTGCAGCCAACCCAATGTCTATGCACTGAGGAGCAAGAAGTCATCCTTAGGAGTGACTTCTAAGACCCAGCTGAGATAAGGACTCATCTGACACCCACACTATATTCGGACATGACCTTGGTGGGAACCAATGTTATTATGTAGAAACTGAGCTAACAGTGAGGCCACTTGAGGCAGCTAGGTGGCTCAGTGGATGGCCATGGAGTCAGGAGGACCTTGTATATCCTTTTGTAAAAGGTAATGAAGAGGCAGCTAAGTGACTTAGTAGATAGAGCTCCAGGCTTGGAGTCAAGAAGACTGAGTTAAAATCCAATTTCAGATACTATCTGTGTGGCCCTGGGCAAGTCATTTAACCTCTGTTTGCCTTAATTCACTGGAGAAGGAAATGGTAAACCATTCCAGTATCTTTACCAAGAAACCACAGAGTCACAAAGAGTTACACTTAATAACCAATTGATGTTAAGTGGTGAAGGGGAACTGTGGCACTAGTCAGTTACTGGTAGCTAACAGCAAAGGGAAAACAATTAGGGGACTGAGAGCTACCCCACAAACTTCTCAAGGTACCCCTAGAACCTCAAAGTATAGATGCAGCAGGTCTCCCTCTGGGAGAGTGAGGCCAGAGGCATTCACTGTATGTACAACATGCTACCTAGGTCAGTGATAGAGATGGGACTGAGAGAGTACTTACTGATTTTTTTTCGCTACTTTCTTCTCCAAAATATATACACCTTCCTTACTAATTCCACTCTCTACCAGTCTTTACCAGTTACATCTTCTATTCTGGGATTATACTAGTAAGCACTGTACCACAGAGGAGCAACTGAAAAGAGAGGAGAAGAAAGCTCAGGGACACAGGTGGGAAGTGAGGATAGGTCATCTCTGCTGACTCAGCAGGTTAGGATTTGGGGGCTGGCAGAGACAAATTTGGAGAGAAATTAGGGGTTGGGGTCAGAGTACAGTGTGTTTAACCATGACTGATCAGACCAATATGAATTTGGAAGGCTCTATCACAGGTTGGGAACAAATAGTCCACATGAACATTTGGAGTGAAGATGTCTCTGAATCTGCACATCTCGCTTTTCTTTTGAGCTACTACAATTCTGCTTTGCTTATAGAACACTGTGCCAGTGTCTCCCATGTCTTATGATTGATCCCGGAATTCTTCAGAGAGACCTTGAGAGTGTTCTTGTATTACTTCTTCTGACTTCCATGTGAGTACTGGTTCTGTGTGAGTTCTCCTGTAAAATAGTCTTAGGCAAACATACATTTAGCATTTGAACAGTAAGCTCCCTAGGAAGAGACCAGGGAGCTGTAAGACACAGCAGAGGAATCTTTTGCAACTATATTCTTCTAAAAGGAGCCTGAACCTAAAGTCATGTTAGAGAAGACATGAAACTGGAGGAAGTTTTTTGGACAGTGTCTAGCAGGTCTCCCAGTTTATCCTGGGTCATCTCCAGTCATCCTGAGGAATATCAGGTCTCTGGATTCAGAGGGCTCTGGAGGAGAAGTGAGGCTGGTGATCTGCACAGCCCTCCCTCACTCGAAACAAAGTCAAGTGCAAGTCATGTCATCATTTCTCTGATGTCATGGTCTTCTTCAGCAATGAAGGATGAACACAAGCTAAAGTGAAGGCAAAATGCCTATTTGACCAACCCAATCAGTGCTTCTTGTGTTAATATTTTAAGTGTCAATCTCCTGGGAAAGTGTAAAAGAAATTAAAAGTAACTATTTTACATGTAAATCTTTGTCAACGCACCTCTTTTGTGTTTTAAGCATTTCTTTAATGTGGAGGAAATACATGGCTTCCCTAATTTTGATTTATGGTGACTTTCTACTTCTCTTTTTTTCAGAGATGGTAGATAGGAATCAAATCTAAATTTTAAGTGATTCCTCCTGGGCTCCAGCAAGAGCGTTAGAGAAAAAAGAGCCTAATTATTTCTTCAGAAGAGTGGCTCCCAGGACTGAACCCAAGAAGGCCCATGCCCCAGTGTCCAGTAGCAGTTCAGTTCTGTGTCATTACATTTAAAACAAAGGAAGTCCGTGTTTGGGTAGCAAATAGCCATGAAGTCAAAAGTACAGATGGCCTTTGGGAAGATGCAATGGAAATCAAGTTTCACATGAGAGAGAAGATGGGAAAGGCAAAGATTTCTCAAAATGAGGGTGAGATGACAATCTTTGGATGTCATGCAGTGACTATTTCTGGAAAATCCTTATAAATCCTCATCATTTCTATATGTTACCAACAAAATGCTGCATAAAGAGATAAAAGGAGAAGTTCCAATTAAAATAACTTAGAGACAGCACAAAATCTTTGTGAGTTGACTTGCCAAGATAAATCCAAGAACTATGTGAACACAATTACAAAACACTTTTCACACAAATACAGATCTAAAAAATTAGAGAAATACTAGACCAAGTCAGTATAATAAAAATAACAATGGTACCTAAATTAATTTATTTCATGCCATATCAATCAAATTACCAAAGAATTATTTCATAGAGCTAGAAAAAAAGCCAAAATTCATCTGGAAAAACACAAGGTCAAAAATATCAAGGGAAACAATGAGAAAAATGTAAAGGAAAATGACCTAGCAATATCAGATTTCAAACTATAACATAGAGCAGTGCTCATCAAAACAATCTGCAAGTCTGATTGCTATCCCCGCTTTTTCTTTTACTTCAAATGAAGCAAAATAGATTCTGTTCCAGACCCTTATCTGTATTCTCTGTGTGTCTCTCTGCTTCAAGTGTGTTTCTTGTAAACAACATATTGCAAGATTCTGGTTTTTGATTCACTCTGTTATCTGCTTCTTTGTTATGGGAGAGTTCATCCCATTCACATTCACAGTTATGAATAGTGTGTATTTCCCTCCATCCTATTTTTCCTTCTCTTTCTTCTTTTACCCTTTCTCTCCTCACTAGCATTTTGCTTCCATCCACTGCCTCATCCAATCTGCTTCCCTTCTGTAAGTCTTCCCTCACTTTATTTAGTCCCATTCCCTTCTGCTTCCTTGTAGGGTAAGATAGATTTCCATATTTTACTGACTGTGTATGTTATTCTCTCTTTGAACCAATTCTGATAAGAATAAGGTTCAAATAATGCATACTGCCCACCCTCCCATCTTCCCCTCTGTTGTAATAGGTCTTTTGAACCTCTTTATGTGGGATAATTCACCCCATTCCACCTCTCCTTTTTTGTTCCCAATGTAATCCTCTTTCTCATCTCTTAAATTTTTCCTCTCCTCTAAGTCACCTTATACCTGTATCCTCTGTCTATGTGTACTCCTTTTAACTACATGAATAGTGGTATAATTCTTAAGAATTACAAATAGCTTCTTCACGTATAGGAATATAAACAGTTTAGCCTTATTGAATCCCCTATGTTTTTTCTTTCCTTCTTACTTTTTATGCTTCTTTTGAGTCTTGAAATTGAAAATCAAATTTTTTGTTCAGTTTTGGTCTTTTGGTGAGGAAAGCTTGAAAGCCTTCTATTGACCATCTATTCCCCACCCTTCAAGGATTATGCTCAGTTTTGCTGAGCAGGTGATTCTTGATTGTAGTCCCAGCTCCTTTGCCTTCCAGAATATCATATTCATGCTTTCTGTTCCTTTAATGTTGAAACTGTTAAATCCTGTGTAATCCTGACTGCGGTTCCCTGATATTTGAATTCTTTCTGGCTGCTTGCAATATTTTCTCCTTCATCTGGGAGTTCTAGGATTTGGCTATAATTTTCCTATAATGGGTTTTCATTTTGTGATCTCTTTGAGGATGTGATTGGTGGATTCTTTTAATGTCTATTTTACCCTCTGGTTCTAGGATGTCAGGGCAGTTTTCTTTGATAATTTCTTAGGTCTTTTTTTGATCATGGCTTTCATGTAGTCCAATAATTCATAAATTATCTCTCCTGGATCTATTTTCCAGGTCAGTTGCTTTTCAAATGAGATATTTTACAAAATTTTCTTCTATTTTTTTCCTTCTTTTGCTTTTGTTTGAGCAATATTTAATGTCTCATAGAGTCATTAGCTTTCACCTGTTCAATTCTAATTTTTAAGGAGTTATTTTATTCATTGGGCTTTTTTTTCCATTTGGCGTTGTTTTCTTCAGTAAATTTTTGTATATCTCTTTTCCATTTTGCTTCCTTTATCAAACTGTTGACTTTTTTTTATCCTCTTGCATCACTCTCATTTCTTTTCCCAATTTTTACCTCTCTTATTTGATTTTTAAACTTCTTTTGGGGCTCTTCTAGTTCCTTTTAAGTTTGAGACCAATTCATGTTTTTCTTTGAGACTTTGCATGTAGGTATTTTAACATTGTTTTCTTCTTCTGAGTTTATATCTTTGATATTCCCTGTCAGCATAATAACTTTCTATAATTAGGTGGGTCATTTTGCTCATCTTTTCCAGTCTATTTTGTTACTTTCAAAGTTGAGCTCTGCTCCCGGCAGGGAAGGGGCACTGTTGCAAGCTTCTTGTGCCAGTGGCTGGAGACTCTGACTGTTTGCCTGGTGGCGTACTGGTGCTGCCCTGAGGCCCATGCAGGACCCTCATGCTGTGCCAGGCCTTCAGGGGTCTGGCAGCTTGCCTGGTCCTATGTTGAAATGGGAGTGGAGATGGTGTGACTGGTGATACTGGTGGCTCACCTGGTGCTGCATGGAGGAGGCATGTCTGGTGCTGGTGTCTGCCTGTCCACTTCATGCTGCACTGGGGCTCAAAGTCTCCTGCTTCTAGTTTGCTGAGATACTACCTGCCCTGAACTATGCTCCCCATTTACCCAAGTGAGACAGACCTTTTCTCTTGAACTTCTGAGTGTCTTGGGCTAGAAAATTGCTTTGCCTTGTCTTGTTGTTGATTCTGCCATTCCAGAATTCATTTTGGGGCACTCTTCCATTGTTGTTTGGAGATGAATATAGAAGAGTTCAGGTGATTTCCTACTTACTCTGCCATTTTGGCTTCTGGAAATACCCCTGCTCATTATTTCTTATAATAGTATTCCATCACAATCATATAACATAAGTATAAACTGAAACATTTCAGAGGTTCTACTCACACCCATCAGATTGATAAAGATGACAAAATGAGAAATTTTTGGAAGGGATATGGGAAGAACGCACGCTTGCATTTTTCGTAAAGCTATGATTAGTCCAGAAATTCTTAGAAAGGAATAGTGAATTACAACTTAAAATTCACTAAACTACGTATGCCCTTTGATACATCCATACCAATACATCAATACCATATACAACAAAGAAATCAAAGAAAGTTGGAAAGTTCCCATATTTTAAAATTTTTCTTTTTTATCATAACTTTTGTTGTTATAAATCAATGGAGTTCTCATTGATTGGGGAATAGCTGAACAAATTATGAAATTTAATATAATGAAATATTATTATACTGTAAGAAATTATGAAAGACACAAATGCAGAGAAACCTGAGAAGAATTAGATGAATTGATGCAGAGTGAAGTGAACAGAACCAGAACAATTTATGTAATGACTACAACTTTGTAAAGAAAAATATTTTTAAACAAAATAAAGGGACTATTTTACTAATGAATCTATATAAGTATTGGGTGTGCTTTGGTAGATTGACTCCTAAATATTTATGAATTTTATTTTGAGTGAGATTTCTTTCATCTTGACTCCTGGATTTTGTTGTTATTATATAGAACTACTGTTGTTTTTTGTGGGTTCATTTTGTAGTCAGAAACTTTGCTGAAGAAACTTTGCCTCAATCAGGTTTTTTTGCACATTCATTAGAATTTTCTAAAACCATTATGTTATCAGTAAAATAGAGATAGAACTGTCCCTTCTTTGCCTCTATTTATTTTGCCTTTAATTTTTCTACTGTCTTGTTGATATTGCTAACATTTCTAGAAGTAGATGAAATAATAGTGGAGAAGGGGGCATCTTTGCCTTGCTCCTATATTTACTGGGAAAGTTTCTAGTGTATTCCCTTCCCCCCTCCTTCATCCCAGATGCATATACTCCTTGTGTTTGACTTTAGATCAATTCTTTTTAATCATATACAAAAATATCATTTTATGGTTATGCTTTGTAGAGGGTTTTAAAACATAAATAAATATATTTCTTTTTTAAATTAAATTTTTTTTTGGTTTTAACATTCACTTTTATAGTGATATAGGGATTCACTTTTATAAAGTACTGAATTCCAAATTTTTTTCTCTCTTCTCCCCTCCCTCTCCCCAAGACAGCATGTAATCTGATATAGGCTATCCATGTACAATCATATTAAATAATCATATATTTCCACATTAGTCATGTTGTGAAAAAAGAATCAGAACAAAAGGGAAAAACCACAAGAAAGAGAAAAAAGAGAAAATAAAATTCTGAAAAAGAAAAAAGAAGAAGAAAAAAAGAGAGAAAATAGTGTGCTTTGATCTGCATTCAGACTCCATAGTTCTTTCTCTGAATGTGGATAGCATATTCCATCTTGAGACTTTTGGAATTATCTTAGATCATTGCTGAGAAGAACTAAGTCTATCAGAGTTGATCATCATGCAGCGTTGCTATTACGATGTACAATGTTCTCTTGGTTCTGGTCACTTCACCCAGTATCAGTTCAGGTAAGTCGTGAAAGACTTTTTCTGCATCTACAAGAATAACCATGTAGTTTTGAATTGTTTTGTTTTTAGTATGATCAATTATGTCAATTGTTTTTCTAATGCCAAACCATTCTTGTATGGCTAGTATGACTCCAACTTTGTCATAATAAATGCTTTTTTTTTGAGGATAATTTTTGCTCATCTTTTTGTTAGGAGTTTATTTAAATGTTTGTATCTATATTCATTGATGGTATTGGTCTATAGTTTTCTTTGTTTTATCCTTCTCAGGTTTAGGTATTATTACTACATATTTTCAAATAAAATTTAGTATAATGTTTTCTCTTGAAAGTAATTTATCTAGTATAGGCCTGATAGATTTCTATAGACCCATTAGGATTAGGAATTGGTTTTTCTTTGTTAGTTCCTTTAAAACTAGTTCTCTTTTTTACCTTCTTCCTTCCTTCTTTCCTTCCTTCCTTCCTTCCTTCCTTCCTTCCTTCCTTCCTTCCTTCCTTCCTTCCTTCCTTCCTTCCTTCTTTCCTTCCTTCCTTCCTTCTTTCCTTTCATATTGGATTATTTAAAATTTCTATATAAAAATATCTAGCTCACTCTTTTACAGCATTATGCTTTACTTAGATGAATCTGGGAAATTGTGGATTCTCCCTTTTGTCAGGCAGGACAATATGAATATAGATAAATCTCTTTGATGAAAACTGAGTGATCAGAGTCACATACTCCAGACCTTCATTAGAATAGGTCCATCTCTCATAATTATATTCATTCTCTCAATAATTGTTAGCCAATCATAATTGATTTCCACCAACAGGAACACCCACTCTTCCATATAAATGTTGAGTGGATTCCATGATTTGTGTTTGGTCTAAGAAAGATGGCCAAATGACCCTCCTTTTATTGACAATATGCTAGCATTATTAATAAAATGATTAATTACCCAGAAACCACATCTCTCAAACTTTTTATACATCATAGCTGACCACAAAAGTTGTCATGGACTCTACTTGCAGAACTCTTGGTGACCTACTTTCCTGACCTTTCAAGATCACAAGGCCAAGTATCCTTCCCTTAAAATAAAAGAACAAATGTAAATGGACAAAAGATAGAGGTTCCTATTTATATACCACATGTTGGTCTCATATTGTGAAGGAGGGTTCAAAGACTTTCCCCTTACAGTGTTTCCTTTATCACCAGAATCAGCCATATTGTTAGAAAAATGAGTAACCAAGATCCAGGGTCTGCATATCCAGTGCCTTTTGAATGTACCTCATTTCCAGCTCTAAAAGCATTTGAAAAATTGTTGGTGGAGCTGTGAATCAACACAACTATTTTGGAAAGTAATATGGAATTATGCAAATAAAGTAATTAAAGTGTTCATACTCTGATCCAGAGAGTCCAGGCTTATACCTCAATGAGGCTATTGATAAGAAGAAAGTCCCTATATATCCTATATATCCCCCCAAATTTATAGCAATTCTTTTTGTTATAAAAAAGAATTGGAAATAAAGCAAATACTTATGGATTGGGGGATGACTAAATAAATGGTGGTGCATAAATATAATAGAATATTCTTATACTATAAGAAATGATGAATATGATGAAAACAGAAACTGATGGAAAAATATTTAAGAACTGATGTACAATGAAGTAACCAGAGACAAGAAAACCAGATACATGATGACAATAATGAAAATGGAAAGAACAACCATACACACACAAAAAAAATCAGAAGTGAATGTTTCAAAATTATAAAGGGCCAGCATAACTTGAAAGAAAAAATATGAGAAGACCCTTCTATCTAACTTCTTTGCAGAGGTGAGAAGTATATGTGTTGCATATTGCATATATTTTCAGACTCTTTCAATGTACTAATCCATTATGCCATTTTTTCCTCTTTCTTTTTTTGTTTTTAACCACATACTATTTATTATAAGGGATAGTTCTGTGTGAGAGGAAGGAGGAGGGATACTGCAGGAAACCATAATAATGTAAAGAAAAATACATCAATAAAAATTATTTCATAATATCAAAGGTGCATGGCTTTAGGTCAGGCATTATCCCAATAATGAGCCAGTCCCCAGTTTTTAATTCCAAAGGAAGGATGGGTAGCAAAATACAGGTAGTTCTGACTTTTCCTGGGGAAGTCTTGGGCAAAGATCCTCAGGAGAGACTAGTGGCTTGGAAAAAGTTTTGATATGAGGCAAGTGACTAATCTTATCTCTGAGGGATATGTAGGAATTGTAAATTAGTGGTACATGCCTGGCATGCTGGGAATAATGAATTCAAGCCTTCAGTGTCAGTCTGTGGGTTACTAATCTTCTGCAACTCACTCCTCCAAGAATTTCCATTATATGCTAGATGTAAGTAGGGTTGCACCATATGATAAACATGCAAGAAGTAAAAGATACGATCAGAGAAAAAGAAACAAGAAGTTACAGATCTTGTGAGCAACAAGATGGCAGACTAGACAGTTTCTCTGATCCCCATGACCTTTTAAACCTCTCCAAAAGAGAAATTATGTGCTAGAGATAAAGCAATAACTGTTTCCGTGGTCTAAGACACTCAGAAACCAAAGGAAGACTAAAAAACCCAACCCCCACAAACTCAAGAATTCACTGACTGAGCTCATTCAGCACCCCTTTCCCCCATCTCCCATTTTACTGGCAATAAGGCTACATTAGCAGACCTAAGGACACAACACAGGCTTACATCAAAATCCACTCCTGTACCTCATACCCCCCTCCCTCTTTCCAGTGCTTTAGAGACTTCAGTTCTAGGCTATCAAAGTTTGTTCAGGCACTAATAGCCAGCCCAAGCCACAGCCTTTCAGGAACAAAAGCCTGTTGGGGATGACAACAGAGAAACATCAGTGATGCAAATCTCTGAATTGTTGGTGTGTGGAAAGTTAGGCTTTGGATTGCTGGTGGTGGACAAAGAACCAAGGAACTGAGGGTGAGGGACAGGTCGTTATTTGTGTAGAGGTGTTGTGCAGCACTCCACTAAGCCTGAGCAAAGCTACAGCATCCTGTTGGGACCAGTTTTGGCCACTCAAAAGTTATCTGACCTAAATGTCGATTGGGGCAGAGATTTAGGCTACTGAACTGTGAATTGCTCAGTGTGACTAAGATTCTTTGAGATCCAATCCCAGAGAAATCACAATCAGAAGAGAGTCAGGAAGTGAGTGATAAGGAAAATAAGGGGAGAAAAAAAGGCTGAAAGTACCAAAGATTTCAAAAAGAGATCTCAAAGACCTTGAACATAAATAGATAAATCAATAGGAAAAATGGTAGGAAATATGGCCTGCAGATCTAGTAAATGAGTTCAGGCATTTATTAATAAATATTGGAAAATGAGATTAAGTATTCTATTTCCCCTTCTGTTAACCTGGATAATTTGTATATTTTTTTGTAAATATTCTTCCATGTCACTTAGATTTTCAGATTTATTGGTATACAGTTGGGCAAAATAGTTAATTATTGCTTTAATTTCCTCTTCAATGGTGGTGAATTCATTCTTTTCATTTTTGATACTGGTATTTTGGTCTTTCTTCTTTTTTTAAAAGGTTTATCTATTTCATTGTTTTTCCTCATAAAAAAAGCTCTTAGTTTTATTTTTTTAGGTTAACAGTTTTCTTATTTTTAATTTTATTAATCTGTCCTTTGATTTTCAGCATTTTTTATTTGATGTTTAACTGAGGATTTTAAATTTGTTCTTTTTCTAGCCTTTTCTAGTTGCATGCTCATCATTGATCTGCTCTTTTTCTGTTTATTGATATAAGCGTTTAGAGATATAAAATTTCCCCTAAGTATTGCTTTGGCTGCATGCCGTAAATTTTGATATGTTGTCTCATTATTGTCATTCTCTTTAATGAAATTATTGTTTCTATGATGTATTGTTTGACCCACTTGTTCTTTAGGATTGATTATTTCGTTTCCAATTAATTTTTGATCTATCTTTTCATGGCCCTTTATAAAATGTAATTTTTATTGCAAAAGGATGCATTTAATATATCTGCCTTTCAGCATTTGATTCAGAGGTTTTTATGCCATAATACATGATCAATTTTTGTGTAGGTACCATATACTGCTGAGAAAAAGGTATATTTCTTTCTATCCGCATTCAATTTTCTCCCTTTGAAAGTCCCCTATTTCATTGAATGTCCATTTCTCCACCCAGCCCAAAAGATTATCCTCAGTTTTGCTAGGTAGTTGAATCTTGGTTGTAATCCAAGTTTCTTTGCCTTCCAAAATATCATATTCCAAGTCTCTGATCATTTAATATAGAAGCTACCAAGTCATATATCAGCCTGACTTTTATATTTGAATTGTTTCTTTCTGGCTGCTTATAGTATTTTCCCCTTGATCTGAGAGTTCTAATATTTGGCTATAATATTCCTTGGAGTTTCCATTTTGGGATCTCCTTCAGGAGGTGATTGGCATATTCTTTTAATTACTATTTTACCCTCTGGTTCTAGGCTATCAGGGAAGCTTTCCTTCATAATTTCTATAAGGTCTATTAGATCTAGCCTTTCTAAACTTCTATTCACCTCCTTCACTTCTCTCTAATTAATTTTGTGGTTAGATTTGTCTAGTTCTGAGAGGTGAAAGTTGAGGTCCCCCACTGGCATAGTTTTACTGCCCACTTCCTTCTGCAACTCATTTAACTTCTCCTTTAGAAATTTGGATGCTATACTATTTGATGCATATATGTTTAGTACTGATATTACTTCATTGTCTATGGTACCTTTTAGCAAGATGTAGTTTCTTTTCTTATCTTTCTTGATTAGGTCTGTTGTTGCTCTTGCTTTGTTTGAGCTCATGATTGCTACCCCTGCTTTTCTTTCTTCAGCTGAAGCATAATATATTCTTCTCCCACCTTTTATCTTTACTCTATGTGTGTCTCTCTGCATCAAATGTGTTTCTTGTAAACAACATATTGTAAGATTTTTGGTATTTAATCTACTCTACTATCCCCTTCCATTTTATAGGAGAGTTCATCCCATTCACATTCACAGTTATGATTGTTAACTGTATTTCCCTCCATCCCGTTTTTCCTCCTGTTTACCCTTCTCTTTCTCCTTTCACCCTTTCCCTATTCACCAATGTTTTGCTTCTAACCATTGTGTCCCTCAATCTGCCCTCCCTTCTACCAACCCCCCCCATTTTTCTTTTCCCCTTCCCCTTCTACTTCCCTATAGGGTAACATAGATTTCTATACCCAAATCAGTGTGTATGCTATTCCTGCTTTGAGTCAAATCTGAGGAGAGTAAGGTTCTAATGATGCTCATGCTCATCCCTTTTTTCCCTCTGTTGTAATAGATTTTTCTTAACTCTTCATGTGATATAATTTACCCCATTCTGCCTTTCCCTTCCCTCTTCCCCCGGTACAATCCTTTTTTTACCTCTGAATTTTTTTATATCATCACATCAATGTCAACTTATCCCTATACCCTCTTTCTATGTATGCCCCTTCTAATTGCCCTAAAAGAGATACATTTCTTAAGAATTACAAGTATCATCTTCCCATATAGGGATGTAAACAGTTTAATCTTATTGAATAACATGTTTTTTCTTCTTTCTTGTTTATCTTTTTATGCTTTTCTTGAGTCTTGTATTTGAAGACTGAATTCTGTTTATTTCTGTCCTTTTCATCAGGAAAGTTTGAAAGTCCCTATTCAGGGCTGGTTGACCATGTGGCTAGGAGTCCCCGAAGTTCCTACATGGGACTAGGAAAGACAAATCTGAGTATACTGCATGAGATGGCCCTTGTTGCACTTGCCCCACATAAAATTCTGAATCATATTTGTAATCTCTATAAGTATTTAAGCACAAATTTAGAAGAAGAGCCATTGCTAGGTTAAACTTGTATAAAATTTGTTTAAAATAAATTTCATTAGGAATAGGTAGAGTTTGCCCTCTAGTGGTTTCAAGAATCATTCATTTTAGTTGTAATGAGATGAATAATCTGTTAATAATAAAAATCTATATAATAAAAAAAGACTTTGAAAGTATTTTATACAGAAAACGTCCTCTGTGGATCAGTCTGGTTTTCTCCCTTTCATTTTCTGTGTAACTACAAGTTATTACCTTCATACTTTTTAAAAAATTTATTTATTTTTAGTTTTCAACATTCACTTTTATAAGATTTTGAGTTCTAAATGTTTCCTTCTCCCTCTCATCCCCTCTCTTCAAGAAAGCATGCAATCTCATATAAGTTATACATGTACAATCATTTTGAACATATTTCCACATTAGTCATGTTATGAAAGAAGAATCGGAACAAAATGGAAAAATCATGAGAAAGAAAAGAGAGAGAGAGAGAGAGAATAGTATGCTTCAATCTTGATTCAGACTCCACAGTTCTTTCTCTGTATGTATTTTCTCTGGACTCAATTGTTAGTCTTTTGGAACTGTCTTAGATCATTGCATTGCTGAAGAGAGTTAGTCATTATCTGATTAATGACCCTATAATCTTCTGGTCTCTTTCTTTTCTCTGTATTCTTCATTTAATCAAAATTTCTAACCTATTCATTCTTCCTCTAAGCACTTTTGCCCCCTTATATTTGCCTGGAAATCTTCTCCCTTTGTCCATGTTCTCTGATTCCTCCAGCTGCCAGATTCCCCCATAGGTTCCAACTTTCCTCTTCCCAGGACAAGTGACTTTTCAGGCACCAAATCCCCTAGGTCTCATCCAGTTTAAGGTCCTCATTTACTTTCTCACCCATAGGAGAATCATCAATGGAACCTCCTCCCACCTTCAAAGTAAGGCCTCCTTCTTTTTCTTTCCCTTTTCAACCTTTTCCTTCTTTTCTCTTTACCCACTCCCCTCTAAGTTCCCTTTCTGAGAGCACAGAGGTCATGTTCCCTTGACTGCTAGCCCTTAATTTGATCCCAGCACCTCATTCCTCTCTATTCCCCTGTTCCTCTCCCCTCCCTTTTATGTTCCTTCCTATGTGGTAATATAGATCCACAAAAGAAACATTCACCTGTAGGCAAAGTATTGCGAGGTTCTATGTAGCAATAATGTCCCTTGTCTGCCTCTCCAGTGTTATCTTTACCAGATTTTTACCTTTACCCCTGTCTCCTTGAGAACAGTTAGAAAGAAATGTCTTAACTGGAATTTCTATTGTCACTCTGTTGTTATTGTTGGCTACGTGCATTCATTCCTTCATTTCTGTTGTTTGGGTCTTTTGAGGAGCAAATAATTTCTTCAGTTTTGGTTTTCTTTCTAAAAACGTTTCAAACTCTTCTTAATTATTTAATGTTCATCTTTTGTCCTGTATGATTAAGCTTTGATTTCTAGGAGAAGTTAACCTGGGTTGTGTCCTGATTTTCTGGGCTCTTTGGAATGCATTATTCAATTCCCTTCTCCATTTTCTAGTGACTGTGTGAGTCTTGCATTATTCACATGTTTTTATGTTATTCACATCCTTTGTATTTGAAGGTCTTTTTCCTGATGGCTTGCAGAACTTGTTTCTGCATGGAATTGTTAAATGTGTCTTGGTGTTTGCAGCTTTCAGGTTTTTTGTTTTGTTTTGTTTTGTTTTCTGGAGGTAAGCAGTATATTCTTTCAATTTTTAATTATTGAGATTGAAATTTCAGTTTTCTGTATTCAGAAGATTTGCATAGTTCCTTTCAATTTTTTCATCATTTTGCTGTTAGGGTTTCTTGTCATGCCATATTCTTCTGGGGGACAACCTTAGATTGTCTGTATGAATCCTGTGATCAAGATCCATATGTTTTGCTTGCATAGTGAGAATGTTTTATTTTAATGTTTTGGTTTTTTGCTTTCCTTACTCCAGGTTGTCTTTCACTTCTGTATATTTGCATTTCTAATCTACTGTTCTGTCTTTTGTTTCTTTGGTGAGACTTGCCATTGCAGATTCCAGGCTTTTTTTATTATATACTATAACTTTCTATTATATTGGCTATGCAGGACATAAATTCTGCTCTCATGATTCTCATTTCTCTTTTGAACCACTCAGAAACTGCATATTGTGGTTCCATGTTCTTCTTACATTCCACAGAGTCCTCTGTCTCAGTAAGTGTTAAAATCTTTTTCTTCATTTTGCAATATTCATACACAAATGGCTGAACTCATTTATTAGATCTGGAGAGCTTATTTCCTTCTGTTGTTACTGGGTTTTTTTCTTCTATTGATTTATACAATTTTGAAGGTCTTTGAAATTTCTTCTTTTTGGAATCTTTGGTACTTTCAGACTTTTCTACCCCTTATTTTCCTTATCACTGACTTCTGACACTCTCCTTTGGTTGTGGCTTCCTTTGGAGTCTAGAGTGCAAATCATCTCAACCTCCTTCTACACTGGATAATTCATAGTTCACCAGCCTGGTCTCTGCTCCAACAGACTTTGAGTGGTTAGAACTGGCCTGGCTCTATGCTATCCTCTTCCCTCAGGCTCAGTGGAATACTATACAGATTTCATACACTGTGTCTTGTCTCCACTCCCTCTATTCCTTAGTTCTCTGACCCAGCACCAACAGATCAGAACCTCCTTTCTCTGAAATTAGCAGTTCAGAGCTTGGCAGTGTTGGTGCTTCCAGGTTGTAGTCCCAGCAGACTTTTGCTCCTGGAGGACTGTGACAAAACTGGCAGTTGAGGCTTGAGAAAGCTTCCACAGTCTAGAGCTGGGATCTTTATGGTACTACAAGGAGGAAGGGGGAAAGCAGAATGCGCAGTGGGTTTTGATGTAAGCCTTTTGTCTTTTGATCTGCTAGTGCAGCTTTGCTGTTGGTAGTGTGGAAAGTAAGGGAGAGGTGGCAAGTGAATTCCTGGTCAGTGAGCATCAGTTCTTGGGTTTGGGATATATACATACATACAAAAATACATACATACATATATTTACCTTCTTTTGAATTACAGGTGTCCTGGACCATGGAAACAGATGAAATTGCTTTAACTTTGGCTCATATTTTCTGTTTCGGAGAGGTTGAGAGGTTGTGGTAATCAGAGAAGATGACTAGACCACCATCTTTTGCTCACATAACCAAGCAGCCTTGTTTGATTTTTTTTCTTGAAGAATGAATCTGATGACTGCTTTCTTTCTATTTGTATCCCTAGAGCATAGCAGAGGACTTGGTGTGCGAATGAAAAATGCTTATTCATTATACATTCACTTTGGTATTGTTCCTGCTATTTCTACAGATCAGAGACCAGCCTATTATAGGACGCCTAATTCCAGACTACTATTTGGAACTCAAGAAGAAAATTTTATTGGAATGAAAGAATGTTCCCACTGAATTTCCAGAAATCAGTCAGAAGCAATTGGTACAGCTAGTAGAAGAAAGTCAACTGCAGTTGGATGAGAATGAACTTCCTCATGCAGTTCACTTCCTAAATGAATCAAATATTTTAAAGAATTCTCGTTTTTACTTTTTTTTTCAGAGTTTAAAAAGGAAAGTTTAATCAAAACATTGAATAATGAAATTTAAATTCTAAATTTTAAAACAAACCATCTTTGAAAAGATTTTCAAGATCATCTTAAAATAGATGCATGTGCTGCTGTAGAATCATAGTAGCATATCTAGGAAATGAAAAGTTAAGGGTATTTTTTTCTGTTGACGTCATTCAATTTTAGGGCAACTGTTTTATTTTTTGAATGAGGAAACTGAAGCTCCCAGATATCAAAATAACTTCCTGTCAAATGTACTTGCTGTAATAAGAGCAGAATCTAAATCCCATACATTCACAGTGTCATGATTCAGAACAGAAAAATTCTTTAATCCAACCTCAATGTACTAGAAATTATATTTGAATAGAAACATAAGATTAGGAATTAGAATAGAAGCTGTCAAGTTGGATGCTGTCTCTATTTCCTTGATTTCTTTGACAAAAATATTTTCATAAAGATTTGAAACAATGTCTTACTCTTCCTTCCCCCAAATTATTCAAATGTTGAAGTTTTAATGCTTTTCGCACAGGATGTGTTTGTTTATAACGTACATCTGGTGACTGGATGAAAAGAAAAAATTCAATTTCTCTTTATCTTTAGATGTAAAATCTTTGTCAAGTAAAGATTTATATGATGTTATATGGTTTGCAAAGTATTTCATAGACCTTTTTGTTTTTTATGACAGTAGAGAAGCAGTATGCTATAGTGGATATGGAACTACCCTTAAAATTGGTACAACTAGGCTCATATCCTCCCTCTGACACTAAACTATCTCTGAATAAACAATTCACTTATCCTTTTAGTGACACAGACAATTCTTTAAAACTGAGTTGCAGAAGAGTTGCTGAGGTGCATTGGTAAAGGGAGTTTCTTTACTGTGCTTAGCTGCCAACAAACAAACAAATTAGGAATAAGAATATTTTGATGGTCGGAATCATATCACAGTGTCCTGCTACATTTCCAAGATCCAACACTACAGTGAAGTGACTTGTATTTTGTGAAACCTAAATGGTTATGCAAAATGATGGCACAGATTAGTATCTTGTACTACAAATATGGAGTGTGGGAGTAATAATTTTGAAGTCATGGGTGGAAATTGAAGAATTTAAAGTTAATTCATCTGCAAACATTTACTAAGTCCTGCTAAGTCTGATGCTATATTAGGTACTGGAAATATAAAAACAAAAATGAAATAGTTCTTGGCCACGAGGAGCTTATAGTCAAGTGGGAGCAATAACATTGGGGAGCCACTAATAGCAAGAAAGAACAGGAAAGGCTTTGTGTAGGAGTGCTGTTTGAGATGAACTTTGAATAAAATGGAATGCTAAGAGGCATAATAAGAAGGGTCTGCTTTCCAGGCCAGCCAAGAAGGACAGCCTGTACAAAGGCATGGAAACATTGGAATGCCATATGTGGGGAACAGTAAGAATGAAAGCTTGATGGGAATATTGCATTTGTAAATGGAAATAACGTGCAATAAGTCTGAAACACTAGACTGGAGGATAAAGGGAAAAGGTCTTTAAATACCCATTACAGGAGTTTGTATTTGATCCTAGGAGTAATAGGGACTTACTGGCATTTATTGAGCACAGTAATGTGTGATTTAGGAATATCATTATAGCACCTATGTGGAGGTTGGATTGGTGGGTTGGTGGCTGAATGGAGAGAATTGAGGCAGGGAGATAGCTTTAAGAAATTTGCAAAAAAGCAGAGTTACACCAGGTGAATACATCATTGGAATATTATCTCATAATATATGATTATCTGTTTATGGATATGTATGTATATATATGTATGTATGTGTGTGTGTATCTGTAAATATGCGTGTGTATGTGTGTGTGCTTAATCATGGCCTTCTGGGGGAGAAGGGAAGGGGAAAAATAAAGTAAAAAGTGCACAACAGAGGACAAAAGAAAACAGACAAGGAAGCAAAGAAAAGATAGCTTTGAAAATAATGTATTCGTCATATAGGTTTTTTTGAAATGGAAATTTATTGCTTTATATTGAATATTCTCTTAATGTTCTACTGTGTACATGGCAATTTTTTTTAATTTTGTATTTAAGTTTAAAACACTTTTTAAAAAATACTGTTATCTCAGAATCATATTATTTAAAGTCGGAAGGAACCTTTGAGGTCACATCTTCAAACCCCTCTTCATTTTATACAGTAGGGAACAGAGATCCAGAAAGGCTAAATGGGTGTAAGCGTCACAAAAATTGTAAGTGACAGTGCTGTTATTCACATACACATCTTCTAGCTCATTTCTAGTGATTATGTACATTTTCTTCAGAAGTCAAAAAGATTTGTAGCATTTCCTTTGTATCTGATCATTTTGGCCAGTATTTAAGATGGTTAATTGGAAGAAAGTAGTTCGACTGTCAGTATATGACAAATAATATTCTGGTAAGCATAGGAAACAAGACAGACTATAGTTTAGACTCCTTTGAGGGTCTTGCACAATGCAGTTGGAATTGCACAATGCACAACTGAGCACTTGCACAATGTTTTTGAAGCTAGCAATATTGGAGTCTTCCTGATGTTTGTGCTACAGAGCATCTTAATTCATCAGTATTTGGAATGGAGATTACGATTTCTTTTCTGAAAAGCTAACCTTTTATACTGTTTAGTTGGAATATAATAATAACAGCCTCCTGGAACTACCCTTTTGAAGACTGTCTTCTCATATTCCTCCAGGGAGAAATTGTTTTTCCTTCTTTGGATCATGCATAAACCTTTGTATTTCTCTTCAGTTCTGGTATTCTCTTCTGTGTTATACCTATTGTATACTTGCATAAGTTTTTCATACTCCCTCTTAGATTGTAATCTTTACAAAGGCAAGTTATTATTTTCCTTTCTGTCAGTTCATGGTAGGTGCTTGAAAGTCATTGAATGAATAACTTCTTGTTGCAAAAATTATCAGTTTAAATATTAGATGTTATGACCTGCATGGAATACATTTTTACTATTTCAGATAACCTACTTTTTTGCTTATGAACACTGTTCATGTTGTTCTCTTAATTGCACAATCTGTCTTTTCTTTTTTTTTTTTTAAAATATTTTTATTTAAAGTTTGGAGTTCCAAATTCTATCCCTCCCTCCTCTCCCCCACTTCCTGAGATGGCAAACAATCAGACATAGGTTGTACATGTGCAAGTATGTAAATTGCAAAATAAATTGTAAATAGAAATTTTGTATAAGCAGACTTGAATAGAAGAAAAAATGAAAGAGTGAAAAATAGCATTCTTTAGTCTGTATTCATTCAATATCAGTTCTTTCTCTGGATGTGGATATTTTGCTTCATCCTTTGAGATTGTCTTGGATCATTGTACTGATGAGAATAGCTAAATCATTCACAATTCTTCATCAAACAATATTGTTACTGTGCACAACGCTCTGCACCAGTTCATGTAAGTTTCTCTAGGTTTTTCTGAAACCATCCTACTTGTCATTTCTCATAGCACAATAATATTCCATTACAATCACAAACACAGCTTATTTAGCCATTCCCCAATTGATGAGCATCACTTTGATTTCTAAGTCTTAGTCACCACAAAAAAAGGTGCTACAAATATTTTTGTAATATAGATTCTTCCCCCCCCCCCCTTTTTTGGATGTCTTTGGAATATGGATCTAGCAGTGGTATTGCTGGATCAAAAGGTATGCAGTTTTATAGCCATTTGGACACAGTTCCAAATTTGCTTTCCAGAGTGGTTGGATTAGCACTCCAACCAACAGTGCATTAGTGTCTCAGTTTTCCCATATCCCCATTAACATCCAATATTTTCCCTTTTTTTGTGATATTAACCATTCTGATAGGTATGAGGTGGTACCTCAGAGTTGTTTTAATCTGCATCTCTCTGATCAATAGTGATTTAGAACATTTTTTCATATGTCTATAGATAGCTTTGATTTCTTTGACTAAGAACTGTCTGTTCATATCCTTTGACCATTTATCAATTGGGGAATGACTTGTATTCTTATAAATTTGACTCAATTCTCTATATATTTGAGAAACAAGGGTTTTATCAGAGATACTTGTTGCAAAAAAAATTCTCCCAGTTTTCTGCTTACCTTATAATTTTGGTTTCATTAGTTTTGTTTGTGCATAAACTTTTAAAGTTTATGTAATCAAAATGATCCATTTTATATTTTGTAAAGCTCTTTATATTTTCTTTGGTCCTAAATTCTTCCCTTATCCATAAATCTGGCCAATAATCTATCCCATGTTCTTTAAATTCACTTATGGTGTCACCCTTTATGTGTAAATCATGTACCCATTTTGACCTTATCTTGTTATAAAGTGTGAGATGTTGGTCTATACTTCATTTCTGCCATACTGTTTTCCAGTTTTCCCAGCAGTTTTTGTCAAATAATGAGTTTTTGTTCTAAAAGCTTGGATCTTTGGGTTTATCATACACTAGGTTACTATGGTCATTTATTATAATATAGTTTATACCAAATCTATTCAATTGATCCACCACTCTGCTAGATTGTTTTGATAATAACCACTTTATAAGACAGTTTGAGATACGGTATTTTTTTCTTTCACATTTTTTTCCATTGATTCCCTTGATATCCTTGAGATTTTGTTCTTCCAGATGAATTTTGTTATTATTTTTTTCTAGCTCTATAAAATACTTTTTTGATAGTTTGATTGGTATGACACTGAATAAATAAATTAATTTAGGTAGCATTGTCACTTTTGCTATATTGATTCAGTCCAGTTGTTTAGATGTGACTTTATTTGTGTGAAAAGTGTTTCATAGTTGTTTTTTATTTTACTACAGGTTTTGATAACTTTAGTGCAATAACATGTCAAATACTGAACAAATGTCATACATAGTCAACAGATTCACATAGCACATCACCTTATAAATACAAAAATGGGCTATTACAGAATTTTTAACCATAAATTAAATAAATAAGTGGCCTCTGAAAATTCAGTCCCAAAACTGAGTGAAAGGCACATTACAATTGTAGTTGTTTAAAAAAAAAAAAGCCCCAATACAGAAATCCTGCAATTGAAAGTTGCGAAATTTACTTATTTTCTGTTTCTTAAACCCATAATTACCTTTCCTGCCAAAAAAGACATTCTTTCAAATCATGTACTGATTACTTCTAAAAGAAACCAAACCAGTCCTTTGTATAAGTAAACAAGTATCAAGGAAAATCCAAATAAGGTCCAAAATGTTGCTTGTTAGTAAGTTCTTTATGTACACATATAGTTGGAAATTACATGGTCTCTCAATGTATGCATATTGCAACACATTCAGTGTTGATATAAAGCAGATTTAACTAGAAATCCTGCTGTGACATTGTTCACAAAGCAGAGATTTTATTTGGACATGCGGTGACATGTAGCATTCATTCATATTCACATTAATTTTCCACACTGAACCTTGGTGAAAATATGCTGAAATAGAGAAAAAAAAATGTCCTCCAGGTTCCAAGCATCCTTTTGATTTTTAATGTATCTTGCTCTTGATGATTTTCTGTGGTTCAAAAGAATGGCTTCTGACAAATCTCCAATGCAGTTTCCCCTTTTCCGCTGTGAATATCCTTATGAGCGTTCACTGAAAAGCTCCTTCTAAGAAGTTTCTTCACATTTCTCCCCCCTCTCCCTTTGACAATGTGAACATACCGAGGATCTTCACCTTTAAAGCCTTCTGTAAATCAACTTCAGATTGTGTTGGAAAACATGGATAATAAATTGTGAACAAGGTATTCAAAATACAGCTTGTCTCCAATTTCTTGTATTAGTCCAGTGAATTCAATAGTACCTTGATTAACTTCTGGATCTGCAGGTTGCAGAAGAAAAGGATTGGGCTCACTCAACTGGAAGGGTTCACTTAACCAGACATCATGGTCAGACTGGGGGGAGGAAGAGTTCTGAAAGTTAGACAGAAAGAGAACAGACTGATGACTGCCCTTGCTCTGGAGTCTTGCTCTGGAGCATGACTGGTGAGCAAGGAGCAGTCCAGCTGAGGAGCATGTTGTGTGGGTGTGGCCCCTGGTAGCAGAAGTGTCCTACTGCACTAGCTGCTAGCTTCTCCACTGCTGTCTATTAGTTGTGTTCATGTGGATCCTGGGTTTGGGTAAGCAGGTAAACTCCCAAGTATTTTATATTGTCAGTATTTATTTTAAATAGAATTTCTCTTTTTATCTCTTGCTGCTGGACTTTATTGGTAATGCATAGAAATGATGGTGATTTATGTGGATTTATTTTGTATCTTGAGACTTGGCTAAAGTTGTTAACACTTTAGAGTAGTTTTTTAGTTGCTTCTCTAGGATTTTTCAAGTATAACATCATATCACCTGCAAAGAATGATAGTTTTGTTTCCCCCTTGCTGATTCTAGTTTCTTTAATTTCTTTATCTTCTCTTATTGCTATAGTTAACATTTCTAGTACAATATTATATAATGGAGGTGAAAATGAGCATCCTTCATTCACCTTTGATTGTATTGCAAAGGTTTCTAGTTTATCCCCATTACAGATAAAGCTTGCTGATGGTTTTAGAAAAATATTACTTATCATTTTAAGATAAGCTTCATTTATTCCTATGCTCTCTAGTGTTCTTAATAGGAATGGGTGCTGTATTTTGTCAAAGTCTTTTTGTGCATCTATTGAGATAATCATATGATTTCTGTTGGTTTAGTTATTGATATGGTCAATTATGCTGACAGTTTTTCAATATTGAACCAGCCCTGCATTCCTGGTATAAACCCCACCTGGTCATAATATATGGTCCTTGTGATATATTACTGTTAACTGTTTACTAGTATTTTATTTAAAATTTTTGCATCAATGTTCAATAGGGAAATTGGTCTATAATTTTCTTTTTCTGTTTTGACTCTTCCTGTTTTGGGTATCAGCACCATATTTGTGTCATAAAAGGAATGTGGTAGAATTTCAAGAGAGAGGGCAGCAAAAAAGTTGTTTTCTGAGATGTTTTTAGATGCAGTTTGAGGGAATTCATTTGTTTGACATTTATCTTCTCAGTAGGAATAGGCCAAAATTTGTAAATTACTAGTTCTATAATTTCATTGGTAAAGTGAATTCCTAAATGAGAAGATATCTTCTAGTAATGCAATCAACACATTCTCTACAACTAATTGCCATAGAAAAGTTTACTAGAGCAGAGCTGTCAAATACCCCCACAACACTCCTGAGTTCATTGTGACTGGAAAGAGATAAAAATGTGACTAGGTAATATTTAGCAAAATAAATAAAAATGCAATGGAACACAGATGGTATTAATATGTAGTTTTCTAAGGCAATATACAGCCTGCAGGGAATCTTATATATAATTTAGTGGCTTCATTTTCATTTGAGTTTTATACCACTGGCTTAGAGTACTGAGAGAGTGACTTGGCCAGAGTCACCCAGATAGTCTGTGTCAGTGGCTGAACTTGAGTTCATGTTTTCCTGGTTCTGAGGCCAGACCATTCCTCTATATGAGTCAGTAATATAAAAAATGAGATCCTGTGCTGAGAGTGGGGAATGGAGATGAGAAAAGTGGAAAAGATTTGATGCAATTTGGAGAATAGGATTATCCATGTTGAAAACTACTACGTAAAAAATAAAAGACAGTGAAGGGATTTTTAGGGTTTTAAGGAAGACAGACTTAAAGAGGCTAATGGTTATTCCCAGATAGGACAGGAAAATAAGGGAAGTTGAAGGGGTAACAAACTGGGAAAAGAGGAAAAGGTTAAAAGAAAGCAAGTAACTATGAAGACCAAAAAAGGAGATCCATAAGGAGGTGTATAGCAGGTAAGGTGAGTATGGTCAGTAAGTACAACTTTCTAGACTGCCTTTGATCCTTATTAAACACTAACCTCTTCTTTGTAATATTAACATTTTACATTTCTTTAATTTTAAAAAAAATTAGTTGGTTGTCATCTTGTCTCAGTGTCTTCTAAGTGTCTCAGTAAATTTTTTGTGCAAAGACTAAGTCTATTTAACTTCATCTATATTTCATCTAATACAGTTTTACAAACTTTCAGGCTGACTAAATACAGGTTCCTATAATATGTGTACAAATAAATTTATGGAAGTAGTGGGAAATACTCCTGATTATTAAAAAATGTATATTTAATTTACTGGTTATCCTCAATAGGAATAAATTAGTGTGATTAAAGTTTTGATGAAAATGCAAAATAATGATTTTCTTTTTTTCACCTTTAGCTTGTCTGATCAAAGACCCATGATAGCACTTCCCCACTGTGAAAACTCTGAAGTTATTGTTAGGTTGTATGAAATGCCTTCTTTTCCCATGGGATGTTGGTCCAGACTGATCAGCTGATTACTTGAAATTTCTGCTTACATGCTCTCAGGCAGAGCTATGTATAACTTAACACCAGTAAATTGCTGCTACTTTTCAGCTAGAGAAATAAAACCTCAACATTTTTTAAAAAATACATCTTGAGATAAAAGTAGCAAGGCATATGAGTACTATCTATAATGATGAGCGAATACCTCACTTATTCAGACTTCATATGCATGAATGTTAATAATTTGTAATACAGCTAAGAACCATTAGTCTCTAAACAACCAGCTCCTCAGATGAACAGGGTAGCCTTTCTGGATTGACTTTTTCAACTTGTTCTCATTGTAGATCTGGGATTCTCAAAAGGAGGTACACAATGCTACTACTACTCAGATTCTTTTATGAAAGCTCTAGTGATAAATCTAGTATGAGAAGAGATACAGTCCCATTATTCATTACTATAGCTCTTGAGCCCCCACCAGTGTGTTTCCCATTAGCACGAAATTAGTTGCCACAACAGCATTTACTCTTATACAAGCAGACAAGAGTAAGAATAACAGGAAGAAAAGCAGGAATAATCAAAATTTAACTATCCATCCATAAATCTTAGTCACATCACCATAAATGTATAGTGTCTTTGAAGAAAAGTGGGCACACACTTAAAGAAACAGAAGGCAAATAAAGAGTAAGTGCCCATGTATCCATGTATCCCATGTATTCACTACTCTGAATGGCAGGTCTTGTTGTCCTTGCTCTCTTTGAAGAACAGTCTCTATCATAATCACTGATGAGGAAAAAAATATCCGCTTTTCTGCTATTTCCCTTCTGGTCCTCACAGCTCTCCTGCTGGGTAAAACTGCTTCTCTGCTACTTTGGGGCTGCCAATGCAGTAACACACTCTTTTAGAACTCCTTTGGCAGGATACTGCAATGATAAATAGTTCCTTTAATTTAGAGAGCTGCCAAGCTCCTCAGATCTGAGAATTTTTCCCTTTCAAAAGCGAAGAAGTCAATAGGGAGCAACACAGACACCCCTGAGAGGTTTCCCTTCTCTTAGGGTATAGTTGACCCTAGAGAGCAATAAATTCAGACAGTTTCACAGCAGCACAATTCAGCTCTCCTCCAATGAGCTTACTAAAGCTTCAGAGCTTTGGTGGTTAGATTTCTTATCTGACTTAGTGCTGTTAGCTTGCTACTTTCTGTCTTTTGTAAGCAGCTTTTCCTATTGCCCTATATTCTTTCTGTTCCTCCTCTTGTATCCAACTTTCTCATCCTTTTCTCCTATTCCACTCTTCTTCTGCTTTCATTTTCTTAGGCCAGCTAGTTGGCACAATGAATAATGTACTGGACCTGGAGCCAGAAAGACCTGAATTCAAATCCAACCTCAGACACTTACAAGTTGTGTGACCCTGGAAAAGTTACTTAACTACTATCTGTCTCAGATTACTCATTTGAAAAATGAGAATAATAATAGAAGCCACCTCCCAGGGTTACTGTTAGGGTAAAATGAAATCATACTTGTGAAGCACTTTGCAAACCTTAAAGAACTACACAAACACTAGCTACTACTTCTACATTAATGCCTCAAGTCAGTGCCTCCTTGTAAGCAGTGACTCATCTCTAACTTATGAGGTGAAACTCAATTATTTCATCTTTCTATCAGGTACTATTCTATCAGTCTTTATATCATTTTCCCATATTCTCCAGGTAAATATTTGCCTTATTGTTTCTCTGATATAATCTTTAAAATTCTGAAAATATTAAAATGCATCCATCCATATATATATGTACGTGTGTGTGTACATGTGTTTAAAAACCAGTGAACAGTCATATCTTGTATCTCTTGTTATTCATACCTGCAGCTACCTTTGCTTTGACTTTAAACAGCTCCTTTCAGTATATGTATCTGATGAGCACTTCTCTATCGGCTTCTCAGAACAGTCTGAATCTCTCATCAATATGTTACTTATGTTTGAAGTTGATTTTTTAAAATCAATTTTCCCTACACAGATGTTCATTTTGTTTCCTTTTCATCAACCAAAATGTCCATATATGAAAGCAGCAGTATTTCACAGATATCATAGGGTGAAGAGAAAGGAATCATTGTGCCAGGCACTTTACAATTTATGATACAAATTACAAAAATTATCTCATTTGATCTTCACGACAACAATGTGAGGTGTGTTCTGTCTCCATTGGGAGGCAAACGGAGATTAAATGACTTGCCCAGGGTCTGAGGATTGTTTTGAGTTTAGGTCATTCTGACTCAGACAGAGCCTAATACTTTATTCCCTAGGCCACCTAGCTACTACATAATATCAAGTCCATGTACTAAATTAAAGCTCATGCATTTATTTAACTCACAGGAATGCCATCCCAGGTCTTCAAACAGGGTCTAATCACTCTTCTCACAAACTTGGTTATCTAGTTTCACAGCTCTTGGAAGAAGTAGGGGTAGCTTGAAAGGATAGGGGTAGCTAGAGGCAGGCATTCTGACAGCAGTTAGAATGATAGTTGACAGAATGATAGTGAGGGACGCTGTCAGAATAAACATAATAACTGACTCAAAAAGCATAGCAGTCTGAAGTTAATAATGTCACTCAACTTGATGGTAATACTGTATTATAATTATAGCATAGCATGATAGTTAATATTCTTAACGATCATGAAGTACCAAAAAAAACTAGTATACATTAAGAAGTTGCGAAAGCAAGCAGTGTATTTCAGAAAAAAATCTAATCAAATATTGCTAAAGTAAACATAATTTACTTTGCTTCTTAAATGGAAACTCAGACTTATGTGTGGCAGCATTAAGAGAGATGAGTTGTTCCTATATTGTGAAATGCATTTCAACAAGAAACTTTCGTTACATTTTATTGTTGATGCATAATTAGAATTACAAAAGAAAGGTTAAAACATTAGTAGTTCAGCACTATCTTTGATAGGAAGAACAATTATGAATACATTTCATTGATTCGATTAATTACACTAAAATTACACAACCACAACAATTTGTATAGGGGTATAAGGTTGTTGTTATATTTAATGGAAACTGACATATTTCCAAAGTTGATCAATGAACATATGAACTCAGTTCTGATTTTTGAAGGTGAGGGATTTAATGATGAATAAAGATAGTTCTTAATCTTTCAAGGAATATTTTTTTTTGAGTATCCTCTTGGAATTAATTGATCTTTTTCGGTGGCCAACATTTTTCATTTTGAACAAAAATTACTGAATTTTTGTTTTATGTAATTTGTTTGGAGAATTTTGGGTCAGTTTTGGTAGAGTTTATTATTGAAGGTTATGAGATTTTTTGACAATTTCCTTCAGAATGAGCCCTTTGCCTCAACAGAATGTATTGGAGCCAAGGAATCTACCTGAATTGGTATCCCAAAGCCTATTGTTGGATAGAATCTTCAATTTTGGACAACAGCTCAGAGAGTTTCTTGAAAATTTTCTTCATGAAGAAAAGGTAAATCAATTGATTCTAAATATTGTCTCACATTGTTTGAGAAAGGTTCGTGTGTTTACTTTTCCCTTTACAGTTAAAACCTATTTGCAATATATATATGTATATATATGAAACATCACAAACATTATATTGTGTTGCACTATATTATATATTATATAAAAGCTGTGTATAACTATAAAGCATTTGAACATGATTTTAATGAACTATTTCTTGGATTATATAAGCTGTATTATTTTGGGACAAGTTGTAGGTCACGTAGATTCTCTCGTAGAAGAATGGTTTCCTGGTTTATTGGAAATCAATGTCTGTGGTGAAGGAGAAACCTTGTTACAGAAAAGGGATTTATATAGTTTTAAGGATGGTGAAGAACTCTAAAAAAAAAAACACAAACCACTTGATTTATTGAAGAAAACTGAAGTAAGTATGTGCTTTTAAAATTTCACTGTTATAACCCTAATTAAGATACACCCTTTAATGAAGAAATGAGTTCATTTGAGAATTACATTATATTACCTAAGGTAGTGTGTGTATGTGTGTGTGTATACACACAGCTGAATTTAGAAACCAAGCAGTAAACAAAATGTCCTTTGAGATATGAGATGTTGAGGTTTTTGCTTTTTCAACTGGGATAACAAATTGAAAGAAACTTGCCTTGAAGAAAGTGTCATTCATTCTAAAGGTATTACTAAGTGGCTATCTGACTTTGAAAGCAAAATTTTAATATTGTAAACATTTATAATTTTTGTACAGAGGTTGTTTTGTTAATAAAGAGAATGTTTTATTCAATCTTCAAATAAAAGTGTATGTGTGCGTGTGTGTGTGTGCATGTGTGTATGTATATATAGTGGATAGAGAGCTGGCATCAGAATCAGGAAGACCTTGGTTTGATTCCAGCTTCTAATTATGTGATCCTGGGCAAGTCACAACCTCTCAGTGCTCTGGGCAACTTTCTCCAAGACTAGAAGTTGCAGAGAATATGCTAACTCATTTGCTAGAGGAAATTTACTCATCTGGGGTTTCTCTTTACCAATGAAATTTCAGGTTCAGTTCTTATTCCTGTTTCATGCACATGTATATTAAGAGTGTTTGAAATGTATTTTTTCTAGGGTAGTAGTAAGCACAGGACAAAATAAAAATAGACATTTTTATTGTCCATTATGACTTCAGTTTCTAAATGCTATACACATATAAGGATACAGATACACTTAATGAAAAAACTTTATGATGGAAAAGATAATGTGGAACTGAGGACATTCTAATGAATTATCTTTCCTTAAGTGGTTTAGGATAGTTAGCAGTATGAGTTAATACAGCTAGGCAGGGAAATGGAAGAGAACATGTGAAGGCACACATAACTTTAGGGAAGACTGAAGACAGTGGAAATATTTTTTAGCACACCTGCCAATGGGTACATATGTGCGTTTGTAGGCCAATTTGTATGTGTTTTCTATGGAGTGAAGGGCCAGTATGTATGTGTTTGTAAGCAAAGACAGCCAGGCCTTTCTGTACACGTGTGCACTTTCCTGATCGCCCGCCTATACAGAAAAGCATCAGGAAAGTTATAATGTTTGTGTCCTCTGAGGGAGCATGTGTGTTTCTGTTGCTCATATTATGCACATCTGCATCCAAAAAGGATGGATTGTGATGAAAAGACGTATACAGCAAGCAAATCTTTTATCCCTGAGAATACTTTCACTAAGCCACTCTCATTCTAAGGTACGCCAGTGGTCATAAGACTGCTTTTCAGAGGTCATTGATTCCCAACAATAGATATGAACTCTTAAAAATTTGAGTTAATAGTGTGAAATTTTTCAAAACTTCCAAATGGAAAGAATGTAGAAATGATGAGAGTAAAAAGTAAATTTAAATAGAATACATAGTTGGAAAAAAAAAAGGAGAGGTTAAAAAAAAGGGAAGAAACATTGTTATGGAAGAGTGAATAAACACAAATGTATATGTATGAGTATTCATTTACAGATATCTAATTCTATATTTGTATCTGTCTATAAATATGCGAACTGTAACACTGAAGAAAATCAGACTCATCAGTACAATAATTTGATGATGGATTAAGCAGATCCATCCGCTTAATGGATTAATCAAATGGGATTAATAAGTACCTAATCAGTCAAAAATAAGTATTGAATACATTCACTTTTTAACAAAAATGTCACATTTCCTCTCTTCGCAGGAGATCTCTTAATTAATTCAGATCAACCAGGTTTACTATCCCAATAGGTCCTATTGCTCCTGATTTAATTTTGGCCAATCTGCCTAGAAATATCATGATGAATAATGATGGAAGTTGAAAGTTGATGGAAGATGGAAGTTGAACTAGCACCAGAATTTCTTTTGAACAAATATTTTATAGTTTAGTGAAGATATAGAGAAGTAGATGCCACATATACACACAAAAGTCAAATATATTCTAAGTGTTTAGTTGTTTAATTTTTTTCCTCTGAATCTTAAAATCATTAATATTTCATAATTCTCTATGTAGATTTGTCATTATGTTAATCTATCAATTAATATTATTAATAAATGATAAAGTTATAATTATGTTAATAACATCATTCTGATATTATAATTTGTATTTGGCAATATTTCTTTTTTCATTAAAAAAATTGGACTTGTATAGGATCATAAATCTAGAGCTAGAAAAGACCCAAGAGACCGTCTCATTTCACAGTTGAGGAAACTAAGGTCAAGGGGAATTTAAAAGGTCAGAGGTGGGATTTGAACTCAGGTCCTCTGATTAGAACTCGTGCTTCCTTCTCTATGTAATGTTGCCTTTTGGTGATATTAGTTTCACTGATGTAGTGTCCATTGTAAAAACATATAACCACTTGAACAAAGCCCTTCTGAGGTCCTCTTTATTTTGGGACATGAAGAAGGTTTGAAGTTACCTTTGTGTGGTAGAGACTTTGCAGCCTTCACAGGAATTGTACAAATAGAAGCTATGCATTTTGTGGAGTGGCCATCCCCTTTAAGAGTCTTGAGTTTCCTGGAAGTGTTTACATAATAAATTCATATACTTAAAAAAAAAAACTTTTGCAAAGCAGTCCTGCCTTTTCAATCTTGTGGCAGCTCAGAAGGGAGGTGCTTAGGAACCTTAACTACTATGCCAGATGACAAAATACTTGTTTTTCCACTTTGGAGATTGGGTACTGCTCACACATGATGTGAAGGGCTAAATATCTGCTTGTTTTCCTTGCATCTGTGTACTTCACCCTTCTGTCCCTGCCCTCTCCTCACCCCATAGGCAATAAATGGCCATTTTGCAACTGCAAAAAAAAGAAAAACAAAAAACTTTGGAATTTGAAATATCAAATAAGTTAAATTAGATGCACAAAGCATCACCGTCAGGAAATCTCAGATATTCATAGACTCATCTGAAAGATGTAACATGAAGATTTGAATTAAGATTAATATATAATGGAGGAAAACTTGTTACTTTTTTAGAGTTGTACTTTTAAAAAACTGTTGACAAATTGAATCTCAGTTAATATCCACAATAAGTATGACTGAGGATGTTGCAATTGTTTATATAAGCTTCACTATTTAATTCAGTTAATAGAATAACCAAGACAATATAGAACTATGAATTTGCAGCTAGGTTGTGGGTATAATACAAATAAGTAAATTGTATACTTTGGTACCTGTAGTTTTCATGGTATAATACTGCTTCATTTTTTGAAAGTCTATAAATAAATACTCCAGGCTACATAACTTCTTTCATACTTCTCTCTATCTACCTCCCATCCCCCATACATCTATTCATACAATGTCTCTAATTCCTGTTTCTGTGTTCTATTCCATCACTTTTAGGATCCCACTGTCTTCACTCTTCTCATTCTTTAAATTCTGTTTATAGTCATATTAGGGGCAACTAGGTGGTATAGTGGATAGAGCACCAGTGTAGGAGTCAGGAGGACCTGAGTTCAAATCTCACCTCAGACACTTGACACTCACTAGCTGTGTGATCTTGGGCAAGTCACTTAGTCCCAGTTGCCTCATCCTGGGTCATCTCCACTCATCCTGATGAATATCTAGTTACTGGATTCAGATGGCTCTGGAGGAGGACTGAGGCTGGTGACCTGCACAGCCCTCCCTCACTCAAAAAACCCCAAAAGTCAAGTGCAAGTCATGTCATTATTTCTCTAATGGCATGGTCTTCTTTGGCAATGAAGGATGAACACACACAGAGTCATATTTATTCATCTAACATGTGTAATGTTATCATGTTCATTTTTATTAATGCTCTTTAATCACATTCATTTCTAAATAAATGTATAAATAAGCTATATATACGTATGCATTGTGTGTGTATGCATGTGCACTCATGGTACATACACACACACACACACACACACACACACACAAACACACCCCTCCCCTTTCCAGGAAGCTATCCTTTGTAACAAAGATTAAAAGAAAAAAGGCAACTCATAAATCCAACCAATACATTAACTATGCCTGACATTATATATGATATTTTACAAAACAAGGCATTGTGTAATATGTAGCTCTGGGCAGTAATCTGAATAAGGAATTGCAGAAATTCAGAAGAGGGAAAGATTATTTTGAGCTGGAAATGAATGTAACATTTGATGTGGGCATTGAGGGCCTAATAAGACTTTGACAGCACAGTTGGAAGGAAGTCATTTATAGAGAGAAGGAATAGTCTAGACAAATGTTTAGTTGTTGTTGTTCGGCCAATTTTCAATCATATCTGACTCTTTGGGATTTTTTTGGCAAAGATACTAGAGTGTTTTGGCATTTTCTACTCCAGCTCATTTTACACATGGGAAACTTAGTCAAACAGGGTGAAGGGACTTGCCCAGGGTCACATAGCTAGTGTCTGAGGTCAGATTTGAACTCGAGAAGATAAGTCTTCCTGACTTTGGGCCAGACACTCTATCTATTTCACCACTTAGCTGCTCCTAAAGAAATATAAAGATGTATAAAAGAACAAGAATTTTCACCGTAAATGATAAGTAGTCCACTTTAGCTAGAGCAGTATCTTGAGGAAAATGATGAGAGAGAAAACTGGAAAGATTTTTTAGCTCTTTTTCAGACCACTACACCTTGTATGCTTCGAGATTCTGACATCGTACTGGGGGCCATTCTGAAAAAGCTTGGTATTAAGGTTGGAGAAACTATACCTGATGAGCTTTTCATGCTAATAGAAGTGGAATGTTTAGGTGCCTGTATAAATGCTCTGATGGTTTCAATAAATGATATTTACTATGAAGATTTGACACCTAAGGGCACTGAAAAGATAATTGATAAGCTCAAAGCTGGCAATATTCCAAAATCTGAACCAAGGAGTGGACGTTTCTCTTGTAAGCCAACTGGTGGTCTTACATCTCTGATGGAGTCACTCAAAGGACCTGGTTTTGGCATACAATCAGGCCTCTAAGTAATTTGTATGACTTTGTCTAAAAACTCCAAATAAACCTGCTAAAATATTTCTCCATATATTTAAAACAAATTAAAACTAATCTTTCCTCCCCCCCAAAAAAATGAATGGTAAAACATCTACTATGGAATGTGAACTGTATTTGGCTCTAGGGAATCACTGAGGGTATTTGGATCCAGAGAAGTGACAAGATCAAAGCATTATTTTAAAATTATTTTATAGTCTTGAAGTGGCACACAGAATAGATTATAATGGAGAGGATTTGGAAACAGAAAGTTACTGCAATAGTCTTGGCATGAAATGAATAAGAGCCTAAATTAGGATTGGGGGAATTATAGAAACAGACAAATTCAAGTACAATGCACAATAAAGAATAAGACTTGGCAGTTTTTTGGATGAAGAAAGCAAAAGAGAAACCCAAATTCCTTGAATTGCTTTCAAAATTTCAAAGTTTTACAGTTAGGAGAGTGGTAATACCATTCATGAAACAGGAAGGTTGGGAAGATTGAGTAATGGTAATGAGTAATTGAGGGATGGAAAGGTAGGCTGGGACAAGGCTGTCAAAATTAAATGTCAATATTTTCCTCGAGGTAATAGGGAGCCACTGGACTTTTTTTGACTAGGAGTGTGACGTAACATGCTTCAGAAAAATCTCTATGATATCTGGGTTTCTTAGACGATGAATTAAAATTGGAGAGACTTGGGTTGGTATACCAATCAGAAGCCTATTTCAATAGTCTAGGTGAGAGGTTTTGTGGGTCTTGACTGGAGTGGTTTTTGTGTGGGTGGAGAGAAAGCATCAGATGTGAAAGATGTTGTAGAGTTAGAAATGGCAAGATTTGGCAGCTGAATTAGATGTTTGGAGTGAATGAGGAGTTGAGATCATACTGAAGGATATGGTGCCTTGGGTAGTACAATTAGGGAAGTCCAAAAGAAGAATGGATTTGGAAGGACAGATCTGAGATCTCAGAGTGATGTGTATAGAGATGATAAACTCAGAGGAGTTAATGAGATTACCATGTGAGAAGATGTAGACATAGAAGAAAAGGGGTTGTAGGACAAAGCCTTGAAATATGTCAACAATTAGTGGAAATAGTATGATCTAGATGATCTAGTAAAGGGGATAGAGAAGGATGAGTTAGGTAGATAGAAGAAAAACCAAGAGAAAGCCATGTCACAAAAACAGAAGAGAAAATTCCCAGGACATGAAAATAGTCAGCAGTGTCAACTGTGGCAGAGAAGTAGAAGGATGAGGCTTGAGAAAAGGAAATGAAATGTGGTTATTAAAAGGTCTTTGGTAATTTTGGGTAGACTAATTTGAGTTGATGAGACTGGAGCCTATCTTGCAAACTACTGAGAATTTAATAAGAAAAGTAGAAGGAGGGAATATAGACAATTTTCTTTCCTAGAAATTTGAGAAAGGGAGGCTAGATATAGGACAATAGTTTAAGGAAATGGTAGGCACTAGAGAGCAGTTTTTAAAGATGAAGGAGATTTAGGCATGTTTTTAGGTAATAAGGAAAGAACCAGTAGATAGATATTGAGGATTAGAGTGAGAGAGAGGATTATTGTTGGGGAAATATTCTGTAGAAGACAGAAAGGGATGGGATCAAGGGTTCATGCAGAAGTATTGGGCTTTGTGAGTTGGGTCACTGTCCCAATGGCCTTCTTGCCAACAGCCTCAGGAACACCTATAACAGACATCATGCCTGGCAGAAATTATTTCCTTAAGGTCCACTTTCCTGATAGGTGACTGTCTCTCCAAAAATAGCATTTTTGGAAAGCCCCAGTCGTATTTCTCTTCATTCTCTCCTTTCTAGCCACCTCTTCCACAACCTCCTTACCAGCCATTTTATCACTACATAAGGCAGGCAGCTAGGTGGTGCAGTGGTTAGTGTTGAATCTGAAGTCAGGAAAACTTGAATTAAATCTAATCTCAGATACTTAAGAGTTGTGTGACCCTGAGCATTTAACTTCTATCTGCCTCCACTTGCTCATTTGTGAAAGGAGAATATATAATAGTGCCTACCTCCCAGGTATGGCATGAAGATAAAATGCAGTAATATTTGTAAAGCATTTTGTAAACTTGAAGTCTTGTATAAATGCTGTCATTCTCATTCTTATCATTATGTATAATTTCTCCTTCTTTCCTACTCTTTCATTCCCCTTCCAGTTTTGGAACAGGAACCATTATCACTTACCTTTGCCAGCACTCCTGGATCCGGGTTTATCAGTCTACTTTCCTTTTATCTCCCTTACCATCCTTATAACTTTCTGTACCAAATTGCCCCTTTCTGTTTCTCTGGTCATCACTGCAGTTTTTTCCTCCCTTTCACATATAAATGTCTTGAGGTCAGTGCCTGTCTTTGTTTTGTATCCTCAGCTTTAACATTAATTCGTTTATCAGAACCTGGAGTTAAAGAGGAGACAATGGGAGAGACAAGAAGTTATTAGGTGTAAAGAAGGGAAGTGGGAGCTCACAGCAGATGGCCTGTTTTCTTGGTAAATTTTCAGAGTGGGGTATGTTGGGGAAGGGTATGATGTGGAAGACTTAAGAAAAAGTGGTTAGAACAATCACTTGGAAAACCAACTTAGGAAAGAGCTAATTACTTGCTGTAATAAGGAGCCCAGATGAGAATGGATTACAAATTCAAAGTAGACTATGCAGATGCATTATTTCTTTTAGCTCCATTCAGCAGCATATAGAGGAAGTGGATGGTGGAATTAATCCAAGTCAGTGGAGCAAGAGAACAGAGAGAAAGAAGTTAGAGTGGTTAACTATGGAGCATAGTTTGGGGAAAGAACACAATTAAGCCAGAGCTGGGTAGCTGGCCAGGAAAATATTGAGTGAATAGAGGTCACAATGAGGACACAGAATATAGTTAGGAGGAATGAGGCATAAGGAGAGATGCAATCATAGGAGCTTATGATCAGTTAAAGAAAATTTGGAGTTCTTGTTCATAGGAGTGGAACATATGTGCATGATTGTGAGATCAAGGGTATAACCATCCCTGTGTGTGGCTGAAGAGGAGTGAAGTAATTGGTCATGGGAATAGAACAGATTTTGGAACTCAGAGGTTAGAGTAAAGGAATATTATAGTTTATAATACTCAGGTTGAAGAGCAGAGAAAGACTGTGAACTAAGTTCTAAACTCTTTGAGGAGGGGAGAGAATGACCTGGGGCAAGGGTGGGCCTCTAGGTCCTCAAGTATGGCCCTTTGGTTGAATCCAAACTTCACAGAATAAATTTGCCACATGTGTCCTCAAGGCCACCAGTTCCCCACCCCTGAGTCCTGGGGCTAGCAGATAACAGCCATTAGGATCTAGTTTGGATGATAAATAAAGTAGACAGAACCTCAAAGAAGGAGAATTTTTAGAGTAATGGTGTCAGGGTGAGAGTCTGGACGTGGAAATGGGGAGGAAGGATAGTAAAGATTCGGACTTCCCTTCTAAAAGCAGAATATTTAGGAAAGTGGGTATCAGAGCAAGAATGACTCCATGTTGGATCTGTAAGAATGAGAAGAAAACATTTATGTTCATTCCAATTATCCAGCCAAGAGGTAAAGAGGGTTTGAAATTGGGTGGTTGTATGAACATAGAGAAGGGAATGGATAGGATGTGTATTTTAAAGGTAAAATTCAGTAGGCTTGGTAACTTATTATATATGGAAAATTGGTGACAATGGAAAGTCAGAATGATTCCTAAGTGTCAAACTTGGATGACCAGGAAAATAGTGCTACCCTTAACAAAAAGAGGAGAAAAGGCTATCCTTTTTCTTTCATATACTTTTAATCCCTGCTCCATTGGTTCCTTCCCATATATCTACAAACATTTTCAAGTGCCATCAATCCTAAAAAAAAAAAAAAAAGACTTCCCTGCATCTACCAGGAAGCTAGATGGTGCAGTCACACAGCCAGGATGTCAAAGGCAGGATTTGAAGCCAGGTCTTCCTGACTTTAAGGTCAGCATTCTATCTTCAATGCTAAACTCTTTCTAATAAATTCTTGTTGAATTGAATGACACAATCGCTGACTTTAAGGAGCTTACATTTTCCTTCTTGTATGGGGGTGGGGGGGGGGGAGAAGGGAGAGCACATAGACTCCAGCACAGATAAATGTAATATAAGGTAGATACTGAGGTGAGAAAAGAAGAGATTCAGATAAAATTCCCTATGGAAATATACAGAGAGAAAGATCACTTCAAGCCCAGCCAACCCTTTTGGCCCTAACTACCACTGTACATTTTGTGAATTGCTCTATAACTTGTTAGCACAGACCAACATCAGGAAAGCATTGCTTTTAGTGGCTAGTAAAGTGAATCAAATTTATTCATGTTCCCTTGGGCTGGCCAGCAGCATAGACTGAAGTCAGGAAGACTTGAATTCAATTGTGACCTCAGACACTTACTAGCTGTGTGACTCTGGACCAGCCACTTAAACTCTGTTCAAGTATCAATTTTTCAGGATTATTGTAAAGAAATGAGATAATATTTGTAAAGTATGTTGAAAATAGTAAATGCTTAATAAACACTTGTTTCCTTTTTTCCTGCTGTCATACCCTTTTCCTTCCTCTTCTGTGCCTCTACTCCATTGGCTTCTTGCAATATGCTTACAAATATGTTCAAAAGTCCCCAAATCCTACACTTTTTCTCTTGATGTGTGCCATCTTTTCCTTTTCAATGAAAAAGGGTCATCTATATCCCACGGCTACATATTCCTCACTACCCATTCTCTTCTCACCCCATCCCGAGCCAGCTTGTATTCCACCTCACCCCCACATTCTATTTATTTTACTTAAACTGTTCTCAAAGTTCATCACTAGCCCATTAATCACCAAGTCCAAATGTTTTTTCTTTAGTCCTCATACTCATTTACTATAACTTTTGGTCCTTTGTCTCGTAACACGTTCCATCTCTATCTTCTTCCCTCCTCCTCTGTTCTTTTTGATCTCTTAATATAGGTATTGTGCAAGGTTATTTTGGCTCAAATTTCTTTATCTTTACATTTCTATACTCTTCTATGAGAATCTCCTTCAATCTCATGTTTTTAGCGGTGATTTCTATGCAAATGATTCCCAAATTTACGTTTTTCTTTCTGTTCTCCTTTTGAACCTCCAGACTGTATGAGACATTTCCATTTGCATGTCCTATATGTACCTCAAACTTGACATGTATGAAACTGTTTATATTTCCCCCAAAATTTACTCTCTTCCCGTCCCATCCCACTATCCAGTCCCCCATGTCCAAAATATTGTTGCTGTCTTTGATGCTTACCTGTCATCCATATTTAGTTACCAAATCTTGCTGAGCGTGTCTCAGAATTCTCTTTTGTCTATTTTTCTCTTCCACAACCCCAGTATAGACCTTTTGTTACTACTCAATAGCAACCTGATCAGGAGCATGCCTCTTGACAGGTTTTCCTATGTCCCCTTTCCTCTTCCTCTTTCAAACTGTCCTTCATAGAATTGCCAGAATAACCTTTCTTATATATAGATCTAGTCATATCACTCCTGCGCTCAAATATCTTCATTTGCCTCCTGCTCAAAGCCTACTGTGCTCTTGATCAACCTTAATTCTTTAAACTTATTTCATTATTTCATTCTGTGCAATTTATGCTTCAACTAAACTAAATCCTTTTCTCTCTGTCTTCTCCCTCCCAGCTCTGAATGTTTGTTTTTAAAAATGCTTTTAAATAGTATCATTTCCTATTCTTGAATATTCTTGTCCTCATCTTTATCTTTGTCCAGTACGAGTGCCATTTTCTTAATGAAATCTTCCCCAATACCTTGTGTTAGTGGTGATCCTTCTTCTTAGGTTTTACATAGCACTTTTCATTGCACCTCTCTAATATACTTATAGAATATTGTACATTATAGATGTCTTTGTGTCTTAGTGCTAAATACTGTGTCAATGAGGACATTAGGAGGAGTGAGGCATAAGGAGAGATGCAATCATAACTTATAATTAGTTCAAGGTATTTGATAAATGTTTATTGAGTATGTTGAATTTGAGATGTTCGCTGAAAGTTGAATTTTTTGTTGAATGCTGAATTTAAAATGTTAACTGAAATCATGGAAATAGATGACGAAGATTATACAGGAAACATAAGAGGACTAAAGACATAGAAAATCTTAGAAATGCCAAATTTCCCAGCAGCCAACAAGAGATATAGAAAAATAAATGGCATTTATTTTTAGTGTTTACTAGAAATAGGATTGATTGTACTATATTTTAATATGATGGCAAAAGTATTTTACATTTTTATAAAAGGTGATGGTGGTTTGGGGTCAGTTTATCCAGAGTCCTATAAAGGAGAAGAGGCTATGAAGATTGTTAATACACATACATCACTTTGGCTATTAAGACAAGTATGAAATATTGCCTTTCTTGACATTTAAAGAAAGATGCCATTTTACTATTTAGAAAATAATTATTTAAATTAAGAAAAGGTAACAATTAATCTTGATGGCATGATACTAAAATTCCATAAAATGGAAACAATCACTAAAAAAGTAGTATGAATTTCAAAATGAAATTTCTGCTTTTTATTTATAGAGTAAGATTTGAGGGTTTCTTCCCCATGGAAAATTATTTCTTTGTATTTATCATTCCACATAACACAATAACACTCCACTGCAGTCATATACTACCATTAATTTAACAATTCCCTAATTATTGGAGCACATCATTTGTTTTCAAATATTTTTACTGGGAAAGTAAGTGCTTCTAGTAATGCTTCTAGGAATATGAATATTTAATGTTTCTTCTTGTCAATAGATTTTTTTTAGAATATAAACGTTAAAATGAGATTGCAAATTTAAGGATATGAATGTTTTTCTAACTCTTTTTGCACAATTCTATATTGCCATCCAAAATTTCAAAGAAATTTGTAGATGTATTAGCAGTGAACTTAGCTGCCAATTTCCTGCATCTATGCCAACATTGAATCTTTTGCTGTCTTTGCCAATTTGCTGTCTGGAGTTTCTGCAATGGTTTTTATATGTATTCCTCTAATTATTAATGATTTTGAACACCTTTTCCACACATGAATGTTTATCAATTTTCTGCCAGTTTGGGCTGAGAGATAATACACAGCAATGCAAATGGTTATTGATTACTTTTCTTGTTTCAAGAACTTAGGTTTCTTATTTATGCAAAATCTTAACTAGTTAACCAACATATGAAAGTAACATTGAATTGAGAATGAGGCCCATGTATTCTAACTAAATTTTTATTTCTGATTCCTGAGCCATCATCATCCTTTTTTTTTGTATATTGGTTAAGAAAAAATGTGTTACTTCCCTTCACTGACCAATTTTTACCTTAAGTAGAGTAACATGTAGGTAAGGATCTTGAGCTTCTAAGCTCTACAGAAAGTTTCAATGAATCTCAAACTTACTTTATATTTAATCACTTAAACTAGCTAATGTTAAATATTCTATATTAAATCCAGAAGAAAAGAAATTTTGATAAATATTTATGTGCACTTCTCACTTATTCACATTAATTCAAATGATTATTTTTAATATTTCTAGGAACTAGTAGTGTTTTGCCATCTCCACCACTCTAGTCTGACATCTTTGCTTGCTGCAGATATTTGTCCCTAAATGTTGGTAATGGAACCCTCAAAGGGTTCCTGAGATTGGTTGTTTTAACAAGACAAAGCTAGTGTAACCAGAACACTCCAGTCCAGGATAACACCATATGTTGCTGATGGCTTAAAATAATTACTTTTACCGGCAGTGAAATGGGGAAGGATCTTGAAATTTTTGCTCAAGTTTCTGTTTAAGGTTTATGTAGAAGGAAACTTTAACAAAGCTATTTCCTGAATTCTTAAATGTCCAATAAAATAATAGAAATAAGAAAGAAAATTTTAATTTCATGTATCTATTTGGAATACATGTATATACAAAACATATACATATCTACATGTACATACATATGCATGCACACACATAAAATAAATAAATACAGCTGGAACAATTAAGAAGCTAATTAGAATTAGTGGAACAATGCATAGAGCTCGGGACTTGAATAAGAAAGACTTCAAAACCAGCCTAAGATGCTTGTAATCCGTGTTACTGGACAAGTCACTTAATTTCTATCTGCCTCAGTTTCCTTATCCTTTCCCATTTCTTATCCAATGGGGATGATAATAGCAAGTACCTCCAAGATCACTGGAAAACTTAAAGTAAGATATAAATGCTCTAAGTTATTTTAGAGAAGAGACAGCAGATGTCAAAGTAGTCTTAATTAGGCATTGTCTTAATTGAGAATAACAGATATTTTCTGTGGCTAGGGCAAGGAAGATTCTTAACTTAGTTTGGGGTACAAGCTGATCATCAACAATGTTAACTAAAAAAAAATCACGAGTCCATGAGATATGTGTTGCAACTAGATTTATTACAAGAGAAAGGCACATGCATATGGTAACTCTTTATACCAAGGAACCCAGTTGTACAGGGAGAGACTTAGGTATTTAAGCCATAGAATAAGGAGAAGTTATAGGGAAGGGGAAAAGGACTAATTTCCTCCTGAAGGGGAGGAGCAAAGTGATGGCAAAAACAGCATTCTTTTCCCTTGGGAACTGGTAGACCACGATAATAGGGTGGTCTGCTTATCTACAAGGGTCCTGGATGCACACACACACACACACACACACACACACACACACACACACAAATTTCTCAGTCTATTACAGACTGACTGGCACCTCTCTTGGTTCCCAAGGAAACACAGAGAGTCCAGCTTAAGGTGCAAACAACAAATTATGTCAGCTCAGGGTGGGGGCTTTGTCCTTGACATCTTCAGGGCCTCCTGCATATTCTGGGTCAAGTGTGTCTGGAAAATATGACAACTCAAGAAGACAAGTTCAGGGGTTCCCCTTAAAAAACATTTAATAAGTACCTGCTATGTGCCAGGCACTATGCTAAGCATGAAAGAAGTTCTTGCTCTCAAGGAGCACATAGTATAATGAGATAGACAACATGTAATCAGCTAGATATAAACACACACACACACACACACTTTCTCCTTTGAGATTCACTCATTCTATATTTATTGACTAATCAAGATTCTGGTAACTAATATCTACAGACCTCCAGGACACTTTTCTTCCTCAGTGAGTTCAGTGCTTGGCTCACAGTCTTTCTCTCCTCCTCAACTCCTTATCTATCTCCCCATGCTCAAGCTTCTAAAGTTTCCTTTTATTGCCAAGAGCACCACCTTCTAGTCACCCAGAATTCTCCTTGACTCTTCACTCTCATTACCATCATTGGCCAAGTCTTGCCATTTCTGCCATTTTTCCTTCAAGATGTAGATCAAGTCCCACATTCTAAATGGAATGCACTTCTGATGTCCTCACTCTCAGAATTACCTTATATTTCTTTTCTTCATATTCTTTATGTGCTTATGTATGTACATGTTGTCTCCCCCCATGAAATATAAGCTCCGTGAAGGCAGAGATGATTTAGTTTTTAGAGACAGCCAGGTGCTGAAGAGCTCTGGACTTGAAGCCAAGAAGACCTGAGATCAAATGTAGCCTCAGACACTTATTATGGGGATCAAATGAGATAATATGTATAAAGCACTTAGCATTGTACCTGGCACATAGTCACCATATGAATGTAAGCTGCTATTACTACTTACAACATAAAGCCTGGCACATAGTAAGCTCTTAATAGGTGCTTTTTGATTGATTGGTCATCATAGGTGGTGAAGTGGATAGAGCACCAGTGCAGGAGTCAGAAGGACCCAAGTTCAAAACTCACCCCAGACATTTGACACTCACTAGCTGTGTAACTTTGGGCAAGTCACTTAATCCCAATTGCCTCATCCTGGGTCATCTCTCCAGTCATCCTGATGAATATCGGGTCACTGGATTCAGATGGCTGTGGAGGATAATTGAGGCTGGTGACCTGCACAGCCCTCCCTCACTCAAAACAAAGTCAAGTGCAAGTCATGTCATCATTTCTCTGATGGCATGGTCTTCTCTGTCAATGAAGGACGAACACACACACATTCTTATAAGCTGTACCTTACAAGTACCTTTTTTTTTTTTTACTTCCGTGTCATACTATTGACTCACTAAATCCCCAAACTACTGTCTACCATGCTTCCTCAATATCATATTTTGAAGTTTTTTTCCCCACTCAAAAGAAGCAGTCAGACATGTAGAAAAAGAACAGGAGAGAGTGGTGTACCAAAAACCTAGAGAGACAAAGGTGTCAAAGAAATAAAAAAAGATGAGGACTGAGAAAGGGCCATTGGATCTCTTAGTTAAGAGATCACTGGTAACTTTACAGAGAACAATTTTGCTACCTCTATGTTTGCACTTAATGCCATTTTGCTTCTTATTACGTTCTTCTTAATGGTGTAGAATATAACTCTTCACTGGTTTGTTTATTTTCAGGATTTCGTGCACTTGAAATTGCTAAAAGAAATAAAATTTACAGCCAGTAAGCTGATGTTTATTCATCTGTCTTACTGCTGTATGACATTTTAACAACAGGAGATAGAATTCTAGAAAGACTGAAATTCCCAAATGAGTCTGATGAGTTAGCTATACATGGGAAATTACCAGGTAAGTTATATTTTATAAATAATAACATTTTTGTGAGGTTAAGGAACTCTGCAGTTACACTACCTTGATTCAATCTGACAAACTTTTATTAAGGCACTTTGTGAGGTGCTAGGGATACCAACACCAAGACAAAACAGAACCTGATCTCAAAGATATTTTTATTCTGAATTCAATTTGTACCTTGCTTAAGTGGTTTGCATGAATTCTATTGAGTCATTCTGAACTCCTTTGTCTGTGCGCTGGCATAGACCATTCACCATGCCTCCGCATCTCTGCTTTGTGAAATCTTTCTTTTCCTTCAAGGCTTAATTGACATATCCATGAAAAAGAGCAGCAATTTATCTCTTCCTCCTCAAATTTTCCTAGAGTAGATTGTATAAATGGCTCCTTTATCCCAGCAAGGATAACGTGGGGAAAACCCGCCCCCCACTGAATTTGAAGTAAGAAGACTCAGGTTCAGACCCTACCTAGATCACTTACTTATTTGCAATCTGTATGATCTTGGGTAAGATGCTTATGTTACTTGAACTTCAGTTTTGCCATCTATAAAATAAGAGGAGTGGAAAAAATTATTTCTAAGGTCTCTTCTCACTCTAAATTGAAATCTATGATCCTGTCATTTCCTGTATCATTCTAACTTGTACTTATTTGCAGACATGTATTATATTCTCCTGTTAAGGTTGTCAGATCCTCACCATGACCTCCCTTACTTCTGCCCCTTCAGTACTCTTCCAGTCTTATCACCCTTACTTTTTCTTCTCTTTCTTTCCTTCCCAAGTGACACTACAATTAACTGGCTCAACATCATATAATATACTCTATTTCTCTTGTCCAAATGTTGTTCGTGACCCAACCTTGGATTATTCCCACCATCTCATCTGTCTTCACCCTTCTTTGTCATCTCTTGTTACTTGGATGCCTTCTGCCACTTGTCTCCTCCTTCACTCCTGACTCAGATGAATGTGTGGGAGGGAAAGCACGAACCCCCTTACTCAAATTGACTGCTCAGAGGCTTCTCAAGGTAAAAATAGAAAATCTCCTTTATTTGGTTCTCGCAAGAAACCGGGCAGTCCCTTCACCAGTAAAGCTGGAGTAGGGAGGCGCCTTACAGAAGCAGAATGGCAATTTATATAGACGCTGACGCGAAAATCCCCCTCCCACCACTGACCATTATTCTCATTGGCTGAGAAGCAAGGTCTTATGTTCTAGGCTTGAAATCTAACCAATCCCCTTTAAACTCGGTTCAAATTTCCCACTCCTGGACGTTACAAAGCCTGTGAAAATACATGTCATTATATGCAAATTAGGCATTGAGAAGTTAGTGAGTCATATCCAATCACTGATCCTAAAGCAATACATAGTCTTATATGGAAATCACCCGACTTTGGAGGAATGGAAACCTGGGCCCAAGGTCTCCTCCACTCCAGAGAGAAGACTCCATATTCCTGAGAAGTCTTCACTAAATCTGTTCCCATTCATGAAGAACTGGCCTTCTTCCAGCTTCTGCCCTTAACATTCCACCAAAATTGTTCTCTGTAAAGTTATCAGTGATCTCTTAACTAAGAGATCCAATGGCCCTTTCTCAATCTTCATATTTTGTTATTTCCTTGATACCTTTGTTTCTCTAGGTTTTTGGTACACCATTCTCTCCTGTTCTTTTTCTACACGTCTGACTGCTTCATCAGTCTCCTTTGCTAGATCCTTATCCAGACCATGTTCTCTAACCACAGGTGCTCCACAGGGTCCTATCTTGGGTCCTCATCTCTTCTCCTTCTATACTATTTCACTTGGTGATCTCATCAGTTCCCATGGATTTAATTACCATCTCTATGTTGATTATTTTCAATCCTACCTATCTTGCCTCAACCTCTCTGCTGACCTCTAACCTCATTCCCACTGCCTTTCTGGAATTAGATGTCCAGTAGGCATCTAAAACTTAATATGTCTAGAATAGAACTCATTATCTTCCCCCTGGCCAAACTTTTCCAGCCCACTACCTTTCCTGTTTCTACAGAGGGCAACACCATTCCTCTGGTCAGGCTAACAACCTACATGTTTGACTGTTCACTATCTCTCCACTACCATATTCAATCTGTTGCCAAGGTCTTCTGATTTCACTTTTGCAACATCTCTTGAAGACTCCCTCTTCTCCCTGACACTGCCTCCACTCTAGTTCAGGCCCTCATCCTCTAGCTCCAAGACTATTGCAGTAGCCTGCTGTTGGGTTTGACTTCCTCAAGTCTCTTCCTACTTCAATTAACTATGCAGGTCTTCCAGAACTCTGTGTTGAGCCCTCTCCTCTTCTCACTCTACTGTTTCACTTGCTGATGTAATCAGCTCCCATGGATTCAATAATCTTCTCTGTTCTGATGGTTCTCTCTCCTGAATTCCTGTTTCACATTTCTAACTGCCTCTTGGATAGCTCAAACTGGATATCCCAAAGACATCTTAAACTCACCATATCAAAAACTGAACTCACAATGATTTCCATCAAAAATTCTCCCCTATTCTGAACTTTCCCATTACTGTTAAGGTCATGACCATCCTTCCTGTCACTCAGGCATACAATGTAAGTGTCATCCTTGACTTCTCATTCTCTTTTAAGCTCCCTTTCTTTCCCCCCACCCTGCATCCAATCAGTTGCCAAGTCTGGTTGATTTTACCTTTGTAACGTCTCTTGCATATGCCCCATTCTCTCCCCTGACACTGTTACCAACCTGGTATAAGTCCTCATCATCTCATACCTTTACTATTGTTAGTTGATCTCCTTCCCTCAAGTCTTTGCTCACTCCAATCCATCTTCTACCTTGCTGTCAAATGGATTTTCTTCTTAAGCTCAAGTCTGACCATATCATCCCCTATCACAAAATTCCAGTGTTCTGTACCACCATTAGGATTGAATATAAAATCCTTTGTTTCACATTCAAAGCCCTTTCTAACTTGTCACATGCTATTATATGCCAAATGCTTTTCTGTGCTGCTGGGGTGTTAGTGTCCCTCCCCTAAAAATTACATTATATTGACTGTATAAATCTTGAATCTATCCTTATGTAAACCCTTTGTGTTACTAACTTTTAGCAAAGCCATTTACTAAGATGCTATAGTGAGAACAGTTGATACAAAGCATTTCTCTTGAAAGCCTGGGGTGCATTCTCCTACAAATATACACAGCATCCACAGAAAGAGAAGGCTCAATCTAGAGTACAACAATAGTGAAGTACATGTATAGAGAGCACATAGGACAAAGGGGTAATTACCAACTCCTGATACAGAAAATCTTTCCTCACTTCATAGAATTGCTATGTAATTCTCTGGCTAGATACATTGTTATCTACTGCTCAGATATCTTCATTGAAAAGGTTATTAGTGGTGTTAGGGGGGAGGGAGACAATGTCCAACCGTCTCCTCCCCAATCTGCTTCCCTCTACCAACCTCCTCAAGCAATTACTTCTTATGAGCCTCATTTTTCCTCCAGTTTGGGCTCCAATTCTCCAACTGATGTTCTCCTGTTGGGGCGTAAGCTCAGTTCTCATGTGAACAGTTTCAGGCAGGTAAAAATGAGGGCTTCTTGATTGCGAGCTCTCATGAGGCCCCCCCAGGGAACAGCTGGAAATTGAGGGGTGAGACTCGAGCTTTCTTGTTTCTCCACCTCTTGTCAGTGGAAACTTGCTGGGGAGAGCATCCCACCCTTGAGATTGGTCCATAGTCTGAGCACAACTTTTTGTTGATTAGCTGGGGTCTGAGAGCATGCACAGTATCCACGTGCGGACTATGCAGCTGGGAGAGCTTAAGTGGGGGCAGGAAAGCCTGAGGGGGGTCCCCTCTGGGGGTTCCTGCCCTCTTCCGTGCCGTCCTCTCGCTGTGTGATCCTTGCTCCTTAAGGAGGAGGGGGGCCTCTTTCTCCTGGGGAAGAACTCGCCTGCATATGGACATGTAACCAAGACCCTGAATAAAGCCTAACCCTTGTTTGACCCTGGAAAGTCTCTTCTCTCGATACCTTTATCCGGATGGCCTCCGAAGACCTGGACTAAGGTAAGCAGACTCGGGCAGCCCACGGCAATTAGGCTGGGACATTCTCCAAATGAACTCTTCCATTATTGAACTATTGAACTCCGAAGTTGACTAGCTGTTTTTATACACAGGCCTAGACACGTCTTAGTCTCTTAACCAATCATAAGACTTTTTCTTGTGGTGTCAGCTGTTTCCCATCTTATGAGTAAAGCTCTATAATCCTTTAGAGTTGACTGAAGACTTATTTATACATTGTGGGATTTTGGGAAAACTTCTTAACTGCTTACTAATCTATTGATTCAGCTGAGGTGTCTCTACCTTTCTGTGGTTACATTAATTGATGAGGGGCATGAAACCCCACTCTAATATGTATACACATACACATATATACACATGCACACCTACATACATGTATATACATACACAAATACACACATACAGTGTGTATACATGCACATATACATATCTATGTGTGTAAACACACATATATATTGTTTTCTCTAATAAAATGACAGTACCTTGAAGGTAGAGGCTATTTCTTTTTTGTCTTTATATCCCAATATTTAGCACAATGCCTAGCATATAGGATGGGCTTTTAAAGTGTGTCTTGATAAAAAACTGATTGGAGACAAGGATTATCATTTTTTGTCTTTGTAACTGCAAGTGTTAAAGTGTAGTAACTTTTTAGTTCGTTGTCTTTTACTATTTATTGAATTGAATACTTATTATTACGAATGTAGACGAAGTTCCTTTTTCAACAAATTCCATAACTGGAAGCTTCGTATAATATAAAAATTTCTAAGTCTTTTATTCTAACAATCCTATGGAATTTATTGTTACAAGACTTGACTTATACTAGGAGATTATTTCATTTATCTGTTTGGATAATCTGAAGACAAAATTTCATATAGTAGTTAAGAATTATTTCCCATTTATTCTGTATATGGTTTGTTTTGTTTGCGTGTTGTTTCCCCCATTATCTGGTAAACTCTTTGAGAGAAGGGACTTCCTTTTGCTTCTTTTAGTATCCTGAGCACTTAGTACATGGTGCTTGTGCTAAGGCACTATGTGCTAAGCACATTGTAAGTGCTTAATAAATATTTATTGATTGATTAATGGGATTCGAATAGTGATTCTTATTTGTCCTTGATTGTTGAGATAATGAGGTCTATTTTGAATGTTTTAGATCCAGTCAAGGAATATGTTGTACTCCATGACTTAAGGAGAAAACTTAATTAAGAACTGTCTGAAAGAAAATCCTCAGAAAAAGACAACATCTGCCCAGGTTTTTGTTTTTAAATTTAAATACAAATTGCTGTTATTATGTCAGTTTGAACTAATGTATCAAAGTCTACCAGCTAAGAAATTTGGGGTTTTATATTGTTATAGAAGTGTAATTAAACTTGACATTTTCCAACCTGAAAAAGGAAAGCACTTTTGGTTTATTGTTTTTAAGAATTCACTTTTACAATCTCGTTGACTGATTGTTCCTTTTTACTGTTTAAACTAGCTTTTGACATGTATTAACCACATTAATTTGCCAGACTAACTTTTATCATAATGACTTTATGAATTAAATTATTTTTCATCTTCATCATTCCTATTGATTCTACAGATATCCTACTATGTTTTATAATAAAATAGAGGTACATGAGATGATGTGGGTACAAAATATCATTAACTAGAATCTATTGATGATTTTTTGGCATTTGGCTCATTTGGACAAATGCAGCTAAGCTTAAATTACCTTCGCATGATAGAAAATTGAACTATTTAAACTTAGAACACTTCAATCATCACTTTAAAGTATTTTTAATCTAAGTATGTCTTTAATCTCCCATCCTGTGTAATTCTTTCAGAACAATCTGCCTAATATAGCTTAGAATTCAATTTTTGCTTGTTCTTCTGTGGTTCCCTAACCCTGGCTGTCAAGTTATCATATCATTTTGTATAGGCCTTGAAAAAAGAGATTAGAGATGAATTTATTAGAGTTAGATTTTGCTTGATAAAAGTTGTACTTGATTATACTTTCATAAGATTTATCAAAACCAAGTGTTTTAAATTAATTCAAGCTGTCTTTTAATCAATTTTTTCCCTACAGACATATAAAATTTTTAATCTAGTTGAATTAATATGTCTGATGAGATATATTTTCCCAAAATATTTGTAAGAAAATGCATGGTTGCTACAAATTAAAGCAGCAAAAATGTAGTCATCTGACTGGGGAGTGGGAATACAGGACAATTATTCTATCTTCAGACCTATGTGAAAGACATACTAAAAGATATATCTCTAAGGTAGGGCTGCTTGTTACCAATGTACTAAAAGTTTTTTGAAATTATGTTTTTTAAAATATTATTTTCTTTTCAAATAATTTGAAAATATTGACTGACTAATAGGCCAACTTGATAAATTTCTTGGCAAGAAATAGATGAATATAGGAGAACTACTTTTATTAAATAATTTTTATAATTAAAATTATTTATAACCAAAAATTATTTTGTTAGGTTATGGTGTATTACATCTGTAGTCTAAAAAGCACTGTATGTACATAAGATAAGCCAATAAGATAAAAAAGTCTATTTTTAGGAAGAAGAAAATATATTACTATGGCCATTCTACTCTAACAAATATTGTACCTGACTTTCTTGTAAGATCAAACTTACATAACTCTATTGCATTAAATCATATTCAGTCTATTTATTGATTCTACTTTTGTAAGATACTGCATGCATTTTGCAGTTATTTAACTTTATCTTCAAATAGGGACAAAATTGTTCGATTTTACATGATATTCAAGTTTTCCTTTTTTTAAGCTGACACTGAAAACTTTATTTTAAAAGTTAATTGCATTTCATTGGCAGGATGTGATAGAGTAGAATGTTGTATAGTATAGACTGTTTGCCCTTGTGAATCTTCTGGTTGTAAACGAAATCTGGATTGTGGCAAGAACACAGTCTGGCACCCTATTGAAAGGTTAAGACAGAAGATGATAAAAAGAGCCACATGTTTCAAAGATTTACTGACTCTGTTACTTGTTTATACTATAATTCTTTTTCTAAACAAAAGTATCTTGACAGGTTTGAACATAGTGGGGGGAAAAGTTTTCAACTGTCTACCTCTATTATATGAACAATTTTCAGGGAAACAAGACATGTTTATACCATTTTAACATATTATAATTGGCTTTCATATACCAAAGAAAATAGATAGCTACTCTACTTTTCTAGGCACACTTGGTAGAATTGTGTATTATGAAAGTTTATCTTTGGGATCCTGCTATTTCACCTAACAGTCCTTTTTGCTTTTTTTTTTTTTTTGGCATTCCACCTTCGCATATGCTTTCATGCTATACCAATTAACATGAAGTTATATCAACTATTGTGATAATAGCTTACCTCTCTAAGAGGTATTTATATTCTAGCTTGCTAGCTGTCTTAAGTCAGAGAAATGAACAACGTTTACAGCCTACATGTCAAATTAAAGACAGGGAATTATTATAAAGGTTTTTTGCCTGGGGCAAACATTGAAGGGGAATAGGAATCTCATCTCTCTCATCTTATTTCATATTGTGGAGTACCCAATTTCATTTTGAATTAATTTGTCAGAAACTTGCATCATTAAGGGTTGAATAACTTTCAAAGTATGGGCTCCACTTTCAGCTTTAGTACTGAATTAATTTTTCCTTAGTAATGGCCCTTCCTCCTTTCTTTCATTTCAGCAAATGAAAGAATTTTCTTCTGGTAGGAACTGCAAATGGCAGACTAGCTGTTTTTGAAGATAGACATGTTAAGGTAAATGTTAAATGACTTTTCTATGACAGTACAAATGCCTTGTCTCTGCAAATTCTTTGAAGACGAGGACTATGGTGATGAAGTGGTGCTAGGCCTGGGGTCCATCTTGGCTCTGCCACTTTTCAGCTATGGCACATGGAGCAAGTTATTTTGCCTCTCTAAACCACAGTTATCTCCCAGTTGATAACTAAATAACTTCTCAAGTCCTTCTCATCTCCCTCTGGGTGATCCTATGAGCTTATGCTTCTTTTGTATTACCCACAGAGACAAGCATATAGGATGCACTTGAAGGATACTTATTGGTCCATAGATAAACCTGTTGTTGCCAAGAAGGTGCCAGCTGTCTTTGGTAGAGGAAGTTTCCTTATCTGGGAATTCTCTCAATCATAGGCTTCATCACTATCTCTATACTAATTGAGTAATAACTAGCTCTGTCTTAATGAGCTAAATTGAAGATCAAAATCTAGCTTTTTAAAAGCTTTTTGATACCATTGACTCTGTGCAAGTACATCCTCCATGACAGAGGTGAATACCTACCTGTTTTATGCCTAACTTAATATTGATAGTGAACAATTATCTCTGTTGTTTTAGCTATTAATAACTCTTGTATAATTATTACATATAAATAAGAGATACTGATGAGAGTTGGAAGGGTGGGGTGAGACACTCCTCCCCCAAGACCTCAGTACCAGGGGCAGGTCGTCTGGAATGAATTTGTGGACTCAAGCATTCTTGAGGTCAAAGTAAAGATTTCAGTGGGCAAAAGCCCTTAGGGAACCTGCAATTTGAATGAAGTACAGGTAAAATTTATATAAGATATTCTATAGTAAAATGTGTGATGACTTGGTGATTAGGGGTGGGATTAGAGAGTGGCTAATTCTTAAAGGAATATGTACTTTTAGTATCTTCTGCGCAGCCATTGTCAGTGAGTAGCAAATGTTGTTATGACCCTGTACACAGTCAATTCAGCCAATACACAGCTGATTCAAACTAATAAATCCTATAGGTACAGCTGGCTACTGTATCAGGAAAGGAGATAAAAGTTTTGCTAGGTCAGGCGTGGGCTGGGAAGAGACTGCCTTGGACTGGGTTTTGAGGCTAGGGAAAAATGTGATTTTTAGAGAGAAATGTGATTTTAGAATTGGAGTTGAAGCACATGCACCCAAGCACCCCATCAAAACCTTGTTATTGGATGACAAGTGATCCAGTTGGACTGGAAAGTAGAGGGACAATAAAAATAAAGCTAGATGACCAACATCTTTACTTTCATATTGATTGATGAAACCATATTCATTTTTGACATTAATCTATCTAACAGTGCCAAGAACTTTGGGAGTAAAAACTTTCTTATGCCTGCCTTCAGTAGCTATGAATGGCAATTGAGTAGATGGAGACTGCAGGAATGAGAAAGGCAATTGTGAGGTCACTTCTCCTCTCCTTTGCAAGGCTCTGCTTCTGCCAGGGTTTGGGGAGAAGTAGTGGTCTAGTGGTGGTTTGACCTACCTCTTTTGTGACCTCCTCTGTTTTCCTCTCAGTGCCTTGCTAGACTGATTTGCTTGTCCGTCCTTGAAAAAGGTAAGTGATTAAACTGTACATTCTTTTTAACTAATACCCTCTGAATGTGTACTCCAAAGGAAGTCAAAGACAGAAAGATCCAATATCAAAATATTCGAAACACTATTTTTCATAATAGCAAATAATTAGGGAAAAGCTAAAAAAAATAGTATGTAAGTAAGATACAATGTTTTACATAGTAAGAAATGAGGAATATGAGAAAGTTAAAGAAATGTGGGAAAAATTCTTATTAGGTGATACAAAACAAAATAAAATAAAAGTTAACCCAGAGAACAATAAATACAACATGTACTGTCATAAGAATGTAAATGAAAAGATGACTGAAATGAGGTTAAATGAAACATATACCTTCATGACTGGAGAAAGGCAGGAAGAAAGAATATTATACTGTATCAGTAAGCACCCAACATACACAGGAGGGCCTGTTATCACAGATTCTTTGATCTGCTTCTCTGAAAGGAAAGTCAGCTTTTGAGGGGTTAACAATCACTTTAATCAACCAAGGTATCAGAGAAAATTAAAGTCAAAATTTCAGAGAAATCAAAAATCAATGGACAGTACTTCCAAACTGCCTGACCATAAACATGTGTGTGTGTGTTCGTCCTTCATTGCCAAAGAAGACCATGCCATCAGAGAAATAATGACATGACTTGAGCTTGACTTTGTTTTGAGTGAGGGAGGGCTGTGCAGGTCACCAGCCTCACTTCTCCTCCAGAGTCGTCTGAATCCAGTGACCAGATATTCATCAGGATGACTGGAGATGACCCAGGATGAGGCAATTGGGGTTAAGTGACTTGCCCAAGGTCCCACAGCTAGTGAGTGTCAAGTGTCTGAGGTGAGATTTGAACTCATGTCTTCCTGACTCTTGCACTGGTGCCCTATCCACTGCACCACTTAGCTGCCCCATAACATACATACATCTTTACCAGAGAGGGAAGCACCAATATCTGGGTTTTCAAAGCCAGGGCACTGCTTAGTGGCTTCCCAGAGTCTCATCTGGCACTCAAACTTTCTTCCAAAAACTAAGCCCCAAAATAAAACCTCACCTTCAGAGTATTTATATACTTTTTAGAGTCAGAGAGCATAACCCTCTGACCTAGTGCCTCAATAGAAAAAAAAGATACTTGGGACCTTTCTACAAAACAGTTCCCCTAATCAAGCTTCCCACAATGGGCAGGCCCATCAATGGGTGGGAAATATCCTCCCCAATCACATTCAAATAGAGGCATTATAGTTCTTGACCCTACTAAAACAAAAACAGCAAAAGATCCTATTTTGTCATTATATATACATACACACATATACACATTGTTACATGCAGTCACTGCATGAGATGTTTACTTTTATTGTTTTTCTTTGTCTAGAGAAAGGGAGAAGAATTTCTTGTTCAGTCTAGAGAGGAGAGATGAGAAATAACCACAACATTTTTTTTTAAAGAATTGTACAGAGTCAGAAGGTCTAAATGAGTTGTTGTATGTATTATTGGAGGAAGTGCCAAAATCATGTGAGCCAACTGTCTTTCAATAAGTGTTTGTTAAGCATCTATATGCTGGACATTATTCTAGTGGCTGAGAATAGAGATTCAATTGTGAGATAGTTGCTATGCCCAAGAAGTTTATATTCTGCTGGATCTTTGAGCAATTGAAGGATGGAAGGAAAAAGCCTCTCTTAAACAGCAGCCACGTGCTAGGCAATGTGCTAAACACTTTAAAAATATTATCTCATTTGAGTCTCATAATAGCCTTTTGAGGGAATGGCTATCATTATCCCCATTTTATGTTAGAGGAAACTGAGGCAGGTGGAGATTAAGTAAAGAAGTATTGAGACAAATTACCAGGAAAATCATAGAGGTTGGTCAAATAGAATTGAATTTAATTACTGTTCCATCTCTCATATTGCCTACTAGAGTGCTTTGGGTATCATGGTACTCAGTAATTATGCCAATGAAATATGAATGTCCAAACTATACTTTTATATGTAGTGATATGAACACTTTACCATATTTGAAAGAAAATGTGAAGTTAGGCATTAAGCTGTAATAAAAAAGATAGTAACTTCTAGGAACTGAAATTCCTATATCTACCTGTGATAACTAGCCTTCTAGCTAACTTATAACATTTAATTACATAAATGCTTCATTGAATGTAAAGAAAACATGTTCTAATGTTGAAGATTTTACCCACATAATGTTTGGAGCCTGTTAAAGAACTGTTTAACATTTAGTTTGTTGTCAGTTTTAGTTTTTTCTTTCCTCTGAATTATTAGTATTGGCTTCAACTATTTTGTTTATGGATTTCATTCTTAGACAACTTCAACTATTTTTTATTTAAGTTATGTATGTACTATATTTTCTGAGAATATTGTTTTTCCCCTTTCTTGTTGAAGTTTGGAGGAGTTCCTCCTTTGAAGACATTAAATATGGGAAATGCCAACACTCTATTAATGTGTTTATATGAATCCATATAGTCATCAGAAAAAAATAATCTGGGGAGGATGTGGCACCAAGATTTTCTCACTTTTTAATGATTTTTCTATTCAGAAACTTACTGAGACAAAGATAGATCAACTGAGTTATTTCTAGTTAAATCACACATTTATTACTTTCCTTATAAATTTAAATAATGTTAGTCATGCAGATTATAATTCCTGCTAATTATTTAATGATATTTAAAATGAGAGTCAGTGTGGTACAGTATGTAGTTTGCTGGACCTGGGATTGTGGTTTTGACACTGAGTAGTTCTGTGACCATGGTCAAATCTAAAACTCCTAATTATAAATATGTTGTGATGTTCATCACAGGGAATTTCAATGCAGTAAAATGAAAAGCTTTGATATGTTGACAACATAGTAACCTGATTTCCAAAGTTTCTGTGATTAATATAATGTGTTAAATCTGCCAGGCAAGTGCCCCATAGCACCCCAGGGATCTCGTGTTTGTAGTTTGATATAGCCACCACTAGATGGTAGTATTAGATATCTCATGATTAATGCTGAGACAATTCTGTTCAGTTTAACCTATTGAATGTTTACTATAGCAAAGGCATTGGAAATATAGAAACAGAAACAGAATAGGAAGGCAGTAAGGGGAAGAGGAGGAGAGAATAGAAATAAAATCTCGAGCTAAGTCAAGGTCTTCTTTCCACTTTAACTGACCACTTCAGCATTTTAATGTACAGATTTTTATTTGTTCACTCATGCATTTAATAATAATTTTAGAGCATTTACCATGTGTAAAAGCACTGTATGTTATTAGAGTCTTACCCTCTCTCCTTCAGAATAATAAACCTCTGGTGGTATACCCTGTATAGGATTCCAGCCTTTAGCTATCTCCTATAATCCCTTTAGCTGTTTTGGTTCAAAGAGTTTTGGAAGTATTTGTTAGCTAGCTGAGCCTCAGTTTTCTCAGATTTAAAATGGGAACAATCATGCCTGTTTTACTTATCTCAGGTTTGTTGTAAGACTCGAATGAGGCAATGTATTAAAGTACTTTGCAAACTTGCAAAGAGTATGTTTCAGCTGTTGTTATTATTTCATTTTATTTGTTTTCTTTTTCTTCTAAAAATTGTAATTGATATATTAAATTTTTGCATCACTTTTCATTTCCCAAACATGTGTTCCCTAACCCTTCCATCCCAAGAGCCATCCCCTCTGACAAAGATTAGAGGAAAAAGCAGTGCAGCAGAGTTAGTCAATTGGTCAGCGGAGTATGACAATATCTGTAGCATTCCAGACCATAGAACCCTTGCAAAAAAGGTATGTTCTCTCTTCTTTCTGGCAGTCTTGGTCGATGTAATTGGACCATGTTTTACTGCTATTCTTTCCATATACATTGCTGCAGACTTTGTGGATCTTTATTTTCCTAGTTCTGCTTACTTCACTTTGTAGAAATTCTTATTAGTATTTCTATTATAACCCTCTGTTAACCAAAATCCTCAGTTTTCAAAGTAGTCCAAAGACCCAAGATTTTACTGTAATATCTAAAAATTATGTACCCCAATATAACTTTCTTCTTCTAATTGAAGATAATATATATGTATTTTCAACAAGAAAAATGAAGTATACTTATCATTTAGCTATGACAAGGAAATAAAAATATTTAAGAAATAAATGAATATTAACAGATTTTTTTAATAATTATTATTTGTAATTTATAGAGGTAAATTTCAGTAAGAAAGCTAAGGTTGTTTTCCAAACCTTGTTTCCTAGTCTCCTTCTTGGACTTTGCCATCATAGCAATCTTCATGCCTGCAAAAGCCTCCCCCTCCACAATCTCCTTCTCTGAATGGTAAATTTGTCCCTGAATCTCCATTTGAGGAATGTCAGCCATGCTTACTCAAACCTGATTCAGTCTATGATTCCCCAGTTTCCTTCTGGACTTCCATTCCAGTGGCTTTCTTCACATTGCCTCTACCTTTACAATCTGCTTCCCAGATTGGTGAGTTAGTCACCAAAGTTCCATTTGAGGAAGCACTCATGTCAGTTATACCTATTCTAGAAACCCTGAACTCTTATTGGACTATGCTGCTTTGTCCTTCTTACTACCTTTACCAATAGGAGACAAGCAAGATGATCTAGTATTCCCATCTCTTTGAGGACTTGTTCTATAAAGGATACATAGGAAATGGTTAAAGAAGGAAGGCGTTAGAATTAAGAAGGTTGGGAAAAGCTTCCTATAAAAGATGAGATTTTAGTTGGGACTTACAGGAAGCCAGGAAAGCTACAAATGCAGAAGAGGAGGGAGAACATTCCAGGCACAAGGGACAGCCAGAGAAAATGCCCAAATATGAGAAATGGGTTGTTCTTATTCATGGAAGAGCAAGGAGCTTACTGGCTCAGAAAGAGAGAGATTGAGAGAGAGAGAGAGAGAGGGAGAGAGAGAGAGTGTGTGTGTTGGGGGAGAGATAGAGGGTTATCATTTAAAGTATAAAAAACTGGAAAGATTGGAAAAGAGAAATGATGTTGGTCATAAAGGGTTTTAAATGCCAAACAGGGAATTTTGTATTTGATCCTGGAGATTATAGGGAGCCACTGAAGTTTATTAGGGTCAGGGTTGGTGCTGAAATGATAGGATTTTAGAAAAATCTAATGTGGGGGTTGGGATGCAATAGGGAGAGATTGAAGCAGAGAAACCAATTAGAAGGCTATTGCAATAGTCCAAAGTGACAGGTGTTGAGCACTGCAGTATGGTGGCATCTGTATAAATGGAGAGAAAAGGAAGATGTATTCAAGAGATGTGGTGGTAGAAATGACAAAGTCTGGAAACTTCCTGGAAATTGTAAGAGGAATCAAAGATGGCGAATCTGGATGACTGGGAGCATACATGGTGGTGCCCTCAACAGCAATCAGGACATATTGATTTTGAGATTCCTAAGGAATATGCAGTTTGAGATGTTTAAAAGAGAGTTGAGACTAGAGTCCAGAAGAATGTGCACACTTTGAGAACAGGGACTGGTTTTGATTTTCTTTGTTTCCCCGGTTCTTATGAGTGCTGGGCACATACCTCCTAAAAAGGGCTATTTTAGCTTTTGGAACAAAAACTCATTAATAGACAAAAACTGGTAGGAAAACTGGAAAACAGTATGACAGAAGCTAGGTATAGATACACCATCATCTCACAGTGTATACCAAGACAAGGTCAAAATGGTACATGATTTATATATACAGGGTGATACCATAAGCAGATTAAGAGAGCATGGAATACATTATTTCTCAGATTTATGGATAAGGGAAGAATTTAGAACCAAAGGAGATATAGAGAGTATTACAAAATATAAAATAGATATTTTTGATTATGTAACATTAAAAAGTTTTTGCACAAACAAATTTCAACCAAAATTATAAGAAGAGCAGAAAGCTGGGAGACAATTTTTTGCAACAAGTATCTCTAATAAAGGGGTCATTTCTAAAATATATAGAAAACGGAGTCAAATTTACAAGAATACAAGTCATTTCTCAATTGATAAATGGTCAAAGGATATGAATAGGCAGTTTTCAGAGGAAGAAGCTAAAGCTATCTATAGTCAAATGAAAAATGCTCTAAATCACTATTGATTAGAGAGATGCAGATCAAAACAACTCTGAGATACCACATCACACCTATCAGATTGGCTAACATGACAAAACAGGAAGATGATAAATGTTGGAGAAGATGTGGGAGAGTTGGAACACTAATTCATTGTTGGTGAAGCTCTGAGCTGATCCAACCATTCTGGAGAGCAATTTGGAACTATGCCCAAAGGGCTATAAAAATGTGCATATCCTTTGACCCAGTAATATCACTTCTTGGACTGTATCCCAAAGAGATCATAAAAATGAGGGAAAGTCCCACATGTACAAAAATATTTATAGCAGCTCTCTTTGTGGTAGCCAAGAACTGGAAATCAAGGGAATGCCCATCAATTGGGGAATGGCTGAACAAGTTGTGGTGTATGAATGTAATGGAATACTATGGTGCTATAAGAAATGATGAACAGAAAGACTTCAGAGAGGCCTGGAAGGACTTATATGAACTGATGCTGAGCAGAACCAGGAGACCACTGTACACAGTAACAGCCACAGTGTACAAGGACTGTTTCTGACAGACCTAGCCCTTCACAGCAATGCAAGGACCTAAAACATTCTGAAAGGACTTTTGAGGCAAAATGGTATTCACATCCAGGGAAAGAACTATGGAATAGGAATGCAAAATGAAGCAGACTGTTTTCTCTTATGTTATGTTTTGTTTTGGTTTTCTTTTTCTCATAGTTTCTCCCATTTGTTTTAATTCTTCTTTGCAACATGACCAATGTGAAAATGTGTTTAATAAGAATGTATATATAGAACCCATATGAAATTACATGCCATCTTGGGGAAGGAGGGGAAAGGGAGGGGGAGAAAATTTAAGACTTATGGAAGTGATTGTTGAAAACTTAAAACAAATAAATTAATTTTAAAAAAGGTGAAATCAAGAAAAAAAGAACTTGTTGGTTGACTTACAAACTGACTTGAGTTTTTTGTTGGATTTAATGTTTAGTTTTTTTTAAAAAAATTATATGTAATTAAATAGCTCAAGGACTTAATGTTTTTTTATCCACAGAGAAATTGTATTAATACTTAAACACAGGAGGAAATAAATGGTAATGCAACATTCAGTCATTCCAACATCTTCTCAGTCGTGGTGAATAATCTATGTAGTTAAGAAAAACAGCCATTTTGTTGAAGTATGAGACAAGAAAATGGAGAAACTTTGTGTGCTAAAAGGCTATGTGCACTTTTAAAGTAATTTTCTATTTTTAAATATGTCTTTAAGAATAAATATCCTATGAAAACTCTGTGCAGTGTTACATAGCTCACATTTTAAAAAGGCAAGATTAAAAAGAGTGGTCATATTCTTGAACTTTTTGAACATTAAATATTATTTTAGGCATTTATTGGATTTTATACCTATAAAGTGAAATTCTTTTACTTCCTGGTGTCACAGATTGTTATTGAATAGCCACTTTAAAATAGGCATTTATTATATTCTTTGTGGAATCTGAGCTGTGAAATAGACAAATTCATGAAATATTGCGGTACTGTAATGTCCTATCACTTTAAAAATGTTTTCTTCTTAATCACTGTTTCTTTCCTTGAAGATGTGAAGAATTGTCAGGTATAGATGTTCCAATGTTTCTGTATCTTTGATTTTAAAACAATACGCAAAATGATCCTGTTTTTTCTTTAATTTTCTCATTTGTCCTTTATCATGAAAGAGATATTACATTGGTTCAGAACAGAATTTAAAAGGTTTATGTTGATTTCTTTTCAATTAGATATCTAAATGACCATGAAAAAAAATGTCTTTTTAAAGACTTTGGGGGGGGGGGTGGCTTTCAAACCTATTAAGTTTTTATTTTCCCCATTATTGGACAGACTTGCCCATTAGCACAGATATATGCCCCTTTAATTCCAGTAAATGCCAATTCCTTGAATACCTCCATATTACTTACTTTGAAGTTTCCTCTTATTTTCATTAAATATCCCCTGCTCAGATAGTGACGTCTATTGCTCTGCATTTATAGAGAATAGTTTTAAAACCTTTAAAAAGTTTACCCAATTTAGATATAAAAAATCCCGTGTCTGATGAAACTTTTGTTCATGTTTTCATGGAGCATACAATAATATTAAACAAGGGATCAAAATATAAAATGACTTATTCTGGAAGAGTATTCTGGAAAACCCTCTGCAGAAAAATACTGCACTCTGGATAGATACAGGAAGAGGTCACATTTTACTGGTTGATCTTTCAACACATCGCATCATACACATAATCGAGAACTTTTGTAATTCTATCAGAGCACTGATGACAGTCTAGTTAGGTAAGCTGAATTGCTTTTATCTTTTACTCTAAGACAAAAAAAATTAAAGGTTATTTTTTATATTTAACTTATATGTTTAAAAATTTAAACATAATGTAAAAATAGTATAAATAGATACAAAAAGGAGCAGAGACCATCTAACTGAAACAGAGTAGATGCTGGGAATCATTGGAGGTGAATTTAATACTACATTTAGGAACCAAATTTGCCTCTAGGTTTCTAGTTAGCAAAGGAAAAAAGGGAATTATTCTAATTTGCGGTTTAACTTTCTTGCAAAAAAAAAAAGCCTACATATTCATCAACACAGCCAAATTTTCTTAGAACTGTAACCAAGCAAAAATTTATTAAGTTTATCTTTTGACTCCAAGTTCAGTGGTTTTTTTTTTTTCTGTTATAACAGCCTTTCTTACACCAAACTCTGGCAACACAGCTCACGGTAATTCTCATTATTCCCTATGTTATGCTGCATTTTCATTTTTCATTATAGTTTTAAATGCACATCATCACAGAAAACATTAGATAACATTGGATTTTGACTCAGAAGAGCTGGGTTCCAGCAACCTGAACAGAAATGGCTCTGCTCAGTGGCATGAGACAAATCACTTCACAGTTTTGAGCTTTACCTTTTTCATACACAGTTTACACTATTTATGAATCATATTTATACTAACAACACCGGATGAGAAAAGAACATTATAAATTATAAAGAACTGTATGTTAAAAATTCCTCATGTTTACGGATTGCAAGACTTTCTGATGTGCTATGGTAATTATTTACATTCGTTCAAAGCTTTATGGTTAAAGCATTTTCTTCCTAACAGTCCTGTGAATTAGGTAATACAAGTAGTATACTCATCTTGCAAATGTAATCTGAGACACACAATACACATATGTGCATATATACATACATGTGTATATATATACATATTTAAACTGGAGTTGAATCTAATGGAGTCTTAAGGTATATTAAGAGGGATACAACTTTGAAGCAGTCGTTTGAGGAAATTTCAGTATTAGACCTCATCTGTAATCTTGTATTCAGTTCTGGGTAGCATTGATAACCTAAAGCAGGGATGGAGAACCTGTGGCCTGAAAGCCACATATGGCCCTCTAGATCCTCAAGTGTGGCCCTTTGACTGAATCCAAACTTAAATCCCCTTAATAAAAGGATTTGTTCTATAAAACTTGGACTCAGTCAAAAGCCCACACCCAAAGACCCAGAAAGCCACTTGTGGCTTCAAGGCTGCAGGTTCCCCACCCTTGCACTAGGCACTTACGCTACTTTTATATGTGAACTTCTTTGATATCTCTTTTAAAAATATTTACAAAACAATATCCATTCTTGCATATAGCTTAATATAAATGAACAGGTATCTATATTTTTACATGATTTTTATATGTATAAAATAACTATTAACATTATAAAAATTCAGCATTCGAAGCATAAAGAAGCATTTTAAAAATTGAAATACATTCTTATAATGAATTTTTTGAATAAGATAAAGGAAATACAATACTTATTTACAGTATGCCTATTTAGAATATATATAACTCAACTGTTGATTTGTTAACTAAATCTAACAGATTGGAAAAATTGCTTATGATAATGAAATTTCTACGTGATAAATTCTAATGTTGAAATATTTGTTTTATAAATCAAAATTTCAAGATAATTAGGATATTATAATATCCAGTATAACTCATGATATATTCCTGCATCATATGTAATTGGATTGCTTATAGTTATGACAAAAATTTTAAGCATAGTAGTTATATATCATTATTATAACAAATGAGTGGGTTCAAAATAAAAATACTGCTCAATCTGAAAAAATTATGTCAGAGTATAGCTAATGGAAAATTTTGTGAGCTATAGGAGGCCTGTTATTCCCTGCGATAAGAGGAACCTATAACAATGTAGTCTCACGCAAAATAAATAGCCTCTTTCTTTCTGCCTCTGTGTTTCTCTGTCTCTCTCACTCTCACACACACACACATTACACATAGAGTAATAAAAGCTCTGAATTTGTTGCAATGTTATGCACTGTTCTCATGCATTTTTTCTTCAGACATTTATTTTGTTTCCTTTTAATTCTTATAAAATACACAAACTGAGTTTTCTTATTTCCTATACTTGCTCTCTCTGAAATTGCTTCACTTTTATTTTCTTCCACTTCATTCTGTTAGAGACTTTATTTACGGGACCAGGGGCATTGCTTGCCCTCTTTTATATTAAGAGAAAAATAAACAAATATTTCATTGGTTGGCTTAAGAAGAAACAGGTTTTATTGTGTAATTTCTAAAAGTACTTGATAGCTTTGGAAAACAATTTTCTATTTTTTTCCCTTGTGTTATTTGCCCTAAGACATTTCCACAGAGCAGATCTTGACTCCAATGACTTGTCTGGGTTCCTTTAACTTTAACTTATAATTTCAAATTCTTAACCTTGAGAGTTATTCTCTGGGTTAAAGACAGCTGCTTGAATAACGTTCATAGACTTGATAAGACATGAATTTATATTTTTAATTAATTTAAGATGTTGTTACTTTCTATTTATATGTAATTTTCAAATCTAAAGACCTTTATGGAAAATGTATGTATGAAATTATCTTTAACATGAAGAATAAAAATTTTAAAATAATATTTTATAAGTATTTTATTTGTAACTTATTTTTCAGTTTAAAAATATTTTATACAATTTTCATATTAAAATGATGATATAGTAGATTTAAAAAAGAGATTTCAGAAGGGACATATTTACATCAAACATATCAATTTTGAATTTTTATTTAACCTTGATGATTTTCCATATGTCAGTATAATTGCCTGCATATTTAATAAGAGTTGGCTTGCAATCCATGTTTACTTGTGATTTGAAACAGACAGGAAAGAAGGAAGGAAGAAAAATTTAGGGAGGGAAGAGGTGAGATTTACTCAGTATTTACTATGTGCAATGCACTGTGTGAAGCAGTGAGAATTCAAATACAAGCAAGAAGATGCTTATATTCCAGGAGCTGACATTCTAGTGGAGGAAGATAACACATGAAAAGGAGCCGAAAAGTGAGGAGTGGGAGGAGTAAAAGTCCCTGGCCCCTGGGCATGGTTTGGAACTCCAAAAACTCAGCAGGAGCAGAGCCAGGAGGGGAATGGTTTTTAAAATCCTGATAAGGCCAGAGCTAGGAAAAGAATGAAGGCTAGCCAGCGAGAGACCCTCAGAGAATTGAGGGCACAGGAGGAATTAACTAATTAATTAATTAGAGGGAAGGGAGAAGATTGATGGAGGTATATTCCAGGGTGAAAAGGCCACATGATCCAGGATCATGACAGTAGCAGAGACATGGATTTGAATTCCAGAAAGTAAGGAGCAGAGCCAGGAGAGGAACAGAAGGTGAGTGGCTTAGGCCCTGTACTCACTGGAGGGGAAGGTCTGGTAGAGGGATTTTCTAAGGTGAGAAATCCACAGGATTTGTTAGATACTCCAAGTTAAAGAGGTATCAGACAATGAAGGAAACGCCTCCCTGAGACTGCAGCAGAAGGAGGTCTTTGAAATCTGGCAGGTCAGCAGCAAGTCCTGGAAAAGGAGTGGAGACTGGTCAGCCTGGGCCCATTCATACAATCCAGGTTCCAGGAGGAAACCATCAATGGGAGAAGGAAGGCAGCCCTGGCAGAAGATATTCCATTAGTAATGGGGAGCACTGAAATAACTCTGAGATGGAAGATTTTAGTGTAGGAAGGGAGAAGGGAAGTGTGGGCAAAGGAAAAACAGGACATCTGGGGAAAGCTCAAAGGGATTATAAAAGGAATAGGGAACCTACAGCCTCCAGGATTATACATTGTCTAAATGTTGATGTATTTTACTTGGAGTCTGGAACATACATGATAATGTACTTCTGAAAGTCTTTGTTTCATTCATTTTGCTGACCTACTTCCTGTTGTGATTAATTAACAGTAAAATAGCATGAGTGTATTGAAATGGTGTTAGGGGTTTTTGTAAACCTTTGTACTTCTTCAACAGATGTGGTCAAACGAGCCGCATGCTTCCGGCAGAAGGAAATGGAGATTTTTAAATGGAGATTCAATTTTTAAATACCTAAATATTTTAAATAGCATTAAGCAAAATTGCTAAAATCACCTTTAGTTTTAAAATAAAACTGGATGGATTTCTTAAAATGTAGTTTGTATAAACCTAGGCATTACCAGAAGTGCCCCTTTTCTAAATTTTATGTGTTTCACGGAGGCAGAGGATGAAGTTTTGGGGAAGAAACACCAGCTGTATTTGAATTGAGCTCAGCAGTGACCAGAAATTAGGACAATGGCCTTTATGAACTAAAAAATAGTGCTCTTGAACAGACTTCTTCTGGAGAGGACCTTTGTGACATGTGACATCTTTGGTAGGAGGAGTTCTCATCTCTTTGGTCAAGAGGTAGCCCTGACAGAAGGAATGAAGGCCAGCTAGTCTGGGCACCTTCACAAAATGGAGGCCAAGATAGCAATTCATCAATGGAGAAGGGCAGGGCAGGTAAGAAGGCCACAAGGGTATTGGACTTTCTAGAGTGAGGAAGTTGCAGATTGAGACATATGCAGAGGCATGGTTTTGAATTTGGGAAGTCAGGAGTAGGGCCAGGAGGGAAGTCAAGGTATAGTGGCTTATGTTATGTCACAAAATTGAAGGCCCCAGGAGGAACTCATCAGTGGGAGAAAGGGGAGACCTAGTGATGGGATATTCCAGGGTGAGAAAACCATGGGGGTGGCTAGATGTTTTCAGGGGAAAAGGGAAGTACTGGATTGAGGCAGCAGCAGAAGCAGGGTCTCAAACTCCAGAAAGTCAGGAGCTAAGCCGTGAAGGCAATGAAGGTAGGAAGATCTGGGCTTCTCTACCAAATGGAGAACCCAGGAGAAAATTGTTAAGTGGAGAGGAAGCTAGGGGAAGGTTATTCCAGAGTCAGAAGACCACAGGAGTGTCAGATGAATAGAGGGGAGGTGCCAGGCATTGATTGGAGGTCCAAGATGAAGGGTGGTGGGTCTGAATCCTACCATAAAACTAAGTCCACAAGAGCAACTCATAAATGGAAGAAATGGGAGACCCTGATAGAGGGAAATTCTAGAATGAGAAGAACACGTGAATAATGGTGAGGCCTAGGCACTGAGAACACATTTTGGGAAAAGATAGTATTAGAGGCATGGTTTTTAAGGTTAATTAGTCAGCAGCAGTTCATGAAGGGAATGGTTTTAAATTTCAGAAAGTTGAGAGCAGATTCAGGAGGGGTAATGGTTTTGAGGTCTAGGAAGATAGGAATAAGACATGGAGGGGAATGAAGAGTGACCTTAATGGGCCTTTGCACAGACAGGGCTTGGAGGAGAATGAGGTGTAACCAGCTTGAGGCTCCATGAAGAATTCAGCAATGGGAGAAGCAGGGAGATCAAGCTATCATAATAAAGGAATATTTCAGTGTGAGAAGGCTGCATGGGTGGTTGGATGTTTTATTTTTGTAAAGATCATTTTGTAATTTCATTTATGTTTTGAATACACTTTGATAGGTTGGTTCCTTTCCAGCAAAGACAGATGATAATATGGAGAGTTCCAACTGGGCCCAGATACCTTAAGCAACAAGGAAATAACACATGTCCTAATAACACATAACACAATGTCCTAATTTCAGAAAAGCTTAGAAGAATGAATTAATATATGTGATGTACACATACACACACACACACACACACACACAGAGGAATCTAGTGAAGGTAAGGTTGGTTCTAGACTTAGGTGTGTGAATTCATATTAAAAAAAAGAATGTCAAATAAAGCAAATATTAAAAAACAACCAAACAACATTTTTCAGAAGCAATCTAGTCCAGCTGTCCGAAAGAATTACTCCAACAAAGAAAATTACCCGATGGAGTCCTGAATGAGAGATCCAAGGAAAAGTCACAGTGAATCATTTTTCCAGCCCGAGATGACATTGAGAAATAGAGGTTTGCTGACATGAGGCAGGGTCTAGCCAGAAAGTTGCCACTGGAACACACCAGTCCAAGAAATGAACATGGGGCCTGCAACCAAACATTAGGCCAAGAGGAAGTCCTAGATCCAGACTTAATGCTATTCAGGGAGAAAGAATAGGAGCTAACTGGCAGCTCAATAAATCACATGTAAGAATTTGGTTGAAGATTCAGTAAAGACTGAGGAGAAAACCTATATCTAGGGATGGTGGATCAGGGCAAGGAGCAGATATGGCATAAGCCTGAGTACTGGCCTAGAAGCAAAAATAGAAGCAAATAGCAGGCATGTGGCTTTGACTATGGAGAGATCAGTTCCTGAGCCCAATCTGAAGACTGCAGAATGGAAAAACCTGCAGTTCTATCACTCTGAACCCATAGTCTTCTAGCTAGCTGATAGTGGCTGGGTCTGGCAGCAAAATGTGGGATGTTCAGGGATAATGAACACTTCTGCTGTGAGGGCTTGTTGAACCCATTTTAAGACTGCTTATCTACCTGTGGTGTCCTTATCTACCTGTTGCACTCAGCTCTCACATGTGTTTCCAAGAAGCTGTAGCATGTGCGGCAGCCACACCCATAAAACTGTTTTGGCAGATGAGCTAAAATAGGTTAAGGGTAACTGACAGGCCTGAAATCCATTGGTGAGTTAGGGAATTGCCCATACCCAGTAAAACCTTCTTGGCATATGAGCTAAACCATGCAATCAATGTGCCTCGAACCCATTGGTGAGTTAGGGGATTGTCTATCCCAAGCATATGAAGACTTCTTCCAGTAGAATGGGCCAACTTGAACAATTTGTTCCAGTGGCCATGAAGGCAGCAGAAATGGTAGCTGTGGAGTGCTTGCAGCTTAGTTAGACATCAAAGATACCAAGGTCATCCACTATATCACGGGCCATGGCCAGTCATCCTAACTTTTGTCTTGCCATTGAACTTTGATGACTCTGGAAGAGAGATTGAGGCTGACAATTTTGTGAAACTCTGCTTCACTTGGATCCAATTCACACTGAAGTTAAGACATCACCCTGTGATTGGTCCTCTTCAAAAACAAAGGATGAACAACAGCTAGAGCTCTACCAGGGCAAGCCCAAATTTAGGTTGCCCAGACCCAAATCAGAGTCAAAAACTTTCAAAGGTCAGACAAAAAGGGCAGTGTCAATCTTCACTATCTATCAGATGACTTCGGTAGCATTCAGCCACTGAAAACTTTCTTGTCCTCAGCCTGAGCTGCCCCTGACCATCCTTAAAGAACACAATATTCGAAGGGCAGAGCCAAGATGATGGAGTAGAAGGACAGACCTTCTCTAGCTCCCCCCACCATAGATAAAAAATACCTGTAAAAAATGACTCTAAACAAATTCTAGAGCAGCAGAAGCCACAAAATGACAGAGTGAAAGAGATTTCCAGCCCAAGACAGCCTGGAAGGCCAGCAGGAAAGGCCTATTGCACTGGCATCAGGGCAGAGTGCGGCCCAGCTTTGGCTGCACAGCACAGCATGGACAGGACCAGAGCAGGCTTCAGGTCGCAGAATCATGGGTAATAGCTGCAGTTCCCAGATTTCTCAACCCATAAACACCAAAGACAGCTTCAAAGATCAGTAAGAAAGCCCTTTCACCTGTGTGAGAGGGGAGTGCAGTCTGACCCAAGCCCTGGCCCCAGGGCTGCAGTATTGTCCACTTTTGGAGCCTTCACCTAAAGACCCTGGAGGAATTGAACAGTTGATATGTCTCTCAGTTCTGAGTGGCAGTCCTGGGGTGAAGAGGAATGCTGGTATAGTGGAGCTGGGGGTCACTGTGGAGAGAGAATCCTACTTGCAGATCCTAGGCAGAAAAGAGAGCTTGTGGTTGCTCCTATTCAGCCTAGAGGCCGATGAGCTACCCGAGTCTTCTTACCTTTTGCAGGTCTTCGGTGGCCAACTGGATAAACGTATTGAGAGAAGAGACTTTCCAGAGTCAAACAAGGGTTAGGCTTTATTCAGAGTCTTAGTTACGTATCCACATGCAGGGTGAGTTCTTCCTCAGGAGAGAGGAATCCTCCTCCTCCCAAGGGGCAAGGATCATACACAGCAAGAGGATGGGAGCAGAAGAGGGGAGGGACCTTCTTCCCTCTAAGGGCCCTGCAGCAAGAAGAAGGCCTTCAGGCTTTCCTGTCCCTACTTAAGCTCTCCCAGCCTCATGCTCTCAGCCCCTAGCTAATTAACAACAGGTGTGCTCAGACCACGGACCAATCTCAAGGGTGGGATGCTCTCCCCAGCAAGTTTCCCACTGAGAAGAGGTGGAAATGCACGAGATAGCCCGTGTTTCATGCCTCAATTCCCAGCTGTTCCCTGGAGGGCCTTGTGAGAACTCTGAGGTTTAGAGGTCCTCACTTTTACCTGCCCGAGACTGTCCACGTGAAAACTGAGCTTACACCCCCAACAGCTCCCAAACCAGAATGAAGGCCAGGAGAGGAGTAAACTCCTCTCCCTTGATTATGCTGCCCTGGAGGAACTAAGAACTTTTATGGGTCCCTAGAATATACTCTCCATGTGACAAAGGACTCAAAAGTCAAGTAACAGACTGGGAAAATGCCCCAAAAGGGGGGAAAAATAAGACTACTTTCTTGGTGAAAAGGTATTTTCTTCCATCCTTTTGGAGGAGGAAGAACAAAGCATACCATCAGAGGAAGACATAAAAGTCAAGGCTTCTACATCCAAAACCTCCAAAAAAAATATGCATTGGTCTCAGGTCATGGAAGAGCTCAGAAAGGATTTTGAAAATCAAGTAAGACAGGTGGAGGAAAAATTGGGAAGAGAAATGAGAGTGATGCAAGGAAATCATGAAAAGAGAGTCAACACCTTGCTAAAGGAGACCCAAAAAATGCTGAAGAAAATAACACCTTGAAAAATAGACTAACCCAAATGGCAAAAGAGGTCCAAAAAGCCAAAAAGGAGACGAATGCTTTAAAAAGCAGAATTGGCCAAATGGAAAAGGAGGTTCAAAAACTCACTGAAGAAAACAGTTCTTTAAAATTAGAGTGGAGTAAATAGAAGGTAATGACTTTATGAGAAACCAAGAAATTATAAAACAAATCCAAAAGAATGAAAAAATAGAAGACAATGTGAAATATGTCACTAGAAAAAACAACTTATCTGGAAAATAGATCCAGGAGAGACAATTTAAAAATCATTGGTCTACCTGAAAACCATGATCAAAAAAAGAGCCTACACATCATCTTCCAAGAAATAATCAAGGAACACTGCTCTGATATTCTAGAACCAGAGGGTAAAATAGAAATGGAAAGGATTCACCAATCACCTCCTGAAAGTGATCCCAAAAGGAAAACTGCTGGGAATATTGTAGCCAAATTCCAGAGTTCCCAGGTCAAGGAAAAAATATTTCAAGCAGCCAGAAAGAAACAATTCAAGTATCGTGGAAATACAATCAGAATAACACAAGATCTAGCAGCCTCTACATTAAGGGATCAAAGGGCTTGGAATATGATGTTTCAGAGGTCAAAGGAGATATGATTAAAACCAAGAACTGCCTACTCAGCCAAACTGAGTATAACACTTCAGGGGAAAAAAATGGAATTTCAATGAAATAGAGGACTTCCAAGCATTCTTGTTGAAAAGACCAGAGCTGAATAGAAAATTTGACTTTCAAATATAAGAATCAAGAGAAACATGAAAAGATAAACAGGAAAGAAAAGCTTTAAGGAACTCATTAAAGTTGAACTGTTTACATTCCTACATGGAAAGATGTTTGTTATTTGTAACTCATGAGACCTGTTTCAGTTTAGGGTAGTTAGAGGGAATATATGTATGTAGGTGTGTATGGATATGTATGTATGTATATATTATATGTAGGTATATATACATTGTGTAAGTGTGTATGTGTATATGTATATATATATGTGTGTGTGTGTGTATATATATGTATATACATAGACAGAGGGCAGGGATGAGATGAATATGAAGGGAGAATATCTAAAAAAAATAAAATTTACTGTTGAATGGAATGTTGTCCCGGCCTAATTGCCGTCGGCTGCCCAAGTCATCTTACCTTTCCCAGGTCTTCAGTGGCCAGCCAGATAAATGTATCGAGAGAAGAGACTTTCCAGAGTCAAACAAGTGTTAGGCTTTATTCAGGATCTTAGTTATGTGTCCATATGCAGGGCAAGTCCTTCCCCAGGAGAAAGGAACCCCCCTCCTCCTCAAGGAGAAATGATCAAAAAGCGAGAGACGGAAGAGGGGAGGGACCCCTGGGAGGGACACCCCTCAGGCTTTCCTGTCCCCACTTAAGCTTTCCCAGCCGCATAGTTTGCACATGGATACCATGCATGCTCTCAGCCCCTTAGCTAATTAACAAAAAGGTGTGCTCAGACCATGGACCAATCTCAAGGGTGGGATGCTCTCCCCAGCAAGTTTCCACTGAGAAGAGGTGGAAAAACAAGAAAGCTCGAGTCTCACCCCTCAGTACCCAGCTATTCCTTGGGGAGCCTCATGAGAGCTCGCAATCAAGAAGCCCTCATTTTTACCTGCCCGAGACCGTTCACGTGAGAACTGAATTTACACCCCAACAGAATGTACTAGGAGTAAGAGAAAAGGAGAGATAGAATGAAGCAAATCATCTCAGATAAAAGAGGGAAGAAAGAGCTTTTACAATGGAGAGGGAAAGGGAGGAGATGAAAGGAAAGAATTGAGCCTTATTCTCACGGGATTTGGTTTAAGAAGAAAATAACACACACTCAATTGGACAAGAAATATAAAAACGTCAATAGGAGTGACCAATAGGACTACACAAGGACAGAGGGTTTATATTATTTTTAAATGGCATAATATCAAAATTCTTAAAGGAGAAGTTAAATGAGTACAGGAGAAAATAGTAAAGCTACATTAGTGGGAAATCTCAATTGTTCTCCTTTCAGAACCACAAGTCATCATTCCCTGATGTCATGGTCCTCTTCGAGAATGAAGGGCAAACACAGCAACAACAATATGGAAATATTACCTCCCTGTAAAATACTGACCTCTTATTCATGTACGTTAAGGACAAGGCAACACTGGGGAATTTGAGTGTTACCCCAGATGTCAAAACGCAACCTCGAAGAACAATGTGGGAAAGCTTTCAAGAGGATCCCTATGCAATCAGTTGAACTCAAACAATATTTTCAGGGACTTCAAATTTTCTGAAAGGGACTTTTGCTGCAATTTCCATGGTCCAGTATCTATTGTTTAGGATTAAGCTCTATTCCATGGACTGTGGTCATTACATAGAAAGCAAGGAGATCTTAACATGAGCATTCCAGGTTCTTTACCCAATAGAAGAGTAGCAAATGTATCTGTTTTAATAAAGAACATATTCTAAAAAGGATAAATAAAGGCAAAATTAAAGCATTGAGTCTAACTCTATTGGAATCAAAAATAGTTCCGTGAAATATTCCTTCACAAAGGCACTTTTGCAATAATCTTTATGGTTCAGTTCTATTGCTTGGGATTTAGATCTATTTCATGGATTGTGGTCATTACAAAGAAAGTAAGGTTCTTTACCCAATGGAACCTGAATTCATAATACACTGAAGATATGTTGAGGATGAAGGAACTTAAATAAATTTCCTGAATGACAGCAGATTTTCTGTTTTTCTGTGGAACAGTTTCAATCTACAAGGAAACATTCTCTCCCTGTAAAGGCCTAGCCTAGCTTTAGAGGAATGCAAAATACTGAACTCCCATTCATTTACAATGAGGCCAAGGCAACATTGAGGCATTTGAATATTACTTCAGATATCAAAATGTAGCCTTCAAGAATAATGTTGGAAAGTTTTCAAGAAAGTCCCTATGTATTCTACTGAAATCAAGCTATATCTTCAGTGCTTTGGAATATTTGTTCCCAAAGGGATTTTTGCTATATTCCTTGTGGTTTAATACTTATGGATTGGGATTCAGCATTATTCCATGGTCTGTAGTCATTACATAGGAAGAAAGAAGATCTTAATATGGGTATTCAAGCATCTTTACCCAAGAGATCCATAACAAATCTATCTGTTTTGATGAAAAACACATTTTTTAAAAAAATTAATTTATTTTTAGTTTTCAACATTCATTTCCACAAGATTTTGAGTTCCAAATTTTCTCCCCATCTCTCCCCTCCTCCCACCCCAAGACCCTGTGCATTCTGATTACCCCTTCCCCCAATCTGCCCTCTCTTCCATCACACCCCTCCCTTCCCTTATTCCCTTCTTTTTCCTTTTCTTGTAGGGCCGGATAGATTTCTATGCTCCATTACCTGTATTTCTTATTTCCCAGTTGTATGCAAGAACAATACTCAACAGTTGTTCCTAAAACTTTGAGTTTCAACTTCTTCTCCTTCCTCCCTCCCCACCCATCCCCACTGGGAAGGCAAGCAATTCAATATAGGCTATACATGTGTAGTTATGCAAAAGACTTCCATAATAGTATGTTGTGAAAGACTAACTATATTTCCCTCCATCCTATCCTGCCCCACATTTATTCTATTTTCTCTTTGACTTTTTCCAAAAGTGATTACTTTTAATTATTCCCTCCTCACATTTGCTCTCCCTTCTATCATCCCCCCTATACCCCACTTTATACCCTTCTCCCCTACTTTCCTGTAGTGTAAGATACACTTAAGATAGATTTTCATACCAAATTGAGTGTGCATGTTATTCCCATGTATTGAGAGTAAGCTTCACTTTTTCCCTCTCACCTCCCCCTTTCCCCCTCTATTGAGAAAGCTCTTTATTGTCTTTTTTATGTGAGATAATTTGCCCTATTCCATTTCTCCCTTTCTTCTCCTAATATATTCCTCTCTCACCCCTTAAGAAATAGAGAGAATTGTGAGATGTAAAACAGATTATTTTGATTACATTAAATTTAAAAGGTTTTGTAAAAATAAAACCAATGTAGCCAAGATCAGAAGGAAAGCAGAAAATTGGTGGAAAATTTATAGACAGTTCCTTAGGTAAAGGTCTCATATCTCAAATATATATATAGAACTTTGTCAAATCCATGAGAATATAAATCATTCCCCAGTTAAATGGTCAAAGGATATGAACAGGCAGCTTTCTGAGGAGGAAATCAATACAATTTATAGTCATATAAAAAAGCTCTAAATCATTATTGATAAGAGAAATACAAATTAGAACAATCTTGAGATATCATTTTATACCAATAGGTATAAATGAGATTGGCTAAAATGATAGAAGAGGAAAGTAACAAATACTGAAGGGGATGTGGGAAAATTGGGACACATTCATTGTTGGTGGATTTGTGAGCTGATCCAATCATTTTGGAAAGCAATCTGGAATTATGCTCAAAGAGTTGTTAATCTGCCTCTACCCTTTGACCCAGCAATATCACTATTAGGTCTGTTTTCCAAGATGATTAGGTAAAAAGGAAAAGAGCCAATATGTTTTAAAATATTTATAGCAGCTCTCCGTGGTAGCAAGGAACTGGAAGTTGCAGGAATGCCTGTCAATTGGGGAAGAGTTAAACAAGTTGTAGTATGCATTTTGGATGAAATACTATTCTGCTATAAGAAATGATGAGCTCAATGATTTTAGAAAAACATGGAAAAACATGGAAAGACATGAATTAGTGAAGAGAAAATCAGCAGAACCAAGAGAACATTGCATACAGCAGGCCTGCACAACTTGTGGCCTGCAGACCACAGGCGGCTTGTGGCACGCCAAAGGATATCCTCTACATACAAATGGTGTTTTCCTCTACATTTTTTTGCAGCCCACCTGAAATCCTTTGTCTGTAAGTGGCCCACAGACTGCAGGTAGTACAGGACTGGTATACAGTAACAGCAATATTGTTTTAAAAGCAACTTTGAACAACCAAGTTGTTCTTACTCTTATAAATCACCCATACTAAGTACAAAGGTCCTATGAAGGGTGATGCTATCTGCATCAGAGAAAGAAATGTAGGGGTGGGCCAAGGGAAAAATGTTACATGTCAGCTAGGTTATATATTTAAAAGGCATAGCAAGTTGTATATAATAGATCTTCAGTTTCAGGTTCAATCTTCTTTTTTTCTATTCCACTTTGTTATGGAAATACTTGTTTTATCTTTTAAGTTCAGGGAGGAATAGGGATAAGCATAGTCAGGATGGAATGAACTAATTGACATTGAATTCAATGTTTCATCTGATTTAGAAATGAGGAACAGAAACTCCATAGATAATATTAGTGGTATGAAGAAAGGCATTTCCATTTTGTTGGAGTACATTTTAAATTTGTCCTCACTAATCAGTGACTATTTTTTATTAATAGAAGGGAAAACCATTTCTTATAAGATAAACCATTTAATTGGAAAGATTGTATTGAATCAAGACTTATTTTCTTTCATTGGATTTATTACATTTGACTGTTCCAATTAGGAATAATTTCAGTCCAGTTAAGACTTTTCTCATTTGCTTGCTTGGCAGAATTTTCTGTGGTAAAACTTTTACTGAAAATGAAAAACCTTTCACTGGGCAAAGAATTTCTAATGTAACTTTAATAGACTTGACACAATGAAGATAACAGCTAGGATCTTGGAGGTTTAAAAAATTACCTTGAAGGACAGGGGATTTTTTGTCTTTCTGTAGAATGATTTCCATTTATAAGGAAACCTCTCTTTTGTAAAGCCCTGAGCTAGATTAAGAAAAATGCAAGATACTGAACTCCCATTCATTTACATTGAAGCCAAGGTAACATTGGGATACTTGAGCCTTACTCTTGATGTCCAAACACAGGCCTCAAGAACAACGTTTGAAAGCTTTCAGGAAGATACCCATGTATTCAATTGGAATCAAGCAATGCTTTCAGTGCCTTGGAATATTCTCACAAAGGTATTTTTGCTATAGTTGTAATGGTTCAGTATGTATTGCTTGGGATTCGGCTCTATCCCATGGACTGTGCTTGTTGTATAGTGCCAGACTCCAAGAGTTCAGTCTTAAGAAAGGCAAACAGGATTAATATGTATCTGTTTATTTCTCTCAAAGCAGACAGCATCCATGCAACCATGCATGGGAGCCAGTCTGGAACTGAATTCTCTTTTGGGTTGCAGTACACGGTTTATATATCCTTTCAACAGGTGCTGATGTCACCCCATTATCTTTTCACCTTGGGACAGAAGAAATACCCCTTTTATCAGACTCACCCTCAATTTGGGCAATTTAGACAAAAGAATCTGTCTCCACCCATACAAGAGTAGAACACAATGGGCTTCCCCATTTTAGATTAAATTACTTGCAAGCTTGGGTGGGGGATGACCAGGATAAGGAGAGTCCACACAATCTTGTTATCAGTAATGTCCTTCTGAAGAAAAAATGAACTTAAAGTCTTTGGAAGAAGAAGGGATGCTATGGCTGGGGGAAGCTCTGAATCTCCAAGATCTTGATTATTAATAATCATTTTTTACAGTAGAAAGTAAGGAGACTTTAACTCAGGCAGACAAAGTTATTTACTCAATAGAATCATGGGAAACCTATCTGTTTTAAAGAGCACTTTAAAAAAAGTATATACAAGGTGGAATAAAGTAATTGACATTGAATTCAATGTTTCGTTTGAATTGGAATGAGGCATAACCATTTCATGGCTAAGATTAGTGGCAAGAGGAAGAACAATATAGGGCATTTTCTGTATTGTTGGAGTACCTTTCAATTTGCCCTTATTATCAATGATTATTTCTTGCCAATGTAAGGGGAAACCATTTCTTATAACAATCCATTTAATAGGAAAGATTGTTTTCTTGCTTTGGGTTCAGCATATTATTATAAGTTTAGACTGTTCCAGTTTTGAATACTTTGGGTCCAGTTAAGACTTTTCTCTCTCTTAACTAGCAGAAAGGATTTTCCTTTTTAGAACATATATTAAAGGAAAAGAACCCTTTCTTGGGCAAAGAGATTCTAATGGAAGCTTGATTAACTTAATACATTGAAGTTAATAGGGAAGATCCAAGAAGTCAAATAAATGCCCTGAATGACTATCTTTCTGTAAAATAGTTTCCATTTATTAGGAAACATTCTATCCTTTAAATCTTTGGCCTAGCTTTAGAGGAATTCAAGATACTTACCTCCCATTCATTTATTAACACTAAGGTCAAGGCAACATTAGGGCATTTGAGTCTTTCCCTAGATTTAAAAAAGCAGCCTTTAAGAACAATGTTGGAAAGCTTTCAAGAAGATCCCTTCTATTCTACTGAAATCAAACAATGTCTTCAGTGTCTTGGAATATTCTTTCACAAAGGGGCTTTGCTACACAGAATAGTTCAACACCATTACTTGAGATTATGCTTTATTCCATGGACTGTGGTCATTACACAGAAAGCAAGGAAATCTTAACATAGGTGTTCAAAGTTCTTTTCCTAATAGAACCATCACAAAACTCTCATTTTTGATGAAGAGCACATTCTTTAAAAGGAGAAGCATATTTAGGATGGAATAAAATAAGTGACGCTGAATTCAATGTTTCATTTGAATTGGAAAAGCTCTATGGATAAAAGTAGTGCTATAAAGTGCCAGGCCTAGAGGCCTGAGGGCTACCCGAGTCTTACCTTACCTATCGCAGGTCTTCGGCTGGCCAAACCGGATAAATGTATGAGAGAAGAGACTTTCCGGAGTCGAACAAGGGTTAGGCTTTATTCAGAGTCCTGGTTACATGTGCAGGGGGAACTCTTCCTTAGGAGAGAGAGAGAAATCTCCCAAGGAGGCAAAGATCTTACAGTAAGAGAATGAAAGCAGAAGTGGAAGTGGGGAGAGAGGGGGGAGGGAAGAGCGAAGAGAGGAAAAGGGGCCTTCTGTCCTGTAAGGGCCCCTCAGCGCTAAGAGCGCCTTCGGGCTTTCCTGACCCTACTTAAGCTCTCCTGCCGCATAGTTTGCACCTGAATACCGTGCCTGTTAGATAACAATAGGTGTGCCCAGATCCGGGCCAGTCTCGAGGGCCGGGATGCTCTCTCCCATCACGTTCTCACGGGAAGAGGCGGAAATACACGAGATCTCACTCCTCAATTCCCTGCTGTTTCCTGGGGGGACTCATGAGAACTCTAAGGTTTAGAAGCTCTCACCTTTACCCGCCCGAGACTGTCCACATGGAACTGAGCTTACACCCCCAACAATAAAGAAAGACGATATGGGTCACTTCCTATTTTGTTGGAGTACCTTTTCAATTTGTCTTGATTAATCAATGAATATATTTTGTCAATATGAGGGGAAATAATTTCTCATCAAATAAACCGTTTGATGGGAATGATTGTACTTCATCAAAACCTATTTTCTTTTGTTGGATTCAATATATGATGATAGGCCTAGACCGTTCCAGTTGGGAGTATTTGGGGTCCAATTAAGACTTTTGCCTTTTCCTTAATTGGCAGGAAGGATTTTCTTTGGTAGGACATTTTCTAAAAGAGAAGAATGCTTTCTTGGGCAAACTTAATAGACTTGATACATTGGCAATAATAGTGAGGATCTAGGAATTCAATTAATGCCCTGAATGACAGTAGATTTTCTGTTTTTCTTTGAAATAGTTTCCATTTATAAGGAAACATTCTCTGCCTGTAAATCTTTGACATAACTTGCAAGAAACCAACCTCCCATTCATTAACACTGAGGCCAAGGCAACATTGGGACATTTGAGTCTTACCCAAGATGTCAAAATACAATCTTTAAGAAAAGTATTGGAAAGCTTTCAAGAAAATCCCTATATAAGCAATTGGAATCAAGCAATGTCTTCAGTGCCTTGGTATATTCCTTCACAAAGGAACATTTGCTGTAATCCTCATGCTTCAATACTATTGCTTGGGATTCAGCCCAATTTCAAGGACTGGAAGAACAAGATCTTAACATGGACTTTCAAGATTCTTTGCCCAGTAGGGGCATAACAAACCTATGTTTTAAATGAAGAACAGATTCTTTAAAAGGATAGGCATATCCCGAAGGGAATGAAATAATTGATATCTAATTCAATGGCTCATTAGAACTGGACAGAGAAACAACTCCATGGATAAGATGGATGATTCCAGGAATAATGGTATGGAGCACTTTCTATTTTGTTGAAGTACCTTTTCAGTTTGTCCTGATTCATCAGTTAATATCCTTTGTGATGTAAGGGGAAATAATTTATTGTCAAATAAACCATTTAATGGGAATGATTGTATTTCATCAAGACTCATTTTCTTTAACTGGATTCAATACATTGCAATAAGCCTAAACTGTTTAAGTTGGAAGTATTTTGGATCCAGTTAAGACTTTTCTCTTTCCTTTAATTGGCAGAAAGGATTTTCTTTTGTATAATATTTACTGAAAGTGAAGAATCCTTTTTAGGGCAAAGAAATTCTAATAAAATCTTAACTGATTTGATATATTGGAGATAATAGTGAGGGTCTAAGAAATAAGATAAATGCCCTGAATGACAGCAGATTTTCTGTCTTTCAATGGAAGATGAGAGAAATTATCATTTTTATTATATTAATAACCATTTATTAAATTAGCATTAAGGCCTTTTCTCTCTATTTCCTCATTCAGGGACCAGTCCCTGCAAGTCAGTCTCTGTAGGACATTGCTAACAGAGGATATTCCCAAATCCTCTGCGAACATGCTTTTTTGATCTTGGGCAGGACCCCTCCCCAATAGAAGACCCTCTTTCTGTTTAGAGTGTAAACAGAATCTAATGTAGATGAATTCCAGCCCTAAAGCATTAAGACTCCATTAGAATACAGGGTAACCCAGCTCATGAAGGAGAATACCAACCATAGTTACCTGGGTGGAAATGGAATCCTCTGTCCAGATTACTGGAGAGAGCTGAGGATCATGCTCAAGCAACCTTCTCAGCAGGGAGAACTGAAGGTTTCAGCCCACCTTCTTATTTGAAATCCATCCCCTCATTAATTGTTCACCAATCAAGGTTGATTTTCACCTTTCAGGGTCATACCCTTTTCTAAATGGCATTTTAAGTCATTCAGTTCTCCATTAGATGTCTTTGGTTGCTGAGAGAAACTTCTGACCATCAATTTATTGATTACCAGCTAGTCTAATTAATAGATTACTAATTACTGAGAAACTCTGTCTCTCAGGCTTTTCATTCTTCTCAAATCATTTCAATTTATAAGGAAAAATTCTCTCCCTGTACAGCCTTGGACTAACTTTTGAAGAATGCAAGATACTGAGGATCCATTCATTTACACTGAGGCAAAGGCAACACTGGGGCATTTGAATCTTAACTAGATGTCAAAATACAACCTTTCATAACAATGTGAAAAGCTTTCAAGAAGATCCCTGCATGATCAACTGGAATCAAGCAGTATCTTCAGTGTCTTGAAATATTCATCCAGAAAGAAATTTTTGTGATAATCCTCATGGTTCAGTACTGTGAAACCTATAACTCCTTCTCACAAAAGTGTTGCTAATTAAATTCCTAAATCCCCATATCATGTGTAAATGTGACTGCAAAGCATGTTTCCACCCTCTTAGCAAATTAACTCCTTTCTTCATATAAAGAATGATATAAGTTTCATAGTCATAGTCACACCCAGTGGTTATACCCCCAAGGCATGTGTCTTAAAGATAAGCTTAGGTGGCCCCAAGGCACTGTCTGAACTCACACTGTCTGTGTACCCCAGATAAACCTCAAATCCCTCTTTTGCACGTAACTACACCCTTATTAAAAAATCCCTCTTTTACACATAACTACACCATTATAAAAATTGTATAAAGATGGATTGTTTTGTCCACCGGTCACTCAACCTTAGCCAGAGCAGATCAGTCAGTGTGATCACTAAGTCTAACTCACTAGCAAAATAGGGGAACCCACCTGATTCTTCCCAAAAAAAGTTTCAGTAGCCTTAATGGGGTGATCTTGTACCCTTGTAAGCATGGGTAACTCCTGGTAGATAGTTCCCCTAAGCCTTGCCCAACACCATCCTGGCCCTAGGAATTTACAACTGCCTTTACAATAAATATCGTGTATTATAAATCACTATTGACTGGGCCTGAGTTACTCATTACACCTGCACTGCACATCAAGTTTTGACAGTAACAATTACTTTGGATTCGACTCTAATGCATAGACTGTGGTCATTACATAGAAAGCAAGAAGATCTTAATGTGGCTGTTTGAGGTTTAAGGTTACCCAATAGAACCACAGCAAATCTATCAGTTTCAAAGAAGAACAAAATTTTTCAAAGGATAAGCTTATTCAGGATGGAATAAAGTAATTGACACTGAATTCAAATTTAATTTGAATTGGAATGAGGAATCCAAACTTCATGAAAGGATTGGTAGTATGAAAAAGGATGGTATGAGATACTTCCTATTTTGTTGGAGTAATTTTTCAATCTCTCCTGATTAATCAATTAATATCTCTTGCTGATATGAGTGGAAACCATTCCTTAGAAGATAAATAATTTAATGGGAAATAATATATTTAGTCAAGACTTGTTTTCTTTCTTTGGATTCCATACATTATAACAGCCCTAGACTGCTCCAGTTGGGAGTATTTTGGGTCCAGTTAAGACTTTTCTCTCTCCCCTAACTGGCAGGCAGGATTTTCCTTGGTACAACAATTACTGAAAGAAAAGACATAGTTGTAACATAGTTTCTGAGTAATTAATAATCATTTCATTTATTAATTACGGCTAGTGGACAATTAATAAAAGGGTCATTTGGTCATCTCCCCTAAACCAAAGACCACTCATGGAACCCACTCAATGTTTATATTCCTTCAGAAAAGTGGGTGTTCCTGAGGGTAGAAATAAACTCTGATTGAATAACAAATAATGAGAAAATGGATATTATAAGTAGAGGTGGGATTATTCTAATGAGGGGCTAGGGGAAATGACTGTAATCACTCATTCTACTCAGACCAATCTAGAGAAATCTAGGAAAAAGAGATATATGTGTATACACACATATGTATATGTACACACATGTATACACACACATATATGTATGTATGTATGGGTACACACACACATATATATAAAGAGAGAGAGTTAGTTCAGAATATAGAAAGAAATAAAATTCTTACATCTCAAATCTTATACCTGTATTTCAGATGTAGTCGAGCATTAACCTAAAATATCTACTTAGTTATGTTTATACTGGTCACTTCATATGACTATAGAAATTTGCCATAATATAAGAATAGGGACATAGCTATACAATAAGAGAAAACGTTCCCCTTTCTTGATGTCAGTTCCAGGCCAGGGTCATATAGATAGCCAACTGCATTGAGCCAGGCTTAAAGTCACCCAGGTGGAATATTTTTTCATTCAAGAGGAAATATCATACTAGGGAAATTGAGTCAGAAAAGTCAGTCCATGCCAAGAGTCTATCTCCCAACCTTTCCCTTGAGAATTCCACCTGCAGTTCATGGATGTCAATTCCATAGCTTGCATCGTGGATCATTGGCTTAACAGTATTCTTGATGATCATACCTGGAGTCAGACTCTGAATAATATCAGTTACAGTCCCATAAGTTCTGAAATAGCAAGTTTCAAATCGTAGTTTTGGGTGGATTCAGTTTTCAAGGACCATATATTGATGAGAACAAAGAATGTGAAGTAACCCCTTAACCCAGGGTAGAACTGCTATATATAGCTTTTCCACATATAATTTCATAAGTGTGTAATCACAAATCACATATAAACTAAATGCTAATTGTGAATTACTATCAACATTATATATTAGTACATAATTTTCATCATCATTTTAATAATTAAATTTATATAATCTTAAAAACCAATGTGATTTTCCCATGGACCCCTGCCTATAAGCTAGGTCTATAAGTAATCATTATCAGTAGTTCAAAGCAGCAGAAGGTTCTCTTTTGGTAAAAACTTAGAATACATTCTAGTGCAGCAACTAGAGCAACGCTTAAAAAAATAACAAGCCCCAGGATAATAAAGGCCCATTTAATTAGAATTCCCATCAGACCAGAACCCTGCAACCAGGTAAACCTTGAAGAAGGGACCCATCATGAACCATTATTGCGTATCCAATGTATATCTTTCACAATCTGTTAAGTATCATTCATCATTTTTTGGAGATAATGGACATTTGTAATAATTTCCCGTGACCTACTCATGTAGGAGCAGCAGGAATGATTAATGAGAGCTCAGGCTTCCCATGAAGCAGCAGTGACAAGCTCCAAAGCCAAGAGATTCTGTAGGAATGTTTTTGCTAAAGAGCCAATCTCTTCCTGGAGAAAGGAGATAGCTTCCTTAAAGGGCTAGATCATAACTGAAGTAGAGGAAAAGATTGATTATACAGAGCTGGAAGTCGTCACCACATGTCTAAAAAAAAAAAGAAAAAGGAAATATATGAATTTGTGGATATTAATCCTTGGCCCTGGAAATTAAAATGTTACCATTAGTGATTATAAATCCAGCTTTGATTTGAATTATTACAAAGTCTGCCCTGAAGAATGGGGTCTGAGTGTGCTCTCCTATCAGGATAATTATGATAAATTACAACCTCACACAAAAGACATTTGTTATTTGGCATTAAGGAATGTATTATATGGCTCCAAGCAAGTTACCTTATGTCTGTTTGTTTCAATTTACTGTTCTGTAAGGGGATAACTCACGTCCCAGGGTCATTGTGAGGATCACACGCTTGTAAAGTGCTTGGCACAGTGGGCAAACGCTATATGAATGTTAACTGTTTTTTATTTCTTTAATTAGATGTAATTGCTTCATACCTGATTACTTCATATGGATTTTTAAGCATGATGAGTATAAAATGGCAATGGTAATAGCTGAAAGATTTTCTGTATAAGGCAATTGGGAAGCGCATTCACCTGAATTGAGGCCACCTGATTGGCAATGGATTTTGTTTCGGGTTTCAGATACATCGTATGCTGTTTATGGCATTGTTAACGTTTCTAAATTTTCTTATATTATGTAATCTGGTCATCTGTCAGCAATTACTCTTATAATCTAGATGTTGTTAGAGTAAGAATTGTAATATTAAAAGAAGAAAAGGATGAGTTAAAAAGCTGGTTAGGTCAATGTGCTAAAATATTCTGAAGTCCTGTAATTTAAGAACTTATAAACTTCCAAATTTTGCCCATATTTAAGAGGAAGTTTCACCTAAAATTATTTGGTTATCATTTCTGAGATTGTTAACAAAGTTATTTGGAGTTATTGTTATAATGTTAAAACCTATCAAGTATTTGAAAAAGGAAAACTGTCAATTTTCCAAGGAAAAGACTTGGTAAAATCTCTTTTGTAAACTTGCAAGAATTCTTGAAAAGTATCTAGTCATAAATTCTTATCAATTCTGTACAAGAGTTTTCTGTATTGTGGAATTCTTATTGAGTAAATGGGAATCCTTGTACAAAGTGGGATTATAATTTTCAAGCCCGCATGTGATGCAGAGTGAGTGTCATCTAAAATATATGTATGTATATGTGTTAATCTGGAGGTGTACAGCAATTGGCCAGTGATGTTTTTCTAGGAGTTTAAGTGAACAATTGTATATATTCACCATCTATGTGGGATTCCAGAATTTAATTATTTTCTTAATTTCTGGTGAAATATTTTATACCATGCTGAATTTATACTCTAGCAGAAGACAAAAGGAAGAAAAAAAAATATTGAGTGAATTTTTAAAGGCCTGGTAAACTTTGTTATAGTGATAAGATTAGTTCAGTTGTTGTTGGGGGTATTTTGGCCTGGAAAAACTGAATCTATTTTTCAACGTAAACACTTTTTGATGAGAGGCGTGGTAACTAGGAATTTTGTGATGATTAGGAATTTATTTTGTTTTTATATACCTTTGGGGGTTTATGATACTTAAAGGCAATTTATACCAACTCAGTTTTGATAAATTCCAGTTTTAAAGATTTTTTTTGGCTTTAAATGATGAATAAGAGACATCTATCAGTTTAGAGCAGGAGTGGGGAACCTATGGCCTTGAGGACACGTGTCCTTCTATGTCCTTGGGTGCTGACTTTTGACTGAGATCAAGTTTCACAAAACAAATCCTTTTATTAAGGGGATTTGTTCTGCACTCAAAGGGCTGTACTTGAGGACTGAGAGGGCCTGGAGGTCACAGGTTACCCACCCCTGGTTTAGAGGTTTCCAACTAATTTACTTCATGAAGGTTTAGCGATTATCTTTTTAATATCAGGATAAATTTTAAGTTGTTTTTAAGAGAGGGAAATACTTTTAGGAAGGAATATTTTAGTAAAAAAACTTTTGTAACAAAACCTTTTGTGTGATTTTGAGAAGGCCAATTAAATTTTTATTTGTGAACTAATTTATTGCAATAATTTGATGATATTGATAACAATTGTGTCCAAACCTACTGTGATTAGTGAGACTTTATTGTTTAAATTTCATTCTCAGGTTTGTTGTGTTCGTAGACTTTCCTTAAATGGGTGCTTTCAGAAAGAAAAAATAGGCAGTCAGCAACTTGATGGAAGCAACATTTGAGGTCTAAAGCTAGTAGATATCTGTCCATATCTGTCCCTTGGAATCAGGCAGGGAGATTACCTTGGGAAGAGTAAGGTTGGACTCTTCTTCATCTATTTTCCCATACAAGAAGTCTGTCCACTTGGTTCCATATGCTAGGCTACGTATAGTGGTATAAACCTTGAAGACCAATTTTGATGCTGTTATAATCACATCCCTGCTTCTAAATCTCATGGCAAATTTCTATTATCAGGGTAGATAGTGGAATTTTGCCATTGCTATACTGATTCTATTAATTATTAGATTAATACTAAGGCACCTAAATTATTGTAATAAGCTGAAAGTGGGAAATCTCTTGCTGTTTTGACCTGAATTTGTAGTCACTCCATGGCCTAATCAAGGTTAAATTAGTGCTTGAAATTGTCACATGTATACGATTCAGTTCCTGAAGTGTCTTGTTCTTTCAGAAAAATACGATTATAATTAGACAAAGGTAGAGAAGCTTGTCAAATAAGCATGTGAATCTATTAAATTGTGAGGTTAAAGTCAGGAACCTCTTTTGTTTTTATCTTCCTGATGAATATCTGGTCACTGGATTCAGATGACTCTGGAGGAGAAGTGAGGCTGGTGACCTGCACAGCCCTCCCTCACTCAAAACAAAGTCAAGTGCAAGTCATGTCATTATTTCTGTGATGGCATGGTCTTCTTTGCCAATGAAGGATGAACACAAGGCTGAGAGTAGACTCAGCTCCTCCTCTCCTACCTTGTCTCCCCTTTCCTTCTCCTGTCCAAAGGAAGGTAAATTTGGATGGCCAAAAGATGCCCAGTTGACTTGGGTTTTACTGGCTAGTTTCTCCCTTCCCTTCCCTTCCCTTCTCTTCCACTTTTGTTAGGGGTTATTCTTTTGAACATGGTTAGACATTGAAAATGTTTTATTATAAATAACTTATTTGATATACACTGCTTTAAAATTGATTATGCAATGTATCTATATATCCCATCCAAGAACATTTTGTTACAACTGAAGTTAATCTGGCAGCTTCTTATAAAAAGTGTTCTGATATTAATTCCCTAGGAGAATCTCATCCTCCTAATGGGGAGAGGAATAATGTCAAGTATAAAAATTAGGTTCTAATTTTCTGTTTGTATCTGAGTTTCCTATATGTAATAACATGACAATTGACCAACCTAAAGTTGTAAATTCCCTGGTCTGAAAGTTTTCAAATTTGATTTTCTAGGAATAGATGTAAGATTTAAGCTAACTTTCATTATTTGACCTGGTTATTGGCAATGTAAATTCAAATTTGTGTTAAGACCAATTTTGTAGGAAATTTTTTGTAACATAAGAGAGGATTTCTACAAGTTACCTGAGTCTAAGAAGACAGTCAGCTGAAAATTGCTTTGAGACCCCACCCAGACCAGAGAGTTGCACCAGATGATGTCCTGAGAATGAGACAGCTGTATGAGACTTCTGAACTTTAAATGGACATTTTAACTTTGCCATTCATTTTGCAAGGGGAGAAACCCTTGCACCTTTTTTTCTGTAAGATCTACTTATCAAAGGGAATTGCCCACTTTGATTTTGTCAAAATACTACCAAAGGGGATTGCTCCCTCTGATTTTGTCAGTGTTTATCCATCTTTCCCTTTTCCTTTCACCGTGTCTCCCCTTATAAGTCCCATAGCTGGAAACCCTTGAGGAAGCGTTTGTCATGTCAGTTAGTGATTCACTGAAGAGCTCACACTCTCAGTAGAATCAAATGAGAGGAGGGAGAAATGAGAGAAATGAATATTAATAACCAAAGATTGGGGGAGATCAAGAATTTCCCCCTTTTTCTTAAGTCTTGGTTTTTAAAAGTTCAGTCTCTTGAAGGACATTGTTGATACCAACTGAACCAACTGTCTTCTTCAGACCCCACTCAGGTAGAAGAGCCTTTGTGTTCTCCTCAGGCAATGAGGGGGGCATAAATTTTTTGAAATGTGTCAGAGTCCCCATGTCAAGATCATCCTTCTCTTTTTACTATTAGGAGACACCCTGTTTTCCAGAGCTAAGGCCCAGCAAACAAGCTGTGCTCTGAGCTTGGCATAACAACAATCCTTTGTGCTCACCTTCTAGATGAACTCACCCACAGCTAAATCCTAGAATTCTTTCACATCAGCACTGGGTGGTCTCTGAACTTGGACAAGCACTTGTAGTACCTGCGTTCTGGTCATGAAGTCCTGCTATGAATCAAACTTATCTAATTATCTAACTGCTACTCCTCAATCATCAGGGCTAGAGTTCACTGCTCAGCCATTAGTATAAGTATTGAGATTTGTCCACATTAAAGGGGGTCTCCTGGGAAGAGGCTGGCACATATATCTAGTTTCCCTCTTCCAATGAAATAAAGAAAGCTTTTTGCTTATAACCACTGTTAGCTCTTTGGATTTATTTCGTTTTGTTTTATTTTTAGAGTTAACTGTGGTTGTGATAACCTGTGTGAGCTCTATGGATTTTTTAGAGTTAACAGTAGTTGCTTGGCAGCTGTGGTTCTTTGGTGATTTATTTAGTCTTTCAGGGCTTGCAGTTGGTGCACTACTTCTGTAAACTCTCTGAAGTTTTTTGTTTTGTTTTGTTTGTAAGGGCTCACATTTGGTTGCATGACCTCTATGACTCTTTGGTCATTTGTTTTCAGGGTTGACAATAGATTGCCCAAGACTAGGGGGAACTTAGGAATGGATGACATAATCAAAATTCATATCCATCCCCTCCTTGTAGTATTTATCCTCTCTTTAACTGTTAGCCAATCAGAGTTAATTGCCACTCCTCTTCCAAAATAGTATATAAGCTATGAGCCTGCCACCATGATGGTCTTTGGTCTAAGACGGGTGGCCAAATGATCATCCTTTTATTAAAATGCTGACGTTGTTGATAAAATTATTAAATTATCCTGAAATTATATCTCTCAAATCTTTTTAAAGGTCTTAGAACAATGAATCCAAGGAGTCCTTTTCTCCAGTCTTCATAGCTTGGAGTTATCAGCCACACCTGGAGCATCGGAACATTCCAAGCAGGCTGAATCCCATTACTCCACTGAAAGTTTTGATGTACATCTCCTGGGTTTAAATCATATCATGAGAAGTCCAAAGTCCACTCTTGCTCCCACCTTATGAAACTCACATAGCCTAGCTTATAACTATTGGATATAGGAAGCAGCAGAAGTATCCCTATAAAGTAATGATGTATGTACTTTGGGAAAGCATTTTGCTTCATAGGGAGGTATCCAAAAAGCATTTCAAAATGTGATATATATATACATAGTTCTCCCCTTGTTCTACCCTCTTTGATCTGAAAGGCCTGTGTCTGGTGACAGAGTAAGAGGATCTCAACTTCATGGGGGTACTGTACTATTAAAGGAGAACTCAGGACCAGAACATAAACTTTCTCTACCAAGAGGACAGTGGAGCCACAGCCCAGAGGCAGTGGTGCTCCAGTAGCTACAGCATCAAGCTGAGAAGAATCATAAGCTCCTAGGCACTGGGTGGGCCCTACTGGTTGAGTTAGGACCCCAGAACCCACCCCACTCTGTTCATATACAAAAAGAGAAGAGGATTTACTGTAATCTGAGAGTCCCAGTGCAAGTGCTGATAACAGGGTCTGTTTCAGCTCTGTTATAGCTGAGAGATGTTAGGAATCCAAACGTAAATGTTCAGGAACAGAATTTTTAGTCAGAGATACAAGATGCTTGGTAATTTGACTAAAAGAGAGTATTCACTAGCTGTAATATCCTGCTGCTCCTAGCATGGTCCTCAGCTGCCACTTAGTGGAGGAAGCAGAAAGTTGTTGAATAGCTAGAATGCATTGAGGAAAAATAGAGTCCCAGTAGCAAGAACAAAACCCAACTATTCCATCTGTGGGAGACACCATTGTACCTTTGACTTAGAGACTTGTGACCTGTTTGGTGAAGCTCCAGCAATAGATGGTGGCTGTCTTCCTGGCAAATCTCTACATCTCAAGCTGCTAGAAACAGGTCTAAACCATCTACATATCCTTGAGGTAAACAAATCCATGTCCACTATGTACGCTTCCAGATAAAGGCAAACAGATGTAGGGAATCTGGATTATGGACATTGAAAAAAGTGCAGAAAAGAGGTCTATCACCATGAAGCACATTGCTTCACAAGGGATTGAGGAGGTGACAGTGACAGGATCTGGTACCACTGGATGCCTAGGTATAACATAAGAATTAATTGCATGCAGATCTTGAACAAAATAATGTCATTTGATCCTAGTTTAGGTTTTTTAACAGGAAGAATAGATGTATTGCAAGGTGAGCTGCTGGGAATGATAATGCCTTCATCTATTAAAGTTATCGATTTACGTGAAATTGCTTTAATAGCTTCCTTGAAATACTGTGGAATAGATGGGGGGGGGGGGCACTTTTTTCATCTTAAAAGTAGCAGGGACAACAGATTTAAGGAGTCCCACATAAGAAGATAAAAAGACCCAAAGATTGTCTGGAATATCAGAGAGGATTTCCAATGTATTCCCTACTGTTTTCCGAGTGCCTGAATTAGGATTAGGGATAAATGGAGGGAGTCCTCTGGCAGCTGTAGGGACATAGTAGCATGAGGAGAACAGGAAATGGTCCCCTTAACTTACACAGGAGATCACACTCCAATAAATTTGCAGAGTTAGGTATGAGGAAGAGGGTGCCTTAAGACCATATGAGGAGATAATTTAGGAATAAGTTGAAGCTTCTCTGACAACTCCAACTACATTTAAAGACTCAATAGAAGTACATTTAGAATCAGACTAGCTCAGCAGAACTGATTTTGAAGCTCCCATATCTAAAAACAGTCAAAATAAGTATCCCTGACTTTAAGGGTTACATGTAGCTTATTACTTTGAGGAGGAGAAGGGACGAGAATAACTGAGGTTAGGACATCAGGGTTTGAGGAAGCAAAATCATCATCTTCAGGTTGTGCAGCCCTTCCCCCTACCCCACACCTTCAGGAATTATTATTCCTTGGGGAGTTCCTAAAGTTATTTCAGTTTCTCTGGAAATCCCTAAAGCCATCAAATCCCCTGTTCATAAAGTCGAGTTTTTTTTCTACTTATGTTCTCTAGAAATATGACCTCTTTTATTGCAATAGAAACAAATGTCTGGTCCCTGAAACTGTAGCATGGTCTCTATCATCTGTGCCAGAGTTTTGGACACCTTGTGTAAGGGGGTCAAAATGTTTTAGATTGAGGCTATTTGTAGAGAAGTTGTGATGGTCAATCCCTATTCTCCTGCTTCTCTTTTCTTGCTAAAGTTTTTCTTGCATTTCTCTCTCTAACCTCTCACTTTCCATCATCTCTTTCTATTCCTTCTCTTTCTTTTTTCTCTATTCTCTTTCTCTCTCTTTCTCCCTCCCCCCCGCTTTTGATCCCTTCATAAATGCATAAAACGATATCTTTTAACTGCTCAGTACTCAAGGTGTGCCAAACCAGCCCCTTTTGTGCAAATTCTTCTTTATCTCTAGTGATAATTGATTAACATAATGAGTATAGATGATAACAATCATCTTTAGGGTTAAATGCATCTAGTCCAGCATACCACTTAGCATTTTTACACACTCTATCATAAAATTGGCTAGGACTTTCTTTCTCTCCCTGAAAACTATTCTGGAGCTTATGCCAGTTTTCTGGCCTAAATGAGCATCCTTCCATTCCTTTGAGTAAGGTTCCCCTAGCTTCTTGAAGTTTATTGTAATTGTTGGGAATATTTGGATTCCAATGTGGATCTTATAAAGGGTCAAAACTGAATTGACTTATGTAAAATCTAGTCTGTTTGCTGCTTCTATAAGGAAAGCTTGCCTTAAATCCATTACATCACCTCAAACAGGATTAAAACCTCAAAAGATTGCCTGAAATTGGGTAACTATTGCTACTGGATCCTCATCAGATTTAGAGGTGTTCCTTCTCCATGTACACTGATCGTTGGGGTTGAATGAAACATGCTCTCTGGGTACATTCTCTCTGCAATCATGGACGGCAACTTCTTGTAGAAGGAAAATGTCTTTAGGTTTTACTTGTATCTGATAAGAAATCAAACTCTCAGCTGAGGCAGATGAGTAGGAAAGAGGAGCAGAAGCTGGGGGGGGGGAGGACGAGGAGCAGGAGGAGAAGGAAAAGAAAGAGGAGAAAAAAGAAAAAAGAGGAGCAGTTGCTGGCAACAGCAACTCTGAGGTCTCAGATTATCCACTAAAGATTCTTTGGGAGGAGATTTCATAGAAGCTGACAAGCTGAGGTAGTTAAGTGGAAGAAAAGAAGGCAGAGAAAACAAGGGAGCTGGAGAAGAAGGGGTTAAGGAGGGTTGGAAGGCTAGAGGTGAGATCCAAGAAGTCAGAGGAGTTGGAAGCGTATTGGAGGAAACAGATAAAGTTGAATAGAGGGTTGATGGAGAAATTGAGCATGTGCCATCGGATGACTGAATTTTAGGGGCTAGATCTGTCAACATACTCCAAAGATACCAATAATCTAATAGTTAGGATTTTCATCCCCTGTAATTAACTTTAAATCTTTTTAATGTCTGATAATTAAATGAGCCATTCCTGGGCCATAATAATTCCCCTGATGAATTTTTTGCTATCCAAGATCAGATGTCACAGAACTTAATAACTTGCCTTTTTTGTCATCCTTGGCCCAACGGGAGTTCATTCTTATTCCATGCTATGAGGAGTCCTTCCAAGGGAGCTCCTTTAGGCACATTCTTTTTGCTATGGTTGACTTCCCGTATGTGTATGTGTATGTATGTGTGTGTGCGTGTATATATATATATACATATATACTCACACATACATATGTCACAGACATACCCAAAAGAAAATTTCCTTCTCTGATTTTACTGTTGAATCTACAACCTTTTATAAATTGGGGGAAATTTTCCCCTTCCGTGTCTTTCTTTCAATTTTGGCCACAATCAAAAGACAGAAAGAGAACTCCTCTCCCCCTTTCCCCTCACCTGGTTTCTTCTTGCCTTTAATTACTCCTTTTAAACTTTATAGCCTGAGTCTTCCTGTAACTTTCCTACCTAGTAAATATAGACTCATCTTTGCAAATCTTAAAGACAAAGGGACAAACACAGACAAAAAAAATACAGAGCCTTAGTGACCAGAAATCAAAATTGAGCTTATAAAAGCTATTTTCCTAACTTGGGAGTACCTTCTACTCTACTTAAGGCAATTTCTTTTACTTGCCTATACCCAACTTCCTTCTCTGCTTCCTACTGTGCTCACAACCGATTTCTTTTTTCACTCAGCACCATACCCAGTAGAAGCTCCAATGTGATACCCACAGCAGCTGCTATGGATATAGAGGCATATTTCCAGGGTAAATTCACAAAATTTGAACTCCCTTCTTCAAAGATGAAACCAAAATATTTATTCAGGTACCAGAAAGCCAATTCCACCATAGTTACAAGGAAGTTTGTACACATTACGAATATAGGGAGTACCACCAACCCCAAGCCTTCCCTCCTTCAGGCCTCCCCATAAACAAGTTCTCTTAGGCAAAATGCCCTATTCTCACCCAGGCTAGCAACTCTGCTCCTCTCTGTTCTGCCTGTTGCCCCTCTCTCAACTCCCCTCACTCTCTCTTCTTCCTGCACCCTTCCTGCTCCACTTGTTCAGCAAGTTTCTCCCACCATGTGACTTGAGTCATGTGACTCAAGTTGTAGGCTAGGCCAAAGCTCAAAGCAAGTCACATGGGCCTATTAAGGGGCAGGGAAGATCTTCAAATTACCTTAATATTACATTTGGCCCCAAGACCATTCGTGTCCATTAATAGGTCAATGAGAATTTAGGGGTAACTGGTATCAACATAATTTCATAACAATATAACAGGGATAATACAAAATAAACACATAAAACAATATCTTATGGTGGGGGCTTGAATGCAAGCACCCCATCATTTCCTCCTCAAATGAATGGGACCCAAAATCCCTTGGGCTAAGCTCTCTTCTTTTATAACTATTTTCTGCTCAAATTGGATATAGAGCTGTCCCTTCCTCAAGAGGTTCCATTCAAGGGGTCAGTTCTTTAGCTAGTATCCAGAGGGTGGTCAATGCCAGGTCCAGGGATGATGTATCATAGCCTGTATCTGGAGCTTGGTCAATGCCAGGTCCAGGGGTACTGTATTGTAGTCTTGGACAGAGGGTGACTTCCAATTTAAGCAGTCAGTCATCTACAAATGGAGGGCACTAAGCCTGCAGGAAACAAATCTAACAAACAAGCTGAACAGACAAAAAAAAAGAGAAAATTACTAGAAGCAGGTTAGATATAGTATCATCCATACTTCTGGAGTCCATGAACCCACTGTTATAGTCTTATTCACAGTAAAATATATGAGTTAAGGGCACAATTTGGTAAATATCTTCTCCCAAATAAACAGCAGTTATAGTATTGTCTTTCTCACATGTTATAATCTTCGCAGAGACTGGAACATCATCTGGCTTCTATTTTACCCATATTTTAGCTCCTAATTTTATTCTATCAGTAGAACCAAACCTTTCAGTTCCTCTGCTAGTTATTTCAGAAGGAAGGTCAGTTTCCACAAGGGGTATTGTTTCACAAGGAATGATAATCACCTGAACTATTCTGTCATTTTTACAAAACTGTATAGATTCTTCACCTAAATTTTGGAATGTCACAATAATTTCTCCTTGATAATTAAAATCTGTTACTCCAATCAATACATGTATTCCTCAAACTGCTAATCCTGATTTAGATAATATCAGTCCTAAATTATTTTTAGGGATTCTCATACATATTCCAGTAGATAGTTTTCTTATTTCTTTTCTATCCAACCAAAAATCCTCTAAACAATGTAAATCATATCCTGATGATACAGGTGTTCATGGATATGGTTCTGAGACATCTTGTCTCACAGTCCAATACTCAATATTTGGGATCTTATGTGTTTGCTGTTTTCTAATTTACAGATTTGGGGTCATCATTCTGGCTAGAGGCATACTTTCTCCCAATGGTCTATTATTTCAAATTATGTAAAGCAGTAAACAAATAATCTTTCCAAGATTTATCCCTGCTCTTCATAAAGTAGTAAATATTTCTCTCCTTGGTTGTCTACTCTGACTTTGAATCCTCTGGATTTGCTCTTGTCTCTTGAGAAAATTTATCTTTTCCCCATTGCCCTAAGTCACTTACTTAGCTGTGAAATCTTATCCAGCACCTCTGAAAGAGGGTGCCCTATTTCCCCAATTAGTAGAGTCAGAATCAGGTGCTTATAAACAGGAGGAACAGATTTCACTATTATATTCCTATGAGAAACTGTTAAGGGAGTGCTATGATAAGCCTCAGAGTTTCTGGCCATTGTGGCAGTTATCATTACTTCTTCCCTTAACTTTCTCATACAGTCTCTAAGTCAATACCAGGGTCTATCTCCACTAGCCCACATAGAATCAGTGATACTGCATATTTCATCCCTTGGCAGCTAAAGCTAACAGATTAGTTCTGTTGTTACCTCCTCAAATATGGTAATCCCTAAAATCTTGTAGTACAAAGAGATTCTAATACTTATGAATTTCAAACAATCTATTTTATCTATCCATACTCCTCAGGCCCCTTCCTCACTGATTGTCACCATCCAATATATTAGCGATTTTCCCACTTTTTGGGTGAATGGGCTTAAAATATCAGTGACCTCCTGCTGAGTAAAATCCTCACTTGCTTTCTTAAATACTGTGTGGCCTCTTGGTTCTCCTGCTTCTTTTGTATAATGAGACATGTGCCCACATTCCTAGGAGCTTCTTAATCTACATTTGTTTCATTTTCCTCCTATAAGTTTTCCTTCCAGGTGTCTGGGCCCCAATAAGGCCCCACAGACGCAAGGGTTGCATTCATTTTCCTTTTGTTAACTTTCCCCTTCTTTTTTTTTTCTGAGCCACTCTCACTCTCTTTTCTGTTACCAACTAATACTTTTTAGTGTGCTCTTCTAAAAGAGAATTTGGATGCATAGAAAGCTTCCCTTGCAAATCAGCTAACTCTTTTCAACTGAACCTTTTCCTCCAGCAATTTGTCTCTACTCTTATGTATAATAACATAGCTTGTTAACAATGCCCATCTTCTTCTACATACTCCTGCCATTTCTTTCCCTGGTTCTATTGGTATTCCTTGCAAACATCTTTCTAAACCTCTGAGTTCTCGCTTCTGTAGCCTTGGTTCCTAGTTTTTACAAAGACCTGTGCTTTTAGCCCATTCTCTCACCATGAAGGAATAAGGCAAATCCTACCATCCTGTGATACCCATTTCCTTCCCTAGAGCCTTCCTGTCTCCAACTAGAGCTTTAATATTTCGTGATTCCATTCTTGTCACTATTTGTAGTACCAATGCAATACCCATAGCAGCTGCTACGGATATGCAGGCATATTTCCAGGGTAAATTCACAAAATATGAACTCTCTTCTTCAAAGATGAAACCAAAATATTTATTCAGGTGCCAGAAAGCCAATTCCACCATAGTTACAAGGAAGTTTGTACACATTACCAATGCAAGGAGCCACAGTATCCCCAAGCCTTCCCTCCTTCAAGCCTCTCCACAAACAAGTTCCCTTAGACAAAATGACCCTTTCTCACCCAGGCTAGCTATTCTGCTCCTCTCTGCTCTGCCTACTGGCCCTCTCTCAGCTCCCCTTACTCTCTCTTCCTGCTGTATCTTTCCTGTTTCACCTGTTCAGCAAACTCCTCCCATGATAGCCTTCATGTGACTTAAGCTATGGGCTGGGCCAGAGCTCAAAGCAAGTCATATGAGCCTATTATGGGGCAGGAAAGATATTCAAATTACCTTAACATTACATAGATCCTGTATTTGATCTAACTACCTGAAAACCCACTTCCCAGGATTATAGATTTTAGAAGAGTTGGTACTCTTTCAGCTTGCCTCAGTTTCTTTTCTGAAACCTTACCTGCAAGAAATATTGAACCATGCCTGCCTCTTATAGCAGGACTGAAATGCCCAGGCCATGATTTCAAAATGGATTTCTAATTTCTCAAGCACTCCCATATTTTTGCCAGATCACACCACAAGAAAAGAACAGGATTTCTTTTCAAGGCCTTTGTTGGCAGAGTTTATTTTGTGTATTCAATCTGTCTCCATAGTCTGTTCATGAAGACCCTTAGCTGTTGAGAGTGAAAATCAAAATGCTGCAGTGCAAAAACAGATAAACAGACACAGAACATATAAACTTATCCCAGAATAATTCTGTTTGCTGGTAAAAGAAAGAGTCAGATCACAACCAGAGTCCTAACAAAAAGCTCCCCCAGGGAGAAATTTTCTACTTTTGCACAAAAAGATATTAAGGAGTTTTTTGTTAAGAATCTAGGGTACAGAGCTCTGGTCCCTTCATGGGGTTGCCAAATTGTGACATATGAAAAGTTCAAGAGACTTAGTTTCTGAGTGATTAACAATAGTTTTATTAGTTATAGCTAGTGGATGATTAACAAAAGACTCATTTGGCCATCTCTCCTAAATCAAAGACCACTCATAGAACCCATTCAATGAATATATGCCCTTGGAAAAGTGAGAGTTCACAAGGGTGAAAATCATCTCTGATGGGTTAACAAGTAATGAGAGAATGAATATTATAGTTAGAGGTGGGATTATTCTAATGAAGGGCTAGAGGACATGACCCTAATCACTCAGTCTTGAACAAAAAAACTTACTTATTTCTGCTCAGACCCCCCCTCCCCCCCCCAGTCTAGGGAAATCTAGACAAAAGCCGAGATCTACTTTCATCCAGATCTAAATGACTAAAACACAATGGCCTCCAGGCCATGAATTCACCAGTTCATCTAAACTAGAATTTCTTTACCTTTTGATCAGATCTAACTTCTCCTGATTGGGTCAGTATCACCCAAGATTTCATCTCATTATCAGTTCTACATTTCGAAGGCTATATTACCCACAGGGGCTGACTTCTGAATAAGGAAATCTGAAGGGGAAAAACCTTAGTCCTAATTCAATAACTAATTATTAATATGAGAGAAATAATCATTTTTCTCAAGGGGCAAAGAAAATCTAATGAAACTTTAATAGACTTAATTCATCAAAGATAATAATGAGCACGTAGGAAGTTGAATAAATGCCCTGAATGACATAAGAGTTTCTGTCTTTCTGTGAAATGTTTTCTTTTTAGAAAGAAACTCTCTCCCTGTAAAACCCTGGCCTAGCTTTAGAGGAATTCCAGATACTGACCTTCCATTCATTTACATTGAAGCCAAGGCAACATTTGAGTGGTTACCCTAGATGTCAAAATGTAGCCCTTAAGAACAATGTTGAAGGGTAGCTAGGTGGTGCAGTGAATAAAGCCCTGGCCCTGGGGTCAGGAGGACATGAGTTCAAATCTCACCTCAGACACTTGACACTCACTAGCTGTATGACCTTGGGCAACTCACTTAACCCCAATTGCCTTGCTTTTCCCCCATCCAAAAACGACAACAACAAAAGAACAATGTCGGAAATCTTTCAAGAAAATTTCAATGTAATCTACTGGAATCAAGCAATGACTCTAGTGCCTTGGAATATTCCTTGATGAAGGGACCTTTTTCTCTAATCCTCATGGTTCAGTGCATATTGCTTGTGATCCCTATATTCAACAGACTGTTAGTGCTATTTAGAAAGCAAGAAATCTTAACATGGGTGTTCAAGATTCTTTACCTAATAGAACCATAACAAATGAGTTATTTTTACTTAAGAACACATTCTTGAAAAGGATCAGTGCATAAAGACTCAAGGAAAGTAGATGAATATCATTGGTTTCATTCCCATTGAAATGAGGAACTTCGACCACAAGGACAAGACTAATGCTATGAGGAAGGATAGTAAGGCTTCCCTCCTGATTTGGTGGAGTATCTTTTCAATTTCTCCTGATTAAGCAATGGTTATTCGTTGTGGATATAAGAGGAAACCATTTCTTTGGAGATAAGGCATTTAAAGGGTAGGTTGTATTTCAGCGATTTGTTTTCTTTTGTTAAATTCAATACATTACAATAAGTCTAGGCTATTCCAGTTTTGAGTATTTTTGGTCCAATTAAGACCTTTCTTTTTTCCTTAATTGGCAGGAAGGATTTCCTTTTGTACAAGATTTACTAAAAAGGAAAAATCTTTTCTTGGGCAAAGAAACCCTAATTGAACCACAAAGGACTTGATGCATTGATGATAATAGTGAGGATCTAGGAAATCAAATAAATTCCCTGTTTCTTATTTCAATGAAAATAAATCAGTTGAGTCCCATGTCAGTACTTTATTCTAGCCTGAATGGACATATCCTTTTCAGGAATGTGGGATTCAATAAAAACAAAAATGTTATGATCCTGTTGAGTAAAGAATTTTGAATACCCATTTTAAGATATTCTTACTTTCTATGTAATGATAACAGTCTTGAATAGAAGTGTATGACAAGCAATATGTACTCAAATTTGAGGATTATAGCAAATGTCCCTTTGTCAAGAAATATTCTAAGGCACTGAGATTATTGCTTAATCCCTGGAGATTACATACAGATCTTCTGGAAAATTTTCTAACATTGTTCTTATAGGCTTCTCTTTGACATCTAGGATAAGGTTCAAATGCCCCAATGTTGAATGGCTTCAGTGAATGCTTTACTCTTAAGCCAGACCAGGGATTTACAGGGAGAGAATGTTTCTCTGTGAATGAAAATGATTCCTCAAAATACAGAAATTCTGCTTTCCTTCAAGACATTTATTTGATTTTTGAGATCCTCACTATTATCATCAATACATCAAGTTCATTAAAGTTCTATTACTGTTTCTTTGCCTGAGAAAGGATTCTTCCCCGTTAGTAAATATTCTACAAAAGAAAATCTGTCTTGCCTATTGAGGAAAAGAGAAAAAGTCTTAATCAGACCCCAAAGACACAAAACTGGAACAGTCTTGACCTACTGTAACTTACTGAATTTGACAAAAGAAATCAAGTCTTGATGAAATACAATCTTGCCCATTAAATGACTTATCTCATAAGAAATGGTTTCCCTTTATATCCACAAGGGATATTTATTGCTTAATCAGGAAAAATTGAATAGGTATTCCAACAAATCAGAAAGTGCCCCATGCCATCCTTTCTTGGAGGATTAGTCTTTTCCATGTGATGGCAGTCCATTGTTTGAATGAAAATGAAATCACTGAGTTTCATGTCAACTACCTTATGCTAGCCTGAATGAGCTTATCCTTTAGTCTTTAGACTAAATTAGACTTCCTTAAAAGCATATAATTTGTAAATGATCTTGGATGCCCATGTTAAGATCTCCTTGCTTCCTATGTAATGATGAAAATCCATTGAACAGAGGTGAATCACGAGCAATATATGCTCAACCTTGAGGATTATAGCAAAAGTCCCTTTGTCAAAGAAAATTCCAAGGCACTGACAAGGCTTGATTCCAGTAGATTACATAAAAACCTTGTTGAAAATTTCCCAACATTATTCTATTGGCTGCTATTTGAAGTTTCGAGTAAGACTTAAATGCCCTGGTATTGCATCAGCCTCAATGTAAATGAATGGGAGTTCAATATCTAAAACACCTGGTAAGCTACATCAGGGATTTTCAGGAACAAAATGATTCTGTATAAATGGAAATAATTCAACAGTAAGAATGAACATCTGCTGTCATTCAGGGCATATATTTTACTTCCAAGATTCTTACTTTTATCATCAATGCCTCAGGTCCACTAAGGTTCCATTACCATTTCTTTTCTCAAGAAAGGGTTCTTCTCCTTCATTAAATTTTTTACATTCTGGTCAATTAAGGGAAAGAGAAAAGTCTTAACTGGGCCCAAGAGACACAAAACTGGAATAGTCTCAGCCTATTGTTACGTATTTAATTTTTTTTTAAAAGTCTTGATGAAATTCAGTCTTGCCCATTCAACAACTTATCTCATATATACAAAATGGATATTCATTGTTTAATCAGGACAAATTGAAAAGTTACTCCAACAAATTAGGAATTGCCTCATGTCATCCTTCAACATAGCATTAATCTTAACCTTGTGGTTGAAGTTCTTGATTTCAATTGGAATGAAGTCATTGGTTTCTATGTCAATTACTTTATTCTAGCCCAAATAGGTTTATAATTTTCTAATAATGTATTCTTCAGTAAAAAAAATAAATTTGTTATGGTTCTAATGGATAAAGGATCTTGAATGCCGAAGTTAAGACCTCCTTACCTTCTATGTAATGGCCATAGTCCATTGGTCCATTGAATAGAGGTGAATCACAAGCAATATGTACCAAACTATGAAGATTAGTGCATAAGTCCTTTTCTCAAGAAATAATCCAAGACACTAAAGCCATTGGCTGATTCCAGTAGATTACATACTACATACACAGTAGATTAAAATCTAAAAGATTTCCAGCATTGTTCTTACAAGCTGCTATTTGACATTTAGGCTAAGACTCAAATGTGCCAACGTTACATTGGCCTCAAGGTACATTAATGTGAGCTCTCAATATTTTGCTGTCCTCTAAAGTTAGACCAGGCATTTTTAGGATGATTATATTTCTGTATAATTAGAAATGATTCCACAGAAAGACAGAAAATTTGCTATCATTCAGGGCATTTATTTGACTTACTAGATCCTTGCTATTATCATCAATGCATCAAGTCTATTCAAGTTCCTTTACTATTTTTTTGCACAAGAAAGGGTTCTTCTTTTTTAGTAAATGTTATGCAAAAGAAAATTCTTTCCAGCCAGTTAAAGAAAAAATAAAAGTCTTAAGTGGACCCAAAATACTCAAAACTGGAATAGTCTTGGCTTAGTGAAATGCATAAAAGAAGTTTCACAACAAAAATATAAATTTATAAACAACAATTGCTACTGTCATTTAGGGCATTTATTTGACTTCCTAGATTCTCACTATTATCAAAAATGCATCAAGTCCAGTACGGTTCCATTAGGGTTTCTTTGCCTAAGAAAAGGTTCTTCTCTTTAAGTAAAAGTTTTGCAAAAGGAAAGCCTTCCTGCCAATTAAGGGAAAGGGAAAAGTCTTAATGAGACCCAAATACTAAGACTGCAGCAGTCTAGATGTATGGAATTCAATGAAAGAAAATGATTCTTGATTAAATCCAATCTTAGCCATTAAATGATTCATCTCATAATAAATGGTTTCCCCTTGCATTAAAAATGGATATTCATTACTTAATTAGGATAAATTGAAACGTACTCCAATAAATGAGGAATTGCCCCATGCCATTTTACTTCATAGCATTAGTCTTGTCCTTGTGGCTGAAGTTCCTGATTTCAACTTGAATAAAACCATTAAGTTCTATGTCAATAGCTTTATTCCAGTCTTAAATGTACTTATCTCTTCCAGAATGTGTTCTTCAGTACAAACAGATAGATTTGTTATGGTTATTTAGGAAAAAGAATCTTGAAGGCCCATTTTCAGATATCCTTGCTTTCTATGAAATGATCAGAGTCCATTGAATAGAGGTGAAACACAAGCAAAATAAAGAGCAGAACATAAAGAGATGATTTAATATAAAACTATACATTTCTATTTCAGACTGTTTCCTTCTTTAAAAAAAAACTATATAATTTTCAAAGTTACTCAACTTTTCTGTGCTTCTTTCTAAGTTTTTTTTGTCCTCTGCTTTGTACTTTTTTTCTCCCTCTTTCTCTCTGCCTCAGAGAATATATACATATATAAATACACATACACATGTATATGTGTATATATATGTAAAACCATGCTGTACATATTTCTAATTATGAGCTCTTTCTCTGGAGGTGGATCACATCTTCCTTCATAGATCCAAATCTTTCCATGTTTTTCTAAAATCAACCAATATTCCATCACAATCATATACCACAACTTATTTATCCACTCTCCAGTTGAAGGGCATCTTCATTTTAATCAACCTGATAGTTGTAGGAAGATACTTGAAGTTGCATTTCTCTAATCAATAATGATTTTGAGCATTTTTTCATGTAACTATTTGATTTCTTCATCAAAAAACTGCTTGCTCATATCCTTTGACCATTTATCGATTGGGGAATGTCTCATTCTTATAAATTTGACAAAGTTCTTTATATATTTAAGAAACCTTTATCTAAGAGACTATCTATGAAAACATTTTCCCAATTTTCTACTTTCCTTCTAATCCTGGCTACATTGGTTTTATTTGTACAAAAGCTTTTCAATTTAATATAATTGAAATTCATTTTACATCTCACAGTGCTCTCCCTCTTGTTTATTCACAAATTATTCTTCTATTTATGAGTCTAATAGGTAATATATTCCATGTTCTTCTCATTTTCTTTTGTTTGTTTGCTTGTTTTTTTATTAATTTGTTTGTTTTCAGTTTTCTACAATCACTTCCATAAGTCTTAGATTTTCTCCCCCTCCCTCCCCTCTCCTGAGACAGTATTCAATCTAACATGGGTTCTACACATACGTTCTTATTAAACACATGTTCCCATTAATCATGTTGCATGGAAGAATTAAAATGAATGGGAGACACCATGAGAAAAACCCAAACAAAACAGCGCATAACACAAGAGAAAATAATATGCTTCATTCTGCATTCCAGTTCCATAGTTCTTTCTCTGGATGTGGATGGCATTTTGCCTCAAGTCCTTTGGGAATGTTTTAGGTCCTTGCATTGCTGTGAAAGATTAAGTATGTTCTTCACATTTTCTTGTAAAATCTCCATTTATATTTAGGTCATATATTCATTTGTACCTTATCTTAGTATAAGATTTAAGATATTGGTCCATGGAGGCATGGAGCCAAGATGGTAAAGAAAAGGCAGGGACTAGCCTGCAGTCTCCCACAAACCCCTTCAAACAACTTTAAATAATGTCCCCAAACAAGTTATGGAGTGACAGATTCCACAAAAAATGGAATGAAACAATTTTCCAACCCAAAACTACTTAGAAGGTTGGCAGGAAAGGTCTATTGCATCAGAGTGAGAATGGAGCAGAGCAGTCCAGCCCAGGCCATGCCCCAAACCAACAGTAGGCCTTGATAGGAACTGAATCAGTTGCAGCAATGATGGTTTCTGGACCTCTCAGTCCACAGGTAGTAGGGGATAATACAACTGGTCAGGAGATTTCAGGAGTCCCTTTGCTGAAACTGGAGGAAAGATTCTGTTGCACTGCCCATACTTGGATTTGGGTTACAGTTATGGGTCCCACTCTTAGGGCAAAGAGGAGCACTAGCACAATGGAGCTTGTGACTTCAAAGGAGCTGGGACTCTGGTCACAGTTCCAGGGCCAAAAAGAGTGCTTGTGGTCACTCACAGACCAGAGCACAGGCCAGAAGAGTAGTAAACACACCTCTCCTTAGATCATACCACTTTGGAAGAACTGAAAATTTACGGGTCCCCAGAATTATCTCTGAAAACAGTTACACAAAAAAACCATGAAACTTAGGACAGTGCCCCCTCCGCTCCAGAAGCAAAGTTCACTTAAGCAAAGAGTTAAAAGTCAAGAAATAAGGTGGGGAAAAAATAAGCAAATATCAGGAAAGAAGAAGATTCTGACTATAGATATTATGGTAACAGAGAAAATCAAAACACAAACTCAGAAGAAGACAAAAACAAGTCAAAATTGCTACATTCAAAACCTGAAAGTGATCTCAGGTCATGGAAGAGTTCCAAAATGATTTTAAAATTCAAGTAAGAGAGATAGAGGAAAAATCAGAAGAAGAAATGAGAGTGATGCAAGAAAATTATGAAAAAAGTCAACAGCTTGGTAAAGGAGGCATAAAAAAATACTGAAAAGTACAGGTCATATGGTAAAAGAGACAGAAAAATCCAATGAAGAGAAGAATACTTTGAAAAGCAGAAGTGACCAAATGGAAAAAGAGTCACAAAAATTCGCTGATAAAAAAAAACTTAAAAAGTAGAACTGGTCAAATGGGTACAAAAGTTCACTGAAGAAAATAATCCTTAAAAATTAGAATTGAGCAAATGGAAGCTAATGACTTTATGAGGCAGTAAGAAACAAAAAAACAAAATGGAAAGAATGAAAATATAGAAAAATATGAAATATTTCATTGGAAAAACAACTGACTTGGAAAATAGATCCGGGAGAGACGATTTAAGAATTATTGGACTACCAGAAAGCCATGATCAAAAAAGAGCAGAGATATCATCTTTCAAGAAATTATCAAGGAAAATTTCCCTGATATCCTAGAACCAGAGGGTAAAATACAAACTGAAGGAGTTCACCAATCACTTCCTGAAAGAGGTCATAAAATGAAAACTCCCAGGAATACTATAGGCAAATTACAGAGGTCAAGGAGAAAATATTGAAAGCAGCAAAAAAGAAACACTGTGGAATCACAGTCAGGATAACATAAGAATGAGCAGTTTCTACATTAAAGGATGTGAGGGCTTGGAATATGATATTTTAGAAGGCAAAAGAGCTAGGATTACAACTGAGAATCACCTACTTAGCAAAACTGAGTATAATCCATCAGAGGGGAAAAAAATAGGCATTCAATGAAATAGAGAACTTTTAAGCATTCCTGAAGAAAACACCAGAACTGAATAGAAAATTTGACTTTCACATACAAGAGTCAAGAGAAGCATAAAAAGATAAACAGGAAAGAAAAATTATAATGGATTCAATAAGTTAAACTGTTTATATTCCTAAATTGGAAAATGGTATTTGTATCTCCTAAAAACTCTTTCATGAGTTGAATGGGATGATTATCTAAAAAAATAAAATTGAGAGGTGAGAAAGAAGAATGGGCTGGGAAAGGGGGAAAAGGAGAGGTAGAATGGGATAAATTATCTGACAAAAGAGGCATGAAAGCTTTTACAGTGGAGAGGAAGGTGGGGGAGATGTGGGAAGCACTTGAATGTTAATCTCACTGGAATTGGCTCAAAGAGGAAATAACATATATGCTCAGTTGAGTACAGAAATCATTCTTACCATACAGGAAAGTAGGAGGGAAAGGAATAATTTAAGGGTGGGGTGTGGCTGATAGAAGGAAGGGCAGATTGGAGGAGGTAAAAGTCAGAAGCAAAACACTTTTGAGAATAGACAGATTGAAAGGAAAATTGTCCTAATATCCTAGAACCATCCTAGATGATAAAATAAAAACTGAAAAATCCACCAATCACCTCCTGAAAAAGATCCCAAAATGAAAACTCCCAGGAATATTATAGTCAATTCCAGAGGTCTTGAGTCAAGGTGAAAATACTGCAAGCAGCCAGGAAGGGAGAGAGAGGAAGAGGAAAAGAAGAAGGAGGAGGAGGAGAGAGAGAGAGAGAGAGAGAGAGAGAGAGAGAGAGAGAGAGAGAAGAAGAAGAAGAAGAAGAAGAAGAAGAAGAAGAAGAAGAAGAAGAAGAAGAAGAAGAAGAAGTAAAATAGAATAAAGGGAAATATGTCATTGGTAATCATAACTGTGAAAAAAATTTACAGCAAGTTTTTCTGATAAAGACCTCATTTCTCAAATATATAGAGAACTAAGTCAAATTTATAGAAATAAGAGCCATTCTCAATTGATAAATGACCAAAGGATGTGAACTAGCAGTTTTTAGACAAAATAATTAAAGCTATCTATAGTCAAATAGAAAAAAATGCTCTAAATCACTATTGATTAAAGAAATGCAAATTAAAATAGATCCTAGTGACCACCCCACACCTATCAAATTGGCTAATTGGACAGAAAAGAAAAATAACAAATGTTGGAGTGGATGTAGGAAAATTGAGGCACTAATGGTGAAGTAGTACAATCATTCTGTAGACCTAAAGTGCTATAAAAACATGCATACCTTTTGACCAAGCAATACCACTTCTATCCCAAAGAGATTTTTAAAAAAAGGGAAAGGACTTTTTATAATTTTTTTTTTAGTAGTGGCAAAGAATTAGAAATTGAGAGGATGTCCATTAGTTGGGGAATGGCTCAACAAGTTGCATATAACTGTGATGGAATATGTTGTGCTCTAAGAAAGGATGAGCAGAATGGTCTCAGAAAAACCTGGAAAGATTGACATGAACTGATGTAAAATGAAATAAGCAGAACCCCTGGAACATTATTTACAATGCAAGCAATGTCTTAAGATCAACTGTGAATGACTTAGCTGTTCTCAGCAATACAGTGGCCCAAGACAGTTCTGAAAGACTTATGATGAAAAATACTATCCATCTCCCAAGAAAGAACTGATGGAGACTGAATATTGATTGAAGCATACCTTTTCTTAACTTTCTTTATTGTTCTTTGTTTTTGTCTGTGTTTTCTTTTATAATATAACTAACACAGAGATATATTTTGCATGACAGCACATATATAAACTGTATAGAATTGCTTGTCTTCTAAATGAGGGGAAGGAGAAGGAGAAAATTCAGAACTCAAAAAATTTTAAAAACAAATATTAACATTTGCTTTTACATGTTATTGGGGAAAATTAAATTTTAAATTAAAAAATAAAATTCATTTATTATTTAAAGACTTCCCACCCCTCCCCCCAAAGATATTGGTCTATGCTCAATTTCTGCCAAACTGCTTTCCCAACAATTTTTTTTTTTTTACCAAATAATGAATTCTTATCCCCAAAACTTAAATCTTTACATTTATTAGACACAAGTTTACCATAATCCTTTACTACTGTGTATTTATGCCTACCCTGTTCCACGGACCTATCCTTCTATTTCTTAGTCAGTACCAGAAAGTTTTGATATTTACAGCCTTCTATATAGCTTGAAGTCTGGTATTGCCAAATCTCCTTTGTTTACAATTTTTTCATTTGTTTCTTTGAGATTCTTGACCCTTTGTTCTTCCAAATGTATTTTGTTATTTTTCCTAACTCAGTAAAATAATTTTTTAGTAATTTAATTGGGATGACATTGAATAAATAGATTAGTTGGGTAAAATTGTTATTTTTATTATATTGGCTTTGCCTACTACCCATGAATCATTAATATTTCTCTAATTATTTAAATCGGACTTCATTTATATGAAGGTTGTTTTACAATTATGTTCACATAGTTCTTGGGTCTCTTTTGACAGGTATACTTTTTTTATACAGGTATAAATCATAAATTAACTATTTTTAATTGAGTCTTTAGGATTTTCCAAATATATCATCATATCATCTGCAAAAAGAGGTAGTGTATTACCTCATTTCACATTGATTCCTTCCATTTCTTCTTCTTATTGCCATTGCTAGCATTTCTAAGATAACATAGAATAATATTGGTGACACATAGTGTAGTTTCCCTGCTTATCTCTTTTAATTATATTTGTTTTAGCCTTAACTTTGATTGAGATCATGATTACGTTTTTTACATCAGCTGAAGCATAAAGGAATTTATACCTTATAAAGGAATTAGTCCCCAAATTCTCAAAACTAAAACAGTGTAGGCCTATTTTAATATATTGAATTCAATGAAATTAAAGAAGTCTTGATTAAATAGAATCTTGCTAATTAAATTTCATAACAAATGGTTTTCCTTTATGTCCACAATGAGTATTCTTTGTTTAATCAGGACAGTTTGAAAAGGTACTCCAACAAAACAGAAAGTAATACACAACATCCTTCCACACTGCACTACATTTATCAATAGAGGCGACGTCCTTACTCCAATTGAAATGAAAAGTTAAGTTCCATGTCAATTATTTTATTTCAGCCTGAATGTGCTTATCCTTTTCAAAATGTGTTCTTCAGTTAAAAGAAAAAAAACTGATAGATTTGTTATGGTTCTATGGAGTAAAGGATCTTAAAGGCCCATGTTAAGATCTCCTTGTTTTCTGTATAATGACCACAGTCCATTGAATAGAAGTAAATCACAAACAATACGTACTGAACCATGAGGACTACAGCAAAAGTCCCTTTGTGGATAAATATCGCAAAGTATTGACACTCTGTATAACACAAAGAGATCTTGAAAGATTTTCAACAGTGTTCTTTCAACATGCATCTAGGATAAGACCCATGTTCTTCAATGTTGGATTTGTCTCAATATGCATGATTAGAAGTTCAGTATCTTGCTTTCCTCTAAAGCTAGGCCAGGGATTTCCATGAAGAAAATGTTTCCTTATAAATAGAAATGATCCCAGAGAAAGACAGAAAATATGCTGTCATCCAGGACATTTATTTGACTTCCTAGATGCTCACGATTATCATCACTGCATCAAGTACTTTGTGGTTCCACTATGGTTCCTTTGGCCAATTAAAGATTCTTCTCTTTCAGTAAATGTTCTACAAAAGAAAATACTTCCTGCCAATTAAGGGAAAGAGAAAAGTCTTAATTGGACACCAAATCTCAAAACTTGAAGAGTTTCAGCCTATTGTATTATATTGAATTCACCAAAACAAAATAAGTTTTGATGAAATACAATCTTCTCCATTAAATGGCTTATCTCATAACAATTGGTTTCACCTTATATCGACAACAGAGATTCATTGATTAATCAGGACAAACTGAAAAGGTACTGCAACAAAACAGGAGTATCTTGTGTGAAGAAGAAATGCAATATCTTGTATGAGGAAGAAGAGAAAAGCCAGTTTCACTGGATCACAAGTACATGGAGTAAGGTGTAAAAATATTGGAAAGGTAGTGTCAACTGGTTGGAATCAGCCTCTAACCTGTGGATGGCCAGAGATGAACAGAGCAGGTTAGAGACAAAAGAGTCAGGAATCAAACAGAAGTTTAATTTCAAAGTGAAGGAAATGACTTGTGAGGACACATGTGCTGGAGTGGGGAGGGGGTGGGGGGCCCACTTTAGTGTAGGCAGGTCTTAATACTTATACCTATGGCTATACAATGAGGTGTAGCCCTGAGGGGTAACAGCCACAATGAGACAAGTTTGATTCATAGCAGGACTTCACCACCAGAACATGTGCACTTGTCAGAGCTTGTCTGATGCTTGTACAAGCTCAGAGAACACCTGGTGCTGGTCAAAGCAATACAATAATTATGTGATTTTGCCAAAGGATGAAATCATCCAGAGGCTGAATGCAAAGGATTGTTGTTATGTCAAGCTCAGGCCACAATTTGCTTGCTGGGCCTCAGCTCTGGAAAACAGAGTATCTCCCAATATCTCAACAGTAGAGAGAGGTCAGGTTATGAAGAACTATAAAAGGCAAGCAAAGGATTCTAAACTTGGTCCTTGCAGTAACACAGAGCCACTGAAATTTAATAAATGGGACAAGGAGGTCATCTGAAGTTTAGGAAGATCACTTTGACAACTGAATGGTAGATGGACCATGTAGATGGAAAAGATTTGAGGTAGGTTATTGCAATAGTGCAGATGTAAGATGATGAGGGTTTGTACCTGGGTGGTAGCAGTGTCAGATGAGAGAAAGGGGTGTATATGAAAGATATTATGAAGGCAACAACAACAGGAGTTGGTAATTGATTGAATATGGAGGGTGGGGTGAGAGAGAGTGAATAGTTGAGGATGAGAGCAGCCTGGTGTTTAAATTACTAATGGAGTTAAATGGAAATGGAATGGAGATACATTACTAAGTGAGGTGAGTTGGGGGCAGGGAGATGGTGAGTTAAGTTTGGCTTATGTTGAGTGTAAGATGTCTACAAGAAATCTAGACTGAGATATCCAATGCACAGTTGAAGTTGCAAGACTGGAGATAAGGAGAGAGGTTAGGACTAGATACATAGATTTGATAATCATCTGCATAGAGTCGATGGGATCACTAAGTGAACTAGTATTGAGGCAGAAGAATAGAGACTGAGGTAGAGGAAGGAGATAGTCATCCGGAGCGTTAGAGGAATAGATGGTTGTGTGCCAGGCCTAGAGGCCTGTGTGGGCTACCCGAGTCTTTCTTACCTCACCTCCGAGGTCTTCGGCTGGCCACGCCGGATGCACATATGAGAGAAAGGATGTTCCAGAGTCGAACAAGGGTTGAGCTTTATTTCAGGGTCTAGTTACAAGTGCAGGGGAGTCTTCCTTAGGAGGAAGAGGGGGAGATTTCCTAAGGAGGCTAAGATCTTAAGGGATTGGAAGTAGAAGTACAAGCGGGGAGAGAGGGGGAGGGGAGAGAGGAAAGAAAAGAAGCAGAGCCTACTGTCCTCTTGGCTCCTCACGTGCTAAGAGAGCTTTCAGGCTTCCTCAATCCTACTTAACCTTCAGCCACACAGTTTGCATCTCAATACTGTGCTGTTAGATAACAATAGTGCGCCCAGATCCGGGACCATCTCGAGGGCGGGGAGATCTCTCTCCCATCACGTTTCTCACGGGAAGAGGCGGAATTACTCGAGATAGCTCGGTTCACCTCTATTCCCTGCCGTTTCCTGGGAGGGTCTCGTGAGAGTTCTAAGATTTAGAAGCTCCCACCTTTACCCGCCCGAGACTGTCCACACGGAATTGAGCTTCCAATCCCAACAGTTGTGGGGATGGATCATAGCAATTCATGGGTCCAAAGCTAAGGGAAACAAAGTGATCATTTCTATCACAACTTAGATTTTATATTCTATCCACTACAAAGATTTGATACCTACAGGGTCTCACCAGGGCCTATACCTTCCTTCTGCTTAGGGTTGTAGATGGGGAATGATCTATAGCTCTCAGGGTTCTTTTTTGGTTTATGTAAGTTGTATAGGTTGTAGGAGAAGGAGCCGGAGAAGGGCAAATTTGAACATCGTCAGCATCATCTTAAGCACACGGATTAGTGAAGTCAGAGGTTGAATTAAGGGAGAAGAAATTTGGCAAAACTCAGTAGAAATTGAGGAAAATTTGACTATAGCCACAAAAGAGAAAAACATCAACTGGGATTCATAGGAGATAAAATCCAAGAAAAGAGTCCATAGGAAAACTCGTGACTCCAAATGTCTGTATACTAATGCGCAAAGAAGAAATGGAGATCTTAATTCAAGGAGGCACATCCAAACTTATAGCTTGGGATAGATATACAGTATTCAGTTAGGCAAAAGTGGAGTAGGGATAGAGTAACGTATCTAAAGACAGTACATTCATGTAGAGAAATCTAAGAACTGGGGAGGAGGGGAAGCATGACAGAGAATATTAGGGGGAAGGTCAATATAGAAAGAATAAGAAATGATTTTTTCATTGGGGTGTACGACAGGCCACCTGGACAGAAAAAGGAAATGGACAAGAATTTGGTAGGCAGTCAAGAAGGCTAGTACAGAGGCATGGTACAGGAGTGATGAGAAATTTCCACAATTCACACATCAACTGGAGTTCTCTCTCTGGCAAAAACAGAGCAACTAATACTTTCTTAACTTGCCTTAGTAATAATTTCATCCTTCAAAAGGGGGAGGAATCAACTAGGAGGAATTCTGTTTTGAATTTAATTCTCCCTAACCAGGAAGAACCAGTTGTTGGGCTGGAAATAGTGAGAAGCTTGGGAGGAAAGTGACCACTCCCTCTTAGAGTTTGTACCAGAGAAGGAGAGGAAGCCTGAGCATAGTCTAGATCTCTCCTGAAAAGACTGGTGTAGATGCACAGGGATTTCACCAACTAACTTAGATTTTTTGAAATGTACAGAAGATAGAAGTTAAATTAGTGAACAGCGAATGAATGATCAGAAATGCTAAAGCTAAGAATAAATTGAGACTGCCAAGGGAAGCTAAGAATCAGTCAATAATTAATTAATATTTATTGTGTCTACTATGTGCCAGGCACTATAGATACAAATGTGAAATAAGAAAGACCATCCCTATCCTCAAGGAACTTAAAATTTAACAGGGGAAGACAAAACACGAAAGGAAGCTGAAAAGTAGGGGGTGAGAGGAAGAAGGTACCCAACCACAGGGACATGGTGGAGAAATCAGTCAGAGAATCCTCAAAGTAGTGAAACCAGGTAAGAAATGAGACATCTGAGCTGTTGGAGTTCCTAGCAAGGCCTTTGAGACCTTAAAAGATAATGAAATTGTTCCAATAATGAGTTTTCTGCGGAAGGGCAGTGGAGAACAAATCAAAGGAGTAGTATGAGGGTTTTACTTGTTTATAGCTATGATCAGAGAAAAGGGGGAATCAAAGAAAGGATGGGAGATTTGCTTGGGGTGGATAGGATAACTGACAACAGAGAGAAGGGAAACCTGCTTAGTTCTTTTTCTGTTTGCTTTCCCTGCAAAATGGAATGACCTTTGCACTGGAAATAGCAGAACAAGAATGACTCACAGGGAGTTGATGCCCAAGGTACATAAGGAGATATTAAGAGAACATCTAAATTGCCCTTCATGAACTCAAGTTCACTTAGCCCAGGTGAACTACATCCTTGTTACAATAAAGAACAGGAAGATGTTATTGCTGATGTACTGTCAGGAGTATCTGAAAGATCACAGAGAATAAGAGAAATACCCTAAAATTGGAGAAGGGCAACTGTTCTGCTTGTGGGGCAGGGGGAGAGGCAGGGAGAGGAAAACAGGGTCTGCAAACTACAAGCCAATGAACTTCTTATTCCTGGGAAAATTCTAGAACAGATCATTAGTTGGTTGGCAAAAATTGATCTGGAGAAGTGGTGATTACAGAGAGTCATGGTTTCATCAAGCACAGGTCATGGCTAAAAAATCAGATTTTCTTTTTGGACAGAATTATTAAAACAGTAAGGAGAAGAATGCTGTGGGTATACTTTACCTAGAGCAGAACAAAGCTGTTGATAAAATTTCTTTTAGTATTCTTATGGAGAAGATATAGATTATCAATGTGTTTGTCCTTCCTTCTCAAAAGGGACCATGACATCAAGAAGATGATGACATGACTTGAAGTTGACTTTGATATGAATGAGGAAGGGCTGTGCAAGGTCACCAGCCTCACTTTCTTCTCCTGAGCCATCTGGGTCCAGTGACCTGATATTCATCAGGATGACTGGAAATGGCTCAGGGTGCAACGGGAGATCCAGGCCTTTTTAGACTAAGGTCTTTTCAGATTCTCACTTTGAATGAGATAAAGCCCATTCAGTAAATAGGCCTCTTTAAAAAGTTATTCAAGGCATGGTTCCTTTAATCCTAGAATGGGAAGACTTTCAGGGTTCCTGGCCAAAAGAGAAACAGTTACTTTTTAGTAGTTACATTCACTCTGTGCTAGGAAGGGAGGGACCTTACTGTTCAATCTATGAGCTCCTAAGTGAACTGAGTTTAAGGCTTGGTCTAGATTATAGAGGGTAATACATTCAGATGATAATGCATTCAGAACAGCATATTCAAAGAGCTGTGGTTAATAATTCCATGCCAACATGGCAGGATATCTCCACTGGAGCACCCTGGGAATCTGCGTTTGGCCCTGGGCTGGTTAGTAGTTTTCAGTGACCTGGATATAAGCACAGATTTGCAAATGACACAAAGTTGAGAGGTATAGCTAAATAGATACTATATAAATGTTATTAAATAAATGCTATTATTGTTATTATCAGTAGAAGTGGTAGCAGTGGTGGTGGTGGTAGTAGTAGTAGTAGTGGTGGTGGTGGTGGTATAGTGCTAACACATTGGATGCCAGAGTTAGGCTCCAAAAAGCTCTCGACAGGCTAGAGCATCAGGCTGGATGTAGTAAAATGAATTTCAATTAAGTATCAGTTGAAAGACTTGCACTTCAGTATACCAAAACTTCACAATTACAAGATGAAGGAGACAGCAGTTTTCTCTTCAAAAGATATTGAGGATTTAGGGGACTACAAGATCAATATGAATCAGCCATGTGATGCAAAAAAAAAAAATAACAGCTAATGTAATCTTGGGCTGAATTGAAACACACAGATTCCAAGAATAGACAGGTAAGAGTTTCACTACAATCTGCCCTTGTTGGACCTCATCTGGAGTCCTATGTTCCTTTCTGGGTGCCCTAGTTTAAGGACATTGATAAACTGGAGAGTGTTCAGAGGAGGAGAACCAGGATGGTGAGGGTGTCTTATGACCCAGTGATATGAAGATTGGTTGGAGGAACTGGAGTATTTACCCTGGAGAAGACTGGAGTGCAAGGAAGGGAACAGGAGCATGATAGTATTGAAGTATCTGAAGGTCTGTCGGGTGGTCCTTCAGGTGGAGGAGAGATTAGACTTGTTCTGTTTGTCCCAGGGGGACAAAACTCATTACCAGGGGTAATGAGTAGAAGTTGCAAAAGAGACAAATTTTGGTTAGATATCGGGGAAAATTTTCTAATCATCAGAGACGTCCAAAGGTGGGATGTACTGCCTCTAGAGGTGGTGAGTTGCCCCTCCTTGGAGTCTTCAAGAGAAGGTTGGATGATCCTTTCTTGAGTGTGTTATTGTGTGTGCATGGGGGGCAGGGAAGAGAGCTCCCTTTTGTGTATGAGTTGGACTAGATGACTTCTAAGGCTCCTTCTTACTTCCAAATTCCACAGTTCTAGGTAAGTCTTAGCTCTTGTCCTCTGGTCAAGATGAAAGCAGCAACTGACCTATTTGTGGAGCCCAGACAGATCTTCATTCTCTTAGGGTTTATATGTAGGCACTCTCAAGGTCCCTTCTCAATTAATCTTAGAGTAGTTCTCAAAAGAGACCCACTCCTTTTTTTAGTCCTTAACCTGCTTCTATTTCTCCACCTCTTCCAACTCCAGAATATGGGTAAATACCAATTCATAACCTCTGTGCTCTGCCCAGCTACACTATCCCCATGACTGGTGATGTCATGGGTTACTTTGGGGGGGGGGGGGCAGGGAGTATGTCATTATCCAGTTTGTGAATTTATCCAAGTCCCCTGATTTTAATTCAAGGTTTCATTCTCAGTGGAGTTACTGAACTCCAAGTTCTCTAGATCTTCAGCCTCCACACACATGCACACCACTGACTGTAATGGACCCCAGAGTCACCTTCCCTCCAAAAATAATCTAATTCCCTTTGTTCTGGCACCCATTCCTGTTGTAGGTCCCAGGATGCCACCTGCTAACTTCTCTCCCTCAAGCACAGGCTTCCTGGGGTCCCCACTAAACCTACTCAGTATCTCAGTCACTCACTCCACTGGGGCTCATTGCATCCCCTTCTCCACATACTTGCAGTAGCAGGGGAGGGAAAGGGAGAGAGATATGGAGACAGAGACATAGAGAAAAGCAAAGAGAGAGGGAGAGAAACAGAAAGAGAGGGACAGAGAGAGACAGAGAGAGCCAGAGCCAGAGAGAGAGAGAGAGAGAGAGAGAGAGAGAGAGAGAGAGAGAGAGAGAGAGAGAGAGAGAGAGAGAGAGAGAGAGAGAATGGGAGTGCCTAGAGCTCCTAGGAAGATTCAAAATATCAGCTGCTGAAGAGTTCCCTCCCTACCCCAGCAGAAAATGTCTAAAAGGAGTGAGGGAGAAGAGGTCAGAGAAGAAGAAAGAGGTACCATGCTTGCTCCTCCAACCTCAAACATCCAGTTAATGTTAGGGCTCCTGGGGGTTGTAGGTTTCTGAAATCTCAGCAGTAGGAGCTAGAGTTGGATTTGAGACACCCACTGTTAGCACAAAGGGGTGAGGCTGGGGTAGGGAAAGCTCTCCATCTTAGAGCAAGACTCTCTTCTTCAGTGACTCACACATCTCTTCTGTCCCACCATGTGCATCACCACTTCCACCTCAACGTACTGTAGGGAGAAGAACAGAGGCTCCAGGGCAGTGTGCAACCAACCTATAGTGTCCTGACAGGCCCCGTCCTCACCCTTCTATACCTGGACCCTCACCTTGACCCCCTTGGATGTTGCAACTCCAGGGCTCCTCCCTGCTCCTGCCCCATCCCCTTTCACACAGCATTGGTCAGGACTTCACAAACAAATCTCTCCTTTAATTCAGGACTCTACTTAATTTGAATAAACATTGTGAAATGCTATCCACCCCTCCTATCAGGGGGTCTGCAGGATTCCAGACCCTGTCCTGGACTTCCTCACCATCAAAGAACTCTGCTCATGCCCCAACCCTGGCCTGCTACTCTGATGCTCCAGGGGCCTTTCAAGCCTTCCCTTGGCCAGAGTTGGGGGTCCACAAGACAGAAAGACAGGGGTTGCCTGAGGGTCTGGGGTCTCCTAGAGGGGACTACGGGCATCCTGTTTTGAGCCTCGAGGTGATGAGGTACAAATAGGGGGTCGGGAATGCCGCCGCTTCCGTCTCTCCTGCCGTCGGACTAGCTCCCGGATCCGCTCCCTCATGGTCCAAAGTACCACATACAGATCCCTCAGCATCTCTGCCTCTTTTGAATCCACATACTGTGGAAGCCCCAGTGAAGAAGGCTGTGAAGTAGCAGTCTGTACAGGAGAAAGAGAAGGGGAGAGAGGATGGGGCACTGCCCGGGAAGAAATAGCTAATGACGAGAGCTAACATTTATATAGTACGTACTATATGCCAAGCACTATACAACGATTATCTCATTTGATCCTTGAAACAATCCTGAGAGGTAGGTGCTATTATTATCCCTATTTTGTAGATGAGGAAACTGAAACAAACAGAGTGACTTGCCTAGGACCACATAGCTAGTAAGCTATTTGAGGCTGGATTTGAACTTATTTCTTCCTGACTCATAGCTCACGACTCTATTCTCTGTACTACCCAGCTGTTTGGATCTGGGAAGGGGAGAAGAAACTAACTAAAATGAGAAAAAATGTTATTTGGGTTGTGGAAAAAGTGGATTACCATAACCTTCCCGGACTGTGGAAACTGAGGCAGATTGGCTTGCCCAGGATCATACATGACAGGATTTCCCCATCAACACCAGTACCCACATATACACCCCATTTCCCAAAGGGATGGAGACAAGGATACTAACCTTTCCCATCCCAAACTTCCTACCAAAATGCAGGAAGAATTCCATGAAACTGGTGATATTATACATAGTTGTCTGGGGCATCTGAAGCAGCGTTCTTGAATGGTCCCTCACATCCCATCCTCCTTTACCACCCTCTTTGGCTCTCCCATCTCTTTTAACACTTTTTCTTTGGAGCCAGAGATCATCAGGGTAGAAAACTGGATACCAGATCTTGTCGAGGGGAAGCACTAAGAACAGGGTTAGGTCAGGTGAGAACAAGGGAAAGTGAGGCAGACCTGGAGAGGGAGTTTCAGGCCCATCCAACTCTACCACACTTGTTCTTGCCCCCAAACTCTCTCCCCTCTTCTCATAGTCTGGAAGGTGGTGAGAGGTCTTGTGGTTAAGGAGCCAAGGGACACTGAGAAACTCTGAAATCATGGAACAGGGAGAGCATCCAGACTCTAAAGCCAGTAAAGAAGGACGCTCAAAACTCACCAGGAACCCGAACTTCTCCCAAAGACGACATAGCCAGGAAAAACACATGTCCAACCCTCTTGAGCCCAGGACCCAGGAGAAGGGGGAGTGGACAGAGTCAGCAGCTGGTATGGGGCAAGGACACTGGCACTTTGCCAGTGGCCTCCACCCTAGACGGAACCAGAAGAGTTAGAAAGGTGAAATAGGAAATGGAATAGGGAAATTCAGAGCATAATCCTCGCCCCCACCTCTTCTTCCCTTCCTCCCCCCCCCCCACAGGGAGAGGATAGGTGGGTGGGGGGAGGCCTGCCTTAGAACCCACAAGATGGGGGAGTTCTAATCCCATTGTGAGAACCTGCCTGGAACCTAGCTATCCGACCTCCAGTCTCAACTCCTCACTTTTAGTTCTGGATTTCCTCTGGGACCCAGACATCCCATCCCTTACTTAGGTCTCTCCCTGGTCACTACTGGCAATCATTACACTTGTCTCTAGTTCCTGGTCCCCCCCATCTTACTCTACTTTCCCATGTGCCCCTTTCAATCTCTACCCTATTCGTCAAACCCAGTTATGGAGCTAGGTGGAGAAACTGACTGCAGGACTCAAATCTAGGCTCAAATCAATGAGTTCCGATGGTTCTCAGCCTTCTAGGACTCAAGCACTTGCCCCCCTTCCCCCAACTTCTCTCCCAGAACTCAGATGAATCACCTGCTCTCTTTGCCCCTGACTCATCCCTGTTCCCACCTCAGGATCCTGTTGTTTGACTTTCTCTCTCGGCTCTCTCCAAAAACCCTTGGAAAGCTAAGCACCCCACTTTCCCCTTAAACAGTCTCAGAGGCCAGGGGCAATTCCTTAAGGGGGTGGGTCCCAGGACAGTGGCTAAGGCTGGCAACTAGTAGGAACAAGGAGCGAGGGGTCTAAGCACGGTTGGGATTGGGGGAGGGGAGGGGGAGAAGCTGAGGCTCTCTGCCAAGCCTGGCACAGGCTCTGTGTGCCCTAGGAGCCTGGCCTGAGCCCAGCACAAAGACAAGGGGCCCATTCACCCCCCACCCCCATTGCTGCCCGAACCCGGCAGGGAACACGCTGGGAAGCTGGGGGGTGGATATGGCATAATCGCCAAAGGCTTCATTGTTTTCCACCACCCCCAAAGCACGTGGGCTTTCTCCTCTCCAGTCTCCTTCCCTCCCCCCCACCCCGCCCACCCCCAAGGGCCACTCCTCCACTCAGGGAAAGCCTCCACAGCCTCTGTCCCTTCCCAGGACCCATTTCTGATTTTGTCTCTGACCGAATCTTCTGTTTGTCTGTGTATTAATTTCTCTTCATATCTGACTTACTGTCTTATGCCTCATTTTTCTTCATATGTCTCTATTTTGACCCTGACAAGTACTGAAGGGGCTTCCAGGGAGACAGGACAGACAAGTCCCTGGAATATCTGGATACTTGAAACCCACAGCCCTGGCCCAGGCAAAGAGAATTCAGCTCCCACACCCAAGTTTCTTCTCATTTTTTATTATAATATTTTAATAACAACCTGAATCCCAGAAACCTTGGGACATTGCCTATATCCCCTCTCTTGGCTGAACCCAATGGAGGGCCTTTGGGAGATAGGGAAGTGGTCTCTGCCTAGAAGTACCCAGTTCCCTCTGGGTCCTCCTAATCATGGGGGCTCCCAGATACTTAGAGAACTAGGGAGGGAGGGGGGCCACTTACCACCCAGAGGAATGGCAAAGAGAAAGGCTGGCTGGGAGCCCACTCTCAGAGGTGAGCTCCATCTTGCACCTCAACCCTGAAACCCTACCCCATCCAGGCCTAGGTAAATTCTGGCCCAGCCCCTCATCTTTGGGGAAAATTGGTCCAGCCCCTTGGGTCTGGTGAAAGGTGGGGAGGGGGGAAGACATATCTGGACTCAACCTTGAACCCTCTATCACCACTTCTCAAGATATTAAAGCTGCATAGGAAGAGAAGGTAAAACAGGCCTGGGAATCTAGGACACTGAGGTCTCAGTCCCAGTGACAGCCCTTAAAGGCACATTGTGAGGGAAGGGAGGCTCATGAGGAGGGCCCATTTGGGGCAAGGGGTCCAGGGTGAGGGGTCCCAGAGACCGGCAGTTGGGCCAGCTGTTCAGGGCTGGCCAGAGCCCGGAGCAATCCATTCTCTTGCTCCAGGGCTGCATTTCGTTCAGCTAGTTCTCGGATCTGCTCTTTCAGGACCTCGACCTCCTCCCGAACTGCAAACATGAGGTGAGACTTCACCAAGTCCTACAAGGATTGGAGGAGGATGGGGGGGGAGGGGGGAGGAATGAAACAAAGATGACAGGAACACACCAAAGGACAATCAGACTGAGTTATGGGAATATTTGTGTTGTGCGTGTTGTTGGGATTGGTATGAGTTGAGGAGAGGAAGTACCTACCGTGGTTCCTTAATTGCCCCTTCCCTACCTCCCATCCCCTCTGGCCTATCCCATGGTATAAGAGTACAATTTCTCATCTATCACTCTATCAAGATTCTCATTGGCCTGGACCTATGTGGTATTGGGCCCTAAACTGGATAGAGATGGCAGTAAGGGGCAAGGAGGATTGGTTTTCTCTTTCCCTGGTCCAGGTTAAGGAACTACACAGGAAAAGGATGAGGGCAAGGACTCAGGTATCTTGGGTCCAGGAAATGGGGGTGATGATAAAGATCTAAGATCAAGGACAGGACAGTAACAGGGAGCTGGGAGCAGAAGATGAAGAAAAGGATAGAGGAGAAGACAGTCTGGGATTGGGAACAGGGACAGTGGTGCAGGGGCTAGGGTCTGAAGTAAGAACAGGGGCAGAGCTGGGGGAAAGAAATGGAGCAGGAGACAAGGAACTAAGAACAGATCAACTATGATATTCCTCAGAATAAAATCAATGCCCTTACCATGGCTTGTTCAATCTTGTTGTCAATGGCAACCATGCTTCCAGAGCCACTAAAGAGAGACCACAGAGAATGTAAGGTGGGGAGATGAGACAGGACATGAAACACCCTGAATCCAGGTGTTCAGGCCCCTTAGCAATTAGCTTTCTCCACCAACCTTGGTTCAACTTCCAAGATTACTTAAGAACTGTTCCCTGATTATCTGTTCTCCTTCCTATTTGTCCCTTTCCCACTTAGTAATGAATCAACCAACCTCCTTAGTTCCATGCTTCATCCTCCTCTCCCCATACTTTCCTGAAGCCTTCTCTTAGGACCAAAAAAATTAGACTGGGCTTTTTCATCCAGGTTCCATTGCTCTCCCAACATTCAAGCACACCAGCTCTCTGGTTCCAGTTCCCCAGTGACTAAGTTTTTACCTTTTGGACCTCCCAGGACCCAAGAGTTCAGGATACTAACTTCCAACTTCCCCAGGAATTTGTTTCCATATCCCAACCTCCTCCCTCCCTGCCCAGTCCCCAGGTACCTGTGGCAGTAGAGAATCAGGGAGAGAAGTGTTTTATCCACCCCCCTTCGAGGTGAGGGCCGATGGCCAGGTCCCCCTAGGCCCCGATGGGGTGGAGGTCCAGGGGCGTCTCGGATGGGGGATGCCCCCCGAGGGGAGCAAGGGGATGAAACACAGCCCCTTCTCTGGGGGAGGCGTGGGGCCAACCTCCCTACTCGAGTCTCATAGGATGATACCAGAGACTTAACAGAGACTCCTGGATGGGCCATCTTCTGGAGGGAAAGGGAGAGCTCTAGGCCCCACTGAAAGGGAGAGGGCTGTATCAGCAGAGTGCCTGGGGGGCCTAAGAGCCCCCCAGGCAAATCCAGGTCTGTCTGGTGCCAGGCAAGCAGAGAGGAGACGGGTGCCTTTGGGGATGAACTGAAAGATATACACCTCCCCCCAGGGGTAGGCACAGCTGCTATTGGCTCCTTAGAGACACGAGGATCTCCCCTCCCTTCCCCAAAGCTCCACAGTAGGCGGGGGCTCATCTCCCAGGGCCAGACCCAGCTGGGGGTGGGAATTCCCAGATGCTGGACAATACCAGTGTCCCCTGCTCACCCTGGCAGTGATCCCAGAAGCTGGGAGATAGGTGGGTGGAGCTGGGGAAAGCCAGACCCCTTGCCTAGGTTCTGGGAGGGGCTATTGCCTGGATCCCTGGAAGAGGGGATGAGATGCCTAGATTCTTTCCTCACCAATGACATCCTATGGCCCTAACCAAGAAAATGTCCCTGTCCTGTCTCAGTGCTTTAATCCCCCTCATCTCTGAAGAACTCAGAGGATAAATTCCCCAAGGTTGGAAGGGGGAGAGAATAGGAAAAAGCCTCAGGGATAGGAGTCGTTTCTCAGGTTCAGATGCCTCATTGCTTCTGGCTCCCACAGGGTTTCCTCTGACCTTCCTCTAGGTCTTCAATGGATGTAAAGGCAGCAATTCAGGCTGGCCCAGTAAGGGCTGCCTAACTATGGGAGAGAGGGCATAGGGGATTTCCATGGCAACAAAAATGGAACCCAAAGCCTTTACATAAGGGGAGACAGTCTGGAGATCAAGGGATTTGAGTCTCAAGAGAGAAGCTAAAAATGAGGTACATGAATGCCTGGTCCTGAGAGAGAAACAGCGGACTTTTTAGATGAAGTAAATGGTTGGGCAGGTCAGGATGCCCTAGGGAGCTGGTCCTAGGCTGTTATTTGACAAGTGGCCACCAGGGGTCAGGACAGCCTCCAGCAGATCCAACAAACAGTGAGGAAACCTGGGGATCTCTACGGCCTCCAGTTAACTGAGGGAAGTCTTTCTGACTTCTTAACCCTAACACTTTTGGAAGCCAATCATCATGTCGCCCAGACTCTGTCTCTTCTTCAGACCCCAGTTCCTCTTCTAGGACTCATTTATCTTGCCATGGCAACCCTAACACTCTCCTCTCACCCATCCACAGTTCCCTGCTTTTAGGACTGAGGCATTGTACCCTAAACTCAGTCATCTCCCCAACCCAGATCTGTCCTCTACCGCGTCTACAAACCCTTTCCAAAACACCATTCCCTAAGACTCAATTCCAGGACACAGCTCTGCTCCTCAGCTTCTGAGAGCTCCACCTCCCTTTCATCTTCTTTCCTCCTCCCCCATCTTATGCTCTCTAGCTCTCCCAGGACACAGGGTCCTGATTTCCCCTTCTCTCCCCAGACCAACTCTACTTTCCCCCCTAGCCCTCCCAGGAGTTTGGAGCAATAGCTTTTTGTTCCCTCAGTCCCTCCGCTGCCAAGCAGCTACTAGGTTTGTCTCCATGGGGGCCAGGACTAGTTTCAAGGTGACCTCTGACAAGCCCTGGGGCTGGGAAGAGAGCTGGAGAGATCTGGGTATTTTCCATTTCCTATCTGGGGCTCTGAGTGCAGAAGGTGCTGCCCAGTTGGGGGTGGGGTGTAACCAAGGGAACAGGGAGGCCTCAAAGAACAGGACTAAAGAGGAGGAAAAGGACTGGAGGTGGGTAAACCACATGAGTAATTTTCAAATCTTTCTAATCCAAGAACACAAAGATGGAGAAAAAAAACCTTTACTAAATACTTAACCCTACTGGCAACCCCCTCCCCCCAAATGTAGAAAATTAACAAGCAGGCTAGCCAATGTTTTTGATGACACATCTATGAGGCTTCCAAATTATTAATTAATTCGTGCTATAAAAATATCTGTGCATTACTTTATACTTTTCAAAGCGCTTTGTCAAATTGTAAAATATGAATACAGCAAGGGATAGGCTGGTAAATCACCTAAAGGACACTCTGGAGTTTCGCCTTCCTTGTATTGAAAAGGTCAGGACCTCGAGTCTAAGGGTCAGGGTGGGGGGTGGGGAAAAGGACAGGAGGACTGGAGCAGATAAGGAGATGCAAATACAAGGAGAGTGATAGGAACCACTGAAGAGGAGATCCAGCCCAACACCCCTGCAGACCCACTAATAATCCATGGAACACACTCTGAGAACCAGATTTAAAAGTCTATATCCCAAGAGGCAGGCTTGAGAGTATGGAGGGAGGGGGCTGGGGGGGAAAGAGTGTCAAGAACAGTTAGGATTCCTGGGAGGGGGCACCATGATAAGGGGGCTCTAGTAAAAACAGCCCATGCCTGTTGGGCAGGATACCAGAGTCATGGGATCATAGATTCAGATCTAGAAAGGACCTTGGAGAGCATCTAGTTCAATTCTCTCATTTTACAGAGGAGAGAGACTTAAGGTCCACAGAGATTAAGTGACTTGGGCTAAGGTCATAATGGTAGAAATAATGACAGTTAATATTTACATATCATTTTAACGTTTGCAAATCTTTACAACAATCCTGAAAGGCAGATAGTCCCACAGCTAATAAGAGTCAAGATTTGAATGCAGGTCCTTGGACTTGAGAGTTAGTCCTGTTTCTACTACACCATGCTTTCCTTCTTTGTAGGGGAGCTAAAGAAGTTCTTCTGCTCACTGTGAAAGACTTAAGAACTCTGGGCAGCTCATTGACCAATTGTGATTTGAGTGGGCCCAGGTATGCCACCCACTTCCTGAAAGAGAGATCATGGCATAGAGGAAGACATTTATTTTGGACATGGTCAATTTAGGAATTTGTTTTGCTTTGACTATATTTGTTCTAAGAGTTTTTCTCTTCTTTTTTATCTATTGGTGAAAGGTTGAGAGGGAGAGAAAATAGATTGTATTAATTACATTAAATTAATTAAATAAAAATTATTATAGTTTTAAATTAAAAAAAAAAGTTGTTCTTCTCTAGGGAGGAAGGCCTTACCACACAGAGGTTTAGAAAGACAAGTCTAAGAGATCTAGGGATTGGAGAGGCAAGGAGGGGGAAGGCGGGCCAAGGAGAGCTGATACTAGGGACAATCGGAAGCAGAAAGAGGGGAGAGATAGCAGGCCTCCTCCCCACTCAGTGTTCTGAGCAGCCCCCAGGGTCTGGGCCTTTTGCCAGCCAACTGGGATCCAACCCTCTCTCCTCTCCCGCATCTATGCTGCCTTCAGGGTGGTGCAAGGCAAAGGGAGGGCAAAGATCTGGTTCCTTGCCCTGACTAGGAAAAAAAGGGTGTTCTTGCCTCTACACTGGAGAGCAAAGGAAAACTAGGAACTCCTATGTCCTCATCCCCTCTTAGGCCTAGGCATCCTGCCTCCTGGGCTCCGATCCCTTTTCCCAATCACAGGTCCAGCCCCTTCAGTCTCCACCTTAACCATGTCAAGCCCAGCTCCCCCACAAAGGACCCAGGCTCTCTCTAACCCAGCTCTCCCTCCCACCTTACCATTACCTTACCCAATCACCCTGGCTCTCTGGTCCAAGTTTTCCTTTTAGGAAGGACTCGGGCAGTGTGTCCCCCAGCTCTTCCCAAGCATAAAGAGGTGGGGTGAGGCCCACACACCCCATTCCTGAGCCAGGGGGACTCAACCAAAACCAGCTGGCCCAGGAAGGCGGGGCAAAAGAAGCCAGGCAGGGCCAGGGCCCCAGAGCAGAACTGGATGAAGCTGAGACTGGGAAAACCAACCAGTCAGACTAGGGTGGAGGGAGTGGGAAGGAAAGAGCTGAGAGAATGGAACTCCATGAAAGATTATGGACTGCAGAAGCTGAAAAGGAGACAGACAGATGGAAAGACAGAGACAGAAATGTAAAGACGATCTGAGTCTAAGGAACTGAAGGTCAGAGAGGAGCGCAGAGCACAGCAGAGAGCTTGTGAGAGAGGCTTATTCTTGCCAGGGAGCCTGCCAAAAAGGAGGGGGTGGGAAGCAACAGGAGTCACCCTGATAGGTGCAAGTGACTTGCCATGTGGTGTCAGGCCTCACACCTCATACATTCCTGAACCCACAGCTGCTCTGTTCAGCCTTGCCTGGCAGGCCCTTTCTCCCCTCCCTTCCTCTCTCCTCACATCTCTCTGTCCCACATCTTATGATCCTTTCCACAGACCAAGCTTATTTTATTTATCTACCATTCCTCTACTCAATTATCCCCTCCACAATCTTCCTTCCCTAGGGCTTTTCCCTAAGGCTGGAAAGAAGATGAAACCTAAAGAGAAGGGTGTGGTCCATAGGAATCCTACTGGAAACACTTCACTCTTCCTAGTACCTACTAACTTAATTGGCTCTGGAAATCCAATTCCTTATCACCTTCCAAATGAGTAAATCCTACTCCCTAAAATAGCACTAAAATAGGAATTCCCACTCCATCTACCTAATGAAATAAAAAGTGTCAACTCCCTATTTTTTCTACCTTGCCCCAATCCATCCACAGACAGAACTCAAGCTGCCCAGTAGCTCCCTCCCGTTAGGGGTTGCTGACACTCAAATGTTGAAATCTGGCCCCTGAAACAGGAAGTTTTGCCCTCCTTCCTGCCTCTACACAGGCCATTCTCCCCTAAAGGAAGTCCGGCCCATCTATCTACATGTCAACAATCCTCCCCCACAGCATGACCATGAAGAAGGGATCTGTCCACTATGGCCAGGGGATGAGACCACAATCAAAGTTTTCCCTAAGCACCAGGACTGACTGGGTACTCCCTGGGTCCAGGAAGCTAAGGCAGGATGCCCCACTTCTCTTCCTGGTGGCAGAGAGAATCTAATGTGACTCCCTGGCCTCTTCCCCGACTTGACAAGAGGTTTCCAGGTCAGAATAAAGAGTTGCTTCCACCAAACCAGAATGACCCACCCACCCACTTCACTGAAGGTGAGGGCGGACTTATTCAGTTAGTTCATGCTTTCAGTCACAAGTCACCTCTTTTTCTGAGGGTAAGGAGGGGTTTGTTCCCTTATTTCACGCTTTTCAGACCCAAGTCATCTTCCCACCGACTTCTTTCACTGAGGCTGAGGATGGGCTTGTTCAGGTCATGTTTTTCAGATACAAACCACCCTCCCACCCCCAGTCCCTTCAAAACAGGAAACTGTGTTCCCTCTTCCTTCCCCCTACCCCAACAGCCCCCCCCAGCAAAAAAAAAATATATATATATGTATATAAAGTTTAATTCATATGTCCCAGTTCTTTAAAAAAAAAAAAAAGGCCCTCTATCAAGCCAATTCAAAAGGAAGTCCCTCCTACCTGTCATCATCACCGTCAAGGGAGCCACCAATGGCAAGCATAGATCGAGCCAGATTCAGGCGCTGAGCAGAGGCTCCAAAGGGGTCTGAGGATTTCCGGTTGGGATTGGTATCCTGAAGGAGGGAGAGGGCTGGAGAGCCAGGGCGGGAGCCTCGGAGAGGGAGCTAGAAAGAGAAAAACACACAACACACACACACACACACACACACACACGTTTCTAAATCATACCTAGTCTTTTGGTTCTCCCACCTTACCTCTCTTCTGCTCTAGCCCACCTTTCTCCCTATGACCCAAGTGACCTGTGGTCACAAGTAATGCCTAAGTGACCCATGGGATGTGTTCTGTGGTCACAAGGCCCTGAAGTGCTCAGTTCACATAGCCCCAGTTTGGATGGGGGTGGGAGGGCAGTGGCTAAAAGAGGCTTTTGTATCTGTACCAGCTTCATCACCTTCACCTCATCAAAGACAGAATACCCAGCATGAACTCAGCAACAACTAGTTGTCAGAGAAATCTAGGCAGAAATACAGTTATGGGGAGGGGAAGGGGGAAGGTTGCCTATATCATTTCCTACGTACAGCTCCCCCAAGTTTCCATAGCTGGTCCACAGGATAGTGTCCTCCCAGTTCCCATCCCCACTAAACCACTGCTCCAGCCTCAACACCCAGGTGTTCTGCTTCCTTTTTTTACCGCTGTTACTGGGAGGTTGGGAGGAGGTGGAGAATGGGTGTGGAGCTGTAGAGGGTGGATGCAACAGGGGAGGGGAGGGGAGGAGGGTGGGGGGGGTCAAGAAACAAACCTCCTTCTGTGAGGCCCCAGGAGGCCCTTGCTTCTAGGAAAACTTAAGAACAGAGAATCCAGGGACTGCCAGAAGGACAGGGCAGAGACGTGGGGGCCTCTAGGTCCTTTCTGTCTGCTCTCCATCTTCCCTCTCTCCACCCCCCCACCTCAAAGGTATGGGGAAAGAGGTTGGTAAAAGAGAAAGACGCAAAGATATATCTACTGAAAGAAAGAGACCAGAAGGTTGTTTTAAATAAACAAGGATTGGGGAATTATGGAAGGAGAGGGAAGGGGAGAAGAGAGGCAAAGACTCAACATAGTGGAAAACTCTGAGCCAGGAAGGCTTTAAGTGGCAGAGACAGAGGCTAGGGGCATTGGAAAGAGACAGAGTCTGGGGGAAAGGGATTAAAGAGTAGAAATAGAGCCTCAACCCCCAGAACTGGGTAGATGAGTGAACCAACTGAAAGAAAGTAAGGGGTGGTAGTGGTGGTGAAAGACCTGTGTACGTGTGGCTGTGGGGGGTTGCGGGGGGGGGGGGGGGGGGGGGGGAGGGAAGAAGGTAAGCCAGTCCTGGCCAGTCCTGGCAGGGCCCAGACATTCAGTCTCAGGTTATTTTTATACAGTGGTTTGTACTCAGGGGCCTGGAAGGGGGAAAAAGGCCTCATCTTCATTTTCCCACAAACCTCCCTTTCTCCAAGGTCTTGAGTTGTCCTGCCTCCTCAGCCCTGCTCCCTAACCAGAGATTCAAGTGTCCTAGCCCCTGACCTCCAACAGGGTCCTCTAGGGACCCAGGCATCCTATCCTCCAAACTGACCTGTTCCTCTTTTGGAAATGGAAAAAAACATACACAATTTTACTTTTCTCACCTTGCTCCTCTAGCCCTCTTCCCCTTTGTTCCACCCCCTCCAAAACTATCATAATCTTTGGAGGCTAGGGCAGGGGTGGAAAGAGATCTGGAAGCTATGCCTGGGGTACTGCAAGCCCCTGAAAATACCCTCCTTTCCAGTTCTAGAGATTCCAAGCCTTGGTCTGAGGCTTGAGGGGAAGGGTCCTGGAACCGGGAGAACAGAAATGGCCTAACTTTACCACAGATAGAAGAAGCCAGAAGGGCATGGAAACCACAGGATAGCTGAGTGAAGGAAGCTGTGTCTCCCCCACAAGTACCCCTCAAAAGCGTTCTTTTCAGTCAACTCCATGGTCAGATCCTTCACACCCTCCCCTACAGAGCCTAGTGTTATCAATCAGTCTCCTCCATTTCTGAAACTTTTGTCCAGAGAAAACTATATAATTCAGAAGAACAGATGGAGAAACAGAAAGATACGGAGGGACAAAAGAGATACACAACACTGAAATAAAAGTGAGAAAGAAACTTAAGAGAAGGGGAAGAGAGCAAAAGAGGGAGAAATGGAATTGAGAGAAGGGATGGAAATTCAGGTTCATAGAGAAGTATTAGGGACTGGAAGAGTCAAATATAAGGATGGGAGAGTTGAGGTACAAAAAAAGAAAAACTGAGGAGGACAGAATAGATATAAAGGGGAACCTGAAGTCCAGGAAGGAACTGGGACAAGGCATGAGACTAACACAAGTCCAAGGAAGAAAATTAAGTTGCAGAGAGACCCCCTTTTCGTGCACCCCTCCCACCCTTGCCTCTTACCTGGCCTCGTTCCTCCCCCTCTTTCCTCAGCCAAAAGGCTCCATCCTTCTTTCGGGTGGTTGGAGGAGTCACTGCTGGGGCCCCCACCTCGGCCTCTACCCTAAGGGTGGGCACCTGGGTTGAGGCATGTGGTACCAGTACCCCTGTACTGTCCCCATCGCTGGGCTCCGGGGGGTGCTGCTGGGGTGGGGAAGCTGGAAGAGGTGGTGTTTCAGCCCTCCCCTTGCCCCCTGCCAGCTGAGCTAGTCCCCCAGTGAAAGATCGGGCTTGAAGGCCAGGGGAAGTTGGGGGTGGACGCAGCCAGTTGGTTGGGCCTTGAGGTTGGGGGCTTGGGGGAACCAGGCCCAAACTGGACAACTCTAGCCTAGAATCCAAAGAGCGACCACCAGTCCCTCCAGTGGCTCCCCGAACTCCCTCCAGGAGCCGGCTGAGTCCTGGGGCTTCCAAGTCCCTCTCATAAATGTCCACACATGTCCAGCGCCCTCGGCGATATGGTTCCCCCAGTCCTTGGGGAAGTTTCACTACCCGGAAACGTGACGCTGGGGCCCCGGGAGGTGGAGAGCCATTTCGAGGGGTCCCTTTGCCTCCCGGCTCTGAGCTAGGCTCGCCATTGGGAAGACGAGGTGTGGGTAAGGTGGGAACCATAGCTGTAGGGGAGTCACTTCCCCCAGATCCCCCAGGACCTTCATAGTCTGTGGTGACACTGGTGATCTGGAAACTACTCTTCTTCTTACCCCCGCTCATGGTCCCTCGGAAATGGGACAGGAGCTGCACGAAGAGGAGAGGCCTCTCTCCAGGCAGCGCTCAGGCGCCCCTGGCACTAGGAGGCCATATAGCTGTGGGATCAGGGCCCCTGGCAACATCGGGGTCCAACATAGCTGGGAGAGTTCAAGGAACTGGGGCCGCCTCTGAAATTGAGGAATAGCAGGGAGAGAAGTTGTGGGAGTTGGAGGATGGGCAGGCTTTCCTTTGGCTGCTGCTGCCAGTGCTGCTGCTGCTGCTGCTGCTGCTGCTGCCGCTGTTGGACTCCAGAGCTGAACTTGCAAACTAGGAGGAAAAAAATTAGAGAGTCACTGGGGGAGGGAGTAGGTGTTATGGGAGTAAGACACTCTGGGTGCTTCCTCTGTGGGGAGAGCAGTGGAGATCAGGGTGGGGGAGAAACGAGGGAAACCACCAGAGAGAGATAGAGGAACCACAAGAGGTAGAAGAAAAAAAAAGAATGGGAAACAGAATGAGGTAGAGACAAGGAGCTGGAGGAAGTAAAGACAAAACAAACAGATTACATGGGTTATTATTGGTACTGTGCAGAAAGAGACAAGCCAAGTCCCAAGTTCGAGATGTAGCAAGGAATCTGGGTCTACAGGAAAGGGAGGTGAGCTCACCACTTCACAGCTCTGGTCTGGCATGGGCTTTCACACCCTAGTCTACCTTGGGGTGGAGGGGAGAGGAGAGCTTCCCTTCAGTGCTACTAGCACCCATTTCAGAATCTATGGGGTGCTAAAACTTCTCCTTAATCCTCGGCTACCCCAACTGGGCACATGCGTGCGCACACACACCCCCCTACAATCCCACCCCTAAATTCACACACACACACACACACACACACACACACACACACACACACACACACACCCCTACAAACACACACACACACACCCCTACAATCCCACCCCTAAATTCACACACACACACACACACACACACACACACACACACCTACAATCCCACCTCTAAATTCACACGCACACACACACACACCCCCCTACACACACACACACACCCCTACAATCCCACCCCTAAATTCACACACACACACACACACACACACACACACACCCTACAATCCCACCTCTAAATTCACACACACACACACACACACACACACACACACACACCCCTACAAACACACACACACACACACACACACACACACACCACACACACCCCCCTACAATCCCACCTCTAAATTTCCCCAGAGCAACTCGAGAAACCTGACCTGGGGATCCTGGCAGCATAAGATGCCCCAACAGACTGTCCACAGGAGAGCAGGAGAGTGGGGCCTCCCAGCCTAAGCTCCAAGAAAAGGGAGGAGGTGGGTGGTGGTCACAGGCAGTACAGTCCGTAGAGGCCTTTCCTTGACCCACAAGTCATCTCCACAGCAACTTTGTTTTCCAAAAAATAATAAGCACTGCTTTCAGTCCCAGAGGAATATGGCCTTTATGGTGGTGAAGGGCCTTTAGGTCTGAAAGCACAGCTGGTCGGAGAGAAGCCGAGGGCTACTCTCTCTGGAATCTTTTCCCTTCTGACAGTGGAGCGCGCTCGCGCGCTCTCTCTCTCTCTCTTTCTGTCTCTCTGTCTCTCTCATCGAGCATGTGTCTCTCTCTTGTCTCCAGCTCTTCTCTCTTGGACTCTTGTCTCTTTTTCTCAATTTCCCTAGCTCCTCTCTGTCTCTGTCTGTCTGTCTCTCTCTCTCTGAGCTGTTGACAACCCCCACACCAGGAAGTCCTGCCTCCTCAGCCCTGCTGACTGCTGTTCTACTCCTCCTCCTTCCCTTCTTCCTCTCTCTCACTCTCTCCCGCCTGCCCGCCCTCCTCTAGGGGCTCTCTGCCAGCTGGCCCTACTCCAGAACTACTGTGGCTCATAGAGGGGGCCCCAAACACTGGGGTCCTCTTAACCCCACACCTGCCTGGTGAGGTAGGCTCTTCCCAGTACTTTAGGGAGTCAAGATTGGGTTGGAAGAAAGATCAATTCCCTTGCAGTTACACGGGGACACGGATAAATGTCCATATACGTGAACTGACACAGAGGATATTTATTCATACACACACGTATGTATTATATATATGTATGTATGTATGTGTATATATATATCTTTGGACTCAGCACATTTGTAGAAATATGAACAGGTAAACAAAGATTCACAGATGCCCTCACAGATACTCATACATACATACATATATATACATATGTATACATACACATAAATATCTGTGCACAGAGATACACACACAACTCCTCTTAGAAAGAATCCAAATTCCTATTTTCTCATTTTACGACCCTACCACCTTGCTTCTCCCAAAGAAATTCAAGGACAGGCCATTTAGCATAAAGAGATTTCATAGATTTCTAGGTTCTCAGAATCTGAAAGGACCTCAGAGGTCAAGGTCCCATCATGCCTCATGGAGAACTTCCATTCTAACAAATTCATTGCCATTTAAAGCTACTCTATAATCATTGTTAGCTTTTATATATGACTTCAAGGTTTGCAAAAGCATTCTCATGACATCTGTGAGATAGGCTTTACAGGTTATTATTTCCATTTTACAGATAAGGAAACTAGGGCTCAAGAAGTTTAAGTCACTTGGCCATGGTCACACAACAAGTAAAACAGCCTGTTCCACTTTTGGACAGCAAAAATGTCCCAAAGCATACTTTGTAATTTCTATACTATACTCCCCGCTCTCCTCTCCCCTTCCTCCCCCTCAAAACATTCAGAGGATAGTAGTTTTAAGTATCCTTTCACTTTCCTGAGTTCAAGGGAAGTTACTATCCCCTCTTTCCGGGGGGAGGTTGTTCTCCCCCATTAAATTGTGAACTCCTTGAATATTTTCAAGAGAATATTTTTTGCCTCTTTTTGTATTCCTAAGGCTTAACAAGGCACTTAATAAATCTTGATTGACTGATCTTTGGAGTGACTTCCAGTCCTCCCTAGACAAATCTTATCAAGAAAGATCCTTGATACCTACCTCATATACTTATTAGCCATACAACCTTGGGCAAATCACTTCACCTCTCTGGACCTCAGTTTCTTCAACTGTAAAATGAGGGGGTTGGTCTCAATAAGCTCTAAGATTCCTTTCGGTTTAATAGACATGATCCAGTGAACTCTCCCCTTCAAATTCTTGACAGCATTTCTAATATTGTATATATATACATAGATGCATATGTGTATATGTACATATGCACATGTGTATACACACACAAAATACTGCATCATATAGATGTGGGCAGCTAGGTAGCACAGTAGATAGAACTCTGGGCCTGAAGTCAGGAAGACTTCTTCCTGAGTTCAAATTTGGCCTCAGAAACTTATTAGCTACATGACCCTGGGCAAGTCACTTAACCCTATTTCCCTCAGTTCCTCATCTGCAAAAGGAGCAGGTGAAGGAAATGACAAACACTCCAGTATCTTTGCCAGGAAAATCCCCAATAGGGTCAGTCACAAAGTGTAAGATGCAACTGACATGTATTATATTTATATGCATACATACACACATACATGTATGTGTCCATATATGTATGTGTGTTTCTGTTTGCTAAAAGAAATCTGGACTGTGGCTTGTTTCCTTCCCTTCTCCTGTAAGGCCCTGGAAGCAAGGCCCCCACAGATCCTACTCTATACTTCCTAGAATAACTGTTATATGCCTCTCATAGTGTCAATTACCCCTCTCTTTGGCACAGTGCTCTTCCAGTACCACACCCACAGTATTCCCTGCATGCAGTCACAGTATTTAAGCACCCATCTCAATATAAAGGCATAAATTCAAATAAATCCAAATTTTTTCAGGAAATGCTTTTGGATAATTATGATTGTAACTAGTCCTAGAAACAATAGCCAAGTAAGAAAACTATCGCTTTAAACCCTGGGGTTCTCTGCCCCCCCCATCACTATCTTCCCTTTATTTTCCCCCAAAAAACTGTTTTCAGTTTACAAACTCATCCAATTCAACAAATATTTATTTACTAAAGTGCCCAGTTCTAGGCGTTGAGGAAACAAAGATGAAAAACACAACAGTTCCTGTCCTCAAAGGGCTTATATTCTATTACAATAGTGTTATATCTTCCAGGCATGTTTTATTTCATGATTATTTTGAGAACTCATTTTATTGATCACTTGGTCTTTGCATCATCATTATTCCCTCCCTCCCCACCCCCACTACACCCTCCCTTGTGACAAAGAAAAACAATGAAGGGAAAACTGATACGGAAACTTTACCTGAGAATATATACAATACTCTGTCCTAGAAATCTCACCTCTCTGCTGAGAGGGAAGAGATAGATATGCTTTCTCTCCTCTCTAGGAACTTCACTGTGCCTAAGGGTATTTTAACAGAAGTTAAGACCTAAAGGCAAAAGAATAAATCACCAATTGTGGGATCTCAGATTTCTAGGAGGTGGGTGAGGGTAGGGATTGGGGAGGTGGATAGGTCTTCACGGTTTTGGAATTTACTTCATAGAGACAGACGCTAAGTGCTGCGATCAGTGGCGGTAATTAACATGATCAGGGACCACTGACTTGCCCCCCAAAGTAATCCTTGCACGAGTCCTAGGATGAGAGCTCGTGCTATTCCGGGGTGCCGAGGGTTACGGAGAAGCAAGGTCCAGGTTTTTAGGACGCCAGGTACAGCAGGAAAGGAAAGTCGATGGGTTAAGGATGAAGCCAGCTCCCCCCAGCCTTCTCCTCTTCAGGAGACCTAGAAGGCGAACAGCCCCTCCTGCTGGAGAGGTGTGTTTGTCTATTCGTACAGCCATCTGTCTGTCTTGGGCCGGTCTCTTTTGTCTCTCAGAAAAGAAGCCTGCTTACCCCTACTGGTCTCTCCATCTAACTACAGCGCCCCACCCCCGGCTGGCCTGCCTTGGGGGGAGCCCTGAAACTTGCAAGATCCCCAACTCCAAACCGCAAGATGTTAGGGCCGGAAAGGGCCTTGAGAACACCTTGTCCAAGCCCCTTGCTTCACAGAGGAGCCAAGGGGGGCCGGGGATCCCCTCAGTAAGCTTCCCCTCCCTGGCAGGGCCAGCACACATTCCTGGCGGCTCCCGGGCTGGAGGGGGCTGTGAAATAGACAAGGAGTGAAGAGGGCTGGGCCGGCGGCTGCAGGTCCGCACGCGGCCACCAGGGGGCCCCCCGCGCCAAGGCGCACCGGGGCGCCCGAGCCGCACGCAGCCCGAGGTGGTCGCGGCTGGGGCCACAAACTTAGGTTCCCGGGTCGGCGGAGGAGCGGGTCAAGCGAAGCCCTGAAGACAAGCGGCCGCTCGAAGGCCCCGGCGCCGGGGCCGGCCCCTCGCCGTCTCCGGGCTTCTCCGCCCCGCTCACCCTTGCCCATCCACTCGCGGCCCGCGCCTCCACGCCTCAGTCTCCCTTCAGCGCCCCAGCTCCCGCCGCTGCCCCGGCCCGCGTGGAGGGGCGGGTCTGGGGGCGGGCCTGGAGGCGGGGCTGTCTCTGCGGCAGGCCCGAGCTCCGCTCCCCCTGATCTCTCTGTCTCTCTCTCCCTTCCTCCCTCCTCCTCCTCCTGCTCCGGGCTCCGCCCGGCATGGGGGGGCCGGCGCCTGGCAGGCCAGGTACGGGGGCAATGGGGAAACTGGGGGGACTTGGCTGGGCAGGGAGGGGTGTTGGGTGGAGGAAGGGGAGCTGAGAGGCGCAGGGGATCCGGACGAGGGGAGAGGTGGAGGAGGGCACGGGAACCACGGGGCCGGGAGATGGGGCAGGCCAGGTCCAGAGAATCCGGGGAGATGTAGGGATGCAGGAGGAAGAGGCCCCAGGATGAGCAAGGAGAACGGGGATGGGGAGGGATGGGGCAAGTGCCAGGCTAGGTAAGAGGGTGGGCACTGAGTGGGAGATCTCTGGAGCCAGGGACTCAACCTGCAACCACCCCCCCGCGACCCCCACCCTCTCCCACTGATGCTTCGGGGGTGAGCCAACACTTGGGACTGATGGAGAAGGGCTTGTCCGCATCCCCAGATCCAAGAGGGTGGAAGGAGACTGGAGCCAGGGCTTGGGGAGGCAGGGGACTTGATGCCAAGGAGGTGATAGAGGGATATGACAAGGAGACGGAGCAGGGCCAGGCCCTAGCCTAAATGCTGGGAGGAAGGGGAGTGTGTATGTGTATGTGTGTGTTTGTGTGTGTTTGGGGTACGGGTGGGGGCAGGGGTGATTCATTAGGCAGTCAGGTGCTGGACTACAGTCTTGGGTTAAGAAGAGTGATTGTTGCCTGACTCAGTCCCCCTTCCCTCCTCCCAGATGCTGGGAACTTGACTGAGCCTCCCCCACCCCCCATAAAAAAAATGGTTGTAAACCTACACCAATAAGGCACCAAGCATTAACTCTTCTGTTTCAGCCTGTCTAATTCTGGGTATCTGATTAATGTGGATGTCTGTGTGTTTGTGTGTGTCTCTAGTCTGTGGGTGTGTCTGTGGGTGTTTATGTCTGTGGGTGCATCTGTCTCTAGATCTGTTTACCTGTGTATACGTCCATGTATCCATGTTCATCAATGTGTCTGGCCCTGTAGTGTATTCTGTATTATCTAGGCCTGTCTTATACACAGTGTATATATTGTATATGTAGTCTGTATAGAATATGCTTGTATTTTGTCAGTATGTGTTTCTGCACACTTGGGGATCTGAGGTATTTTTCGATACCTATCTGTAATCTGTTTTTGTTTTGTTTCTTTTTTTTGTGGGCCCAAGTCATGTCCTCTATCCTTTTTATTCCTGGTATCTTCTCATATTTTTTAAAAAAATTTCTTTTTCATCTTAACTGTGACCCTTAAGTCACTTAACCTCTGTTTGTCCCAGCTTCCTCATAGGGAGGTCGTGAGGATAAAATGAGATTAATGTAATGCACTTTGCCATCCTGTAAGTGCTATATAATGTAAGCTAGTATTATTACATATGTAAAGTGATTTGCATATCTTAAGGCACTATTATATGTCAGTTACGATTGCATTAACTTACTCTCATCTTTTTTGATGGGTTCAGATAGAACTGGACCAAGAGCAAGTTGCTATCCTGTTATTATTCTTATATATCTCATGTTCTGCGGATTGTTGTCCAGATTGATAAAATGACTACTTTTTGAAATTGAATAAGAATATTGGGATATAAATTCATCTTCCTAGACTCACTGAAAGCACCTTCCAAGAGCATGCAGGAGGATGACAGAGGATGACATGTTCATCCTATGCCTACATGGTTTGAATTTCTTCTGCTAGGTCTCTATTACTACTTGTACTCCTACAACCACCCCATACCACCACCACTACTACTATTATTTTTTTCCCCAACCAAGTTGATCCAGGACCCAGGGAGGGGGCCCCCCCAGGCCTGGTGGTGCTGAGCAGAGCCCCACATCTCCTCCTTCTTGCCCTACGACATGAACCTGCTCTACCGAAAAACCAAGCTGGAGTGGAGACAGCACAAGGAGGAGGAGGCGAAAAGGAGGTAAGACCATAAAATGATCCTAATACTCTGTCTTCATTTGCTTTTCTTACTTAGTGTCAACTTGGATGTTGTCAACTCTCCTCTACCTCACTTTTCTCTCTCATTTAATCATGAACAGCAATTGTTCTACAGGCCCTAAAGAGAATCACATAATAAGCATGATCCCAGCTCTCTGTGTATTTAAGTTCTAAGCTTTTTCTTTGGTCCTCAGGATCCTACTTTTCTGTCCAAAGTATTCCTTCCTGATTTAATTTTCCCTTACCCCTCATGTAAGATGGTTTCTTTTGTTCACCCCAGCTTCTACCATCCCCAAATGCCATATCCCTACTAACCCTCTTCTACCGTCCCCAAATACCTTTAGCATAAATTCCATTCTCATTTCCCTAGCTTCTTCTTCCCTACCCCCATCCTACTTGGGGCTGCCTTTTCTGTTCTTTGTCACCTGACCTCAGATAGTACAAGTCCAACAATAAAGGTGCAGAGGCAAACAGCTCTCTTACCTCCCAGGGTCCAAGGAGGGAGTTGGATGAATGAGGGAGCTTTTTTATTCCTTTCCCATCTTCTTAATCTGGGAAAAGTTGAGGAAAGAGGTGCAAGGTAGAAGAAATGGAAGATGAGAGACCATCGTTGCCTCTAGACTAGTGAAAACTAACTTAGGATCATGGATTTATTTAAATGTTTTTACAATTCAATTTTATTTTATTTTCTGTTCTGAATTCTGTCCTTCCTACCTCCTCCTCCCCTGCCTGATCGAGAAAGCCAGAAAAATAAAACCCATTGCAAACACGTATAGTCAGCAAAAGAAATTCTCACATTAGCCATGTCCAAAAAAAGAAAAAAATATGCTTCAGTCTTCACTCTGAGTGCATCACCTTGCTTATCTGGAGGTGAGCAGAATGTGTCGTTATGAGTTGGTTCATAGATCTAGAGTTGGAAGGACCCTAAAACCCATTCAGTCCAACTCCTTTATTTGATAGATGAGGTAACTGAAGACCAGAGAGGTTAAGATATTTGTCCAGGTTCACACAGGTACTAAATAACGGAGACAAGATTTTTTGGGGGGCAATTTTTCCCCCAAAATTTATTAATTTATTTGTTTTCACTTTTCAGCAAGCACTTCCATGAGTTCCAGATTTTCTCCCCCTTCCTCCACTCTCCCTCCCCGATGGCATGTGATCTTATATAGGTTCTACACATGCATTCCTATTAAACAATTTTCACATTAGTCATGTAAAGGCAAAATTTCTTGAAGGACTATATTAGATCCCTTCAGACTACACTAAGATCTGTACTCATCCTATCCTTTGCCTCCTACTATAGGTTTCTCTCTCTGTCTGTCTATCTCTCCCTGTCTCTCTCCCTCTCTCCTTACCCCAATCTCCCTCTCAGAGCTTTCCTTCCTCATTTCCCCACCCCTTGACTTCCTTCACTTTCCCCCTCGTGGCTATACTGTCTGGAGAAGCCTGAGTCAGATCCACCTCCCCATTACCCCTCCTCCCCCTCCTTACTGTGGGATTTAATTAATGTTGTTAATTAGATTAATCAGAGCTATCACTGCAGAGATCTCCCCTTAATGAAGGGTTAGTAGACAGGGCCCTAATCAGAGATCCCACCCCACAGCAACCCTCCAGTTTCCACACACATCCCCTACAGTTCTCCCCCCCTCTGTTCTTTCGCACAGAAGCACAGAGGCTGTGAATGAGAGGGGAGGGTGAGGGATAAATTGTGGAATCAGGAAAGAGAGTAAGGCAAAAGAATGACAGAAGGAAAGAAAGGAGAGCTAGAGGAAGGAGAATCATAAAGGAGGGGGGCGAGGAAGGCAGGCTAAGGATGACTGAAGTAGTTGGAAACATAGTGGAAAAGTAAGCCATCAGAAATGTGTGCATATCTCCAGCATGGAGTGAGGCCAGGGGCCAGATGTGAAACCTTAGGGGCTGATTCTGCATCTGCGGGTGCCACTCAGGCTTTCCTCTATGAGGAATGTGCTTGACATCAAATCCGTGCAGCTCTCCAAATTATACACAAAGCATTTCGTGCAGATACTGTTTGAAATATGGGGGCCCAAATAGACTGAGGGGCTTATTGTCCTCCTAGCTTGTACCCTCAAAACTTTTATCCATTTATCCTTTTCTTCTGTCTTTTTAATCCCCAAGACCGAGGCCTTGAAGCTTCCCCCTCTGACCACTGCTTTCTGTTTTATTTTTAGTGTCCTTTCCCATGGATCTCTGTATTAATCCTCATTCCTCACCTGCTGCCTGCAGCATACCCACACCCACACACCATACCATAACACACCAGGAGGTGACGAGGTAGCTTTAGGGGAAGCCCTGCCTGACCTGATGACTGCCTTTGCCTCTCTCATTTTTCTCTGCTTCTTTTTCTTTTACCTATCCCTTCCCTCAGTGCAAGTAAGGAAGTGGGACCTGCAGGTCCTTCAGGGCCAGGGCCCGGGGTTCGAGCACGAGACGTCTCTTCGCTTCGACGCTCCCTCAGGATGGGCTTCATGACCATGCCTGCTTCCCAGGAGCATGCTCCTCACCCCTGCCGTAGTGCCATGGCTCCCCGCTCCCTCTCCTGCCATTCAGTGGGGAGCATGGAGAGTAGTGGGGGCACTACTGGTGGTGGGGGGAGCGGTGGAGTTGGGGGAGATGTTGGAGCCCGGAGGCCACCTGTGAAGCCCCGGAGACACCCCAGCACCAAACTCAGCATGGCTGCAAGTGGGGCTGAGGCACCTCCCAGCAAGAAAGCAGGTACAATCCTCTTTTCCCCCATGATATTCCCTTAATTCAGCAAGGATTTTCCACAGGAACAAAGGTCCATTTTGAGTTTGAGAGTATCCATTTTGGCACCAGGGGGAAGTGGAAGGTTTCATTTTTAGAATGAACAAGAGATTCCATTCTGGGTGGTTGTAGGATCTTAGGTTATAGAGCTGGAAGAAACCTCAGAGGCCATCTGGTCCACTGTCCTGACTTAACAGATGAGGAAACTGAGGTTCTGAAAGGTTAAATTATTTGCCCAATGTCACACAAGCAGTCAGTATTAGAGGAAGGATTTGAAGGCAGGTCCTCTGACTCCAAGGACATAACTCTTTTCACTGAATGGATTTGAGCTATTTCTATGGAAAGAAGAATCTATCCTAGAAGTCCATTTTAAGGGTCAGGAGATGAATTGTGGGAGTGAATTCAAAAACTGTAGGCTTCCTGGTGTTCATAAACAAGACTGACAGAAAACTGACTGACTAGAGCTCTGGGTTAGGGGAGACGGGAGGGGGAGAAAGGAGCAGAGTGCCTCTTGAAAGGAGATGGCCTTTAGAATGTCTTAATGACTCTTCTATGTCAGTCTTATTTCAGTCTCTGCCTTTTCTTTCTGGGACTTTGTCAGGTTCTCAGAAACCAGCTCCTGAAGGCCGTGAGTCTAGCCGGAAAATCCCTCCTCAGAAGCCAAAGCGCAGTCCCAACACCCAGCTCTCTGTCTCCTTTGATGAGTCCTGCTCGGTGGCTCCCACTTCTCGGGTTGGGGCCCTAGCCCTGCAGCGATACAGCCGAGGGGGGCGGGCGGGAGGTGAACATGATTTGAGCTCACAGGATGAAGAACCTGTCTACATCGAAATGGTGGGAGATGTCTTCCAGGGAGGCGGAGGGAGTGGTGGAAGAAGTAGCGGAGGCCCAGCAGTTGCCTCTGTTGGAGGAGGGGGCACAGGCCCCCCTACTGGCCCAGACTCGGACTCTGAGGAGAGTGAGGCCATATATGAAGAAATGAAATACCCACTCCCTGAAGAGGTAGCAGAAGGCCGGGCCAATGGAGTCCCCCCACCAGCTGCTGTCTCTCCATTGCATCACCCTCATTCTCATCACTCCCACCGCCGTCCAGCCTCTGCCCTCCAGAGCAGACAGAACGGGGCTCCCACTAAGACTTCCCCTTGTGAAATCCCGCCACCTTTTCCCAACCTTCTCCAGCACCGTCCCCCACTTCTTGCCTTTCCCCAAGCCAAGCCTGCTACCCGGACCCCTGGGGACGGGGTCTCTAGGTTGCCAGTCCTCTGTCACACCAAGGAGCCGGCTGCCCCTGTCCCAGCTCTCCAAGTGCCTGGACGGGATCAAGAGACACCCCCACCTCCGCCTCCTGCTGCCAATTTGCTGCTACTGGGGCCCTCTGGTCGGGCACGGAGCCATTCAACACCACTGCCCCCTCAGGGCTCTGGTCAGCCTCGAGGGGAGAAGGAGAGGGAGATTCCCAATTCCCATAGTATGATTTGTACAAAGGCAGCAGGAGCACCAGCACCTTCCCTTGCCCCAGCCATGTTGCTCCCAGGACCCCCTAAGGACAAAGCTGTGTCTTATACCATGGTATACTCAGCGGTCAAGGTGACGACACACTCTGTCCTACCAACTGGCCCATCTCTGGGGGGTGGGGAGCCGAAGACAGAGAAGGAAATCTCAGTCCTTCATGGGATGCTCTGTGCTAGTTCCAGGCCTGTACCTCCTGGGAAAGCTGCCCCCTCCAGTGGGCCTGGAGTACTTCACCACCGGAGCTGCCTGGCTTCTCCCCACAACCTTCCTGACCCTACAACTAGCCCCCTTTGCCCCCTCTGGACTTATCCAGCCACAGCTGGGTTCAAGAGACCCCCAGCCTATGAGAGCCTGAAGGCAGGGGGTTTGCTATCAAAGGGCTGTGGGGTTGGGGCTCCTGCCCCCATGGTCAAGATCCAGCTACAGGACCAGGGTACCAGTGGGGGTGCATTTGCTAGCATCTCCTGTGCCCATGTCATTGCCAGTTCAGGGACACCAGAGGAGGAAGAGCAGGAGGAGGAGGAGGAGGAGGAGGTGGGAACAACGACATTTGGGGCGGGCTGGGCCCTGCAAAGAAAAGTCCTGTACAGAGGGAGGAAAGCAAAAGACTTGGAGAGTGAGTTGGGAGGTGGGGAGGAGGGAGGGAAGATATGGAAAAGGTGGGAGAAGGGAGGGAAGGGAGGTTCTCAGGTTGGGAGGAGGATATAGAGGGGTTGAATTTGAGGAGGGTCAGTTGGAAACTACTCTCCACTCCCTCTGAATTCAGAGAGAAATGCCCAGGATGGAACAGCTAGCCTAAGCATCAGAGCATTGGACTAAGGATAGAGAAGGTCACTGGATCAGGGCGGAGGGGATGGGGGTTGAGGGAGCCAGGAGAATCAAAGGAAGAATTAATTTAGAGCTAGAGTGAGCTAAATGTTGTCATTTGGGGGCAACTCTCCACCCGCCCCCAACCGCAGACACTCCACTTGCCTTCTGGGAGATGTAAGGGGGAAGGGACCCTGTGTGTGTACGTGGATTCTGAGCCAAACACAGCTGCCTCCCAGCTGTTACCATGACAACCTACCCAGACAGGAGGGAGAGGAGAGGTAGGCCCCTGCCGTTACCTAGCAACCCAATCCTCCACCAGGCCTACTTCTGGGAACTTGGGTTCAAGCTTGCCCCTGTACCCCTTGACCCAGGATTTACCCATCCCTTCCTGTGGTCCCAGTCCCCTTAGCCCTTTGACCCAGAGAGCTTATCTCAGAGAGGCAAAAGATGATACTGAGAGATGAGAAATAGGATACTTAGCCCAAGGTGGGTGGGGCTGGGGGGGAAACAGGATGTCTTCCTTCCCAGAGGGTCTTGGGAGACGTTTCTGACATATGAAGAGGTGGGCTTAAACACTGCAAATAGAAGAAACAATGTTATTGTGTGATTTTGAATCAAAGGAGATGTGGGAAGGGAAGGAAGGGGAAAAGAGAATTCCTGCTTCTCCTTTCCCAGACATAACCCTTCCCTCCACACTCCCAGTCTATCCTGGGTTTTATCTCCATGGGCCTCGATATGTGTCCAGAGGATCTGATATCTCCTAATTTCCCCCAGCAGAGGCTGTGGAAGGTGTCCGGGCCTGGAATGAGAGTAGAGAAGTCCCAGGCAAAGCAGAGAAGGAGGAGAAGGGACTCCTCCCATCAGGCATCCCTGTGCGAAGTCAGGGGGCAGAGGGCCTGCTGGCCAGGGCCTATCACAGTGGGGACCAGGCTGGAGGAGGAGGAAGCCGAACAGGATTAACAATGCCCTGCCAAACCTTCCCAGCCTGCCACCGCAATGGAGGTGAGATTTCCTTACTTTGTTCCCAGTCACACACATAGACCCTCCACTTTCTAAAACAGCTACTTACTGACTAGAGTGGGGCAGGGGAAGGAGGGGCAGGAGAGCCAAGACAGGACCATCCAACTCAATGGAATGGGACTAGCTACTATTTCTGGAAACAGCTGCCCACATTTGCCCATATCGAAAGCCTTTCATTTTTATTCTATGTCTCCCAATTTCCACCCCACACACACCCTTGATGATCCAGAGAGCAGTATGGGGGATAAGAATGGGAACATAGAGAGAAAGGGCTAAAGAAGAAAAGAAAGCCCTAGAGCAGCCTACTTCCTCCCTTCTTTCTTTCTCCTCCCCCAGACTTCACTGGAGGTTACCGCCTAGGGCGCTCAGCCTCTACCTCTGGAGTTCGCCATGCTGCTGTCCATACCCCACGACCCTGCAGCCAGCCCAGGGAAATCCTCAGCCAGGTGAGGAGAGAGTTTGGGGCTCTTTTATTTAGAGAGGAAAATAAAAGGATGGGATAGAGGTAACTGGATGTGAAGGCTAGAGCTATAGAAAGGGCAGCCAAGTGGCACAGTAGACCTGGAGTCAGGAAAATCCAAGTTCAGATTTAACCTCAGGTGCCTACTAGCCTTGTGATCTTGGGCAAGTCACATAACCCTGTTTGCCTCAGTTTCCTCATCTGTAAAATGAGCTGGAGAAGGAAATGGCACAAACCACTTTAGTATTTTTGCCAAGAAAACCCCAAATGGGGTCAGGAAGAGTCAACACAACTGAAATAACTGAACAATGATGGTCGAGTGCAGGACATGACTGGCAGAGTTGAGCAGTCTTGTTGGAATAGAAAATACGAGCCAGGGTGGCAGGTGTTTAAGGCAAATAGGAGGATATAGTTGGAGAGAGGATTTGGAACCTGGGAAAAGTAAGAATACAAGGCTTTGGAGAAGAAAGGGAGCACAAACCAGACCTTAGAGCTGTCAGGGACCTTCACGATCGTTTTATAAATGAGGAAATTGAGACCCAAAGAGTGGAAGTTACTGGCCTAAAGTCAGCCAGTAAATAGAGGTAGGAGATGAACCTTAACATCTTAACTAGAATCCCAGCAGCCACTTCTGGATTCTACAGTTTCAGAAGGAATCAGACAAAGCCCTAAAAAAAAATGTGCTTCCATTTTGTTTCTAGTTCTTTGTCACTATAAAAAAGTGTTGCTATAAATTCTTTCATGTATATGGGACCTTTCTTTATCATTGGCCTCTTTGGAGTATATAACCTAACAATGGGATCTCTGGGTCAAAGGGTACGGACGTTTAGTCACTCTCTTAACAGAATTCCAAATTGCAGTAATAGCTTTTCTAAAGGACTGGAAAGGAATTGTAACATTGCTATATGACTTTGGACAAGACCTCCTCTCTCCCCTCAGCTTCCTCATTTGTAAAATATGATCTCATTTGTAAAATAAGGATGTTGGTCTGTAAGATCTCTGAGGCCCAGGGTGTGTGTATGTGGACATGTGTTTGGGTCAAGATTAAAGAAGAGTTGAAAAAACAGGTCTCTTTTTTCAGTACCAGTAATTCTGTGATCCTTGACATGTCCTTTTTGTTTCTCCCTTCCCCCCAACCATACTTGGTGATGGGGGTCTGGAATGACACAGACCCATCCTGCACTGCTGCTGCCTCTTCCCCCACAGCCAGCCCCAGAGAGGGATGGCAAGTTGCTGGAAGTGATCGAGAGAAAACGCTGCGTCTGCAAGGAGATTAAGGCAAGGCACCGGCCGGACCGGGGGCTCTGCAAGCAGGAGAGCATGCCCATCCTTCCCAGTTGGAGACGGGGACCAGAACCCCGAAAAACCGGCACCCCTCCATGCCGCCGGCAGCAAACGGTCTTGTGGGATACAGCTATCTGAAATGGGCAGGATTGGGGGGCAGATCCAGAGGAGGACCAAGGGGTAGACCAATGCCCAGCCTCCCCGTAGGATACCACCATTTAAAGGAGGCCAAATGGCCATCTCTCTCTAGGATCCTGCCTTGAGAGGGGGAAGCTTGGTCTCTCCTGAAAGAGAGAGTCAGTAAGAACTGAAAGACAAGTCAGTAAGAACAATTCAACCTCCCCCTCAACCACCAAGACCCTGGAGGCTAGGTGGAATGGTAGAGGGCTGGGGAATGGGCAGCTCCCTCCAACAATGCCCACCTTCTGCCCCTTTGCTGGACTTTGGGGAAGGAAGGCAATACTGGGGCCGGAAGTGGGGGCCTTTGGCTGTTCCCCTCTTGTCAGAACTATGGATTCCTCACCCAAAGAGGTTAGATGGTAAAACTGGGAGGGTGGGAAAGGGCTGGTAAGGAAAGAGGGAGGTGGGGCATATAAGTTCCAGAGGGGAAGAGAAAGGAACTGCTTTATAGAAAAGTAGGGAAAGGGAGGGGGGTATTTATTTAATTTATTTTTTAATCTAGAGGGGGATATCTACACCCTTCCTGTCCCTCTGCTGAGAAGGGGCTGGGGAACTGAGGTACGAAGGGGATCAAAGATGCGTTCTTTCTCCCAAATCCCTAAATATCTCACCACTCAAATCTCTCCCATAGCTATGAGTATTTCTGGCTTGAAGGTAGAACCAGGAGTAGGGGGTGGGAGACCAGGCTAGGAAAATGTGAAATTTGGTATTGAAAGTGGCCTGCTCTGAAATCTCCAAGGTTAGGGGCTGGGGCCAGGGAGGGAAGAATGGTGGGAGTGGAGGGAAATTGTAAGGGGGGTGGTGGGGGTGGTGGTATTTATTTAAATTATAAAGAGAAAACAAGAACTACCAGGAGCTTTTTTAAAATTATTATTCATTTTGTTCCAGAATAATATATTAAAAGAATAATGATCCTAGAACTGGCCTCATATATTTAATGGCGCCCTTATTCTACATCTGTTGCTTTCCATTTTTGCCTTTGACAAGCAGGTAGAGGGATGAACCTCAGAAAGAGAGGGCTATAAGTACCTATGGGAAGCCAAAAGGAAAGATGGAGCTTGGGATAGAGGAGACTTGGAACCCCACTGACATCTGAGCCAAGACAATCAGTTAAATATATATTGAATGCCTCCTACTCAAAAGTAATTTAATTCACTGAACATTTATTTATTAAATTTCTACTGTGTGTTAAACATTGTTGCTGATCTCATGGCTCTTTACAACTTAATAGAATAAGGCACATGCTTTTTTTTTTTTTTAATCAGAACTGTGATTGCATCATTTAAGGTAAAGAGCTCTATTAAGGAACTTCCTTTTTCAAAGCAAATGTCACTGTGACTTATAGTCTTAGAGAATTAGTTGCCTAAGAGGTACTAACAAGTTAAATAGCTTGTCCTAGGTCATATAGCTGATGTCGTTTAAGGCATTCAAGGACCCCCCAAGGACTGGAGTAGTGGAGAGGCCATCGTAGACAGTATGTGGCAGAGGTCAGACTTGAACTCAGGTCTTCCTAGATTGGAGGCCTGCTCTCTATTACATTATGCTACTTGTAAGACATCTCTCTAGCTGACTTGAAAATATACAATTGTAAGAATCAAAGATCACAGACTGACTTGGAAGGGAATTCCAAGCTCATCTAGTCCAGCACTTAACTGAACATGATCCTCTCTTACAGTATCCCCAGTGAATGGTACATGATAATGTCCAGCATAGAGGGACACAGAAAAACATATAAGGTAGAGTCCCTGCTCTAAAGAAGTTTATATAAGACATGAACTCCACCTCAATGGGGAGGAAGAACAAAAATATGTAAAAATGGTGTAGGAGTTTCAAGGGTAGGGAACTTGGTGGAGCAGGAAGGGGGAAGAGGAAATGTAGACCAGCAGCTTAGGGAAGGTCATCTGGATGTGTAAGATGTTTCCTTTAATCAAATCTCCAGTTTTATGCCATCTTATAGGAGAAGAGAAATTGCAGAGACTACCAGGGAGCCAGACACAGTGTAGAAGCATTTCTGATGAGAGTTGCAGGAGTGAGGGCACTGGGGCAGGAGTGAGCTTGTCATCTTTGGAAGGCAGCAGGGAGATGCCTGACCTGAGTGAAGGTATTGGGCAGCAATAAAATAAAGTTGGATTGCTCTGAAGGAAAAAAAATTGCTAAATGATGAGGCATGCAGGAAAGGAATGAATAAAGAATTACTCCAAGGTGTTGGTGCTGAGAGGCTGGGACAATTGTAATGTCACTGACACATAGGGAAATTGAAAAGGAGGCACTTTTGAGGAGGAATATTCAATTTAACAATTTATTAAGTGCCTTGAGACCATGTTAATGGGTGGATCAATTGAAGAAACTGAAGATGTTAAGCTTGGAGTAGAGAAGACTGGGGGTGGGGTGAGGAGAGGGAGACATACCTATGAGTTTAATTATTTGTCATTCTGTAGAAGGATTAGATGTGTTCTTTTTGGCCCCAGATCCAAGGAAGAACCAGAACAAGTAGCAGTTACAAAGAGACTTAAGCTTACAATTTAGGCTTCATATCAGGAAAAAGACAATGAAAAGGACAATTAGAACTGTCCTAAAGGGTAATGGGCTTCTTTGAGAGGTGGAGTTCCATGTCTTTGGAAGTCTTCAAGTAGGGACTGGATAACCATTTGAGTATGTTATTACTGGGGGGGTCCTTTCAGAGATGGATCAGACTTGATGGCCTCTGAGGTGCCTTTTAACTCTCAGACTCTATGATTCTTTGTGGCTCTGTGCTAGGTATTAAGAATACAAAGATAAAATAAGGCACAATCAATGACATTATAGTGGAAATAACATTGTACTTGGAGTCAGGAAAATAATTGGATAAGAATTCCGACCCTGGCACTTGTATGATCCAGGGCAAATTACTTAACCTCTCTGAGTCTCAGTTTGCCAATCTGTAAAATAAGGATAACGTACTACTTACCTCCCAAGATTTTTGAAGAAAATTCTTTGTCAATATTAAAACAACTTCAAAAGAGCTGTGGTTTTATTGGTGTGGACACTTCCTTTGTGGCCAATTCCAACCTTTATATCTTAGTAAAAAAAAAAAAAGTTTTCATGGGTTGACTTCAGTTTCAGATAGTTTTAGCTTCAAATACCAGCAAGACCTTTATATGGAAATTCCATCTGGAAGGTAGATATGAAGGGATAGAACTTGAAAGAGAGAAGGACTAGGAGGGTGGTGTAGGAGTTATCAATTTAGGAGAGAGTTAAAGCCGAGAATTCATGGGCTCTCTGAACCCTGAAGAGGGTCCAAAGCTGAGTCTTAGAAAGGACCTCAGTTAAGAAACAAGAGGAAGAAGGCAAACCACAAAAAGAAACAGGAAGAGATCCAAAGAGAATAAGGAAGGGTATTTTTTTCTTTTGGGAAGGGACTTAGCTACTTCAACGGATTTCGTATCTCAATCAGTTATCCCCTCCAATTTTGCAAATCATGACGGGTGGAAATAATATCCTTGACTTCTGGCCAAGGAAACAGCCCAGCTACCAAAAAACCTATAACCAAATGCAAACAAACCAGCCAACAACAACACAAAAATAAATCACATGAGACAAAGTAATGATCAAGAAATCTTTCATCCTAAGTTAACAAGCACTAGGGACCCTTCACTTCTCTCCTATGTCATCTCCTCTTTCTAGCCATTCATTCTCTTTTCCCTTCATAGCCCCTTGGTGAACCAGTTTAATTCTACACTGTCCTTGTTTCTTGAGTCCTTTAGCCCCCTTCTAATAATGCCATTTGTACTCTGGCAAGCCTCAGCCTTGGATGATTCCCACTAACTGCCACCTTTGCTCCTATACATGTGCTACTAAATGAAGGTAGAGAAAATTGTACAACTGTTCTGACAGGTCCACTACAGATTTATGTTACACAATCTCAATTGGATGCTCATTTTTTCCCCACAATTTATTTATTTATTTTTCGTTTTCAACATTCATTTCCATAAGCTTTCAATTTTCTCCCTCTCACTCCCCAAGACAGTATGCAATCTGATAGGGCTCTACACATATATTCCTATTAAACACATTAGTCATGTTGCACAGAAAAATTATAACTAATGGGAGAAACTATGAGAAAGAAAAAAATACCAAAACAAAAATAAAATAATCTGCTTCGCTCTGCATTCTGGCTCCATAGTTCTTTCTCTGGATGTGGATGGCATTTTCCATCATGAGTCCTTTGGAATTGTTTTAGGTCCTTGCATTGCTGAGAAGGTATAAATATATTGAAGTCAGTCATCGTGAACTGTGGCTGTTTTTGTGTGCAGCGTTTTTCTATTTCCACTCACTTCACTTAACGTCAGTTCATATAAGTTTTCCAGGTTTTTCTGAAGTCTGCCTGTTCATCATTTCTTATGGCACAATAGTATTTCATTACATTCATATACTACAACTTGTTCAGCCATTCCCCAATTGATGGGAATGCCCCCCATTTCCAGTTCTTAGCCAACACAAAAAGAGCTGCTATAAATATTTTTGTACATGTGGGTCCTTTTCCCATTTTTATGATCTCTTTAGAATACAACCCTGGAAGCAGAATTGTTGGGTCAAAGGGTATGTGCATTTTTAATAGCCCTTTGGGTATAGTTCCAAATTGCTCTCCAGAATGGTTGGATCAGCTCACAGCTCTACCAACAATGAAGTAGTGTTCCAAGTTTCCCACATATTCTCCTACATTTATCATTGTCTTGTTTTGTCATGTTAGCCAATCTGATAGGTGTAATGTGGTACTTCAGAGTTGTTTTGATTTGCATCTCTCTAATCAATAGTGATTTAGAACATTTTATTAATTTATTTGTTTTCAGTTTTCCATAATCGCTTCCATAAATCTTAGATTTTCTCCCCCTCCCTTTCTTTTCCTTCCCTGCTCCTTCCCCAAGACAGCATGCAATCTCATATGAGTTCTACGTATACATTCTTACTAAGTACATTTTCACCTTAGACATGTTGCATGGAAGAATTAAAATGAATGGGAGAAACCATAAAAAAAACCAAAACAAAACACAAGAGAAAATAGTCTGTTTCATTCGGCAATTCAATTTCATAGTTCTTTCTCTGGATGTGGATGGCATTTTGCCTCAAAAATCCTTTTGAAATGTTTTAGGTCCTTGCATTGCTGTGAAGGTCTAAGTCTACCAGAAAAATTCTTCACACACTGTGGTTGTTGCTGTGTACAAAGTTCTCCTGGTTCTGCTCCTTTCACTCAGCATCAGTTCATATAAGTCTTTCCAGGCCTTTCTGAAGTCTTTCTCTTCATCATTTCTTACAGCACAATAGTATTCCATTACATTCATATACCACAACTTTTTCAGCCATTCCCCAATTGATGGGCATCCCCTTGATTTCCAGTTTTGGGCCACCACAAAGAGAGCTGCTAGAAATATTTTTGTACATGTGGGATCCTTTCCCATTTTTATGATCCCTTTGGGATACAGTCCTAGAAGGGATGTTGCTGGGTCAAAGGGTATGCACATTTTTGTAGCCCTTTGGGCAAAGTTCCAAATTGCTCTCCAGAATGGTTGGATCAGCTCACAGCTCCATCAACAATGAATTAGTGTTCCAGCTCTCCCACATCTTCTCCAATATTTATCATCTTCCTGTTTTGTCATGTTAGCCAATCTGATAGGTGTGATGTGGTACCTCAGAGTTGTTTTGATTTGCATCTCTCTAATCAGTAATAATTTAGAAAATTTTTTTCATATGACCATAGATGGCTTTAATTTCTTCCTCTGAAAGCTGCCTTTTCATATCTTTTGACCATTTATCAACTGGGGAATGGCTTGTATTCTTGTATGTTTGATTCAGTTCTCTATATATTTTAGAAATGAAGCCTTTATCAGAGATACTAGTTGTAAAAATTCTTTCCCAGTTTTCTGCTTCCCTCCTAATCTTGGTTGCATTGGCTTTGTTTGTGCAAAATCTTTTCAATTTAATGTAATCAAAATTATCCATTTTGCATTTCATAATACTCTCCATCTCTAGTTTGGTCATAAATTCATCCATTCTCCATAAATCTGACAGATATACTATTCCTTGCTCCCCTAATTTGTTTACAGTATCAGCCTTTATACCTAAATTGTGTATCCATTTGGACTTTATTTTGGTATACAGTGTCAGACATTGGTCTATGCCCAGTTTCTGCCATACTATTTTCCAGTTTTCCCAGTAGTTTTTGTCAAATAGTGAGTTCTTATCCTAGAATCTGGGGTCTTTGGGTTCATCAAACAGTAGATTGCTATAATCATTGACTACTGTGTCTTGTGAACCTAACTTATTCTACTGATCTACCCCTCTGTTTCTTAGCCTGGATGCTCATTTTTCTAGGCAGTCCTTCTACACTTTCCTTGTCAACTGACTATCCCACTTTCCACAGCAGCTCTTCCAAATTTTTCTTTCCTGCTCAGACCTTTCATTCCCTCTTTCCCCACACTCTCAGTTGAGAACCTTACCTCATTTTACAGAAAAAATGAGGCCATTTTCTGTGAGCTCCCTCTTTTCCCTTCTTCTTCATCTCCTATCTTTCCGATGCCTTCTGCCGCTTTCTTTTTCTTAATCCCTATCTCACACAAAGAGGTGGGCTTATTCCTTACCAAGGCCACCCCTCCACCTTATATCAATCCTATTTCATTCTATCTTCTCCAACAGATTGCCTCCTCAGTATTCCCCATTGTATCATGTATCTTCAATCCTGTTTTATCTATTGGCTCCTTTCTTATTATCTACAAACTGCTCATTTCTCCTTTATCCTCAAAAATACTCACATGATCTTTCTATCCCCATTAACTATTGCCCTATATCTCTTCTGCTCTTTTTGGCCAAACTTCTGGAATGAGCCAGTCTGGCACAATGCCTTCTCTTTCTCCTTTCACTCCTTAACCCCTTACATTCTGGCTTCTGACCTCATCATTCCACTGAAATTACTTTCTCTGAAGTTACCAATGAAATCTTAATCGCCATATCCAGTGGTCTTTTCTCAGTCCTCATTCTTCTTGACCTCTCCACAGTCTTTGGCACTATTGATCACCCTCTTCTCTCTGATACTGTGTTCTCTCCAAGTTTTTAGAATAGCACTGAATCCTCATCTAAGTGATACCCTGACTATAGGTATCCCACATGGTTCTGTCGCTATGCCCTCTTCTCTTTCCCCTCTCCTACTACACTTGGTGACCTCATCAGCTCCCATGGACTTAATTACCATCTCTATACTGATGATTCTCAAATCTACCTATCCTGCTCTAACCTCTAGTTTCCCCTCCAGTTTCACGTCTCCAACTGCCTTTCAGACATCTCAAACCGAATATCCAGTAAAAATCTTAAAATCCATATGTAAAACTGAACTCATTATCTTTCCCCCTAAAACATCCCATGCCCCTAACTTCCCCATCACCATCCCCTATTCAGCCAACAAAGTGATTTTCCAAAAATGCAGGTTGGACTGTATTACCTTACTCAGTAAACTCCATTTGCTTCCTATTGCCTCCAGGATCAAATATAAAATCCTCTGGCATTCAAAGGCATTGATAAAAAATCCACTCCCCTACCTTTCCAGTGTTCTTACACCTTACTTCTCTCTATGTTCTCTTCAATGCAATTCACTGGCTTCCTTTCTATTCCTCAAACAAGGCCCTCTGTCTCTCAGTCCCAGTTATTTTCTCTAGTAATCCCCTATATCTGGAATGCTCTCCCTCCTTATCTTTGCTTACTGGCTTCCTTCAAGTCCCAACTAAAATCCCATCTTCTATAGGAAGCCTTTCCCAACTCATTTTAATTCTAGTACTTTCCTTCTGTAATTTCCTGTTTATCCTGTATATAGCTGGTTTGTTTATGTGTGTGAGTTCTTTGAAGGCAGAGACTATGTTTTGCCTCCTTGTATCCCCAGCACTTAGCATATAGTAGGGGCTAAATAAATGCTTGTTGACCAGAATATAAAGAAAGGCAAGAACAGTGGCTTCCATCCAGTAGCTTAAAAACCTAAAGGGGGAGACAACACACAAACAACCATGTACAAAGGCATGTACAGGATCAGTTGGAGGTGATCTCAGAGGGAAGGCACCAACATTAAGAACTCAGAAATGCTTGTTGCTGAAGGGGGGACTTTGACTGAGACTTGAAAGAAGCCAGGGAAGCTGGGAAGCAGAGACAAGAAGAGAGAACATTCCAGGCATGTGGAATTTCATGGAATTTCATGAGAGGAGGAGTCAAGGTGGCAGAGTAAGAGAAAGCAATAGAAGCTAGCTTGCCCACTGTACCAACTTGATAAAAATCTAGAAAATGCACTAGATAACATTGATAGGAAAAGTCAAGAAAATGTCACAGTGAGTCTTTTTTTTTTCTAGCCCAGGACAGATTAGGTCTCCAAACACCAGGGACTGGGTCTAGTTAGGAGCATGCATGGTAGGGAAAGAAGCCCAAGACAAGGCACCAGGGTAGGAAGCACCAGGGCAGAAAGAGATCCCAAAGGATCCCTTAACTCGTTTTGGGTGCAGAAATGGGTGCCATCTTGATCATCAGAACTGGCCCGATTGCCAGTTCCACATCACAGATCCAGTGCAGCGAATAGCCTTAAGCATTGGCCCAAGCTACGTACTGATGGAAGAATAACTTCTGGGAAGCAAAGGGTATCCATGAGGCTCTGATCCCAGGAGCAGAGCACAGACCAAAGGGGAGCTGGGAGTTCAGTTATTCTAAACCTGCAGAACTTGTAAGCAGTTAACAGTGGCTAAGTCCAGCAGTAATTGATTGAAGCTTCAAATCAGGAACAAAACCTGGATCAGGAACTTACAGAGTTCAGACAAGGAAGTCAGTGAACAGATCTCCCCTCATCATATCACTGTGGGAGTACTGAAAACTTGCAGGCACCCAGCTGGAGCTTATGAAAGCAGCAGAAGGATGTAAAAGGATGGAAGCTCAGGCCAGACATTTCCCCTTCCCGCAAAGTGTGCAGAGCCCAAAACTAATATAAAGTCCAAAGTCAAGTAGTAGACTGAAAGAATGAGCAAATAAAAAAAGAACCTGACCATAAAAATCTATTAAGGTGACAGACAAACATAGAAGATACAAATGCAGAAGGAGAGAATAATTCAAAGAAGTCTATAAGCAAAGCCTTACAGAAAGATTTTAGTCTGGGCACAATTCCAACACAAATTCCCTGAAGACTTAAACAAAGAGTTAAAAATTAAAAAAAAAAAACAGCAAATGAGAGCAGTAGAAGAAATTGGGAAAAAAATTGGAAAAATAAAAAAAAGGAAGAAAGATATTAAAAAGAATTAATAACTTGGAGAAAGAGATACAAAATCTTATAGAAAATTAGAATTGGCCAAAATGGAAGCTAATGACTCCATGAGGCATTGAGAAATCATAAAACAAAGTCAAAAGACTAAAAAAAAACAAAAAATAGGAGAAAATATGAAGTATGCCATAGGAAAAACAACTGACATGAAAAATAGGTTAAGGAGAGATAATTTAAGAATTATAGGACTACCTGAAAGCCATTGACAAAAGAAAGAGCCTAGACATAATATTTCAGGAAATAAAAAAACTGTCCTGATAGGTAGAAATGGAATCCACCAGTCACCTCCTGAAATCAGAAACCTCAAAATTAAAATTCTTAGGAATATTGTAGCCAAAATCTAAAGTTCCTAGGTCAAGGAAAAAAATATCACAATCAGCCAGAAAGAAAGTAGTAAGAAGTCATAGTCAGTATCACATAAGACTTAGCAGTCACCATTATAAAGGAACACAGATTTTAGAATATTTCAAAAGAAAATTTGGGCCCTGCTCCTGAGTTATTGCTAGGCATAGTGTCCTTGGGCTAGGGAGGAAACTGTCAGGGATGGTGTTTTGAATCTAGGGAGAAATGTGATCTTGGAATTGGGGTCCAAGCACAAACATCCAAGTACCCCTCAGTAACACTGACATTGTGTAATGATCAACTATGAAAAACTTATCTCTTCTCAGCCATACAATGATCCAAGACAATTCCAAAAGACTCATGATGGAAAATGCTACCTACATCCAGAGGAAGAACTATGGAGTCTGAATGCAGATTTACACATACTCTTTTCACTTTTTTTTAGTTTGTTTTTTTCTTTCTCATAATTTTTCTCTTGTTCTGATTCTTCTTTTGCACATGTATACCCTATATTCTTGCTATCTTGGGGTGGGGGAAGGAAAGGAGAGAGGGAGAAAAATTTGGAACTCAAAATTTTACAGAAATAAATGTTGAAAACCATTTTTATGTGTAATTGGAAAAAATAAAATACTTTTAAGTGTGAAAGAAGGAAAGAAAAGAACAGAAAGAGAGATTTGGACAAAAAAATTAAGCTTGGAACAAGAGATACAAAACATTATCCAAGCAGAAAAAATTACTTGAAAATTCAAACATGACCTCAGACATTTGACACTCACTAGCTGTGAGACCCTGGGAAAGTCACTTAACCCAAAGGAAGAAAACTAAAACAGGCCACATAGAAGATAATGACTCCACAAGACAACAAGAAATGTTAAAACAAAAGGCTTTGGTTTACAACCTAGAATAATTTAACAAAAAAATTAAGTATAATCCTACTAGGGGAAAATAGACCAGAATGAAATGGAAACTTTGAACTCCAAACAAAGGAGTTAAGAGAAACATAAAAAGATAGTAAGCGAGAAATTTGAAGGAACTAAACAATGCTATATGAACAATCAATTAGAAAAAACTAATGAAAGATGAAGTGTTTACATCTGAATTGGGGGAAATGATATGTGTCCCCTCAGGATTCTAGTAACATCTGGGGTCGTAGAGGGAATTAAATAAGAGAAAGGGGTCACTGTTACATTTTGATGGTTTTAAAAGAAGAAAAGACAAGGAAAGGAAAAGCAATACACTAAGAGAAAAGTAGGTAGAGGGAAAAGAAGAGTAGAAAAATTATCTCACAAAATCTGCATGTTCAAGTAGAATATTGTGCAAACAAGGAGGAAGCAGTGGAGGAAACAGGCACTCTCTACTCCCTGTAACACTTGAACTTTACCTTTATTTGAACTGACTCAAGAAGGGTCTTAGAACAAAAGTGCAAAAATATAAAGTTGGGTGCAGAAATAAATTTTATTCAACAGGGAAATGGGGGAATGGAGAAAGGGGAAAAGGAAAGATTATGAGGGAGGTATTAAGTATAAATAAACTGTAACTGGAGAATGGATTGCAAAGAGGGTTTAAAAGGAAAGAAAGAAAAGATAAGAACTTGTGACTGGGGTCTAAGTGAGGAAAAGGAAATGAGGAAGGAGAGAAGACACAGAGACACCAGGCACAGAGCACTGGTGCAAGCACATTATCACTCACTCTTTTGATTATAAAGAGAAAGCAGGAAATAAAGGATGGGGAGAAGTACTATAGAATAGGATGGAGGGAGATACACAATTAACAATCATAACTCATAACTACATTTGTAACTATGAATGTGGATGGGATCAACTCACCTGTAAAATGAAAGAGGACAGTAGAACAGATTAAAAAGCAAAATCCAACCATATGTTATTTATAAGAAATACAACTGGAACATAAAAAAAATTCAGATAAAGTTAAAATAAGGGGCCAGAGTAAAATTTATGATGCTTCAGCTGAAGTAAGAAAAAAAAGACAAGGATAGCAATCATCGTATCAGACAAGGCAAGAGCAAAAACAGATTTGATGAAAAGAGAAAGACTGGGAAACATTATGCTGAAAGGTACCATAGGCAACGAATTAATATCAATGCTTAATATATATGTACTGAATGGCATTGCAAGTTGTGACACATGAATACATGAAATTAGATTCTGTTGTAAGAAACAATGAATATGATGAATGCAGAGAAACATAGAAAAATTTACATGATTGATGTAGAATGAAGTAAACAGAGCCAAGAAAATAAAATAATGACATTGGAAATGAAGAAAATAAAATGATCACAACATTGGAAATGGAAAGAACAAAGCACAAAACAATCAAAAGTGAATATTCAAAAATTATAAACAGGAATAGTTTCAATGAAGAGCCATGATAAGATGTCACTAACCCCACTCTTTTCCACAGGTGAAAAGTCCATGGGTGTGGTACATTGTACCACTTTCATATTTTTTTGTTGCATTGATCAATTTTGCTAATTTTTTCCTCTTCTTGTTCTTTCTATTTTTCCATTAAAAATATTATTTGTTATACAGGGTGACTTTTTTGGAGGGGGAGAGAGGGAAAGATTCTGGAGAAATTTTGATGATATAAAAAAAGACATCAATACAAATTAATTTTTTAAAAAAGAAAGTAAAAAAGAAGATACCTCTAAACCCTCAAAGGCATCCCTAAGTCTCTGAGAGGAGATAGAGTAAGTAACCATCCTCCAAGGACACAATTTTTCAGTAGAAGTGTGAAAGTTGAGGTAAGGACTTCCAGAGTCCATTTGAACTACACTTGACTATACCCAGTTGTTACAAGGGAGGAAAGGAATGAGTGAAGAAAAAAAAAGGAAGTGAATGTTAATGAATCATTAAAAATAAAAAAGAGCAGAAGGAAGTTCAGGAGAGACTGAGAACAGGACAGTGTTGGTAGTAATGTACTAAATTTGAAATTCACAAAGACCCTCAAGTTGTACATAGTAGAGATTCATGGTTTCATTCACAGTCCTCTTTCTCTGTTCTTTATATATGGAAATATTTATACTGTTAATACTTGTCAAGTTCATAAAAATAAAAAAAGGAAGTTTAAAAAAATGTACTTTAAAAAAGCCATATATGATAATATGTGTTTCATATATAAGCCTTTTTTCCCCCTATTTTTTGTATATGAAAATGCTCATTCTTGATATGTGTCAAGTTTATAATGATAAAAAAGAGAATTTAAAAATCTTCAACGGTATCTTCCTAATTTAAGGCACAGAAGTCAGTTGTATGCTATCCATTGGGAGGGGTTACAAGGTTTTTTCATACTCACTGCTAAGTGCAGCATAGTCTGCTCTTAAGTCTGTTCATATGAACAGACACACAGTCAGGGAAAGAATCTTATGTAGCCTCCTTTGTCCCCACCATAGCACCTAGCAACATTTGAGGTAGTGGAAGGGTTGGTAATGAATGTATTATTTGGTGGAATGCCCAAAGACCCAGTTTACATATGGTTTTCTGACAAAGGGTCTGCCTTGATGAAAGAAGGCAATGTGAACAAAAGCAGGGGACTTTAAAAAATTAACCAGGAAAGATTACTCAGGATGAAGAAGATGAAATCATTACCAGATTTGCTCAAGAGTTTCACGATCTAGTTCTAAGAACTGAGTACAGTTTAAACCTTAAACAGAATTGTATAAGAGAGTCTTAGGAGATTGGGATCATACTGTCCACTGGTTATTCAGAGGACTTACGTTTTCCACTTAGTCTTTCATTTTGGCTTGTGCATAATTACTGTCAATCTTCAAGAGTTGCTCTAAGAAAGACAAACAGTTAGGCTGTATGTATATGTTTATTTCTTTCCAAGCAGGCAGATGTGCATGTGTTAAATGAAGGGGAGTTCATTTAGGAATAAGCTCACTTTGGGGTCAGGTTGCAGAGATTATATGACCATAGAGCAAGGAAGTATTCCTCCACCCCCCTGACTCAGGATGCCTGTGTCCTTTGTCAGCCAAAATTACAGTTCCCATAGAACAAGAGTCCCCCCAGGATATCTGGTTTCTGTCAACTATAAACAAGGGGGATGTCATAACAAGAAGACAGTGTCATAACAGGATGACAAGAAGAATGCCACTAATAAAGATAGTGTCCGGTTCAAAGCGCCTGGTGCTTATCATATCAAACAGGAGAATACTCTCAGTCAACTCCATCAGGCCTTGTGGTTGCTAACACAGCAAGGAAGATTTGGGGTTCACTCAGAGAACATCACAAAGGATTATTAGAAAGGGCTTAAATCATGTTCATAATACAGAATTTCTACTGGGAACACCAGAAATTGACTCATGTCTATGTTTCCATGAAAAGGAAAAAGGGTAGTCACCTCTCAAGTGGGTGCCCAAGTTAACAAATAGTTAATATGGGACAGGTTCCATTTAAACTAGAGAATGCAAAATGCAAAGCACTAGCACCAGAACCCACAAACAGTCAAGAAGATTCTCTCTCCAGTGAGCTCATCTTTCCCAGGGTCACATACTACCCAGCATAAGGTAGCTCGCCTCCAACAAGAAGGCACTTGAGCAATGGTGAGTTGACCTCTCTTCCCCTCTGGGAGCACACACAGTGCATATAATTCAGAGGACTGGCAAAAGGTAAGGTCTGAATTTGTTATTCCTCTTTCTGTTCCTCAGCTTTCCTTCCTATTTGCACTCCTCCTCAGTGTTGGAGACACTTGGTTCAGTAATTCCTCCACGTTGCCAATTCCAGTTCTGCTTACTTTCATCTCTGAAGGTTCCTTGTAAATGTGTTGACTTTTGCTCCAGTGAAGTGAGTCTGAGTCTATCCCAGCACTCATTCTCCACCTTCTCCCAGCCTGTGTTTTCTCTTTTAAAGGCCAAGTCCAGAGGTATGAATTAGCTACAAATCAATGTCATCTTTTAAGTAGTGTTAAAAGGGCAAAGGGAGTACCTTGGCCTGAAAGAGTTGACACTTTATCAAAGAACTAAAGTTATCTAGGGTTTAACAACTCATTAAGATGGCATTACCAGGCTTTGAATCACATAGGGATTCAGGAGGATTTTACCAGGTTCTTCCTGAGCATACCCTCTGCTAATATATCTATATATTGTGGAAGTATACATAACCAAGACTTTTTATGTGTTAAAAAAATTAGTATTATAACACTATCCTTGGTTGATATTCTTAACCTCCTTGAACTCCACTGAATAAAAGACAATTAAAATGGGGGGAGTCACTTAAAGAAAATTTTGTTAACCAAATTGAAAGAGTGTCACTCTTGGTTTATCCGTTCACAGTAGAACTAAGATTTAACTGAAAAAGGAAACACCAAAAAAGGTGGGTACTAATGTAATATGTGTGATATTAAGCTCTTATTATGTATTTAGGATACATAGATGAAAAATAAAGTAGTCCCTTGCCCTCATTCTAGCGGGGGGCACAAGAAGTACACAAATAAATAAATACAAAACGTGCATTTGTATGTGGTGTGGGCTGTGTATTTGTTTGGTGGCTATCTCAGGTGAAGCCCATACTGATGGTAAGCTATGCCATGCTAGTGGGACAGTGGATGCAGTGCTGGGCCTCAAGTCAAGAAGACCTGAGTTCAAATCCAGTCTCAGGCACTTATTATCTATGTGCGCCTAGCCAAGACACTTAACCCCTGCTTCAGTTTCCTCCACTATAAAATGGGAGAATAAGAACACTTATCTCACAGGATATTTTGGGGGGATCAAATGAGGTTATATTTGTAAAAGCACTTAGCACAGTACCTGGCACACAGGAGGTGCTATTTAAATACTTATATCTTTCCCCCTTCCCTTCCTGTTCTGCTTTCCTTCTGTTTAACAGGAATATAATACAGTGAGTGGTTATAATTTTGACCACCAGGTGGCTCTGTACTCAAGACACTAGACCAGAGGTTTAATCAATATCTCAAATACATGTTCAAAATATTCTTTCATGCCAACGGACCATCCAATAAATCCATGCGGTTTCTAATGAGAATAGACTAGGGAGGAGAAGCCTCATTCACCAAGGTTCTGAATTCTAGCTTAGAGGTTATTACATATCTAAATGATTGTGCAGCGACTGACTTTGATAGACTTAGCTCTTCTAGGCAATGCAAGGCCTTAAGACAACTCCAAAAGATTCGTGATGGAAAATGCTATCCACATCCTGAGAAAAAACTCTGGAGTCTGAATACAGATGGAAGGCTACTACTTGCTCTCCTCTTCTTTTGTGGTATTGTTTCTTCTTTGTCGTGGTTCCTCCCATTAATTCTAATTCTTCTTTATACCATGACTAGTGTGAAAATGTTTAACGTGAACGATAAGTACAGCCTATTTCAGATCGCATGCCCTTTGGGGGAGGAGGGAGGAGAAGGAGAGGGAGAAAATTTAAAACTCAAAATCTTATGGAAGTAAATCTTGAAAACTAATAAATAAAATAGATCTTTATTTCTTTCCACCTCAGTTTCCTCATCTGTAAAAAGGGGACAATATTAGTGTCTTCCTCACAAGGCCGTAAGGATCATATAAAATTTTATTTATTTACATGTATGTGTTTATATACACACATATACATATATACATAAGTGAATATATACTCACATGTATATAAAATCTTTTACAAATACAAAAGGAAGGGAATAAGTTATTATTAAACATTTATTATATGCCAAGAACTTCACAAATATTATCTCATTTTCACAGCAATTCTGTCAGGGAGATATTATTATTACCTCCTTTTGGAGGTGAGGAAACTGAGGTAGATTTGCCTGGGGTCACATATCTAGTAAGTACTAGAACCAAATTTGAATTCAGGTCTTTTGGACTCCAGACCCAGAATTCCATTCACTGTACTTCCTAGCTGCATCCAAATAAACAAAACATGATATTAAAAGAACTAAAATGACACATTTCTATGACTCACCCTCACCCACCATTTTGAAAATACTCTACTTAAATCTAGTTTGATCACATTCATAAAACTAAGGCAAATAGCATTCTTTGGTGACTCATTTTATTGTATTAACAAAAATACAATAATCAATCAACAAATTTTGTTAAGCTTTGTTAATCATGGTTCTTCTTGCCTTCAAACAATTGTACCAAAAATTGAGGGATCTATTAATTAGGTGCTGCCAATCATACAATCAATGAGGCAGAGATGGAAAAAAAAAAAAACCAAACACAGTTTACTATACTCAGAGTGTAGGCATCACTGAAAAAAACAATCACTGAACCTAGACCATTCAAGTGTTGGGGTTGGTCAAACATACATGAGCAACATTCAATTAATGTCGACTTAAAAAAGATTTCTTATTGTGTCATTCTGAGTCTGGCTATCTTCTTCAAGAAGTTGTCTGCTTCTGGGAAACATTTTCTCCTGGAAATTCTGTATCAAAGTGGTCTGTTTGTGGCCACTGTTCACAGATTGCCAGTTCTGTCAACCCAAACCCAGAGACATGTATCCCTGAATCAATATCCTAGTCTCTTTCCTGGGGTGTCAGTTGTTAATCAGAAGTTCCTGGAAAAGGCCTTTTTTCTAGAGTAGTTCTGGAGAGATATTTCTTCTAGCAAATCAACTTTCCAGGTTCCAAGCCACTTGTGGATGTTTCCTAGATAATTCTGTTTAAATCTGCTAGCAATAAAACTTAGCATAATTTAGTAGAGCTTTATAAAACTTAATCATATTGACCCTCTGGTAATTAATTCATGCAGTGGAAGTGGAAATCTTGTAAAGTTATTCTTAGGAACATCAGTGCTTTGGGAAAAACATCAAATCAAGCTACTTAGAACTCATCTGAAAATTTAGACAGTTGCAGTCTTTACATATCACTTGTTCTTTCTATCTTTACTTGAATCCTGTACATTGTATGAATTATGCTCTTTATGAGCTAAAGGAAGATTCTTCTAAAAAAAAAATACTTAAGGACCAGACTTTGTCCTTCTCTGTCTCTTGATATTATCAGACAGAGACTTCAAGCAGAAGGGAAAAAACCCCCACCATGATTTAAAAGTTTCTTGACAACTAATTAAAACAATTCTATATGTGAACGCTTCCATCTAACTTGAGACTTTACAAACAATTAGCAAAATCTATCCATTGCCTACATATTTAGGAATTTGTATAAATAGGCATCTGTGAATATTCAAATGGATCTGAAGGAAGTTCAGTAGTTCCCTACTACTTTCAGGGTAAAATTCAAAATATGTTGTTTAGAACCATTACCTTTAGTTGGCCTTTTCCACTTTTTCCCCACTGGCCCAACAGTTGAAGTTCTAAAGGTATTAATAGAATTGCCATTATCACAAGTCCTTTAAGGATATTCTTTTACTTCAGTAAAAACATGTGAATGTCAATCATATATCCTACCTCTCAAATGGAAATAGTCTAGTCTTGCTGTTTTTCCCAAAGTGAATTTAACTAATCCATTAAAAATGAAAATTTACATCTTTATCACATCTCATCTTTTAATCTTATGCATGAATATATAACCATTAAATCAATGTGCAAGGAGATGGCAAGTCTAAGAACTGACTATTCCTAGTTGCCTAGACTAGGAAGTTTAGACAAGCAATGGTCACAAATCCAGATCAGAAAAATTAATGCCATCAGGTCCTTTATATTTGTATTCTAGTATAAACGTTCAGAGATGCTTGATGATTACAACAAAAAGATCCATTATAAAATATTTGTAGTTCCTCTACCATGGCAGAGAAATAAATCTGCCATGAAAGGAAGTAGAACAAGACTCTAACGAAATCAGGATGTTCCCTCAGACTTAAGCCTAAAGTTACACACTAACCCTGCTTCAAAGACCATTGGTATGGGAATTTCTCCTCACAGAAGAACAGGGTGGAGTTGGTGAGAGCCAAGAGAGTTCCAAGCCTTACCAGCCTCCTTGGGTATTCTTCAAAGCAATTCTTCTTTGGGATTCTCAAAGGCAAGTTCTCTTTGGGACTCTTCAGGCATCAAGTCATTTCAGGTACTTCTGGCTTCCAGATTTGAGAGGGAAAATGGAAGAGATCATGAGATAAGTACTTCTAAACTTCAAGAATCAGTATAATCCAGGAGCGGTTAGGTGGTACAGTAGATAGAGCACTAGCCCTGGAATCAGGAGGACTCGACTTCAAATCCAGCCTCAGATACTTGACACTTAACTAGCTATGTGACCCTGGGGAAGTCACTTAATTCCAAATGCCTTGCCAAAAACAAAAAAAAGAATCAATATAATCCAGTCCCAGCAGGATCCAAGCCTTTTCAAATGTGGGGCATAGGAGCAAAGCATGACAACAGTATCACCAGTCCTGAGCTACAGTCACAAAACCTGGAACAGTGCACAATTTTTCTCCTTGGAGAAGTAGAAGACCAAGGGAATGTCTTCTTCCCTTCTTCTTCCAAGGGAATGGAGGGTACAAATGGTTGACATAAGAATACCTATCAGATAATCATCAGAGTAAGAAACCCTTTTTTTGTTAAAAATGTGAATTAGATGTTTGATCCATTGGCAAAGAGAATGCATGAAGAAGTTAAAGTTTCCTGATCCAGCTTTGGGAAACTGATGTGGCGGCTAGGGGAGGAAGTCAACCCAGGACCCAAAAAAAGTCACATTGACTTTATCATCAATTCCCTATAGGTCTATTATACCTGGACTCATAGGATCTTGTACAGAAGTGATGGTAAAAAATTGAGAATGTGGACTGCAATACTGTCCTGGACAGCAGATCTCAAGTTGCTGTCATTTTCCAATATTTTCATGATAGATATGTGAGTAAAATAACTTTAAAGCCTATGACAGGGCTTGGGTTTGATAGTTGAAGTGATAAAGACTATCTGTACCTGGGATACATCTAGGTGAGCTTGAAATTTCCCCCAAGAAAATTCTTTTCTGCCCCAAACTAAAGGACATATATTCAACCCACAAAACTTGACAATATTGACAGCCAACCTGGATTGGTCATCAGCCCAGGTGTAGACACACAAGTCTATAGCAGTTGAGAGATCAGTCAGTGACAAGAGATCTAGGCCTATGAGAGCTAACTAGTCTGAGTTGTGATGTTACAGGTAAACCTGAAGATATAGTTATACTTGTTTCTAGGCAACAATACTAGAGGATGCTCATGTGAAAAGGGCCTTTCATCTAACTGCCCACGTTTACTGTTCTACATGTGAATTACCAAACATTAAATAAGCTTGTTTTTTAATTTTACTGTTATGATCATCTGACTGTTTTGTGTTATGTTCATACAATGCAATGTCTGTTGATTGAGTATACACTATTGCTTATTATTCAGTTACATTTTATATGTAGATCTATGGCTTTGTTGTCGCTATCTAGCTTTGCTTTGTTAGCCATGCTTATTGCTTATGTTATATATCCTGTATGCAGTTAGGTATGTTTTCATTGTAGCATCTTGGAATGTGATGCTTTCATGTCTCCTATATGTACTGTGAATGTGCATTTGCTTCACTGCTGTCTCAACAGTACCAAAAGTAGGTTAATCATACTTGCTGTTTTAAAGTGCTGATGCTTATGCTCATATCACATACCTCATACAGATTTTGGGCCTGTTCCAGATTATCTTTCCAAGGGACTGCAAAGAGTTTTGGCCCAGGAGAGGAATATAATCCCTGTCCCAAAGTCCATTGATATGGGATTTTCTTCTCATTGTTGGGGATAAAGGGGTGGTACAGAGCTGGTGAGAGACAACAAAAGCTCCAGTCTTCACCAGTCCCCTTTTGCTTTTTCAAGGCAAGTGATCTTCAGAACTCTTTAGGCATGGAGTTGCTTTGGGTGCTTCCAGCTTCCAGTTATGACAGGAAAAATGGAGGAGACCAACCCCACTGCAGGTTGCTGAAAAGACTCTGGGAAGACATGAGAGGAGTTAGCAGTCTCTTATCATGTGCCTAACCCAGTCAGCTACAGTAGAGACTTTGGGGAATTGTCCCCTTAGTGAGATCCAGGACTCTTATCTTTTGACTGAACTGAGTTACCTCACTTCCAATGGGAGAATTCCTTCATTCTATATTGTCTGGTATATTTTCTCTTATGTAGATCTTCTCTGATATATTTTGCTATGATTTGGATAAATGTGTTTTGTTATTCTCTGTGTGTGTTCATTAAGTATTTGGTGGGGTATTTAGTCTTGGATATAAAGAGCTTGGAGTCCCCCTTCCTCCTAGAAATAATAAAGTGATCAGAATTTAGCTTGAACTCAATCATATCACCTAGACAAATAATTAAGGAGCAGATAGTTATAATTCCAGTCCAATACCCCTCTCTCTGGGGAAAATATTGTGGTATCTCGCCCTAATTTCCTACTTGCCCTCCTGGCAAGAATTAATGTCTCCTTTGGAGAAGGGCTAGTATGGTGGGAGGGAGTGAGAAGAAGAGACTAGGGATGTCTATTTTGCCTCCCTTTGAGCCACACAATGACAGCCCTCACCATAGGTGAACCTCTTTACATGAATCTCTTTATACTTGGGGGTCTTTCCTCACTCACTGGGTCCTTTCTTACTACTTAGGTATATAATTAAAAACAACTAATAATTTTCTAGTGCTTACTATGTGCCAGGCACTGCGCTAAGTACTTTACAATTATTAACTCATTTGATCATCACAACATTTCTGGGAAGCAAGGTACCCATTTTACAGCTGAGGAAACTGAGGCAAACAGAGATTAAATTATTTACCCAGGGTCAGACAGCTAATAAGTATCTGAGGCTGGATTTGAACTCAGGTCTTCCTGACACTAGGCCTAGCACTCAATCTTCTGCTTCACCTAGTTGCCTCAAGGGAAAATTCCCTTAACTCTTGAAATTAAATAATTTCAAAGAAAAGTCATAGATACCTTTTGGAAAAGCTAATCATGCAACTGAATTCCACATTATTCACAGAGTATCACTGCCAGGCTCAGACAAAGCAGATGGGAAATATTCCTATTCAGAAAGAAAATAGAACAGTGGGGAAAATGAGTCAAGAGGATACTGCCTTACCTTTACAAGACAAGTTTTCAACCCTCCCAGTCATTGACATCCACCAACAGTATTTTCCAGAAGGCATTCTCTCTGAGAACCTCTTAGCATTTCCCTTGAATGGTACAGTACTAGTTTAACCAGGAGTCAAACAGTGATCCCTGAATTTAAGATTCAGAACAAATCAAATTACAATTCCAACTTACACAGAAAATTTCACTACTTACAGTACAGAGTAGGGTACAGTTGTTTTTCATGTTGCAATAATGGTTGATAAATAATAAATAGTACATTATATGTAATGGGGATACGCTAGAAATAGTCACAGCGCCATCAGGGATGAAGTAAGGATGTCCATTATTATCTCTCTTATTCAATATTATCCTAGATATGTTAGCTTTAGCAATAAGAGAAGAAAAATAAATTGAAGGAATTGGAACAGGCAATGAGGAAACAAAGCTATCACTCTTTGCAGATGATATGATGGTATACTTAGAGAATCCTAGAGAATCCACTAAAAAACTACCTGAAATAATTAACAACTTTAGCAAAGTTGCAGGATATACATACATACATATATACACACACACACATGTATAAATTATCAGCATTTCTAGATATTACTAACAAAGTTCAGCAGCAAGAGATAGAGAAATTGCATTTAAAATAACTGTAGACAACATAAAATACTTGGGAGTCTACCTGCCAACACAAACCTAGAAACTATATGAACACAATTACAAAACACTTTTCACATAAATAAAGTCAGATCTAAATAATATCTGAAAAAAAATCAATTGCTCATGGATAGGCCAAGCTAATATAATAAAAATGACAATTATATCTAAATTAATTTACTTATTCAGTATGGTACTGATCAAACTACTAAAAAATTATTTTATAGAGCTAGAAAAAAATATAGCAATAAATAGGAATTAGCAAAAACAATTATTTTCTGTACTAATTAAGTACAAAAAGGCCTTTCAGTAATCACTTTTCCTTTTCTAGTTTAAACACATCCTGATAGAAAAACCAATTAAGAAGAAATTAAGAAAATAATCATATTCTGGAGTTTTATGTATAAATGGAATACATGATGATCCACTTAAACTCCAGAACAACCTTGTTTAGATATTACTGAGAGATCTCAGAGTACTGGATATTAATCCTAAGGGTAAAAAAACCCCAAAACCTTTTAAACAGGAGCCTGATGATACTAAGTTGGTTCATAGATATAACTTTAATATATAATATTCCTGATGCAATTTCATATATACATCACTTTTATACTATAAGCAAACTTGTCATTCCACATTGAACTTTAGCTGTGACCTTTTGTGTTGGAAAAAGGGCTTAGTACCTTTGCCCTAAATCACTTCTAGAAATTGATAGGATTTAAGGCCTTATTTATTTTTTCTTTTTTTTTATTTAATAGTTTTATTTATTTTTAGATTTTGACATTCATTTCCACAAAATTTTGAGTTCCAATTTTTCTCCCCATCTCTCCCCTCCCCCTACCCCATAACACTTTGCATTTAGATTACCCCTTCCCTCAATGTTCCCTCCCTTCTATCACACCCCACACTTCCCTTATCCCCATCTTCTCTCTTTTCTTGTAGCGCAAGATAAATTTCTATGCCCCATCACCTGTATTTCTTATTTCCCAGTTATATGCAATAACAATTCTCAACATTTCTAATATTTTGAATTCCAACTTTTCTCCCTTTTTCCCTCCCCATCCATTGCCACTGAGAAAGCAAGCAATTCAATACAGGCTATGTATGTGTCATTTTGCAAAAGACTTCCATAATAGTCATGGTGTGTAAGACTAACTATATTGCCTTCCAATATTGCCGTCTTCCCTTTTTCCTATTCTCACATTTGACCTTGTCCCTTCCCAAAAGTGTTTACTTCTAGTTACTCCCTTCTCCCATTTGCCCTTTCTTCTATCATTCCCCTCACCCCACTTGTCCCCTTCTCCCCTACTTTCCTGTAGTGTAAGATAGATTTTCATACCAAATTTAGTGAGCATGTTATTCCTTCCTTAAGCCATATGTGAAGAGAATAAGCTTCACTTTTCCCCTCTCACCTCCTCCCTTTTATCCTCCATTGAAAAAGATTTTTCTTATCTCTTTTATGAGTGATAGTCTGCCCCATTCCATTTCTCCTTTTCTCCTCCCAATATTTTCCCCTCTCACCCTTAATTTTATTTTATTTTTTTATAGATGTCATCTCTTCTGATTCAACTCAACCTGTACTCTGTGTGTGTGTGTGTGTGTGTGTGTGTGTGTGTGTGTGTATAATCCCTCTACCTGCCCAAATACTGAAAAAGGTCTCAAGAGTAACAAATATTATCTTTCCATGTAGGAATGTAAACAGTTCAACTTTAGAAAGTCCTTTATGTTTTCTCTTTCCTGTTTAACTTTTCATGCTTCTCTTGACGCTTATGTTTGAAAGTCAAATTTTCTATTCAATTCTGGTGTTTCCATCATGAATGCTTGAACATCCTATATATCATTGAATGACCATTTTTTCCCTTGAAGTATTATACTCAGTTTTGCTGGGTAGGTGATTCTTGGTTTTACTCATTGTTCCTTTGACTTCTGGAATGTCCTATTTCAAGCCCTTCAATCCCTTAATGTAGGAGCTGCCAGATCCTGTGTTATCCTGATTGTATTTCCACAATACTCAAACTGTTTCTTTCTAGCTGCTTGCAGTACTTTCTCCTTGACCTGGGAACTCTGAAATTTGGCCACAATATTCCTAGGAGTTTCTCTTTTTGAGTCTCTTCCAGGAGGTAATTTGTGGATTCTTCAATATTTATTTTACCCTCTGGTTCTAGAATATCTGGGCAGTTATCCTTGATAATTTCATGAAAGATAATGTCTAGGTTCTTTTTTTGATCATGGCTTTCAGTAGCCCCATAATTTTTCAATTGTCTCTCCTGGATCTATTTTCCAGGTCAGTTGTTTTTCCAAGGAGATATTTCACATTATCTTCTACTTTTTCAGTCTTTTGGTTTTGTTTTGTAACTTCTTGGTTTATTGTATAATCATTAGCTTCCCTGAATCCCACCCTCATTTTTAAAGATTTTGTTCAGTGAGCTTTTGAACCTCCTTTTCCATTTGGCTAATTCTGCTTTTTAAAGCCTTCTTCTCCTCATTGGCTTTTTGGACCTCTTTTTCCAATTGAGTTAGCCTATTTTTAAAGGTGTTATTTTCCTCAGCATTTTTTTGGGTCTCCTTTACCAAGCTGCTGACTCGATTCTCAAGCTCTTCTATGACGAGCCCATTTCATATTCATTTTGGAGGTACTGCAGGCAAAAGCCTTGACTTTCTCTGATGCATTGTTCTTCCTCATCTGAAAGGATGGAAGGAGATACCTATTCGCTAAGAAGATAACCTTCTATGGTCTTATTTTTTTTCCTTTTTTGGGCATTTTCCCAGCCAGTTACTTGACTTCTGAATTCTTTGTGAAGAGGAAGGTCCTAGTACTCCTCCTCCCTCCAGGACTGTGTTCAGGGCTGAGATCAGACCAACTGCTCAATTCCCCCAGGGGCTTTGGGTGGGGGCAGAGCCACCACTGAGGGCTAAGGTTCAGATCAGCCACTCAATTCCCCCAGAGGCTTTAAGCTGAGCTGCCTTGACAATAGACCCAGGCTGCTTCCACGGTATAGATGCCCTCCACCTCTGGGGCTGCCTGGGGCCAGTCCTGGGGGGACCCTACTGCCCTCTTACCCAGCTGGGAAAGCCCTCCGAGCTGACCTTTGAAGCTTTCTTTGTCGCTTGTGGGTTGAGGGATCTGGGACCCTCCCTGCTGGGGATTCCGCCCTAGAGGCCTGTTCTGGTCCTGTTCCTCCCTGTGCTGCCTGGCCAGGGCTGGGCTCTGCTCTGCTCAGTGTCCTGTGGTATAGAACTTTCCTGTCGGCCTTCTAGGTTACCTTTGGCTGGAAATCTCTTTTATTCTGTTGTTCTCTGGCTTCTGCTGCTCTAGAATTTGTTGACAGTCATTTTTTCACAGGTATTTTGTGGGCTGTCAGGGAAGCGCTAGAGTATATGTGTCCTTCTGCTCTGCCATCTTGGCTCTGTCCCCTTAAGCCATTATTTAAAAGAAAGCCTTTCACTTGTTTCATTAAGCTGTTAAAGGTTCCTGATATTTGAAAATTTAGTTAGTCTAGCAAAGCCTCCCATGAACAATTCCAATTCATAAGTAATTAAGTTAACTTAGACAAATCAGAGCATACCAATTTAAATATTAATGACAATCTTTAACCAGAGGGGCATTCTGCCTTATGGTTTCAAAGTTATAAAACCACAGTATTCAGATCAAAAGAGGAGCTAACTACAAGCAAATATATTATACTCGAAGAATTATAACTCAAATGAACAGCAATTCTTATATGATGGTTTTCTAAAATCATGCAAGAAGTTAAGCATAATACTAAAATAAAACAATACCATATATTAGAATGTAGCTCCAAAACAAAAATCATTTCATTCATCTCCCATTTTATAAAATGCTGCATTGAGAGACAAATATAGAGTAATTGTGACACAATTATAATTACAAAAGTGGTCAAAAGCATTATCACTCAGGGAACAGATCAACCATGCTGAAAAGAATATTTTTTTCAATTAATTTATCAAAATGTAATGTAAATTGAAAAAAATAACTTTAAAGTATTTAGTGTCTCAGCCAACCTCAGTAATCTCAAAATGACTTAATTTTAATAGAAATATTATACTTATAATTCTTATTCTTGAAGAATTTTTATATTAATGCCAAATTTTAAGTGTATTTTTTATCAAAATTTATTTTACTTATACAGAAAGTAAGATAATCACAATTGTCCTAAGAGGAATACCACATTTTACTTTAAATGATACTGCAGTCAAGAATATCAAAGGAATAAGTGAAAAAAAAACGAAGGAAAACACCTAGCAGTGCCAGATCTCAAATTATAGAGAGGCTGATCAATGGAATACATTAGGTACACAATATACAGAAATAAGTGATCACAATAACCTAGTGTTTGATAAACCCAAACATCACAGGTATAGGGGCAAGAACTTACTTTTTGACAAAAACTGCTGGAAAAACTGGAAAGCAGTCTGGCAGAAACTAGGCATAGACCAACATCTCACATAGTATACCAAGATAAGCTCAAAATGGATACATAACTTAGACATAAAAGGTTATATCATAAGCAGATTAGAGGAACATAGAAGAAATTAGTTGTCAGATCTATCGATAGAGGAAAAGATCATGACCAAATAAGACAGAGAGGATCATGGAAGGTAAAATGGCTAATTTTGATTACATTAAATTAAAAGGGTTTTTGCACAGACAAAATCAATGCAGGCAAAAAATGCAGGAAACTGGGGTAAAGTTTCCACAAATTTCTCTGATAAAGGTCTCATTTCTCAAATATATAGAAAACTGAGCCAAATTTATAAAAATAAGTCATTCTTCAACTGATAAATGGTCAAAGGATATAAAGAAGGAGTTTTCAGGAGAAGAAATCAAAGCTATCAATAGTCACATGGAAAAATTCTCTAAATCACTAATATTAGTTATACTACCTAACACCTATCAGATTGGCTAAGATGACAGAAAAGGAACATTATAAATGGTGGAAGGAGGTGGAAAAATTGTTACACCAATGCATTGTTGGTGGAGTTGTGCACTGGTCCAACCATTCTGGAGAACAAGTTGGAATTATTCCCAAAGGGCTATAAAATTGTATACTCTTTGACCCAGCAATACCATTATTCGGCCTGTACCCCAAAGAGATCAAAGGAAAAGGACTCATACATACAAAAATATTTATAGTAGCTCTTTTTGTGGTGGCAAAAAAATGAAAACTAAGGGGATGTCCATCAGTTGGAGAATGACTGAACAAGTTATGGTATATTATGATGGAATTCTATTCTGCTAGAAGAAATTATGGAGGGAATGGTTTCAGAAAACCTGGGAAGACATATAAACTGATGCAAAATGAAAGGAGCAGAACCAGAAGAACATTGTATGCGGTGATGGCAATATAGCAATAATAACCAACTATGAAAGACCTGACTACTCAGAAGAATACAGTGATCCACAACAGTCCTAGAGCACTAATAACAACAAATGCTCTCCATCTCCAGATAGAAAACTGATAGACTCTGAGTACAAATTGAAACATATTTTTTCCTCTTTATTTTTCTTGATTTTTTTCCCCACAGCATAGTTAATGTGGGAAAATGCTTCCTAGGATTTCATATGTATAATGGGTATCACATTTCTTGCCTTCTCATTGGGGGGGGGGGGGGGGGGGGCAGAGGGAGAGAAAGGATTTGGAACCGAACATAAAAATAAAGAAAAAAATAAATGAGATTGCATTACAATTTTGTTTAGGACAAATTCAATCAAATTGAGTATGAATTTGCAGTTATTAATGGCACCATACAGAATTTCAAGTTTGCCACAGGCGATTCATTGTCAGCATCTTAAATTATAGACCCGGGGCAGCTAGGTGCTGCAGTGGATAGAGCATCAGTGCAGGAGTCAGGAGTTCAAATCTCATCTCTGTTGACCTGAAAACTTGGTTAAAGAAAGGCAACAGGCTAATGCATACATTTTATGATTTAATTAATTAATCAATTCCCTATTAAAGACAACGGTAACATAATGCATTATGGAGCCAGAAATGTTCTGGCTACCCAGTGCAGAAATCTTCTGGCTTATATACATTTTGCCGTGAGAAAGGAACTCTCCTAGTTGAACAAATCATAAATTTAGTAAGACAAGACAATTAACAAAGTAATGTTGGTCAGGCCTTGGGATTCCAGCTGGGTAAACATATGTCTCGGTGATAAGGAAAGAAACCCCACCACTAGTACGTGGTAGGCTTCCTCCCTTAAACAGATAATTGACATAGGAAAGCGTAAACAATGTTCAATAGAAATTATGATCTAAGATGTCTATATTTTCTTTATCATTAATATGCCATAACATAGTATATGTCTATAGATCAAAGGAAAGTCCCATTATTCATAACATAGTATGTGTCTATAGATAATAAGATTCATCAAAGGAAAGTCTTATTATTCATCAAAGGAAAGTCTTATTATTCAAGATATAGTGTCTTAGGTTAAAGGTCTCCTTAAGGAGTGTAGAGTCGGCCTTGGCTGGCTTTTGCTGACATAGGAAGAGGCACTCTCTGAGTTTACTTCAGAGAGAACAAAGAGATTATTCTAAAATTTTATATTAAACATTATCATCTCAGACACTCAACAGGCACTAGCGGTGTGACCTTGGGCAAGTCACTTAACCCTAATTGCCTCATCCTGGGTCATCTCCAGTCATCCTGATGAATATCTGGTCACTGGATTCAGATGGCTCTGGAGGAGAAGTGAGGCTGGTGACCTGCATAGACCTCCCTCACTCAAAACAAAATGCAAGTCATGTCGTCATTTCTCTGATGGCATGATCTTCTTTGGCAATGAAGGACATGAAGGACGAACACACCTCCCACCCAAGCCCTACATGGTCTGATACCTCCCAATTGCCTCCAGTTGTTTCCCACCATTGATTATATCACTAATTACCCCAGTCTCATCAAGATCCTCCTTAGACCCTCCTCCTAGACTACTAGACCACCTCTAAAGCTTTCCCACAATCTTTCTGTATATAGATTTCATCTCACCTCCATGAAGGTGCTCAAATTCAATCCAGCTCAGACTCTGTGTAGCTGAGATTGGTTCTGGTCCACTTGTTAATACAAACCTTACAAATGCTGAGGCTCCTTAAGAGTCACCCAATAAGGGGAATCTTTAATAAACTTTGTTTTACTTTGACTGGAAGAAATCTTAAGTTGAATTCATTCGGCAGGACTTGTCATGTCGGTATTTTGGGGTCCCGAGCACCCCAAACCTCAATACGGTTTCCAGACCTCAACAATTCTAACATTTCTCTTAAACAGAGTTCATAACTTCGCAGGCATGTAAATCTGCCTCTTCTCCTTTTATCTTTATTGAACAATGGGATAAACCCACTGATTCTATCTTGAAGATCTCCCCTATTTCCTATCCCACCAGGCTATATTGATGGGATTAACTAGAGAATTTCTGCCCCAGATACCAGATCTTTACTACTCTTGAGGCCTCCCAATTTTTCCAATTTGCATTTTTAAAAGCTTACAAATACAAAGTTGATTTCCAATTCCTTTTACATGCTTTTGATTCAAATTTACCTAGGCAATTAAGTTCTATTAAATCATTCACTGCGAAGGTATAAATGACAAGACTTGGCAATATATTGGATATGTGGAGTGAGTGCAAGAAAGGAATCACCAATGACTCCAAGGTTGCAAGCTTGGGTGACTGGGATGATGGTGGTAACTTCAAAAATAATAGAAGCTGGGAAGAGAGTGCTGGGGATAGGGAAAAAGAATGAGTTGAGTTTTGGACATGTGGAATTTAAGTTATCTACGGAATGTCCAGATGTCTAAAAGACAGAAGATGGTGCTCAGGAGAGACATTAGGGCTGGATATGATTCAGAAATCACCTACACAGAAATTATAATTCAACCCAAGATGAAATCACAATGGAAGATAATGTAGAGGAAGAGGAGAGAGCTAAGGATAGACCCTTGGTAAACACCTACAGTTAGCTAGTATGATCTGAAGGAAGAACCATCAAAGTGTCGAGGTTCAGGGGTGCTGGGGATCCCGAAATACCGACATGCCGGGTCTTGCTAGATTGAATTAGACTCAAGACTTCTTTAAACCAAAGCAAAACAAAGTTTATTAAAGGTTCGCTACTTTGCCACTTAAGGAGCCTAACTGTTTGTAATGCTGGTATTGACAAGCTGGCCAAATAGAATCTCCGCTAGAAAGAATCTGAGCTGGATTAAACCTGAGCGCCTCCATGGAAGCTAGATGGAATTTATATACAGAAAGTCCGTGGGAAAGATCTAGAGGTGGTCTAGTGGTCTGGGAGGAGGGTCTAAGGAGGATCTTGATGGAATTGGGGTGACTAGTGATGTAATCCAGGGTGGGAAACAGCTGGAAGCAATTGGGAGGTATCAGACAATGAAGGACTTTGGTGGGATGTAGGTAGGGCAATCAAGAGGTAACAGAAAATGGAAAGCCAGGCTAGGCCAAGGGCAACAGATTTGAGTATGAAAGGTCAGGTTAAGTACAAGGATTCAGGAGGACCTGGCTACTAATTTCAGTATGAAAGGCCAGGTTAAGTGGGGAGATTCAAGGAAAATTCAAGGAGGTTCCAAGAGTCCTACCCCATCAAAAGGAGACTGAGAAAGAGCAGTCAGATAAGTAGGGGGACCAGAAGAGAGCAGTATCACAAAATCCTGGAGAAGAGAGATTATCCAGATGAGGATGACTGACATAAAAGGCTGCAGAGAGATCAAAAAGGGTGAATATTGAGAAAAGGCTTATAGATTTCCTAATTACCTAGATTGGCTGGCAAGAGGTAACAAGCATTTATTAAGCACTTATTTAGCATTTATTAAATGCCAAGCACTGTCAGGCACTGGGGAGACAAAAACAAGCTAAAAGAAAGATAATCCCTGCCCTTAAGCTAAGGAGTTTACATTCCTATGGAGGAAGTCACAACCCACAAAACAGAGATGAAAAGGGAGGTAGGAAGAGGGGAACTCACCAAGAAAATACGAAGCAGCACCAGGAGGAGAATGAAGGTTGGCCAGCCTGAGCTTCTCTCCAAAATGAAGAGAAGCGTGACCGAGGGATGTTCCAGGGAGAGAGGCATGATGGCAATATCTACCTAGGTTTTTCAATCCAGAATTACAGAAATAAAGGAAAAGTTCTTAAGTTGATATAGTCAGTGTTTAAGGATTATAACCCCTGATAATGTTTAATATAAAATTTTAGAATAATCTCTTTGTTCTTTCTGAAGCAAACTCAGAGAGTGCCTCTTCCTATGTCAGCAAAAGCCAGCCAAGGCCGACTCTACACTCCTTAAGGAGACCTTTAACCTAAGACACTATATCTTGAATAATGAGGCTTTCCTTTGTATCTTATTATCTATAGACCATATACTATGTTATGGCATATTAATGGTAAAGAAAAATAGACATCTTAGGTCGTAATTTCTATTGAACTTTGTTTAGCCTTTTCCTATGTCAGTTATCTGTTTAGGGCAGGAAGCCTGCCACTCACTAGTGGTGGGATTTCCTTTCTCGTCACCGAGACATATGTTTACCCAGCTGGAATTGCAAGGCCTGACCAACATTACTTTGTTAATTGTCTTGTCTTACTAAATTTATGATTTGTTCAACTAGGAGAGTTCCTTTCTCACAGCAAAATGTATGTAAGCCAGAAGATTTCTGCACTGGGTAGCCAGAACATTTCTGGCTCCATAATGCATTATGTTACCGTTGTCTTTAATAGGGAATTGATCAATTAATTAATTAAATCATAAAATGTATACATTTTTAGCCAGTTGCCTTTTCTTAAATTAAGTTTTCAGGCCAACACCCCTCAGAGACCTACCAATAGTTGCGCTAACAAGGAACTTCTCCAAAAGATTACTAATTCCCTAAGTGAGATCCCCCAAATGGAAACCCAAGAGGACATCCCCTGAAATGACACAGAAAGAAAGAACACCTACCCAGTAACAAATGGAGGTCTTTATTCTCCTTTCTTTCCCTTGTCCCACCTCTCTCCAACTCAGTCCTTCAGAAAATGTAATCATCTTAACAGAGCCAACATGGGTAGAGCCCTAGTCTGAGTTAAGAAGACTTAGATTTTCAACTCCTAACTCATACTTACTAGCTCTGTGCTGCTGGACAGATGACTCAACTTCCTAATCAGTTTTCTCATCTATAAAATGAAGATCTTAGGATCATAGATCTAGAAGATACCTTAGACACCATCTGGTCAAACCCCTTGACTTTAAAGAGGAGAAAAGTTGAGACCTAGAGAGGTTGATTTGCCTAAAGTCATACAAGTAGTAAACATTAGAGGCAGGATTTGAACTCAGGTTCTCCAGACATTTCTCTCTACTTTGTAATAATACATTGCCTCCTATGATAATAACATCTTACAAGATAATAGTACCTATTATTATAATTATTAATAATACTGTAATTAGCTGTTATATTATAACTAATAATAATAACATGAAAGTTAACATAGGGATAAAGAATAAGTGAGGACTTGGAATTGATGGGGTACAAGCCCAAGCCAAGATCTTTTCCCCTTGGATCGGGAGGGTTTTTGTCCCATTAGTCTGAGGGACCCCGGGAAAGTCTGGTCTTTGGGGGGAGGCTCCTTGGATTCCCCTTCCATTTCTCCCAGGCCAGATTTGATATTCCTTTCTTTGATCCCATTATCAGCCACTCCCATCAGGATCCTCCCAGGGTTTGATCTAAGGAGACCATCCCTGGGACCCCAGACTACCTGGGGACACCTGCTTCTGGCCCAGGCCCTCCATTGTCTGATATCTCCTGATTGCCTCCAGCTATTTCCAACACTTGACCAGTCACCCCCTCCTTAGACTTCTCAAGATCTTCCCTAAACCCCTCCACCCATCACCCTATACTACCAGACCACCCCCAGATCCCTCCTACAGTCATTTCTGTATTTAAGTTCCATCTTGCCTCCATGAAGGTGCTCAGATTCAATCCAGCTCAGATTCTGTCTAGCTGAGATTCTATCTGGCCCGCCTGTGAATACAAGCGTTACAAATGCTTAGGCACCATAAGAGCCAATCCAAGGTGGCGAATCTTTAATAAACTTTGTTTTACTTTGGCTTTAAGAAGGTGATAATGTTTAATATGAATTTTTGGAATAATCTCTTTATTCTCTCTGAAGCAAACTCAGAGAATGCCTCTTCCTATGTCAACAAAAGCCAGCCAAGGATGACTTAACATTCCTTTAGAGACCTTTAACTTAAGTCACTATCTTGAACAATGGGACGTTTTCCATATCTTAATATTTGTAGACATATACTATGTCATGGCATGTTAATGGTAAAGTAAATACAAATATCTTAGGCCGTAATTTCTATTTGAAACTTTGTCAAATTTTATTGTATTTACAACCTATGCAATTAAGAAATTCCTTTCTAATGGTCTAGTTAATCACTTATGGAGATCATAAATCTGAAGGACACAGAACACTTCTTTGTCCTAAAACAGATTTAAGGCTGCCCAATTCTTTGTATCAATAGCCAGAACATTTTTCTGGCTTCATAATGCATTATGTTACCGTTTTCTTTAATAGGGAATTGATCGATTAATTAGTTAAATCATAAAATATATGCATTTAGCCTGTTGCCTTTTCTTTAACCAAGTTTTCAGGTTAACAAAGGCTTGAGCTGAATTCATTCAAGCAAGATCTGGCATGTTGGTATTTTGGGGTCCCCAGCACCCCTCAACCTCATCAGAATCAGGAAGGTTTGACTTGACCTCTAAAGTCTTTTGCAATTCAAGATCTCTGATCTCATCACTGACTGATTCTAAGATTCTCATTCTCCAATCCCCAGATAGTCATTGAACTTTCTATCTTCCAAGTATTCAGGAACTTAAGGGAAGAATTTTTCTTCTCTTCTGTATTCTGACTCCAGGAACTTGGCATTATATAAGACATCTTCACTTCTCTCTCTGGAAGGCTTAGTCCAGGAAATCTTGCTACTTCATTGGCTATAGTTACTTTGACCTCCAGGACCAAGAGGTTCAACTTGGATGCCACCTCTGAGAGTGACAGGTTCTATGACTAAGAATGATAATTAGGAATTACAGTACCATCAAAGACCTAAAGGAAATTCAGTTGATCTAGACCCCTCATTCTATTCCACTCCATGGTCTAATCTGTTGCTAAAGTTCCTGAATTTCACCTCTGAAATATCTCTCCAATATGCCCCCTTCTTTCAACTCTACCACCACCTTGAACTAGAAAGTCAGAATTTCTGACTCTTTTTCAGGTCCTGGTCACCCCATATCTAGACTATTATAGTAGCCTTCTGGTAGGTCTCCCTGACACAAGTCTCTCCCCACTCTAGTCTAGCCTTCATTCAGCTTTCAACGGGAGCTTCCTAAGCAGAGGTCTGACCATGTCACCCTCTTCTACTCAACAAATTCCAAAGTCTCTGTTATCCTTTTGTCGAGGTTAGGGGTCCTGGGGACCCCAAAATACCAAAACCCCGTGTCCTGCTTGAATGAATTCTATACAAGCCTTCTTAAAGCCAAAGGGAAAAAAAACAAAGTTTACTAAAGATTTGTCATATTGGGTTGACTCTTAAGGAGCCTAATTATTTGTAATGCTTGTATTGACAAACAGGCCACATAGAATCTCAGCTAGATAGAATCTGTGCTGGATTAAACCTGAGCGTCTTTATGGAGGCGAAATGGAATTTAAATACAGAAAAAAAATGAGGGAAGAATCCAGGTGTTGCCAAGCAATCTCAGGTCCCAGGGATGGTCTTGATAGGAAAGGTCAGCTTGGAATATAGATCAAACCCAGGGAGGATCCTGATGGGAGTGGCTGGTAGCCCAGACAATCAATAATCCAGGCTGGCAATTTGGACCTCAAGAAAACGCTAAATTGTGGTCCGTATTAGGATCAAAGATAGGAATATCAAAAGAATGCTAAATCAAATTAGGGGAATCCAAGGAGCCCCCCAGCTCCAGGCTTTCCCTGGCCCTTCACACAAATGGGACCAAAACCCTCCCGGTCCAAGGAACCTCGGCTTGGGCGTGTACCCCACCACTTTCAAGTATAACATCTTCTGTTTGGCATTTAAAACCTTTCATAACCTGCCCCCTCCCACCTTTGCAGTCTTCTTACTTTGTCATGTACTTTGCAATTTAGTGACATTGGCTTTCTAGCAGTTCCTTCAACAAGACACCCCATCTCCCTACTCTCCAAACATTTTCACTAGCTGTCCCCCATGCCTGGAATCTCCTTCCTCATCTCTGCCCTCTGGCTTCTCTCCTTTCCTTTAAGTTCCAGACCAAACCTCATCTCTCCAGGAAAGCTCTCCTTATCCTAATTCTAACGGCCTTACTTCAGCATATTATCTTCAATTTATCTCCTAGATAGCTTGTTTGTACATATTTCTTTGCATGCTGTCTTCCTCATTAGACTGTGAACTACTTGAAAAACAAAAAACTCCAGAAGCAAATACAAAATGCTTTTTGGCATTCCAAGCCCTTATCACCTAGTCCCCTCCCACATTTCCAGTCTTCTTATACCTTACTCCCTAACTCCTCCATCCAGTGACACTGGCCTCCTAGCTGTTCCACAAACCAGACAAGATCCTTCATTTCGTGGCTTTAGGCATTCTGCCTGACTCTCTCTCACCCCTGGAATCTCTCCCTCCTCCTCTCCCACTGCTGACCTCCCTGGCTTCCTTTAAATCCCAACTAAAATCCTACCTCCTAGGAGAAACCTTCCCCAACTCTCTCTGTTAATGACTTCCTATTAATTCTGTATTTAGGTTGGTTGGAATACATTTGTTTGCATGTTGCGTCCCTTCCCCTGGAAGCTCCTGGAGGGCACAAACTGTCTCTTCTGCCTTTCCTTGTACCCTCAGCGCTTACCACGCTGGCTGACACGGCATATTAGTGGCAGAGCCAGCTAGAAGCCGGGCATCCAGCCTCAGGGTCCGGGGCTCTTCCAGCTACAAGGTGCAGTTTTCCTAACGTGTCACTGAGGTCAGCGTCGCTGCTTATCTAAAAGAAGACTGCTAGTTTCCTGGAGTTATCAGATGAGTGGTGGCAGGTGCTAAAGGTGCTAAAGTTACTGGGGAACGCGGAAATAAACGGCAGAAAGCGTGCAAATGGCACGCACCAGCATGAAAGCCTGATACGCCGCCCGCATTTTTACCTTTTCCTTAACGTGACATAAAAAGAACCTAGCCCGAGCTCCCCGCCCTCGGGGCAGTAGAGAGAGAAATAAGGAGAGAGAAGGCACAGGCCACCAATCAGAGCTCGAGGGCTGGATTTCCGGGAGAAAAGGCGGGGCCAAGGAAAAATGGCACGGTCCGTTTTCTCCCTCAGACCAATCGGAAAGCCTGGAGGTCACAAGGGGGCGGGGGCTGGGTGTAGCTAGATGAGTTTCTATCCCCTGCGGCTTCCTTATAGTCGGACCAATGAGAGAGGCGAGCTAGACAAGCTGTCCAATCAGAGCCTGAGGGGGGAGTAGAGGAAGACGTTGAGTAGCTGCGGCGCCTGCGCGGGTGGGTTTAGGTTGCCGGATCCGTGGGTGAGGAGAGTGTCCAGGAGGAGAGAAGGTGTCAGTGCTGGCGTCTGAGGAGACCCGGCTGAAGAGGGGCAGGGGGTGGGGGGGAAAGCGATGATGATGGCTGCGAAGAAGGGTCCGGGCCCCGGCGGCGGAGAGGGCGCCGGCAAAGCGGAGGCGGAGGCGGCTTCGGAGGTGTGGTGTCGCCGAGTGCGGGAGCTGGGTGGCAGCAGCCAGGCCGGAAACCGCCACTGTTTCGAGTGTGCCCAGCGCGGGGTCACTTACGTGGACATCACCGTGGGCAGCTTTGTCTGCACCTCCTGCTCTGGTCTCCTGTGAGTCTTTCAGTTGCCGAGGGGCTGCTGGCCTGTTTGCTGGGAGATCCGGGAGGGAGGGGGCTTTTGGAGGAAGAAGAGACCGTCGTGGGGGCCCCTGGGGGCAGAGATGAGGAGCTTTGGGGTGAATAAGAGATCCAGAGAAGACAGTGCGGCCCAGGGAGAGGAAAGAAGGGGGAGCTGAGTGAATGAATGAACGGAGTGATGTTTGCCGGCCGGTAACTATTAGGGGGAATTGCCCTGTGTGAAGAACAGTTTTTGGTTAGTCTGGAGAGGTGACCTGAGGGCGAGGAGCCTCATTTCGAGGGGTGGGAGCCTATCAGGATTGGGTTATCGAATACTCAGTCTTGGAGCTGTGGTGGACCATTAATGAGCTGTTGCTGGACGTGTGAATTGGTCCAGCCCTTCTGGAAGGCAATTGGGAATTATGCTCAAAAAGTGACTAAAATGCCCATACCCATTGACCCAGAAATTCCGCCCTTAAGCATCATTAACTGACAACGTAAACCTTTGAAATATTCTACTCTCTAAATCCCAGTAATTATCTTGATCCTAAGGAGTTCCATGATTAAAAAGAAAGACCCCTCTATGCTTATAGCAATGCTTTTTATTATATATAATAGAGACCTGGGAGACCCTGAAACGGAGTAACTGCCCATCTATTGGGAAATAGCTAAAATAGTTGTCATAAGTGAATGTAATGAAAGATTACACCTGTAAAAAATGAATATGACAAATAAAGAGAAGCATGGGAAGACGTACATGAAATGAGAAAAACATGGGAAGACTTAATGAACTGATGCAGAGTGAAGAAAGCCACCAGGAAAACATTCACTGTGTCTACGACTATGTAAATGGAAAGAGCCACAAAAACAAAATGGTAGGAATTGAATCCTGTGAAATAATAATGAACAAGCTTGGCTTCAAAAGAAGAGATAAGAAAGCACCTCTCTGCCTTTGCTGAAGTGAAGGAAGTGGGGGTGTGAAACATTGCATAAACTATCAGACTTTAAAAAATTTGTTGGCTAGTTTTTATTGAACTTTTCTCCCTGCTTTTGTTATACAGGGATGGCTCTCTAGGAGAGAATATGTGTATGTATGTGTGTATTTATGTGTATGTATGTATATGCACAAGCACACATATGTTTATATGTGAACAAAATATACCAGTACAAGTTTATCTTTTTAAAAAATGGGATAGTGATCTTGGTCCTTGATGGAGTAGTAGTGGAAGTCTGAGTGGGATAGAAATTTGGAGAGGAAGCCATCCTATCCTGTTAAAGAGACATAGGAGAAATGGGACAAAAAGGGAAGAAGCTCTGTAGTAAAATGTAGCACAGGGACACTAGATAGGGCTGAGATTTGGAACCCAGAAGTGGAAAAGACAGGAAGTAGAATAAAATGGTCACTGACTAATAAATAGAATATTCAGCAAGAAGCAAAAGAGCCCCAGTTCCAAGAAAGGTACTTTTCCTCTTCCTGGTTCATCTCCTTCCCTGGATGCGGAGGTTTAGAAATCTAAGATATGCTTCTTTATTCAGGTTGGCATCTTGACAGTTGAGGAACCATATTTTACTCAGGTGTCAGCCCTTATCTCTCAGGAATGCATAAGAGAGGAAAGTGCTATGAAAGGAGTTCTCCTATTCTGTCAATTCAGTCAGGTATCAGCTCTGAAGTAACTTAAATTTAAATTGAAATAAATAAAAATTGAAGTAATTTAAATTGATTCTTTGAAGGGAATTTAAGTGCTCACCCAAAGTGCAATAATTTATACACTTGAGCTGACCAGAGTCAAGGACCAAGAGACCTTGAACCAACAAGCAGGTTCCATCCCACATTTTAGTGGGTTCATGTTAAACTGCTTAGGTGATAAGACTTCCTTTTTTGGGTCATGCCCTGTCTAATTTGGATTCACAGTGGTGGTCCAGTAGGCCGAGTTATATTGAAGTGCTTTTCTTCTTGAGGGATAAGGCAAAAAGCATGTCTAAAGTTAGACTGCTGGATTTTAATTGCAAGGCCCTTGGTTTGAGTTTGACAATGATTTACTATGACTGTTATCTAATGTTTTGTTTTTTAAATATAAGGTCTTATTTCTCTTTTCCTTGTCCCCAAGATACTAAAGAAGACATTCTTTTTCTCCTCACGTTTTAAAATGGGGGAGAAATGAGATAACAGAAGTTTATCAACTTTTTTTATTGTTGAGTCACTGTTTACTATATTTGTTGTTTGAATTTTTTTTGAATTTATGGGAAGTAAAAAACTTAGGATACGGGTCTTCCAAGAGCAGATTTTTTTTCCTGGAAAATTATTTCCTTCTTTATCAAACCTACCCCCTTCCATATTGAATAGGTATATTTTGAGAATGAACCGGATCATTCCCCCTAAACTAAAGTCTCTTGTGGTCCATACAATATTGCAAAGCCTGTGGGTGGATGGTGATAGGACAGAGTACTGATGTGATGAGAATTATGATTGGACGGTCCAGTACACAACACTCCTTTCTCCTGAGTTCATGCTTTTGTACTGGCTGTCCCCCATGTCTGCAATTTTCTCCTTCATCTCATCCTCCAAGCTTCTCTGACTCCCTTCAAATCTCAGCTAACAATCCATCTTCTGCAAGAAGTCTTTTTCAATCCACCTAAATCCTAGTGCCTTCCCTCTGAAACTGCTCCCACTTTATTCTGTACGTAGCTTGTTTGTACGTAGTTGTTTGCCTGTTGTCTCCCCCATTACAATGTGAACTTTTTGAGAACAGGAACTGCTTTTTGCCTTTCTTTGTATCTCCATCATTTAGCCTGACACAGAGTAGGTGCCTAAGAAATGATAATGATTGACTGACTAGAACAGGAGTGGGGGAAACTTTTGGCTTCAAGGCCACATGTGGCTCTCTCTAGGTCCTCAAGTTTGGCCCTTTGACCGAATCCAAACTTTTCTGACAAGTTTGGATTCGGTCAAAGGGTCAAACTTGAGGTCACAGGTTCCCCATCCCTGGACTAGAAGAAAAGTTTGGGAATTGTTTTTAGGACAAAGGAGGTAGGAAGGGAAAGAAATCCTGGCTGTAGGATATAGGATAGGAAAAAAAAATTGGAAGGAGTGACATAATTGATTGGTTAAACCCAAGGGGTCCTGGAAAGAAAATGTAGGAAAGCAGTGAGTTGACTTGTTAACATAGTTGACTGTAATTTCCTTAAAAAAAAGTTATGGTAAATAGGAAGTCCTGGCTTTGTCATTACTTTTATGATTTTTGTTCTGCTCTAGCCTATAAAGAATGTTTCCAGATTCTGGCCTGTGGCCACATCAAATGCCATAAAAGCAAACAGTTCATAATATGTGGGTAAGAATTGCCTCGGGTGCCTAGCTTGGGTAACTGTCCTTGGATGAATAGTCCTTCAATGAGTTAGAGGAAGGAGGAAATAATTTGGGACACAGTTTTATAGAAACAAAAGACATTCACTTTGTAGGAAGTTCATTTTTCACATGACAGTGAAATTGTGTCTCCTCTCACTGTTAGCCTCCATTTGGACTTACCTTCATCATGATCCCAGCTGTAGAAGTAGGAATGGTTTTGTGCAGAATGTACTAAGGCCTGATTTGTTTAATATTGAGAACGACTATAACTGACTAGGCACTACCTGGAATGTACAACATTGGGCCTTGCTTCCTAGGAACTTAGTTTCAAGGGAATTAAGTGGGACTGCAGCTTCTAGTTTTAGTTTTAAAGAAGATAGAGAAAAAGTTTTATTTTATGTATAAAGAGTTTTCCAGAGGTGATAGATTTTGGGGGGAGGGATGGTTTGAGTGTTGGAAAAAGGGCTCATTAGTGCTTCAGGAAGAATCACTTGACTCCTGGTGCTGAGTGTAGAGTTATCCCTTTACTACACAGGGGAAACCTGGATCAAGATGGAGTTGAACTGGGGTGGCTTTTAGGCTTGGAAGGGAGAGAAACATGGGGGGAACCTGAGGAAGAGTCTGTGAGCACTCTGGGGCAGGGCTACATCTTACCCTTTTAGCCTGGAATAGAATGAGTTGACAGCTTTTTCAAGGGGGGTGTACCAAGTTCTAGTTCTATATGGTTGAAAGAAAGGTGACTTGCTGAATAGGAGGTTGAAAGTTATGCCAGTGACTATACATGTATAAATTATATTGAATAGTTTGCCTTCTCAATAAGGAGGGGTGGGGTGGGGAGGGAGAGAATTTGGAGTTTTAAAAGAAGATGTTAAAATCTGTTTTTGCATGTAACTGGGGAAAAATAAAATATGAAACAAAAGGAAAAGAAAGTTTTGCTGATTCATTTTTACAGACAGAGGCAGCACCCACATGTTGATTAAAATCAGCTCATACATTTTTGACCCTTGTCAGACTCTGAGTTGGGAAGGCAGCCATTGGAGAAAAGTGGAATATGAATGGAAAAAAATGGGAGGATGTCTAAGTGAGAATAATAAAAACATTTTAAAGTGCCTGACTGAGTCACTGCCTGTAAGCACAGCACTGTTCAGGGAAGGGAAATAAATGAATTGGATTTTGCTTTTAAAGGCCATTGTGTTTCATTGTGCCTGAATGGAAAAATCTGCCCCTACTTTTCAGGGATGTAGAATGTCAGACAAAAAGCATCACCGAGACTCGCAGCAGAAAAGGGTAGTTGAATTGGCATCTCTGGTAGAGTTTATCTTTCCAACGGGTGGGTCCCCAAACAATTTTCCTAGAGCTTTGAGGGGAGAGATAATGATAAAGTATATCTGGATTTTTGAGAAATTTCTTTTGAATACTGGTTTTGTTTTTTTCCTGATTGGAAATGTTTTTTCAGGAGTGGTTTTCATAAGGTTGAGGTGGCAGTATAATGTAGGGAAGGAGGGGAGAGAATAAACATTTTTATATAGTGCACTGTACTTAACACTTTTTACAAATGTTATCTCTCTTATCCTCATAACAATCCTGGGAACTAGTTGCTGTTATCACTCCCATTTTCCAGTTGAGGAAAGTGAGGTAAACAGATGTTAAGTGACTTGCCTAGGATCACATACCTATTTAAGTGTCTGAGGTCAAATTTGAATTCAGGTCTGACTGGTTTCAGACCCAGCATTCTATCCACTGTGCTGTTTTTAGAAGAGTTACCAGAGAGAGAAGCTACTGGTATTAGCTGTTTCTAAATTTATAAGAATGTTGACACAGTTGTCAGTCTTGAATCTGACCTCCTTTTTAATTCTTTTTCTTTCCAGCCCTACTCTGCAAATCTAATTTCAGTGTTCTAGATGTAGATTCCATTTTTGTCCACCTAGTAAATATTTTGGCAGAGGTTATTTTTTTAGCAGTCCCGTTATAGAATGATTCTGCCACTCAGCTGTGATGAGTCAATAAGTGCTCCATCTAAAAGTAAGGTATTTGGGTGGTAGTGGGACCTGAGTTGTCTTAACAGAATCATAGAATACTAGAGTTAAACATAATCCAAGAGACTCACTCCCATTTTTTTTCGCTTGTTCTGGTTGCATCTCCCTCTATGAGCGGGGGAAGAAGGATGGACATATCATCACCTTCCCTGGGGAGGATAGGTATAGGTTTTTCTTTTTGACTCCTCAGTTTCCTTAACTCTGCTTATCTAATGGCTTGTGATTAGAGCAAAGGAAAAATATTTTTGTCTGCCTTATTCAACCAGGTAGGTCTGAGGGCAGTGGTGCCCTGCCCTTATTTACTAATTCACTAGTTTCTAGAAATGCAGCCTTGTATATTGGATAGATTGTTGGATTTGGAATTAAGAAGACTTGAGTTCAAATCTCACCTGACATGTTCTAGCTGTGTGACTACTGGCAAATTATATAACCTTTCTGAGCTCAAAGCATTTCTTCAAGACAATAAATACTTATAGACGGTGGGAGAAGTCTGGGGTAGCAGTCTCTTTTCAACTTACTCATAAATTTGCCCTTCCGATGTCAGACAGTGGTTTGTGATCAGAGGAGGTCTGGACTTGATTTCTTAAGTTAAGTACCACCAGATTACTTTTTAAATCTTAGGCAAGGCCTATGTTTTTTGAACCTCTGTCCATCTGTTTTCCTCTTGCTATTTCCTTCAACACTAGTAGTAATATTTGGTTCATAGAATTTAATACCTGGAAGAAACCTTAGAGGCCATCTTACTACAACCTCTACCTTACCAATCATTTCTCTTCAAATATTCTCGATGATATTTCCAATCCTTTCTCCAAACACCCCCACTTTTCAACCTTTTCTTGAAGACTTTCAATTCTGGGAAACCCAGCATTTCCAGAGGCAGCTCATTCAGTTCATATATGGGTGGTGCCATTTGTTGGGAATTTTTTCCTTACATCAAATTGGAATCTACCCAATATAAGGAAAATCTTGGCTGAAGCACTTAATAGGTAAGCACTAAAGCAATTATTAATAATTCAGCATTTTCCATGCATCTGATTGAAGGGAACTTTGTGCTTCTATTTGGTCCCATTCCTCCCTCACATCTTTTCTGGGTGATAAATAGATTAGTTTATTCAGGATGAATTTGTGTAAGAAAGCAATAGAAGTGACTAAAGGCATTTGCAGAGGTGGGAGATCCACAAATTATATTACATATGTTTTCATACTTTTTCGATGTATTGATCAGCTATATGGTATTTTTCAAAACCTCTTTGTTTTGGTCTTTAAGAATACTGTTTATTATATGGGATGAATCTCTGGGAGTCAGAAAGGAGGGTTACTGGGGGAAATTATGTGATTAAAAAAGTCAAAAAGATCAATAAAAACATTTTAAAATTTGTTTGAAAGACATGACTAAAAGTGGGGAAGAGCAAAGAGGAACGATAAGAAGGTATTGGAATTGAGTTTATAGATTAAGAAACTTATATTTTCTAAAGGATTAAATAACATTGAATCAGAACCAGGTTGGAAACTGGATGGTGCTACACATCATTTAATGGAGACATGGTAGATAAATCCGAGGCTCATACGTTTTCATACATGGCCAATGTGGGAATTGATTTTGCTGGACTCTGCATGTTGATTACAAGGGTTTGTTTGGTTTCTTTTTCAAGTTGGGAATGTTGGGCTGGGAGGAGGATTAGGGAAAAGGTGACTAAAAAAAGAAAGAAAAAAAGGCCATTTAACATTTATTTTTTTTTATGCACAGAAGGCCAGAAAGAATCACATAAAAGTCTGACAGCTGTAAAAGTTACATATATTATACACTTAAAAACAAAAGCATCATGTACATGGCAGAGATTCATAGTTTAAAGTACAAAACAAGCCAAAAAGATAGGTGCTGGCCTAGTTTAGCTGTAGTCCTGTCAGTGTATTCCTTTCCAACTCTGAGACTGATTCTAAAGTGATCCTCCCTTTTCCCAGAAGCAATCAAGAGTTTATTTCTTTGGATACAGGTGTCCAGAGACAAAGAGTATCGGTGCTACAAATCTGGCACAAATGAAAGAATTGGATTGGCTTTTTCCATTGTTGACCAGATGTGACCTCTTTATCTCACTGACTGAGCAGGTTGAGTGCATTTCATTAGTCAAGGTGGAAGCAAAATATGGACAGGCTGGTATTGGGGGAGAGGAGTGGCAGAGACAGGAAGTATGTGATATTTCCCCTGAAAGTCCATGAAAATAATTTCCTTGACTGAAGGGCACCTTTCATAGACTTCTAGATCTGGTACAGATATGTATTTTATATAAGAGACTAAATAAGAGGTTCTCAAATGTAATATCATGTTATCTGCTAGGTAATTCAGATGCAATTTAGCATTGCATCTGAGGTAGAGGGAATGTGACTGAGCTAAAATAAGAGGAAGGGAGCAAGTATTAAGCACCTACTAAGTGCCAGGCACTGTTCCAAGTATTATAAATATCTCAATTTTAATCATCAAAACATCCCTGGAAGGTAGATGGTATTTTTATCCCTATTTTACAGTTGAGGAAACTGAGACAGAGAGGCTAAGTGACTCACCCAGAATCACACAACTAATAAATATATTAGAGGTGGGATTTGAATTCAGATCTTCTTGATTACAGCCTAATGCTGTATCTACTTTGTTGCTACCTAGGCTGATTTTCCATGATCTTTGATAAGTTCATACAGTTCTGGAGCATCATATTTAGAAAGGATATGGGTAAGCTGAAGCATAATAAGGATGATGTAATTCAGAGCATGCCATGTAAAGATCATGAAGCTAGAGTTGTTTAGCCTGATGAAGAGAAGACTAGGTTGTTAGATGTGAGAAGGGTTTCCACTTTGCTTGACCTTTGAGGGCCAAACCAGAACTATTGAGTAGAAGTTAAAGAAAGGCAAGTTTCAGTCTATATAAGAATCACCTAATGATTAGGGCTGTCCAACATTAGGACGAACTAACTGCCTTGGTAATGGGGAATTCATCATTTCTTTGGGTGGTAGATTAAATGAACTGAAGTTCTTGGTTTATACAGTTGTTTAAGGCCTTAAGTGATCCTAGGGGTGTCTGTTTTTTTATAGCCTCTTCTTGTCAGAAAGAATAAGTGAGTTATGCACTGAGACACCGGGGACTTAAGATCCTAGAGCTGGAAGGAAACTCAGAAATGAGTTCAGCCCCAATATATGAAGTCATTGACTTAGCCCTGGTCATAACAGGTAGTGAATGTCAGAAGCAGGATTTGGCCGTAGCTTATCTGACTCCAATATTTAACAACTTCCCTCAGCTAATCTCTACTTCATTAAGGAGGATGGGGAACTGGTGAAACTGGCCTTGCTTAGTATGAAGCCAGGGACTGACATATCCATCTTTTTGGATGACAGAATAATAGAATTTAGATTTGAAAAGGACCTCATGGGCCATCTACTGTAACCCTTAAAATATTTATTATGTGTTAGGGACCATGACAAAAATGAAACTATTCTTGCCCTCCAGGAACTTACAGAATCTATCAGAAAAAAACCTTGTAGACACATAAGTATATATTTTCAGTGGGGAAGTAATAGCCACTGAGGGAATCAGGAAGAGCCTTGGGTTGGTGGCACTTGAGAGCCGAGCTTTGTAGGAAACTATAGGGATTCTAAGAGGCAGTGATGGCAGGGAAAGCATTCCAGACATCAGAGACATCCTGTGTAAAGGTACAGAAACAGAGTAATTGTCATGTACGGAACCCATATTTTAATAGCAGTCCTTATAGTATTGTACCTGACTAGTTGCTCATCTAGTCTCTGCATGAAGACCTCTAAGGAGGAATAACCATTTGCTTCCAAAAGCAGCTACTTTGGGATAGCTTTACTTGTTAGAAAGTTGTCCCTGAAATCAAACCTAAATTTTCTTTCCTCTTTGCAACTTCCACCTGGTTCTGCTTTCTGGGACTAAACAGAACAAGTCCAAGCTTACTTCCATTCAAATACCTGAATGTGGTATCATTTCCCCTCCCACCAAGCTCTTCTCCAGGTTAAATATTCCTAGTTTCTTGGCACTGCCCTCATAACATAGATTCAAGGCCTTATACCATCTTGGTTGCTGTCCTCTGAGCACAATGCCACTTATTGTCCTTAAACTGCCATTAAGAACTGGCATACAATCCTTCAGAAGTGGTCTGATCAGAGCAAAGTGCTTTGGGACTATACCCCATTATTCCTGGAAGCTGTGGCTTCCTTAATGGAACACAACACCAATTTAGCTTTTTGGCTGCCATATACTGCTAACTCACACTAAGCTTGTAGTCCATTAAAACTCTCAGATCTTTTTCAGACAAAATGCCTTCTCCCTTTCTCCACTTGTGAGGCTCATTGTTTTAACCCAAATAGAAGACCTTACAATTATTCCTATTAAATTTGCCTTTCAAAATAGATTTTTGTTGATGTTTTGCTTTTACATATCCTAGACTTCCCCCTTGTATCCCTTATCCTTCCTGAAGTGATATATTATAACAAAGAATTTTGTTAAAAGAGGAAGAGGAATACAGTGCAAAAATCTGTTCTTAGATGCAATGCTTCCTACCCATGGACTTTTTCTCCCATCTCTGCAAAGGAGTGGGGGAAGGTCATTTCTCATATCTCTCTTTGAGGCCTAGCTTGTTCTTATAATTTCACAGATTCCTATTCAACTTAATCTTAGTCAATTTAGCATAGGGAGATAGCATACCTATTGACCTTGGAGCCAGGAGACCTAGGTTCAAGTCCTGCCTCTGACAACCCTGCTACCATGACCCTGGGCAAGTCACTTAGCATCTCATTATTCTAGACCACCCTCTAAAACTATAAAATTGTAAAGAAGTGGGTGACCTGAATAGGTAAAGGAAGTTTCCTTATCTGGCAGTTTCCTATACCTTTATCAATGAAGTCCAGTCCTTTTCACTAAATTCAGCTTAGTGCTCTAACCAGTCAAGATCTTTTTGTACCCTTATTCAGTTAATCATTGTTTTTAGCTCTGTTTACCCCCACTCCCTCCTCCCAGTTTTGTGTCATCTGTAGACTTAATGAGTATGTCATCTATACTTTTAAGTCATTAATAAGTGTTAAATATCATAGGGCCAAACACAGATCTGGTGGGGCAGAATGCCAAGGAATGCCCTCCTGCCAAGTTACTTTTGAATCATTAACAGCTAGGTGGATAGAGCAGTAGGCCTGGAGTCTGGAAGACCAGAGTTCAAATCCAGCTTCATACTAGCAGTGTGACCCTGGGCAAGTTATTACTTAACCACTGTTTGCTGCAATTTCCTCATCTGTAAAATGGAGATAATAATAGCAACGAACTACGTCTCAAGGTTGTTGTGAAGATAAAATGACAGTATTTATAAAATGTTTTGCAAATGTGTAAAATGCTAAATAAACGCTAGCTCTTGTTAACAACTGTTCTTTGAGACGATCCCTGTGTTGCTTCCAAGGCCTAATTTTTTTGCCATCTAGTAAGCACCTTTTCCATGAGAATAGTATGACATATTTTATTGTTTTGCTAAAATCTGGTTAAACTGTCTATAGCACTCCCCCCATCTACCAGTCAGTTGAAAGTTAACTCTGTCAACAAAGGAAATTACATTAGTTTTGCATGACTTATATTTGATGAAGCCACTTGTAATCGCCACTTCCTTTGCTAGGTATTCACTGTCTCTTTTAGAATTTTAGCAGAAATTGAAGTCAAGTTAAATGGCCTCTGGTTCACAGATTCTTTTCTTTTCCCTTTTTCTGAAAACGAGGCCATTTGCTCTTCTCTAGTCCTGGGGAGCTCCTTTCCTTGAGTCTGTTATCTATCCATCCAATTTAATTCAATAAACATTTATCTAGTGCCTTTGATGGACAAGGCAATGATTAGGTCCTGGGGTTGCAGAGATGAAAAACAAAATCCCTGTCCTGGAGATTCGTTTACTTGAGTGGATAAGACCGTATACAATTAAACATCATACAAGATAGAGTGTGGGAGGGACAAAGGAGAGATCTATGCAAAATGTTCCAGGAAAATGTGAGGGAGTAGTAAATACTTGGAAAGGATGGTGAAAAGGTTCAGTCCTGGAGGAAAAGGTTTGTTGGGGAGGGTCAGAGAAGACTTTAGGGAAGAAAAGTGGCTCTTGAGCTTAAGTTGGAAAAGAAAGATTTAAAAAGGATGAGAAAGTGCATTTGGATGATGATCTGTGTCAAATCCTGGAGGTGGGAAAAAACAGGTTCAGAAACAGCTGCTCTAATTCAGGTTGTCTAAACCTCTTGGGACTCAGATTTTCTAACTAGACCTTGTTTTGGGAGCTGAGTGATGTATTTGTATTGTGTTCGCTGTATTCTTTAACAGTGTGTTCCTGTTTTATGTACACAAAATGTAAAATAATAGGAGTATCTTGTTTGATCAGTCACTTAAGCTAACATGCTTGTGACTCTCTTTATTCACTTTGTTGTTTTTTCCTTCATTGTCACTCCAAAACCCCAGTGTATGCTCAGCCATGGGTTTGTGGTTCTTTCGGTATTTTTTGCTGGATTTTCCCCTAAGCAAGAGCGTGCATTTCCCTGCACACTTGACAGCCCCATTTTGTCAATACCAGTAACCCTTTTGTGATGTGTTTGTTAATGATAAGAAACCAGAAAACCCAAAATGCCTTTCTGCTTTCTATTTCTCTTCCTTCCTCCCCTTCCTGTCCTCCTCCTCCTCCCCCACCCCCACATGGTAAATTAGAGTCATATTCTATACAAGCTATCACTGCGTACTGGATGGTGCCATACTAGTTCAAATTGGCATCCGAGGGCTTCCTTCTTGTAAACTCCTAGAGAGCCTCAGTCTTAATACATTTGTGTATCTCTCCTTCAACCTAGCACAAAGCCTCATATGCAGTAGGCAATCAGCTGCTAAAGGAATGGTAAAAAGGAAGGTACAAGGAAGGGACCCTGGGGAAAAGGATGAAGTTATAAAAGCAGATTAGATCATAAGGTCAAGATACCATCTCTGCTGAATTTTGGAATGTTTCTGTAGAGTTTCAGTCTGGTCACAAGAAAAAATCATGACAAGAATAATGATAATAGTAGATGATATATCAACTTTACTGTTTAAAGTTCACCAGTAACCTGTTAAGGTCGATTGTACAGGTGTTATTCCATTCTGTATCTTTCTTGTCAGCAAGTGTCAGTCAGAGGCAGGATTTGAACCCAGATTCCTTCAGATCCCCCAAGTCTGGCATTCTTTCCATTCTTGAGGAGACAAGACCTGGTGAAAGGAGGAAGGAAAAAAAAGCCTGGGAGCTCTGCTACTTAGGAACAATTAATTGTACCAACTAGATGGCCTGAGAAGAGGAAACTAGAGCAATCCTGAAATGTGATCTGTGGATGCCTCAGCATCTGGAGCAGGTCAAATATTGTGAAAGTAAAGAATCCTGGCTTCTCTGTATCCTTTATTATGCTCTTGGGAAAGCAGTTTTCTCTGCTGACTCCTACCTTTCCTGGGTATATTTGACACCTTTCTCTTGGAAGTCTGAGCTACAAGTTTCTGGATATTTCTATACCACAGCTGAACTGCTGTAACCCTAACAAGCATCCATGAATCTGTTCTTAATCAGCACCTGTCCACTGGGACAGAATTCCAGGAAAGAAAGCAGTTATTTGTCTGGTCCTTCAGTGTTCACTCTGTTCTGTGTCATCTGTTCTTCCACCCCCATAGCCTTCACTTACATTCATAAATACTGCTGTTTTTCTAAACTTGGCAATGTCACCTTTTTTCCTCTGTGTATATATCCCTGTCTCCTCCCTATCTTTGTGAAATTTTACGATTTCTACTTAGGAAACAGTAAAGTTTCCCATCATTCCCTTGAATTCAGGAAAATCCAAAAGGATTTTATATGAAACTGTGACTCTACATTTCATAATACTTGCTTTAGAAAAGTACATAAATGTCCATTTTTTTCTCCTTCCTTTGTCTTGCTAGAAACATTAACTGGGACCTATTATAGTTAATTTCTTTGCTTGATTTGGCCAAGTTTTTCCTATTTCTTATCTTTCCTATTAAGTATTTTGCTATTAGGTCATTTTTATTTCCCAGTATGTTCTCCTTTCCCCATCTAGAGAGTCATCCATTATAACAAAGAGTAAAACATAGAGAAGGAAAGTGCAGTTCAGCCAACTAATCATCACATCAACACCATCACATCAACATCTTTTTGGCATTTATTATATAGCTTTAAAAAAAAAATTTAGTTCTAAATTCTTTGCCTTAGGCCCCTTCCCCACCATTGGGAGGGTAAGCAGTATGATGCCCATTCTACATGTGAAGTCATGCAAAACATTTCCATATTAGTCATGTTGCAAGGGGGGAAGGAGGCAAGAAAATAAAGTGAAAAAAACAATATGCTTCTCTCTGCACTCAAAGTTTATCATTTCTCTGAAGATGGATAGCATTTTTCATCCCAAGTCCTTTGCAGCTGTCATGGATCATTGTACAGATCATAGTAGCTACATCTTTCTCAGTTCCACATCAACACAGACTTGACAGTATGTGGAATTTGCTTTATGTAAGGAAAGGGAAACACATGCATTCTTATGTCTGTTCTTTAGTATCAAATTTTGGGGGATTTAAAGCCTTTTTGCTTTTTCTATATTCTGTCATCTGAGATTGTTCCTCTAATTTATTCTTTGTGTCTCTCAGTCACTTCTCTGCTTTAAAATATTTTAGGGGTAGAATATAAAAAAGAAAGTTTTCTTTTGCTAGAAAGAAGCAAATAAAATAGTGGCCCATTCTCTACTCTGCCCCATGGGGTAATTTTGTGCTAAGGTAGGACTGGTAGGAGGCTGTGAGAGGGGAACTGTATCTTTCCTGTTGGAGCACCTCCCCCTGGAAGAACTGGTTTTGTGGCCTCAAGAAAATATCATCCCATTGGCCATGTGGTCTCCACAGGACTCTTTTGACCATAGTTGGATTTGCAGGGAGTAAACAGCACACAGCAGTTATATAAGCATCTCAGCTAAAAGCATGGTTCAAGCTTCCTACAGATCTGTATAGGCTTTTAAATCTTGCTGGATTAAAATAAGTTCCCTAGTGCTTCATAGTAAGATCTAGTAATGAAGGAGGCTGGCAAAAGACCACCTGCCTTCTGTGAAGACTGGGAAAGTAGAGATTGGGGAAGGGTAGAGAAAAGCTCTCTAAGATTTCATGTTTGTTGCCCAATCAGCTATTTGGGGCCTTTTTAGCACAACCATAATGCCATTGGAATATTCTTTTACCCTCCAGGTTTTAGTCTTCAGATGCTTAAGTGCTATACAGACAAACTGAGAAAAATGGAAGTTGGTTGTCTGTGCTTCCAGAAGTGTTCTTAGCTCACAGGTAGGGTACTAGAGAGGTTGATCTGCCAGCCTGCAGGAAAAAAGAATAAGCGGATTCTCTGTTTGCTCTTCAGAGTTGACAGACCCTCAAATGTTTTTGACTGTTCTTTTCTAAACCTCTCCCTGACTCTCACTAGCATTCTTACAAGTCTTTCTCTCTTCTTTCCATAATTAATTTTTTCACCCTTTTCTCTCTCCCCTCGTATTAAGCAGCCTGGCAGTGCTAATCTCATTATACCTCTCTTGCTTTTCCTCACACAGGAGAGGCCTGAATCCCCCTCACCGAGTCAAATCTATCTCCATGACAACCTTTACTGAGCCTGAAGTGATGTTCCTCCAATCTCGTGGAAATGAGGTGAGTTGCCACAGATAAATTTTATTAGAAGGCCTTGGCTTTGCCTGAAGCATTTTATAAAGGGTTTCTGTGTTTCTGAAGTTGAGACTTTTTTTCTTTTGGTTAGAATTTTCTTGTCTATTTTTGGGGGAAGGACAAAAATTTTTTTATTCTGAATTTTAAATCCCCCTAAAGAGCATTTCATACACATAGCTCAATACAAAAGGATGATTTTATATGAAACTGAATTGCCGTTTCAAACTACTTGCTTTTAAAAAATTGAAATTTTCACAGTGCTTTCAAGACTTCCCTGCTTGTCTGTGCTTCCTTTAGAGTCTCTTCTCTTCTGTGTATTTTTTAAAACAGTTAAATAGACCTTATTTTTTTGGTATCACTATTGCTTGTCCTTTATTCCCTCTTACCTTTTCCCCTGTCACTCCTCAATTAATTGAAAGAAAGAAGGGGAAAAGAAACCACTTCTTGTAATGAATAAGCATAGTCAAGCAAAACAAGTCCACATAGTGGCCATGTCCAAAAGTACATGCCTCTGAATCTTGTGTCCATCACTTCTCTATGGGAAGGTGGGTAACATGCTTCCAGACAGGTGTTCTGGAGAGAGTCATTCATTTGATCAGAGTTCTTACATCTTTCAAAGTTATTTTTCTTTAAAATGTTGTCATTGTATAAATTGTTCTCCTGGTTCTCTGATTATTTCCTCCCTAGTGTTATCCTCCTTCTTCATCTCCACCCCCCCATCTCTTCTTGTGTTGAGCTTGATGTATTCCTACACCAAACTCTTGTGTATGTTTGTCTGCCCTATTGCTGGAATAAATTTACTTTTTGAGGTTTATTTGGACTCTTGTGTTTGTATTTTAAAAGTTCTACTCAGCTCTGGTCTTTTCATCAGAAATACTTTTAAATCCTCTATTCCATTCAGGGTCCATTTTTTTTCCCTGTAGGATTATTCTCATCTTTGACATGATAAATTACTTTTGATTATAAGACTTCTGTCATTTGGAATATTCTATTCCAAAATCTCCTTTTACACTGATAAGATTTCAACACAATACTATTTCATCACATTTATATACCATATCTTGTTCTTATTGCCCTCAATTTTGGGGCCTCCCTTTCTATTCCTATTCTTTGATTCCTCAAAAAGAGCTTTAATATTTTTGTACATCTACTCAATCAGCTATTTATTAAATGCCTACTTTGTGCTAAATGGACACTGTGCTAAGTGTTGGGGATACAGAAAAGAGGCAAAGGACTAATCCCTTTCTTCATCTTCATCTTCCTTCCCTCTAATCCCCTCCTTCCATTCTCTCTTTCCTTTCTACTTCCCTGTTGAGTGAACTGTAATTCTTGACTCAACTCTGTGTGTGGATGTGGGTGTATTCCTTCTTTTGAAGACTTCAGTTAAGAGTTTGGTTCTAGTGTCAGCCCCTTCCTCTCCACCCATCCCCTCATATATATATTGATGTTTACTTGTGTACCCTTTTTTTGTTTGCTAATTCTGCCACCCTACTTTTTGACTTTGAACTTAATGTTAGGGTTCAGCCCTGCAACACTTCTGGGCCTATCATGTTACTGCTCTCTTGAAGTATTGAATGTTGTGTTATTCTAGGATCTCAGGGGACAGGTGGGGAACCTGCAGGCTTTCTGTGCTCCCAAAGTGGTCTGATCAGAGTAACAGCTGATTGTTACCTCCCTTGGTCTGATTTCTTTGAATAGATAGCTATTCTCAGCCCCTATCCGCCAGCTGGAAAGCCCTCTTGGTTCAGAGTGATAGAAGTGGTTATTGGTTATTCCTGGGTAGGCTGGTCTAGATGCTTTAAGTGAGTCCCTGATCCGAGGCTGTGTTCTGAGCTATCCTGATGCTGCTGTCTTCTGAACTTCCTTTCTCCATATCCTGTACTCAGGGCCTCCCTTCCTAGGAACACAACCTTTGTCCCTTTCTTGGTCTGCCCTATATCTATGATCCAGAAATGGATGATCAGCAACAAAGCTGCCAGTTCACCTATGTCTCCATTTTCACCTGTTATGGGTCTTCAGGTGATCCAGTATGGGTCAGCCACCTCCTCTTGTGCTGATGCACAATATCTCTTTGGTTGCTGGAGTGTTCCGCATGCTGCATGCTTCTAGACAAAATCTGTCCCGTGTCCAGAGACCTTTTTGTTTGCCTCCCTGTGCTGAGCTGTGCTGGACAAAGGTCTTACTATGACTTTTTCTGGATTTCTTCATCAAGATTCAGTCTGCATTTTCTAAATCTGTTTGGAGGACTTTGTAGATGAGAATTCACCACACTGCTTCCTACCACTCTGATATCTTGATGTCTGCCCAGATTTGAATAAGTTTTCATACTGATGGGTGTTTTTCTTCAGGCTTGGAGGCAAGGCCATACTTCATCCCATATTGTTTTTTCACTGTACCCTAAAGGGTATAATTCTATTATTTGTTCATGTGTGTCCAGCAAATTATTGATGATATAGTTTATGGTTTGTCTGTGACCTTCATCAGAGGTACAAATAGGGGAAAGGAGATTCATCTGAGTACCTTTGTAGAGAAACTGTCAAACACTTACTGTGTTCACGTAGACTGAGCAGAGAAGAAAGGCTGTTTTGGGGAAAAGTCTTCGTGAGGTGTGGGTTCTACTTTTTTGGGCTCAGTGCAAATCCAAGTCATTTAAGTTAATTCATTGCCAAAACAAATAAGAAAAATAGTGACAGTGAAACATTTTAAAACATACTCAGAAGAGAGCAGAAGAAAGTTCAGAAGGGGACTCGGACAAGCAGGATAATGCTGAGACTGCTGGGTTAAATTTAATATGTACTTTCAAAGAAAAAAACAAAACAAGCTGTAAGTAATAGACTCAGTGTCATATGCAATCATTTTTGTTTTTCATTTACGGAAATGTTCATGTCTAATGTTTGTCAAGTTCATAATAAAAAAAGAAAGTGAATTCCTTATACATAAAACTGAATTCTGAGGATCAGTGTTATTCCAAGGAGGCAGCATAGGGTACGGTGGAAAGTACACACCAGGTTTAGAGTCCAAGCACCAGCACTATTGACTCTGTCACTGATGAAGACATAAAAAGCTCCAATTCTCAATTGAACGGTAGGAATTCCAAATGTTATTTTTAAGCCTAAGAAGTTCTTTGTCCTGACTCTGCAAGACCTTGCTGATAACAAGAATGTGAAATAGTTCCAGGAAGTAAAGACAGCTGTCCTTTGTTTGGTGTTCCTTTCCTTTGAAGAAACCCTTTTCTTGACCCTTCTACAATCCATAAATTATCTTAACTGATAACATTTTGTTCCCTTTTGGTGTAAGGTATAAAACCTTCTTTATGAAACTTACTCTTTGGGAAGAAATGTCTGTGTCTAAATTTTAGCCTCATTCTCATTCTTTTGTAATCGCAGAATTAAAAAGATTCATTTGTTCCTGAGCATAATTGGCTTGGTTATTAAAATTTTTTTCCCCATAACGTCACTTAGCACCTAAATGACATAACTTCTTTTGGCCTCAGTTTCCTCATCTATTAAATGAAAGGATTGGATTAGGTGACCCCTTTAGAGATGATTGTTGATTTGTCTTTATACAGGGAAATATACTTAATCTAGATGCCCCAGACTGAAGGTAGTAGGTATTGGCAATTTATGTTTGTGTGACATAAAATTTCTGGGCTTTTCATTTTTGACCATCGGGTCCTGATAGACTGGGTTCTTAAAACTTGACCATTACTCACAAGTACCCGACAGCATGATTAGATCTATTAAACTAGGAAATGGGGTAAAGATCTGGCTAAACTGTGGATAAAAACACTGAAACCTAGCCATCCCTACAGGAATTTTGTAGATTTCTTGTAGAGATCATTTTTGTGGAACTTGAACCAAGGATTTTTATTTGTGGAACTTGAACCAAAGATCTTTATTCAAGACACAGCTGGGAAATATCACTTTTTTTTTTTTTTTACAAATTATTTATTTTTAGTTTTCAACCTTCACTTCCCTAAGTTTTAAATTTTCTCTCCCTCCCTCTCATCTCCTCTCCCCAAGACTGTTTGCATTCCGATATAGGCTCTACATAGACATTCTTATTAAACATATTTTCACATTAGTCATGTTGTAATAGAAGAATTAGAATGAATGAGAGGAACCATGAGAAAGAAAAAAAAAAAGAAAGCAAATAGTATGCTTCAGTCTTCATTCAGACTCCATATTTCTTTCTCTGGATGTGGATGGCAATTTCCATCATGAGTCTTTTGAAATTGTTTTAGGTCCTTGCATTGCTGAGAAGGGCTAAGTCTATCAAAGTCAGTCATCGAACAATGTGACTGTTACTGTGTGCAGTGTTCTCCTGGTTCTGCTCACTTCACTCAGCATCAGTTCGTATAAATCTTTCCAGGATTTTCTGAAGTCTGTTTGCTCATCATTTCTTATAGCACAATAGTATTCCATTACATTCATATATCATAACTTGTTCAGCCATTCCCCAACTGATGGGCATCCCCTCAGTTTCCAGTTCTTGGCCACCACATAAAGAGCTACTATAAATATTTTTGTACATGTGGGCCCTTTTCCCATTTTTATGATCTGTTTGGGATACAGCCCTAGAAATAGCATTGTTGGATCAAAGGGTGTGCACATTCTTATAGCCCTTTGGGCATAGTTCCAAATTGCTCTTCAGAATGGTTGGACAGTTCACAACTCTACCAACAATGAATTAGTGTTCCAATTTTCCCACATCTTCCCCAGCAGTTATAATTTTCCATTTTGTCATGTTAGCCATTTTGATAGGTGTGGGTACCCAAGAGTTCTTTTGATTTGCATTTCTCTAATCCATAGTGACTTAGAGCATTTTTTCATATGACTAGATAACTTGAATTTCTTCTGAAAGCTGCCTGTTCATATCCTTTGACCATTTATCAATTGGGGAATGACTGGTCTTCTTATAAACAGAAATGTCACCCTTTTGATATTCTATTCCTCTTTTAAAAAATAGATTGAATACATTGACAGATAACCATATGTAAATGAGTACTAACTCATAAACTTTCCTGGATATTTTTTCTATATCTTCTTCTAGGTTTAAGATTGCTGAATTCAATCTGCTGCATAGTTCCAAAGAGATTGAAACATTAAAAAAATCAAGGTGATGGAGATGCATTGTTAGAAAAAGATGAAATATTTCTTTCTAGACTTTGTGTCTCCTTGTGCCTAGGACATAGACTCTTGATAAATATTTGTTTAATTCAACTTCTTTTGCAAATTAAATTCCTCCTTCCTCAACTAAGCACAAAGGTTTATAAAATGCCTGTTAAATGGTGTTTGTATTCCTCATACTGACCAGTATGAAGAACTTGGATCTTAAGACAAGGGCCTCTGATCAGCCCCAAAACCACACACTCAAGACCATTAGAGGCATCATGCCTATAAATTTTCAACAGTTCTCAGGGGAGGAGGTGGGGGTGGGTGGGAAATGTCTGTGGGACACACTTAAGTTTAATCTGTATCACTAATATTTTCTTCATGCTTTCTTAAGTCTAGACAGTCAGCAAACTAATAAATCAGGCTCTGCATCTGCTAACGTATTTCCAAGGTGCAAATGCTCACAACTGAAAATTTTTTAGCTCACTTCTGGTTGGGGGTATGTGTGTTTTTTACTTTAAGCAGTCTTCTACAGCACCTGTGTTACTTGTGTCTCCTCTTGTGCCACAGTTTTGCAGGAAGATCTGGCTGGGTCTCTTTGATGCACAAACCTCCTTAGTCCCAGACTCCAGGGACCCTCAAAAGGTGAAGGAGTTTCTTCAGGAGAAATATGAGAAGAAGCGATGGTAATCATGGAGGAGGGAGGAAATAGCTACATAGATTATGTGAGATATATATTCTTCTCTTTCCAGATATAAATTTGGGGCTTCTGTGGAAGCTTTGGTTAAATCTTTATAGATTTAATCATAGCTAAGTCCTGTCTTAATTCTACAGAACTAGTCTTTGTTGAAGGACAGTATTTCTTGTCCTTAGTCACTTGTCACATACAATTGGTGTTCCTCAAGTTAACAGAGCAAACGGATTAGTTAAACTGATGGGAGCATATAGACAGCAATGTGTATTTATTCATACAAAGTTGATATCTTTTGTGGGGAGAGAGAAATTGGGAGCAGGTATTTTTAGCAGGTGAAGTCTGAACCTTCATTATCTTAATACCTTCTTAATGGTATTAAGTTTAATGATATTCTCTCCTTCCCCCCCGAAATTATTAGGAGATATACTGACAAATTATTGTTTTGTTTTCTCAAAGAAGAAACCATGTTGTTACAAGCAGTTCTTAGTTTTCTCTCCAAGGTGGTTTTTTTTCTTTTTAAGTTTTGATTTCTAGTTACAGGGTAATGGAAGAAAGCAGGTTAATTTTAATAGGACAGTGTTTTAGATGTGCTCTCCATTCTAAGGGATTTGACCTTCTGGACAGTGCTTCTTAACCTGGGATCCAAACATTGATTTCAAGGGGTCTGTGAACTTGAATGGGGAGAGAAAATCTTTATTTTTGCTAACCTGTGATTGAAGTTAACCTTTCCTTTAATTATGAATGTAGGCAATAAACATTATTTTGAGAAGGGGATTATAGGCTTTGCCAGACTACCAAAAAGAGCCATGATACAAAAAAAGGTCAAGAACCCCTGGTCTTGGGGAAATGCTCTGGATTAGGAGATGTTACTGAGAGCAAAGTATATGCACAGAGGCAAAATAGGATAATTAGAGGTAGAAAGAAGTGACAAATACAGAAATGCACAGAGCCTGGCAATATGATAGAAACTTTATCTGTGAGAAAGAGGCATTAAGAATTAGAGGAGAAAATAGAAAAGGAAAATATATAGGAAAAAGTTGGGGAGTTTCCATGTTGGCGAATATGGTCATATTTCTATCAGAATTGAGGTGTTTCATTTTAGGTAGGGACTTGCTTAGAACCCAGGTGGCTCAAGATGTTAGAATGAAGAGGATGCTCGTTAGCATTGTTGTCGTAATACAGATTCCTTGTCACTAAAAGTCTTTCTGTAGCAGCTGCATGACCACCTGTCACAAATGTTCTAGATCAGTGGTGTCAAACTCAAATAAAAAGGGAGGCCACTAATCTCTACCTAAGGATCCCTCCAGACTGCATATTGACTTGGTTTTAAGATGTAATATTATCCGTTTTCTATTGTATTTTTGTTGATCTTGTTAAATATTTCCTCATTACATTTAAACCTGGTTCAGGCCTCACTTGGGGCTTTACTTGCAGGCTGCATGTTTGACACCTCTGTTGTAAAGGACATCTTTGCATTGTTTGAGAGGTTGGACTAGACAATATCTAAATTCTCTTCCAACTCTGAAAACACCATGATTTGATTCAGATATTGTAATGTCTGCTTTCCTAGGAGTTGAAGGAGCACATAAACTGGGGATACTGTAAGGTGTTACTCCTTCTTGTTCCACTTAGACTGTTTGTTCCTTGAAGGTATGTCCCCCCAGACCAAGTCAAGGGGCCATCCTACACCAAAAGCAGCACCTCTACCCCTACCCAAGATTCCACTCCAGATGTAAAGCCCCTGAGGACACTTCTTGGGGACCCTGTGCCCTCTGTTGCCATCTCCAGCACTAGCCAGGTAGGTGTCAGATACAAAAGCTTAATTTATAGAGAGAAGGAAGATAGAGATCTGTGTTTCAGTCTTTGAATCCTACATATTGTCAAGATAACAGAGCAGAACCTTTACTATGAACTCTGCTTGTATGTTGCTGTCTACTAAAAAATATCCCTGAATCTTATCCGGAATAAACTAGCAGGAAGTAGGGTAGAGGAAAGTCAGAGCAGACTTACTGATTTTACATGGAGGGAGCCATAGAAGGGTTGGGGAAACTTCTTTAGCAACTCTGGAAAAGTAGAACTCTGGTTGATAATTGCTACAGTTGGAATTAAATGCTGTGTTATTTGCTGACAATGTTTCACTAAGGCTGTTGACTTTCCTATGTAAGCCCTAGCCTAAGATCCTGTGAGTTTAGAAACTAGAATGTGAAAGAAACTATCCTGTCTTGCTCGCTGGAATTTTCTCAGTACAGAGACCACATGATTTCCAGTGCATCTTTTTCTCTGGGCTAGAACAATATAAAGTTAGAGGAAGTCTTGCGAGTTTTTTAGGATTCTTGGCTCCATAATTATTATAATTTATTCCTCCCTAGTCTGTCCCCCAAGCTCGGCACTCCCAGCACCCGTGCTCTCAAGCATCCTCCCTCCCTCCAGTCAAGAAAGCTAGCACTGACCTTCTGGCTGATATTGGTGGTGACCCTTTTGCTTCTCCTCAGCCGGCATCGAACTTTGCTGTCTTTGGGGGTAAGTTGGGTCTAGACTTTAAAAAACAAACAGTTTCATGTATTCAAAACGCATCAGATCTAGTAAAGTCCATTCCTTTGGGGTAACTTGTATTTTATTTGATCTTGGAATTAGTTGAGGTGGGGGGAGTGTAGAAGGGGCATTATAGTAATTTTATATTGGTTAGTGGGGAGAGTTTGAGAAGAAGAAACAGTGGTCATAACACTGGGAGCTTGGGTTGAGGTACTAAATAAATTGGAGGGAGGCTCTCAATGAAAGTGGGAGGAATCCCAGAGCTTCCTCTTAAACTTCTGAAAATAATCTTTGTCTTTTTATTCCCCTTTTGTCCTCTCTTGCTCTGCATGTGGTTTGGAGGAGGGATGATGAGACTGCTGTCCCATTGTATTGGCCAGTAGAGGCTGAAGAGTATTATCTGCCTCTCTGTCTTGCTCCACCCCCACCCCCAGCCAAACCCATCTGATTCTGTTGAATTGTAGTTCTATGCCTTGTAAAAACATGCTGAATCATACCAAGGTTTTGGGAGGCAATGTGATATGAAATGGAGTTACAGCTAATTTGACCCACAGAATGATAGGCAGTAGGGTTCCAAATGACGTAGAGGGTCTAAACTGGTAAAGATGAATTGGATCAGATGAAATCTTAGAGGGATCAATGTGAAATTCTGCACTTAGGCTCAAAAAAATCAACCTCATTATGTTGTCCTGTTAGAAATCATGACCTTTGGGAATCTTAGTGAATCATAAGCTCAAAGTGAGTCAACACTGTGACATGCAGCCCAAAAGCTAATGCTGTTGTAGGCTACATAATGCTTCATGGGTAGAGGATAGGATACCAGGAACATGAGCTCTTTGGACTCTGCCTTCCCACCCAAGGTGAATTAATCCATGAAGCCTTGGAACTTGACCTAAATTAGAGTTCTCCTGGGTTAGAGGGTGTTAGTCTTCCATATCTAGCCAGCCCAAGACGTAGCTTCATTTCACCAGCACTCCAGCACCCAGGCTACCTTTCCCTCCATCCTCTCAATCTCTCTCCTATTCCCAATTTCTACCTCTTGCTTTGGGAATAATATTCAGTTTAGCATACCATTATTACTGGAAGGGGCTCTGTTGTTCTCTTCATAATCCCTGTAATTCTGAATTGAAGAATGCCTCGACCAGGGGTGGGGGACCTGCAGCACGAAGGCCATATGTGGCCTTCTAGGTCCTCGGGTGTGGCCTTTTGGCTGAGTTCAAGTTTTACAGAACAAATCCTTTTATTAAGGGAATTTGTTCTGTGAAGTTTGAATTCAGTCAAAGGGCCACACTTGAGGACTGAGAGGGACACATGTGGCCTTAGGGCTGCAGGTTCCCCAGTCTCGCTTAGACCTAAGCTCCCATCCCTGGCCAACACTCCTCACTCTTACGTTTTTCCTAGGTTCCTCTCCAACTTGACCCTCCATTGTGCCTTGTAGATAGAACTTTGCTTCTCTTTCTAACAAATTACATTTGAGATTAGATTTTTCTTCTCACAATCCTTCCATCTCAGCCATCAAAGAAATCTCTCTTTCCTAATGGCCCAGCACCCCTGACCACCCTTTTCCAGTAGTACTATCTCTCATCTCCATTGACATAGTGGGCTAGGAGGGGGAGCAGGAATGCTTTTGGTTTCTCATTTACATGTCCTTTTCTTTAACCACCTTTCTTCACCTGCTGTTCCTCTTCTGGGACTCATTTCATCCAAAATAACCACCTAGATCTTGTTTACTGATGGATTGTCAGGTCATTTTTTTCTCCTTTTTAGTGACATTCAGCAACAACTTCAGTCTGTCCCACCTGTCCTTGGTACCTATGCTGTCTTCTTACCTCTCTCTTCCCTTCCACAGCCAGACTGAGAAAGCTTTCTCTACTCCTTATGTCTTCTTTCTTACCTCCCACTCATTTCTTATCTCCTTGCAGTATCACTTTCCTCTCTACAATTAAAACTATAGTCTCCAAGGTTTCCAGTGATCACTTTACTCTTAAATCCAAAGGCATCTTCTTGGTCCTCATCGTTCTTGATCTCCCTACAGTATTCAGTGCTGTTGACCACTTCCCCTTCTCTTTCTCTTATCCCTGGGCTTTCATGATGCTACTTAGTCATAGTTCCCTTTCTACTCGACAGACCATTCATTCTCTTTATTTTGCAGTTTAATCATGTTCTGCCAGCTCTGTGTGAGTGTACCTCATGGTTTTGTTCTGGATCTTCTCTTCTTTCCTCATATCCTTTCTCTTGATGATCTTTTCAGCTCCCATGACTTTTCAACTATCGTTTATGTGCAGATGATTTCCAAATCTACATATCCATTCTCTCTGCACAGCACCTCTCTTGCCTTTTTGTGGCTTTCTTGACATATCCACCTGGATAAGTATCTCAAGCTCAACAATGTCTTAAACAGAACTCATTATCTTTCTCTTTAAACCCATTTCCTCTTAACTTCCCTATCTGTCAAGACAAACACCATTCTTCTGGTCCCTCAAGTTTGCAGCCTTGACAGTTACATGCTATCATTTGTATATGCTCAGCGTTTCTTTCATCAGTCCCTTTTTCTGAGCTCATATCATAGCCATCCTACTCCAGGCCTTCATCACATCTTGCTTGGACAGTAGACTCCTCCTAATAGATCTTTCTGCTTCAAGACTCTTTCATCTCTAACGTGTCTTCCATGCAGTTGCCAAAATTGTATATCTAAAGTATAGGGATACTTCTCTGCCCAGAAAGTTCAGTGTTTCTCCAGTGCCTTCGGATAAATTACAAACTATTTGACATTTAAATTCCAACCTGCCTGTCTTTCTAGGCTTATTACACTTTATTCCTTGACATGTTCTTTATGCACCAGTCAAACTAGCTTACTTGGTATTATTCTCTGTACAGGAGATTCCATTTCCTACCTCCATAAAGGCTTTCTGTCCCTCCTATTTAGAATGCTCTCCCTTCTCACTTCTATCTCTTTGAATCCTTAGTTCCCTTCAAGATTTAGTTCAGGTGCCACCTCCTATAAGAGGTTTTTCCTGACTTTCATAGTTGTTTAAGAATCTCCTCCTCCCTCACTGTTTGTATAGCCTGTATTTATGGAAACATTGTGTTCCCCACTAGCAGTACAGGCCCCTTGAAAGAAGTATAGGGCATAGTGATCTTGACCTTTATTGTGTCCTAGACCCCTTGGGCAGTCTAAAGTCTGTAAATTCCTTCTAGGAATAATATTTTTAAATATGTAAAATAAAATAGAATTAAAAGGAAATCAATTATACTCAAATGCAATTAATAATTTTTTTTTTAATTCTCAGACCCCAGGTTTAAGAACCCGTTTAACAAAAGTTTGTTGATTAACTTAAAGTTGTATTGTGTTCTAATGGTCAGTCCATAATCTGGAGCATTGTGTTCATTTTGTGGCACTATACTTTAGGAAGGATACTAAGGTAGAGAGGAATGTGAGATTATAATACCACATAGGGGGTGGTTAGTGGAGAGAAGACATGACTCAGGGGAAATAATAGCAGTAGTTAAGGATTTGAAAGGCCCTTATAAAAAAAGAAGAAGTGAAATAGCAGAAAGACTATATAAACACAGAAAACTGTTCAAATCCCATCTTGTTGACATTTAACTCCTTGGGAAACTGAGCAAATTATTTAACCTCTCTGAGCTTTGGTTTCTGTGTCTGTAAATTGTTCCTATCTCACAGAATTGTTTGAGGTTCAAGTGAAATAATTTATGTAAAGTGCTTTGCAAACCTTAAAGTGCCATATAAATATCAGTTATTATTGTTAATGTAAAAAGGGGGTGAGGAAAGAAACTACAGTATGATGAAAGTAACCAGAAAGAATAAATTAGGTATCAATTTTAAGCTTTTATGCTCCAAATGCCTTAGCATAAAAATTCAAAATAGAAAAAAGTTAACTGAACTACAAGAAGATAGAGTAATACAGTAATGGTAAGAGAGTTCAATTGTTCCTTTCTCAGTTTGGGGCAAATCTAGCAGAAAGATAAACAAAAGGGAAAATACAGAATTGAATAGATTGTTGGAGCATCTAGAGCTCAAAGGCTTATGACATCTCCAAATGAGACGGCTTAAGAATACAAGTATTTCTTTTTTTTAATATTTATTTAGTATTTTATTTTTCTCCAGTTACATGTAAAAGCAATTTTTAACATTTGTTTTTAAAACTGAGTTCCAAATTGTCTCCCTTCTTCCCTCTCTATCCTCCCCCCAATCCCCACATTGAGAAAGCAAGCAGTTCAATATAGGTTATACATGTGTAGTCATGCAGAACATTATCTCTAATAGTCATGTTGTGAAAGAAAACACAGACAAAAACAATCTTGAAAGTAAAGTAAAAAAAATATGCTTCAGTGTGTATTCAGAGACCATCAGCTCTTTCTCTGGGAATGGAGAGCATTTTTCATCATAAGTCCTTCAGAGTTGTCTTTGATTGCTATATTACTGAGATGACCACAGCTGGTCATCTCCCAGTATTTCTGGGAGTACTGCTTCTGTGTACTTTGTACACAGTACATTTCACTTTGCATCAGCCCGTGCAAGTCTTTCCAGGTTTTTCTGAGAGCATCCTGCTCATCATTTCTTGTAGTACAATAGTATTCCATCACAATTACATACAGCATCTTGTCAGCCATTCCCCAGTTGATGGGCATCCCCTCAATTTAGAATATAAGTATTTCTTAACACCACATGGAATCTGTAGAGAAATTGCTTGTGTTTTAGAGAATGTACACAGAGAAATTACAAATGAATGTCAAAAAGAAATAGTAAACACATCCTTTGCAGAATATAACAATAAAAATAGTAATCAGTTCAGAGAGCACAAACAAGACACGAACACAAATGGAAAGTTAACAGTAAAATCCTAGATAATGAGTGGGTCAAAGAAAAAATCATAGGAACAGCAAATATGTGAAAGAAAGTGGTATTGATGAAACAATGAACCAAAATTCCTAGATGTACCTAAAAACAGTCTCGGAGGAAAAGCATATCCCTACAGATAGATATTTGCAAAATAGAAAAAAGATAGGACTAATGAAGTGAATATGCATTTTAAAAAATTAGGATGCCAGCAGATCAGCAAACAAAAAATAAACACCAAAGAGATGTTAAAAATTAGAGGAGAAATAGATCAAACTTGGAAACCCTAGAAATGACTAATAAAACTAAGTCTATTCTTTGAAAAACCTAATGAAATTGACAAATCTTTAGCCAATTTGACTAAAAAGAAGAGAAAATCAAATCAACACAGCAAACAAAGTGAAATCACAACAAAACCAGAAGAAGTAAAAAAAAATATGATCGGGACCTACTTGTACAATTAGTTATATTTTGAGAAAATTAAATACGAAAGAAATAGAGGAATAGCTTCAAAAATATTTTATACCCTAATAGAACACCAAATAGAAATCTTAATTAGTCTCAGAAAAGGAAATAGAAGTAGCTGTAAAGGAACTACTAAAGGAAAAAAGCTCTTGATCCTGTTGAATTCATAGGAAGAGTCTATTAAACTTGCATTTAGTGTCACTATTGCACAAATTATTCCCAAAAATTAGGAAAGAAAACACCCTACCAGAGGAGACAGATATCATCCTAATACTTCAACTGATACCCAAACCAGGAAAAGATATACCACAATAGAACTATAGACTAATGATTTTAAGGATTCAAAATTTTAAAATAAAATCCTGTGAAGATGATATAAATTCATCAAAGAAATCATTCATCATTATGCCAGGGATGTAAAAATGGTTTGACATTAAAAAATCAACATAATCATATTAAAAAATAAAAGTATCTAATTATTATGGTTAGATTTGTTCTGGTTGGCATCACCCAAAATGCAGAACTTGAAGCAGTGAGTGGAAATTTAAGGAAGGTAAGTGTATGTGCCATGACAAGGAAAATTAAACAGTTAGACTGGTACAGAAATTTAATGGGAGGAAGTAGTTTCCCTTTGATGAAGAAAAAAATTGGTAATTCTGTATTCTGAATCTTAGTCTATCAGAAACAATATTATTCCATTTCATAGTAATCCAGTTTCCAAACATTTCTACTTTAGAGAAATGTCCAGTTTGGCATACCTCTCCCCCCCATGCCTTTTAGGCACATTGTTTCCCTCTGTACATGCACTTGGACACATACCCCAAGATGATGAGATAATATTTATGAGAATCCTGAAGAGAAAAATCTCAGCTTATTAAAATACAATTTAGGGTTAACATTTATAGCAGTAGTCACTTAATTTTCAACTAGAACTGCTCAATTCTTGCCTTAACCCTTCCCCTTAAGACTGGTAGGGGTTCTCTTGATATTAGTATCAGCATCTTCTCTGAACCAGATAATCCATTATTCAGGGTACTTTCCTGAGAGATTCATAGGCCAGTCACTTCCAGGGTTGGGGAGGGCGAGGACTTTAGATAATTTTAATCCAGTTCCTTAAGATCTAATGCACTCTAAGAGAACAGATCTGGAAAAAGATTTTAAATTAGAAAAAATACGTATTTCTAGAGAAACTGGAAAAAAAACAGCTTTTTGATATGCATCCAAACCCCTGTGGAGGTCTTTGAATAAAGACAGGATGACTGCGTTTGGAAGTTGTTGCAAAATGGGTTCTGTGTTAGGCAGAGGTTAGACTACATTGGCTTCAAAGCTCCTTTTGCCCCTGAAATTTATTGGTTATGATTCTGTGAAGCGGTGGAGCTCTGAAAACTTGGGCCCCTTTAAAGTGTCCCTTTCTGTCTGTATATGCCTGTCTGTGTATGTCCACTCTCAGGATTGTGGATCTTTGAGATCTTTTGTTTCAGCTGCCTTATATTGCAAGCCTAGAAAAGAGATGTGTGGTAAAGCAGAAATCCTTTACTTTAAGCATTGCTGTCTAGCTGTAGTCCTGCTGGTATGTAACCTCTCTGTTCACTCCACTTACAGGCCAGGGGACTTCCCATGGAGGCTTTGCCAACTTTGATGCCTTTGGGAGCAGCCCTTTCTCCTCTACAATTGGATGTGTCCCTCCAGCTGGCCAGGCTTTGTTCCAGACCCAGCCAACGCCCATAGGTAATTGGGGTTTGTTTTTTTCTCTCTCGTCCTTGCCCTTCTTTCCTCATTTTCCCCACATTCTCATTTCGTCACTGTGCCCAAGACTTGGATAGAGGAGAGTTAAAACTGAGTTTAATTTGAAAGACCAGTGAGTCTATTATGGCTGGCATTCTCAGAGGACGAAGATTCCACTGTTTTCTTCTTCCACCACAGACCAAAGGGAAAGACCAACACTGCTGTAGGAGGGATAAAAGCTGAATTCATCCAGAATTCCATTTCTGACAGGAACTCTCATGAGAACATGAGAGCAAGCCTGGGCATAGTTTATTTCTCTTTGGATATCTCTATATTGTTTCTGGGATGGCTAGAGGTAGGGTGGGGAGGGGCTCAGCCCAGAAGAGGCCCCATCCCTGTAGAGAGTGGGTGTCAGATTCAGAATAAAAGCACCCTCAGTGTCATCCAGACCATTCTCTTCATTTGGTGACTGAAGAAACAAACATCCAATGTGGCTAAGTGTCTCTCGCAGGATCTTCTATAGGTATTAAAAGGCAGGCCTGGCATTTGACCTCAGATGGTCTCTGCCCTGCCTTGCTCTCTCCTTGTGCAGTAACCACCTTGAGGCTCTTAAGGATTGAGCCCCAGAATTGATAAGCCTCTTGTTTGAAGGTGAGCAAGTGATAGATTGACTGCTTCTCTCTGTTGATTGTCTTTCACTCTTTCCTCTTCCCTCCCTATTGCTAGCCAGTCAGATGCTTACTGGAAGTTACAGCTTTGGTAAGTTTCCTTTCTATGAGCCAAACAGGGCTGAAACAGAATTTCTCATATTTACAGATCCCCTTGTTAGAACTTCTAGCACTCATATCATAGGAGAGGAAGTTAAAGTCTAGAGAGGGCTTTTTAAAATTTGATACTTTTTTCCCCCAATTACATGTAAAAACAATTTTTAGTATTTGTTTTTTTAAATTTTAAAGTTCCAAATTCTTTCTCTCCCTTTCATCCTTCCTCCTTCTATTCCTCCTTTTACCTCTCCTCACTCCCATTGAGAAGACAAATATTTCAATATAGGTTATACATGTTCAGTCATGCAAAATGTTATGTCCACATTTGTCATATTGTGAAAGAAAATAGAGACAAAAACCCCAAGAAAATTAAAGAAAAAATATGCTTTGCTCTGCATTCATATTCCATCAGTTCTTTCTCTAGAGGTAGATAGCATTTTTCACCCTAGATCCTTCAGAATTGTCTTAGGTCATTGTATTATTGAGAAGAGCTCAATCATTCACAGCTGCTCACACTGCAGTATTGTTGTTACTGTATACACTGTTTGCCTGGTTCTGTTCATTTCACTTTTCATGTAAATCTTTCCAGGTTTTTCTGAGAGCATCCTGTTCATCATTTATTACAGCACAATCATATACAACAACTTCTTCAGCCATTCCCTAATTGATAGGTGTCCCCTCAATTTCCAGTTCTTTGCCACCACTTAAAAGAACTACTATAAATATTTTTTAAATATGTCTTTTTCCTTTTTGTTTTTTCACCTCTTTGATATCATAGTGCTATTATTTGGTTAAAGGATATGCATAATGTATATGCCCTTTGGGCATAGTTCCTAATTTGCTCTGCAGAATGGTTGAATCAGTATACCACTTCACCAACGGTGTATTAGTGTCTGAGTTTTCCCACATCTCCTAGAACATTTGTCGTTTTCCTATTCTGTCATATTAATAAAGATTGGCTAATCTTTTTTTTCATGTTAGCCAATCTTGATAGAATTGTTTTAATTTTTATTTCTCTAATCAGTAGTGATTTAGAGCATTTTTTCATATTACTATAGATAGCTTTGATTACTTTGTCTGAAAACTGCCTGTTCAGATCCTTTGACCGTTTTTCAATTGAGGAATGACTCTTATTTTTATAAATTTTATTCAGTTCGATCTCTCTCTTTCTCTCTCTCTCCATAGATAGATAGATAGATAGATAGATAGATAGATAGATAGATAGATAGATAGATAGATAGATATGGATGGGAGAAGTAGAGTTTTTATCAGAAAAACTTGCTATAAAAATTTTTTTCAGTTATGATTATTATGTATTTTGCTCCATTCTGTTTTCCCCATTTATCCTACTTTCTTCCCTCCTTTTGCCCTGTCTATTCTGAAGTGTTTTGCTTCTGTCTTTTACCTCACCTAATCCTCCCTCCCTTATATCAGCCTTCCCCTCCTTCTCTTATCCCCTTCCTCTCCTATTTTGCTGTATGGTAAGATAGATTTCAGTACCCAACTGAGTGTATATGTTATTTCTTCTTTGATATAGGTTATACATGTGCAGTCCACTGAGAGTAAGGTTTAAGTGCTCCCCTCACGTCCCTCCTCGTTCTCCTCCCCGGTAAAAGCTTTCCTGCCTCTTTTATGTCAGATAATTTACCCCATTCTACCTCTTCCTTTCCCATTCTCCCAGTGCATTCCTCTTTCTCACCCCTTAATTTTACATTTTTAAGATAAGTATCCTCTGATATTCAATTCACGCCCATGCCCTCTGTCAATGTATAAATTCCTTCTACTTGCCCTAATAATGAGAAAGTTTTTAGGAATTACAAGTATCATTTTCCCATGGAGGAATGTAAACAGTTTAACCTTATTGACTCCCTTATGATTTCTCTTTCCTGTTTATTTTTTTTATGCTTCTTTTGAGTCTTGTATCTTTGAAAGTTAAATATTTTGTTCAGCTCTGGTCTTTTCATTAGGAATGCTTGAAAGTTCTCTATTTCATTGAATGTCCATTTTTTCCCCTGAAGGAGTATACTCAGTTTTGCTAAGTATGTGTGATTCTTGGTTGTAATCCTAGCTCTTTTGCTTTCCAGAATATCATTCCAAGCTCTCCAGTCCTTTAGTGTAGAAACTGCTAAACGTTGTGTTATTCTGATGTGATTCCACAATATTTGCATTGTTTCTTTTTGGTTGCTTGCAATATTTTCTCCTTGACCTGAGAGCTCTGAAACTTGGCTGTAATACTTCTGGAAGTTTTTATTTTGTGAACTCTTTCAGGAGGTGATTGATGGATTCTTTTAATTTCTGTTTTATCCTCTTTTAGAATATCAGAACAGTTTTCCTTGATAATTTCTTGAAAGATAATCTCTAAGCTCTTTTTTTGAACGTGGCTTTTAGGCAGTCCCATAACTCTTAAATTTTCTGACCTCAATCTATTTTCCAGGTCAGTTGTTTTTCCTATGAGATATTTTTTTCATTCTTTTTATTCTTCAATTTTTTTCATTCTTTGTATTGTTTTTATTGTTTCTTGACATCTCAGTCATTAGCTTCCACTTGCCCAATTCTAATTTTTAAGGAATTAATTTTCTTTAGTGAGCTTTTGTGCTTCCTTTTTCATTTGACCAATTCTACATGTTCTTGTCGGTGAATTTTTGTTTCTCTTTTTCCATTTGGCCAGTTCTGCTTTTAAAGGCATTTTTCTTTTCATTGGACTTTTGTGCCACTTTTACCATATGGCCTATACTGTTTTTTAAGGTGTTATTTCATTTTTTTTTTTTGTGCCTTCTTTACCAACCCATTGACTTTTTTCATAATTTTTTTTTTTGCATCACTCATTTCTTTTCCCAATTTTTCCTCTGCTTCTCTTGATTTTTATAATCCTTTTGAACTCTTTCATGGTCTGAAACCAGTTCATAGTTTTCCTTTCAGCCTTTTGATGTAACAGTTTGATGTTGTTGTGTTTGATCTTCCCTGTCTCTATAGTAACTTTGTATAGTCAGGATCTTTTTCTGCTATTTGCTCATATTTCCAGCCTATTTAAAATTAAAAATCAAGGTTCTTAACTATGCTAAATTAGGGGTCTGCTTCCATAGTGGAAGGGGCACTGTTCCAAGCTTCTGTATTTTGTGTGTGGCTGTTTTCAGAGATTATTCTGGGGACTTATAAATTTTCAGTTCTTCCAAAGTATTATGATGTAGAGAGGTGTGTTTACTTCTCTCCTTGCCTGTTCTCTGGTCTGTGAGCAGGGTCCCATGTCTCCTTTAGCCACAAGCTCTGGTTTGATAGTGCTTCTCTTTGCCCTGGAACTGAGACCCAAAATTGCAACCCAGATCCAAGTATGGGCAATGCAGCAGAGTCCTGCCTCTGGTGCCAGTAAAGGAACATCTATGATGTCCTTTTGACCAGCAGTCTACACCTCTTATTGTCTGTGGTCTGAGAGGTCTGGCAACTGCCACTGACACCATGATAGCCCCTGTTGCCTACTGCTGATTTACTGAGGCATGGCCTGAACTGCTGCTCCACTATTACCCTCGTGCTATAGACTTTTCCTGCCAACCTTCTAAATTGTTTTAGGTTGAAAAATTGTTTCATTCTGCCCTTTTGTGGGCTCTGCCACTTCAGAATTTGTTTTGAGGAATTATTTAAAGTTGTTTGGAAGGCTTTTGGGGGGAGGCTAGTTCCTGCTTTTTCTCCCCCATCTTGGTTCTACCCCTCCCCTCCTTCCCAGGGGCTTAACTGAGGCTCAGGATCACACAGAAAGTTAATCTAAAAACTAAATCTTCTCACGCCAACTCTTTCTGTCACTCTGAGATAGAGGTATTAGTCCCAATGGTCAGAGTTGGAAACTCAGAAATCAAATGGGGGAGGGGAGAGTGACTCCCACTTTGACTTGGGGCAGGGGAGAGAGAGAGTTGGGTACTCTTCCTTCCTTTCCTGTCTTTAGAGGCAGCATCATACAGTGTATTTCAGGTCATCCCCTTCCTACCTTGTTTAATTTTTGTTTACATTTCTGACACTGGATGAGCAAACTAGCCTTAGAATAAATATTTGTTAGGGATTTGAAAAGCTATAGAAGTACAAAGGATGCCATTCACATACTGGCATTAGGTGAGTGCTTTGGCATCTGTCTTAATGTGCAGCTTCTGCACAGGGGTCCCAGACTACAGTCTGCCTATTTCTGGAAACATATGGTCAATTTCTGATCAATCAAGATCTCAAGGCTGGGTCTCAAGTTAAACAGACAGGTGGTCTTTGACTGAGTAGCTTCACCAGGACTTCCTGAAGTTGTTAAAATATACCTAGAGGCACTGGCAGCACTTAATTAGTTCTGTCAGATGTTGTACAATTGATTTCATGCTTCTGGAAAATCTTTATTAGGACAACCTGGGTCAGGCAGCTAAATGAGCTGGTGCTCTGGCCTATCATGGGGTAAAATGCCTGAATGGAATATTTGACTGTTAAAAGCACACAAATAGCAGAATGCATGTGATAAGCATTGAGTAGCAAATACATTTATTTCTTCATTACAATATGTCAAGTTTCTGTTTTTTAGTGTCCAGAAAGAGGCATAGTTTGGACCACTGATGAGTCTGATAAGGAATTGTTCTATTTCCCATAGACAGGACTATGGATCATCTAACAGTAAAGGATTATGTCTCTAGAGCTAGAAGGGACCTGAGAGGTCATCTAGTTCGACCTCATCATTTTACAGATGAGGAAACTGAGGCTCAGAGATATGAAGTCACCTGCTCCAGGTTACACAGAGAGTGAGCAGCAGAACTGGCATTTTAACTCAGATTCTATGACCTTAAATTCATTTTTTCCCTGAATTTTCAGTGGCAGGAGGAGAGATGAATATGTTTGAAAGTGTTATATTATAGTTATTTAAGAGGAATTACTACTCAATCACAGTCACCCTGAGAAGAGCCAGAAGGCTGGTAAAAGAATATTGAACTTGGAGTCAGGAGAGAGACCTGAGTTTAAATCTTATGTCTTGCCCTTACTAGCTTTTTTATTTTAAGAAATTGTATAACTTCAGTTTTCTCATCTGTGAAATGAAAATATTAAACACTGTAATGCTTGCCTCACAAGATTATTTTGAGGATTAAATGAGTTAATGTATACAAAGCACTTGATATATCTTAAAAGTGTTATATAAATTTCAGCTATTACCTCTGGCTTTTCCAACTCCTTGAACTGTGTTTCCCCTCTCTATTTAGTCTGGCCATCTCCATTTTGTCCAATTAGAGGTTCTTCTATTTATTTATTTAAATTATTAATTAATTTATTTTAAGTTTTCAACATTCATTTCCACAAAATTTTGAGTTCCAAATTTTCTCCCCTTCTCTCTCCCCAACCCCAAAATGCCGAACATTCTGACTACCCCTTCCTTCTACCAATCTGCCCTCCCTTCCCTTATCCCCATCTTCTCTTTTGTCCTGTAGGGCAAGATTAAATTTCTATACCTCATTACCTGTATTTCTTATTTCTCAGTTGTATACAGGAACAATATTCAACCTTTATTCCTAAAACTTTAGGTTCCAACTTCTCTTCCTTCCTCTCTCCCCACCCATACCCACTGAGAAGGCAAGCGATTCAATATAGGCTATATATGTGTAGTTTTTGCAAATGACTTCCATAATAGTCATGTTGTATAAGACTATATTTCCCTCCATCCTATCCTGCCCCCCATTTCTTCTATTCTCTCTTTTGACCTTGTCCCTCCCCAAGAGTGTTTACTTCTAATTGCTCTCCCCTCCCATTTGCCCTTCCTTCCATCATTCCCCCCCACTGCTTATCCCCTTCTCCTCTACTTTCCTGTATTGTAAGATAGGTTTTCTACCAAAATGAGTGTGCATGTTATTCTTTCCTTCAGCCAAATGTGATGAGAGTAAGCTTCACTTTTTCCCTCTCACCTCCCCCCTTTTTCCTTCCATTGTAAAGGCTTTTCCTTGCCTTTTTTATGAGATGATTTGCCCCATTCCATTTCTCCCTTTCTCCTCCCAATATTCCTCTCTCACCCCTTAATTTTATTTTTTTAGATATGATCCCTTCCTAGTCAAATCACTCTGTTCTCTCTCTCTCTCTCTATGTGTGTGTGTGTGTGTGTGTGTGTGTGTGTGTGTGTTTGTGTTTGTGTGTGTATAATCCCACCAACCACCCAGATACTGAAAAAAGTTTCAAGAGTTACAAATATTGTCTTTCCATGTAGGAATGTAAACAGTTCAACTTTAGTAAGTCCCTTATGATTTCTCTTTCCTGTTTACCTTTTCATATTTCTCTTGATTCTTGTATTTGAAAGTCAAATTTTCTATTCAGCTCTGGTCTTTTCATCAAGAATGCTTGAAAGTCCTCTATTTCATTGAAACACCATTTTTTCCCCTGAAGTATATACTCAGTTTTGCTGGGTAGGTGATTCTTGGTTTAGTCCTAGTTCCTTTGACTTCTGGAATATCATATTCCAAGCCCTTCAATCCCTTAATGTAGAAGCTGCTTGATCTTGTGTTATCCTGATTGTATTTCCACAATACTCAAATTGTTTCTTTCTAGCTGCTTGCAATATTTTCTCCTTGAACTTTTAACTCTGGAATTTGACTACAATGTTCCTAGGAGTTTCTCTTTTTGGATCTCTTTCAGGAGGTGATCTGTGGATTCTTTCAGTGTTTACTTTGCCCTCTGGTTCTAGAATATCAGGGCAGTTTTCCTTGATACTTTCATGAAAGATGATGTCTAGGCTCTTTTTTTTGATCATGGCTTTCAGGTAGTCCCATAATTTTTCAATTGTCTCTCCTGGATCAATTTTCCAGGTCAGTTGTTTTTCCAATGAGATATTTCACATTATCTTCCATTTTTTCATTCTTGTGGTTTGGGTTTGTGATTTCTTGGTTTCTCATAAAGTCATTAGCTTCCATCTGTTCCATTCTAATCTTAAAGAGCTATTTTCTTCAATGAGCTTTTGAACTTCCTTTTCTATTTGGCTAATTCTGCTTTTTTAAAGCATTCTTCTCCTCATTGGCTTTTTGAACCTCTTTTGCCAATTGAGTTAGTCTATTTTTAAAGGTGTTATTTTCTTCAGCATTTTTTTGGGTCTCCTTTAGCAAGCTATTGACTAGCTTTTCATGATTTTCTTGCATCTCTCTCATTTCTCTTCCCAGTTTTTCCTCCACCTCTCCTACTTGATTTTCAAAATCCTTTTTGAGCTCTTCCATGGCCTGGGACCATTGCATATTTAATTTGGAGGTTTTGGATGCAGAAGCTTTGACAGGTTCTTCTATTTAAAAGGTTACTTTTACCCTTCAACTTTTCTGAGAGCATATGTCTAAAACCCATCAGAAATCACTGGAGACCAAAGAGGACCATGACTGACGACTCATTATTCTCTATGAGAATCCTTGGCCTACATGAGGTAGGGGGAAGTGGGGAGGAAATGTTTTCTTAAGGAGACTTTAAAGACAGTAGATAAGAGAGTTCAGAAGATCTCCCTGTTTATAGTACAGCTCTTTACTTTTTCATGGCTATATGAACTGCTAATCCATGGGAAGACGAGCAGTCATAAGAGGCCAGAGAACCAGGGCCATATGCAGCTCCCTCTGTAAGAAGAAAAGGCAGGCTTACTAGCTGTGTGACCTTGGGCAAGTCAATTAACTCCAATCGCCTTGCCTTCCCCCTCTTCAAAAAAAAAAAGAAGGAAAGGCAGAATTAGTTCTGGAAGGTGACTCAGAACTAGTCCCTGTATCTTGGGAATTTACAATCAGCACAGATGAGACACTTTTTAAAAAATATATTAAGGGGTTAGGAGGGAAAAAGACACAGTGCTACTGTGACCTTAAGTAGGGAAGACACCCTAAATTTCCTCACACCGGAAGTTAAGTCTTGAAATGAGTTTGTTGTGAGGGGCTTCTTTGGCCACTACCTATGCCCTGATCTGTAGGGCGCATGGCTCTCGGGGAAGGAGGCAGCCCTGGGGCTTTCGAGAAAGGTTAGGAGCTTGTGCCACATCTAGTAAGAAATATGCAAGAATCAAGGAGGGGACAGTTTGGGGGCAATTAGGTGGAGGGAATGGAGATTTGATTAAGTCCCTCAGCTTTTGTGTGTGTGATTGGAGTTTGTCAAGGATAATTTTCCACTCTTCCTTAAATCTGTCCTTTGACTTTTTAACTATGTATTGGCGAAAGCCTACAACTTTGAGCTTTAGAGGTTTAGGTGTCAGTTAAAAGTTGGTGACAGGATTTCTAAAAGTTCAGTCCTAGATCTTTGGGCCTGAGGGGCCCCACTCTGAGCCGCAAATGACTTCTGGCACCTGAAAACAAAGAAAACAAAACAAAAACAGTGTTTAACTTTGATGGATACATAGCACTGTGTCATGTATATAGTAGACAGCTAACAAATACGTGTTCATCACACCCACTTCCTTTCTCTTCTCTGTGACCTTGGTTTTTCCCTTTTCTCTGCATGGTGTTCAGAAGGTAGGGAAACTATCTTGGAGAAAATAAGCCTTAGCTGTCTACTTTATCCAGAGCCCCTGATCTCCTCAGGCCCAGGAGTTCAGCACTAGAACCTTTTCAACCCCATTTTGAGAGATGGCATCATGACGTAGATTAACAATAGATTTGGAGTCAAGATGACCTAGGTTTCAATCCTGCCTTGGAAACTTATTAGCTAACCCTCTGGGCCTCAATTTCCTTATTTTTAAAATGAGGATCTTGAACTTGACCTTTGAGGTCCCTTTTATCTCCAATTATGCCACCATGAGTTCCTTTTTCTCCTCTGATTGGGACACCAGTCATGTTGGATCCTCTTCACTTTGGTGAATGGAATTAAATTGGCCATTGCAAGTCTTACCACTAGGTGGGGCTCGTGATGCCCCTAAGTAGCCTGCTTTTCTTGTAGGAGACTGGGAAATTAGAAAAAGACTTTTAACATTAAACCTACCTCCCTTTTATATCTGGATTCCTGTTTCTGTCATTCTGCGCTCAAGTTCAATGTAGACACATACCATTTTGTGCCCGCAGACAACTGGGAAGAATTCTACCTATTGTCAATTCATTTTTACTTTTACTATTGTTTGGTCTCAGACTGAAAGGGGCCTCAAGAATCATCTATTTCAGAAAAGGGCAAACTGTGATCCACTGGCCAAATCCAGCCTGCTCCATTTTTGTGTGGCCCATGAGTTTTTTTATTTTTTAATGGTTGAAGAAAAAAATCAAAAGAATAATTTGTGACATTAAAATTATTTAAAATTCAAATTTCAGTATCTATAATAAAGTTTTATTGGAACACAGCTATGCTCCTTTTTTTACCTTTTGTCCACGACTGTTTTTATGCTACCATGATACAGTTCAAGAGTTGCAACAGAGACACTCTCTCATCACTTTGCACTGCTTCCCAGGGCACTACAAAACTTGACAGTGTTTTTGAGTGTTATGCATATCACTGTATTTTGACATTTAATTTTTTAAAAACTTATCAGTGCATACATATCATTGACAAAACAAGAGAAAAAAATGACATAATTTTTTGAGCTTAGGGTCAAGATTGAAATTTTTCAGAATGAAAAGAATTTTCCTTAGTCAATATTATCAAACACTGAATGGGCTTTGGAAATTAGCTTTTGCTTCAGATTTGATGTGTTTCTTAATGAATTGAACATTCCAAGGCAAAACTTTTACTATGGGTAAAGTCAAGTCAATAACTAAACATTGTTTGAATCACAAAGCAATGTCAGGCTATTTTGTATACTTACCATGCTGTCTAAAGTTAAAACAAAAAGTGAGATCTCCATTCTCACACAGATTTGCAGTGGATATATTTTGAACACAAACTGCATTTCCAGCAGTGTTTTTCAGACCTTGATGTAAGCGCAAAAGAAATTTCCATGTTTCAAAATCCATTTAATCCATGCAATTAAAGAGATTCCACCTAACCTTCAAGTGGAAGTGATTTATCTGCAATATAATGACATACCAAAAAGGCAAATATCAAGAGAAGAATCTAATAGAATTCTTTCTGTACATGCCTTCCAAGAGATGAATATGCTCAGTTAAAATCGTGATTTGATAATGATATTTAGCAGTACCTATCTGTGTGAAAAAGATTTCTTTTTATAAATGTATTTTACTTTCCCCCCAATTACATGTTAAAACAATTTTTTAACACTTTTTTAAAGTTTTGAGTTCCAAAGTCTAACCTTCCCTCTTCTTCCCCCGTCCCTGAGACAGTGAACAGTCAGATAGAGGTTATTATACATGTGCAATCATATGAAACATTTCCATATTAATAATTTTGTGCAAGAAGACAAACAGAATTTTTAAAAAGAAAGTGAAAAATAGCATTCTTCAGTCTGTATTCAGACAATATTGGTTCTTTCTCTAGAGGTGGACAGTATGCTTCATCATTAATCCTTTTGGATTGTCTTAGGTCATTGCTTTGCTGAAAATAGCCAAGTCATTCACAGCTCTTCATCATACAGTATTGTTTGTTACTGTGTACAGTGGTCTCCTGGTTCTGCTTACTTCATTTTTTATTAATTCATGTAAGTCTTTCCAGGTTTTCTGAAATCTTATTTCTTATAGCACAGTAATCCATCACAATCATATGCCACAGCTTGTTTAGTCATTCCGCAGTCGGTGGGCATCCCTTTGATTTCTAGGTCTTAGCCATCACACAAAGAGCTGCTATATATTTTTGTATGGGGGTCCTTTCCCGTTTTTTAAAGTCTTTGTAATATAGATCTCGCAGTGGTATTGCTGCCCTTTGGGCATAGTTCCAAATTGCTCTCCAGAATTGTTGGACTAGTTCACAACCCCACCAAAAATTCATTAGTGTCCCATCATTCAAAGATGATGAAATACCTAAAATCTCATTAAAGATTAGCATTAACAGATGAACATTTGCAATCAATTTTGATGATAGGGAATAATAAGTTTGAACCTCAATTAAATGAAATGTTATCTCAGAAAAGAATTTTGTTCTCATTTGTAAACCTGTATTTAAAAAAAAAGCTTGTACTTCATTATTATTTTATTTTGAATTTCATCAAAAAATTTGTGGAAATTTGTTTTCTCTTTTATTATAAAAATATACAATATCCTCAATTTTTTCCTCTTGATATGCAAAGCTTTTTTACAGCAAACGTTTGCTGACCCCTGATCTAATTCAACCTTTACCTGAAACATGAATCATCAGGGCAAGATTATAAGACGTAGCCTGGGTCTACTTAAGGCAGATAGGTATCTCAGAGCACTGGACTTGATGCCAGAAAGACCTGAAATGCTTACTAGCTATGTGAATTATTTTAATAGCTATGTCTCATTTAATTTCCGTTTGCCCCAGTTTCACCAACTGTAAAGTGGGAGTGAGAATTCAGATAATATTTTGAAGCCCTTATAATACCTGGCACATAGTAGGCACTTAGTAAATAGTTATTTTCTTTCTTCTCTAATTTCACTGCATTAGGGTACTCCAAAGTGAGAAAACTATCTTTGCCCTTACTGGTCAGTACCTTATCTGCAATTTACAATATTATAGAGTTGCCTAAAGCACCTAGAGGTTAAATAACTTGTCCAATGCTACACAGCTAGAGTGTCAAGAGAGTTATCTACCCGGTTCTCTGTTCCCTGCCCCATGATTTCTCTTATGTTTTAGTAAGCATTTATTGATGAGGCATGCAAAATGGAATGATAGATTTCTTGCCCTTAATTAAGGAGCTTATTGCTTAGACAGGGTGATAAGAAAGGCACCCTGGCACAGTCATTTGAGCAGGGTTTAAATCCTGCTTCAGTTGCTTACAGGCTTTGTGATTCTGTTTGTAAATTTAGGAATGGACCTTAAAATGCTGCGTGACACAGTGGAAAGAGAACTGGATTTAAGTCAAAGGACCTGTGTTTGATTGCTTGCCCAAGTCACTTCACCACTTGAGGACTCAGTTTCCTTATCCATAAAATAGAGGGTTGAACTACCTTTAAATCCCTTCTGGCCCTAAATCTATGATCTAGTTCAACCCTTTCAACTTATAGATAAGGAAACTGAGGCTGTGAGAAGTTTGACCATTTATAAACTGGGAATATCCGTATTAACTACCTTATATCAATAATTAGCATGGCATTAATTCTAGTTTTAAAATAATACATGATGCTTTTAATTGATCAAAGCCTTTCCTTGTTTGTGAACTTGCTGTCATGACTTCTGTGTAAGATGGCCCAAGAGGATAGTCAATTTGCTCAATGCCAAATGCAGTGATGTAAGGCTTTTCATGAGACTACAGTGCTTGGAACTCAAAGAAGCAGAGGATGTCAGGGAGCCAAACGAGGCCCCTCAAACATGGCTCATTCTCTGGGTTTTCATCCTGATAGCTTAAAGAGAAGGACTGTGCTTTCTTTACCTAGAGGGATGTGCAGAACACATATACATAGGATAGACTTCCTCTAGAGGAAATAACTGGAATAAGCTTACTTATCTGATGATTTGTACTAGTTCATTCCATAGGATATAGCCCCTTTGCAGCCAGATCACTTGGATTCTAAGAAATACTAGTTGGTGGGCATAGGATTTCCAAATGCTGGTGTTATACCCTGTATCTTTCCTCTCCCAAAATCTAGTTCCCATTAAATGTGACACATTTAATGTGATAGAGGTTTCTTGAAGCTGGGATCCATGAACTTTGTTTTTAATATTTTAATAACGATTTCTATATAATCGACTTCCTTCATAAACCTACATATTTCATGTTATGCTTTTGTACAAAACATTTTGAGAGGGAATTCATTGGTTTCATCAGACTTCCCAAGGGGTGTGAGATGCAAAAAGCTTAAGAGCCTTTGCTTTAGGTGATGGTGAAACCAGAGATGCTATTTGGTTTACTGTAATCTGTTTATAGATTTTTACCAACAAATAATACCTGTCATCTCTTCCTAAAAGGGTAGTTGGTAGGCCCAAACGAAATAATGTATGTAAAAGGTTTCACTGATTTTAAAGTGATATATGTATATATATATATATATATATATATATATATATATGTAAGTTGTTATTACTGATGAAGAACAACCAAACCCATCAGTTGTACCTGGTTGGCATCATCAGATGGGGCTGATTCCATAGAATGCAGTAAAAGAGAGCGAGTAAGAAACTCTTTTCCAAAATGTTTGATTTCGTACAGATCTAGAAACTTCAGTACTATTGACTCACTCCTGCTTCTCACATCCTTTATATCTGCCCCTTAATATGATTTCATTTTAGTGAGGTAGGACAATTAGGATGTTGGGCAAGGACAGGTTTTCCCATCTTTTGAAGCAGAACTGGGAGAAATGTGACTGAAACTAGAGCAAAGGAGATAACATAGGAAAAATCACTTCTCTAGGGGTAAGATCCCTTGGACATTGGAGAAGTAAAGGAGGTTTGGAAATGTTGGCACAATATAACCCCATCCTCAGATTTTTTTTTTATTAGGATGGATTGAATAGTAACAGGTTTACAAATAGTAAGCTAGCTATCTCCTCTTTAGCTAAGGGACAGTGTCCCTTTTTCCTCTGCCTTTCTCTCGTGACTCTCAAGTCTTCGTACCTGTCTCATCTTCCCCTGCAGGCAGCAGCCAGGTGACCCCATTTGGTGCCTCTCCTCTCGCTCCTGCCAGCCAGCCGCCAAGTGCCCTTTCAGATATGAGCAGTGTCTTGGGAACTGGGATGTCAGCTGGTAGTGTTCCTGGCAGGTAGGTTGAGATCTGTGGGTTCCCCAGGCATGAAAGGAAAGCAAAAAGCCCACACTTGGTTCTTTTACTTTGATATTTCCTGTCCCATGTGGTCCCTAGCTTTTTCCTTTTTTGTTTCCTTTTCACTGCCTATTGCTTGATACCGATCAGGGTTTGCCTTTATAGGCATCCACTAATGCTTAGCTCATCATAGTGGAGGATGTTTCCTCTTCCTCTTCCAGAGCCTTTGGGACTGTTGGCCATGTCTCTGGACTCCACACTGCTGCTTCAGGCAGTAGTAGCAGCAGCACTGGGCTTGGATTTGGGGGTAAGTTTGATTGTAGGGGTAAATGTGGAAACCTAAGTATAGGAGAGGACCCGTAAAGGCAAAAGGGATACAAGACTGGAAAGGGAGAAAGAGTGTAGGAAACAGACCAAGGAAGATTTAGAAATGTTTGTCATCTATCAGTCCAATCAGAAATGACTAACTCTGCCTTCCTCCACCCCCCCAACATTTAGCTTTTACCAACCCTTTCATCGCACCGGCTCCTCACCCACAGTTGCCTTCTACCAACCCATTCCAATCCAATGGCCTGGCCTCTGGTAAGCTTTCCTCTAATTGTATTCTGTCTTCTCCAGACTACCAAATATCTACCCCCTTTTCAGACAGTCATTGGAAGCCATAGGCATATCAGATTTTTTTCTATCACTCTTCCTAACCTTAATTCATGCTCACTCACCATGAGCTAAGTTTTGCCCTATCCCTGGGGGTGAGTCCCCTTTCTCCATAAGAAGTGGACCTCTTATACTATATCCCTTTGCTACTTCAGAAATAATTTTGAATGGTGCTTCCTAATGGGGGCCTTTCCTCTCCCTATATCTCACCTCCAGGTTTTAGTTATCATGAACTACTTTATCTTTTTTGTCCTTGTTTCCATCCTGGGGCTTCCCTAACAATTCCTTAAATTTTCTCAGCCAGTGCCATAGCCATTATCCTCTCCTCTTCTGACTTTCCCAGTCCCAGTGGTCTTAGCTCTCCCACCCCCAAATTCAGGGACAACATGAATACAGCAGTACCTTTGGGAACCTTGAATCCCAATCCCTCTGCCTTTGAACGTGAGTTGCAATGGATCCTGGGTGGATCTGGAAGCTGAAAATTTCAGTTATATTCAGGACAACTCAGTGAGTTGATTTTTTTTTTTTTTGTTCTGGCGAAGCCTATTTCTCTCATCAGGTATAGTCTGATAAAATTGCCTTAAATCCTGTCTTTCTCAATTCCAGTTCATCTGCTTTCTTTCCACAGGGCTTGGTTTGGGGATGAACACTGTGGTTCCTAGCTTCTCTTCTGCACCGACCCCTGGTGGCTTCCCAGGAACTTTCTCTCCTAATCTCTTCCCTCCACAAACCTTGCTGGTTCAGCAACAGAATGGTAAAGGATTCTTCTTTTGTTTGGCCGCTGAATTTGAGAGGACTGTTCATTTTCTTGGTTGGGCATGGAGGAGTAAAGAAGAGATAAAAGCTGTCTATCTTCAAGTGAGAGATTCCAGGAATACACATTCCTCAAGCCTGGGAGTGCCCTCTCCGCTCCTCCCCCAACCCTTGCTGGGAATGTGGAATTATGCATACTATCAGGGAAAGTGAGAAAGATTGTCCAAGTTCATATCACTCTCCCTTCATAAGTCTGGTTAAGTTCTGATGAACACTACTGCTCACTGCAGCTAAATTATGTTTTTGTTTTTTTATCTTTCAGGCTCTGGCTTTGTGGGATTAGGAGCGGCCAAACTGGGACAAAGGCCTGTGAACCATCCTGCAGGGATCTCTACCAACCCTTTCATGGTAAGAAAAGAAGCCTTGAAGAAGTCTAGAGGGTATGGAGAGACCCTTTACTTGAGAAGGCCTATGCCAGCAGACATGAATCCCCCTTTCTGTGTAGTTTTTGCTACTGTCTAGTGCAGGTCAGATTCAAGGCCCTCTGTTCCAGCCCTCTTTCATGTTTGTCTCTTTAAACCTGTCGTCTCTTTTTATATCCTTCTATTTCTTTATCTTCTTCCTGAGACTCTTTGGGGGTGGGGAATGAGAAGAATCAACCTATTTGCTCTTCCCAAATCTGATTATTATTTATTTTGTTCTTTTCTCTTTAGACTGGATCCTCATCAAGCCCATTTGCCTCCAAACCTCCTCCTACTAATCCCTTCTTGTAGCACTGTGCCCAGGAGGACAACATCCTGACTGCTCCATCTGCCCCCAAGTATCCCCCTGTTCCCTAGATTCCTGGTGGCCACCTTTGTTTTTTGGCATCACAGTGGTCTCAGCCCAAGATGGGGAATGACTTGCCTTGCTTTGGGTGGTGGGAATCCTGGGGATAATGAAAGTGCTGATGCTTTGCTCTGGACTTGCAGATAAAACACCAGCCCTAAGGCCAGTAGCCATCTCCCAGAGCAGAGAGAGCAATGGGAGTGGTTATTAGAGGTGGCTGGCCCCAGTGTGTTTTATTATTCTAAAATTTTTCCTTCTCATCTCCCCTCCCCCACCCCCAAACATGTGATTCTCCCAGTTCCTAAAGCCTTCTCCTGTGGAGAAAGTTATTATAGGTGCAGGCCAATATGAATATCCTCTTAGTGCTCTAATCTAACTGCTGGGAGGCTAAGGGAAGCTGAACCCACAGCAGGACCTTTCCCTACATGCTAAAGAACCCCATTCCTGGCTAAAACAGTGAGAAGTATGGCTCCTGGGACCATGGCATGGCAAGCACACGGAAAGGACATTTGAATGGCACTGGAGTTGGAGCACCTTCATTCCCTGGCTTTGTGCATAGCTGGGCACTTTAGCAACCTTCCAATCACTTTCCACCGCTTCCCCCCGCCCCCGACAAAAAAAAAGCCTTCCTCTCTCTTGCACAGACTCCCAGCCCAAGAATCCTGCCTACACATGCAACGATGAGAGGTTCCTATCCCTCATATCAAAGCTGCTTCTTTTTCATATTTGTTTGCAAAAGTATTTTACAAGTTTAATCCCTTAGCTTCTTCCCCCAAACTCATGTCAGGCACTTTAGTTAACTGTTGATTTGATGTTTGGATATCAGTGTTTTATAAACACAAAGTTTTCTAATATAGCCTATTCTACATATATATGTGTATATACATATATGTGTACATATATAATCTATACAACCAACCTCCTGTGCCCTCTGCCCCCAAGAATCCCCAGATAACATATTCATGATGCAATGGTGATACTCTGACCATTGTTCCTTTCAGCTATGTTCCAAGATCACTCCCAGCCTTACCTCCTGCACTACCACAGGGGAGAGATTTTTGTGCAGTTGCTGCTTTGTTTTTTCACACTTCCTGTTCTGCCCTGACTTCGTTTCTTGCACTAAAGGCAATGTTGGAAAAGAACTTTGGTTTCAAAGAAAAGAAAAAATGCTTGTTGTTGTCTGGCTTTTGGGTCCCTTGGTTTCATATACCAGCAAACTTGTCTGATTAGCTTAATTTAGCTTTTTTTTCTTTGTCCAGACAACAGCTTCGTCTATAAATTAACACAGGCCTTTCTGGCAGTGTGACTCCAAAGAGTTGGGTTGAGGTGGGGGTAGGACTAGGTAAGAGTGTTTCTCTTATGCCAAGGGCAAGATGTCTAGAAATGAGGATGGCTCTCATTGCCTTAGTGTTAAATTTACCCGTACCTAACCAGACTACCAAAGCATTTCCATAACATCCCTGACAACCACCTCAGGCAAACACAGCTGCTTATATTTTCTAGTCATTGTGTTATGTCAACAGCTCTGGGGGCTGAGCTGTTTGTATGGGGACATGGATATCTGCTATGAGTAAACTTTCTGTTCAGAAGGACACCAAGAGTTATGACCTTGGTATTTAGGGCAATGTGATGGGGTGAAAGGACTTGCCACTCAGTTTCCCTTCCCTAATTTGTGTGTATCTAGGTATTTAACCTTTAGTAGCCTTAAGGGTGTAGGAGATTGGTTATCTTAGTGGATTTGGGGAAGTTTTCTGGAAAAATGCCTCCAACTGTGTAATTTATCTAGCCAGGATCCATCTCACCTCATCCTCATTGTGGAGCAGAATCCATATCTTGTTGTCCCCTTAAATTCCTAACTCTTCTCTGTGCCCAGCTCTTGAGCACACCTATTCACACTGGTTTTGGTAATGGGGAAGATGGGAAGTCTAGCTACTGAAGACTGTCGTCACTTTCTTCTGGGACACAGAAGTCCAGCTCCCCTTATCTCTCTCTCTCCACCACTCCTCCCCCACTCCTTCCCTGCTCCTTTTGCAAAGGTCTGCTTCCCAGTATGGGCAATTATGCCCAGGAAAGGGAGAAACTCATGCTGTACTTCTCGCCCCAGAGCCCTTCCTCCAGTTGGCTACACACTCAGGCAAACGGTGCGAGTGAATCGAGGGTTTCCACAGCAGAAGCCCAATTAATTTCTCCTTTAGGGAGAAGGCAACTCAGAGGAGAAGGACATCTCTCACAGTACTCAGTGTTGTTTCCAAAACTCTGATCTCGATGTGCTGTGTCTCCATTTCTCCCATTTCTCTCTAAGTTTTGTCATCATGTTTCTGTACCTTCTCCGTTTGTTTTTTGTCTTCACTCACTGTTCCCTTTCACTGGCCTGTGTGGGTGCTTTGAGGAAGGGAGGGAGCCAGGAGCCTGGTTGGCATGCTGTGGTGAGAGCTGTAGTCTAAGCCTTTTCTTTTTTTCTCATAGCTTGCTGCCACCTTTTTTCCCCCTATTCACTTAACAAGGAAAGGCCTCCAGAAATCACTACTGGTTGGAACTTATTTAAAGGGCTAGGGATCTGAGATTCCTTTGTGTGACATATTCTTTCCCTGGTGCTTGGTGCCCTAGATTCAGTCGCTCCCTCCAACTTTCCCCCAGCATTTACTGAGCCAGTCAACTCTGTTGTCATCTTTTCTCTATTCTGGTCCTAGGACTCTTTAACTGTTTCAGGGCAGATAGTCATAGGTGATAGGGCTGAGTCAGCCTCAGATTCCAAAGGAGAGAAAATAAGGGCACTTTAGGAAAAATGAGACCAAGGACCTCGAATGCTTCCAACAACCTTCACCATTCCTAGCCTCACTCCTTATCTCTGAGTTCAGTGGAGTTCTGATCTTAATTCTGTCACTGACCTAGGATGAGAGGGGGTAGCTCTGGGTGTAGAACCTGGAGTCATGAGTTGTTTGGTGGTTTTTTTTTTTTTCATTTTTAAATTTTGAATTTAACACCAAAAAAAGTATCTGTAAGGATTTTTGCATATGAAACTATGAACTCTATTCCATACTGCTTGCTTTTTAAAAATGTATATAATAAATTTGCATTACTTTCAAAGCTGTTCTCCTTTGTCTATGCTTCCTCCTGAATATCCTCCTGATGCATTTTATTTTTTTTAAGTTAAAATAACTTAATTTATTCTTTGAATATAAATACATCAAAAGAACATGAAGGATAATCAATGTGATCTTAAGTTTTCTTTAAGATAAAACATTTCAGCATTTGTTACTTAAAGAGTAGTCCCATATCTTATTCTGAGCTCATGGTAAACCAAAGTATTTATAAAATTGCCTGATTAAAAATCATTTTGATAAGTTTTCAACATTCATTTCTATAAAATTTTGCCTTCTATGCATTTTAAAAGTATCTCAGTGGCCAGTTTTTTTTTTTTGAGATCATAATTGCATCTCCTTCCCTCCCCCTCAACAGAAATAAATAGAAATAGTCATAGTCAAGCAAAACAAATCCACACAATGGCCATGTCCAGAAATGTTATGTCTTTCTCCACATTAGCTCTGTCAGTTTTGCCTTTGGAAATTAGGATTTTCAGGTCTCTCAAAGTTTGTTTCTCTTTACAGTGTTGTCCTTATCGAAATTACTCCTCTGTTCTGCTCACTTCACCTTGTAGCAAGTAGTTCATACATATTGCCAGGATTCTCTGGAATCTTCATTTCTTATGGCACAGTAATAAACCATTACATTCATATGCCACAGCCTGTTTAGCTATTCTCCAGATGATAGATACCTCCTTAGTTTCCAGTTTTTCCGCTTTCCATAACCTCCTTCAGTATCCATTCTCTAAAACTGAAATTTGTTTTTTGTTTCTCACCACCTCCCTGATAGGATCTTTCCCTTTTAACCTTAACCCCCTTTTTCTCTGTCTCTTTGTTCATTGAGTCTTATATATTTCTATACTAGATGATAAGTATGTTTAGTTTTACTTTATCCAGTTTCATTAAAAGATTGATCTGATGCCTGCACCTACCCACCCCTTCTTCATTTATGTATATTCTGAGGTAACCCAACTGAAGGTTAGTTTTACTCTCTCTGCCTTCTTTTTATACTTATTGTATCCCTTTTACTCTCCTTTTCTTTTCTCTCTTACAGCTCATAGAACATAACCAGCCCACCCTCAAGTTTCCATTTTGTCTTGTTTAACTCCCACATGAAGGCATTAATGTTCTGAAGGAACGCTTGTTTGTTTTCCCATCAGAATGTTAGCACTTCATCATTGTGTAGCCCTTTTAAAATGCTCATATGTTTACTTTGATCTTCAGAATTACTACTACTCAACTTTTCTGGCTTTTCATCAGGAATGCCATTAAAGATCCATTTTTCCCCCTGTAGGTTTACACTTAGTTTTTCAGGGTAAGTTAAGCAAATTACTTTTTTGCCTCTTGGAAAACTATTCTAAGAGCTCTCTTAAAGAGAAGCTACCAAGCCTTATATGACCTTAACTTTGTCTCGTTGATGCTAGAATTCTTGATTTTTAGCTGTTTGCAATTTAATTTGACCTTGAAGCTCTGGATTTTGGCTGTGACGTTCATGAGATTTTTCCTTTGGGGATTTCTTTGAGAAAGCAGTTGGAATCTTTCAGTTTTTACTATGCCTTCTGGTTCTAAAGATTTGAGCACCTTTCAAGCACATCATTGCTGGAAAGATAGTATTCAGGCTTTTAAAAAAAATGGTTTTCAAAGAGTTCAAAGTACCTCTCCTTAACCTGTTTCCTGATCAGCTTTAAAAAAAGAAAAATAGATAACTTTTCTCATATTGTTAAAAAGTTTTCTTTTGATTTTCTTCTTGTTCCTTCTCACTTCTTTTTGGTCTGTTCTAACTTTCAAGGATTCCATCAGTTGGCTAAGGTTTACCACTTTCTGTTCTAAACTCGAGAGGCTGAGAGACTCGGAGCCTGTGGGCTTGTGGAGCCTGTGCTGCACAATGCTGTTTAACTGCCTTTGCTCCAAGTCCTTTCCAAAGGACCATGTTATATGTTTCCAATCACCCTGAGCTTTCTCATGGGAGCCCTCAGCTCTTGCTGGATACAAAGACTTGCCAGCTGCAGGTAGGCTCTGGCTGAGCTGTGAGGCCTCTATCATGTTTAACACTAGCACTAGCTTTTGGGGGCAGATTTCCTTTCCCAAATAGCCTGTGAGCTTCTGGCTGACTTGGTGCAATTCTGAGATTAAGTCACCCTAGGAGTATCTTAGCTAGAAGTTTGAGTTGTGAATTCTTTCAAGCAGATGACATAAAAATATTTCGAAAATAATCAAGTGATGTACAATTCTGAGGTATTCCCTACTAGTCATCTGCTTGGTTTTCCTGTATTCTGTTTCAGAACCAGAGATCTTACTCCCAGTCACACTTACCTGCTTTAACAAGAATATCACCGCGGGGGAGGGGCAGAGTGTGTGTGTGAGAGAGAGAGAGAGAGAGAGAGAGAGAGAGAGAGAGAGAGAGAGAGAGAGAGAGAGTGTGTGTGTGTGTGTGTGTGTGTGTGTGTGTGTGTGTGTGTGTGTGTGTGTGTGTGTGTGTGTGTGTGTGTGTGTGTGTGTGTCTTCCTCTCTCCTGGACCCAGGAAGCACTGATGAAAAATATTTCAGAAATTATCCATTAGAACTTCTTACTTCTCTGTCGGCTTCCACTGTGCTCCTGAGGTTAGAAAATGGTTTAGTGGGTCAGCAGTTAGGAACTGTGTTTTGACACCACCTGGGTTTGATTACAATTCAAGAAGCTAAACTGGGGGAGACCATGGATATTTAGCACCTAGGTGTCCATCTTCCACCTTTCAGGAAGTCCACCAAAAGAGGTAGACTTTTTTCCCTCTGAATCACCAAAGTGGTCGGGGAGATCTAAGATGAATCATGACGCCACCACCACCTAGTTATAGTTAACTGCATCATTTGACGTTCTGTGCGTGCTAGGGAGTGTATCAATGCAATAGGGCTCCTGTCTACGGAACTAATATACGTGAAGATGCGTTATAAACTGTAAAGAATATTTTCCTATACCTGCTTAGCTCTTGGCTAGGAGGACTAACTACTCCCCACCTACCAAATCTGGTCAGTTCCTTCAAGCAAGCTTTTTTTAAAAAAAATTAAAGCAAACTTCTTAAAGGTACCTGGACAGTAAGCTGGGCAAGTGATTTAGAGGGCCCTATTTTTCTCCTTTTTCCCCCCCTCAATGCTCAGAGTTAATTAGGATTACTTAGCAAATATTCCGCCCTCCATTAATTCTGGTCCTTCACCCGATTTTGTCCCTTTACCCTTGTTACCCAGTGTGCCTTTAGTCACCTTGCTCAGAGGGGTGCAGACCCAAGGGTAGGTATCTGTGAAATCACAGATGCCGTCACAAAGGAGCAAACTGGATAGAGGGGGAGGGACCCTCTTCCCGCGATTGGAAATAGGGGGAATTGGAATGGGCACCTGGTTCCCTGAAGGAAGATCCGGGGCTAGGGAGAAGAAGACCACCTGGCAAAGTGAAAGCCAGAGGGGAAGAGTTCGACCCACGGGGGAAATGCTTTGAGTTCTCTTAATTTCTATGTTCCCTCCCTCCATCTATGGTGCTGCTCGCAAAACAACAAAAGGGGTCAGCACCTTGGCCCCAAGCCACAATAGGGACCATATCCTTTCTTATAAGCCTCTTCCTGTGGCCACTTGTGGACCCCAGCCATGCCTGCCTCACAGTAGATACAGCCAAAGGCTGGTGGCTGCTGCTGCTAGCTCCCGTGCATCATGAGAACCCTTGGCACCTGGCCTGCAATGTGGTGGGAGTGTGGCTCAGTGGGCGTCGTTTGGAGCAGTGTGTGGGCACAAGCATGTTCTTAGTCCTGATGGCCTCTGCTGCCTTGTTCACTGGTTTCCTTCACCTTGCGCTCAACTTGGCCATGGAGTGGACATTTCACGAAAGTCATTACCGAGCTGCCTGTGCGCTTGGCTTCTCCGGTACAGAAGGGACAGGAAAACCTCACTTCAAGCGAGGAGAGAGAAAATCCCCGGGGTGGTGGGGAAGGATGGTATCATGGGGGGGTGATTGTCTTCCACTGCTCAGGTCAGCCAAGTTCTGGAAAAAGCAGTCTTCCAGACCTCCACACTGACCCAGGCTAGAATATCCAGAGAAATTGCTGCACCTTAGCTATATACTATGTTTCTCGAAAGGGGGTACTTATGTCAAACGTCACCCCCTCCTGCTGGGAGTTTTCATCCGTTTTCTTCTGAAAAGGAGAGGGGGTGGGAAGAGAATCTGGGGCTCTTGGAGAGTAGTAAACCCACAGAGTCTTCCCTTCCACCCCCAAGGTGTCCTGTTTGCCATGCAGGTGATGTCCAGCTCCCAGAGCTCCCTTGCGGGCGACCTATTGTTGTGCCTGGCAGAATCGTTGGTGGCCAGCTACTTCACCCCGAAGTGAGTGTGACCCTTGGGTTGGGCTGGGGATCCATAGACTACGTATTCGAGAGGTGACCTGACGTTCACAGCTAATATATGGTACAGCTGGTGCCACAAGGCGCATTTTCCTGATCCCGGTTCCGTGGCCTTAGTTTCAGCACCATCTGCTGACCTGCCCCTTCACAAGGATTCCCTGCTCTTCAGGAGCCCAGAGACCTCATTAAACTCCCTTCTCCAAACTGCTCTTAGGAAAAGGTCCATATTCGATTAACATCCACTGCTCTAACTAGCGAAAACATTCCGGGAGCCCGTTCAGCTACCGCCCAAGACTAGACGCGAGGCAGAAGCAGAGCAGCCGCTACCAAGGGCCTGTTTTTGCTCCACAGGATCTCCTCCAGCGGACATCTGGCAGGGGTCCTGGTGGGCCTGGCCTACAGGTGGGGGCCGCTGCAGGACCTCGCCCATCGCAAATAAAAGCTACGCGGAACTCTTCCCCCGCCCAACTACAAGCAACCAATACAACTTGAACATGCCTCAACCTCAGCCTCCAGTTCCCTCGGAAAGTGCGGGGTGGGGGCGGGTAGGACAGCAGAGTCCCGGGAGAGGGAACTCTGCCGAGGCTGGAGTAGGGGTGAGGCGGGGCGGGGCAGCCCGGAGGGGAGGTCGAGGCACCACTAAGCCACCACATCTATAAGGGGCGAGGCACGTAAACGTGGACGGGGCCAAGATGCTGGCGGCGAACACCTATTGGTCAGAGTTTAGCCGACTTGTCCAAAGAAGTTCTGATTGGCCAAGCGACCCAAAACACCGCCCCTCAAGCTGGAGCCCAGGGGACACAGTCCCTCCCGCGGCCTCCCGAGATTCTGCCCTCCCCAGGGGGTACATTCCCCGGAGCGCCGCCCCAGTGCTGAATGTTCTGTTTCCAGTCACTTCTCCCCCACTAGGCAAAACCCTAGCTTCGGGTCTCAGCCCCCTAGCCTTGTTTTCAACTCTGATCTTTTGGGGGTTAAACCCTGGGAGGGTAGGACTCTGGGGGCCGCCCAGGTGGCAGTGCCCCGGGGCTCTAGAGCCTTAGCGCCCACTCCAGTTACGAGACCCGCAGGCGGCTCAGGGTCTCTAAGAATCACAGGAAAGGCAGAGCCGGCCGACGTATACGGAACCAGGCCCCGCTGTGTCACTCTCCCAGCGTAGAGTAGGGGCTGGGAGCCTGCCGCGGACCCAGGCGAGAGCGTCCTGGGGAGACCCGCGGGAACTCTGCCCCACCTGGCAGAGTGAATGCAAGGTTCATCCAGTCCTCAGTACTCGCCGCCTGCCCTCCCTCCCCCCAGCTGCCTCCTAGCCCAGGTCAGTCTTCTGATCACTAGGCCCAGAAGGTGGAGCTGGGGGCATGTGGTACTAGGGTGGGTGAGAGCGGCCGGAGGACTCGCAGCCCTAGCGGCGGCCCCAGCTCCGCGGCCACCTGCCGAAGCAAAAGTCGCAGCAACTTGACTTCTTGGTGCTGGGTGCTCCTCATGACTTACCCGAGCGCCCAGGCGCGCCTGGCCCACCTTATCTTATTCTACACACTACACCAGTCCGGGCGCGGTGGCTGCCAGCGAAGCCAAGCGCCTGACTTGGTGCAGCGCCCGCAAACACAGGTGAGGGCCTCAGGTCTGGGATGTTCACCAGGGCGAGAAGTCCAGACCTGTGAAATGGTTTTCTCTTTACAATGCGTTCCTTTTATCTGGATCCCTCTTTGCATTCAGTGCAGAAATAATCCCGCGAGTCTTCCGTGTTTGTCTGCTCTGATTCCCCATCGCCTTCCTTCCCTCAAGGCTGGATGACCCAGGGTCCGAGACCCCGTGGCATGCCAGGTGTGACCAGTGACCCTTCGGCCCAAGGAACTAGGGCTGCAGTCTCATAACCTGGGCTGAGATTAGTGCCGCCCTACCAGAGGTCCGGGGTGCCCACGCAGAGGGAAGCCTGAGAGCGGTCTGGGAATCGGGAAGCCCCAGCCGAGCACCTCCCCTGCCGCCCCCCTGCCCTCTCGCTGCCCTGGCTCAGCATGCGGCATTGCGGCCACACTGACGCCTTTTTCCTGCTCCCACTGAGCCCGGGGAGCGGCGGCTGCAGGCACCCGACAGCAAAGCCCGTAGCAGCCGTAAGACTGCTGGACGTGGTTAAAGCCAGGGCTCGGTGGGTCTGGGGTAGAACATGGAGTGGCTCCTTCGGGGCCATGTAATGGGGACACTTGTTTTCTCTGAAGTCCCCAATAACCCCCGAGTGCCTGGATTACACCCGGATGAGCCCCTGGGCCCTAGGGTGTGGCTCAAAGGGGAGTTAACCCCCGGTGCGGGCTCCAGTAGAGAGTCACCCTCAGGACGGAGATAACCAAGTGGTGGTGGTGGGCGGGGCTCACTGGCTACGCTGGCCTAGGGGTCCGTGGTGATGGAGTTGTCCTCGAGGGGCACGTTTGCTAATTCGGCATCCATAGTCAGAAATCCTGGGACTGGGGCTCTGACCCTCCCAGAATTGTCTGCAGCTCCCTTGCCCAGATCCTTCGAGTACCCGCCAGCACAGTGTAATCGAGCTGCCTCCCCCTGGCACTCCGGTGGAATGCAAGGAGCGCTGTGGTCACGGGGATGCCAGTAAAGTGACAAACCCCTGGGCTCTGGAACCAGTACGGAAATCCTTAGGTATTGAAAGTCCAGAACTATGTCGCCATGGGGGCTGGCTGAACAGAGAGACTCCCACCGGGGAGGCGGCTTCCACTAGGTCATCCTGGATCTGGGGCAGGAAGAAGGGCCAAGCAACCAGGCCCAGGGAAAAGGGTGAATGTGCAGGCCAGGGTGCCCTTGTCAACTCTTTACGGCCAGGGTGATGAATGTGGCATGAGTCAACTGTCCTCTTCCCATAGGTTGGGCTGCAATAGGATTTAATTGCGATTGGGGGGGAAGGAGGGTTTGTGTAAAGCACTGGCCCCAGTCCTTGTGGTCCCCAGTACAACTGACCCAGGAGCTAAAGAGGTCTAGCTTTAACTCCTTCTACCCCAGGTAGTCATCCCTTCAGGCTAATACCTTACCCCAGTAAAGTCATTGAGTTATTCCCTCACTACCTGCCCTGCTCTGCTTGCCTCATTTTCAGCTACTGTAAAGATAGGAAGACTCAGAAAATGCATTTTCAAAATCCAGTCATTTCATCTTTGAAAGAGGGCATTAAAAAAAAAACAACTGCTCAGATATGTAGATAAGCTTCTTAAGAGTCTCCTTTTTCTCTCTATAGAGTCCGGACAATACAGGGAACTCTCCAGTGGCAACTCCAGAGGTGCTTCCTCATTCCCAGCCTACTCCAAATTGCTATCTCAAATTCAAATTTCAAAGTGCTCTTCCCACATTCAAATCTACAATTACTTTTGTAAAGTCAAATGTCCTAGTGCTATCTCATATCTCTTATCGATAGATAGATCAGTCCCTCCATTCCATTCCTAGCCAAATTTCCATGAGCCAGCGAGAAATCTTAAAGAACCTTTCTTCCTAGACAGCTAGAGAGGCCCGCAGAGAAAGGTACCCTGTAACTCTGGGAGCAGCCCCATTTAACCTCTAATTTGAGAAGCCAAATTTCCTCTCTCCCTTATCTCTGTTCTGATGGAGGGGGGGAGGTGCCTCGAGTAAATACACAATACCCTCCCTCATCTTTAGAGTCTGCCCAGGGCAGTGATCCCAGGGATATGACGTAACCTACCTTTTACCTTAGACTGCACTAATGCAACTGGTTCCAGTCCATTCTGCCACCTGTACTCCTGTGGTTTCCCCATAGGCTATCTTTCCCTAGACAGGGCTGAGGTAGTTGATTGCCACCAACAGAGCAATGATGGGGTAAAGGGGAAAAAAACTGGATAATTTATCATCCCCAAACAATCATATTGGAGCCACTGGTCTTCCTGGCTGTCCGCCTATGTCACAGATAGCTCCCCACCCCTGGTTTAGACTGTACACTGCTTAAGTAGGGATTTTTATTCTTTGTATTTTACATTTGTATCCTCAACACTAGCATAATGCCTGGAATGATAATAATTTTGACTGAGACAGCTGAGTACACATGAATCTCTTTATTCAGCCCCACAGCGACATAGCAAATACAGCAAGAGGGGGGAGGGGAAGAAGAGGGAGTCCAGTAATTCACTCGTGATACTGTAGTATAGCAGCAAGAGATGAGGGAAGAGATAACCTTCCTCAGCTCTCAAGGAGCATTGCAGGGAGGGATAGGATAGAATCCACCTTGGCTAGGTGGGTTCCTGAGTGGTTGGGGCTAGGGAGGACTCTGGAGTAGGGGTAGACTCGGTCTCTCCGCGGCTCATCTCAAGTAGGCAGGTAACAGCTGTTATCTCTGGGCCATACTGCCAAGTCAAAATGGGGGCTGGTGGCTGTGTCCAGACTGACATTATGGGGGGTGGGGTCTGAAGCTGCCTAGACCTCCTCAGAATCTGAAAAGACAACAGTAATTGGGTTAGGATGGAGGAGACCCTCAGTAAGGGCCTCATTCAAGTCCACCCCAGGGACTTGGATGGAAGGGGAGGACTTCTCACCTGTTGCGGAGGTTGGGACAGGCCAAGGGGAATTCGAGTAGTGGGAGGCAAGAGAGGATCGGAGAAAAAGAAATCTTCTGAGCAGACAGCTGGGAAACCTTAGGACAATGATAAACATTCATGTAGTGCTTAAGTTTCCGCAAAGTACTTCCCTTCCAGCTACACCCAAGGGGTAGGGCAGTAGGGTGTGATTATCCTTTCCTAACCTTGAATTCCCCTGGATTCCCCTTTCACCCACCCAAATCCAATCAGTAGGTAAATTCCACAGCTTCTAACTAAACCTCTCTCAATTGGACCCTTTCTATCCAATCACACAGCCACCAAATTAATTCGGGTCCTACACAACATTCAGAGGATTTAATAGTGTCAAGTGACCTTACCCCTCTACAAACAACTACCAAAGAATCCTAAAGCCTAGTTGGGACTTAGAGATGCACAAAAGCCTTTCCTAATTGCAAATAGGATAAGAGATGAATTCCTCTGCCTCACATTTAAGGCCTTCCAGAGTCCAGCCTCGATCCTACATTTCCAGCTTTAACTCCCATTATGCCCCTTTGCATGCTCTTTCTGGGCAAGCTGAACAGCAGTTAGCAGAAGTGGATTTTCTGTCTCTGACAATGTATTTGCACAAGCTGTGCCTGGAAGGCCCTTTGTCATCAAAATGCTCCTTTCTCGTCAATGCTCAGCTCTGTGGTGACTATTTCATTTTTCTTAGTAGCTACTTATATAGTGTTTTAAGCAAACCGTTTTACAGATATGCAAAGGACACAACCAATTGCTATGAAATTGATATTCCTAAAGCATAGGTCTAAAGAAACCTGCTGAAGAAACTTCAGTTGTTCCCCTAGGATAAAATACAGACTCCTGCTTGGAATTTAAAGCCCTTCACCAAACGATCCAGCTCCAGCCTTTCTGGGTTGACTATTCCCCACTCTTGTTTAGTCTCTGTAGTCCAACTAAACTGGCCTACTTGCTGTCTCTTCCTTTGTCCACTGTCCCACATGACTGGGGACAGTAAGAGGGTACTCTTACTCCTTACCTCTGCCTTTTGGAATCCCTAGTTTCCTTTGGGGTCAGCTCAAGTGGCCACCTCCTACAGAAAAAAGCCATCCCTGATCCCCAGTGATAGTGGGTACTTTCTTGCACAGCACACGGTTCATAATAGTAGGTGCTAAATGCTTGAATTGAAGGTGGAAATTACATAAGGGGGAGTTCCGAAGAAGAGACTTTTAAGACACTGAGAAGCCCAGGTTCCTCAATGCATCAACATGTGTCTTGGATCTCCATTGGTTTGTAACCTACCTAGGGAAGTTCAGTACCTTTATCATTCTGGGAGCTCTCTCTATTCCATTCTACTTGAGGTGGAGGTAGGGATTGGGAGTCATGGCCCTGGGCATCAAACAAGACACAGAAGGAAGGATGCCAGATGGTTCTGAAGGAGAATGATCCAGAACCAGATCCAGAATTCCCTGCCTGAGGTTGAGAAAGGATTTTTACTTCCACCACAAAATTCAACATTGACCCTCTCCCTTCCAAAAGCACTCCACATTCCCTTCCACCCCATCACCCTTTCATAGCCGGGCTCCCACGGCGCAGGCTGGATCCTCTCTTTGAGGTTCTGCGTGAGAAGTGGGGCTAGGAATAATGGAAACTGAAATCAGAATGGGCCAAAACCCAGAATGGAGGAGGGCAAAGGAAGGAAGAAGGGGGGTTTCCACTGGAGGTCAAAATTCAAATGGGATGGAAAATGTTGGCTCACTTACTCTGAACCCCAAGAAGCTGTTGACCAAAGGGAAGCGTAGCATTTGGTGGTTGAATTTTGTCCCTATGGAGCTGAGAGGTTGGAGAAGACCCAGGATGGGGGCTGAAAGTCAATAAGTTTAATGCTAAGCTGCTCTTCTAGATCTCACTTCTCATTTCCCGTTTATTCCCCTAAGCCTGACCCCCAATATACACTGACCTGCATGGTCCAGGGATCCCTGGGTCATCTAGACTCTCTTCTCCAGAGCTGCAGTCCTCTTCCTGGTCAGAAGCGTGTTTATCCGGGTCTTCCTCTCCTCCCCCAGGGAAAAGGCTGGGGATCATGCTAGGTCGGGAGGAGCATACAGGACGCCATCCTCTTCACCCTTTAGACACTCAGGAGTCTCCACCTGGGTATGGTGTTTCCCCCAACCTTCCTATTTCATCCCGCTTTCTGGGCACTCAGTTCCCACCGTTTCCCTCAGACCAGAGACCCTGGTTCTGCTTCCTCTGCAAAACTTAACTGGAGTCTTGGGGGAACAATCCCTTTCCTTCCCTGGGTGGTCTCGAGTCCCACCGGGTAGGTCTCCCGGACCCGGCCAGGCCTAGATCAAAGACCCGACAAGTCTTACCTGGGAAAGGAAGGGGGTGAGGGTGCCGGGCAGGTTCCGAGGTCCCTCCTTCCCCACAAACCGAGAAGTGCAGACGAAGGGCTCACCCCCCAGGGGACAGGGCGCCCCCGGGGACTCCGAATAAATAAGAGCACGAAGAGCGAGAGAAGAGCGAATGGCCGGAGGCCAGGACCTAGAGGTTAGCCCTTTTACCACCCAGGGGAAGTCACGTGTCACAGATAGGAGGTGGGGCAAGGTGGGGGGTGGGGGGGAGAGAAAGAGGCGGGGCAGAGATAAGGTCCGGGGAAACTGACGGAGAAGAGATGAGTTTAGAGATGGTGGAAGTAAAAGGTACAAGCCTCCGAATTTCCGAGCCCCCCAATCATTAAAAGAAAAGTCTCATAGGCATTCATTCACAGACAGCCTAACTTTAAATCAACCCAGGAGATGCCTGGCTATTCTTTATTGGGGGACCTGACACAGCCTGAGCTGTCAAGCTCCCTCCCAGACCTCTCCCCTCAGAATCCAGTTTAGCCATGTTCAGCAGGCCATGGGGAATTCTATGATGGGAGTCACAGAATTTCGGTAGGAATTACTGCTTCCTACACCAAGAATAGTCTGGAAACAGTACTTCAGTGGCCTCCCCAACCACCTAAGAGTCCAGGGGCCGCCGGAAACAGGACCAAGGGAGTGTCCCTCTGCCCCATCCCATGTCCAACTGATTTGTGGGCAGCATAATCTAAAGACTTCCATATTTGCTGGTGCAGGGAGAAGGGTGACTGGGTTCCTGGATGTCTTTGATTCCCATTCCCCTCTCCTAATGGTGCCCTTGGGACCCTGCCTGCTCCAGCAAGGCATGGACAGCAGTGACGATGTTGGGGAGGCCCTTTTCAGGGGTCCCCTCCTCTTCTAAGATGTGGTGGGGCTGGCACAGGGACTCCTGGGGGGTAGGGGGAAATGAGGAAGGATTCTAGGTTAGTCTTCATGAACTAACTTCTCTAGCCCACCCATTCCTGGAGAGGCACGAGACCCCAGCATGGTCTGGGGGCCCACTCTTCACTCAGCCCTGACAGCCCACTTCCTCCCAAGTCACTAAATAAAAAATGAGTTCAATGGAGGGGAGACAGGGATCCTCAAAGTGAAAACTAGGCCTCAGACCCTGGCTATTTCCACTCTTCCTTTCTGTTCTTAGCCAACATGTCACCTGTATCCAGCCCTGCATACAGACACTGCACATAGACTGGAAAGACGGGAGAAAAGCCTTGAAGGGATGAGACAGGCCAATGCTTAACACAAAGTACTCATCAACTGTTAATTACTGTATTGGGATAGAACCCTAGGCTGATGGGTTCTGAAGGAGGGAAGTTCTGAAGCAGATTTGGGGAAGGCACTTCAAAGTGTACTGCTAGATGGCCATGAAGTGGGGCAATGCTTTGGCTCAGAAAACTTCCTATTTATTGGCTAGAAAAGGGAAGCAAGTGGAAGATGGGCACCAAAGTGACACAGAGCAGATACAAAATACATACAACATACACAGAGACAGTGGTCAAGGTCTATACAATTTATAAACAAAGAGGGAGATGGGCAAGGCCCCTATCATCCCCTAAAAATATAGCAATCTCTCTACAAAATAAAGATAATTTAACAGGAGGAGGGGGAGGGAGAGGTAGAAAAGGGACCAGTATATGAGTTCAAGGGGCCAAAGCCTCTCTGAAGAATCAAGGGCCAGAGGTGGAGGACCCACAGTGAGGATCTATGGGAATGAGGCCTGGGGCCCACAGTGGAGGGGGATGGGATAGTGTGGGGTTTCTGAAGTCATTGCATATATATGGAAAGGGGAAGCAGTACAGCTTTGTGAAGGCAGAAGGCATCATTGGTCAGACAGAATAGGAACAGGGCAGCTGAACTAAATTCCCACAGTGAAAAATGTTTTGGGGGGATGGGGTGGGGCGGGTAGTAGGGGAAGGAATTGTCATAAATAGGCACATGAGGTTTGGGGATATTCAGACTCCAGGGTCCTAGGAGCCTAGGAGCCCAGCATAGGTGACATATAGCAGGAACATGAGGACTACGTAGAATAAGGCGAAGCCACCCAGGCTGGGAGAGAGCCCAAGGGGCAGGGGGCCCTCCCCCCCACCACACTTCACAGCCTCCATCGTGGTACGTAGCCCCTGTGTGGTACCCTGGAGGAGGTCGGAGGGCAGGCACAGGTCAGCCTGGGGTAGGTCAGGAGGGCAGGAAGCAGAACAGACAGACAGACGTCAGAAGCAGCAAAACTTTCCCCTCCCAAATCTCCCTCACATGCTGATGATCTTATATTGGCAGCATCCCATAGGCCAAGTTTTCTCCCATACAGACATGCTTTCTTCTGGTGCAGACTAGGACCCCTTCCATTTCCTTCATGCAACACACCCAGTCCTACTCCCTTATGTACCTCTTTCCCACCCCCACAGCATGCACCCCACCTCGTAAGCTCCCATAGCATACTGCTCCATACCTGAGGGACTCCCATCTTTCGACAGGCTTCTAAGAAACTCTCCACATTCTTTCGAGCCTTGAGAGCACTAAGTTTTGGCTGAGATGGGAATTGAAGAAGTTGGAGGTGAAACATAAAACGTGACTAGAGACCGTCCCTTTTTCTTCCACCCTATCCTCCCCTATATACTAACCACAGCAGGTGAGGGAACATGGATGAAGGGCACAGAGCGTGGACGGAGGTGATTGGCTAACTGACACAGGACAACACCATTAGCCAAAGCATCACCTAAATCCTCAGGAAGGGGTTGTTGTAGGCGAGATTCAAGGACCTGAGCAGACATAAGGGTTAGATTGCCGGCTCTCTACCTTTCCATAATCCTTATGAGAGAAAGAACAGAGTTCTTGAGTTTCATGAAGCGGAAATTAGAGGAGACTTAATACTTGCAAACAGGGTTGGAGCGGCTCCCTGAAAAGAATCCAAACCTTGGATTTTTCTTTGCTCAAGGGTTTGAGTGTGAAGAGGCAGAGAAAGACCTACCTCTCGGAGGTGAGCCATCAGCTCCTCCCTGTCCATTGCCTGGGGGGACCGTCGGGGCCTTAGAATAGGATCTGATGAGAAAGGGCCTGGGGAGGAAGCTAGACAAAGGTGACAAAACAGTGGTGGTGTTTTTTCTTCTCCACACCATTCTCCCTCACATTTTCCCTCAACACTCCAAGTGAAATCTTTTTTATCAGCTTTTGTGAAAAATGAAACTGGAGTCTAGGAAAATATACACATATTCTAGGATGGCGATAGAGGGGAAGTGACTGGCACAGGGACATAGAGGATGTTCAACAGGCCTACAACTCACCAGAGCTGCTCTGAGAAGATGAACGGAACAGGAAACTGTTTGGTCTTTGAATGGAGCCAAGTGGCTGGAGAGAAGGGCCTGTGGCTAGGGGCATGGAGGGATAAAAGGAGGGAAAAGATGAAACCTTAAAGGAGTACTCCATCCCAGCATTTTCCATAGTTTTCCTGAAGATCCCATCACCATCTAAGAGAGGCCTCATCCCCTTACTCTTAGGGGCCCTGTCTCACCTGGACAGGCTGTATGATGAGGGTCAGAGTTGGGTTCAGGGGCACCAGGTTGAGGGCCACTTCGTTTGGAGGGATTGCTAAGGGGAGAGAATTAATTGGGAGAGGATATTTTGGGAAGGGATGAAGGAAAAGCTGAAAATAGAGATGAGGAAAATACTTACTTGTAGGAGGCTATGCTGGTAGCACTTCCCCCACTACCTTTGTTTGCCAGTTTCAGGAAACTAGAAAGACAGAAAACGGAAGATTCATATTAGAAGAATATTCACATAGAGTGAGGAATGGGATGAGGTGGGAAAGATCAAGAACAAATCAAAGCCCCAGGCCTATGGCACATGAGGGAGATACATACAGAGGGGGAGCTTCTTCTAGCCCCACCTACCACCACCACCCACACCCCTTGGGCTCTCTCCCAGCCTGGGTGGCTTCATCTTATTCTACGAGGTCCTCATGTTCCTGCTCTATGTTACCTATGCAGGGCTCCTAGGCCCCTGGAAGGTCTCCCAGCTCTGGAGAGCAAACAATGATTTAAGGTTGGAGCAAGGAATGAAAGGTCAGCTCTGCCCTAATTATCCACCCAAATGTGGCCAATCACCTAGCCCTGTTTCATCCCAATGTCTCCCACTCTGCACTAGTCTCAGCCCTTGTCCATTTCTCATACCTCTCCTTTCTGGGGGGCCCCCACATGGCTCCCTGCTGCTGTTGCCTCCTCTCTCGATCCTGCCATAGCTGCAGAGTGTCTGGCCGACGACGTTCTTCCAAAGCTGGTTCCTCCGGCCTGAAAGGTCACAAAGAAGTCAAAAAAGGGGTACCATCCATGGGATCCAAAGGGAGAGACGACTGGGGAGAAAAGTCAAAGGAGAAGAGAAAGGTTACCCGCAGGGGTAGAATGTGGAGTGATTGGACAGGGGTGATAACAGGGGCACTGGGCTGATAATGAGAGCGGGCAGTGATACCTGGCACTAGGAGACCTTTCTACTTCCATCTCTGGAGTCTTTTGCCTTGCCAGCTGTTGCTCCTAGGAAAATAGGGTTCACAACAGTTGTGTTGAGAGATCTGCCATGCCCATTCCCCACTCTATCATGTTACATTTTCCTCAAGGACCCACCCAGCCCTCCCATCTCCCTTGGCATTACTAAAGCTGGGGCCCCCTCACCTCAATAGGACCTCTCTCCTCCTCCTCCCCAGGTACACTGCTGTCTATGAAGTCAATTTGTTCAGGGTCCCCATCACCTGAGAAGGCGAAGGGAGAGGGTCAAGGGAACATCTAGATCCCCAGCCCCTCGTTCCCCACCCCAAAATCACTAATGGCTCATCTCTCCATTCTCAGCTATTCCTGCCCCACTCACCTATTCGATCATCCCTCTGCTCCCTAGGCCCCCGAGGCTCTTGGGTCAATTCTGAGATACGGAAAGATAGTTCCGAAAATTCATCTGTCAGCTATAAAGAGGGAGAATGAGGGCCTTTGAGACCAACCCCCAACATCACAATTGGACAGTGTGTGATGAGAGGAGGGATTGGATAAGGTGTGTGTGTGTGTGCATGCGCGTGTGCGTGTGCATGTGTGTGATTAGGGGTGGGACAGAATAGTACAAGTGTCAAACCATCAGTCTGGCCTTCTTGCTGATACTCCCAGCCCTTTCTGTGGGAAGTGGATAGCCCCAGACATCCAACAAAAAACAAAGCCCCTTGACTCCCAGTCCCTGGGTCCTAACTATCTCTTTTTCTGGAATAAGAAGATAATAAAGGCAGTGGATCTCTTTATCTAGGAAGAAAATACTTCTTTCCTAGGGGTTGGGAAAGGAATGTCCCATTTGGGGAGACCTTTACCTCATTTCCAGACCACCTCTTACTTCCACTGTCAACACTGTGGAAACCAGAGTCCAGTCCACCATCATACCGACGTCCAGGGAACAAATCTTCCACGGGGCTAGAGTTGGGGGAAGCCATGATGGAATGTCAACTGGATAGTTTTAAGGCTTCCCCTTGCCCCCCACAACCACATCCTCAAATTCGCCATTTATTTGAGAAAGAGCCCAATCCAAAACTACACTGAACATAAAGCTAGAACATGGGCTTTCATTAACCACATAAGTTCCTTCAATAAGCTATGACCCACCAGGGGCTGAAGCTTGATGAGTGAGAGGGTGGCAGGTCCCCAAATCCAGAGACTCCACGCTCTCCAGCCTCTGAGGAAAGATACTTGAAGATGTGAAGCTTTCCCTTCAGGCATATCTGGGGATCAGGAGAAAGAGAGGGAGAATGCAAAAAGTGCTATGAGGGGCAGCTCCTCCCAACTTTGGAAAATGGATCCACAGACATGTTGTATCCTGTCCACCTGCCCTTCTAGACCCAGGGTACCTCACCTGTGCAGGAGGGCTCTGAAGGGGGTTGCTATCCAGCAGAATGACCTGGAGGTGCCTGAGGCGACGGAAAGAGCTTGGGATTCGAGAAACATGGTTACAGGAGAAGTCCAAACGGACAAGAGGAAGATCTCCCAGCTCTATAGAGCAAATAATGATTTAAGATTGGACGATGGAATGGAAGGTCAGCTCCACTCTAACTATCCAACCTTATTTCCCACTGCTCCCCCACCCCACACACCTTCCATTCCTGCTAAGCTGGTTTCCTGTCTACTAGTCCACACCAGGCTCATTCCTACCATCATGTTACCCTCACTTGGAAGGCTCTCTTCTATCCAAATCCAACCAAGTTTCACCTCTTCCATGAAGCTTTCCCTGGCTCATCCAGCCCACATTGGTCTCTCCTTTCTCTGAATTCCTAGTATACTTATAATCAGAGCCACACAATTTAGCACTTAATTTGCACAGTCTTGTACTCTTTTCTTTCATGTCTGTTAGTCTGGCTTCTTCAGCTAGGTCTGTGAGAGTAGGGACCACACCAGCTTGTTTGTTAAATGACTGACTGGTTAATCTGAGAGGGAGATGGTTGGTGGGTAGAGGCTTCCTGAAGATCACTGAGGATTCTACTAACCCACCCAGGCCCTGACCTCCCTCACCATCAGGCAGAGTGCTGAGTTGGTTCCTCCGAACATTAAGGTCCCTCAAAGAGTGGAGGTTTCCCAACTGGAGAGGAAGGGACTGGAGCTCATTGCTGCTTACATCCTGAAATGAGGGAGGAAGTTGGGGCTTGAGACCAGGGCCAGGCCATGAATCCCTGGTTCAGCTTCCCTAATCCCATCCATTTCATTTTCTGGCATCATCACCTTTTTCCCCACCTTCAGCCCAGCTCCCAGCAATTGTTTCTCCTCAGAGCCCAAAGACCCCCCCCTTTCCCTGGCTGTCCCATTCTCACAAGCTGTCTTAGGCTTCCCAAGGCCCCAATGTCAGGAGGCAGGGCTCCCAGCTTGTTGTTGCTCACAATGAGCACACGAAGGGGCAGCTGGCATATGTAAGGAGGCAGCGACAACAGTTGGTTCCGGCTGTAGTAGGGAAAAAAGGTAGGCTCACAGTTCACACCTAGATGGCTGAGGGAAGGCTTCCCTGTTTAGAAGATTCTGTAAGGTTTAACAGTTCAGGATTCAATCCCAGGGTCTGACACACATACATGAGGGTCAGAGTGGGGCAAGATATTCCCACTCCCCTTCGATTCTAAAGCTGAGACCTCCCCAAATAACCACTGTACCTTAAGTTGAGGTAAGTAAGGGCCGTGAGGTTCCCCAGCGCTGGGTTCAGACACCGAAGACAGTTGTGATAGAGGCTCAGCCCCTCTAGGGACACCAGCTGGCATGCTGCCTCTGGCACCTCAGGGAACCGGTTCCTGGACAGGTCTAGAGGGGATCAGGTAGAGTAGGGTATAGCTATGGGAAAACTCAGTCCTCTATATATCAGGGTTCCTGACTTACCAAGAGAGGAGACATAGGCATCCCCATCACCTACTATAAAAATGGGTGACTTCTTAAGGCTTACATGACAGGCCACATGAAGGCCACTCTTGTCTTAAGAGGGTGAGAGAGAGGAAGAGGAAACACAGAAAATGTTGAGATTATGGGCAGGGGAGCAAGGAAAAAGCCTGAGACAGGGAAACAAGGGTTCCCCAACTCCCATCCTCACCTCATCCTTAGCCTATCTCAGGGGAACCCAAGATTTCCTGTGTCCTAGCTCCAACTGATCAGGTACAAAGACATGCCCTTCTCCAAGCAGTGATAAGCTAGAGGATTCCAATAGTTAAAAAAAAACTTTATCTCAACCAATTCCCTCCAGACTGGCCCCAGATGGCTGCTTGCCCAGAGAAGCTATCATGGCGGCTCCTCAACAATCCCCATTCCCCAATCAGGGCCCTCCCCCCCCCCCCCCCCCAGCCAGATTGCATAACCAGTTTCACTTCCTCTCCACCTGACTGCTGTGTGAAGCTCAGCCTTCGATGAAAACAATTTCTCTTTTCCCCCAACTCCCAACTAGGGGGTGAGGGAAGACCCAGAAGTACTTACGTCTAACTAATTTAAGTATAGTTAGCTAATCCACCTAGGACAGATTCCCTCCCCAGGAAATCCTAGAAACTCAGAACTCCTTTTGTTTCTACTAGTCAACCTGTAGGGGTAGGTACTCCAAGATGTGGAGTAGAAAGGCTTGAACAACTCTCTGAATTAAATCCCACCCCCATTTTTCAGTGCTGGAGAAAAGAACTTTCCTGAGGTCGGGAGCATCTGGTCATCAAGGAAAACTTTTTCCAAAGAAACTGGTCTCATGACAAAGTGAAATGGAAAACAACCTATCCACCAGCCGCCTGAATTTTTCACAGGGCAAGCAGAAGGGAAAAAACTCAGGAGGTTCTGCTTTACATTCCCCCGTCCTATAGATAAGCTATATGCCATCTGAGAAAACATTTCTGGAAATATTTAGGACTACCACCCTCACTCCCCACTACATGGGGGTGGGGAGTAGGGAGTGAGAACAGGCTGGCATGGGGTTTGGAAAAACTTCTCAAAGTAGGAAGGGGAAAGGAACCCAGGCTTGGGGAGGGGGAAGGCTGGGGCGGGAGGGGGAAGAGGAGGGCAAAGCAGAGACAGGATGTGGTCAACAGCAGGGCTGCCAGCACTTCTCTTTTGCTACAACTACTCCCTGAACCCTGCCTCAGGTTAGGTCCCCGGCATAGAATCCACTGGAATGAGGTTATACAGGGTATTTCTCCTACATGGAGAGGGAAGTATTGAGACAGATGGGCTAGGGAAAGAAGAGATCATTTCTTCGAGTTCAGAAAGAGCTGAGAGGAGAAAGAAAAATAAGATTCTAGCTTTCAAGTCAGAAGGCTAGACTAAAGAAAAGTAGAGGGAATTCTGATGTTTTATCAGGGTGTGGGGAGGGCGAGACACTAAAGAGGAATTTCTGGAGTGAAGTTTATTTTTCTTCTCTGTGAAGATGGAGAATGTAACAGGCAGAAAGAATAAAGTTGAAGGGAGAAGGGGCAAAGGTACATGGGCTTCCCAGTGAGGGGCAGGGTAGCCTCAATTTCCTCTTTAACCCTTGAGAAAAATCACAGAACCTGGCTGTGAAGCAGAAATTGCGGGAGCTAAGGGTAGTAAATGAGGTAGGATAGTATAACAGGAAGAGTACTGAGTTTGGAGTCACAAAATTCCTTAACTCCTCTGGACTTCTTAAAAATGAGGGAGTTAGATCAGATGACTTAAAAGGTCCCTTCCCATTATAAATCTATGATGCTATATGATGCTAAGAAGCCCTGTGCTCTAGTCACTTCCCTTTCCCACACTGGCCTACCAAGAGTGTGAAGAAGCCCTGAACAGAACAGAAGCCATCTAGTCCATACAGATCTACTAGAAGGAAAGGAGGTGGTGTGTGTTTGAGGATTAAAAAGGATTGGTACAAGAACTGAGATTTTCCCACCCTCTCTATCTGCCACATAACTGTGGATAGACACTCCAAAGTTCCACATAAAAGACTAGGAGGAAAGTGAGAGCTGTTTGCATATAGAAAGAGGGTGATGACTGGAAAAGAGAAAAAGAAAAGGAGTGGGGGGTGGGTTCTAAGTGGCCCTTCCTTCTGTCTCCCCCACCTCAGTGCTTCCTGTCCAAAAAAAAAAAAAAAACCTTCAAGACCTATGGGAGATATTTGGTCTTTTGCAAGGCAAAAAATACAGAGGCAGCTGGTGGCTCATTTGGATAGAGCACTGGACCTCAGAGCTAGGAAAACCTGAGTTCAAATCCAGTCTCAGACACTTCAAGCTGTGTGACTATGGGTAAATCACTTAACCTCTAATCATCTGACAAAAGCATCCACTGGAGAAGGAAATGATACTCCAGTATCTTTGCTGAAAGTCCATGAACAGCTGTGATCCATGGGGTCTAGACACTAGCCAGTAACAACAAAGTTTATTATATAGGCTGAGGAGATACAGAGAATGAGATATGTCTTAGAAGTAGGAGTTGGTGGGGGTGAAGCAGGGGAAGGAGATGGGAAGACATAGACAACCCTAAGATAACTTAAGCAGAAGGGCCTACTAGCCACTTAATACTTAAGAGAATTGAAGAAAAGGGAGACGTACTGGTTCTTTCTAATTCAGAATCGGGAAGGGGCAGGCACAAGTGCTTACTTCAGGGAGGAAAAGGCTCCTTGAGTTTAGTGGTAGGGAGCCTTCTAACTCAGTGATCCCCCAGATTAAAACCAAACTAGGAGAGAGATGGCATGGCTCTAAACATCATAGGCTGGGCTAGGGTTGGACTCCAGGAATGCAATTTTCTAACAGCTGCTAGCTCTAGGCCCTAGCATGCCTTAAGAAGCAGCTGAGTCTGAGCTCCCCAGACAATTTCCTCAACTAACATCAGGTCATTAGATACCATGATTAAAAGGCACTGTTGTCTATTCCTTAAGCGTTAAGTGTGAGGGAGAAGGTAATTCGTACAAGTTATCGCAGTGGAAAGCATGCTGAATTAGGAGTTAAGAAACCTGGGTTCTAATCTCAGTAACTGGTAGTTACTACGACCATGGGCAAGTTACTTTCCTTCGCTGACTCTGTTTCTTCATTTGTAAAATAACAAGGATGGATAGATAACAGGATCTCTTTCTAGAGTTCTTCCCAGTTCTGAAATACTGGAATCTGGACTAAGAAGAATGGGTGTCAGGAAAGAAACAAGGGGTATCAGTCTTTTCTCCTTTCACTTCTGTAGGATCTGATGTCTCCATCTAACTGCAGTGTTAACAAGCTTCCTAGCTGGTAGGGAAGGAAGCAGAAATTGAGATATGAACTCTATGGTCCCTATGAGGTCACAGGCTCCTCTCAGTGACCTCATGGATGGGGGGCAGGAGAAGTCTGAAATAAGAAACCAGGGAAACTATAGGGCAGTTAAAGTTAGGTAAGGCGGCTTCAATTCACAAGGTTCTTCCCCTAAGCTCACTGATTGGTTGGTTTGGTGGGGAGGGTGGGGAAAGAAGACGAGAACCATCAGGTTCCAGAGTGGGTAGCCCTTGGAGAAGAGAGTGGGTTCAGGTGAGACTTGAGCTGAAGGAGGAAGGGAGGAGAAAAGCAGACAAAAATCATTAGGGTCAGACCTTCGAAATGAGGAGGCATGCCAAGAAAAGCTGAAGTCACTTAGGATGTGTGGGGCTGCTCAGGTTCCTCCTCGGTACAACGAGGAGGTTGGGATAGAAGGTAGTTACGATTTCTTCCGGCTCTAGGTGAGGGGGCCAGCTTCGGTGCAACGCAGTGGACGCCAGGTTATGCAAATGAAGAGGCGCGGTCAGAAAAGTTCCAACTAGAATTTAGCCAGTTGGGGCACAGGTTTGCAAACGATCAGCGAATGCAAAGGCCAACCGGCCAGGTACGGAAGGAAGGTGGTAGGTGCGGAGGGAGCTCAGGTACTGCTCGGGCCAGGTCGCGGGGCGTGGCCATGCAAAAGAGAAGGCGAGGTCGGAAGCTCCCCCGGGAAAAACATGCAGGAGGCGTGGTTATGCAAATAGAGAGACCCTCGAGTCCCAGGCCCGGCGCGAGGGCGCACTTACCAGCTTGGGTGATATCCGACAGGTCGTAGCCACTGGCCGTGCCCCTGGGGAACTGCTTCAGACGCCGGTTCGACAGGTTCAGTGTCCCAGTGGCCACGGCCTCCTCTAGAGCCCGCTCGGCGCTACGGCTACCCGGCAACCCCGTAGATCCCGGAACCCGGGCTGCTGCCGAGGTCTCCTCGCCCCCGACGGCGGGTGGGGCTACTATTGCAGCCGCCATCCGCCCCCGGCAATTCCCACAGCTGTCCGACGGACGGGAGCGGTCTTACCCTCCCCCTCTCCGTTCTCGGAGCCGCCGTAGTCTCTCCGGGAGGAGAGAGAGGGGTCAGAAACCTCGCGGAGCAATCGCCGTCGCGGGACGGGAGCGGTCAGCCAATCAGCACTGGCTACGGGAAGATGACTCTGCCCTTCGAGTGAGCGGAGAGAGAAGGGGAGGAGGGATAGGAGTGCTCGCCAACGGCAGCGCCTCGAGACTGTCACACCCCTTGATGCTGTATCCAATCATAACGCCCGAAGCTGGACAGGGAGCTAATCACGTCCAGTGAGAAGGCGAGGACTCCGGCGCTTGGGTAAAAGGGAACGTCAAACGACGCGAACACAGTAGGCCGTGCCCTCTCCTCTCAGCGACCAATCACAGGCTAGCAACGGGCGAGTGACTGCCAAACGGACCAATCAGAAGACCCTCAGGAAGAAAACTAGAGGCGTGAGTTGAGGGCGTGGCCTCTACCCTGAGGAACGTTTTTGCCAGCCAATAGTAATAGAAGGGGGCGGTGCTAAGGTTAAGCTGGGTGGAGGTTAAGGTTCCGCTAACCTGGGAGAGGACCGGTGTGTGGGAAGCTATGGGTTGTATCGCTAGGGGGCAAGATGAGAGAGCGAGAGAAAGTTGGGAGCGCGCAGGGAGGGTGGCTGGCTGAGTTCGGACAGAAAGCGAGGAAGAACGGAGACGAAAGGTCAGGAGTTGGTGAGTAGAGCTGGAGACTGGCAGATAAGGAGGCACCAGTGTGGCAGAACGAGCGTGCAAAGGTTGGATGGACTCCTCAGGCAGTGACCTAAGGGTGCAAGGGAGGTGAACGTGCCAGTGTGAGGGTCATAGAGGTGGTGTACATGTGCATGCCAAGTGTGAGGGTCGTAGAGGTGGTGTACATGTGTGTGCCACGGAGGTGAGCGTGCCAGTTTGAGCATCGTAGGTGGCATACGTGTGCATGCCAGGGAGGTGAACGTGCCAGTGTGAGAGTCGTAGAGGTGGTGTACATGTGCGTGCCAGGGAGATGAGCGTGCCAGTGTGAGGATCGTAGAGGTGGTGTACATGTGCGTGCCAGGGAGGTGAGCGTGCCAGTGTGAGGGTCGTAGAGTTGGTGTACATGTGCGTGCCAGTGTGAGGGTCATAGAAGTGGTGTACGCATGTGTACCAGGAAAGTACCAGAGCCCCGAAGCACCCCCCAGGACCGGGAGAATGAGGGTGCAGTTGTTGAGAGAGGCACGGGGAGGGTGCACAGGTGCTTGCCGAGGAGAGCTGCCGCTGTCAGTCTTTGGATGGGAGACGACCCGGCCAGGGAACTCTCCACACCCAAACTTTTCCCCTTCCCAGCTCCGGAATACAATTAGAAATCCCTATCCCCGCTGAAACGGTTTTCCTTCTGTTAAGAATGAGAGCTCCCAAAGAGACCCTGAGGCTCTGTGCCTCCAGAGGTTTCCAGGAGTCCTGGGAACAGTTAGAGGGGGAAACAGATTTAGGGTTGGAGAGAAAGGGTTAGGAATTAAAAAAAAAAATTCTCTCCTATACTTTCTCCCCTTCCCCCAAAAGAAAATCAATTCCAATTTCAGGTATGAAGATGTTTTTGCTGGGCATAACCCTGAATTGTTTTTTTTCCTGGTGGTAGTACTGGTGAAACTTAGTAACTTGACTGATATTTCCCCTGAGATCAAGGGCTGCAAGGTAGCTGGGCGTGGGTTAGGTCTGTAGTCAGTAGCCATGGAATACTGAAGCCTACTATCCAACACAGGGAGCAAATACTGAGCATTAAGCTGTTGCTATACTAGGAAGAAAACCCTCCCTTATATTCCCCCCACCCAAGAGTCCATTTTCCAGAACCCAGTAAAAGTTGGCACAAAAGGGAGATTATCTACCCCAGGATTATATATGATATATAGTCCTAATCATTACTGGAATATGAAGTTGGAGTATTGGAAGTTGTGGAGTAGAAGGATCTCAGCTACTGCTCCTGAATAAATCCTGGGAGAAAGGAGAAGTGTCTCTTTATTGAAGAATCATGCTGTGAGTCCTCTGGGGCCATAGGGTAAGAGATTGGCCAGAGACCCAGGGGCTTGCTAAGAGATGAAGTCCTGGGCAAGGTTGGGTATACAGGTCACAGTGGCTGTATGTGAGGTCACAGAGAAGTTTGTTTGCTTGGGGCTCCATGTGGGGGAGGGGCTGCAGGGGGGAGGGGCCTCAAAGGGCCCCCAAGCCCAGGCAGGGGGCATGGTGTGGGAAGGGCAGCACGGGTGGGGCCCAGGAGCTGAGTGAAGGGGGCAGGGGGGGGGCCCAGGTGGCCAAGGAAGGGAAGGAGCAGGGGGGGGGGAGGGGGGTCAGGATGGTGAGGAGGAGCCGAAGAAGGAGGCTGCAGAGATTCACCAGGCTGTGCGGTCGGGAGGAGGGGCTCAGGGTGAGGGGGCCAGGGGCAGGGCATGGGATAACAGCTACAAGAGAGTAGTGTTAGGGTAGTGGGGGAATTGCACAGAAACAAGCCTGAAAGATAGATAGATATAATGGGAGGGGATGCAGCTGTGAAACTAGAGAGAGAAGAAAGATAAAAGGAAGGAGACAAGCAAGAGTTATGGAAAGAGAAGAGGGGAGAAAAACAGTGGCCACATGACTCTCAATGATCTCGCCATTTTCTTCTCCCTGGGTAGGTAAAGCGGAGCTGCCCCCCATGTGGACCAGAGCCTGGAAGTGGTGGGAAGAAAGGCAGAGGGAACCCTGTGTCTGTTCAGCTGTTCCCTCCTGAGCTGGTAAGTTGAGGGACTTACTGGAAGCCTGAGACTTTGGGGGTCAGTGCTGAGGGTTGGGGCCAAACACATATGTATCAGTTGAGCAATATCTTTCTTCCCCTGAATCCTCCAGGTGGAACACATTATCTCATTCCTCCCAGTTCGGGACATTGTTGCTCTGGGTCAGACCTGCCGCTACTTCCAGGAAGTATGTGATGCTGAGGGTGTGTGGAGGAGAATTTGTCGCCGGCTCAGCCCCCGACTCCGAGAGCAGGGTGCTGGTGCTCGACCCTGGAAAAGAGCTGCTATCCTAAACTGTATGCCTCAACAATAAGATTCCCGAGCCCCAACCAACCCCTATACCACCACTGGGAGGGAGGGGGGGAGCTCTTTCTCTTACTTCATTCATCTTATGACTCCCAAGATTTTGGGACATTCCTTGGAAGATATTTACTAAACTTCAGCTGTATGCCATCCCCACTCTATCCCACTCCTTACCCTAGAAATGCCATTAGATTCCTAGAATCCTAGAGATAGCCCTTTAATAGCTTCCCAAGAAAGCCCCCTGAGTCTAAAGATTCTTGGATACTCTACTAACCCCTACTTCTATATACCCAGTCCAATAATATCTCTCCTGGTTTTTCTCCCTCACCCCCTAAAAAAAACCCCAGCCTTTAGACCAGAGACCTAGCATTCTCCCAGAGAAACCTAAAGATATCCCTAGTCCTAAACTCCTGACAAATAGAATTTCCTAACATTTCTCCAAGATTTTCCCCAAAGCTCTCTAAAGATTCCTTGGCAACCCCTAGCTTTGTTTCCCTAACCCTCTTATCTCTGAGGGAAGATGGGGAGGGGCCTGGGTTCTGGATTTCTAACTCTAGGCTCAATATGAGAGAGGGTTACTAGACAGGCCTTTCTCTCCCCATCACCTCTGTCTCTTTGTTTTATTTGTCTGCTTGTGTCTCTCCCAGTATTTTTCCTTTGGGGATGGGGAGGTTTGGCATGGGGCAAAGGGAAAGAAGGGAGTGCCCAGGCCTGTGACCTAAGAGTTATAAAATGTGGGCATGAATTTTTTAATGATTCCCAGTCCTATAAATGGGAGGGGTAGAGCTAGGAACCATGGAGTTGCAGAATCCAGTTTGTCCCAAATTCTTAACCGCTGCCCCCTGCCATATATAATTTCCCCCTCCCCCAGACACCAAAGGCCTATACTTCCAGGCGTTTGGGGGCCGCCGCCGCTGCCTCAGTAAGAGCGTGGCCCCCCTTCTTGCCCATGGATACCGCCGCTTCCTGCCAACCAAGGACCACGTCTTCATTCTTGACTATGCTGGGACTCTCTTCTTCCTCAAGAATGCACTGGTGTCTTCCACTCTTGGCCAGATCCAGTGGAAGAGAGCATGCCGCTATGTTGTGCTGTGCCGAGGAGCCAAGGATGTGAGAGACTGAGACCCTACATACAGACACCCTCTGCCAACCTCCTCCTCATTCTTGGGACCCAAGTGTCCAGGACCACAGCCCCCTTACCACCACTATGGGTATCTCCTTAGACCCGGGCGTCTGGGAATTTAGCTCCAACCCACTGCCTTCCAGCCCTAGAATCTTGGGACTTATCATTTCCACCAGTTCTGGGACTTAAGTATCTTAATTGCCTCTACCTTGTTGCCAAGTGGCCCTTGGAACCCAAGTATTCCTATTTTCCTTGCAGTTTGCCTCAGACCCACGGAGTGACACTGTCTATCGTAAATACCTATATGTGTTGGCCACACGGGAGCAGCCAGGAGGGGTGGGGGGAGGACCTAGTGGAAGAGCCTGCGATTGTGTGGAGGTTTATCTGCAGTCCAGCGGGCAGCGTGTCTTCAAGATGACATTTCACCACTCCATGCGCTTCAAGCAGATTGTGCTGGTTGGTCAGGAGACTCAGCGAGCTCTGTTACTGCTTACTGGTATGGTCCTGCCATTGTCTCCCAAATCTAAAGTCACAGAATGTCAGAGTCAGAAGATGCCTTAGTCTATCTTCCCCTCCATTTTACAAAAAGATGAGAAAACTGAGGGGAAGTCAGTTGTCAAGGTCACACAGCCTGAATTAGAAGCCCAGATATTTGGTCCAGGGCCGCTTTTAAAGGCTATGCTGGTCTTGCCTTCCCCTAATTCCATTAAATAAAGATCTATTAAGCCCCTACTTGTTACAAGTCAGTACTAGGTGTTGGGGAAGAAAAGCACAGATAACTAAAGTAGAAATGTGAAAAACCTCTACATATATATATATATATATATATATATATATATATATATATATATATATATATATAAAATATTGGCCTTCTGTAATGCAGGGTAGGGAGGGAGAGAGGGAGATAACTCAGAACTTGAAATGTAAACACCCCCCCCCCCCAAAAAGTAAAATCCCAAAGTGCTTATATGCATGTAATAAAGAGCTTAAATGCATAAGCTCCTTAGGTAAAAAAGATTATCTCATATATTTATCTCCTGGGCCTAGCAGAGTGCCTGGCACATCATAAGTGCTAAATATTTGCTAAAGGTTCAATTTAAAAGACTTAACTCTTGCTGGATCCCCCCAGTTCTGCTTCAAATTCCTTGAACATATGGATCTTGACAATTTAGCTTCGCCTTTATTCTCCCTGCTTTCAACCTTCCAACTCAACTGAGTTTGAGAAGACTTTTATATTGGGGCTTGGGGGGCAATCTTTGGTGAACTTAAGTCTCTTTTCCCTATTGTGCCAAATCTTCTATCTCAAAGGAAAGAAAGATTATTCAGTTTGAATGGTGAGGGAATAGGGGTCTCCTATTTTCTTAAAATCCCTAACAACTTCTTCCTGGCCCATCCCCTACATTCTTTAGAAGAAGGAAAGATTTATTCCCTGGTGGTGAATGAAACACAACTAGATCAGCCTCGGTCATATACGGTGCAACTGGCACTGAGGAAAGTTTCTCGCTGTCTGCCCCATCTCCGAGTGGCCCGAATGGCCTCCAATCAAAGCAGCACACTCTACATTACGGGTACATCTCCCAGGGCCCCAGTCTGATCATATCCTACAACTTCATTGTAAATCTCTCCCAGTTCAAACCTTCTTCATTCACCTCTCCCATGACCTATGTACAACCCTGAATAAGTTCATTATTATTATGAGTATAATTAATGTGTGCACTTAGCATTTCAGCACCTGGGATCACTACAGGCTTTAGAGTTCCGGTCCCCATTCACCCAAGGACCTTAGTTCTCCCTAATTTTCCATCCTGTCCTCTATCCCCTCCTCCCCTATTGCATTTCTCCAACAGTCTTATCTAAAGATGGCCTTCATCCAGGGGTGGGAGTGTCCTTGGGACATATAGGTATTTTAGGAGCTTAGTGCTGAGAACCCCCGCCCCCCCAGACCAGGGGGGAGTGTATTTTGAGGTACACACTCCTGGAGTATATCGTGATCTCTTTGGGACCCTTCATGCCTTTGATCCTCTGGACCAGCAGATGCCACTTGCCCTCTCACTACCTGCTAAGGTAGGAGAACCTCTAATGGGGGTGGAAACTAAGAAGCAGAAACTGTGGGGCTGAGAAGAGATTTGAACAAAGATGGGAGGGGGAGTCATCAGGGGGATATTGGCTTGAAAAGAAATGGAGAAAGAAGGTTTTAGGGATCTGGTCTTGGGAGTTACATTCAAAGGAGCTGAATGTCCTTCCCTTACTACTGTCCCTTCTACTTTACCTTCCTCCCCCAGATACTATTCTGTGCTCTTGGCTATAATCATCTTGGTCTGGTAGATGAATTTGGACGAATCTTCATGCAGGGAAACAACCGATATGGGCAGCTAGGGACAGGGGACAAGATGGACCGTGGGGAACCCACTCAGGTGAGACCCATGGCCAAAATTTGAGGGACCTGACCCAGGTGTCCAGATACATATCTTGCTCTCATATTGACACTTCTCGTGGGACCTAGGCTTCCTGCATCTCTTATTCAGGTGCCCCCAGAATTGAGTCCCTAGTCTCCAATCAACTCAAGAAATATTGATTCAGTGTGTTTTGTAAAGGAGTGATAGCTTGTTACTCCATGTGCATAGCGGCATCAGTCAATCTATAAACAGATATTTACTGAAAAAACATTGTGTTTGACAATGTGCTGTGGAAAGAGCAGGAAAAGGATAGCAAAAGTTTTTGTCTTTAAAGAGTTTACAATCTTAACTGGGGGAGATTATGACAAATACTTGAAACAACTGGAAAACTCTAAAAGATAATTCAACAAACATTCCGTCCTTAAAGTGTGTCAGTCAGCTTTGTGCTGAGCTCTGAGGGAGACAAATCTTACATCAATCAGGCTCCCTGCCTAAATTGGGTTTACAGTCAAGAAAGAAGACAACATACACAGTAAGACAGGACACCTTTACAAAGTGATTTGTAAGGTCATCTGTTCTCAGACCTAGAGCTTTAAGGCTATTTAACTACTACCCCCTCATTTTACAGTTGAGGAAACTGAATGCCAGAGGAGTAAGTGACTTAAGTTAAGGTCAGAGTTCTATGACTCACAAACTCATTTCACTGCCCATTAGAAATAAGACTGGATTGTCAAGGAATGGGCCACATTATGACGGGCCAAGAACAAGGTTGATGTGGCACAAAGTGGCCATCAGAATTTTTTAAGTAGGGCCATGACACGATGAAAGTAGTGGTTCATATTAATAGTTTCCACAGCACTCTCTGGTTTTCAAATGCTCTTCTCATTGCCCTTCGTGTTATGCAGAAGCAAGTATTATCCCCTTTTCACAAATAAGGAAACTCAGGCTCAAAGAAATTATGACTTGTTCCAGGATCATAAAATTGGGACTTGAGTCCCCATGTCTCCTGATTGATAAGCACTCTTTCCATTCCGCTACACTGTCTCTTAGGAAGGAATGGTCTGTGACTGATGTGTTGGTTGGTTTTGCTGGACTGCTTTTTTTCCCCTCTTTAATTTACAAAGGGGATGACTCACTGGGGAAGGGATATATCTGGAAATCAAGGTGATGTAAAAACAAACTCTCAATAAAAAACTGTAAATGATACCGAAAGAGAAAGAATATCCGGCAAATGTGTGAAAGACGGATTACTTCAAGGGGGAAGAAGAGTCAGGGAAGCCATTCATTCAGTACATTCCAATGTATGATTTTTAGGGTCTTTACAGCTTTACAGTCTTAATGTTAAGTATTTCATATCTACTCTTCTGGGCTTGGTGGGGGATACAGCGTGTCTAAGACACAGTCCCTGCCCTTAAGAAGCTAATATTCTAGCAGGTGAGATAAAACGTGGACAAACAATTACAACATAGCTTGTAATAAAAAGTCTTAAATCCTAACTGTTGCTTCCTCCTGTGTGACCGTGGGTAAGTTGATTAGCCTCTTTGGACTTCATTTTTCTCTGTAGAATAATGAGTGGGTTGGACTAGATGACCTCCAAGATCCCTTCTAATTCTGAACCTATGATCCTACAAAGTCATAATGTAGGTACCTATTAAGTGCTAAAGGAATTCAAAGGACAGAAAGGTTATTTCTGTCACTGCAGGAGGACAGAGGTCAACAGCACATAACAAGCACCTACTATGTGCCCAGGCACTGTGCTAAGTAAGTGATAGGGATATAAAGAAAGCTCCCCCACCCTGAAAAAGTGACTTCTTCCTAACTAATGATAATGCTAATAACAGCACTTATAGAGCATTTTATAGTTTTCAAAGCATTTTATAGATATTTTGTCCTTTCTACAATCCTGGAATGTAGGTGCTATTATTTTCCCCATTTTACATGTGGAGAAACTGAGGCAGGTGATTCAGTGATTTGCTTAATTTTCAGGGTCATACTGCAGTGTGTTTAGGCTAAATTTGAACTCAGGTAACATTCCAAGATGAGTTTAGGAGACCATGAGAATAATCCAGCCATGAGGTGATAAGAACCTGGACTAGAGTTGGAAGCATTAGGAATGTAAGTGAAGTATTGAGAGGCAATTTTAAAAAATGTCTTGGTAATTGATTATATGACAAAAGAGATGGATGTATGGATGAATAAGGTTTTCAGAGTGGTGGTACCTCCACAGAGACAGGGAATCTAAGAATTACAAGGTACTTTAGAAGCTATCAAATCCAACCACTGTGAACAAAAATCTTCCAGCCTTTGCTGGAAGGCCTCCAGTGAGAAAAAGAAATTACTACCTCCTAAGACAGTCATTCCATTTTTAGACAGCTCTAAGTGATAGGAAGTTATTTCTTACATCAAATCTTAAATTTTCCTGTTCCTAATTCTGACCTCGTACCATGCAAAGAAATCTAATTTTCCTCCTACGTTATAACCTTTTCTTCTTTTCAAATGTTGCTCATATGGCATAATTTTGAGACTTTTTTCTCCATGCTGATGGCCTTTCTTTGAGTGCTATCCAGATTATCAATGCCTTTCCTAGTAGTTTGTGTCCAGGACTAGACATGATATCCTAAATATGGACTTAACCATGGCAGAGCTCAGCCGGAATAATCTCGGACAATGTCTCTCCATGCAAGCTGTGACAGTTAACTTTTGGGGCTCCTGCATCATACTGTTCACACATGTTGAGCTTGTAATACAGTAAACTTTGAGATCTTTTTCAGGTAAGCTCCATTCTATTGCCGTGCTTCCCCCGGTTTTCACTTAGGATGTGGATTTTTTAAACTTAAGCATTAATAAGTTTGATGTATTGTGATTAAATGTCATCTTATTAGATCACAGGAACTTAGATTTTATGCTAAAAGAGCACTTAGGAAACCACTGAATCCATCCTCTCAGAAACTGAGGAGCAGGGAGGTTAAGTGATTTGCCCTAGGGTCACACAACTAATCAGTCAAGAAATATTTGTTAAGCACCTGATATGTGTCAGGCACTCAGAGGCAAGATTGACCAATAATGGGTAACATTTATACAGTGTGTGTGTGCCAGGTACTGTGCTTAAGTAGTTTATGATTATTGTTTAACCCTCACAACAACCCTGAGAGGTAGGTGCTATCTATAAGATGAGGAAACTGAGGCATAGATAGGTTAGGTGACTTGTCCAGGGTCATGATGTTGGATGTGAAGTTAGGTCACTCAGGTCTTTCTGACTTAAAGTCCTGTGCTCTACCCACTGTGCCACCTATCCCTAAAATGAAGTTAACAAGCCTTCCTGTCTCCCAAGTCCCACATGCTGCCCCTGCTGCTTCTGTGGTCTGGTCTGTGCCAAAGTCTTTCACAATTCTGATTGTCATTTGTTCTCTCTCCCTCCCAGCTCTGGGTATTCTGATAAGTTTGAGAAGCATGACAGTTAGGCCTCTATTCAAGCCACTGACGAAAATGTTAAATTGCAGAGTTGCTAGCTACCTCTTTCCCATCACATACAATTATGATGTGTATTTTTGGTTTATATCTCTTTATGTGTGTGTGTTTTCACCATAGTAGAATGTAAGGGTCCTCGAGGTTAGGGATTCTTTGGTTTTTGTCTTTCGCCCAACAAGCATTAATTTTTTAAAAAATCTGTATTGATATCTCGTTTTTATATCACCTTCATTTATGAATATATCTTTCCTCCCATCCCTATCCATCAAGCTATTCCTTGTAACAAAGAATAAAGAGGGAAAAAAGCATTTCCACAAAACTAGCCAGCATATCTGACAGCATATGCAGTGTTCCACAGCCACAATCCCTCACCTCTGCAAAGAAGGCAGGGAGGTGCATTTTCTAATCTCTGGGAGCAAACTTGGTTATATTGTTCAGTTCCGTTTTCTTCTTTCCATTGACATTGTTGTAGTGCTATATATTATTTTCCTGGTTCTATTGACTTCACTATATCAGTTCATATAAGTCTTCCTATACTTATTTGAATTCTTCATATTCATCATTTCTTATGGTGCAGTAATATTCCATTGCATTCATTTGATTAAGTCAGGTCAACAAGTATTTATTAAATTTAAGCTTAACCTATACAGGGCACCATGCTAAACACTGGATTAGGCATTCTTTAATCAATGGGTATGTATATCAAGTATTTATTAAGCACCAAACATGGTTACAAAAACAAAAAATGAAGCAGTATATACCCTTTGGAGTTTCCATATTATTAGAGGGAAATAACATGTACATAGAAAAGTAAATCAAAGCAACTTACTGGAAAGAAAGTTAGAAGGAGGGAGTGGGGCTATCAGAATAAGACTCCTAAGATGAGGCACCTGAACTGGGCTTTAAAGGAAACTAGGGGTTCTAAGGAGGGTAGTCAGAAGGGAGGGCCTTACTGGCACGAGAGGCAGCTGAAGGCAACAATCTGCATGGAGAAGGTACACTTTGGCTGGAAGGTAGAGTTTATGAAGGGGGAATAATGTGCAGCAGGCCTGCCCAGGGAGGCTAGAGCCAGGCTCTAATGTAATTTAAATGACAAAGGAGCCTGTATTTGGTTCTAAAGTCATCTGGAAACCACTGGAGCAGAGGAGTGGCATAGTCAGATCTGTGCTTCAGGAATATCGATCTGGGAGTTGTGTGAAGGATGGATTAGAGGGAAAAGATCTGAGACAGGGAGACCAATTAGAAGGCTATTGTAATAACAGAAGTGAGAAGTGATATGGGCCTGAACTAGAATTAGAATGATAGTCTTATGAATGAAGAGAAAGGGGGTGGTTTGGAGATGTTACTTAGGTAGAACTGCCAAGACTTGCCAACTGTGATTGCCTATAGTGGTTGTTGTCCTTTGTCATGAAGAGGATCAAAATGACATTATTCTAGAGTCGAGTTTCAGTGTGTCTGACTATGGCTGCTCAGACCAATACAAGATCAGAATGCTCTGCCACAGGTCAGGCACAAATAATCTATATGAACATTTGGGGTGGATTTTCTAAATTTGCACATCTCACATTTCTTTTGAGCTATTTCAATTCTGCTCTGCTCATACAGCACAGCAGTTTCTCTGATGAGGGCATGCCATGCTGGGCCGTTCTGTGCCAGTGTCTCCCATGTCACACAATCAATTCCAAAGTTCTTAAGAGAGACCTTGAGAGTGCCCTTTTGTCACTTCTTCTGACCATCATGTGAGCACTTGCCCTGCGTAAGTTCTCCATAAAATGATCTTTTTGGCAAGTAGACATTTTGCATTTGAACAACATGGCCAGCCTACCGGAGTAGTACTCTCTGAAGTAGAGTTTGAATGCTTGGCAGTTTAGTTTGAGAAAGGACCTCAGTGTCTATTATCTGGTCCTGCCAGGAGATCTTCAGAATCTTCTTAAGACAATTCAAATGGAAGTGATACAGTTTCCTAGCATAGTACTGGTATACTGTCCAGGTCTCACAGGCATATAACAATGCCTATAAAGGAGAAGAGAAAGGAAAGAATTGAGAAGGACTCTGAGATTAAAAACCTGGGTGACTAAGAATTTCAGCAGACATAGGGAAGTTAGGGTTTTGGGAAAACTGATAAATTATTTTAGAAATGTTCAGTTTAAGATATCTATGGGACATTTAGTTAGAAATGTCTAATAGTTGGTAATGCAAGATTAGAGCTCAGGAAAAATATTTGGGCTGGAAATATAGATCTGGGAGTCATCTAAATAGGAATGATAGTTAAACTGATTAGATCTTTGCATCTCTGGTGCCTAGCTAACTGCCTAGCACGTAATTGTTTGATAAATGCTTGTTGAATCAGTGGGTCCTAGCACAAAGCCAAGAATCCTGTAGAGTCCTTCTTCTTAGCTGATATGGATGGAACTGGTATTCTAAACTGATATTTGAGTGTGGTCATTCAGGCAGTACTTCACTGTGTGAGCTACGGAAACTTTATAAAATGTGTTACTAAAATCTAGGTAAACTATCTCTGTAGCATTCCTCTGATCTATTAGGTTAGTAACCCTATCACAAATGGGAATTAGGTTAGTTTAATATGACCTGTTCTTGATCAAACTATGCTAGTGTTTTGGAGTGTTGCTTCCTTTTCTAGATGTCCATTACCTGTATCTTTTAAATGAAAAAATTCTAGAATTTTGCCAGAAGTCAAAGTCAAGCTCATAGACCTATGGTCTGCAGATTTCCATTTTTCTCTTTTTAAAAAATTAGGACATTAGCCTATCTTCAGTCCCTGATACTTCCCATTCTCCACTATTTTCAAAGATCACTGAGTGAACCAGCAGTCTTATCTACCATTTCTTTCAGTACCCAATGATGTAATTTATCTGAGCTTTAGTCTTGACATTTGGTCTTGACAAGATCAACTAAGTGTTCTCTTACTAACTCTCCATTTTAGAGGGCTATCAGTTCCCTATTTACCATTTTATTTCAGTCTTTTCAAATCTTAAAGATCATTCACCTTGAGACATCTGGATAACTGAAGGTTCTTGGCATCATTGTATCATGCCTTCACGTCTTTGTCAAGTCCTTCATCTCTTTCCCCTTAATATTTACTGGTGGTTTCTAGTATCCTTCAGTGGCAACTTGGTTTCTTTTTCTGCTTCTGGTGATCTTTACCTGAATGCTTTCTACCATGCTGCTTCTCTCTGGTTCCTGCATCTCCTCATACAAGTTTAACTTCTTAGTATACGTACAATGTTATTGGCCCCAAACTCTGCCTTTTCACTTATACTAAAGGCTTAGGATCATAGATTCAGAGTTAGAAGGGACTTTAGAGGCCAGCCCCTCCAGAGTCATATTCCAGGAAAAGTCAGATCCCACAAAGTCTCAACAATACCTATGAATCAAATTTTGCCTCCTTGTATTAGGAAGAAGAACTGGTTTTTGGAGAAAGATAATGAGCTGCATTTTGGACACGTGAAAGTTGACAATAATGGCTAACTGAAAATGTTTTAGCAGGTAGTTGGAGTACTGCCTGCAATCTTGGTGAAAGGGAAGGGTTAGAAAACTACATTAGAGATTCATCCATATAGACTTAAAATCCTCTACATTTATTTAGAGAATACTTGATAGCTATAAGACACATTCACAATTCACGTACATTATCTCATTTAATTCATTAGACTGTGAAAGTATTATTAATCCATTTCTCCCAAATGAGAGAACTTAAGTTTGAGGAGGTTATAAGTGACTGGTCAGAGGTCTCTCTGCTAGTGAGCAGAGGGTGAAGCTGAGACTTCCAGTCCACTTTTTTTTTTCTTCTACCCCTTGCTTTTCGAGAAGTGGTTAATGAAGTGATAAGAATATATGAGGGAGAGGGGTGGGGGAGGAAGGAGGAGGAGGAGAGAAGAGAAAGAGCAGCTAAAAGCCAAAGTCTGAACTTTGGAACACACCCCACAAGAAGCTGAATGAAGGAAAAATGAAATTAAGAAAAAGCAGTTGAAGTGGTAGAAAGAGAGAACCAGGATGGTGTATAGTATCACAGAAGCTAAGGGAAGAAGTAGTTTCCAGAATATGGTAGTCAGCATTGTCATGTGCAACTTAAGTTCCAGAAAAATGAGGATGGAAAAAAAGTCATCAAAATGATCAGGACAATATTGAATCTTCAATGAACCCACTTTCGTACAGCAGTGAGGACGAGCCCAGATTGGGAGAGGTTGGGTGGTTGAAGAAATGAAGGCGGCGGGTATATTTTGTAAAAATGTATTAGCACTTGGATGGGAAGAGCACCTTAGATGAGGAGGATTCTCCCTCTGTTCTCAAACCCCTCATCTTCCAAGATGAGGAAACTCCCAGGGAGTTAACGCCCAGGGAGGTAAAGTCACACATTATACAGGATTCCAAAATGTCTTCCGATTCCAAATCAAGGGTTTTTTTTCACTTTACTTGACTGCCTCTAAGAGGCAGCAGGAGATAGTGAAAAGTTTGTGTTAAGGCAGGGAAAGACATATTAGAAAGCAGCAGGAAAGGGGCCAATGGCAAAGGAAGAGATGAAAGAGGGGAGGGGTAAGACAATAATCGTATGTCTCTGGTACTGAAAAGAATGGGGTCATGTACTGATATATGTGGTATGGTATACCTTGAGAACAGAAAGAATACCTGTTCCTAGAAGACTAAGGATTAGGATGAGGAGATAGGGAAGGGGAGAAGTTGTGGAAGTAGAAGACAAGGTTCCTTCGCTTCAAATCTAGCTGGGGAGAAAAAATACACAAGATAAAACTAGAGAATGACAGAAGGTTCTAGACCAGTCTGTAGTACAAACTAATTTCTTTGAGAATTCAGGATAAGGAAACAAGTTAAGTCAGGGAAAGCTTCACAGAGGAGGTGAGATTCGAGCTGAAAGTCTCTTTCCCACCCCCCAATCCTCCCTGCCCCCCAACCCAAGAATCCTTGGTATCTTTCCTCACCTCAGGGATCCTGACATCTTGTCCCCAGGTACATTACCTGCAGCGCCCCATTGCCCTCTGGTGTGGCCTGAATCACTCCCTCGTGTTGAGCCAGAGCTCGGATTTCAGCAAGGAGCTGTTGGGCTGTGGCTGTGGAGCTGGGGGTCGGCTCCCTGGCTGGCCCAAGGGGAGTGCCTCCTTCGTCAAGCTCCATGTCAAGGTCGGGATCATGGTGGGGGAAGCAAAGGGGGTTATAAAGCTCAGGGGTCAAGATAGATAAGAACAAGAAAGTAGGCTCTTTTGATCTCTGTCCTTCTACCCTCCCTGCCCCACCAAGTGGTAAGCATGCACACACAAATACATGCACACATATTTACTTACTCCTTGGTCCCTTTCCTGTTGGGTACCGCTTGTTATGGGGTGTGTACCCTACCAAGTAATCCTCAAGCTCTTCCCTGGCCCCTCCCTCACGCACAGATTTCTCCTCTCTAGTTGGCCTTGTAGGAAAATGAAGTAGACTTCCCAAAGCCCAAGCCTTCTACCTTCCCTTCCAAAACTCCAGCTCTAAATGCTCCATCCTTCTCTTGCACATGCGCGCATGCACACACACATACACACACAGAGTTATCTCCTCTAACACCTTCTCTAGCCTCAGATGCCTGCCATGTTCTCTCCACTCAGGTCCCTCTTTGTGCCTGCTCTCTCTGCTCCACGAGAGAGTGCCTCTACATGCTCTCCAGCCATGACATTGAACGTCGCCCCACATATCGTGATCTGCCAGCCAGCAGGGCCACGGGGACTTCAGAGTCCAGTGTGGGGACTGGGACATCCCAGGATCCTGGAGGGGCAGCCCGAGCCTGTGAGGAGTATCTGAGCCAGATTCACAGCTGCCCCACGCTGCAGGACCGGATGGAGAAGATGAAGGAGATTGTGGGCTGGATGCCTCTGCTAGCTGCACAGAAGGATTTCTTCTGGGAAGCACTGGACATGCTGCAGAGGGCCGCTGGGGGAGGTGGCCCAGGACCTACACCCCCTGAAAGCTGACCCCTCTTATTCCCCCGAAAGGAAGGGGAGAGACTGGCCAGGGGCCAGGACAGAGGAGAGCTGAAGCGTGTACTATATATATGTGAGAGATTTGGGGATGGGGAGGGAACAGAAGACACGCACTGGGACGGGACAGGGGTTGTTTTGTAAAATGTTTGGGGGACTTCCCAAGAGGGGCCCCCAACCTGGGCATCATGGACAAAAGAAATTTGACGGATGGATACAATAAAAGAAACTGCAGCAGAGCCCTGGATACTTGGGTCCTAGGAGGGGAGTAGAAACCATGGTTTTCTTGGATACCCATGGGAAATAAGGACTCAAAATGGAGAAGGCAGGGAACCTGAGAGGAGAATGCTTGCATCTTAGGAAGCAGAGCTAAGGGGAAGGTAGAGGACCTGGTCACTGGAGATGGTCAAAGAAAGGAGCTGCTTTTTCTTCTCCCTTAACACTTCCTTTGCCACAGCAAACCTTCCTAAGATCTAAATGGCAGAGAAATGCCATTCTCTTGATATTCTAGCTCCTCATCCCATCTTTTCCCCCATTAGATCCCTCTTTTTGCCCCAAAGTCTCTTGTTTACTCACATTTCTTTTGACATCCACCCTCCCACATCATTCTTCCTCTGGTTCTACCTCTATATACTCAGGCTGTCCTTAACTGTTTTCTCAATCTCACACTTTTAACAGGTCCTTCACATAGCACACTCTATGTCCTATTATTTCTCCAATTTGTCTGGCAGTAGTGGAACTGTTTGCCTACCCCTCCAAATTCTCCCCTGACTTGGACTGGAGGGCCAGAGGCCTGGAACCAAGGAACAGAAGTGTGGGCAAATTAAGAGCTGGGTGGAAAGTGGGAGACGAGGTCAGATCCAGGTATCAGGCTGGAGGAAGTCCTAAATAGGAACTGGATGCATGAGTCCCCAAAGAAGAGCATAAGCTTGTGGGAAAATTACAAGACATTTGGATCTTGGCCAACAGCTAGGGGGGCCTCCACTGCTTCCCTCCACCCTAAGCACTTAGGTTAAGTCAATATTTGTGTGTACTGGGCCTGAGAGGCCCCCAGACTTGGCTCTGTTTTTTCACATCCCTGTCTTCCTCCCCTTCCCCCATTCCTCTCCCTAATTCGTCCAGTCCCCACGCCCACACACTCAAAGCCAACCCATCTGGCTTTGATTAGCCTGTTGCTGCCGGACTCAGCCGCTGCCTCTGTCTCAGGGACCCCGGCTCTTCTTCCCCTAGCCATGCTGCCTCCTATCCCACTCTGCGTCCTGGGGCCCCTCTTTACTACCTTCGCCCTGCTATCCCTCACCCAGGCCCAGGGAGCTCCTGCCCAGACCCCCAACTACACCAGGTAGGTCTATTTCCACCTCTAATGTACCCTTCCCAATGTCCACAGAATCCAATAAAGGAACCTCAGCTTTATGGATTTTATATTGCTGGAAGCCATTGGGTTTTTTCCCCCTCTTTTGCCCCTTGAGAACCCCACCCCATCGTCTTTTGCTATTACTCATCCTAAGTGCTCCCTAGTCTTATTTTGGCTCTCCAGATCTTTTGTTTCTCAGCTGACTCCCACTTGAACCCACCCGGACCCTTTTTTCTACTGTGTTGTACCTCTTTTCTCTCTCCTTCATCCTCTTATCCCAGATTGCTGTGACCTGAAATGAGCAACCTCACTTTAGAGGGTCTGAACATCTGTGTTCAAGAGGGCTGGGAGTAGGGGTGGTGAATTAGGTCAGGAAGTCTGATGCCCAAGTCCCAGGCTTCAGCAGAAACTGAGGCAAGTGTGGGGGTTAAGGGGAGCTGATGCCTGGATTCATTGAGATATATCATTGCTTCCTCTCCCCTCATATCCTGCCCTCTCCTTTTAGCAGGCTTGTGGCTATAGCCACATCTGGTGCTAGTTAAGTCAGCTCCTGTCCCAGCTGCCAGACAGTGTAAAGGGAAAGGATTCCAAGAATTCCGGCCTTCTAGCCAGGGTAGGGGTGAAGGACCTTGGGGAATGGGAGTAGAGAGGATGTTGGGAACAGCTAGTCAAAACTGTATCTCCTCCTTTGCTCCCTATCCCCGCATCTTCCTCCCTATCCCAGTTGGCTGGAATGTCATTTGCCTTGCCCATTTGCCAAATGCTTTGCCCATTTCTAGTAACCCCTCTCTAGTCCCATCCTCCACTGCAGCAGCCTTTCTATCCCTCCTGCATTTGAGTTTCATCTCCATTTCTCTGGATACTGCCCTACCCAAGTCTGACCCCCCACCATTCTTATACCTTATATGTATCTCTTCTCTGCCTCCCCCCACCCATACTGATTACCACCCCCTTCATTTGTATGTCTGGCCAATCCCCTAGACCTGTGTTCCTGTGCGGAGGGGATGTGACCGGGGAATCAGGCTACGTGGCAAGTGAGGGTTTTCCCAATCACTATCCCCCCAACAAAGAGTGCATCTGGACAATCACGGTGAGTGTCCTCTGCCAACTTCAACCATTTCCCAACTCCTAGGACCAGGGCAGCTTATTGTGGGATCAAGTGCTCCCCTAAGACTCCAAGATCCTTCCCCCAATCAAGATCCAGCAACAGGGTCATTTTCTTGTTAATCTCCAGATCCCTTATACCCATCAAACTAGATCTGGCTACTGCATCTCCCTACACACTCCAAGAGAGATGCTTTCCAATATATATCCTATTAAACCCCAAAACCTCAGCACTTCTCAGTTAATAACCCATTTAGGATTGTGGAGTCCTTGACTTTTCTGACACTTCTGTACCTATAGTGGAAGCACAAGTCTTGGCTCCTCAGTGCCTTGTTGCTAAAGGATACTCCTAGGTAACAAAACCAAGGGAGTGAGACCAAGCTTCATCAAAAAGAAGTCTCACTGGTCAAAGAAAGAATTCTAAGGGACCCTTCTCCATAACTTGGACCCTGGAGCCCCCAAACTCCCTTGGCTTAGCTGCTAGAGAGGGAACCTTCTGATGTTTCCCTGAACTACACCAAAGCTACGCCATCTTCCAAATAGCTAAGGACAAAGCTCCCCAGTAATGGTAAAGTTGGGAATATAGGTATGGAAAGAAGAAACTGGGTCCTGAAGTGTAACCCTTGGCCCCTTTGCCCTTCCTTTCTCTCCCCTAGGTCCCTGAGAGTCAGACTGTTTCACTCTCCTTCCGAGTCTTTGACTTGGAATTGGATTCCTCCTGCCGCTATGATTCCCTGGAGATTTTTGCTGGGGCAGGGACATCAGGCCAACGTCTTGGACATTTCTGTGGGACCTTCAGGCCAGGGCCTGTGGTTGCCCCTGGCAACCAGGTGACACTGAGGATGAAGGCTGACGAGGGAACAGGAGGACGGGGCTTCCTGCTGTGGTACAGTGGGCGGGCTACCAGTGGCAATGGTGAGATTGCCCCTCCCCCCACCTCTCTCCAGCACACATACTACCACCCTGTAACTTGTGTCCCACCAAATTCGGAAGACAACGACAGGTCCCTCTCCATGAGACAAACCCCTCTCCCAAATGGCTCAGGCCTGTCCCTGCTAGTGGCCCCACCATGCCTTATAGAGGGCCTTGCCTCCAGGTTGCTCTCCTTAATCCCCATCCTCCACCTTGCATCCTCCCCTCTCCTTTTGTCCTCACTAACTGTCCCTTTAGTCCCACCTCTCCATCTTTTCTACCCTCCCTTCCTTTCCCTCCCTCCCACCAAATCCCCTCTTCTAGGCACCCCCCCAGGTGCAAGGCGGAAATGGGGCGCAGACCCGCGGGTGGACTGGGCGGCGTGGGGTTACTGGGATGGTGAGTAATTTGCCTTCATGTCCCCTGCAGTTAGAACTCACCTGGCTGGGGGTGGGGGGGAGAACTGAGATAAAGGGGGAGGATGCATATATTCCCCCTATCCTAGATTACCCCCCCAAACCCAGCCCTGGAATTCTGATTATGGTCCCATCATTCCCCATAGCAGAAGACACCCCTTAAAAAGTAAGGATCACTTGGATCAGAGTGAAGCATTAGAAGAGGCATTACCCCATTTGAGCGGAGAGAGTACCCCCAAAGAGTAGCCTTGGGTTGGGAAGCCCTCAAATTTGGGAAACTTCCAACTAAGAAAAATAAAAAATAGGGAGAATTCTGTTAAATTGGGGGGATAAGATCTCCCTTGGGAAAGGGAAAAGTGTGGATAAGTAACAATAGGGAGGGAGAGTAAGAGTCTGGGGAGTGGGCTGGGACCCTTCAGCTAATTCCTATAATTTTCCAAGGGTGGGGCAGTGGGGGAAATTTGAGGGTGCCTTTATGCCCAAAGCCAGATTCCCACTCTTCTGTATTCTCTTTTTGCTAACTTTCCCCCTCTCCTTATCTCCCCCCCAACCCTCCTCCACTCAGGGATCCATATATTTGAACTTCCTTTTCCCCTGCCCTTGAACACTAGTTTTCCCTCTCCCTGCCCCCACCCCATCTCTCTCTCTCTATTCAGAGCATCAGTTCTGTGGGGGTCGGCTGGAGAAGCCCCAAGGTACCCTGACCACACCCAACTGGCCTGAATCTGATTATCCTCCTGGGGTCAGCTGTTCCTGGCTCATCATTGCTCCCCCAGACCAGGTACCATTCCCTCGGCTCTTCATGGAAACTTAAAGCATCTGGTTTCTCTGCTGTCCTTTCCCTTAGAAACCAAGTATCTAGCTAATCCTTCTCTTCTCCACTAGGTGATTTCTCTGACCTTTGGGAAATTTGACCTGGAGCCAGACACTTACTGCCGATATGACTCAGTCAGCATTTTCAATGGAGCTCAAAGTGATGATTCAAAAAGATTGGGGAAGTATTGTGGGGACACTGCCCCTAGGTGAGTGAGTAGGGTCTGTTAAAAGGGCAAGTTTTAGAGGCTGGGATGAAGTTATAAGGGAAAGCACTGAATCAAATAGAAGGAACCATGACTTAAAAACAGAGGTCCTCACACTAAGAAGGAAAAAGACTAGGTAGGAACAGAGGCTTTGGAAGAAAATCTGAGGGTATTCCAGCTTGGGCCCTTCTTTCTCTTGACACCCTACTGTCCTCCCTTCCCTTAGTTCCATCACCTCAGAAGGAAATGAACTCCTGGTCCAGTTTGTCTCAGATCTCAGTGTCACTGCTGATGGATTCTCTGCCTCCTATAAAGCCCAGCCTCGAGGCAGTGGGAAGGAGGGGACTGTTCCAGCTCCTCCACAACCACAGCCAGGGCCTAAGGTCAAACCTTCTACCAAACCCCAGACCCCAGTCCAGGAGAACGTGAAACCTACCCCTGCAACAGACTCTGGTAAGCATGGTTGGTTAGATAGCAGAGTCCAGGGAGGGAGGCAGGGGCTGGGGGGAGGGGAAATGAGTAGAACAGGGATCTGGGGTCTGGACACTAGGACACATGAGTACAACTTAGAACTTGGAGGGTTGGAGAAGATGAAGCTGGGTTGGGGGTGGGAAGAGGTATAGATCCTTCATAAGGTTAATAGGTTTCCTCTCTCATAGGTACCTCTAGTATTCCCTGCCCAAAACAATGCCGAAGAACAGGCACTCTACAAAGTAACTTCTGTGCCAGTGACTTTGGTAAGGAAGCCAAGAATCCTGCTTCCTCCTATCTCCTATCAATAGACTAGAGGGAGTCTTCTCCTTCACCTTGCATCAGTCTATCAGTCTATTAAGTACCTACTATATCTTCCTGCAATCCTCAGTATCTAACCCCCTTCTCTTCTTTCTCCACTCCTCCCCTCCAACCCCTTCTCTCTCATATCAACCCCCTGGCTTTCCATTGCCAGCCCTTGTACCTACCCTACTCAAGCTTTATCTCTTAGTACCATTTCATTCTGGCCTTTGGTCTAACCTGTGACATTCCTCTAATTCAGTCATCCTGCCCACCATATGGGACGCCTAGTCAGTCCTCCCTAAACTTTATTTTCTGATCTTTTCCCGTCTGTTTTCTCCACAGTGGTGACAGGGGCAGTGAAGTCAATGGTTCGGGGTCCTGGAGAAGGGATCACTGTTACCGTCACCCTCATGAATGTTTACAAGACAGGGGCTCTTGCCCTGTCTTCCCCTCCCGCTGGAAGCCCACTTAAGTTGTATGTACCCTGTCGGCAGTGTCCCCCAATAAAGAAAGGTAAGAGCCTAGGGGACAGACATAAAGTTTGGGTGGGGGGTAATGCATATTGTGGACTCTAAGAACAGAAAGAGGGGGAAGGTGAGGGACATAGACCCTCTAGCCTGACTCATTGCTCCAACCTATCTATCCCTCTTCCTTTAGGGGCTAGTTACTTGCTGATGGGTAGCGTGGATGAAAAGGGAAGCGCAGTCCTCTCCCCCAGCAGTTTTGTGGTCCTGTATCGGCCAAACCAGGACCAGATCCTCACCAACCTGAGCAAAAAGAAGTGTCCTTCGCAGCTTCCAGCCACGGCCTGAGATGACCTGCACCAAACTATCTAATTTCCTCCTTACTTCCATACTTTCTCTGTTAAATACAAATAAAGTTCAAACCAGACAGAAAAGAATCAGAACTGGTCGGGGTGAAAACTGGGGCGACAGGGGGGACGATCTCAAGGACTTCCTAGTTTGCAGATACTTTAAAACAAAGCCTCCCTCCACCCCACCCCCACCCAAGCTCCTCCTAACTGACCGATTTCTATCCCTTCTTCATCAGAGCAAGCTGCCAGATCCAGGCGGCTGGATCCCGGCCGTAGGTGGACAGAGGGAAGCCAGCGAGCGAAGCTCAGCAAAAAGTCGTTGGGGGAGGAGACCGCGGGCGGCCAGGCCACCCCTCTCCGCGGGGATGGGAAAGTCTCTTGTCATGCAGAGGGCGGGGGGGCAGAGAAAAAGTCCACGTCCAGAGAGAGCCCCACCCTCAATCCCTGAAGGACTCTCCAAGTCCGGCGTTCCCCGCCCACGAGACCCCAATTGAGCAATTTGCCACGTACGTGTATTTGAGCCAATGAACAGTGCTCGTAGGCGGGGCGTACAGATGCGGAATTGTCTATTAGCCACTAGGCACAGTTCTACTGCTGGGGGTGGGGAAGTAAGGGAGGTAAGGCAAGGGGATTGGGCGAACCGAGTCCAATGCCCACCCCCAGGCTGATAGGCAGCCTCCTCGCCCAATGGGATCCGGCAGGGTTGAGCCTGGAACCAAAGCTGGACAACCTGAAACCTGGCGCTGGCGGAATCTCTGCAGTCAGAGTTTGACAGTGCAGACAGAATTAGAGACTCAGGACTGAAGGTCCCAGAAACAGGAGCTACGGACGGGTCTGAGTCGTCAAGCCACCAGCTGGACGCTCCAAAGGGAGAGACCTGAGGAATGATGGGGGAAAGGGACGAGGATTGGGAGGTTCTCGGGGCAGCGTCTGAGAAGGGAGAGGGCATGACCTAGGGAAGCCTGACTGAAGAGCAGAAGAAATGGGTAGGTCTTGCCAGAGTGCATCTCGCGCAGCCGCCCACCTCCCAATCAGGACGCGCACCCTTCTTCGGGGGTTTCCACCCATTCCAGGCGTTGGTCCTAGAGCTCGCCCCTCTGCAAAGCCTCCCAATCAGGGCGTTGGTCCCCGAGCCCGCCCCCTCCTCTGGAGGTTCCCCAATCAGGGCGTTGGTCCCCGAGCCCGCCCCCTCCTCTGGAGGTTCCCCAATCAGGGCGTTGGCCCCCGAGCCCGCCCCCTCCTCTGGAGGTTCCCCAATCAGGGCGTTGGTCCCCGAGCCCGCCCCCTCCTCTGGAGGTTCCCCAATCAGGGAGTTGGTTCCCTGAGCCCGCCCCCTCCTCTGGAGGTTCCCCAATCAGGGCGTTGGTTCCTGAGCCTGCGCACTCCCCGTCGGCTGTCCAATCCTGACGTGGTCTCTGGGAACCTCTCTTTACCTTGTACAGACTGCCGGGTTGCTGTATTTCGGGGCCGCCGGGTTAACGGAGGCTGTGGATCCCCTGGGTTTGAGAATAGAGGCCGAGGCTGGGGAAGGCTTCTCTCTCTCCAGGCTTTTGGTCCCAGTCTGTGCCTTCCCGCTGAAACTGGACTTCCAAACGGACCCGTGGTGCGGCCGTGACCCTGCGCCGAGGTCAGGGGGTTCTACAGGGTCACTGCAGGCACTTGCACCCCCTGCGGTGCTTTGTGCCCGGGGAGCCGACACTCGTGCTTCCGAAGATCTCCCTTGATCGTTGGAGAGCTGGCCCGGGGATCTGGTTGGGGTGGGATCTTTGTTAGCACACCCACTTTGTTAGTTAGTCTGGGCTTTGGCCTCCGCTGACCACAACCCCAGGGGCAGAGGTGTGTAGGAGGTCTAGTTCCTCAATCGACATTTGCAGTATAGGTTATCCTCTAACACCTGCTTCATTTGTCACCACATTTGGCCCTTACCCAATTCTGTTTAGGTACCCCCATCCTGTCCCTAGGTGCCCCCGTTCTGTCGCTCTTGTCTGACAGGGAAGCATTTCTGTGTCAAGCTGCTGTCTCTGGGCTCTAGGGCTCCCTCACAGCCATCCTTTGTCAGCCTAGGCAGTCCCCCTTTCTCTCCTCCCCCAAGCCCTCTCCAAAGGTATGAGATGTCATTTGACGCCTATCCCTCCGCACCACAATGGAAGAAGAAAGGGACCCAGTGACAGGATTCTCAGATATTCCTTCCATCGGGAAGCCCCCTGCCCATGATGCCCCAGTATTTAAGAGCCTGCTGTTCCACATCTGCTCAAGCCCATGTACTTGATCAGCTCCTACCAACCCCGTCACACCCCCAGCAGTTCTTTACCGCAGGGTATAGAGATAGTACACAGACATGTCGGTAAGGTTGGAGACGAAACAAAGGGACAATATGAAAGTTCATGCAGCAGAGAATTGGGGAAAGATTCTTCACGAGCCATCTGACCTATTCCACAGGCTGATGGATTCATCATCATTTATTAAGAACCTGCCATTTGCAGGGCACTAAATGCAATAGTCTCTTCCCTCCAGGAGGGTAAGTGACTAAGTACTGATGAGAAATGGTGAGGTTATGATTATAGCCTCTTCCCCTCTCTTCCCTGACTTCTCTATCCCATGAGTCTCCCCTGCTTGTCTTCAGGTTCCCGTCAAAGGCAGGGACCCTTGGGTAGGGTCTCTGTGATCCAGTGCCTAGTTTGGAAGAGAAGAGAAAGGAGAGCTTCAAACAGTCAGTCTCCCAGATGTCTTGTCATCAACCCCAGTATCTTCCTTTTCAATCTTCTGACAGAGCCTTCCTCAGGTTCCCTCTGCATGGACAGTTCAGTTCCCTACTACCCCACTGTATCAGCAACTGACATACATAGGAGGTACAGGTTCTTAGATCTGCTTTTCTAAAAGGAAAGCATCTTTTGAGGGGTCGACAATCTACTTTAATCAAGCACATATATCATTCGCTTAGTTCAGGAAGAAAGTCAGCACTCTGAACTTCAGAGAAAATATAAATAAAAATCAACAGAGAGGGCTTCCAACTGTCTGACAATAATACGTTACAGATCAACAGAGAGATACAACTGTCGGACCATTACATACATACATAGTTACCAGAGAGAGAGAGGCACCAACACCTGGGTATTCAGAGCCAGGGACCTCCTTAGTGGCTTCCCAGAGTCTTATCTGGCATGCAAACCTTCTTCCAAAAACTAAACCCCAAAGTAAAACCTCACCTCAGAGTATTTATACACTTTTCAGAGCCAGAGGGCAGGACCCTCTGACCCAGTGCCTCAGTAGAAATTAACAAAAGGTATTGAGGTCTATTAAAGGGCAGGGAAGATCTTTAACTCTTCCCCTCCCCCATCCACCATTAACCTTAAATTACCATTACACCCATATCCTACAAGTCTCCCTGGGACAGACGTTAGTGGCAGCAGGTCTTGAGGATTAGACACATGACCACAATACCATTGTGTTGGAATTAGGAAAAAGTAGGTAGCATACTAAATCCCTGGAAGGAATTTGCTTCTGATATCCTTTCCTTCCTTTCCCTTTCTTTTCACTGTGGCTTTCTTTCAAATCTAGATCTTCAATTCTGGGCAAGGATTGAGAATAATCATTGGGACATTGACACTTTGATCTATTCATTCAGATATCAGCAAGCTCTGTTTCCTCCCCAACCTCCTGAGCCCAATAATTTTTAATCATTTTTGTGAACCCAATAATTTTGAATCATTTTACAAAACGAATAATAAAAATAGAAAAAACTCCATGTGAAGAGAATCTGATTTGCTTTCCTGTCCTTCCCTTTTTTTTTTATTTCTAGTGAAATATATTCTGCCTCTCAATGTTCCTTGGATTTAGATGTTCGCTGAACTGTAGTGGAATGAGCTCTGGGTTGGGGGTGTCAGTTGACCCAAGCTGAGTCCTGACTCTACCACCAATTAGCTGTGTTACTTGTATGACTTTTAGCAAGTCCCTCTACTTTCTGGGCCTCAGTTTTCTTCTCTGTAAAATGAGAAGGTTGGATAAACAAACAAAAAGCTGACATATAGTACTTTAAGATTAGCAAAGTACTTTTAAGTGGTTTGTTCCTAATCACCTGATCAATAAGTGACAGAAGCATGATTTCAAGCAACTTGACTGAGCCCAACTCCAGTACTGTAGCTGCTTTGCCATGTTGCATAGCTGCCCTTAACATTCTGTCTTCAGCTCTCTACTATTCAGATCACATGAAGCTCCAATTCTTTCATCTAGAATATTGACTCTAATATGAGCAATCTGTTTTAACATCTAAAAATGTTGTGAATCCCCATACATCAAGGTAATTTTATTCATATCTGTTAATTGAGATAATAAGGCAAATGACATAAATGATAGATTCAGTAGACATTTTCAGAGGGACAGCATAATACACTGAAAAGATCACTGGACTTGAAGTTCAGAGAGACGGGGCTTTAAATGCCAGCTAATGCTTGTCTGACTTGGACTAAGTAATGTTTCTGAGCCTCAGTTTCCTCGTCTATGAAATAAAGATAATAAGATAACACCTACCTTAAAAGGTTGCTAGGAAAGTGTCTACTATGTAAATTTAAGTTAATATATTTTATTGACAAGCTTGACAAACATCAAGAAAAGTATTTCCTGATACAAAGAACAGGAAAAGAGGCTTGTATATGAAACTGTGAATCTCTTAAATTTCTATTAAATTTAACATGGAAGCCCTTACAACCCTGTTTGTTTGTGTTCCCTTCTAAAACTTCCTTGAAGTTTCTAATGAGTATTTAAAAAAATGTTTCATCCATGATTTTTCTTCTTCTTTTTTTGGTATCATTACCATTACCTCTCCCTACTCCCACCCATATCTACTGCCTGGACCTGGACAGAAGGCACCAGCAACACATGAGAAATCCTACAGGGTAAGTTCTCAGCTACCCAAAGTTATCTGTGTAGAGTGAAGTCAGAGGACTGTTTAGGAACTGGTAAACTCACTTTACATTGAGGGGCAGGTTATTATCATTAGGGCTGGGGAGGAGGTAGCCGGGAAGCATCCAGGATAATTTTGGTAACAATACTCTTAGCCTATGAAGCTGTTAAAAGAAATGGTTGTGCCTTTTTCCCTTTATCACATTGCCCTAGTTATGTTGGAACCTCTTGCAACTTGCTGAAATTCCACCCACCAGTATGATTCAATTCATATACATTGCCTAGTGTGTGCATGGCAAGCACTAGCTGATAGGAGTTGGATGATACCAGCTGGGACTAATGTGGAATTCAAACAAATGACCTTCAAGGGACCCTGGCTAACATATGCAGATGTTGAAGTGAAAGGGGAAAAAATGGGATGTACAGGTCACAGCAGGATTGCCAGGGAGAGAAGGGTTCTGGCTGTGGTATAGTAAGACTCTTCTCCAAATTATAGATGGATTGAGGAAATCCCCACTCAGTCTAGTCAGGATTGAGTAATTGTGTTTTATGATAAAAAATGTAATTGCCACCACCAAAAATAATCAAATGAAAATTTTACAGAAAACCCTTAACATTTAACAAAGCAGACTCATACAACAAATACACAGAAAAATTCGTTTGCTCTGTGTCCTGTTTAAGTGCTTTAGAGGTCCAGTTAATTTTATATTAATATGTGTGTATATCTATCTACATATCTATCTGTCTAAAATAAACTGGAAAAACCTCTTTCCATAAGCAGCTGCTCATCTGTGTCAAAACCCCTAATCTCTTAGATGTATTTATAATGCTTAAACTGTGAGAAAGATCACAGCCAAAGTTATCTTTTTCTGTCACTACAATTCTTGACTTTCTTTGAGTTATGTAACATGATCCCACGATTGTTACCTCAAGAGAACAAGGAAAGTCTTTTCTCAGGAATTCAGGTCTCTAACGACTTTCTCTTTTTCTGTACCTCCTTCAATCTAGCTATGACAGTCTCTTCACATAAAACTCTTCATAGAATGGTAGTTAAGCTGTCACTTCAAGATTCTATAGGTTCTTAATTGGGATCTTTGAACTTGTTTTTAAAAATATTTTTATAACTATATTTCAATATAATAGACTTCCTTAGTAATACTGTGTATTTTATTTTGTGCATTTTAAAACATTTTGAGAAGGGATCAATTGGCTTCATCAGACTGCCAAAGGGGTCTGTGATATGGAAAAAAAAATTAAGAACCCCTTTCCTATGAGGATTCTTTTAAACCCAGTGTTGCATACTTGTATACATGTGTATATATTTATGTATGTGCATATGTACATATAGGTAGTGAATTTAAAAAGTGAAAAGTGGCCTGACTTAGTGGATAGAGACTGCTGAACTTAGAAAGGTGAAAAATTCCATTTTTCTGACACTTTGTAAATATATGACCATGAGAAAATCATTTAATCTCTTTGAGCCTCAGGCAACTCCCTAAGACTTATCTATTAAGTTATGGTAAATTTATAAGTTAAAGCAGGTTGCAAATAAAAATTGAAATTAAGTTTTCACCTATTGGCTTTTGTAGAAGAAGGTATTGTTTTAGGTGCCAGGGTTACCAGGTACAAAGAAGTACCTCTAGGTTGGGTGGGGGTGGGGTATGGTTACAACCATTACACAGATGAGTAAACAAAAAGTAATTTGACTGGGCAAAGGGCACTGTCAAGTGGGATGATCAGAGAAAATATCTATGCAGATGATTATCAGACTTATTTTTTTTTTTATTATTGTTCAGTTGTGTCCAACTCTTCACGACCCATTTGGGAGTTTCTTGGCAAAGATATTGGAGTGGTTTGCCATTATCTTTTCTAGCTCATTTTACAGAGGAGGAACTGAGGCAAAAAGGGTTCAGTAACTTATCCAGGGTCACACAGCTATAAGTGTCTGAGGTTGGATTTGAACTCAGCTAACAATAAGGCTAGTGGAGCTGATAGAATTTCAGCTGAGCTATTTAAAGCCCTAAAAGACGATTCTGTTAAAGTGCTGCACTCAATATACCAGCAAATTTGGAAAACACACAGTTGCCACTGGAGTGGAAGAAATCAGTTTAAAAATGTTCCAAGCCTAAAGAAGGACAGTGCCAAAGAATGTTCAAATTACCAAACAATTGCGCTCATTTCGCACACTAACAAGGTTATGCTTAAGATTCTGCAAGCCAGACTTCAGCAAAATATGAAATGAGAATTAGCAGAAGAGCAGGCTGGTTTTCAAAGAGGCAAAGGAACTAGAGACCAAATTGACAACATTTGCTGGATTATGGAGAAAGCAAGGAAGTTCCAGAAAAACATTCTACTTCATCGATTATACTAAAGTCTTTTATTATGTGGACCACAACAGAATGTGGCCATTCTTCAAAGAGACAGAAGTAACAGATCATCTTAGCTGTGTCCTGAGGAGCTTGCATGCAGGCCAAGAAGTAACAGACAGAACTGAACGAAGAACAGCTGATTGTTTTAGGATTGGAAAAGGTATATGACAAGGCTGTATATTGTTACCTTATTTATTTAACTTACATGCAGAGTATATCATGTGAAATGCCAGCCTGGATGAATCAAAAGCTTGGAATTAAGGTTGCTGGGAAAAATATCAACTATCTCAGATATGCAGAGGATGCCACTCTAATGGCAGAATATGAAGAGGAATGGAGAAGCCTTTTAATGAGGGCGAAAGAGGAGAGTGTAAAAGCCGACTTGATGCTTAATGTCAGAAAACCTAAGATCTTGGCAACTAGTTCCATCACTTCCTGGCAAACTGAGGTGAAAGAAATGGAAGCAATATCAGATTTTATATCCTTTGGCTCAAAGATCACTGCAGATGTCTACTGTAGCCATGAAATTAAGAGTTGCTTACTCCTTGAAAGAAAAGCTATGGCAAATCACGACTCAAATGCCACCTTCTGCAAGACAATTTCCTTGTCTCTCTGCTGCCTTCTCCCCTCCTCCATCGATTCCCCATGACTTATCTTCCCTCTGAGATTACTTCCCATTTATACTGTATATAATATAACTATTATGTAATAGTTATTATAATTATAATACGATAATTGTATATAACAAATTTATATGTATAATATATATTATATATACATATTTACTATATATTATACTATAATATTATAATTGTAATACTATAATATGTATTATATATATATTCATTGACCGAAAGATAGACACAGGTGGGAGATATGGGGGAAGGGAACGCATAGAAGCAGGTACAACTTTTAAAAATATATTATTAATCAAAGGTGGAAGGGCCTTAACCATTTGCCTAAGGAATTAGTCATTTATCTTTTCCCTCAGTTTTTGTTTTACCATTCTGTCGTAGTCCTCTTTTTACCTGTTGAACTTTCAGGGTTCATCATCTGTTTCCTGCCTCCTGTGTATAAGTATACCTAGGGGTCTGTTCTGGGCCCTAGCCTCTTATAACAGCCTCTCTGTTGGTGATCTCATCTACTCCTGAGGATTCAGCTATCAACCATGAAGGGTCCCAAATCTACATATCCAACCCTCACCCTTCTTCTGAGCTCCATTGTTATTATATCTCCAGCTGATTACTTAATTGGTCTTCCTGCATCCATTCTCTCCACATTCTATTCCATCTTCCATAGAACTGGGAGAATGTTATTTCTAAAGCATAAATCTTACCATGTCACCTCCCCTGGCCTGTGGCTGTCATCTGACTGTAGGATCAAATACAAACTTCTTTATTTGGCATTTAAAGCTCTTCACATCTGGTGCCAGGCCATTACTACTTGAACATCCTCCTTTCCAGCCAGACTGGCCTACTTGCTGCTCACAATCTCCTCTCCTTTCTCCATTTGTACAGTCCCATGTCTGAAACACTCTTCCTTCATCCTGGCTGTTGCTTAGAATCCTTAACTCCCTTTTGAGACTCAACTCATGTGTCAACTTCAAGAGGCCTTTCCTGATACCCCTAGCTGTTAGGGATTTTTCATTTGATGTATTTAAAATACATATGTATATGTATGCGTTTGTAGTTTTTAAAAATTTACATATACCTGTGAACACATTGTAACCCCCTAGTAAGCTCCTTGATGGCAGAGACTGTCTCACTTTTGTACTTGTATCTCCAGCATCTAACACTCTGCCTGTAACCACTTAATTGATTAATCTTTGAGGTATTTTGCATTGAAGGTTTTTTAGCTGGGCATATTCATGGTCATTGTTGCCTTAAAAAGATTATTTGGGTTGTTTTGGGGAGAATGGATGGAGGGGTGGGTTATAGTCCTAGTTAGAACTAGGAATTTCAATTAGTCTATTACTATAGTTCAGGTAAGAGGGAGTCTAAATAGAGTGATGAATGAGTGGAGAATAGGGAATAGATGTGAGATGCATAAGTTTGGTTTCGCTGATCTTTGCTTGTATTGCTTCATATATAGATCTTTCCTATTGTTTTGTATCATTTTGTTTTTTGTCATTGGGTTTTACACATACTAAATACAATGAAAATTCAGTGAATCAGGAAGGTGTGGATCTGAGGAAGGTGGGCTCTGTGTCACTCTAGCAGGTTAAATTGTGGTTTCTCATTGCAGCAATTATGATGCAGATTCCTATGAGTTTTTACTACCCATTTCAATTCCTTCATTTGGCACCAAATGCCTTTCCAAATGAGTGATTATGTGGTAACTTTGTGTCCAAACTAAAGAGTAGTAAAGGAAATCCACATACAAAATTTATGCGTCCAAAGGAGATTTTTTTAAAAAAAAAAAGGTTAGTCTTCTTTCTAGACAGTTGGAAATGGGAGTGGGCTACTGCAGATCCCAAAATCTGCATCCAGATTGGGTAGCTGGTTTGGCAGTCCCTCAGATTTAGGCAATGTAGCTACTCCAGAGATAGCTTCCTCTCTTTCCTTTTTTGTACAGGAAAAGTCACATTTTTGTGGTGTATTAGACGTGCTCCATTCCTCCTTTTCTTGGGTGTCAGGATAGTGATTGGTAGGGACCAAGGTATTATTCTCCCATCCTGTTTCCAGAACAACAGTTTGGGATCATGGAGGGCAGTTGTTGGTTGAGGAGGATAAGAGTATAGGAATGGGGTATTCTTTTAATAAGGGCAATCTAGAGGTTCTTATTTATCATGCCAGGGGCTATGGGACTACCTGGGCTCAGAAGGACATTTATTTCCAGGCAAAGAGGGAGATCTCTTCTCTGCTGGTTTCAGGGTTGGAAACAAAAAGCCAGGGGCAATTAACACAGGATATGTGCCAATTAAGTATCAGGAAATGGCCTTGGGTTCTTCTCTGACTGAGGACTCATACAAATGCCTGTAAATTTTTGCCACCTTTGGGGATTCTACAAGTGAAATGTTTGCTCACATGGGTTGGGGTGAGGTGAGGGAATGAACTTCCCATGCACAAAGAAAGATACTAACAAATCCTTATTAATATAGCTACATATAGTATGTAGCTCTTTATAGACATATTACATGTATCTATATGTATCATATATCATATATTTCATATCTATCATCTATCATCTCTCTCTCTATATATATGTATATAGTATGTATGTGTGCATGTGTGTCTGTGTGAGTGTGTGCGTGTGTGTGTGTGTGTGTGTGTGTGTGTGTGTGTGTGTGTGTAATCTTTGCAGTCATTTACCCTGGACAAATCACTTAGCCTCTCTCAGCCTCAGTTTTCTTAGCTGTCAAACAGAAATAATAATAGCAGGTACTTCACAGGGTTGTTGTGAGGAACAATGAGATGTTTAAAGTGTTGTACAAACCTTAAGGCTACCTATTACTATTGTTACTAGCAAGCAGTTCATTTAGAGTGAGAAGGAATTGTTATGAAGTTATGAAATATAAAACCATAGTAAGAAGGACACAGAAGGAATTACGAAGACCAGACATCATGGAAAGCATCGTAGCAGTTACAGTTTTGTTGACCCTATCACACAGGTGTAACGGACTTCTTTGCTTTGGCTTCTTTGACATGACTCTCCTACCTAACTACTTCTTGTCATTTGTCTCTTGATAATCTCCTCCGCTCCCCTTGGTTTGATTCTTGTTTATGTGCAGAGAACTTACATATCTCTGTACCTCGTATATCTCTAAATCTGGCCCCAGTCTCTTTCCTGAACTAAAGAAGTCTTGGAATACCAACTGTCTGTAGGTTCCATTGATATCTCAAACTCATCATGTCAAAATGGAACTCTTCTCCCCACCCCCACCCTGCCCCAAACTCAGGGAACCTCCTCCAAACTTCCTTGCTTCCATCGCTAATATGGAAATATGTTTTGTGCGACTTCACATGTATGACTGATATTATATTGCTTGCCTTCTCAATGGGTGGAAGAGGGGCAGCAGGGAGAGAGAATGTGGAAGCCAAAATTTTTTTAAATGAACATTTAAAATAAATAAATAAACACATAAACAGACAAAGAAATACAAGGGCAGGGGAAGAACCCAGGCTTTCTTGCTTGTCTTGCACCACCATTTTCCCAGTCAACAAGGCTTTTCACTCTCCTTCACTTTCCTTATCAAGTTCTATTAATTATATTTTCATAATCTCTTCTTTTTCAGAATTCTCGCAGCCACCATCCTAGTTCAAGACTTTATTGTCTTATATAGCTATCAAAAATATTGTTTGATGAGGCCACTTCTCTGGTCAAAAACCTATAATCAGTCCCTGATGCCTTGAGGGTAAAATAGAAACTTCTTATCCTTGCATTTAATACAGTCTGGCTTTGACCCAACTTTGTCTGTAAACAAATTATACTGTCCAATCAAACTAGACTATGTACTTTCCCACAAACTCATCACGCCCTCTTTTATGCACTCATACAATCTACCGTCTCCTTGTCCTTCCTCCCCTCTGACTTTGAGAAACCTTATTTCTCTTTAAAGCTTGCTCTCCAGGAAGCCTTCCCAAATCCCCCAGTCATTAGTGTGTGTGTAATGAGGTTGAATTGGTCTATGGGGTTAATCCATGAAAATGATCAGAGTTGCCATTACCAATTCTGGTTGACCACATGGAAACTTTGGGGCCCTGCTTCCAGTTATCTGTGGCTCAGGCTTGCACTTGGAAATAAAGAAGAATTCCTTTATATTAGATGTGGAACTGGAAGAGGTTATGATTCAGTGAATGCATAAAATTGATAGACTGCTCCCTCCTCTCTTTTTCTTTCAGTGGGCTAATCGTGTCAGTTCTGTGGTTTAGGAGAAGAGGCAGACTGCCCTAACTCCAACTTTGACCTCCATGTGGTTGGGAGCACATGGCATCATGTCTTACCTAGGCCTAGGTTCTTTTCTGATTTTAGGCAAGCAGTTATTCATCCCACTATGGATGTGTCTAGGCTCAGAGGTAACCTTCTGAGTTATAGAGGTCCTGGGCCCATGGGGTGGAGCTGAATGGTGGCAAGGAAGAAGTCCATGGTAACTTCTCTGGCTCTCTTAGAGAGAATTGGCCCAATGCTGGCTATTGTATGAGCACTTTCTGGGAGATGGTACAAAGCTAAAGGGAAAAAGTAAAAAGTATAATTGTTGTTGTTCAGTTATATCTATGACCCCATTTGTGTTTTTTTTGGCAAAGATGCTAAAGTGGTTTTCCCATTTTCTTCTTCAGCTCACTTTATAGATGTGGAAACTGAGGCAAATAGGGTTAAGTGCCTTGCCCAGGGTCATACAGCTATAAGTGTCTGAGGCTGAATTTGAACTCAGGTCTTCCTAACTGGGATGGGGTGGGGAGAGTAGTGGTAGATACTTTATCCACTGTGCCAACTAGCAAGCCCTAAAAAAATACATCGTTAACTCCTCAAAATTGCTTTCTCCTTCTAAGGTTAAGTCTCAACCTCTCAGCATATTGTAATAGTAGTTATAAGTTCTTACTGAATCCTGTTTTAAGTCTTTTTGTTAATGTAAAATATGAACCTTTTATGTTTAGCATTTCTTTTGGTCAGAGAGGAAGCAGAGGATCACTTTTTTCCTGAACCCTGCCCTACTTTGGCCACCCATCAGTACTACAGCTTCAGCCCCCCTCAGGTTCCCCCTAATAATTTTCCCTTTGCCTAGTTTCCCCACTCCCTCCAGCACTCCTTGCTGATTCCCCACAGCCCTTTAAACTTTCCCAAGTTCCTAAGCTTCCATCCTCCCCCTGCTTTTTGCTGTAGGATTTAGATCTGGATTGTAGGATTAAATCACCCAGTTCACATTGTAACTATTCTTTTTTTAACTTCTCCTTTTTACCCTTCATGTCAGTCAAACCTAAGCTATATGTAAAAACAGATCAGAGATACCTGGCAGTGGGTTAATGAGCCAAAGAGTATGAGAAAGTGGAACCTAGCCCCTTTCTTGTTAGAGCCCAGGCTCCTCAGGACTGAGCCCAGTCCAAATCATATGCCTTCAGTATAGAACAGCGACTCTTCGTTATCCTCAGGCACAAGGCTTAATAAACCTTTATTGAAATTGAGTTGGCAAGAATAACCTTTTGTTTGAGGGCTATTCATGACCTATTTTGTTACCTAGGTATACACATGTATTAAATATACATACATTTAATCCCAGGGGTCACTGGGAGAAGAAAGACACTTTCTTGATTGCCCTGCTCCCTTCCCTATTCCAGCTTCTTGTTAAGACAAGGAGTGGTGTGATTTTGAGTAATATTTTTCTTTGAATCCTCAGTCACTGAGTGAGTCCATGAAATTAAATGTAAAAGCCTTCTAGGACAAAGAGTGAAGGGTAGGTAGGGGAGCAAGAGCTGCTTAGGAGAGCTCTAAGTAAACCAGTAAAGTGATTTCTCAGGAAAAGCAGGACTCTTCCCAGGTTCCCCCCTTCAGAAAATGTTGGCAGACCTGCACCTCCAAGCTCAAGAGAGGTTCCAGAGCACAACAGGATTTCAGGTTATGGACATTGAATCGCCTTGCCCTAGTTTTTTTTGGTGGGGGTGGGAGGGGGGTTAGGGAGCCAAGGACTTGGGGAAGGGAAAGTATGTATAAGAATGGTTGAGCAGATACTGCTCTCTAACAGTATGATCACATTAAGAGGAATGTAACTACTTTCTCTTACATTATATACAGAGATGTCCATTTAAGAGGAAAGGAAGGGGGCAAAATAAGAATTGGGATTAGCAGTTAGCTAGCAGGCTAGCACCCTGAAATGTAACAGAAAAGGATGTATAAAAGGAGGAGACTCTGTGAAGGATCTAGAGATGAAGAAACTGAGAGAATGGGTGCTCCTGCAAAAAGGGGAGATATACAAGACTGTGTGCTACGATTCCTTCACCTTCAGAAGTTGTTGTCAATGTTCCAGACATCTCCACTGAGGGCATTAGCTGCTCCCTGCAGGGTCCAGGTGAGTAGAGCTAGCTGGTGGCGGAAGTGGCCCTCTTCAAAATGAGGTCGTGAATATCTTAGGGAGCCATTCTCAGCCTCCTTGCTCCTCAGCAGCTGCAGGTGCTCGAGTAAGGCCTTCAGAGTGTGGTCCCCTTGACCCAGGAAGATGTGACGGAATGGGTAGATTGCTGGTGACACATACTGGGATAGGAAGTAGAATTCTACCTGCCACAAGGGGCATAGGGAATGGTCAGAGAGGAAGCAGAAGATCATTTTCTTCCTGAACACTGTTTTGGCCACCCATTAATACTACAGTTTCAGCCCCCTTCAGGCACCCCCAATTATTTTCCCTTTGCCTAATTTCCCCACTCCCTCTAGCACTCCTTCCTGATTTCTCACAGCCCTTTATTCTTTCCCAAATTCTTTAGCCTCCTGGAGAGATTAAGCAATTTGTCCAATGTCACATAGGTAGTCTTACCTCTCCTCTTGATTCTATATCTACTCTGACCCTCTCCCCCGCTTCCTCACGAACACTTCCCAATTCCATCTAATCTTCCTCTCTGTATCTTTTAATGATCTGAGCTTTCCATGACAACCTTGTCCCTCAACAACTGCCTCAGTTCTCTTTCCAACCACACAAGTCTTCCCCGCCCCCCCTCCATGCCATCTCAATTCACTCTTCCTAATTCTCTCCTTATCCCTGGACAGGTAATCTGAGGTTTATCCTGTCAGTAGCATTATTGGTAGCATTCTAGTGAGAAGTCATTGATAGCAAATAGCCAGGGAAGAGACTGGATCCCTCTCTCTTGCATCATCAATTCCTTCCTGCTCTGTTGATTCTTTCTCCTCTCTTACAAATATGATCAGGTCATCCTTTATCCTAAACACACAACAATAACAAATCCTCTATATTTGCTGAATCTTTCAAGCCTTATTTCATTCATCTTGTGATGAAACATCTAGAAATAGTAAGAGTAGTGTATCTTTACTTCCTCGTTATCCCCTCACAGCTCAACCTCCATCAGTCTTCTACCATTGAGTGACAGATGATCTCAGCTGCTAAATCCAGTGGTCTTTTCTCATTCCTTTTCCTCTGAACTCTATAGCATTGGCTTCTTTGGCATTATTCTCTCCTGATTCTCTCCTCTAATTATCCTCCTGCCCAAGTGTAGATGTCTTTCCTTGGTCCTTTTCCTCAGTATTCTCTCTCCTTTTGTAATTTAACCCCAATCCAACTTTGGGTAGCTCAGTACTTCAATCCTTGACCCTCTTCTCTTTGCTCATTCTTCCCTGGTGATTCCAGGTGGGAAAGGAGAAAGATGAGGGAATAGGAAAGGAGGAGAGATGAAAGGAAATGGAGAAAAGAGATGGGAAAGGAGAGGGAAGATAAAAGCAGGGAACAAGGCAGGGAAGTGGAGGTGGGTGGGATAGGAACTAGACACAGGAAAGGGAATGAGGAAAGGTCAGAGGAAGAACCTTCGAATGTTAAGACCCAAAAACCAGAAAAGAAGCCATAATAGCCAAAGCTGTTGAGGAATAAGGTTTCTTCATATTGCTAACTGGGGTGGCTGGGCTTGGGGTGGCCCTATGACAGCAGTTAAAAGGATAAGGCTGACATATGAGTCTGACTCACTCTCATGATTCGGACGTTGTACATTCGCATCAATCTCTCATTACTTTCTTCTGACCTGTAGATCTCCTTCTGCAGCTTCTCAGCTGATCGGATGTAGTCTCCTCGTGCTGAGTATATCCACTGCAGGGTCAGGCCCCGGGCCTAGAGAATAGTGCCAGGGTGCCAAGGAAGGAAGTAGGAAGCATAATTTGGGGGCTTTAGGGAATAGAATAGTGAAAGGCTGGAGATCAGGACACAGGATCTGAGAAATGAAGGGGGATAGGAAGTTGGGACTAAGTTCCAAAGGAACTGAGATTTGGAATATAGGATTCAGGGAAGAAAGCTCAACCCTGGCTAGGAAATGATACCCAGGTTCTAACCTTGAGATCCCCAGAGAACTCATTGAGTCTACCAATGTGCTTCAGGATGACATCACCATAGCAACCAAAGTCTAAGGGTAGCAGGTGATCATGGCTGAGCCGGATGAGTAGTTGGCCCACCACCATGGCCACAGCCCGGGCCACAGCTGGCAACCTCCCTTGTAATGCTCCATGCAGATTCTTATATGTATCTTCTTTGGTGTTCAGGAAGGGGTAGGGTGGGCCCTTCTGATGATGAAAGACAGGAAGAGCAAGGTCCATAACAGCTAGGGATATGGAAGTAAAGGTAGAGTTTGGGGATGGGACAATGGGTCTAGAATATGGAATGGTAGGTAAGGTTGGAATTATGGGGCTGTGACAGAGGGGGCATATTTGGAGATGGGGGTGGGATGGGGCTTACGTCAGTGAATGAGAACTCAACAGCGGGGACCCCTCCAAAGGCAGTGAAGGAGTAAGCACTGCTGTCCATGGGCAGGGGCCGGATCCTGACAATGGGAGGCATAGCCAAGAGTAGCCAAGAGTGGAGAACAATTCCCTGTTCAGATTTCCCAGATCCCAGTAGGATACCAGCACCACCATTAGCACCAAGATCTGTCCCTTTCCCTCCCTTCCTGTTCCTTGGCAGACTTAGACATCCCATCTCCTGGAAGCCTGTCACTTACACCTCAGCCTCCCAGCTCTGGCCTGGAACAACCATCTGATCATAGAGGGTTTGACCACTATGGTTGGGAGAATCCACCTACATCAGGAGAGGATAGAGGAAAAGACCTCAATGATCAGACTTCAGCTAGAATTCTGATCCCCCTGGCTTTTTCCTAGACCCTACTTTTGTTCTCTCTAACCTCTATGGCATTAGGCAAGTCACTTCTCAATTCTGGGTCCCACTTTTCTCTAAGAAAGGAAAGAGTTGAATGATATACTTTCAGTTCTGACAGTCTGTGGATCTGTGCCTTCTTAGGACCCTCACCTGCTTTAGGATGCTCTCAATGAGGCTGGTGAGAAGAGGGCTGGTTTTTGCATGGAACTGGTCATCCCCTGAGGAGTGAGGTGGAGATGGGAAGATAATTAGGTTTAAGGCCCAATTCTTAACTTCTCTTCCACAGAAAAGCTTAGATCTCGGCTCACCAAGCACAGCATTGTCCAAGCTCACGTAGACAGCAACTTTGAGGTGCAACATGGTGAGGTAGCCCTGAAGGAGAGAGAAAACTAAGGACAAACTCACCTCCAGCACCCAGGACCACCCCACCCCAGACTCTCTCCATTTCTGGCTTATTACCTCCAGCCATTCAGTGACTCCCACATTGCCAAAGTCACCAGCATCCCAACTGACAAAAAGTAGACTTCGTCGAGGTTGAAAACCTGATGAATGGGAAGGAAGGGGGTGAGGAAAAGTGATTACCTTACTCATCCTTATTTCACTGGCCACCCCTAGAGTTATCACTTTGTCCTGCTTTTAGTCCTTCACATGCTCTTATGTACCTTCAGTTTCCCAATCCAACCCCCGATTTGGAATCTTCTTTAACTCCTTTCTCCTTAATTCTTCCCTGGGCCAGATCCCAAGCCCTCTTTCTCCCCCCAGTCCTGTCCTTGTACCTTTTCAAATTTTGGTCCCCTCTTACCTCTCATTCCTGATCCTCTTCTCTCTCTACCTCCCTGACCCTAGTATCTTGTCCGTGGCCTTACCATTCCTCATCATGGCAGAGAAGGTGCGTACCAGCTCCAGCAGGATGGCTGTTCCCACAGCAGACTTGGCTGCCCCTGGACCCCAGGCATCTCTCTGGGCCCCAATGACAATGTAATGATCTAGGGCAAGAAGAAAGGGTAAAAGTGTGAAGTTGGGGGCTAGATTTAAATCTGTAATGATGCCTAGGAAAGAACTGATTTTTCTTAGTTCTCTATGTGGCACATTAGAGATACACACACACACACACACACACACACACACACACACACTGAGAGAAAGAAATAAACATATATACACAGAGAGGGGAAGAGCAGTGGTAATTCTAAATTCTTTCTGGGACCAACTTCAAACAGAAAGAGAGGGAGACTTTGGAAGCTAATATGTAGGAAAAGTTAACTCCTCAACATGATTGACTCCAGTTTTAGGGGAGGGAGGCGGAATTTCCCCTTGAGTGGGATCAGGTCCTCTCTGTTGAGCTGTGATCTCATCTCACTACCATCTAAAGAGCCATTCTTGTGTGTTTCTCTTCTATTAAAAACTGTACAAATTTTCTAATTTCTATTTGCCTTCTGCTTGGGAAAAATGGGTTTACCCATTTGTGATGGTCTTTTATGTAACCAGAGTTTGGTGAGAAGGGGTGAAGTAGAAGCTTGGAGTAACTCTCCCCAATCTAAGAGGTAGTCACCAGCAGAGCAACTTGTTCTGACCTAGACCAGCAATATATAGTGGGACAGATAAATATAATTCTATTCTGGTACCCTTTTGAAGACTGAGGAAAAGAGTGCTGAGTGCCCAGCCTTGTCTGGAATTTGACTCTCTCCCTCCCACTCTCCTGTTGGCTTTCCTTCTCTCCTCATAGTGCAGACTTCAGATCACACCAATGCCTTCCTAAAAACATCTGTTTGGACAATCCATTTGGACATTATATCCTACACAGACAGCACATATATCTTATACACAAAATAGAAGCTGAGCCTAAACCAGAGCCCACATTTCCTACCAGGTTCTGAGTGACCCTCAATGCAGCCGAAGATGCTGATAATGGCAGTTGAGGTTCGATGGTTGTTGACAACAAGGCGCAAAGTTGGCCCAGGGCCCAATCGGTATGGAGCATCAGAGAGATTCCCTTTCCACTCTTGGGGGGCCTCAGGGCCTGACAGCTTCCTAGGAGCAGGAACCAAGTCAGAGAGGCAAGACAGCTCTAAAATAAGCTCAGGGAAACAACAGCATTGAGGGAAAAGGACACAGATCTATCACAGAGACTTTACTGCTAAGATCTGGAGGTCAAGAGGGAGCAGAAGCATAAAAAAAGGTGAAGAGATAGAGAGGAAAGATGATGAAAAGAGGGAAATGGAGATGACAGTCAGAGATAAAGGGATAGAGAGAAAAGGAAAAGGGGGTGGGGTGGGACTGAGAAGATGAAAAGAATGGAAAAGACAGGTCTTTTTTTGTCTTTGGGTTTTGGTATCTTTATGACCAAGCAGAACTCAAGGCTTTTTTTCCTCCCTCCCTTCCCCTACTCACCCCAGCAACTGGGCAGTGATGTCGGCACTGATGGGCTGTACTGGGATACTAGGGAGGCCAGAGGATTCCACAGGTGGGAACTGGGTTTGATTAAAGGAGGGGAAGCCAGGAGTATAGGGGTCCCCTGTTCCCAAGTGAACCTGTTGGGGGAGTTGGGGCATAACTGGCAAGGATAGAAAAAGATCAGGGAATCATCCCTATCCTTATCTCCCTGTTCCCATTCCCCACCCAGTCCTCCTACATGAGCCATAGAGTCTAGGTAGCATTGGACTTGGCCTCATGCTTAGTCTTCCTTTCTGAGGATGTCAGGGTCCTGAAAATAAGAAGGGCCCTTTTGATTCCCAGGTACAAGACTCACATGTCCATACACAGCTGTGTGGTTAGAGAGCCTCAGCTTCTTGTGGGGATCTGGGTGGATGTCAGCAGGGTCTGGGTAGATCAGGACACCCAGAGCCCCAAAGGCCTCAGCATTCGACACCTAATGTAGGAATCAGATCTCATCATTCTCCTGAACACACCTGCAGCCCACTTCCTAGTTCTTAGACCCTCATGAATCTTTGCTACACTCCTATGTTTTCCATTTCTGAACCCCAAGAATCCACATCCTGTTTCCTGTACTCCACACACTTACTGTTTCTCCAAAATCCATCTCCAACTTTGCCAGAATGGTTCCTACTTCCCTAACAGCCACTACCTTCCTTGTTTCTTTATGTTATTTCCTCTTTCTAAAGAAGTTTTTTGATCCCTTCTATCCCCTTGAATTGCCTATTTCCTAAAAATAACAATAATCATACGGGAATAGCTCACTATACAGCACTTCAGGGCTAGAGTGCTTTCCCATCTATTCTCTGATTGGATCTTCACAAGAACTCTCTAAAGGAAGCAGGGGAGGGACCGTTATTCCTCATGAACAGAGGAGGACATTGAAGCTTGGAGAGGTTAGAACTTAGATTTCTCTAAGTTCACACAGCTGCTGAGTGACAGTCAAAACTTGAACCCAGGTCTGCTGACTCCAAGTCCAAGGCTCTTTCCTATTTCTTTCCATTGGCTTTCTATCATAACAGCGCTCATTCTAGCAGACTTGTTGGATTGGGTTGCTGGTAGTATAGGGTTACTTTTCTCAGTTTCTGCTACCAGGGTCTGTCCTCCCTCTTCAGTCTCTGTTCTCCTAGAGAGGTCTCTCACCTTCTCAGCAAAGCTCACTTGTCCTATTCGCACCAATAATAGGTGCCCCTTAATGTCCAAATTCTTCTCTTGGAGAGCTTCCATATCCTCCAAGCGCCCATAGTTAGCATAGATGAGTCCTCCCTGCGAAGTCCAGCAAGGCAGACAGTGAGCAAGTCAATGGACTGCCTTCCCACCACTTCTGAGCCTGGCCCCATGTAAGGAATGTAAGGGTGTAGAACTAGAGGGCAGTACCTCTGAGGCCAAAAGGAGCCAAAGGGAACCAGGAGAGGGCTAGGGAGTCTGGGGAACAAGGTTGTCTGGATCTCTGAGAACTAAAGGAATGTGATATAGGTGGGGCTGGGAAGGCACATCTGGGTCCCAGGAAATACCCTTACAACAGCACTGCCGTTGGCACTGTAGGGGCAATACACATCAGGATCCTCCAACTGTAACTCTCTCAAAGCATTGCCAGACTCATCGACCCAATGCAGTGTATTTGGCCAGATCCTGTGGTAGGAGAAAAGTCAGGAATCTTCCCACCCTTCACCCTCAGTCTAGTTACCGTTGTCCCACCAGACTATACTCTCAGAGCAGGCCTTCTACCACCCCAACTCACGGGTCAGGAAACTGCAGCCCCACATAATGGGTATCCATCCACACATGGTCTAGCTTCTGCTGAGAGAACATGTCTCGGATCTGGTGAGACAGAGTAGTCATTCCAGGGGAACCTGAGGATCGCTCCAGAAGGCTGATGGTCCTGTTTGGGAAGAACAGGGAGCTACAGGGCAGGACACTTGGATTCTGGGAGAGGACTGATCATGAGGGGTTAGATATCTGCCCCTTACAAAGAAATGTTGGTGCTTTTGTTCTAAATCACCTCCTTTCTAAATGATTGACAATTTCTACTGACTCCTTTTTCTTTCACCATCAAACATTCTCAGGTGTCCTCACTCCTCAAAATAAAATTTCACTTCATCCATCGGCTCTCCCATAATACCAGCAAGCCATTTAATTCTCTCTCCATCACACAACAAAAACTGCTCCTCCAATGCTCATGTCTCCCAAATCTACATTTCCTGAGTTCTTCCAGTCCTATATCTCCAACTAGTTGCTGGATATACCACAAGTTCCTCAAATTGAACACGCCTTGAAACCAACCTACTCTTCACTTCCCTGTTGTTAATAGTCACCATTCTTTCTTGTGTGTGAAACCCCAAGTCTTGGTTTTTTTTATGGGTGGAGTAGGGGGGAGGGTTCCAGATCTTGGATTTCTTTGGTGTGGGGAAATTCATCCACTGATACAGATCAGCGACTTCTATGTAATTTATAGTCTCAGAGAGTTGTCACCAATTTCTGTTACTCATGCTTAAACCCTCAGTTTTAGACATGTCATCATAAGAGTCATTCACATTTGTATATTGCTTTAAGGCCCATAAAGCACCTTTCCCATAGCAAACCATGAGATATATTGCAAGTACTATTTTCACTTCATAGATGGGTGAGGATAACAGAAGGGTCTCAGAGCTCACCCAGATCAACTTGCAACCCACTGCAGAGAATCATTCTACAACTTCCCTGGTGAATGGTTGACCCATCTTTGCTTGAATATTTTCTGTAATAGAAACATCACTATTCCACAGTGAAGTCACCCTATCTTGGGGTTGCACAGCTCTAATTCTTTTTTTTAAAGGGGAGAAGGCAAGGCAATAGGGCTTAAGTGACTTGCCCAAGGTAATGCAGCTAGTGTGTCAAGTGTCTGAGGCTGGATTTGAACTCAAGTCTACTCACTGCACCACCTACCTGCCCTAAACAGCTCTAATTCTTAAGAATTCTATTCTATTGGGCCAAAAGCTGCCTTACTATAACTTCCACTGTTTCAGCCCCTTGAAGAAAGGAAATAAACATTATTAACTATTTACTGTGGGTCAGGCACAATACAAATATTATCTTATTTGGTAAGTGCTGGTATTATACCTATTTTACACAAAAGGAGCTGAGGCAAACAGAGTGCCTTGCCTAAAGTCACACAGCTAGTAAGGTGGATTTGAATTTAAGACTTCCTGACTGCAGGCCTAGTACTCTCTCCATTGTACCACATAGCTGCCTCTCCTAATAAAATGGGATTATGAGTCAAGAGTTCCAGCCCTGGGTGTGCCACTAACTTGACTGAACTCTTCTCCCCTCATGGGGCACAGACCTGGACTGATGTATCTCCCAGTTCTGCACCCCTGAGCAGCTGAGGCAGTGCTCCTGCTGTCATGCTGGCCCAGCCTTGCTCATGGGGAAAAGCCAGAAGGGATGTCAGCTTGGGATGAAAATGGAACCAAGGATAGGGTTCATCCTCAGCTCATCACTCTTTATCATCCCCATATCCAATCTGTTGATTTTACCTCTGTAACATTTCTCACATATGCCTTTTTCTCTTCTCCTGAGATGCCCTAATAGAAGTCTTTATCACCTCCCATCTGAACCACAGCAATAGCCAGCTGGTTGATCTGCCTGCCAGTCAAACATCTTACTCCACTCTAGCTCATCTTCCCCTCAGCTGTCAAAGTGATCTTAAATCACAAATCTGACCATGGCACTTCCCCCTACTCAATAAACTTAGGATAGAGAAATATAAAATCCCCTTTGTGCTCCTCCACCTTCTCCCCTTCCCGGGGATTTGTTGTTCAGTCATTTCAGTTCAGCTCTTCATGACCCCATTTGGAGTTACCTTGGCAAAGATACTGGAGTAGTTTGCCTTTTCCTTCTCTATTCCATTTTACAGATGAGGAAACTGAGGCAAACAGGATTAAGTGACTTGCCTAGGGTCACCCAGCTAGTAAGTATCTGGGGCCAGATTTGAACGCAGGAAGACGAGTCTTCCTGACTCCAGGCCTGGCACTCTATCCACTGCACCACCAGTGATGCTGGTCTTCTAACTGTTCATTAAGCAAGAAATTCTATCTCCTAACTCTAGCATTTTCATTAGACATCTCCTATGCTTGGAATGCACTCCCACCTGATCTCTACCTCTTGGTCTCTTTCAAGCCTAGCAAAAATTTCATGTTGAACAGGAAGCTTTTCCTGATCTCCCTTAAGATCAGAAGAAAGAGGAGAGTAAAAAGAAATATGTTCATATAGAAAGGAGGAAGAAGCGGATAGAACCTGAATTTTCTCATAACTGAGATATATGAGAAGAAGAATGTATGAACATGGAAGAAGGATTGGGGGAGGATTGGGCAGCAGATCAACCTCACTCTTATCTGAACCTGACAAAGGAGGGTTGAACACATCATACACAAAGAAGTTAGCATAAACTACATCAAACTCTTTAGAAACAGGTGGGTACTGGGAGGGGGAAGTTAAGAGGGAATAATTTCAAGCCATACAAACTTCTTGCATCAATGAGGAGTTTCAGAACAAATTATAATATATGGTTTAATGGAATATTATTATATTGTAAGAAATATAGTCTCCAGAGGACCTGTGATGAAGCAAGATCTAGTCTTCCTGGTAAAGGACCAGAGGTGGTGAAAGAGACACAGTCTCTTTGGACATGGTTTTTGTGTTAATTCATTTTGCTTAACTATTCATATTTGTTACAAGGTTTGGGTTGTTTTGCAAAATTTCTGTACTTTCAATTGGGTGGGCAGTGGGGTCAGAAACAGTGATGGGAGGGACAACTTTTTTTAAATGTCCAGAAAGAACAGAAGGAGATTCAGAAGGTAACACAGACAAGCAAGATAGGTATTAGATTAGATGCATTATTTGCTTTATTTGAAAAAAAAAACAAGCAGTATGAAATGGAGATTCATAGTTTCACATACTTTTTGTACCCTGTGTATATGGAAATGCTCTTTTTTCTTTGTCTTTTATTTATTTGTTTTTGGTTCAGAATAAACATAAAACATAGTAATATATAATAAATAAACATAAGCATAAAAAACAAATAAGATAGAGGGAGTTGTAGTAGATGACAGGTTCTGTTTGTTTCCAAACCCTATAATCCTACATAAGAACTATGATGGTATTTAAAATGCAATCAAATTCATATATTCATCTTATCCCCGACCCAGAGAATGAATCCAGATTGTGTACGTGCAGTGCTGGTCAGTGTGATGACTGGCAGACAAGCTTTCCTTAAAGGAACCAAATTCTAGCTTTTTTCTGTCTTTCTGTTGCTTGAATTTATTCAGCACATCCTAATGTGAACCTTGAGGGCCAGATTTCTGCTTTCATGAGGGAGACTTCCTGTTGCTTTGCCTTCCTTCTCTTGGATCTCCTGGCACTCCCCCCCAACCAATATGATAGGCAGGCTAGGCAGATCTGGAGTCAGGAAGACCTAAGTTCAAATTCAGTCACACACACAGATACCTTGGGTAGGCCACTTAACCCTGTCTGCCTCAGTTTCCTCATCTCTAAAATGGGGATAATCCATTAGTACACAGGGTTGTTGTGAGACTCAAAAAAGTTATTTCAAAAGGGATTAGAAAGCCATGAAGCACTATATACAGGCAGCTAGGTGGCACAGTGGATAGACTGGAGTTGGTAAGACTCATCTTCCTGAGGCCTCAGACACTTACTAACTGTATAAGCCTAGGCAAGTCACTTAACCCTGTTTGCCTCAGTTTTCTCATCTGTAAAATGAGCTGGAGAAGGAAATGGTAAACCATTCCAGTATCTTTATCAAGAAAACCCCAAATGGGGTCATGAACAGTATGAAACAACTGAACAATATAATATCAATTACATATCAATATAATTATTGTATTAAGTTATAGGAATCTGCTTTTGGATTCCCATGATTTTCTGAACGATTCCTTCATTTCCTGGCACTGCCCAATGTTCCTGGGCATTGAGATGTAGTTGGAAGAGCATAGAACTGAATTCAAGTCTGGCTCTACCACTTACTAACAATGAGTGTGACCTTTGTTAGGTATGTCATTTAACCTGGTTTCTCAGTTTTCTCACTTAAAAATGAGAATGGCTTATCCAATCTCTTTCATAGGGTTGTTAGTAGGAAAATACCTTGTAAATCTTAAAAATCCGTATAGAAATATGACATTTTAGATACTTTAGCCAAGGCTCTGTCTTTTAGCCTGGGAGACTTGGAGGATCTGCAAGAAAGGTCCATTTCACTCAGATAAAAGGGGAGCCCATTCTAGGAGAGGAAGAGTCTCAATGAGTTAGCAGCAAGCTCCACCTCAGCAAAGCAGTGGGAGATCCTGAGCCCCTGTGTGGTGGAGTAGTCAAATACTGCCAACACCAGGACCCCCAAATGCCTTCATATAGCCAAGGGAACCAGCAGACTCAAGTTCTGAGAACCACCATGCTTCAGTGCAGCCCTCCACAGGCAGGTGGTTCTGCAGCTGCCAGACTTCCAAGTGTTTCAGCATTGCCCCTGGTGGGTGTCCTACTAGATCTCCACAGTGTAGCCCCGAGGAAATGCAGAAAAACCCCACCTGGCTTCAGCACACTACAGAACCCAACTCAGTACCAGGCAAGATGCCAGATTCTTACAGCCTCTAACAACACCAACCAACCCCAATCCCCATCCTACCCAGCACAGCACCAGAGATCAGGGTCCTCCATGGGCCTCAGCGCAACATCAGTACAGTACCAGGTAAACATCCAAGGCATGCAACACTAGCATTAGAAACCTGAAACAGTGACCCTTCTACACTGGGAGCAGAGCTCAAATGCAAAAGAAAGGGAAAATTCCAAAAAGGAGAGAGGGGAGTGGCATGAACAGAAAACAACCACAAAAAAAATAATCTGACCATAGAAAATTATGATGATGACAGGGAAGACCAAGACACAAACTTAGAAGAGGACAACAATATCAAAATACCTATGGGCAAAACCCCAAAGAAAACAGGAACTCCTCTCAAGCCCAGAAAGAACTCATGGAAGAGCTCAAAGAGGAGCTTAAAAATCATATAAGAAATATAGAAGAAAAATGGGGAAAAGAAATGAGAGTGATGCAAGAGAATTATGAAAAAAGACTCAACGGCTTGGAAAACTTCTTAAACTTTAGAATTGGCCAAATGGAAAAGGAGATACAAAAATCCATTGAAGAAAACGCCTCCTTAAAGAGGCCAAATGGAAAAGAAAGTACATAAGCTAATTGAGGAAAACAACACCTTAAAAATTAAAATTGGGCAAGTGGAAGCTAATGACTCTATGAGACATCAAGAATCAATCAAATATATTCAAAAGGATGAAAAAAAAATCTAAGAAAATGTAAAATATCTCATGGGAAAATCAACTGACCTGGAAAATAGATCCAAGAAAGATAGTATCAGAATCATTGGACTGCCTGAAAGCTATAATCAAAAAGAGGACCTGGACAGTATCTTTCAAGAAAATTTCAAGGAAAACTGCCTTGATGTCCTAGAACCAGAGGCATTGAAAGAATCCACTGATCACCTAAAGAAAGAGATCCCAAAATAAGAATCCAAAAGAACATTATAGTCAAATTTCAGAACTATCAGGTCAAGGAAAAAATACCACAAGTGCTTATAAAGAAGCAGTTCAAATATGGGGGAGTCATAATCAGAATCACACAGGACTTCACAGCTGCAAAATTTGACGTCCAATACCAAGACTCAAGAGAAGCATAAACAGGTACAAAGTGGCGGAGGACCCAGAAGGGATTCAATAGAGTTAAACTGCTTACATCCCTACAATGGAAGATGATACTTGTAACTCTTCAAAATTGTATCACTAACAGTGCAGATAGAAGGAATAAACATAGAGTGTATGGGTATAAGGTGTATTTGAGGGAATGACATTAAAAAAAATAAGGAATGAGAAGGAGTAAAATGGGTGCAGAAGGAAGGAAGAGGTAGAATGGGGTAAATGATCTCACATGAAGAAGTAAGAAAGACCTATAACAATGGAGGGGAAGATGGGAGGGTGGGTGATGGGCATTGCTTGAAACTTACTCTCATCAATATTGGCTCAAAGAAGTAATAATATATACAATCAGATGAATATAGAAATCTATCTTACCCGACAGGGAAATAGGAGGGCAGAAGATTAAATAAATAAATTAAATAAAGGGGAAGGGGAGGTGGGACCTGACAGAAGGGAGGGCAGATCAGGGGAGGTGGTAGACAGAGACAAAACATTGGTGATGTGGGAAAGGGTGAAAGAAGAGAGAGGACAAACTGGAGGAAGAGTAAGACAGGGAAATACACAGGTAGTCATCATAATGGTGAATGTGAATGGAATGAACTCATATAAAACAGAAGCAGATAGCAGATTGAATCAATTTCCTTAATCTAGAATTGTGGGGAAAAATAAAATACTATTAAAAAAAAGAAAATAGATAAACAGGAAGGACATCTCTAGGTAACTGCAGGCTGAGAGCATGCCACTTGTCACATCCCAAAGCAGTTATGTTATAAGACTCAGATTGGCAACCTAGTAAGAGGAGCCTTCATCATATATCCTATCGTACTATATCACGTTACTTATGTGATTAGATTATTCTATGATTAGAATTGAAAGAGACCTTAAAAGTCATAAAGTATCATCTCCATCTGATGTATAAACCTACAGCTTTCCCAACAAGTAGTCATTCAGTATCTGTTTAATTACTTTTAGGGATGAGGAACTCACTACTTCCCAGAGTAATCCATCCTACTTTCGAACTGCTCTAATTGTTAGGATTTCCTTACATTGGACCAAAATCTGCTACCCCACAGCTTCTAATTCTTCCTACTGGCGTCAAGCAAGACAAACCCAAGCCTTCTGTTAAGAGAAGTTTCAAATATTTGATGACAGATATCACAGGTGAGGCAGTATAGCACTATGGGAAGACAGCTGACTTTGGAGTCAGGAAGACATGCATTCAAGGCCTACTTTGGGCACATAATGGTAGTGAAATCCTGGATAAGTCACTTAACCACTTAGTGTCTTAAATGATTCTGTAAGTTGAAGAGCAGGTACAGATCTACATTAGTAGAGGGATTTTCCCCACTAGGAGTTCCTTATACTAATGAAGTTGTAGTTCTGTCCCCATGCCCTTCCTTCTCTTCCTTCCCTGCCATGTTCTTGGCCCTATGCTGTTGAACAATTTTGCTGTGACTTGGACAAAGTCACAGATGGCACACTTGTTCCATCTGTAGATGACACCAAATTGGGAGGGATAGCTGATGTGCTGGTTGTTTAAAAACAAGAATCACAAAGATCTACAGATTAGAGCACTAGGCTGAATCTAAGAAGATGAAATTCAAATGGGATCAGTATAAAGCCTTACTCTTCAGTTCAGATATCAGCTTTGCAAGAACAAGATGGAAGAGGCATAGTTAGACAGTAAGTTGTTTGAAAAACAAAAAAGAGAGATCTGTGGGGTTTTAGTAGTCTACAAACAGTGGTGTGTTGGAGCTTATTTGCTTGCTAGATTGTTAAATTTTCAGTGTGAGCATTTGCACTTCAGAAATCAGCACACACTACAAATCAGTTTGATGTATTGTTTTGTTGATTGTTTAGACTTAAGAAAATGATGGAGAAAATGTTAATGATGCAATTCAAACTTAAAAGTATGTCCTAAAAAATACATTTCACACTCATTCACTCACACACGCATGCACACACACACACACACACACACACACACACACACACAAATCTTGCCCCCCGGAAAGCTAGATGTTAAGCATCTACCAGCATTTCCTGCCTACCAACATTATATGGAGTCAGTAGTGTGATATGGAAATCAAAATGCTAGTGTGATCTTGGATCATTGGCTGGAGAAGCCCTCAGAGGCCATCTGTACTCCCTCAAAACTAATAGATGCCAGAGGGAAGATTTTCGAATGAAAACCTGACCCCAGAACCAAGACCCTATCCACTATACAAAAAGAGCTCTCACTGTTGGAGGAGGACACTCATTAGATGGAGAGAATTCAGAAATTGGCAGATAGATTAATGAGTCCATATTGTCTGGCGTCATCTGAAGGAACTGGGAATATTTAAACTGAAGATTTTGGGCAGACAAGGTAGCTAGCTTCAGGTATTGGAAAGGTTGCCATGCAGATAAGAGATGAGACGTGTTCTGTATGACCCCACGACGCCAGACCAGGAATGTACGAGTGTCAGTTGCAAATAAGTTAATTAAGGCTTCCTATCAGGAAAATCTTTCTTATGATTAAAACTGTGCAAATGTGGAATAGGCTGCCTCAGGAAGTGTTGAACTTCCAGTCATTAACGTCTTCAATCAGAGGCCAGATGGTAGCTGAAGAATCTTATATTTTCTTGCCTAAGATCTAATGTTCAAACTCCTTAACTTTGAGTGAAAGGATCAATATCTACCAGAATTCCCCTATTCCTGCCATTTATTTTCTTAAAAGTCAAGGAAGCTGTTCCCAAGACTAGAGTGACTTGGGGACTAAAGCCCAAGCCCTTGATGTTGACACAGCTTACTGATCTCCCCAGGCTGTATTGACATGGTTTCCTAGAAACCTAAGGATATAAAAAGGGCTGATCCTTTTGGAAGTTTCCTAAAGCCTTGTAAATCACCACATCCTCCTCTACTGATCAGGTCCATTTCACTATGAAGGCAAGAGGGCCACATCTACCCAAGCTTACTGCTCTGTTCATGTTAAACAGCTTTTCTATGCTATGGATAAGTCAACCTACTTCTGTAATTGTTGAATGATCTGTGAATGTTTCATTTCATTTCATCTGACCTAAACTACCTATGTATCTACCTACCTACCTACCTGTCATCTGAGTGGGGTTCAGCCCACACCTGTATTCAAGGCCTTCTGTGACAGGGCCCTAACCTTCCTTTCCAGTCTTGTCTTCAACTGTCTACCTATGTAAATCTTATACTCCAACCAAAACTGGCCCACACAGTTGTTTGAACACATCTTACTGAGTCTTGTTATGTTCTTATGATCATTCTCTTAGCACTTCTGTTATGCAGCCTCCTCTCTCTCTATCCAAATCTCTGCCCTGAGTCCAGACATCATGAAGCCCTCATCAACTACTCCCCTCTCAGACCATTCCTGCCTCTCATCCCCTAGAATACTTCCTTTCGCTCCTATCATTCACTGTCTTCTATTTTCATTACCCATTTCCTATTTGTATGTGCCTTATCTTTCATTATCTGACTAAGTTTTAGGAAGGCAGGTGAAGAGCCTCCCAGGGTTGTTGTGAAATTAAAATGAAATATTTGTAAAGTGCTTCCCAAACCTTAAAGTGCTGTATAAATACTAATTATTAGTATCACTGTCATCATCCACACCAGAGCTGCAATTTGGATTTTCTTCATTTGGGGCCAAAATGAATGTGTGTACATTACCCAGGGTGGGAGAGGAAAAAGGAAAGGGACTTTGAAGACAGATGTAGTCAAGAAGGAAGGGGAGCAGTCCAGCCTTCGTTGCCAAGGGCGTTGCCAGTGGGCAATGGGGAGCCATTTTATTTCATGGAGATAGCATTTATCTAGGGGAAGAAGCAATGTATTTTGTGACTATTAGAGCCCTGAGGCAAATTATATACTGTTTGCATTTTTGTAGCAATAGCACAATGCATTGTACAGAAATGTTTCTCCGGGAACATTAACTGAGGGGAGGGAAAATGGGCTACCCAGATACCAAGAACTGAAGTTTGAAAGAGTCAGGAACCATGAGATTGGAGAAAAAGATATCTGAGTGTCCAGTTAGGAGGAGGAGTGCAGGATTCTATTTTAAGTCTTGAAGATCCAATCTTGGGTCTTACCTGATAGAACTTCTCAGTTGCTCCTCAGCCAAGTATTTGTGGAACATATCCCGAAGGTCAGCCCAGTACAGGGTAGAGCCACTAGTGTCTGGATTCAGCTCTTCATCACTCACTTCTGACACCGAGTCCTTACAAGACTGGCATGAACCCCGAAAAGCAATGTAGCCCAGGAGGAAAGCTAGGATAAGGAAAGCCAAGGCACTGATTTCCCTCCAAGGCTTCCTCTTCCTCCCATCCACCTGGGCTCCCTCTAGGACTGTGTTCTTCCCTCATTCATTCTACTCCCTCTGACACTGAGGCATTCAAGAAACTAGCTCTTCCCCAAGACCACTCACCCTTTCTTTGTTTACCTGTCCATCATTCTGCCTCTTCCATTTTAGAACCTACGAATACAGACCACCAACCTTTCCCAAATCCCAGACTTAGCATCTTCCTCACTGGGTCCTCCAATTAATCTCCAGGCCCTTCCCTTACCTCCCAAGGTCATCCCAGTCCCATGACTGGGAGGCAAGGAATTTGTTCTTACCCACAGTAAAGACCAAGAGATTGATGAGTATAAGGTGAGTGATTATCTTAGGGGTTAGATTCTGCCTCCCAGATTCCCCCTGCTTTTGCCCCTGGTTGGTGGTCCGTAGTTCCATGTCCATGATGAGAGCAGCTGGACTTTCTTCTTCTTCCTCTTGCTTCTCATCTTCCTCCAACTGTTTTCTCTGGTCTTCTACTTGTTTGTAGATGGTATAGGAATGGTGGGAGGACAGCTCTTGATTCTGGGAGCAGAGGGACTCTGAAGTCAGTAGAGGACTAGATGGACAAAACCCATGGAAGAGCCCTTGGGGAATTGAGGCAGGGGAGGATAGTTGATAAGAAGAGAGGGAGATGGGGGGCAGGACACTGGAATGGGAGAGAATAGAGGAGGGAGAGACAAGTAGATGGTAGAGGGGAGAGAGATGGGAGAGAATGGGAGAGAATAGAAAATTGAAAGACAGGTGGATGGTATAGAAGAGGGAAATGGGGGAAGACAATGGAGAAGAAATGTGGAGAATAGGCTGGGGAAGGAGAGGGATAGGGAAAGACAGGGTTGTGTGTGGTTTCTGTGGTTTGTCCTTCATTCTTGAAGAGTACCGTGACATCAGGAAGATGATGCTATGACTTGCAATTGAATTGCATTTGAGTGAGGGAGGGCTGTGCAAAGTCACCAGCCTCACTCTCTCTTCCAGAGTCATCTGGGTCCAGTGGCCAGGTATAGATCAAGACAAATGCAGACAGCCCAGTGGATGGCAAGGAGAAGTGTGATGGTGGGATTGGGGTAAGACAGGGAATTGAGGAAGGACAAAGGGATAGGGAGGATAGGAAAAAAGGATGGGACAGAGAAATGAGGGAGCAAAAAAGATTGGAGGAAGGCACAGAGCCATACTTAGGGTAAGGAAGTTCAGGCTATCTCAGTCACTGGCATCTGGGGATACGATTTACTCCTTGCTGTAATTGGAATGCTGTCTTTTCATGGACTGACTCATGCCCTGATATTGATTGTGGGGAAGAGAGTCCTGGGTTGGGGCAAGGGATATGATCACTGGCGGTAAAAATCAGGACAGAGGTGCAAAGGGTGGACTATCTCCTCTCTTGGTGCCATTGTACTAGCTTGCATCCCTGTGGAGGTTTGAGGATAGAGGAGGAAACAGATTCCTCCTCTTTCTCCACCATTAGACCTGAGCTTAAGATCTGTCTCTCCTAGAGACACCTGCCTTGCCACCTTCAAAACTCCTTCTTCCCTCTCCCCAGCTCCCCACTGTCTCCTTACTAGCCTAGCCCTAGTCCTTCCTAGTCCTTATATTTCACAATCTGGCCTCTAGAATTCTCTTATTATGAACACATTCCGCTCTACATCTTCCCCTCTTCTATTCCTCGCATTTTCTGGAGCTCACTGAAATCTAGCTTTCTTAAGATAGTCTAATTCACACCTGTCAGGAGTTCTTTGGAACTAGAAGATAGATATCAGGAAGAGGACAGGAAGCACCAGAAGAGGACACTTAGGGGTGAGGTGTTCTGCAACTTGGCATGAGAATTCAGATTGTTTCAGGTTTGGGTTGGGGAATAGTGTTTCCCTCCAGCTTCTAAAAGTCTTACCGCTTTCAGGAAGAACCCTCGAACCCTTTCCATTCGTCTGGTGTCTTCTCTGTGCTGTGCCTGAGGACTGGCCCTCAGGTCCTCTTAGCCCTAGCAGCTAGGTTGTCTCTGCAGGAAAACAGTTTGTTGGGCTTCCTCCCCAGCTTTCTGGTTGTTTTCAAAATGCCTAGACTCTTTAGGACCCACCTTCCCCTGGGTCCCTGGGGAACTGAGTTGGGGGTGTGGGGTGGAATAAGTCCTAAATATCAGGGAACTCCACCCTTCTCTCCTCCCACCCCCACTCCACCCCTTCTCTTCAGTAAAATCAATTTTCTGAGATTGAACAGACTTTGGCCTCTGGGTCCCTGCTGGGAATGTGGCTGAAGGTGTAGGTAGGAGTGAGGGGGGTGGGGAGGAGGTGAATTTAGGAAGGAGATTGCCCCAGTATTTTCCCTTTGACCATATTGGCCTTTCTCCTCCTATCCAGTCAGATAATCCCAACACCTTTTCTTGTACCCCTGGCACACTCATGCTCTCATTTCCCTACCTGCTCCTTTCTCAAAGTCCTTGATACCTTTTTTAGAATCCAAGAGAATCTGCCCTGGGGCCCACACAGGAAGCACCCCCTCCCCTCCCAGAAACCCAAGTCCAAGCGATGTCTGTACTCTGGCCTCCAGTTTCTCCTGGGTGAGACTCCATATCCTGTTATACATTAACTTGTCCCATTCCTGTCCCCCATTCTGGTCCCAGCTCTCTCTCTTCTCAGAAGGGTTGTCTGGTGAGTGACTATGGGTCTATCTCATGCCAAGCTATGTGGTATATAAGTGTCTGTGTTTCATATCACAGTGACATGATGGATAGATGGAGGAGTGTGCCCTGACATCCAGATTCTTGGATGGGGAGATAAGGGTGGCATGTTTGGGGAGAATGTTCTGATTGTTTCATCTTGCCCCCTTTTCGCCCCTTTTAAGATAGGCCCCTGGAACATATTTTACTCACTTCCACTTCTCTTGGGGGTGGAAATGGAAACTCATTTACCCAAATTATTCACTCACCTCTGTGATAGTGTGTACCTGGGCCAGAGCTATTATTGTTTCTGCTGCCATCCAGGGCTGCTCCTTCTTATTTCTACCCACTTGTTCTGTTCAAGCTCTCCTTTCTCTTCTCCATCCTATCTTTAGTATCATCTCCCCCCATCCATCTCCCATTTCCGTTTGATGGTTTTTCCCTTACCACAAGCCTGAGTCCAAACATCCAGGTTCTATGTCTTTTGGAAGAAGCCAGTAGCCCTTGCCCTACCCTTTAAAAAAAAATGACTGACATACTGGTTATGTGAGCCTGGAGAAATCATCTACCCTTTTCTGTGCCTCCTGCAAGTGTAGAGCAAGTTGCTCATCTACACTGGCATAAGGAAATCAAGGCAAAAATAAAGCAAAATGTAAAATAATAGGAAGTGGACAGAATTCTGCGTCTATGAGGTATGGAAGTATGGAAGACTCATCTTCCTAAGTAAAATCTGGCCTCAGACACTCACTAGTTGTAGGATCCTGGGCAAGACCCATTTGCCTCAGTTTTTTCCTCTGTAAAAATGAGCTAGAGAAGGAAATGACAAACCACTCCGGGTATCTTTGTCAAGAAAACCCCAGATGGGGTCAAAGAATCAGACATGACTGAACAACAACCATTGACAACACATTTATATAATGCCTGTTGTGTGCCAAGTACTTTCCCTGGGAGGTAAGTACTATTATCCCCATTTTATAGATGAGGAAACTGAGACAGAGTCAAACAGCTGCTAAGTATCTGAGACTAGATATGAACTTAGATCTTTTTGACCCCTGGCCCAGCGCTTCTTCTATTGTACCACTTAACTGCCCAGAAATCAAGTTAAAAGGAGTAGGTAGGGTAGACTGAGGGATAGATTCGAAGTCTCACCAGGGCAGCTTGAGGAGTGTATGAGGGAGGCTATTTTCTAAGCTTTTATGTGGAGGGCAGGAGCTCATCATGGAGAAGTCTTTTTTTCTTTTTTTAAGCCCTGGTTTAGGTAGCCCTTGCCTTCCTCTTGCCAGCCACCTCCATGAAATCCATTGTCTCCTGTGTGAGATTTGATGTAACGCCGGGATCATGAGATTTTAGCTAGCGATGGAAAGGACCCTGTGACCCTGCACCTCCCCACACCAATCCCTCCAGCCCTGTCCTCCCCAGCAGTTCCACTCTCTGGCTCTCCCTCCCTTCCCTCCCCAGGAGTCCCCTACTCTGGAGCTAGATTACTTTTCTTTCTTTTTTATTTTTTTAAAAACTTTTTTTTTTTTTATTATTTGCCAAACTGAGACATCACAACAGAAACAGTAGAGTCAGTCTAGTGGGGATTCTCTGTGTGTAGGAGGTGGGGGTGGGGGTGGTAGGTGTGTGTGAGAAAGAAAGAGAAAAAGAGAGTGAGAGTGGGGGGGTGTCCTCTCCCGGCAGTATTTGGGGGAAGGGGAGTTGGGAAAAGCAGGCTGGGGTTCTTTCTCCTCAGACACCCTTTTCCCTCTCTCTGCTCTGGGCTCTGCATCTCAGGGACACTTGCGCTCCACACACTGCTTCCCTCCCTCCTCATACTCCTGTTTGGAGATCCACATCTGCTGGAAGGTGCCCTGGGAAAGGGGAATGTCTCAGAACTTGGAGGGAAAGGGAGATTTTTTTCCCACTTCAAATCCTATTTTCTCTTATGCTGGCTTAGAAAGCCATTCCAGGACACCTCCTGCTCCATTCCCGTTAGTCCAATTTTTCCCTTCTCTTATCTTGGTCTTTTCCCTCACTCCAAGATATGGCCCCTGTCCTCCTTCCCCCACCATATTCAAGGAAAGAACTATGCCTCCTCCTTCCCCAGTCTAATTTATTCATCTGTGCTCTGGATTCTCACTCAATCCTTGCTCCCTTAATGCCCCTTTCCTTTTTCTGAATCTTTAGTCTATCCGTCTTCGCTGCCTCTTTCTTCTTGGCCCTCAAAAATGTTTAGGTCTCTCCATCTTAAAAAACAAACAAACACAAAAAGCCCAAATCTATCTATTTATCTGTCTACCTATTTGTTCATGTATCCATCATCTATCTGTCTATCTATCCATCCGTTCATCCATCATCTATCCATCCATCCATCCATCTATCCAACATCTATCTATCATCTATCTATCTATCTTTCCTTAATTATATTAGTCTCTATGACTACCATCTCACCTCAATTCTCCCTTCACTTTCAAACTTCTAGGAAATAGCTGTCTTCATGACCAGCTTCATAGCACCACCTCCCTGATCTTCTCCGCCCTTGGCATGACAGCTTCTAGCCCCACCCTTCTGCTGCAACAGCCTTTTCTAGGGTTACTGATAATTTCCAAAAGGCCAAATCTGAGAACATTTTTGTTTCTATCTAAACTCCACCTTACAGTAGTCTTCACAAAATAGACATTTGTGTTTGTTGGATTGGATTCAGATGTGCATTCTGTGCAAGGCAATGTTTGAAGTACTATAGTGTTGTGTGTGCCCCCATACCTTGTCCCTTTCCCAAGATCCTTCCTTGTGACCCTATTCTCCTAACCATTTTCTCCATTTTGAACCCTACCCCATTCCACTCCTCCACTCTATCTCATCCATCTTCTATTCTCCCCTTACCAGGGAGGCCAAAATGGAACCCCCAATCCAGGGGCTGAACTTCCTTTCCATGGTGCTGTTGCTGGCAATGAGTTTCAGCCGCATGCTCTGTAAGGAGAGAGGTCTGGGTTGGGGAAGTTAGGACATGCAGGTCTTGGGAAGGCTTGGTGTAGGGGTGAGCCTGGAGCAGCTACATGGGAAGAAAGGAGAAAGTAGGGATCTCCAGATGGATCATCCCCCCTCCAAGGAAGGTGAATGCCTCAGACCTAAGAAGGAAGTCTGGCCTAGAGGGAGAGAAATGGGATGCATGTAAGGAGGCTTGGGTCCTGAAGGTGTACAACCAGGATCCCTGGGACCTAAAGGGGTTCCTACCGGGGGTGTTTTCTGGGAGAGTTCTCGGTTGAGTCGGTCAGTAAAACCTTGCAACAGTGTGTTCCCTCCAGTGACAATGACACTGCCATAGAGACCCTGTGGGGTATGAGATGAGGATGAGCTGGTGTTGAACAGGTGACTACTGCCTCAGTCCAACTCTCCCCTCTCTTTCTCTTCCTCCCATCTCCCAGTCCCACTTACAGAGGCCCGGGGCAGCTTTACTCACCGGTCGAATGTCTATGTCACACATCCCAATGCTGGTAGTTACAACATGGCCAACTCCCAGCATGGTATTACCTGACAGACCCTGGAGGAAGATAAGACAACTAGAGCTAATGCTCTTTGTCTACCTCAGGAAGCATTCCTGTCACATTGCCCAGCTCCTATTCCCTTCAAGATCCAAGGGTTCAGTCCCGCCAAGTAAAGCTCCCCTCTGGTCCCAGTGTATGGTCCAAGGCCCACTCCCCTCAGGACATCCCAGGACCTGTTCATCTCAGGGATCCAGACAAGTAGTCTCCCAGTGCCCCCCCATAGCCACCCCAGGACTCTGGCCCCACCTTGACATTGGAAGGATCAAACAGCCCCTCAGGGATGCGGAGCCTCTCAGCCCCATAATCTGTGTTGTACCCATTAGGCATCTCATAGTGCACTGTGGGCATCTGTGCAGCCACCCTGCCCGGGGCATAGGGAAAAGTAAGGTTAGTACAGTAGCTGGCCAGAAAGAGGTTTTGGGGGAAAACTGGTGGAGGTGAAAGACAATCTTGGGCTGTTAGTGAAAGATAGTTATATGGGGGTGGCCCTAAAACTGAGTTCCTGCCTTCCTCTTGATCCTAGCTTCAACCCTTTCTTCACCATCCTCCCTTTAGCCCTAGTTCTGGCCTTGTCTCAATCTTGGATGTGAGTGAGGGGGGAGGTAGGGGTGCACAGAGCCTGAAGAGCACATGTAAATGTACACACCGCTGGCTTTCCCATACCAGACCCTGTTGTTTTCCTCCTGAGAAATAGGTGTTCTCCCCCACCAATTACCCTCTAGGGACCCCAGCCATGAAATCCAGCCAACAGTCCCAGCCCTTGCCCTTAGAGAATCTCACTTACTGTTCATCGTAGGGAGAATCAGAAACCTGCAGCACAGAAGCTTGGAAATCCTGGATCACCTCCTATCCTCCAGGGAGGGGTTGAGGAAGATAGGAATCCCTGAGGCCTCACCCCTAACTTTCCCTTTCCCTTCCCCAGGACTAGGAAGTACTATAGGGGTCTGGGGAGCAGGGAAAGGAGGAACCAGGGAGGAAAGGGAAACCTGGAAGAGAGTGTGGAAGGGAGTTCTGGTGGCAATAGAGGTGACAGGGCTACAAGTAGAAGTCTGGGCCAAGGTGGGCCAGGGCAGAGAAGAAGAAACTGCCAAGTTAGCAGGAGTGAGATGACTTTGGGAGTTGTGGGGGGTGGGGCAGGGAAATCAAGAGTCTCAGGTGCCTCACATTGCACATGTAATTGTGCCAGGACTTGGACACCTGGGGTAGCTTCTCCTTCTTCTTCCAGTTTGGGGGAGCTCCTTCCCGAACTGGCTCCTGGGGTGGGGTGGAAAGGTACAGACTAATCATCTCACTTCACTCTACTCTCTGTAGGCCCTACTTTTTCTGCATCTTGGCTTTTTTTACCTCCCCCGCACTAGGATGAGCTGGTTCTGGATCTACGTCATCATCCAGTCTATAAATTATGCCAAGTGCAGTGAGGTGGGCACTGGAGGTTTTATTATCACCATTCTACAGAAGAGGAAACTGGAGCTCAGAGTAAGTACCCATCGTCAAATAACCAGTAGGTAGTGGGGGGGGAGGGTTGTCTGGACCCAAGTCTTGTACTCTTTCCACTGCCAACGTCAAACTGAAGAGTCCACAACTGCCTTGGGAGCTCTAAGGGAGAAATACTGAAAAGAACTCCAAAAGTCAGCCCCTGCCTCCCACTTGTCACTACTATTCCTCCATGAAAACCTTAAAAAAACCCAACTCTAACTTTTCTGTGAGTGAACAAAAAGATGTAGTTCATCCCATCCTGCCTCAGTATAGAGTCAAGAAAGATGTGAGAACACCCCTATTTTTGTCCATTATGCAAGGGGGTAGCATGCAACCTGATATTCCCAAACAGGAAACAAAAACTGGAGAAATTTACTGGGAGGAAAAAAGAATGGGACTGAGTGTCCTTAACAATGAACTAGAAATCAGAGCTAGGTCTCAGCTTGTCAACAACTCTCTGAATGGTTTTGTAAAAGTCACTTCCTTTTTCTGGGTCTCATTTCCTCATATGTAAAGGGGGAAGCAATTGGATTATGTGATTTCTAAAGTTTGATTCTGTCCTTGTGTCTAAAATTCCATCATCAGAGCTTCAGTCTTTTGGGTCTTTGAATCTCCTACTAGAATAAAGTCTTTGAGTCTCCTAGCAGAATAAAGATATCTTTGGGATTAGCTGCTAACTCCTTAATGTTGTTGCTCAGTTTTGTCTGACTCTTCATGCCCCCTTTTGGGGTGTTCTTGGCAAAGATACTGGGGTGTTTTGTCATTTCCTTCTCTAGTTCATTTTACAGATGAGGCAATTGAGGCAAACAGGGTTAAGTGACTTGCCCAGAGTCCTACAGCTAGTGTCTGAAACAGATTTGAACTCTGGAAGATGAATTTTCCTGACTCCAGTCCTGGCACTCTATCTACTTCACCACCTAGCTGCACCTGACTCTTTAATAGGGATTAGTCAATTGAAAGTCAGCTGGAAACCAAGTCTCTGAAGGAAAGGAATGGGGCACAGGAAAGGAACTGAAGAGTCAGGGAGGCAGAATCTTGAAAGTCAGTAGAACTAAATTCTAGTCTTATATATGCCATTGCTGAGGGGAAGATGGGCAAAGGTACTTCTCTCAGGTCCTCAGTTTCCTCCATCTTTAAAATGAAAGGGTTGGACTAAGACAGTCTCTATGGTCCTGATGATCCATTATTTTATAATTTCCTCTATAGAGTATAAATTCCTTAAGGTCATGAGCTGTTTTCTGTCTTTGTATTGCCCTACATTTGTCAGTAGTCAAGTAGTAGGAACTTAACAAATGTGTTTTGATTAAAGGATAGATTCTACCATTCCATGACTTTGATGACATGATGGTTCTCTGATTCTCTGAGGGTTTGATTCCTTTGCTCCTGCATGAGTTCTTACCTTTGCTGCAATCATATAAGGTGGAATGATGTCGATGGCCATTTCCTGAAACAGCTCTCGGCACTGCATAGAGATGAAGTCCCCGGCCAGGGGTGACTTCACGATGCCTAATAAGCAAGGTGGGGATTGGGATATCAAACTTCAGGGATCTGGCCAAGGGATTCCCTACAACCCCATCATCAAACAACTCAGCCCCTGATCCCTTCCCACCAGGGTCCTACCTTGCTGCAGGACATAGCCATCATGCACAGGGATGGCTGTGGTGTGGGTGGCCCCACTGTCCAACACCAGGCCTGTTGAGCGCCCATTTGCAAAGCTGGCCCAGTTGGAATAAGTCAAAGAGACAATAACAAAGTGAAGATGGTGCTGGAAGAAGCGTCCCTCTGACCCCCACCACTGGTCAATTTACAACACTCATCAGCCCTAGGCCTCTCCCCTGACCCCTCCTTTCCAGGTCCCAGACTTTCCTTTCAGGTTCAAATTTCACCTCCTCCAGAAAGTCTTCCATGAATCCCCCCAGTCTCCCTCCACTAGGGCCTTAGACTATTTGTTGTCAGTGCCACACATTGAATTCTGATCATAACCCACACATACGCACACATGACATCACTAATTTGCTTTTCATGCGTATTGTCTCCTCAACTAGATTTTAAGCTTCCTGAAGGTAGGGATGCTGTCTTCTACTTTTTGTATACTTATTTCAGTATTTTTAAGGTCTGTAATTTTCATCCCTACAGGTAACAACTGCTTTCTTCCTTGGTAGGTGACTTTTGAGAGATGTTGTGGCCAAATTATTCATTATTCTACGATCAACTGGATGATGGTCTCTGAGGACTTAGACTGCTTTCTAGATTTGTTTTTGTTGTTGTTGACTCGTATCTAACTCTTCACGATCCGGTGAATTGTAGTTTGCCAATACTGTTCATGGGAGTTTTCTTGGCAAGGATACTGGAGTGGTTTATCATTTCCTTCTCCAGAGGTTAGTGACTTGCTTAGGGTCACAGAGTTAGTAAGCATCTAAGGCTGGATTTGAACTTAGGTCTTCCTGACTCTAGGTCTAAGCACTATCTACTGATCCACCTACCTTCCTGTAAATCCCTAGCCTACATGCAGTTAATTGCTAAGTGAGTCAGGGTCCAGTCACGGACTTCTCTGGGTATTATTTGCTAATACATTCACAAATTTTTAAAAAGACACATTCCTCTTCCCACATTTGTCTACCATTCCTTTGGTCAGGTCACTTCTTTGCCTTGCTATCCCCTTCCATTTCCACCTCTCCCCACCCCCTTTCTTTGAGTATTGTTTTTTCCTGCCTTCCTGCCTCATCCTATTTTGGGTTGGGGGTGGGGGTAGGGATGAATTAGTGTGAGAAGGGAACTTCTACTTCTCTTAGTCCTGCTAGTCTGCTGTTCTTGGGCATCTTAGCTGTTCAGGCCCTTTCAGCTAGCTGTTCCTCCAAGTGGAGTCAGGAGGGGTTAGGAGAAAATGCCAATACTTAGTCCTCTATTGTGGGAAGGGGTTTAGTTCCCTAATCTTGGAGGGCACTCACTCTACCGAATCAGGCCCAGACTCAGCTTGCTTCAGCAACCAACTACCTTCCTCACTTGGTGCTCCCAGTGTGCCCCCATGACTCCCCTTTTTGTGGCCAGCCCAGGGGATACGCGGTGAGCACTGCTGTCTTGCACAGGAAGAAGGCAGGTATGTTGTATTGTTCGAACATTAGCTCTGTGAGTTTTTCTCTTTTGGCTCGAGTGTTCCACTATGGGAGGGAGGGGAGAGAGGATAAGGAGGGGTTTAGGTTGGATATAAATAAGCTAACAAGCACACACACACAGGCTTATGTACTAATATGCACACATACGCATGTACCCAAATGAACATGTTCATAAACACTCACACTTAGAGTGCAGAGAGGCTAGGGACCAGGCCAACTAACACAATGCAAAATGATCTTTACTATCAAACCTCCTCCCTACCCCCAGTGAATGAATACTATCCCCATTCAGAGAGATATGGGAGAGGGGTGTATAAATGTGAAAATGAGGAACACTTGTGGAGAGGGTAGGGAGAGAAATGATAATTGGAGGAAAGGGGAGATAGGGTTCAGTTTTGATGAAGATTTTGAGGGGGAGAGAGATGGGGTGGCTAATTGAGATCCCAAGGCTGGGGTCAAATGTAGAAATAAGGTGATTGATGAAGGATTCTAGGGTAGGCTGGTTAAGATAGAGGACAAACTCCAGAGGCAAGGGGACCCAGAGCTGGGAGTACGTACCGGGGCCTCAGACATGAGTACAGGGTGCAGATTTGGCTCCGATTTGACATGTTTGCTGTAAGTGTGATCCAGAATGGCCCGGAAACACTCCCAGTCCTCAACTGGGCACCAGGAGGGGAGGAGGAGACAGAGGGATGGGAGAGGAAGGGTGGTGAGAGAGGAAGAGACAGATATGTGGGGAAGGGAAACAGAGAGAAGAGGGAGACAGGATGATAGTGAAGAGAGGAAAATCAGGAAGAGGAACACAGAAGAAGTTTCAGAGAGAAGGGAGAAAAGGATAGAGAAAAAGAAAGATATAGAAAGAAATACAGAGAGAAAGAGTGAGAGACAGGCAGACAGATGTTTCAGGGGAAGACAGTAAATGAAATGAAGAAAGAAATAAAGACAGGAGTATATGTCAGGGTGTGTGAGAAAAAGAAAGAGACAAACACGTGTAGGCAGGAGAGGTGAGGACAGGAGGGAAGAGAAAAATGGGGTGGGGGTAGACCTGAGTAGAAAAGTCAGACCCCTTTCCCTACTCTAGGGACCTAGGAAGTGAGTATGGTTGAAGCTGAGGGAGGGGAGGCAGAGAGGACATAAGAGAAACTGGGTAGCCCTGGGACCTGGTGAGGGGAGGTCCTGATCAGTTTTGGAACAACTGGCTGTGTCTGGGGTGGGGGTTGGTGAGGGGCATACTGTGGTCATAATGAATGGGACAGGGGCAAGGGCTGCAGCAGTAGTGTTCCCAGGAATGGATATTGGGGTTTCCCTTACTCATGCCATTCTTGAGGGGTGACATGACCTCAGCCCCATCCCGTGGCACATGCAGGGCATTGGTGTCGATGTGGAATGTTTTCCCCTTCTTCTCCTTCTCTCCATCCAGCTCTAGCCCACCCCCCTCCTCCAGCGTCAGCAACCCTACAGTAGTGGGGAAGTCAGCCTAGGGGGAGGAAGGGAGAGCAGATTACAGTCACCTTTTCTTTTCTCCACATTACTTTATATCCCCAAACAACCCCATCCCAATTACCACATGCCTTTGTTCTTGCCAAACCCATCCCCTTCCCAGGGCTCACATCACTATTCTACTGAACCCATATTAACACTTTCCCAAACTATCAGGAGCCTTCTTTTAACTCCTTCAGGGTGTTTATGTATGAAGGAAGGGGGTGGGTTCTGGGAACCAAGAGGGAGAGAAGTAGGACCGATGTAGACTTTAGGAAAGTTGGGAAGGGGAGCTGGAAGGCTCACCTTGGGGCAGTCCTCCCCAGCATACCCTGCTCGAACTGAGAAGGAACCTATGTCAAAAACCAGGGCTCCAACTTCATCTGTGTGTGTGTCCAAGGGGAGAGAGGAGGAGGGGGAGGAGATTGCAAGTCAGAGCAGAGGGGCTTTCCCTCCCTCAAACCCCACCTCAGAAGACCCAGAGAGAGATGAAGTCGGGGTGTGGAGACTCTCCCCCCTCCCATAAACTCCACCTAAGGGAGACCAGGTGGACATGAGGTCAGAGGGGAGGGAGGAGTCTTCTCCACAAGCCAAAACTCAGATGGGCATTTTGGCCATGGGATCATTTATGGGATCTGAGGGAACAGTAGGAACATAGACACGTTAGGGAGATTTGTGGAATGCTGGACATGGAGGGGGCAATTATATATGCAGAGGTGGGGAGGTGGGAGCTCCTAGCATCCACAAGATCTGAGGTTCTGGGTTGGGGTGAGGGACTGCCTGAGAGAAGAGTATAACAGCCTGTCAGTGAGCTGCTAATAAGGGAGCAGCAGGAGCGCTGAGGGCCTTAAGGAAGGTGAGGAACGCTTGACGAATGCTGGCCATGGGACATTTGCCCTGCAGGTATAAACCAGCTAGGAGCTACCAGGAATGGAGGACTGGGGCTGCAGGAACTGGACCCCCCAGGCTAGGGGTGCGGTGTGAAATGACCTGGCTTGAAGGCCGGGGTCTCGGGGCTATCTCACCTCCTCCGTAGACACCTCCGCTCATGGTGGCTGCTTCCACTCCGGCTCCAGTTCCTGCGGTGGTTCCAGGCCGAGGACCCAAAGCTGCAGCAGCGGGATCAGCACCGAGATAGCCGGACAGCTCCAGGGACCCAGGAGGTGGGGAGAGGGTGCTTAAGGACCGGCCAATCAGAATACCGGATCCCCCACCCCCACTCACGCTTTCAATTGGTGGGGAGCGCAGACAATAACCTAGGCCGGCGCCTCGGTCTTAAAGGGCCAAGTGCCTCCAGGAATTTCTGAAGGGGAGGGGGAGGGGATAAGAGGGTCGAGGCGGGGGTGGGCTATGAAAAAGGGAGAGGAAGGTGGGAAAGCCCCTCTATCCTGAGATCTAGGCCCCGAGGTGAGAGTGGCGTGTGTGGTCTTTGTCCTAGGCTAGGTCTCCTGGAGGACTGAGCCTGGAGTCTAACGAGCCAACGTGGTCCTAAGACAGGCTCAGGAGAAAACGAAGGCCACAGGGTGAGAGAGAACGCCCGGAAACTGAGAAGGAAAAGAGAGAGGGAGAGAAGGGAGGAATCAGCGTGGAAGGATGGAAGAATCTTCTCTTTCTCTGTATTTAACCTTTAACTTGGTGACTCAACCTTTTGTGTGTGTCTCAGAATGATGTTTTTAAATGCATAAAACACATAGAATTACAAAGGAAACCAGTTTTATTAAAATAGTGTGCATATATATGTGTGTGTATATATATGTATATGGATGTGAGCATAAACACATACTATATATGTGTGTGTGTGTATTATATGTATATGTATATGTGTGTGAGCATACATACAAAATTCAGAGACTCCAAGGCCAAGAATTCCTGCAACTGAATTCAGGTCTGTTCCTCTTTTTGGTTTGGGCTTTTTTGAGCCTTTTCGAAACTATGAAGATCTCTCCTTGTTTGGCTCAGGAGATGATTTATAAAGTGAAAATCAAGTGGATAGCTCAAGTGATTCATCTTAGAATCTTGATTTGGCTCCTCACTCTCCACTCCTCAAAGCACACTGAATTTGGTGCGGATGCTGGAGCACTGGAGGTGGTGTTTCAATAAGAAACCTATAGAAAGAAAATTTTAGGGGATTTAGGGGAAATATGTCTTTAAATATTTGAAGATTTGTCATGTAGAATAGGGATTAGACATATTCTTGGACTCAAAGGACTTTAAAGATCTAGAGCTAAAAGTGACCTTAAAAGTCATTGAGTCCAACCATCTCATTTTGAAGATGCTGAAAGTTCAGTGACTTGCACAGTGTGATAAAGTTGGTGAGTGAGGTGTGCAGTTCCATCCTGGGTTTTCCTAACTGCAAGTCCACTCCTCTCTTTTCTACTCTATGGGAGCAATAGGAAGGGGGAGGCAGGGAGAAAAGAAAAAGACAGACACAGAAATACAGAGAGAGAAGCACAGGTATATTTTATCTAAGTATAAATGAGACACTAGCTTCAATAACTCCTTCAGTAGAAACCCCAATAATGTTACTGGATTAAAAGGCAATGGAATCTTGTGAGTGACAGTTGAATAAGCAGTGTCTTAGGAGATTTAGAGTTTAACTGTTCTGTAGGAGACTTAAGAGTTTAACTGTTCTGGAGAAGCTGTTAACTGTGTTGAATGAAGAAATGACAAAAGAAAACATTTCTTGAGAGAGCTAAATTTAATCCTTCTAAAAAATAAAAAATATTTTAATTGGCCACTAGGTAGCGCAGTGGCGCTGGGCTTGGAGTCAAGACCTGAGTTCAAATGCAACCTCAGGCATTTATTAGCTGTCTGACCCTGGGCAAATCACTTAACCTCTATTGGCCTCAGTTTCCACACCTATCAAATGAAAATAACTCTTTTTTGAAAGGTTGTCATGAGGATCAAATGAGATACTATTTATAAAGAGCTTAGTGCTAGTCGCCTGGCACATACTTGGCATTTAGTATTTGTTTTCTACCTTTCTAACTAATCTGGATCTAGAGATAGTTGCAAATTGGGATTATCATCCTAAAACTGAGAAGTATGCAGCTGTAGAGATCCTCAAAGACGAATTGGAATATGAACTTTTTGACAGCTGACAGTTTAAATATTTGTATCTTTGTTTTACTGTTTTGTACCCTGTTAAAATAACCAGCAACCTCAATGTTAAGCCTAGGTAGGGAGGAGAGATAAAATAAATAAAAAATAAGCAACAATCATGGAAAATGGGTTTCTTAAGTTTATTCAAAAAGGAAAAAAATAATTTTTTTTAACAATTAGAGCTACTAATCACTAGAGTTCATCAGACAAAGACTGAATGACCATTTGTTGAATACACTGTAGAGGGAATTTCTGTTCAGGATAAGGGTTGACTAATTTACGTCTAAGAGACTGGGATTCTAGAATGAGTCTGCTGTCAGCAAAGAATTATATGGGTATATCGAATTTATTATAGGTTCTTGGGGATTTTTTTTTAAAGAGATAGAAGGTAAAAGGAGGAAAGAGAGAATGGGATTAGATTGGATGTTCTAAGGTCCCTTCCAGGTGATGTCTTATTGACTTTAGGCAGTTTTCTCTTTTAAAATATACGCTGTGTGTGAAGTGAGATTATTTTGTTCTTTTTATTAGTATACATTTCTTTAGCTAGCCAAATTTATGTTAAATAATTTTTTAAAATTTATTTATAGTGTCTAGCTCAGAGCCTGGTACATTCTAAGGATAGAGCCTGGACCAATGATTTTATTTGTAGAGAGTTCCAGGGTGAGGGGATTCTTCAGTCAATGCAGGTTGGTACCTTCTTTGCAATTTATAGTCTTGGAGAGTTGCCTAGAGTGGTGTGAAACTCAAAATAGAAATCATATATAAGGATCTTTGCAGGGTGCATACTGACTTAGAAAACTACATATTAATATAATTTATGTTCTATTGTATTTTTATTTATTTTGATATTTCCCAAGTACAGTTTAATTTGGCATGGGGTCAGTCCTGCATTGCAGGGTCATATGTGACTGGCAAACTCCAAGTTTGATATTTCTGGTCCAGAGTCAGTTAAGAGAAGTCAGGACTGAACCCAGGTCTTCCTGATTTTGAGGCTGGCTCTTTCTCCACTATGCCACACTGCTCATAAAAGGCACTTAATAAATGCTTCCTGAGTTTGTTTCCTAGGCCCTGGTACATGCATTTTTATATGTGTAGCTGTGTATTCACTTAAACTGGCAGGACTTGTCCATGAGGAGGAATTAGGCAGAATTTGTTCATTCAATATTCATTACATAAATATTTCTCAAATACCTAGCCTATTTTGTGCCACGAATTGCTGGTGATACCAAAACAAAAGAATGAAACTATCTCCTGGACCTCAAGGAGTTTACATTCTATTGGGAGAAAATAGCATGTACCAAAAAAAAAAAAAAATACAAAAAATATATGTAAATTTGAGGTTCATGGATTTACTCAATCAAGCCTCCTCACCTTATAATAAGGTATGCCCTGATGCCTTAATGAGGTAAGAATAAGTTTCAAAGGAGGAACCCATCTGTCCTTGAATACTAAGTGTTCAGATAGTCCTTACACTATCCTCAGACAAATTATCAATTGCGTTGAGAACTGGCACTATTCCAGAGATTGGAGCAAGTGTGACTTTCAGTAACACTTCCTAAGAAGAAACTGCTTGGGGCGGGGAAAGTTACAAAAGGTTTCCAATCTTACTTTGGCCTAAGTCTCTCCTTCCTCCTTAAAAAATATGGAGAATCAAGAGGATTTGGACCTTCCCATCTCCCTGTCATCATTCAAGTCAAGCAAAAACTGGACAAATATTCACTTTGCTATGGAAGAACTTGTTGAGCACCACATGAAAGGGAAAAAGATCTTCCAACAATCAAGAGCCATAACTTACCACTTTGCCACATGTGCTAAACTTGGGCCAATTCACCCCTGGTGTCTCCCACCAGTTTGTCAGACTGAGGTGGGGGTGGGGGAAGAGGATGCTTTGTACCAACTCTCCTTATGGTACTACCTTACTGAATACCCTCTCTGAAAACTACCACATAATCATGATAAGAACACACCAGAATGAGGCTTGGTACCAACAGCATTAAGGAAAGGTGTTCTCCAACCCCTCAGTGGTACCTCTAGAACCAGGTAAGGATTTAGGAACCATTTGCTGAGGACCTGGCTAGTTAGGACAAGAAGGCACTGGGCACCTTTTTTGGGGGAGGGGAGGTTACATATACCAAGTTCTTTCCTAGTAGTGCTAGTAAAGGGGTAAGGGAGTATGGTAGGGGATCAGGAAGACTATAAGGAAAAGTCCTTGAGGTGAGCTTTAAAGGAAGCTAGAATTCTCAAAGACAGAGGTGCAGAGGGAGAACATTCCAGGTAAGGGGGATTATAGGCATATAGGAGATGGGGAGAAAGAACATCACATACTGGGAAAAGCAGACAAGCAGTTTGCCTGGAATGTAGAGTGCATGAAAGCGAGTGATATTCAACTAGCCTGGAAATGTAGGCTGGAACCAGATTGTGAAAGGCTTCAAAAATCAGAGTGTGTATTTGACTCTATAGGTAAGAGGGAATCATTGGAGTTTCTTGGACAGGGGAGTTCCATAGTCAGATTTGTGCTTTAGCAATGTGAACGTGACAGCTGTGTGGAAGATGTATTGGAGAGAGGAGAGACTTTTCCCTCACAACAAAATGTCACCAAACTCACATTCATAAAAAGTACTCCTCCCCTTAATTTCAGACATCTTGATTACTGGGGACATGTCCTGATTTGGAGGACTCTACTCTCCATCAAAGATAGAGCTACCTTCTCCTGGTAGAGGATTGGGGAAAGTGGACAGAAAGGGATAGACTCTTCAATGAGAAAAGAAGAAAGGAAGGAGCCAGAAGACAAGAGGTGGATAAGTGGTTAGTAGACCTTTACCCACAATTCCCACCTATTCTTGGTGCCAATACCTGTTTTCTTCAGTCATATGTGGTTTCCACAATGACCAGTGCAAAGGTTAAAAGTCCTGAAAGACCCAAGTTCAAGTCCTGAGTCTAGCATATACTAGCTACTCAGCTAGACTACACAAATTGCTTAACCTTTCCAGTGATGCAGATAGATGTTTAGGACTACAAGTTACAGGAAAGATGTTAATCTGTAATGGTGGCAGAAGCTTCCATTTCCAAAATTCTCTAAATGTAATAAATCTGAACCAAATATATGATATTGTAAGAACAGTAATTATAGAACATTTTTTTCCATAAGGCTTGAGTGCACTGCCCTACAAATATACACAGCATCCATGGAAAAAGTAATAATAGTAGTGAGGCACATGTGTGGGCAAGGTAACTCACAACTCCTGGGTCCTTTCACAAAGGTTCATACTTTCACAATCTAGTTTGAAGAGTTATGAAGTTCAAATAAGACAACAGTCTTTTGTAAGCTTTAAGATGCTAAACAAACAATATCCTTTTAGGAAGCTGCATATATAAATCATTAAGAGTTTAAATCTGTAGAGATAAAGTAACAAAACTCTTCATGCACAGCACACTTAAAAGTTTACCAAGCACTTTCCTCATAACGACTTGGAGGCAAAAAGTACTAGTATTACTCAAATACTCTTCCTCTATATAGACATTCCTTCCAGTTATGCAGATGGGAGCCCACCCACGCATGACCTTAAGTTTGTCACAGAGACCCATCCATTGCTGAGAGCTTTATTTGCTTAGGATGTTGTGAAGATACAAGTGGAGCACATGAATGGAGCTCATGGGCTGTCCCACAGTTATTCCTCTCCCAACATGACCAACACATCTTCTTTTTCCATCATTTATTGCCCCGAAAGCCTTTACTCTGATTTTTCTTTGAAATTTCTGGTTTATTTTACGTTGCATCAGCTTGCTGTGCACCGTTTTGGGGGATGTTCATTTTTAGTTCTTAGGAGACTGTGGAGTTCCATAGCTTGCAGCTGTATAACATTAGTAAAATATTGGTATTAAAAAGATGGACCTTTGTTTATTGGAGAAATTTGGAGTAATTTTAAAAAATGGGCAATTCCCCAAACGCAATCTAATTTGCTCTCTTCCTGCTAACTATGGACTCCAATTATTATCCATTTGTATTGTTTGTCTAAGATACACACACACACACACACACACACACTGTGAGGAATAAGTACAATATGATTTTGTTCAACTAACATCATATATAGTGTCCTACGTCTTAATGCACTTTTAAGCTTGAAAGCTTAAAACTTTAAGATATACACATTCCTATTATACAAATAATGAAAGAGGTACAGAGAAGTTTTACGTAGTATCTGAGGCAGGATTCAAACTCATTCCTTTCTGATTGTCCAGCACTCTATTCCCCCTTGCCACCTGGCTCTTAGATGAGTTAGCTGGTCGTCCATCGAAATGCATGTTCTGTTCTGGACAACAGACCTTCATCCACTTTATTTTTCTCTATGGTAAGCAGTTTTGAGTAGTCATGGAACTCTTCCAGGGAGCTATGAAATGTTCTGGAGCTTGATGCAAATTAACACAATGACAAGCTCAACCACAGAATTCACAGGGCATCCCTCTTCAGTACTATTATATCCTCATTTTACAAAAGACATTGAAGCTTAGAGGATCCTGAGGGAAAGGTGTCAAACGGATCGTTGATTTGTACCCTCTCCTGATATCCAATAGGCTTATTAAACTGGGGGTCCCGAGCAGTGACTTGGCCAAGATCACACCTGTAGTTTAATAAACTTACTTTTTAAAATTCTATTGTTTCTCAGGCGCCCACAACCTGCGTTACTAAAGTGAGAGACACAGACTTTATGGATGGTATTTGTTAACCAGTCGAACTGGACTCCCAGCTCTTACACTAGCTGTGTCACCAATCCATTTACAACCTGCCACAAACGGTGATGGTGAAGAAAAGGGTCTAGAGCCCTTAAGGAACTGGCTACCTTAATATGAGATCATTATCATCGCCCTTCCAAAGTCCTTTCATATTCATGATCTCTATCGATTCGGTAGACGAGGAAGGGTTACTAATTATCTTCATTTTGAGACAGAAACAAGCACTGGGGGTGAAGAGACATGCCAGAAAGAGGAAAGGATACCACAAAGGACTTAGAGGCTAGAACCTAGATCTAGAACCCCGGTTTCCATTCCGACAGACTACCCCTTCTGGAGCTGGATAGAACAAGGCAAGGGCCAGGCTTGGCGCTGGAGGGGCCCTCGGAGGGCACCCATTCTAACTCCCTCATGGCACAGGTCAGGAATCTGATGCAGTGAGTTCACCAGGGTGGCACAGCTACGCAAACACGGGTTCCTAACTTCAAGTCCAGCGCTCCACCATTCACTACCACCTCTCAAAAACTCAGCATCTTTGTAAGATCGTGGATTGAGAATTGGGAGGGACCTTTCGGATGAAGTCCAATCGCCTTGTTTTACAGCTGAGGAAACTGAGGCACACGGACCTGTAAGGGAATCGCCCAGCTTTTAACGGCCCTTGGCAGGATCTGCCCGCCTCCAAGTCTTCCTCTACCCACTCCTCCGGGCCCACCCTAAGGGCTCGGAGCCGCCCTGCTAGGAGGCTCCTTTGTTCCTGGGCCTCACCGCACCGGGTCGGGTCGGGTCGGGGGCCGGACCGGCGGTCCCCTGGACGGGCGGGGGCGCGGTCAGGATCGGTAATAAGGGCACCGCGCTCCCTCCTCCCATTCCGGAACCACCTATTCCGGGAGGGGAGGAGGGGGCGGTCATGTGACTGCCGAGCGGCTTCACGCCCCCACCCCTCCTGGGCTGGTACCAACGGGACCCGTCCCTGGAGGGAGCAACGGCTCCGCTCCGAGGGCACGAGCCCTGCTGAGGCCTTCTTTCCGACAGGGGAGGGGGCGCTGGTCTCTCCTCGCCGGGCACGGAGCTAACCCCGCGTCGTGCAGCGGGTTTTTCCACGCCGTACCCTCCCACGTCAGTTGGTCTCATCCTCGGCCGGACCCAGGGCGCGGCGGGCCACAGCGATCACGTCACGAGCGGGCGGGATCCCTCCGCTGCGGGGAGAGCAGTGTAGGCTGCACTCACTTGAGGGAGACTTTGGCAGATCCATCCGCCGCCGCCGCCGCCTCCGCCGCGGAGGGAGACGGGGACCTTGAGCGCGTCCCTGCGACCCCCCCTCCCCATCGCAGAGATCCACCACCACAGGTACCTCCGCGGGCAAAAGGAGTCCCCCGTTCCCCTCGGAGACCCCAATCCCTCCCACCCCCACCCCCTGCGCTGGGGGAAGCTTATCTTCCTTCCGCCTCCGGGGCCTGGCCTCCTGGGAGCGGACGTAACTCTCCGGCCCTCCCTCCTACCCTCTTCCCCCCGTGGTGCCTAGTCCGCTCCCAAACCCGGAAGTGGAAGTGGGGGACCCTCGCCCCCCAAGAACGCACCACGCGCCCCCTCACCCCTGCCCGGGACCCCGTGGGCCACGCCCCCGGCCGCCTCCCGCGTTGGGGGTGGGGTCGTTGATTTGGGGTGGGTTCCCTCGGTCCTCCCACCCCTCTGTCCTCGGCTTCTGTCGGTGACCCTGGTTATATTTGGGGGAGGGCTGGGGGCTGGGGGGAGCCACTCCTCTTCCCTCTGCCCCCCCCACCCCCTCTACCCTCCATCCCGTGGTTTCAGTTCCCTCTCTTGGTACCTGGAGATTCCAGCTCCCGAGCGAGCCCGGCTAGTCCCCGACCCCCAGTCCAGCTACTTTCTTGGATCTCCCGAAACGCTTTAAGGGGTCGTGGGGTGGAGGTGGGAGTGGGGGGGGGGGGTCGCAGGATACTTTCCTCCTTTCAGTTCTTGGGAACTGGGTCTTTTCCTCAGTTGCCAAACTGTAGCTTTTGAGGCTAAGGGGTCAGCCTTTGGTACCCCTAAAACCCGAGTCTTTCTGTCCCACATTTGCCTCCCCCTTTTCAAACTCCCTTGGGATTTCCTGCACCCCAGCATTCTTTCAGGATGTAAAAGAGGCTTGGAAGGGTAATGGGGAGCATTCACCCTTCTCCTTTCCCTCGTTTTTGGGGGAGGCCAGGGCTGAGCCCTTAATAGTGGAAGGGGTCTTCTGAAGAGCTCAAATGAGGTGTTTTGCCTGCCTTTCTGTCTCCTTCCCTCCCCACACCCACCTACCTGTCCCAGGATATCCAATGTGGAGGGCATCCCTAATGGCCCAGGTATTGGAGGAACAAGGGAAAAGACTGGTGGGGAGAAGGAATCCTAGCAGGAAAGTGGAAGCTGTAGGAAAACATGACTGGTTCCCTTAAAGAGGAGGGTCTACCAAGCTCCATGAGAGCTCTGGTTCCCAAAAGGTGAGGGACACTAGGTGATCTGGGTCCCAAGAGCAGAATAGAGCAGAACTTGTGGTACAGTGGAAAGAGTGATTGTCGGGGTTCACCTCTGGTCTGTGTCTTGGGCAGGTCACTTCTCTGGGTCTCAGAGTAGTCAGGGGGTTCTTAACCTAAGGTTCATAAACTTGCTTTTTTTAAAAAGTTTTTTTTTTTAGTAACTTTCAATATAATTTATTTTCCTTGTCTTCCTATGTATTTTATGCATTTAATAATATTCTGAGAAGGGGTCCAGGAGCTTCACCAGATTGCCAGAGAGATCTGTGATCCAAAAAATAAAGAACCTTTGGACTAGATGGATGGCATTTCAATAAATTTATGATTCTATGACCTGGGTGTGCTTAGAAAATTGGGGCCAGAATGCTTGAATCTCAAGGTAAATGGTATCAGGATGCCTGCTCCCTGGAGTAGGGAAGAGAATACTGGATTCTGAGTAGAATGGATCAGGATGCCTGGGTCCCCAGAACATCTTAGGGCCAGAACACTTGGCTCCTTAGCAGTGTGCTAGGACGAGGGCAGGCGTGACTGGGAGAGAGCAGTGCTGCTTCTCTGCCAGGAGTGTCTGTCTGTCTCCTTTGGAGGAATCTAATTACTCCTGAGTGGCTCCCTGGGGCTTCTGCTTGCTATCACTGAGTGCCCTGGAGAGGAAAAGAAGGAAGGATTCAAGGCCAGGAGACTGCAAGAAGCAGCCTGGGGGTTCCCAAGCCCCAGTTGGGTAGCAGGATCACATACAGGAGGCTAGTAGGGTGTAACTAGTTTGGGGGATGATTCCTGATGAGATGCTCTCAAGCCCACTATCCTTCTGTGGGCTTTCCACAGTGCATGTAAACAACCACCCCAGAACCTGAAGAAAGGACTTCTAGGCCCAGAACCCTTAGGTGGAAGCTGGAAGGGGATGGGTCACTGTTCCCCTTGGGACTTAGCTGGGGATGTCGTTGCCGGGGCTACAGCCAGTGGTGGGGCATTCGGCCAATGAAGAACGCCAATGAGGTGTTCTTTGGATGACAGTTGCCTAGGCAACCCCACGAACCAACCCAGCCTTCCCTTTCCAAGTGGTGTGTATATATGTGGAGTGGGGGTGGGGTTGGATTAAAATTGGCCCTTTTCTTCATTAGAATGTTTTTGAGGGGGGGGTGGGAAGAGGAAAGGGGATCCTCCTTGCATTTTTCTTTTACTATTTCCTGGGTAACAGTGGGGCATGGGGAGTAGGAGGGGGCACAAGTGAAAGGAAGTGGGATGTCTCTGGCTGTTTCAAGCTCAGTCCTGGCTCCCACCTCTGGCTCAGGAAGGGAAAGACTGGCAGTCTTACCTTATCTGAGTTGGTGAAGGTGCAGAGTGAGAGTTTACTGCTACTTCTATATATTTGATCCTTAGATTTCAATTTGATTTCCCTGGGCAGGAGGAGGGCTCTGAGGGTGCAGTTTATTTTCTCTGATTGGAGTGGGAATCGGGTGGGAGGAACGGGCCTATTGTTCTCCTTGCCCTTTGGACACAGTTCCTTACACCCCCTGAATGTTTTGGGGGTACCCACCTCTGACTCAGCCCCCCCTCCCAGATCTTGTTGGACACTGAAGAGCTAGCCGTGTAGCCCCCGGGGCCCTGCTGCCCTGCTGCCACCATGAGTGAATTGGAGCAGCTGAGACAGGAGGCGGAGCAGCTCCGGAACCAGATACGGGTAAGGGGCAGGCTGGAGAGGGAGGGGACAGGTCGTAGGGGCTGATGTGGGGGTTCACAGTTGTTGCCATAAAGTGGTTAGGATGAGGGAGGGGGCTTCCCTCTCTCATTTCTTGATTTATTTTTCTCCTTTTACTCCTATCTTCCTCTATTTTCCTGTGACTTTTTTCTTCTAATTTTCCTTCCTGTCTTCATTCCCCCCCCAACCTGTCTCTTGGTATTTACTTTCATCTGTCTCATCTTTCTTGTTTTCTCCTCTCTACTTCCTGTCCTCTCTTTTTGTTCCTTTACCCCTCCCCCACCTCAATTTCACACTATGGCTTTGTTTGGTCTCTCCTCCCTCCCCTTAAATCCTTTCTGTCTCCATCACAGGATGCTCGAAAGGCATGTGGGGATTCAACATTGACCCAGGTGAGAAGGGTTTGGGAGGTTTGGGGGGGGGGGTGGGCAACAAGATAGAATGTTTTGGGTTCTTCTGGCCTTCATGTTACATTGTACCTCCAACTCCTCTGCCCAGATAACAGCTGGGCTGGACCCTGTTGGAAGAATCCAGATGAGAACACGACGGACCCTCCGTGGTCACTTGGCAAAAATCTATGCCATGCACTGGGGGACAGACTCAAGGTACACCACTCAAGAAGGGTGGATAGTGTCCAAGAACTTTTGCATCATGTTTCCCCATCATACCTAGGGTGGCTGGGCTTTAATGATAGGGAAGTCTTTCCTTCAGGGGACCATGAAAGCCTTAGTCAAGAGAGCTAGACCTGTTAGGAATGATTTGAGAAGTTTTGGGGAAGGGCATTTCCATTAGGGTTCATGGTGCTATCTTGAACAAACTGTGGTTGTCTCCTCATTCCTGCCTTTCTACTTTCCATTTCCACATTCACCATAACCTTAGTACCAAGGAGAAAATAAGTATTACCATCTAGAAGCCACTGCCCTAGAACCAGAGAATATACTAAACTGGAGAACATCTAGAATTACCCTCATGTTAGTCTAAAAAGTAAGCTTAGAGTAGGGAATGAATTTTTCAAGTTCAAAGCTAGGAGAATTCAGGAAGGAGGAATGGAGGGAAATTGTTCTGGATGGCAAACTAGACTATGACTGCCCTCATCCCTTCCATCCAGACTTCCAAACCTTTCCTCTGCCCTGGCTTTCTCCCCCTTAGGCTGCTGGTCAGTGCTTCACAAGATGGAAAACTCATCATCTGGGACAGTTATACCACCAATAAGGTAAGGAGGATCAGCATATGTGTGTGGGAGGTAAGAAGCCTGGGTTGAAGGCTGAGTTGTGACCCCATGTCCTATGTACCTTCCCCCTTTTCCCCTTCAGGTCCATGCTATCCCTCTTCGATCCTCTTGGGTCATGACCTGTGCCTATGCGCCCTCAGGGAATTTTGTGGCTTGTGGGGGGCTAGACAACATCTGCTCCATCTACAGTCTCAAAACCCGAGAGGGCAATGTCAGGGTCAGCAGAGAGCTGCCAGGCCACACTGGTAAGAGGATACTGGCTTGGGGAAGTCAGTTGGGATGCATTTTCTTCCTTTCCATGGCAGCCATCCTGATCCCCCTACATCCTCCTCCTCTTCTTCCACCCAGGATACCTGTCCTGCTGCCGCTTCTTAGATGACAACCAGATCATCACTAGCTCTGGAGATACCACCTGGTGAGTCCCTGGGGAAGATCACTCTTAGGCCCTCCCTAGATTACTCACTCTGTACCTTCTGTTTGACTGTAGCTCTTTTGTACATTGCGTATAGTACTAGGACTGTTTAGTGGAGCACCTGAGATCCCTGTACTATCCCTTCCCTGTTAAGCTTCTGTTAACCTCTCTATGGTTGGAAGCCTTTCCCCCAACTTCTGCCAAAGAAGTTGTGGCATCCCCTTCATTGAGTATTTTTGAGCTGGATGTTGGGGGAGGGATGGGTAATGAAGAGGAAGCACATCACGTGTTCTGCCTGCTTACCTCTGATGTCATGTGATCTCCCATCAGTGCCCTGTGGGATATAGAAACAGGACAGCAGACAGTGGGCTTTGCAGGACACAGTGGGGATGTAATGTCCCTGTCTCTGGCTCCGGATGGCCGAAGTTTCGTCTCTGGTGCCTGTGATGCTTCCATCAAGCTGTGGGATGTTCGGGACTCCATGTGCCGGCAAACTTTTACAGGCCATGAGTCCGACATCAATGCTGTGGCCGTGAGTGAGGGGACTGGGTGGGGCATGAGAAGATGGTTTTGGTAGTCTTTTTTCTTCTTTCACCTTTCTCCTGACTGCTTCTCTTCCTGTTCTTACCCTGCCAGTTCTTTCCAAATGGCTATGCCTTCACCACGGGCTCCGATGATGCCACATGCCGCCTCTTTGACCTTCGGGCAGACCAGGAACTACTCATGTACTCACATGACAACATCATTTGTGGCATCACCTCCGTTGCCTTCTCCCGCAGTGGCCGGCTGCTACTGGCTGGCTATGATGACTTTAACTGCAACATCTGGGATGCCATGAAAGGAGATCGGGCAGGTGAGAGTAACTTTGGGGAGGAATCTAGGAGCATGACCAAGTGTGTGGGGAGCTGAGACAAGTACAGGGCTGATTCCAATCAACTTCTCTTCCCAGGTGTTCTTGCTGGCCATGACAACCGTGTTAGCTGTCTTGGGGTGACTGATGATGGCATGGCTGTGGCCACGGGTTCCTGGGACTCCTTCCTCAAGATCTGGAACTAGCTGCCATACCCCCAATGTATCAGGCCAAGAAGGGGGAGGGAGGGCCATGCCCCACACTACAGGCCAGGAGTTGGGGAGGGGAGGGAGGGGACTGGTGGAACCACACCTGGGCCTGGGCTCTCTCCTCCCTGGGGCTCATTTCCTCCCCTAGAGAAGGGGATGGGATTGGGAGGAATCTCCCTACCCTCTTCTTTGCCTTCCCTGGTCAGGAGCCTCTCCCTGCTGGAGGGCCAGGGTCAGGGCCAAGAGTGGGAAAGCTCCAGGAAGTGGCTTTTTAAAACTGGTTTTATTTTAATTTTTATTATATTTTCTGTTTTTCCATAAAGGAACCAATTCCAACTCTGTACCTAGCCTCTGCCCCTGCTTTGCCTCTCCACCTCCCAGAAGTCCCTTTCTGGGCATTTGACTGCCCAGAGAAACTCAGCACTATTGGAAAATAAGATGCACCCACATTCCAGAATGTGGGGTGTGGAGAAGACAAAAGAATAGGTGGTATAAGCAGCTGAGCCACAAGTATATATCATGCTATCTAGAGAAAACTGATGAGAGAAGCAGCTGAGAATCTTGAGGTCTGAGGGAAGGTTAGAGGCTGCAATTTTTGCTCCCTTCTCACAGTCCCCAGAGTTCCATCTGACCAAGAGTTGGCCCAGCTGATTGCAAAAGATGAGGATGTGGAATTTCCTTACCTAAGTGAAGTATAAAGAAAGTATCCTTGGAGGGTAGACTAGCTTTATCTCCCAAAGGGGTTTCAATCCTTTTCTTGGTAAATTGTTGGGGTATCCCAGGGGCAAACTGGCTCCATTCTCTGGAGTTGACATGACCCTCTTCTGTCTTCCCTCCACCCCCAATAAAGAGACAGCTGAGGCATAAGGGGAGAACACACACTAAGTTTTATTTAGGGGTGGGATGGGTATTTACATGGGGAAGGTGAGGGGTATTGTCACATAGAATTTGGGCTATGGGCAAAAAGGCAGACCGAACAGACTGGCCCCTCCCTTGCCCCGCCCCAGGAAAGAGGGAGCAGCCAGGGCCCAGGAAGACCCATTTGTGGGAGGTGGTGGGGGAAATAGAATGGAAACAGGGTACAGAGTCCCTGGGCTGAGGGGCTCAGAGATTTGTAAACATTGACCACTCTCAGAAAGGGGATGGGGGTGGGGGTTCCCTCCCTCCAGCTTCCTCACAGGGTTAAGGCCACTCCAGGCTCAAGGGTCCCCTAAGTTCAAAGTCTCTTCAGCTGGGGGAGGGGAGGGGAAGACACAAGGAAGGGGGATAATCAGCCTCCCTACACACACTGGCTGTGGCAGGGGGGTGGTTACATTCAGTCACGATAGTAGCCCTCCCCCACCTCTAATGCCACTGAATACTGGCAGAAGGGGGGCAGAGAGTGAAGGGAAGGGGGAGTCAGGGAGGCCAGCAGCAACAAAAACAAAACAAAACAAACATTTCCCCCCCCCATCCCCATTATTGCTTTAGAGAGTATTACACAGACACTAACACTGTTGAAGAAGCCAAGGGGAAGCAAGTAGGGGAGCCTCCCCCACCCAAGGCCATGACCAACTCTGAACCAGTTGCCACTTTGGTGCAAAAATAAAAAAATATGGGATCCAAGGGGGTAATGTTGCTCTTCCCCCTCCCCTCCTCCCCCAGGGTAGGGGAACAAGTACATTCATGAGGGGGAGGTAGAGGCAGAACCCTAGCCTAATACTGTGCACTCTGGGGGGTTGAGAGCAGTGTGGATAACGTTGGGGAGACAATGTAAGAAACCCAAATGGATATCAATTAGATGATAAACAGAAATCCCAACCTACCCTTACACAAGACAGACACATGTCTTCTTGATATCCTCTCCCCCTCCCCCATCACAGTATTTGTAAAAAGGAGAGGGGAGTAGAGAGAGACCATTTGTTGCTCTCCAATTTGGTCAAATTTAAGTTGTGTGAAGCACACCTCTAACCCTCCTGCCCCCTCAAACCCCATCTCCAAGCTGCCTTTCCCTGGTTTCCTATTCTTCTAAGACCTCAAAGGGAGGGCAGATGCTGGAGAGGGTAGTCCATTTCCTATTCCTTCTGCCAAAAACTGAGGAGTAGGGCATAGGGCATAGGTGCCATGTCCCAAAAAAATACATTCATATGGGGGACTGGGGAACTGGGTTACCCAGCACTAGTCCCTCCCCCCACCCCCTAAATGGCAGAGATGGAAGAAAGCCCCTCAACTTGGGCCACTGCTTCTTGCTCCCTTAACAGGGCTAACACTGACACAAGGCCCCATTCCTACTTACCCAGCCAAGGGGAACAGGCTGGTGGGCCCATCAGATTTGTGCAACTTACCCCTAAAGCAGCAGAGCAGGGATGGCTTCCTCAGCCCCTGCCCCCCAGAAACATCAGCAACAATCACAGGAACCACCCCAAGCAGTTCGCAGTGGGTCCAATAGAGTCAAACGAGACCCTACTGTGCAAACTGTTCTTGCCCAAGCTTCCAGTTACACAGAGGGCTGGTGTATGGGGTGGCAAAGGCTAAGTGCAGCCTAGGGGAAGAGGAACATGGACTAGGCAGGTCCCTGGGCCTTAGTTCCCTTATCACCCCCAAATAACAGTGTTTTGTTGTTTTTTTTTTTTTAAATCAGAACCCACCCTCCCCTCTCATCATTTTTTAAAAAAAAAGGACCCTTGGGACTCCATTGCCACCCCAATAAGATCCCAAACCCATCAACCCCCAAAGGGGAGAAAGGGTACTGGGAGGGGAGGGGGAAGTCTAGTTTTGTTTTTTTTTTTTTAACATTTTCTTCATGTTTTAATAAAAAAAAAGTCCCCCTCCCCTAACCCCCCTGCCCCTCCCCCCCAATCTGTAAAGTGCCTCGTGGTGGGTGAGTTAAGGTGCATCATGTGGTTTGTAACAAGTGCTGAGGACTCTGCCTCTTTTTCCTCCAGCTTCTGCCTTCCCCCTGTCCAGGGGGAACCTGGCCAGGCTCAGGGTCCCAGGTATCCAAGCCACCTCCTTCCCCCACCTCGGGTGGGGCTGGGGGGCTGGCTGTTCAGTAGTCCTCCACACTCTCGATCTCACTTGGGGATCCATGCAGGGAGTAGCCTGGGATCAGGGAGTAAGGGATTTGAAAATAAACTCAATATTCTGTCAGACTGTCGCCAACTAGTTCCACTGCTCCCCGAATCCCCTCCCCACCCAGTTCTGGCTCCACAGGAGGGAATCCCCAACCTTCATACCTACCCAGGATGCTGGGGTCTGCATGCAGCATCAGTGCTCTCCGCTTAGCCTTGCTGCCCTCCCCAGGGCCCAGCTTTGTGTTGTGATTGGTTTGGAAAGCAGCTTGTAGAGAGCTTGTATTGAGCCATGCCTCCTTTGTAAGGACAGGGGAAGATCAGAAGAAAAGCTGAGAGACATCACTTTCATTGTCTTATGAAAGAGCAAAGAGCTTTGGTCTCCCACTGACCATGGATTAGTCCCTCTGGGTCCCTACCTGCTGCTGCTGCTGCCGTTGCTGACTAGCCTTGTTCTTGGCCCTCCGCTCTAAGAATTGTTTGGCAAACTCTTTGGCTTCCAACGTGTCCCCTAGACAGGACCGGATGTAATCGTGAACATCATAGGGGGATTCCACCTCTTTCAGGATCGCCACAGCCATGGGCACTGTAGGGGTTTGTGGGAAATATCAGGGACCACCTGAGTATGGTTACACAGGCCCCTGGCTCCCCCACTGTGCCCTGTCCATACCATCTAGGCTCCCGGTGGTGCTCAGCGTGTGAAGCATCTGTTCACACCACTGGGTGAAGCCGTCCTGGGGCTTAGGAATGCCCTGCAACAGCTTCAGCAACTTCTCCTCCTCATCCGTCTTCTTTCTCCCAGGTCGGCCAGAAGGGTGGCCATAGGAATCACTGTGTCAGAAGAATGGAGTGAAGTCAGGGCTCAGAGCTGACCCTGCCCCATCCTTCACCCTGCTGTGTCCCTGCCCTACCCATCCACCCAGACTAGATCAGGAACCACACCCACCTGAGCAAAGGACTGCTTCGGCTGTTCTTGAGGCCCAGGCTTCTGGCCAGGTTGCTGCTGCCCTTGAGTGTTTCCTCCCAGAGCCCCAGACTTCCACTGCCCCCACTCTTCTCTAGCCCACCCCATAGGGGTCCTGCCTCTGCCACCCACTGGGATAGAGGGGCGCTGCCCAGGCCCCCATGCTGCAGAGACACAGAGAGTAGGGGGAGTCAGATTAGTGGAGACAATAAAATAGAAGGGCTTTCTACAACAACTGCCAAGAGAGTTGAGTGAGAGAAACCTATTCTTGGTATTTGTATGAGGATGGGGAAGGGGGTCAGACAGGAGGGGTGCAGGGCACACATTTACAAAAAAAAGGAAGATCCTCAAAATTAAATTGGGCTTTAGAATAAAAGGAAGAGGGCAGATAGGTGGCACAGTGCATAGGACACTGACCCTGGAGTCAGGAGGATCTGAATTCAAATAAAGTCTCAGAAACTTACTAGCTGTATGACCCCAGTCAAGTCACTTAACCCCCACTGCCTCCAAAACAAAACAGAGTAAGAAAGGAGGGCAGGGAGAATGAACAATTGGGTGTCCCTCTACTTCCAGATGTGCTCTGCTTCCCATCAAGCTCTAGGTCACCTGAGGAAGCTGAAGGCAATAGGCAGGATGGTCCCCTTCAGGTTCTACGGTATCACTCTCATATATGGTATATGAAATGGGGTGGAAAAGACAGGGTAAGAAAATAAGGGGACCTCAAAGGAGGGCTTATGGAAGCACTGGTCAGATGTGGCTTTGGCTTACTGTCCGCTGGGCTGGGGCTTGGGCTCGAGGAGGCTCCCGATGCTGTTGCTTGTGCAACTGCCGATCACTCTCCAGCTGCAGCTCCACCAGGGTTTTCATTGAGAGGCCTTGCTTTGCCAGGCCAGCCCAGAGTGGAGGAGGGGAGCCTGGTGATGGAGGCACTGCCTGTTGCTGCTGCAACAGCTTTAGGAGCAGCTCCTGCTGCCGAACCTGGGAAGAAACACATGTTGGAGTTAAGGTTTCACCAAGTCAAAAGTGGGGGATTTGACTGGACAGTATCTAAGGTCCTTTCTAACTCTGAAAAAAGGATGAAGCTTGCTGAAAACGGAAAACAAATAAATTAATAAATTTTGGGGAGAAAAAAAAAGGAATGCATAAAGCTAAGGTTCTTGACTGATAATTCTTTGGTCTTTGGAAGAAGCTGTCCCCTTACATTCCCTACCTGCTTGCGCCGATACAGCTCCTCCTCCTCCTGCCTCCGTTTCTGTTCCTCCTGCTGCTGCCTCCGCTTTTCTTCCCGGCGTTTCCGTTCCTCCTCCTCTCGTTTTGCCCTGAGTTCCACATCTCTCCGCTCCTGGAGCTGAGAAGGAAAACAGCATACAGAGCCCTGCCCTTTGTCCCTTCAGTCAATCCCACCCTTATGTTCAGCCTTAAAGTGACTCACTTACTTTATGTTGCAGCTGGAGTTGTTCTAGAATTGGACCCTGAGTCGAAGAGTTAATTGGTATGTCCCACAAACTGGCCTCACCACCTGAAAAAAGGCAAGGGAGAGGAAAAGAGTGATTTTCAAAGAGAGAACTTTTTATCCTGCAGGAGCCTGTTCAGAAAAGGGATGGCATCAGAGGAATCAGATAAAGGGAATAGGTCAGGTCTCTGCAGTTGCTGGGGCTCTGTTGGATGTTACTTTAAATGAAGGGGAATCAACTGCTTTCCAGGTTACCAGCAAGGAATGAGACAGAAGGTAAATTCTGAGTGATAGGAAAGTGGATACTTTTGTCTTTTTAGATGGAGGTAGAATTGCAGAATGGCAGAGGAGAGGTGGGAAAGGACTCAGATGACCTTGCCTGGTCATATACATACCTGACTGTGATGAAGCTGAGGTATGCAAATCCCAGAGGGTGCCTGAGTCTGGCACCGACAAGGAACGGTTTATGGTTGGAAGGAGGTTCTGGTCCCCGCCTCTGAGAAGGAAGAAATCTGACTTAGGACTCTAATCTTATTCCTAAATATGAGCCTTCCTTTCACATTCTGGGGACAGAGGAGAGGGGAGAAAGATCTCATGTGCTGGTTATACCTGGGTTTGAGAGCCTGTAGCTGCTGCAGAAACACAGTGAGCTGTTGCTGCTGCTGAGGCGTCAGGTCTCCCATAGCTGCCTTTTGCTGGAGTGCACACTGTGGGAACTGGCGGCTGGGTAGTATGCACAACAGTCAATTTCTACTCCCTGCGGCAGGACTTCAAACCTATGTGCCAAAGAGCTGAGGGAAGGGACTCCCTACCTCTGCCCACCCACCTCAGGACTACCTGTTGATGAGCTGAAGGAACTGCTGGTGCTGCAGTTGCTGGTACAGCGCAGCTGTTGCTAACTCCTGTTGCTTCTTCAGCCGCTCCTGATCCATGTTTCCCTGAGAGATGGACAGAGACAGAAACACAGAGGCAACAAAGTTCAACGTGGGAGCAAAAGGAGAGCACTAGAGACCATGGAAAAGCACCCCAGAAGGAAACATTCTTCCTCTCTTTCCAAGGAACCCCTAACCTTCTTCACTTCTTCAGCACTTCCCCTTTTTCCTGGGTCTTCCGTCATCACTCTTGAGGTATCTTTCTCATACAAACCCTAGTGCCCGGAGCAGTATATTAAATGTGCTCACCAGCAGTGGGGGAGGTGAGGGTCCTGGGGCAAAGGGCACACGCCCCCACATCTTGATAACCTCACCCAGTGGTTGGAAACCTTCATCACAGCCCCGTTTCACCAGCAATGCCATGGAGAAATAGCCAGCTTGGAACCATTCTGCCATCTCCTGTGTTGTGAAGGGACCTAGTTAAGAGAGAATATGTTGAGGTCAAGAGGAACTAAGCACATGGATGTCCTTTTTCCAACCTCTGATTCATTCCTTTCTTAGACCAAGTTATCAACTCCCTCACCCTCTGAAATACCTTGAATCTCCCCTTGTGGGTCTTTGTAGAACCACTTCCGGGCAGCCCCATGGCTGAGTGGCAGAGCAGCAGCCGCCACTGAGTGTCGAAGTCCTTGGCCCTGCATGGCAGCTGTGAACTGCTCCTCCTCTAGGGAGCTATCCTGTAGTGATGCTACCAGCTTTTCTGCCTCCTAGCATACCAAGGAGGAAAAAACATGGGGTTAATAGCTGAGGCCAAAGCAGGATGAGCGGTAAAAAGGTAGAAAAGGTCAGTTGGGGTTAGGGACATGGCAGATTGAAACTGGGCAAAGGTAAGACCCATGGGCTAGGGAGTGCTCAAGTAGCCCCTTTGTCACCTGCTGCAGATGTTTCATGCCCTCATCATCTTCTGTGTCTCCAGGAGAACCAGGTGGTGAGCCAGCCTCAGGGTTCACCCTTGTTTCATCTCCTAAGGAAGAAAGATGGGAAAAATAAAGAAGGAGCAGCATATGCCCACACAACTTACCTCCAGCTCTAGAGCAACTGAAACAAAAAGCCTGCTCCACCCATTACTCCCTCCCAAGGGTGTTCCCACCAATCCCTGAATTCACTCCCTCCTACTACCTTCAAACACTGGAAGATCTTTCTCAGCAGCCTCATCCCCTTCTCCATCAGGTCTCCAGAGAGGATCCAGAGTAGGCAGGGGGGATGGAGGATGCATTTTTTCCTCTTGGATGGGTAGTGGGCCTGGTTCCATGCCTAAGAGGAAAGGAACATAAAAATCACAGAACTTGCTAAGATACAAAATAGCTTAAAGGTGATGAAAATGAAGCCTAGGAAGTCATCATCTTTTGCCTGAGGCTACACAATTATTCAGTGGAAGAACATGGACTTTAGATTGGCATCCAGTGTTATTTCCTTCGTTGGAAGCGTGGGTCCACCCTGCTAGTGATGAAAGTCTGATCCTATCCCTTCCAATAAACTTATCACAGGACTTCATCTCTTTCCTCGGCCTTTCAGGTTTCCCCCTTGGCCCTTCCGTTCTTCAGTCTCACCTGACTCAGCTCCCTCTCCATTCTGCCCATCCAGCTTCTCCTCCTCCTCTTCTTCCAGACCTTGGAAGTCTAGCTCTTGTTCCTCAGGGATTGGCTCCTTGGGACCCTTCTGTGCCATACCATTTATTTATTTTGGGGTAGAAAGAGTGAAGAATGAGAAGATCTAGTCATGGTGGAAGTTACTACCAGTTCTCCCGGCCCAATACTTCCCAATCTTTCTCTTAAGATACCTTAAGGGGCAAGAAGGCCCCAGATGAGTCAAAGGTGCCCATTTCCTCATCTTCATCCTCCAGACACCACTCAGGGAGTCCATCCTTGTCATCATCAAAGCCATCAGGACCCCGAGACCTCCGGGGATGGGAGCCTCCCCCACCCCGTCCCTCTTCCTCGACACCCCCACCCCGCTCCCCTCGCAGCTCAAACTCAAATTTTCTTCTCCTCTCCCCATGCTCCCGCCAGCCAGCAGATCGGGGTCCACCATCTGAAGAACAAAGGGAGGTAGAGAAAGGATCAGTATCTGAACTCCACAGTTCCGAATGACGTTAATAATCTTGGAAAAAGTGCTAAGTCCAAGAAGCTACTTCTTTATCTTCTCAGGATTTTCTACTCCCCTTTCCTTGACTTGGAATTCTAAAGGAGAAGGGATTTCCACTTAAGCTCCATGCCTTTCCCCGCAACCCCTCACCAGGACTGGTGGAACGCCATCGATCTCCATCTCGACGGGGACCTGCCCCAAGTCGCCAACTGCCCTCATCTTCCTCTTCTTGGTCCTCCCGTAGAGAACGCCAATTCTCACTGTCTGAGCGGGCATGTTCCTTCCGGGGTCCTGATCCTCCCTCCTCAAACCCAGAACGTACTGGGAGTAGGGGAAAGAATAAGATTAGCCTAGGGGGGCAGGGGTATATGGAAGAACCATTCATATGAACCTTAGTACAAAATGAGGCATTCATCCCTTGCATGATGATTCCCAAAGCTTCTTTCAAGGGGGTCCCCAATCCCTTTCCCTCCCAGGCTTAACCCAACTGTGTTCCTTCCATATCTTCTGTACCTCCATCTCTCCGTGTTGACTTCTCAAACCGCCTCTCGCCTCTGTAACAGGTAAAGTGGTAGAGAAGATGTTAGATCAAATAAGAAAAAATCCTCATTATCCTGAACTGTAGAAAGTTCTACAAACCCTTAGTCACTTTGTACTAAGAAAGCAGACGGAAAGGACAAAGGGAAGCTAGAGAAAGAGGCCTGGGTGAAAGGAATATTTGAAACTTAAACAGAATCTGAATTGGGCAGGAGGGGGATGGGGGTAGGGGGCAGTAGAGAAGACCACTGCCCTCCACAGGGCCAGGAATCAATTTAATAAAGAGTCTAAAAAGATATATGAGAAAATAACGGGCCTTCCAGTGACCTCACCTCTCTGTTCAACTTATTGACTGTCTATTTACTCTTTCCTCTCAGCCCATACCTATCGTCCCAGCTCTGGCTGCGCTGGATCTCCCGAGGACTTCGTCCAAAAGCTCCATCTCCTTCTTCAATGCTTCTTTGGTAAAAGCCACTATCACCTCTACCCCGGCCTGGAAAAAGAGGGGCTAGATACCATAAACTGGCTGGCCGAGGAACCTACTAGACCCCATTATTAGGAATCCTTAGAAGCAATTGACCCACTTCCCTCACCCTACCAGAAATCCCAGTAATCCCCTACTACCTCGGCTCCTCGTGCTGCCTCTGCCACGAGAGATACCACCTGGGGGGGGGCCAGCCCCCTTCCCCATCAGCCTCAGCACAGCCACACTGTTCACTGACAGGGAGAAGTTTCTCTGAGGAAGGAGCCAGAGTTGGGAATGAGAACCCAGGGTAATTTGCTTCCCCAGCACCTGGCTCTCTCTACAAGTCCACTCTAATACCCTACCCTCAGAAGTCATTCCCCATCCCCAAAACCAGGTATCTGACTTTCCTGTCCATTTACTTTCTAAAACATAGTTATCTAGTTCTTAAGCCCCACCTGCTCCTCTTCTGTCAGAGGCTCCAATGCCAATGGCTGTAGTGGTTCCTCCTGTAACACCGCAGCAAATTCTTTGTCCTGCAATTCATCTGGGATCTGTTAGTCCCAGAAGTAGAAAAGTTGAGACTATATATCCACACATACTTCCTTAATGAGGTATACACACTAAAAGAACAAAATAGTTTCTCTGGGTAGACTCTCTTTTGGGGATGACTACCCACCTTATTCTCCTTGACATAGAGTGCCAGCATCTCCTCACGCCCATAACGATACTCAGCCAGCTTATATTTAGGCATGGCAGGGGAAGGAGGTGGGGAGATCACACTACTCCCACTTGATAGTGCCCGAAGCCTAGGGTAAGTTAGGGAAGCAAACATAAGGTCAGGGAAATCCCTCCCTTCTGCCCATAGTTCTTCTACCCTCATAGAACAGGCCCCAACTTACCACTCTGGCCCAAAGTTGAGAGTTTCTGCCGCCATTGTGAAGCTGTTCTGAGTTTCCTGAAGGCTGGAAGTTGGGAGGAGATGGGGAGAGTGTGACAGGAAGATAGAGACCAGATACTTGATATCCAAACACTTAAATGGAAACAAGGAAGGAAGAAGGTGCTCTGGGGAATGAGAAATCAGAGAAAAAGATCAAGCAAGGGCACCAGGGTTTGGGAATAAAATTAGAGGCTGCTTTAGAATACCTGGATTATAGACAGTTGTGCAGGGCCATTCACAACATAAAATGGCAAGAGATAAACCAATCTAGGAGGATGACCTGGAGGTGGAAAAAAATGAACGTTAAATCTCATTACTTTTTCTCTCTGGTCCCTGAAGTGGACCTCTCAGATGATGCTAGGCTAGGTCTCTGGTCCTTCACTCCATCCCAGAGCTTACCTGGCAATCTGTCCCCCAGGTAGCTGGGGACAGGGAATAGAGGAGATGGCTCTCTTCAGGCAGAGGCTGGTGTAAGGGGTTGAGCCAGGGGTCACCAGTTATCAGATATGGTCCTTAGTATAATGGTGACCAGGGGTCCTTCACATCTGGGAAAGTTCCTTAAGAGGGGTGAAGAAGAAAAGATAAATTTGCTTGTCCCTGCCCTTGACTTTTCAGTCACCACAGATTTCACAGACCATTTCAAAACCTACTTTTGTACAGAGTACAGATTATTGCCGACATTAAAAACTTAGGAGTTGTTTATCCATCTGAATTACTCAAGCTCCTGGTTTTCCCTCCTTCCAGCCCCCATTACATATTGCCAAATGATCAGCATCCTTACCAGAGAAAGGTAGGGTAAGGACAGGATGAAAAATTACTTCATAAGCCACTCTGTGAAAAGACTCAGTTGGGGAAAGGGGAGAGTCCAGAGAAGGAATTCTTAACTTGGAGTACATGAATAGATTTCAGGGAGCCTGCAAACTTGGAACTTTTTTCAATACAATGAGTTTCTTTTGTAACTCTATGCATTTATCATATACATTTACAAACATTACTCTGAAAAGGGGTCCGTCCATAGGCTTCACCAGCCAAAAGGGTCCATGGTTAAGGATCCCCATTCTGGATAAACTAAATGCAGAAATAATCAGAGAAGAGTTGGCTGCATATAGAGTATGGTAGAAAGTAAGAGAAACCTGTTTTCATGATAAATAGGATGCTTGAAAGAAAGGGACCAAGACTATGAAGAATGTTAGAGGGATAGGGAAGGGAGGCTCCTTAAACAATACTGACGGGAATCCTGCTAAGCACAGGACAAGTGTCTTTTTTTGTTTTGTTTTTATTTGAATCCTGAGCAATTAGTGCAGTGTCTGGTACCATAGCGCTTAATAAATGCTTGTTGCAAGTTCTGGAAAGAATCAAGTTCTGAGTTAACTGGGATGGAAAAGTTCAGAACTGTACTCAAAGGTAAGATGTAGTTATGTGACAGGAATGGACCACTAAGCCACTCTCCAAGACTTTCCTTCCTCCCCCAAGGAGAGGAAGAAAAAGTTAAAAAGTAGTTACTGGGTAGACACTTCTTTTGCTTGTAGAAATAGGAATTAAAGGAGAGAAACTGAAGGCTTTTATGCCACTGAAGAGAAAACATAAGGTATAAGATCTGCGCATCTAAAAAGTAAAAGATATAAAAATGAGAAGATGGTAGAAGGAGGAAGAAGAGAATATATGAAAAAGTTCTTTCAACTCTAACAGGGAATCAGAGAAAAGAGGTAAAACTTTCTTCATTTCCTCTGTTATTGGACTATTCCAATGCAAATGTACTATTGCCTTTTTAAGAAATAAAGACTAAAAAAAACCCCACCAATCAGCACCTGAAAGAGATCCCACAAGGAAAACCTACAGAAATATCATAGCTAGATTATGAAACTCCCAGCTCAAGGAGAAAATATTTCAAGTAACAAGAAAAAAAATTCAAATTGACAGAGCCACAACTGGAATCACACAAGACCTAGTGGTGGCTACACTAAAAGACTGTGGTCTTGGAAGACTACACATCAAAGAGCAAAAGAACTGGGGTTGCAGCTGAAAGTATCATACCCAGCAAAGTTAAGCATAATCTTAGATGAAAAAAACAGGAACTCAATGAACTGCCAGACTTTCAGGATTTTGTTGCAAAAAAGACCTGAAATCAATATTTTAGAAAATTTGACATACAAGATCTAAGAGAAATATAAGGTAAACATCAAAGACTAATTACAAAAGAATAAGGACAGACTTCTTTTTCTAAGAGGAAATGTAAATCATATGTCTAAGATTGGAGCTGAATATGATGAGATACTAAAAAGCAAACCACCTAAGAAAAGGTAAAAAGGGTAATTATCTTATACTTATGAGATGCGGAAAGAAGAACCGACACAGAGGAATCAGATGGGGAAAGGGGGCTAGACTCTCACTGACAAAGGGCTAAAAGAGCGAACTACACATACACATACATTCACAAACACACATATGTGTATGTATATATTTAGAAGGCTATAAAAGTCTTCTGAGAAAGAAATAAAAGGCTAAGAGAATATGAAGGGAGGGATTTTGGTGGGAAGAGGATGAAGGAGGGATCTTTGGTGGGGAGGTAGGTTAAATAACAGGAGGGGGCAAGAAAGCAGGTGGAAGCAGAGGAGTCAGGAGGGATATGAAATATGAGATGCACACACACATAAAACAAAGATCAGGAGCAGAATTTATCAGGGGAAAGAAAAAGCAGGAGTTGTAACGATCTCAGACAAATTTAAAGCTAAAATAGATTTACTCAAAAGAGAGAAAGAGGGAAACTACACTATATGATAGTCATATTAATCAATATTGTTTTAGACTATTTAAAATAACTAGACAGTATTTAAGGCTGTAATATTGCTATAGTACAGGAGACAACAAGTTGGTGGACTTAGACTTGGACCTATAAAGGAAGACATTATCCACCCAAAGAGAAACTGAAGACAAACTAGCATAGTGTGCTCTTACATACATTCATATGAACGTATATGTCTATGCAAGTACATGTATATATGTACGTATACATGTATATTCATGTGTGCACACGTACGTGCTTATCTAGAGATATCCACACTTAATCATAGCCTGGGGGGCGGAAGAACAAAGTAAAAAGTGCACAACGGAGAACAGAAGAAAACTTACAAGGAAGCAGAGAAAAGATGAATAGTAGTTTTGAAAACAATGTGTAGTATTTATTATATAGGCTTTCCTGAAATGAAAATTCATTGCTACATATTTTGAATCTTCTCTTATGTGCACATATTCTCTGCTGTGCACATGGCAATGCTTTTTTCTCCCTTTTCTTATTTTGTATTTAAATTTCAGTATTTAAGTTTATGCTGTTTCTGCTTCTTTTCTTATTGTGCATTTACATTTAAAATAAACTTAAAAAAAGACTACCTCTGGGGTCAGAGGTTAGTGGTAAGAAAGCTGAAGCCCTCTGCTTGCTTTCTTAATTGCTCTGCCCAGGTTGTTAGAAACAAGAAAGTGTAGATGACCTGGGCAAAAAGGAAACTGCACTGGAAGCTATACCTGAAATTGAAGTTATGTACTTTGTTAGACATGTACACTGCTCCCCCATTTGGAAAGAGAACACAGGAGATGGTCTCTGTCTGGGCCCCAGAAGCTAAGGAGTTATCTAATCCCATTTTTGCTTTTTTCTAGTTCCACTGCAGCCCATCTTAATTTCACTGTGAGGCGTTAGACTTGCTCCAACATTCCCCGTCCTACTTAAAAACCACATTGTTATTATGTGTCTCTTTTATATACGTAGCCAACTCTGAATTCACTGAGTTCTTTTAATTCGGCAAACATACATATTACATATATACACACATACACATGCACATAATATAGATACACCTGAGGTTGTGCTAGGAGCTATGGATACAAAGAAAAAAAATAAAACATTCCTTGCCCTAAAGAAGATTACATATTGTAGTAGAGATAACATGTACACCAATACAAAGATAAAAAGTAATTTCAAGAAGGTGAAGGAAACTTGAAAAGGAGGGGAAGAATATCAGGCAAAAGATGAATATAAGCTGTGCTTTGAAGGAGGCCAAGGATTCTATAAGGTAAAGTGGAATCCCTAAAAGGAGCTTAATTCCACACATGGGGCACCATTTCTAAAAAGACATTGATGTAGGCAGAATGTTGCATTTGAGGAACAGTTAGCAATCAATTTTGCTAGAATGGAAAGCATGCAAAGATGAATAACATGGAACTAAAGACTGGAAAAGTCAGTGGTAGCCAAGATCATAAAGTGTTTTACATGGCAGGATGAAAATTTTCTATTTTATTCTATGATAGGGAGCTCCTGAAGATTTGTGTATATGCTGGGGGCAGTATCACATATTTAGATCTGTGTTTTAGGAATGTCAAGTTGGAAGCTGGCCTAGAAAAAGGAGAGATTGGGAACCCTTGCAATAGTTCAGGAGAAAGCTGATGAAAGTATAAGCTAGGGTTAAAGTTGTATGAGTAGAGACAAGGGAATAATAGATGAGAGAAGTGATGTGGAATAAATAAGATGGGGCAAATGATTGGATATGAAGACTGAGAAAGAGAAGAGGAACTCCAAGGCTGTGAATCTGGGTGACTAAAAGGAAGGTGGTACCCCTAACAAGAATGTGTAAATTTAGAGGAGGTATGGATTTTCAGATGGGAAATATAAGTTCTTTTTTGAACATGTAGAATTTGGGGTGCCTTCAAGACAACCAAGTAGAGATGTTCAGCAAGCAGCTGGTAATATATGACAGGAGTTTAAGAGCAAGATTATGACTTGATATGAAATCTAGGATCTGTTTGTTTAACTGAAGCAAAATCAAACCCATGGAAGCTGATGAAATCACAAAGGAAGAGGCTGTATAGAGAAAGACAGAGTCATGGAGAAAGGTAAGGGTTACTTCACCATACTAAATTCACAATGGTTCAGTTTTCCCATTTGCGCTATTGGTGAAGCATTGTACTCTGGATGAAGATATTGTGATAGGAGGGTCCTTGGAAAAGGAATAGTTTTTTTAAATTTAGATGTCCTGTCACAGCACATAGTTGTTGTTTAAAATGTGTGTTCAGATGAATTGAATGAAGCAGAGCAAGGGGGGAGGAAAAAAGGGAGAATGTTAGGGAACTAAGGATTGAATGTCCTAAAATTCTATCAGATTCAAGGTAAAAGGAAGAAAATCACACATAGTCTAGTTTTCTTTTCTTGTCCTACAACTTAATGACCATATTCTTCATTTCTCCCAATTTCTGTCTGTTTTTGAGCCTCCTTCTTCTGTCTCTACACACACACACACACACACACACACACACACACACACACACACACGTGCATCTCACTTTGAACTTTCTTCCCTGTGAACACCAGAGGAACACGACCAAGAAAACAGGACAATGGCAAAAGAACCAATCAGTTTTTCAGTCTTAGCTAGTGTCAGATCTGTCAGGACTGCTCTCACCAAGAAACAGGACTGAAAAGAAAGATGGAGGTGGGAATTAGGTGTCTAGCAAAGTTCTGTGTCAGTGCCTCATCATACATAGTATGAACACCTTGGTGTTCCCAGGTTCTTGAAAGCAATACTAGCAAAGCACAAGCTCTGTCAGACTGTATGTATTGTGTGAGGGCAAGCCTGGCCCAGTGGCAGAGGTTCATCACCAAGTCACCCACAAGGTAATATCTTCTTTTGCAAATAATTAAGTCACAAAGTAGGTTAAAATCTGCATTGGTGGAGGAAGGACTGCAAACTAATAAGATTCTAGATCCTTGAAGTACTTTCTTCCCAATACTCCAAATTTAGCTCCAGTCATAAGTGATGGACAGAAAAATCTCACTCAGATCTCCAATATCCAAAGTAGCTATCTCTGCTTGGGTCTTCAAAATTCCCCCTATTTCAAAAAGACCTTTCTCCTATCTGGCTGAAAAGTTTCTCGTTTAGAAAAGGAGGCAGTCTATTTAGAGAGTAAGCATCTCTGGTCCCTATTTCTACTTCCTAAAACCACTAATATGTCATTCACATTTGCCAATGCTGAAGCGCTTTCACATCCTTTCATTTTATTTGAGCTCTTTTACTGATTCCTCCAAGTTGATGGGATCTGAATGAATTAAAAGTATTTATTAGTTGCTCACCACACACAAAACACTGTGCTAAGGGACAGTTGTTGCTCCATAAAACAAGGATTCCTGTCCCTAGATAGAGGCTGAGGAAGACTTTATATCAACTGCAACTCTTCTCATCATCCCTAATTCCTAGGAATACTTTAGTTTCCAAAATTTTAACTGTTGGATTGTTTTTCCTCACTTTACTTCCAAAGTCAGGCAAAGGTTCAATGCACCACTTAGAAGCCCTCCCCAATCCCTTCCTTCTCAGTTACTTACATTTTTATATTATTATTTCTAGGAACTCATTGGTACAAAAAATTCTAGTATACAGTCTGAGGAACAGTCACAGGGATATAATCCAAGAATTCAGTTTCCCTAAGGATTTCAAGTCCATCAATTCCCACACACTCTCAGATATGTCTCAGGTAGCCCAAACTCTTGATTCTCTAGAGTCTCCAATCATCACCAAGTACCCTGAAGACCTTGATTTCTCAGCTAAACAAGGCTCCTGTGTGACATGATTAAACCTAATCAAACACTACCAGAGCAAACCCTTCAAACATTCCTCAACCTATTCATACTTGCATAAATCAAGACAGGTGGCTTATTCTGAAAGAGAAACAAGAGCTGGGGTATTACATCTAGTGGTAAATCAGTTAAAGGGTAACACTGGGAGAGTAACTATGTTCACAAAATCATATGAACCTTAGAAATAATCTTTTTGTACTTTCATGATACAGATGACAAAACAGAGGTCCAGAGATAGTAAGTGACTTACCTAAGGTAACACAAATAGAAAGTAGCACAGCTAAGATTCACTTATACTATACCAAGTTTTTACTGTTTATCTAAAAAGATCTAATGCCTCTAGCAGATGAATGCACAGGAGTATAGACATAAAGTTGCAAGGGATGATGAGGTTGAGATGATCTTTAAGTTAGGCTCTCTTTATGAGGGGTAAATTAAAAGCGATTTAGGAGGGGATTCTTTTGACAGAAATTCAAACAATTTACTGAGATAGTCTCTATAAAGATGGTCTTGCTCGGTAAATCTTTATGTGCTATCTAAATGTGTCCTATGAAAGCAGAATCCTGGGATTTTTGAGAGCTCTGCAGAAAGGTTGAAGTTCTGGAAAGAATGGAGTTCATAAGGGTGTCTGTTCTGTTTGTCACTGCCAGACAAGAAAATTTAGAGGAAAAACCAGACACTATAAAGGCAGCAGCATGGTCTAGTGGACCGAGCAGGGGGCTTGGAATCAGTGCCACGCAGGTCAGACCCCACGAACATTAAGGTCCCTCCAGCTCTAAATCTAGGATCTTATGACCCAGGAGGAGAAAAGTGAGGGATCTTGACTGTGTGTGGAGATGTATTTCATTGCCAAAACAGAACCACTGTGGAAATATCAGGATATTGTGGTGGGGAGTTCAGAAGAGCTTCAATCATGGGGAAGTCTCACAATGTCAAAGCTGGGATTGGGATGACTACAGTCCAACCCCCTTATTTGACTGGAGAAGAAACAGGGGTACAATGGAAAGGGGGGGTTATTCTTAAACAAGAGCGGTGGGGAGAGGGGGAGAGATCGGTGTAGCGCACTGCACGCCCTCCCAGGAGATTCGGGGACCCTTCCCCAATGGGCCCAGACTGTGGTGCGGGGGCTCCCCGCTCCAGTGGCCACGCAAAGCCGGGGCTGGGGTGGGGTGAGCGGAGGGCAGCCCCGATGGGGCAGGGTCTCCAGGGGAGGCCGGGATGCTGCGGGTGCCCCGCGCGGTTGGGCGTTCAGCCGGAGATGCAGGAGGGGCCTGGCCCGCCCAGTCCCGCCCTCAGGGGAAGAGGGGTTGGCCCTAGCGGGGAGGGGGAGCGAGCCTCGCTCTGGCCTGCCGCCCCTCCGGCCTCCGGGGTCCCGAGAGAGGCTGCCGGGGTCGGGGGAGGGCCGGGGGTGGGGACGCCGGCCCGTAGGCCCCAGGCGCCCCCCGGCCGAGCCGGGCCGGGCTGGATGGGGCGGACGCGCTCCTTACCGCTGGTGGGCGGGCGGGCGATCCCGGGCAGGCTGCGCCAGGCTCGGGCTCCAGTTCCGGGGCGTTGGTGGCGCGAGGCTAGGGCGCGCGGCAGACTGGCCGGCGAGGGGGGAGGGGAGGGAGGCGAAGGGGGGGCGGCGCGCGCTGGCGCTCCCGCTGCAGCCGCTCCTCAGTGTTTGTGTTTGTAGCAAGATGGCTGCCCGCCTTGCGCCACGTGACGAGGGAACGCTCCGCGCCCAACCCCCCTGCCCCCCGCAACAACTACCCCCGCCCCCCCGCCTCGGGCCCCGCTCCACACATACAGAGCCGCGCGGGCGGGCAGACACACGCACACGGCACACACTCACACACCTTCGCAAGGGGGCTCTCGTAGGCGCGCGGAGCAGCACCTACCGAGTGGCACGTGATCGGGGAGCCCAGCCTGGCGCGTCACGTGACCCGGAGCCAGTTGGGATGGCTTGTTTGGTTGTTTTATACCGCCCTCCCCTCCTCCCCTCCTACTACTCCCCCAATTAAGTGCGCCAGCTCCCCCGGCACCTGACAGGCGGCCCGCCCTGCAGCTCCGAATGGACGGACGGACGGACGGACTGGCGGACGTACGTCAGGGCGCCTCATGGCGTCATCGAACCTCGAACATTAGCAGTCCAGCCGCATCTCTCCTCCCGGGGGTCCGGTGTGGCCGGGCGACCCACGAGGCAGCTGGACGAGGATCGCTTGCAGTCAGACACACAAAAGGGCAGGGAAACCCCAGGCCCTGCCGGGGCACCCACGGCCCGAGGCAGCGTGGGACGGGCAATCGGGAGTGCGCCCCTCCCCGGCTTATTATTGTGAGGCCCGCATGAGATCATGCATGTGAAAGGCACTTTTAACACTGACCACAGTAACGCATCTGTGTAGCGCTTCAGGCTGCGGGAAGCGCTTTAGAAGTATCTTATTTGATACAACCACCATGGGAGGTAGGTTCTGCTACCATCCCCGTTGTAGAGGGGGAAATTGGCAGCTGCAGGTTAGTGACTTGTCCAGGGTCACATAGCTAAGTAAGTGGCTGCGTCTGGATTTGAGCTCGGGTCTTCGGACTCCAGGGCTGTCCCTCCGTCCACTTGGACACTTAGCTGCCCCTCTGCCATCTCTTGGGTCTGTGGCTTGTTTGCACATCCTGTTTCTGCAAGTTGTTTCCCGGTCAGACTAGAAGATTCTTGAGACCAGGAACTGTCTCCCCTTTCTTTGTATCGTTAGCCTGGTAATTGACGCGTAGCAGGTGTTTAAATGCTAGTTGATTACCTCAAGAACATTCATGTCAATTTCATGAGCATCAGCCCTTTGTTGTATTGCAATGGGGCCTTTTTCACAGTCTACTGAATTAAAGTATTCATTCTATCAGTCAACAAGTATTAAGGACTTACTAATATGTCAGGTGCTGTGCCAAGCACCGGGGGACAAAGGAAAAAACATGGCTGCCCTCAAGGAGTTCACTTAATTCATTAGAATTAATGGGGAAAACAACATTAAAACAATTGTACATACAATATATATGATGTAAATGGAAATTATTTCAGAAGGAAGGCACTAATGGGGTGGGGCTAAGTGAAGTAAAGATCTGGAAGGGCCTCCTGCAGAAGGTAGAATTTGAGCTGAGACTTGAAGGAAGCCTGAGAAGTCAGGAGGTGGACATGAGGAAGAACATTTCAGGTACTAGGGCCAACCAGTGAAAAGTCACAGAATTAGGAGATGCAGTGTCCTGTGGGAGAAACAGCAAGAAGGCCAGTGGTGATGGATCATAGGGTTCATGGAAGGATTGGTGGGTTGTCCTTCATTATCAAAGAGTACCAAAATGACATCACTAGAGTCAAGTTACAGTATGTCTGACTGTGGCTGATCAGACCAATATGAGATCAGAATGCTCTACCGCAGTTTGGGCAGAAATAGTCCATGTGAACATTTGGGGTCGATTCTCTAAACTTGCACATTTCACATTTCTTTTGAACTACTTGAATTCTGTTCTGCTCATAGAGCACAGAACCTTTTCTGATGAGGGCACACCATGCTGGGTAGTCTTTTGCTAGTGTCTCCCGTGTCACACAATCAATTTCAGAGTTCTTAAGAGAGACCTTGAAAGTGTACTTGTATCACTTTTTCTGACCACGATGTCAATGCAATGTGTATTCTACATAAAATAGTCTTTTTGGTAAACATACATTTGACATTTAAACAGTGTGGCCAGCCCATTGAACTTGTGATCTCTGTTTGAATGCTTGACAGTTTAGTTCAAAAAAGGACCTCAGTGTCTGGTACCTTATCCTGCTAGGTGATCTTCAGAATCTTCCTAAGACAATTCCAATGGAAGTGATTCAGTTTTCTGGCATAGTGCTGGTAGACTTTCCAGGTTTCATAGGCACTTAACAATGAGTTCAGCACAATGGCTCTGTAGACCTTCAGTTTGGTAATCAGTCTAATATCTCTTATCTCCCACACTTTCCATTGGTATGGTTTGAGTGATGTCTTTTGATTAAGGTGTAAATTGGATTTAAGTGAGGCAGAGTTGCATGAAGTCATCAGCCTCACTGTCTCTTCCAGAGTCTTCACACTCCAGGACAGAGTCAAGATGACTGGTGATGGCTTGAGATACATTGGATGACCTTGCCGTCTTCAATGTCTAACTAGTCTCCAAGTGTTCCACAGCACCTACTTCAACTGCCTTCATGGCCATTGGAAAAAATTGTTTTCATCTGCCCATTCCACCAAGGGGAAGTCTTCACATGCTTAGGGTAGACATTACCCCCACACCCACCCTCGACTTCTCAGTTCCCCTCAGCCTGGTTCAGTCTATCTGCCGAAACAGTTTAACAGGGTGTGGCCAATGTACTGCAGCTTTGTGGAGCCACAGGTGAGAGTTAGGTGAATCAGGTGGACACTAGAGGAAGAAAGCAGCCCTGAAAGCAGCCTTTTTTTTTAACTAGGGGGCTGTCATAGACTTAGGCTGGAGGAAAATCACCTTGGCTTCTGAGTGAAGACATAAAGCAAAGATAACAACCAGAAGGCTATTGCAATAGTCCATGTGAAAAAGGATGAAGGCTAACACCAGGATGGTGACTATGACTTGAGAGGAAAGATATAGGAGAGATTTTGTGAAGGTAGTAGAGACAAGACTTGGCAACAGATTGTATATGTGGGGAGTGAGGATGTCACTAAGGAGTTTACAGTGAATAAGGAGTTGAGGATGATACCAGGCTTGGATAGTTATGAGAATAGTGACTGTTTTCTACAGTAACAGGAAAGATATGAGGAAAGGAGGGTTTGGGTGTGAGTGGTAGGGGAGATGATATAATGAGTTCTGTTTTGGACAGTAATGTTTGGGATGCTTAAGGGCTATCCAGCTGAGAGACTCAAGAAGGAGTTGATGATGACCTTAGTGGAGAGATTAGGGTTAGATCTGGGGATCATCGGCATAGAAATGATAGTTGAACCCATGGGACTTGATGAGAAAACCAAACAAGATCTTCTAGAGGGAGAAAATACGAGGGCCCAGAATATTGCTTTAAGGGACCTTCATTGTTAGTGGGCATGACCTGAATGTGGATATGACTAGAATGAAGATCCAGCAAAAAGAGACTAAGAACTGTCAGACAAATCAGACAGGTAGAGGAGATCCAGGAGAGAATTGAGTCTTCCAACATTCATTTATTCAATATATTTGTAGTGGGGGACTCGCCAAACGTTGACTTTGGCGTCCATTCTTTTAAAAATTTATTAATTAATTTATTAAAAATTCTTTTAAAAATTAATTTATCTTCATTTAAATACCAAAAAGTAGAGCAGAAAAAGAACATGGCATATGAAGCCTCAAATCTTTATTATGAAAAGATTAGAACACTTAGCACTGTGCCTGGTACATAGTAGGTGCTTAATAAATGTTTATTGATTGATTGATACATAATTTGCATTTTCCTTTTAAGTATATAATAAATTCAACAAATTTGCAAAAATGTGTTGTTTCTGTTTCCTTCTGGCCTTTTCTAGGTTTCTTTTTATTCTGAACATAACACCAAATAAAATGGGCATTTTCATTTTCTACGTAGGAGAATAGCAAAAGAGGACTGTAAATGAAACTTCAGATTTCTGTTATGTACATTTAATCAGGATCTGGCACATGCCTAGAATGCCTTAGATGGTATGTGGAAGAATCTAAGGAGAAGGTGGTATCTCATCAAGATACTAGGGAACTGCTTCTGAGAGATCTGTGATGATGCGTAAGAGACTGTCTTGGAGAGACAGACTGTGGAATATGTGTAGACATTCTGTAACTGCTGGTTGGCTAACCGCATGTTGAAAAGGAGGTTCTTTGATTTGCTGAGGAGGCAAAGACATGTCAGCTTCAGTTATTGTCTCGTTTCCTCAGCACTTTTTGGGGAGCTTGGCAACAAATGAAGGAGTGGATCCTTATGACTTTGTGAATTTTAAAGGGTTCCTCGATGATTTGGTTATTCCAGAGTTCAGATTCACAGCTACAGCAAAATATGTCTCCAAGTATAAACCAATAGACTCTCCACATTCTGGAGTTAGAAATTCAAGTTTACAACCACAGTAATATTATGCTGATGAAGAATAAGGAGGGACCTTCAGGATTCCAAACTGGTGGTAGCAAAGACAAGGTCTCATCTGGCACCTCTGGACCTGAGTTTGGTGGGACTGATATTATGTGGGAATTGAATTAAACTTTGAATTTATTACCCCAGAAACTGAAGTAGTATGAAGGAGTATGTTTGTCAATTTGCTCTTGCTTTATATCTGAAATAAATATTTTTTAAAAGCTAATCTGATGTTAAGTGCTTCAGTGGAACTGAGTGTACTATTCACCGGCCCCTTAAATAAATGGGGAGAATATAGAAGGTGGGGTTCAAGCCAATGACAATAGAAAACAATAGCTCGACTGAGTAGCAACCTAGCCCTTAGAGAGAGATGCCAGAGCTACATACAGCTTATTTTTCTTCTTAAATATACAATAAATCTGATATATGAGCTTTAACACTTTTGCTTGTTTTTATTTCTAGATTTTGTCATTCTTTTCTGTGTATTAAAAATGTTTCAATGACCTTATTTCCTTCCTTCCTTTCCATTCTTTTCTTTTTTATGGATAACCTATTCCTGTTTTCCTTGCTCTCTCCCTCCTCTCCCTACACACTAGGAAAAAAACCCCAAAAGACCTTGTCGTAAATATATACACATTCCTACACCATGACTGAAAATGTGTCTTATTTTGAGTCTTGAACACATAAGTTCCCAGGAGACACCTAGTGCCTACCTCTCTGGAATTGAATTTAACTATTGTATTGATCAGTATTCTTAAGTCTTTCAAAGTTGTTTTTCTTTATAATGTTGTTGTTATTTATATAAATTGATCTCCCAGGTATGTCCTTTTTCTTTTCCCTTGATCTTTTTTTTTTTTTGAGGGGTTAACAATCTCCTTTAATCAAGAACATATATCATTCAGAGATGATATAGAGAAAAATACAAGAAGACAAATAAAGACCAACAGACAGGCTTCCAATTGTTTGACCATAAGTAATACTTATATCACAGATCAACATACAGGTCCAACTGTCTGACCATAGTTACCAGAGTTCCCTTGATCTTTTTGAGAGTAATCTTTACTCTGAAAATGAAAGAAAAATTATAACAACCCCCAGATGTCTTTGATGAACTCAAGACACTTGATCCAGAAGAACTGCATCTTCAGGTCCTAAAACTGGAAGATATGATCACTGAGCCACTGTTAGTGATATTTGAAAGATCATGGAAAATTGGAGAAGTATTACAAGATCAGAGGACAAATGTTTCAGTTTTCAAAAAAGGAAACAGAATTTGCAAACTGTGGATCACTGAGCTTGATTTTAATTCCTGGGGGGAACATTCTAGAAAGGATCTTTAAAGAGATGTTGGCAAACATCTGGATAGGGAAGTGGTGATTATAAAGAGCATGGCTTCATTAAGAGTAAATCTTCCTAGACTAACCTAATTTCTGTTGGTGACGGAATGACTAAAGTAGTGGATGAAGTACATGACTAGTAGATGAGAGGAATGCTGTGGACATGGTTTACCTGAATTCTAAGAGAGCTTCTGATAAAAATATTCTGTTCATGTGGAGAAGATGATAGATATATTCTGAACTGATTGTACGGCCACTCAGAGTGTTTGTTAATGGTTTATGTGATAGTTCTGTTAAGGTAATGGCTCATTGTCAAGATTATAGGAGTTCTCTGGGGAAGTATCACAGGAATCAGTCCTTGGCTTTGTGCTGTACAGTATATATTTTTTTATCAATGGTTTGGATAAAGGCATAGATGGTAGGTTATGAGATTTGCAGATTTCACAAAGTTGGGAAGAATAAGATCCAAAGGGGTCTTGACAGGTTTAAGTAGTGGTCTAAATCTGAAACTGAACTCATTGTCTTTCCTTCTAACCAAAGGTTCCCCTTCTGAATTTCCCCTGTTACTGTACCACCATCCTCCCAAGAATAAGGTAGTAAACTCATTGTACTCTGCCCTCATCAGATCACATCTGGGGGGATTATTATGTTCAGTTCTGGATGCCACAGTTTAAGAACATTGATAAGCTGAAGAATGTCTGGAGGAGGGTAGTACAGATGTTATAAAATATGGCTGAAGGAACTGAACATGTTTAGCCTGGAAGAGAGAAGATTCAAAGGGCTATCATAGCTGTTTTCAAGTCTTTGAAGGGATATAATCTAGAGGAGGAGTTGGCTTTATTTTATTTGGTTCCAAAAAGTGGAACCAAGAGTAATGGATAGAAGTTGAAGAAGTAAATTTAGGCTTGATGTCAGGAAAACTTAATGTCATGTCAAGCTATCCCAAAGTGAAATTCACTGCCTCCATGGTTGGTGGATTCCCTTTCCTTGGAGGTCTTCAGTTGGAGGCTAGACAATTACTTGTTGGGTAGGTTGTACTAAGTGGCCACTGAGATGCCTTTTAATTCTCAAATTCTGTGATTATTTTGTAATGGGGGTTTGCATATTCAGATCACCTAAGATGGAATTGCCCACATGGAAAATACTAGGGGCCTGCTTCTGAGAGACTTGGACAGGCCTGGGCATTCTGCACTGACCTACCATGTGTCTGGGAGCAGCCATTTTCCATTGGCTGGAACTATCTGTGTCTTTAAAACTACTTGACTAACCTCAGATTGCCCTTTTCCCTGAGTTTGTATTTGAGGATAAAGGAAGGACTCCTTTACTCACAGCAGATGATACCATGTAATGAGAGGGAAGGGCCTGAGGACTACTTTTCCCACTTCCTGAAGATTAGGCCATTTGGCTCCAGAAACGAGCTAAAGACTTTGTTTTCATTTGTTCTCAGTTCAGGGAATAGAGTCTCTAAACTAGGAGCACAAATCATGGGGATTTCGTAGTCTAGGAATCCAGACCAGGTGTTACAGCAAGGCAAATAGGGAAGCCTTGAGAAGCTAACGTGAACTTGGTGGGGCTAACTCTATGTAGGAACTAAGTTAACCTTGAATCTAATCCTCCTCCCCAACCCAGAGACTGAGGAGTTGTAAGGAGGGGGGTTATTCTTTAAAGTGCTGGGCAAAAATTTTTGCTTGTCCTTTCTATATCTTTGAAGTAAATATTCCTTTTCAAAAGCTAATCTGATGTTAAGTGATTAAATTGAACTGGGAGACTAGTTACTGGGTCCCCTTTAAAATTGGGAGAATACATTGGGGGCTTGAGTTGATGGTAAGGAATTGAGACTCCACTAACCCATTCAGAGTGCCAGAGAAACCTGAGTGGGGAGGACACAGTAAAGATGTGACAGACCTGACCCTTGGACAGTGCAGCCAGAGTCAAAGTCATGTTTCATTTCAAATCTGTGATTCTGTAGTAGTGGTGATAATGGACATCCTTCCTTTTTGCCTGATCTATTGGAAAGGCTTCACTATTACATATAACATTGGCTTTTGGTTTTAGAAAGCTATGATTTTCCATATTTAGGAAAAACCTATTTATTTGTATGCTATTTAGTGTTTATTGTTGTTTTTTTATTTTAAAATAAAAGCAGGTGCTAAATTTTGTCAATTTTTTTTTCAGTATCTGTTCATGTTACCATGTGGTTTTTAGTATTTTTTTAAATATTGACTTCTGTTCTTTCCTAGTTTCAGTTGTCTTCAGGCTTTCAGTTGTCATCCTACTTATTTCCATCAACCCCTGACTGTTCTACCTTCTTTCCAATTTGGTATTTCTGATCTGATGATTGGAGTAGGAAGCCAAATAACTAAGCTTTTTAGAATTATAAGTAAAATGATCAATAGTGGCATACCCTCTGGCCCAGCAATATCTTTACTAAGTCTATACCCCAGAGAAATCAAAGAAAGAGGAAAAGGATCCGTATGTGCAAAAATGTTTATAGCTCTTTTCATTGAGGCAAAGAATTAGAAAAGGAGGGAGGGCCCATTGATTGGAGAATAACTAAACAAATTCTTGTATCAAGGTGATGGAGTACAACTATATTGTAAGAAATGGTGAAGGGGATGGTTTAAAAAAACCTGGGAAGACTTCTATTAACTTGTGCAAAGCAGATCTAGGAGAATAATATGTACGGTAGCAACAGATATAAAGATATACAACTTTTAAAGACTTAGGAATTCTGATCAACACCATGATCACCCGCAATTCCAAAGAACTCATGGTAAAACATATCATTTACCTTCACATAGGGAGATGATGAACTTAGAGTACAGACTGAAGCATATTTTTTTCTTTCTTTCTCCTCCTCCTCTTCCTCCTCTTCCTCTTTTTCCTCCTTCTCCTTCTCCTTCTTCTCCTTCTCCTTCTCCTTCTCCTTCTCCTTCTTCTTCTTCTCATGGCTAATGTGGAAATGTGTTTTGCTTGTGGCACATGTTGCTGAAAGGGAGGCAGAATAGACATCTCTAGCCTCTTCTCCCAGCCCTACTGCAGGGAAGACCTTATTTCCTTCCAGGAGGGAAAGTAAAAGAGGGGTCAGAAATTGTCCACTCTACTCTTTCTGGAGGGTAAAGGGTACAAGGCTAGAATTATATCTATCTGGTCCCTTAAATGTTACTAGTCCGGGGGATGTAATTTTCATGTTAAAGGTACACTTCTGATCACTAGGAATTAATGGAGAAAGGAAGACCCTGACTTCCAAGCTCTATGTTCAAGGCTTGACCCCTTTCTGAACAAATAACAATTCCACAATGAATATATATATGTATATTTATATATATATGTACATACATGCATATGTATATGCACCCCCTCCCCCCCATATATATATATATACATACACACACATATACACACAGAGAGAGATCAAATAGCAAATAAACCCATTTATCCAAGTTAAAAAAAGCAGAAATTGGAGGTTGGAAAAAGCATACATAGGAGAATATATATACCAGATGTCCTAAGTGAAGGAACTCTCCCATTTGGCTCCACAAAGCCTAGTTGTTGAGTCTCATTCTCAACCAAAGGAGAAATGCCCTGAAGTCTCTAGTGCAACAAGGTAGATATGGATACCTGATGGAGACTGCTAGCCCCTTTCATGTCCACTTTTCCCAGAGTCTTATTCTCCCTTCGGAAATGTGAAGTGGCATTGTCATTGTCCATATTGTCTCTCCAAGTGAAGAGTCACACGTGCCTGATGCAAGTGAAAAGCCTGACAAGAGCATGAAGAAACTGAAGAGACTGAATTTCTCCTCTCGTACTCCACACCACCTGTCAAACATGTGGGCCATTGATCTCCACCAATTACCCATAGTCCAGGGATGGAGAACCTGTGACCTCAAGGCCATATGTGACTTTCTAGGTCCTTGGGTGCAAGTTTTTGACTAAGTCCAAGTTTTACTGAACAAATCTTTTATTAAGGAGATTTGTCCTGTGAAGTTTGTATTTAATCAAAGGGCCACACTTGAGAACCACATGTGGCCTCAAGGCCACAGGTTCTCCACCCTGACCCATACCAATGGATCTGGCACAATGGATAGAGTCCTGGGCCTCAAGTCAGGAAAAGCTACCTTCCTGAGTTCAAATCTAGGCTCAGATATTTACTAGCTGTGTGACCCTGGACAAGGCACTTAACCCTGTTTGCTTCAGTTCCTCATCTGTAAAATGAGATGGAAAAGGAAATGACAAATTGCCTTAGTATTTTTGCCAAGAAAATCCCAAATGGGATCATAAAGAGTCAGAACAAGTGGTTTTGTATTTCTTATCATGTTAATGGATGGGAAAGGTAAGAGGGAGAAAATTTGGAACTGAAAATAAAATTTAAAAGAATTTTAAAAAATAAACTTAAAATGAATGAACACTCTCTGGGGGAATCTGTAATGAGGCCTTTTGGATAATAAGATCTTTTCCTACTAACCTATAAATTCACAGATATATTTCATATGATTGTATTGCTGGAAATCTGAACTTTTCAAGAAGTGGTAGTAGTAGTCATCCCTAGTCATTGTGACAGATATCTGGCCACTGGACCCAGATGGCTCTGGAGGAGAAAGTGAGATTGGTGACTTTGTACCAACTTCCCTCACTCAAATTAAAGTCAGTTGCAAGTCATATTGTCATCTCCCTAATGTCCTGGTCTTCTTTGATAAGGAAGGACAAAACACAACCTTCGAATAGTCAGAGCTGCCTGAATGGGGACCCTGCTGGTTAGTTGCAGTTAGGCAACTCCTCTCTCCTCTCCCTCCCCATCTCCCTCTTCCCCCTTGCCTGAGGGTGTTCTGCCCAAAGGAAGGTAAATTTTGATGGCCAAAACCTGCCTGATCAACTGGGAGTCTACTGGCTAGATTTCTTTCTCAAAGACCAAGTTGTAAACCCAATTTACTCTCCATCTCATGGATTGGACAGCAATAGGTCCCTGCCCAAGCACCACTTAATGCTTATTTTTTGGGCCCACCTGGCTCAGAGTGAATACAAGTGGTAACTTTCTCTTTTGGCCAGCAACTCTGAGGGTCTTCTCCCAATCTGATTTTTTTCTATATTAAAAGGGTTGTTCCTTGACTCACTTTTAAAGAGGCCTATTGACTGAATGGGCATTGCCTCACTCAAAGTGAGAACCTGAGAAGACCTTGGCTTAAAAGGGTCATGGTCTCCTATTGTATCTTAGGCCACCTCAAGTCATCCTGAGAGATATCTGACCAGTGGACCCAGATGGCTCTGGAAGAGAAAGAGAGGCTGGTAACTTTGCACAGCCCTCCCTCCCTCCAATCAAAATCAGTTGAAAGTCATGTCATCATTTCTCTGATGTCATGGTCCTCTTTGAGAACAAAGGACAAACCAAACAGGAGTATTACGCGATTAAACAAGGGTGAAGCTCCATGATACAAATTAGATGTGCTACAGAAATTTAGAAATGGAAAACCACTGTGAGATGGGGTGAAACAGAGGAAGCTGAGACTTGAACAAGAACCTAAAGGGCAGGTATGATTTGGATAGGCAACCTGGGAATGAGCATGGAGGTAGTGAGGAAACCAGTATAAGTCAAGTAGTGGTTCAGTGTTGTCAGGTTGAAAGCCAGTATGAAGAAAGGACAATGTGAGAGGGGAAGTGAGCTGAGTATTAAATACATTGAGTTTGATACGTCAGTTCACGTTTACATAATGCTTTAAAGTTCACAAAATATACCCAGCAATATCGCTACTAGGACTGTATCCCCAAGAGATCATAAAAATGGGAAAGGGTCCCACAAGTACAAAAATATTTATAGCAGCTCTCTTTGTGGTGGCCAAAAATTGGAAATCAAGGGGATGCCCATCAATTGGGGAATGGCTGAATAAATTGTGGTATATGAATGTAATGGAGTACTATTGTGCCATAAGAAATGATGAACAAGAAGACTTCAGAGAGGCCTGGAAGGACTTATATGACCTGATGCTGAGTGAAAGGAGCAGAACCAGGAGAACTTTATGTACAGCAACGACCACAGTGTGCGAGAGGTTTTTCTGGTAGACTTGGAATTTCGTAATAACGCAAGAACTTCTCAAAAAAAAAAAATCCCAATGGTGGTTTTCTAAGACAAAATGCCTTCCACACTCAGAGAAAGAAATATGGAAGTCATTCGCAGAATGTAGCAGATCATGTTTGTGTGTGTGTATGTTTTTGTGTATCATGTTTTGACTTGTTATATGATTTCTTCCATTTATTTTAGTCCAACTACATAGCATGACTATAGTGAAAATGTACTCAATAGGAAAGTATATGTAGAACCTATACAGAATTGTATGCAGTTGTGGGGAGGGAGGGGGGTGGTGGGGGGTAGGTGTGGGGGGGATAAAATCTCAGTTGTATGGCAGTGATTGTTAAACATTAAAAAATAAAAAAATAAAAAAAAGTTCACAAAATATTTTGTGCAAAATAGTATTAGGTAAAGAATAAAAATATTATTCTCTCTCTTTTACAGTTGAAGAAATTGAGGTTTGGCAAGGTTATTTTTTTGTAAATTTGTAAGCAATTTATTCATTTTAAATTTAAATATAAAAATAGAAAAGAAAAAGATAACACTTCCATGTCCACAACAGAACATAAAACAAATTTCTATTTCAAGAAAATCTGTATAATAAATACTATACATTGTTTTCAAAGCTACCCAGCTTTTCTTTATTTCCTTTTAGGTTTTCTTTTGTTCTCTGCTATGCACTTTTTACTTTCCCCCCCCTCACTTCTTCCCCTATCCCTGTCCTAGAAAAGGTTATAATTATACTTGGAGATAGAGAAATAGGTAGGTAGGTAGATCGATATATATATATATATTTATACACATACACATATGTACATATATACTCATACACACACATATATTTTCTATATTTATTAAATCTATTATATATGTATATATACATATATATGTATATATACATATATGTGTGTATATACATACATACATACATACATATATATATATATATATATATATATGTATATATATAAAACCATACTTTGCATATTTCCACTTGTCATCCCTTTGTCTGGAGGTGGATAGCACCTTCCTTCATAGGTCCAAGTCTTTCCATGTTTTTCTAAATCAATCAGCTCATCATTTCCTACACCACAGCAGTATTCCAACACAATCACATCCTACCTGAGAGATTGTCTATGAAGGTTCCCCCCCCACACACACAATTTTCTGCCTTCCTTCATTCTTGGCTACATTGGTTTTATTTATACAAGAAAATTTTAATTTAAAATAATCAAATGATCTATTTTATACTTCAACAATGTGATCACTTTATAATATAGTTTAAGGTCTGATACTTCTCAATCTCCTTCCTTTACATCTTGTTTTTCTCTAGTTTCTTTTAAATTCCTGACCTTTGGTTCTTCTAAATGAATCTTGTTATTATTTTTCTAACTCATTAAAATAATTTTTAGTAATTTAATTGGGATGGCATTGAACAAATAGATTAGTTAGGTAAAACTGTCATTTTTTAAATTATATTGGCTTTACCTACCCATGAACAAGAAATATTACTTCAATTATTTAAATCTGATTTTAATTGTATAAAAATGTTTTATGTTTTCATGTAGTTTCTGTTTCTGTTTTGGCAGGTATATTCACAGGTATTTTATATTGTCTAGTTATTTTAAATGGTCTAAAATAATACTGAATGATATTCTGAATCATAGTGTAGTTTCCTTATTTTTCTCTTTTTATTAAATCTATTTCAACTTCTGAGTTCATGATTATCCTGCTTTTTCTTACATAATAATTTCTTCTCCAGCCTTTTATTTTTACCTTTGTGTGTATTGCCCATTTGTATTGCATTTCCTAAAGGGAATATATTATTGAATTCAGATTTTTAATGTGCTATCCGATTCCATTTTATCGGTAAATTCATCTCATTCATATTCTAACTTATAATTACTTGTGTATTTCCCTCCTTCCTGTTTCTCACTATCCTTCTCACCTATTAACCTTATCCCTCCTCACTCCTCTAACTTACTTCTACCCCTACCTTGCCCTCCTATTCCTCAACCTACCCATCCCTGTAAGAGTCCCTCTCTTACCCTCTCCTCCCACTCTATCCCCTTGCCCTCTTATTTCTTTCAAAATTTAGAAGACTTTTATACTCTTCTAGATATAGATATTGTTTCCTCTTTAACCCCTTTCTGATGAGAGTAACGTTCTTGCACTACCTGCCCTCCCTCCTCCTTTCTCATTTTGTATCAATTTTTTCTTTCATGCCTCATAATTACTCCTTTTTATCTCTCTACACAGTTTTATTTTTTATACTCACCCCACCATACACAGTTTAGCCCAAATCTTTCTTCCAAACTGCCCAAATAATGATGAGAGTCATGAGTACTGATAACATTTTCACATATAAGAAGTAAACGATTTGACCCTTATAATTGGTCTTTAACGTTTACCTTATATTTCTCCTGGATCTTACATGTCAAATTTTCTATTAAGTTCTGTTGTTTTTGTCACAAATACCTGAAAGTTTTTCAGTTTGTTAAATGTCCCTTTTTTTCATTCAGGATTATACTTAACTTTGCTGGGTAAGTTACTCTTGATCATAACCCTATCTCTTTTGCTCTACAAATTAGTATTTCAAGATCTATGATCCTTCAACTCAGTAGCTGCTAGGTCTTGTGTTATCCTTATTGTAGGAATTTGTTCTTTCTTGTTTGTAATATTTTCTCTTAACCTGGGAACTTTGAAACTTGGATATGATATTCCTATAAGTTTTCCTCCTAGGATCTCTTTCAGGTGGTGATTGGTGGATTTTTTCTAATTATTCTTTGCCTTCTTGTTCTAGGACTTCAGGACAATTTTCCTTGATACTTTCTTATAATATTGTATCAAGATTCTTTTCTTAACTGTAACTTTCAAGTAGTCTGACTATTCTTATACTGTCTCTCCTCAATCTGTTCTACAGATTAGTTGTTTTTCTGATGAGATATTTCGCATTTTCTTCTATTTTTTCATTCTTTAGATTTTGTTTTATTATTTCTGGGTGTCTTATAATGTTATTAGCTTCCCTTTGCCCAATTCTACTTTTCAAGGAATTATTTTCCTTCTTAAGTCTTTGATTCTCTATTTCCAATTGGTTGACTTTCTTTTCATAATTTTCTTGATTTTCTTGGATTGCTTTCTTTTTTTTTCCTCCTAATTTTTTCTTAATCTTTCTTATTTGATTTTCAAAGTCCTTTTTAAGTTCTTGCAAGAACTCTTTTTGGGTCTGTGACCATTTGATGTTCATTGAAAAAGGAGTGGCTCTTGTACAAAAATATTTATAGCATTTTTTTTTGCGATGGCCAAGAATTAGAAATTGAGGGGATGCCCATCAATTGGGGAATGGCTGAAAAAGTTATAATATATGAATGTAGGGGCAGCTATGTGGTGCAGTGGACAGAGCACCAGCGCAGGAGTCAGGAGGACCTGAGTTCAAATCTCACCTCAGACACTTGACACTCACTAGCTATGTGATCTTGAGCAAGTCACTTAACCCCAGTTGCCTCATCCTGGGTCATCTCCAGTCATCCTGATGAATATCTGGTCACTGGAATCAGATGATTCTGAAGGAGAAGTGAGGCTGGTGATCTGCACAGCCCTCCCTCACCCAAAAAAAACAAAGTCAAGTGCAAGTCATCATCACTTCTCTGATGGCATGGTCTTCTTCGGCAACGAAGGACAAACATATACACACATGAATGTAACAGAGTACCATTGTGCTATAAGAAACGATGAGCAGGCAGACTTCAGAGAAACCTGGAAAAACTTATATAAACTCATGCTGAGTGAAGTGAACAGAGCCAGGAGAACATTGTACACAGTAACAGATTAACTTTCATAGACAATTCCAAAAGACATGAGAGAGAAAGTGCTGTCCACATCCAGAGAGTCTGAATAAATATGGAGTCTGAATGCAGATCAAAGCATACTGTTCACTCTTTTTTTCTTTTGTTTCTTCTTTCCTGTTGTTCCTCCCATTGGTTCTAATACTTCTTTATAACATGACTAATGTGAAAATGTTTAATATGAATGAATACACAGAGTCTATATCAGATTGCATGCCATCTTGGAGAGGGCGAGGAGAGAAAATTGAAAACTCTAAAGCTTATAGAAGTGAATGTTGAAAACTAAAAATAAAGAACTTTAAAAAAAAGAAAGAAAAAAGAGTGACTTTTTAAAGCTCCACTATCTTCCTCTGAATATGAACCTAGATCTTCTCTATTCCCATAGTGGCTGTCTATGGTTGGGTTTTTCTCCTTTGTTTACTCATTTTTATTTTTATTTTTTAGTAGTTCTAGTCTTGAGGTGTGGGGAATAATATCCCAAGCTTCAGGTCCTTCTTACTGCTATTTTCTGAACTCTGTCCCAGGGCCCAACCTTGGGCACTCCTCTCCCCATCTAAACCACAGCTAGGGATCCCAGCCATGCTGTTCCACAAACATTCTTGCTCCCTTTGATCCCTCTGGTGGCTGCAAACTCTCTGCCCTGGAACTGAAACCAGGAACTCTGCTTTACTGCAAGTGCCCACAGCCGGGGTCCTCGTCCCTCTGCTACTGCATTCACCAGGGGTATGCTACTCCTTCTCCTCTGCAGCCACAGCCTGGGACTGCATCAGGTCTGCATAGCTGTGCTTGGCATTCCTCAACAGGTGAAGGTCCTTCAATCTTCTCCCATTCAACCATTCAATCCCCAGTTTCTGAACCAGACGCTGCCTCCCAACCCAGCTGCCCCCTGGGCGTATTGTTTGTAGACTCCGCAGAATCAGTCTGAAGGCATTTGTACTTCACTCAGGCTGAACCTCTGCCCTGGAGGATGAGTGGATGTTCAGTCTTCTTTTGTGGAGGAAATTGGGAGAGCAGAAAGTTTTCTGACCTATTCCGCCATCTTCCCAGAATCCTCTCCTTGGCAAAGTTATGTGACTTTCCCACAGTCACATGCTACTTAGTATCTGAGGCAGTACTCAAAACCAGGTTTCTTGGCTCCAAGTTATGTACATTTTAAAGTACAGAGTACCGCCATGTTGGATTGAATTGAATTAAACAGGCAACACAGGAAATTGGATTGAGAGTTGGCCTTGGAGTCAATGGATCAGTCAACGAACATTTATTAAGTACTTACCATTTGCTAAGCACTAGGCTAAGTGCTGGGAAAACAAATTCAAGCAAAAAGAAAGAAGGTTACATTCTATGTGGGAAAACAACATGTAAAAGGAGATTGAAAAGGAAAAGGGAAGGAAGGAAAATACCTAGTTCGGCTGGAGGGAATGATGGAGAAGTCCAGATTTCAGCCTAGTGAGAAATAAAGACATGACTGACCTGAGGACCTGAGAAAAGCCATTAAGGTAAAAAAGACTGTCTCTGATATCCTGACTGTGTGTCCCTAGACTACTTATTTTAACCTTTTGTGGGTCCAGACAACTCTCTAAGAGTATAAGTTGTAGAGCAAGCAACAATTTGCACTCGTGGAGGAGATTTCATTTCTAAGAGCTCGCTGTACTAGTGAAGTTATAGGTTTGGTTTTAAAAAAATATATTAACTGTCTATTATCCCACACTGTATTTACAATCCCTATTGCATTTAATAAGTATGTATAAAAACATAGAATCTCACCCTCAGAGGTCATTTAGGGGTCCAGCTGCTCCTTTCCTGAACCTACTCAAGTTTACCCCAGCTGAAACCTTTTACATTTGAGTTCAAAGTATCTTGAATGCATCTTATATGCACTTATGTTCTCTTTTGCATTCCATTTGGAATGGAGGAACTGGCCAATGAATCCACAGAGGATGTACAATATGCTCTGCAGGCTGCAAATCTACAAGGATCTTTTGTGAGCCTGTTTCTGGAAATGTATAACATAGGATTTCTTTCCCTACTTAGTTCATATTAGATTCAAATGTCTTCTGATTATTTCCTTTTGGTTTATTACATAGTGATGAAAAACCTTTTAATTGGCTGTTGAGCTGGAACTGAGTTTTCTCTTTCCTGTGGCTTTCATGTGATGAGGAAGAAATGCTATGGGTCTTGGGATGAGGAGAGAACAGTAACAGTGACAGTAACTTGCAACCTACTGCCCTGATTTATTTCTCCACCCAGCTGCCATGTACTCATGAACACATGGTACTGATATTTCTTTTGTCTCTTTCTGTTTATTTTTTAAAAGTTTTAGATGAATAAGTATTGGAGATATAACAAACCAGAGCCAGTAAAGGTCCCCTTAGCAATCAGAGCTGGTCTCATCAATAGATCCCTAGTCTGGTGAAGAGCTAGTACTGAACCCCCTCCAGCAGAGTATTAGTCCAGTACCTGAAACACTATGTCCTATAACCAAGGAAGAAGCTAATTCATTGAGCATAACACATTCAGAAGTGAACTTGCTGGAGGGAATGTTTTGTGGCAACTACTTTAAGTTTGAGCACACTTTTCCCCAGGACAGAGTTATGCAGAAGAGGTAGTGTACTCCTGGTTTGTGATGTTTGTTACACTTCAGTCCTTATTATTTCTTATCAGCAGATATTCCTTGGGGAGATATTAACTGGGGCAATTGACATGAGGGCAACATATTGGTTGGGGGCTCATGAGCAATAGTGCTAGAGAATCCCATTTTCCACACCCCAGCCCTTAAGGGTAACCTGTTCACTCTTTGATAATCCAACCTGCTACTACTTTTGGAAATCAGGAATAGTGAGCCCAGAACCTGTGTTCCACAATTATTTGTGCATCTGTCACTTTTCCCATACGTCATTATGTCCTATTTATCTTTGTATACTCAACTTTTAGCATGATACTTTGTTCAGAAAGGGTTAAATAAGTGTGTAATGGAAATAAAATATACGAAGTACAGGTCTTTGGTGGAACTTCATGGCTAAAGATGTTGATTTGGTAGTGGAATGTTGTCATGTGGAAAGAGCTCTGGACAAGGGGTAAAGATGGGGTTCAAAATCCTTACTGAACTTGTTTCTTCATCTATAAAATGGGGATAATAATACTGTAGTTCTTCTTTCACAGAGTTACTGTGAGGTACAAATGATAGAATGTATAAAGCACTTTACAAACCTTAGAGTGCAAAAACAGTATTATTATTATTTCATTTTGAGTGGAATATCTAAGGGAATATAGTAGAAAAGACCAAAGACAAATTTTTGGTGTTACCCACAGTTATGAATCCAGAGGTGGCAGGGGAGCCACGGAAAGTGATTAGAGAAGAGGAGGAAAAAGTATCACAGATGCAAAGGAGAAAGAAGGTTTCAAGGAGGGTTAACTTCTGTTGTTTTTTAATCATTTTAGTCCTGTTCAACTCTTCATAACCCCATTTGAGATTTTCTTGGCAAAGATACTGGTTTGCCATTTCCTTCTCCAGCTTATTTTACAGATGATGAAACTGAGGCAAACAGAGTTAGATGGATTTGATCTGGGTCATATGGCAAGTAAGTATCTGAGACAGGATTCTGAATTCAGATCCTCCTGACTCCAGACCTGTAACTGTGTGCATTGTGATACCTAGCTGCCAGGGGTGACTCATAGTACCAAATAGATGTGAAAGGTCAGGGAGGATGAGGTGAAAAAAAAAAGCAGTTTAGCTAGGAAGAGGTCATTGGCAATGACCATGTAATTAGAGTTCATAACATGCCTCTTGCATCTCCATGATGTATACTTCACTCCTTCCTTGTTAAGGGATAGTGATTAGGAGAGTGGCTTGAACCTAAAATTTATTTCCCCTAGACGAACAATATTTAAAGAAACAGAAAGATATAATTCTAACCTCGTTTTCTTATTCTGAGGATCCAGACTCATGGTCTCCATCTCAAGCTCTACTCCTTATAGGAATCAAAATCTTCCTTGGAACCTTCTTTGGGGGAGAACCCAGAGATATCTGTTCATGACTTCCTGCAAGGCACATTTAGATAAACCCATGTGGACATACACATAAGCTTACATGGGAAACACACACAAACTAAATAAAATTATCCCAGGTTTATAGATGATTATTATATGCATATGAACACACATATTCACAGAGTTTGAGATGAAATCAGAAGGAGACAAGCATAGTAGAAGTGAGAACAGATTTGCCATTGTATCTGTCATCATGACACTGTAATCACCACACATGGATTTTTAACATCTCAGTATCCAATTCACTGTTTGAAGAAGCAGAAGAAATAGCCCTGTTTAGGTTGGATCTCTTACCTATTTTCATACCATTAAAGCCTTCTATTCTAACCTTTCCCCAGCCCGCTTTGCAACTCTGGCTCTCAGGAAAGTTGTCAGAAAGGATGGACCCAGTGAATTGCTTATGACCTCAATCACCATTCCTGGGACTTCTCTATCCAAACCATTCCTCCCTGGCCACTATTCTCCTTTATGTGTTGTCTTCCCTTCCCTTATTAGAGTATAAACTGCTTGAGGACAGGGACTTCTTGCTTGCTTGTATTTTTATCCCTAGTACTTAGCATAGTGCCTGGAATATAATATTTAATAATTTTTCTTTTTTTCTTTCTTTCATTCATTCATTATCTCTTCTTCTCCCACTACTCACCCCTCTTCCCGAATTATTACTTCCCCCACAGCCTGAGGCAATGGCTATTTGGAAATAATAGGGAACAGGCCATCAAAGAGAAGGAAGAGTAATCACCGTCATCATTGAAGGCTAGTAAAAATAGTAATAGGAAATTGGCCATCAACGATCATTAATTATTATCATTATTAATTCATAATAATAATGATGATGATGATGATTGATGGCCAGTTTCCTATTACCTCTTCCATTCCCCAACTCTCATTGCCTCAGGCTCTGGAGAAATAATAATTATTTGGGTAAAGAGGGTTCGTGGGAGGCAAGGAGATGAATGAATGAAAAAAATTATTAAGTCCTTACTACAAGTCCCTCATTGTGATAGTTAAAATGATGATAATAGCTAGCATTTATGTAGCTCTTACCATGTGCCAGGTATTTTGCTAAATAAATATTAACTCATTTGATCCTCACAAAAAGCTGGGGAAGTAGGAGCTATTATTATCCTCATTTTACAGATAAGGAATCTAAAGCTGAGGTTAAATGACTTGCCGAAAGTCATACAACTCACAAGTGTCCGAAACTGGATTTGAATTCAGATCTATTCCTGATTCTAGGACCAGTGTGTAATCCACTACACCACCTAACTCCCCATCATACTGTTGTCATATTTTTCCCTTCTTCACTGGGAAGAAACCATGGCAGAGGACAGAATAGTATGTAGGTCTACTGGATTGGATACTTATTGTTTTTCCCCTTGGCCTTCACATTTGAATTCTTCCTCCATCAGCATGCAGGGAAATAGGACACTTAGCAGATGAAGCTGGGGTAGTTGGTTGAGAAATGGAACCTTTAACTATGGTGAAGGAGGGGGTAAATGATGAAGAAATGGAGAGAGTGAATAAGGACCACTCATATCAGAGCAAGTTTGGTTATGTAAGGAAGAACCATAGCTTCTGTCTATAACAATCCATCCACACCTCCTCCTCTGTAACCTTTGTCCATTTTTTTCCTGGAAATACTCTGTGGTGAGGTTCATCTAATGTTTTGGGGGCCTTTCTCCAGATTTTTTGACATTGCATAGGTACCTATGCAGCATCTAGGTTGTCTATCAGTTATTTCTTACTACATGATTGATCTACTTCTCTTTTCCCATTATTAACATATCTGATAATTTAATTTATACCTCTTTTCCTGCATAATTCTTCAACAGTGATATGTTATAGCCTACTCATACCCCCAAGGGTATCCCCATTGCCTTTGGATGACCTATAACTTTATTTCTTCAGATTGGGGTAGCATGGGTGAATTGGACTACAGGGTTCAGTCCTTCAAGCATATGCAGACATTCCTTCACCTGATTTCAGTACAAGAGACTGTGAATAACCTTTGGGGAGTCATTTTCTGCCTACGATGACACAGAGTTTGGTGTTTTGAGATAATAAAAAGTCTTCTCATTGACTGTGAAACTGGAAGAACTAATGACTCAGGAAGTTCTCAACCAAAATTGAGTGTACATGGAAAACCTGCTCATCTTTTACTCTTTTCCTTTGCAGCTGCTTGGAAACAGAACTTCCTTGAGCTAAGGGCTGGGTAGGGAGAAGGGCAGTTGCCTCATACTCCCCACTCCTGGGACCAATAGTGAGAGTACTTACTTATCTAATATTAGGGAAGAATAAGCATAAAGACACAGAGGGTGGCCACAGTTAGCATTCCATTTGGTATTAACAATTTTCTGTCACATGTAAGGGTGGTACCTTAATGAGCCTATAGCATATGTAGCCATGCTATGACTGGTTCCAGTTAGAATTCCTGTGGTTGGGTTATTTAGCTAGAACAATTGGCGTCTTCAAAAAGGCCGGAATTTGCTTTGGCAATTGTCTTCAGGGGCATGATGTTGACATGATATCTGGTGAGAAACCGTGTTGTAAAGGGAAATGCTGTGGGGTCTCCCTCCACCTCCCGGCCACATGGTCCCTGAGAAAGGGCTTTCTTAGCCTTTTTGTTCATTATTCTCCAATCTAGGTATAGTGAGTGGAGTCTTTACCATGGAAGTTACAGGAATTCTAAAATCAAAATCTCAGCTAAGTTTTGCAACCAACCCAGCATCAAAGTCCCATGGAGCAAGGAGTGATCTTTGGGACTTCAGTACAGTGGAGTGATTCATCCAAATGGCATGCAGCATCTGGAGATGCTTAGTGGGCTCAATGCTGTGCAGGAACTTTGAGCCTACACTCCCAGACGCTAAAGTAGTATAGAAAAAATTAGGCTGTGGAGGCATTAGGGGGAAAGTTCACATATTTATTCTTGTTACACTTTTGAATATTTCTTTGTAAAAACTACCCAATGTTAAGTAATTAAATGGAATGGAGGCAGCTAACTGACCCTTAATAGATGGGGAAGGGAGGGTGGAGAATGTAGCAGGTGGGAGTCCAGATAATAGCAGTAGAGAAGAGACACTCATAATACCTCAGGGTACCCTAAAATCCTAAGGGGAAATGTAGCTGGCCTCCTGGCTCGGAGAGGGTAGGACCAGAGGGGAATACAGATGTCGTGTGTGTGTGTGTGTGTGTGTGTGTATGTGTGTGTGAGTGTGTGTGTGTGTGTGTGTGTGTGTGAGAGAGAGAGAGAGAGAGAGAGAGAGAGAAGGATAAAAGGAGGAATATGCTAATACAGAAAGGAGAAAGGAGGGTGACTTGTTATTTCTTATAACTGGGAATGTAAAAAGAGTACACAGACATGTAAGGAGTGACAAGAATGGACATCAGTTGAACCCTTTTGTTCTCTGAAATGGACAAAGGAGAGTTGAACACACACACACACACACACACACACAAATAGTTTGGTGTAGAAATACATTAAATTCAACAAAGAAACAGGTGGACTGGGATGGAGTGTTTAAAAGGGAGGATCCTGTGGAGGGAAAAGTCACAAAATGTCCTCATCTAAATGTTCTCATCTAAAGGGAAGATTAAAGAGAAAAAAGAAAGGGAGAAAGGAAAGGAAAAAAAGAGTCTCTAACTCTAGTGTCTTTTAGACAATTGGGAAAGAGCTGAATGAATGTAATTAAATATCATTGGGCCATGGGAAATGACAAAAGAGACATTTTTCAAAAAATCCTGGGTGGTATGAATGAGTGAAGCAAACCAGGTCAGGAAAACAATATATTCAAGAATACCAACATGGTAAAGAAAAAAACTTTAAGAAAGTTTCTTAAGAAAGAAAACTTAAAAAAAGACTTAAGAACTGTGATCAAATCAATGACCAACCGCGTCTCTAGATGACTGATAATGAAGCATATTCTCCACCTCCTGATGCAGAGATCATGGACATAAGGTGCAGAGACACACATTTTGTAGATCTGTTTTCCATCACACTGCTAATTTGTTTCAAGTCTTTTTTCCCTCTTTCCTTTCTGAGGATTGGGGCAGGCTAGCAATAATGATGCTCTCCCCAAAAAGAGGGGCCATGGAAATATTTTTTGAAATTTGTAAGACACAATTCAAGACGTGTGATATATGATTCGTTAGAACCCCCACTCTGTTCCAATTAGTATTCAGGTTTGATATTTTATGTAAATCGTATAGGGAAAATTAAATAAGATAGGTTCTTAGAGTAAGTCTTTATAGTATGCCTCAAATTTTAATGGAATGTTCCCTACTTGTTTACCCGTTATGAAGTTCACTTGTGCAACCACAAGAATGCTGACAAAGATATCTCCATTCTGTTTTACTCAAATCCATTTCTAGACCCAACATGGGTGGGATGCCTTGATTCTTTGAAAAGTCCTAGAATTTATTTTTGTACCTCAGGACCACTCTCTCTTGCCCAACATGAGCAGGTCACCATCTTATGATAACATGGTCACCAGAGATGACTCTTGTCTCGCTCATCTTAATTTTTGACTCTCAAGAACAAGGTCTATCAACCAATAAGATTCTGTGTTTTACCATACCTCTTTTTCATATTTGGATATCAAACCCTGTAACATCTTAGGGACCAGGGGCATCTTAGAGCATAAGAAAGATCTGAGGTCTACTTCATTAGAGTGGACCATGGACCCTTTAATAAAGTGCCACTGGCTCAGAGCTCTGCCTTATTTTCTTTTATCCTAGGTTGGACAATTTTAAACTCCACATAAGAAAGCAGAGACAAGTAGGATAATTTTGAAAATAATAGGTAGAATTTACTACATATTTTTAAAAGAGCAAGCAGTGTAAAAATGGAGATTCATGGTTTAATGTAGAATCTTCTTTTTGTGTTCTGTGCATATAAATATGATTTGGGGGGTATTTAAGTTCAAAATTTAAACATAAAGTTAAAAAAAAGAAAATATTTCTTTGCGTTGAGCTAAAACCTGCCTCCCTAGAGCTTCCATTCTTTTGTTCTTTTTCTTATCTTTGGGGAATCAAGTAGAACAATTCTTAATCCCTCTACCACATGAGGCCCTTCACATATGTGACAAACGTACACTTTATGTCACTATCAGAGCTGGTTCATTCGCCTGCTTTTTGAGCTTTACTGAGAATCAGGCTGGGGACAACAGTACATATTTTGACCACCAGAGGTCACACCAACTATACAGAAGTAATATATTCTCTCCTCCCACCAGCCACAGCTGTTATCAACTTCGATGCATCATACATTGTGTAGATCTGGATTCTGTAATGATCCAGGTATATAACCTAGAAAATGCTCCAAAATACGAAAATTAGGAAAATTTTCATTTCTTCTCTCAAGTCTCCATCTCTGTTTTGGGCTCTCCCTTTCTCATTCACAGCTTACTAATGTGATTTTATTCCTAGGCAATTTGTATAATAACCATAACACAGCACAGCATAGCACAGCAAAAGAACCAAATTGAAAAGAAGCTTTGAAATAAATTGAAAGAGCTCTTCCTCAAATATTTTGATCCTTGATCATTGTAGAACAGAGCAATATATTCACAAGTGTGCTAGCGAATAAAAGTTTAACAGTTGGGAAAAAATATACAATACACTTTTAAATATAATCCACTTTATTAACATTATTAACCCTAATTAACATTATTAACATCCATTACTTTATTAAGCCTCGATAATTAACAAAACAATAAATCAAGCCCTGATTTGTAATGTTTGCTGATTTTTCAGGGTGTTAATGCTCACAATGAAAATGTAACAACTAATACTTGGGAGCCAGATATGTAGTTTGTTCTTCATTCTGGAACATGACATCAGGAAGATGATACCATGACTTGCAAATAAATTGGATTTAAGTGAGGAAGGGCTGTGCAAAGTCACCTGCCCTCACTTTCTCCTCTGAAGCCATCTGGGTCTAGTGGCCAGACATAGATCAAGGCAAAACTGGACGTGGCCCAGGATACATTGGGAGATTTCTCACTTTGATTGAAGTTAGGGTTATTTAAGAAGTGAGCCAGGGGATGGACTCTTTGATGGAAAGAAGGAAAGAAGGAAGGAGGGAAGGAAGGAAGAAAGGAAGAAAGAAAAGGAGAAGGTAAGAGAAAAAAAGAAAGAAAAGAAGGGGAAATGGGAGGAGAAAATGGGAGTGTTTCTGGACAAAAGAGAAACAATTGCTATTTACATTCACTCTGAGCCATCAGTGCCCAAACAGTAATCATTTAGTGATACTTGGGTAGGGACCTATTGTTCCATATAAACTCTAGCATATCTCAGAATATATATTCAGATGTATTCAAATATATGTCCATATATTCAATCTTCACTTTCACTTCTATATGAATTTCTTTGAATACAAAAGGAATAGTCTCATAAGTAACTGATGATGTGGTCAGACTTACTGTCTTTGGGTCCAGCATGATCTGTCTCTGGTTCTATCAATCAATCAATATTTATTAAGGTCCTACTATGTCCTAACCACAGTACTTAGTGTTGGACAAAAAAAGGAGTAAAAGGCAATCTCTGCCCTCAATCTAATGACCTGTACTTCTCTAGAATCTGTTCTTTGGAATCACCTTATGAGTTATCAACTCTAATTTCTTTTCTTGGCTGCATCCAACTTGCCTGTGCTCATCCAAGCCATGGTGGTAGCAGAAGATACTCTTACTTCTTTGACTATACTCCACTGGTAGTGTTCTTGTATCACACTATTAGGACCTCTGTTCCCTTGATTCTTTGTCTCAGAAGAAGTAGAACATTTTTGTCTGCAGTTCCATCTCTCAACAGGTTTTCTGCAGGCTCCTTCCTTTGAATCCAGTGATCAATGAAGATTCCTTGCTTCTGGGACAAGGTAAAGTTGAATTTTTCTGAGATTGCTTATTTTTTTCTATTCCCAAATCAGTTTTCAAAGTTTTCCATTTGTCTTAGCAACTTGTCTCAGTTATCCTTACGAGATGGGAGATCTCTACCTACTTGTACCCATATGACAATGTCCACTACCTTGGGTTGCTACCAGCTCTCATGATAGGCTGTGCCCAAATTTGTTTGGGCCTTTCACCTTTGTGTTTAATGGTAAAAGGAAATTTAGCATATACTTTCAATGCATTCTGGCTACCTTCATTACTCTTCTCTAGCTTTTGTAAGCATTCTTAATGTAATGGGACCAAATGGAGGCATTCTTTGTCCTTACAACATGAGTGAGGATAGCCTCCTTTGATATGCTGTATAGACTGATCAGGAAGGAAAGGCTGAATCTTTAAAACTGGAGACACTGAGGTAACCACCCTTTCTAGCACTCTCTTTCTTACTGTGTCCAGAATAGCTTGGATGTCATGAACTGAATCAGTGAGAAGAGGACTTCTTTCTCCTCCTCACCCTTTCTCACCCCTTTCTCCCTCATCTCTGAGAAATGGACCTGTAGGTATTTATTTCTGTTCTGTTTCATTTGTCCTTCTCAGTTTTAGGGGCCAGTGATAGATCGTTGTATGGTAAGTTGGAACCATGGTCATGTTGGAGCCACGATTCCAGGTGAGATGTTATAAAAGCCTGGAGAAACCAGGGCCCCTGGGGCTCAGGCCTAAAGGGAAGTTTCAGACTATGACTATGTTCTATAGGAACAGCACTAAGCTGTGAACCTAATAATTCCCTTCTATCCTCTCCCCAGACTAAGGTAGTGGTAGTGGTGAGAAGGATGGTGTGGAAATTATGCCCAAAATTTAGGTAACAAATAGAGGCACTGGAGATTCTATTACAAAGGGCCCATATTTGACCACAGATATCACTGAGACTTGGCAGGATGTAACCCAAAGCATGGGTATACTTTATTCAGAGGAAATACACAGGTAAAAGGGGGTTGGGGTAGCACAGTATTGTATATTAAGAAGGTATACTCATCCCAGCTGCTGGGATAAGAACTCACTGTTTGACAAAAACTGCTGAATAGTGTGGTGGAAACTGGGCATAGACCAATGCCTGATGCCATATGCCAGAAGAAAGTCCAAATGAGTACACGATCTAGGTTTAAAGGCTGATACTATAAACAAATTAGGGGAGCAAGGAATAGTTTAGTTGTCAGATTTATGGAGAATGGAGAAATTTATGACCAAACAAGAGATAGAGACATTATGAAATGCAAAATGAATAACTTTGATTATATTAAATTGAAAAGTTTTTGCATAAACAAAGCCAATGCAACCAAGATTAGGAGGGAAGCAGAAAACTATGAAAGAATTTTTACAACTAATGTCTGTGATGCAGGGTTCATGTCTAATATATAGAGAGAATCAAATTTACAAGAATGCAAGTCATTTCCCAGTTGATAAATGGTCTAAGGATATGAACAGGAAGTTTTCAGAAGAAGAAATTAAAGCTATCTATAGTCATATGAAAAAATGCTCTAAATTACTATTAATCAGAGAAATGCAAATCAAAACAATTCTGAGGTACCACATCACACCTATCAGATTGGCTAACATGACAAAACAGGAAAATGATAAATATTGGAGAAGATGGGGGAGAGTTGGTACACTAATTCATTGTTGGTGGAGCTGTGAGCTGATCCAATCATTCTGGAGAGCAGTTTGGAACTATGCCCAAAGGGCTATAAAATGTGCATGCCCTTTGACCCAGCAATACCACTTCTAGGGCTGTATTCCAAAGAGATAAAAAAAAATGGGAAAAGGAACCCACACATACAAAAATATTTCTAGCAGCTCTTTTTGTGTTGACCAAGAATTGGAAATTGAGGGGATACCCATCAATTGGGAAATGAGTAAGCAAGTTGTGGTATATGAATGTAATGGAATACTATTGTTCTATAAGAAATGATGAGCAGACAGACTTCAGAAAAACCTGGAAAGACTTGCATGAACTGATGCTGAGTGAAGTGAGAAGAATCACTAGAAAATTGTACACATTAATAGCCACATTGTACAATGACTAATCTTGGTAGACTTAGCTCTTCTCAGCAAAGCAAGGGACACAAAAACAAAACAACTCCAAGGGATACAAGATGGAAAATGCTATCCACATCCAGAAAAAGAACTATGGAGTCTGAATGCAGATTGAAGCATACTATCTGCTTTCTCTTTTTTGTTTGTTTGTTTTTGTTTCTTCTTTCCCATTGGTCCTAATTCTTCTTTACAATATGACTAATGTAAAAATATGTTTAATGTGAATGTATATGTAGAGCTTATATCAGATTGCATGCTCTCTTGGAGAGGGGAGGAGAAAATTTAGAACTCAAAATCTTATGGAAGAGATTGTTGAAAACTAAAGCTAACTAAATATATTAGAATTTAAAAAATAATAATTCTCAAATAGGAGGACACCCACTTAGTTTCTAATTTTGGACTACCACAAAAAGAGCTAATATAGATATTTTCACACATAAAGATCCTTTTCCACTTTTTTTGTTTTTGAAAGTTTAGTCCTATGTGATAGGACTAGAGTTGGCCATTTACCCACTAATCCCTTAATAGGGATTAGTTTCTGCCTGGGCCTTTATTAGTCCCTGAACCCCTTGACTCAGCTTCCTAGTTTCCTAAGGACATAAAGAGTCCCACCCATCTTGAGTCAGGGCCCCTCCAACCTTGTCTGGAGACCATGTGAGCAACAAAATTCTATCTTTCTGATCAGATACTTTCCATATAGAGATGAGGGAGGGACCATTGCACAGATAATGTAAGAACTTGTATTCTTGTTGCGTATTGCTATTCTAAGGCAAAATAAACCTCCCATTTGTTAACTGTTCAATGACTTACAAATGCTTAATTCTGTCCCAACATCTAATCTGAACTAAAAGGGTGCTAGCATTAGGCTTACCTTTAATAGCCTAGTAGTGGAATAAATGGGTTTGTTAACCTTTTGGACTTTCCAAATTGCCTTCCAGAACTAATGGGCCAATTCAAAATGCACTAATGTACCTATTATTCCCCTCCAACATTTGTCATTTTTCTCTTTTGTCATCTTGGCCAGTCTGATAGGTATGAGGCAGAAACTCAAGTTGCTCTAATTTGTAGTTCTACAATGAGTGGTGATTTAGACTATTTAAAATTTATTTTATTTTTGCAAATAGCAAAATTACACCTTCTCATCACTGCTCCTCCAATTGAGAACTAAAGGAAAACAAAACCTGTTACCAACATGTATATAGTCAAGCAAAACAAATTTCCTCATTGGCCATGTCCAAAAAAATCTATGTCTCATTCTGGACTCTGAATCCTCCACCTCTGTACCAGGGGAGGGGCATCATGTTTCTTTATTAGTTCTCTGGAATCATAGTGAGTCATTATGATCAAAATTCCTAATTCTTTCAAAGATGTTTGTCTTTACCATTTGTCATTGTGTGAATTGTTCTTCTGATTCTGCTTACTTGAGTTTATATTAGTTCATAAAAGGTATTTCTGAAACAATCTTCATCATTTCTTACAGCACAGTAGTATTCCATCACATTTATAAACCATAACTTTTTAAGTTTGTATGTACTATTTGTGCCCAATCGGTGGTAGAGCCTTCTGAGTTCATATTGGTCTGATTAGCCTCACATATACAGTTGACCCTGCATCAGACCTTGTCTGTCAGATCTTGACCCTGACATAATGCTCTCATTTTGGCCCTCTTCAAGCACAGAGGACAACCATACCATAACTTATTTAACTATTCCCCAATTTATGAGAACCCTTTTCAGATTTCCATCCTTTATCATCTACAAAAAATGGCTAGCTATAAATACTTTTTTTACATCCTTAGAATTTGTTTTGCTTAGAACTAATCTCTCCCTTAATCTATTCTTTCTCTAATTCCCCATTTCACCTTCTACTCTTTCCCTCCTATTTCCCTGTTGAGTGAAATGTATTTCTATGCCCAGCTCTGTGTGTGTGTAGTTTTCCCTCCTTTGCCCAGTTCAGAAGAGAGTGAGGTTCAAATGTTATCTGTTCCCCCAACTCTCCCCTTCTTATCTGAATAGATGTCTACTTATACACTTGTATAAGACAATTTCCCCTAACTTTCCATATTCTTTTTTACCTAGTGTATTCTTTTTCTGTTCTTTTTCCATTCTTCTCTTCAGATCATCAAAACATAAAGAGTCACTCTATGACCCCTAATGATAATGGGGATCAGAGGGGACACATGTATCATCCCCCTATATTCTAATGTAAACAATTTATCCTTATTTGATCCCTTATCATTGTTCATCAGTATTTACCTTTTCATGTTTCTCTTAACTCCTACATTTGAACTGCAAAATCTCTACACAGCTTTGGTCTTTTTTCAGAAATACTTGAAATTCTCCTATTTCATTAAAGGTCCATTTTTTTTTCCTCCTGCAGCATAATACTCCGTTTTGCTGGGTAAGTTATTCTTGGCTGAAGACCTATATCCTTTGCTTTATGGAATGTTGTATTGAAAGTTCTCCACTCAGTTATGAACTGATCCAACTGAATGCAACTGGACAACAATTTGGGTACCATTGCTAGGTCTTTAAACCAAAGAGACCTATAAACAAAATGTTGTAAACAAAAAAGACCTATTTGTACAAAAATATTTATAGGAACTCTTTCTGCGGTAGCAAAGAATTGGAAATTGAGATGTCTATCAGTTGGGAAATGGCTAAACAAGTTATGCTATAAGAAATGACAGTCAAGATGATTTCAGAAAACCTAGAAAGGCTTACATGAACTGGTGTAAAGTGAAGTGAGCAGGACCAGGAGAACACTGTACACAGTAGCAGTAATATTGTATGATGATCCACTGTGAATGACTTCGCTCTTTTCAGCAATACAATAATCCAAGACAATCCCAAAGGACTCATAATGAAAAATGCTATCCACCTCCACAGAAAGAACTGGTGGAGTCTGAATGCAGATCAAAGCATGCTGTTTTTCATTTTCTTAATTTTTAAAATTTGTTTTGGTCTGTGTTTTCTTTTACAACCTGAGTGATATAGAAATCTGTTTTGTATGATTGCACATGTATAACCTATATCAAATTGTTTACCATCTTGGGATGGGAAAGGGAGGGAGAGAGGAAGAGAATTTGAAGCTCAAAAGAATTTTTAAATGAAAGTTAAAAAATGTTTTTACATGTAATTTGGAAACATAAAATATTATTAAATAAAAGTTCTCCACTCCTTTATAGTGGTGTCTGCTAAATCATGTGTGATTCTGATTTTGGCTCATTGATGATGTTCCTAGGAGTTTTCACTCTGGGATTTCTTTTTTTTCCTTTTTATTTATTTAAGTTTTCAACATTCATCTCCACAAAATTATGAGTTTCAAATTTTCTCCCATTTCTCCCCTCCCCCCACCCCAAAACGGCAAGCATTCTAATTACCCCTATCACCAATCTGCCCTCCCTTCTAACATCCCTCCCTTCCCTTATCCTCATCTTCTCTTTTGTCCTGTAGGGCAAGATAAATTTCTATACCCCATTACCTGTATTTCTTATTTCCTAGTTGTATGTAAGAACAATATTCAACAGTTGTTCCTAAAACTTTGAGCTCCAACTTCTCTTCCTCCTTCCCTCCCCACCTATCCCCATTGAGAAAGCAAGCAATTCAATATAGGCCATATCTGTGCAGTTTTGTAAATGACTTCCATAATGGTCATGTTGTGTAAGACTAACTGTATTTCCTTCCATCCTATCCTGCCCCCCATTTCTTCTATTCTCTGTTTTGACCTTGTCTCTCCCCAAGAGTGTTGACTTCTAATTGTTCCCTCCTCTCATTGCCCTCCCTTCTATCACCCTGCCCTGCTTATCCCCTTCTCCCCCACTTTCCTGTATTGTAAAATAGGTTTTCTACCAAAATGAGTGTGCATTTTATTCCTTCCTTGAGTCGAATGTAATGAGAGTAAACTTCATGTTTTTCTCTCACCTCCCCCCTTTTTCCCTCCACTGAAAAGTCTTTTACTTGCCTCTTTTATGAGAGATAATTTGCCCCATTCCATTTCTCCCTTTCTCCTCCCAATATACCCCTTAATTTCATTTTTAAGATATGATCCCATCCTATTCAACTCACCCTGTGCTGTGCTGTGTGTGTGTGTGTGTGTGTGTGTGTGTGTGTGTGTGTGTGTGTGTGTGGGTGGGTGGGTGTATGTAATCCCACCAACTATGCAGATACTGAAAAAAGTTTCAAGAGTACAAATATTGTCTTTCCATGTAGGAATGTAAACAGATCAACTTTAGTAAGTCCCTTTCCTGTTTACCTTTTCATGCTTCTCTTGATTCTTGTGTTTGAAAGTCAGATTTTCTTTTCAGCTCTGGTCTTTTCATCAAGAATGCTTGAAAGTCCTCTATTTCATTGAAAGACCATTTTTCCCCTGAAGTATTATACTCAGTTTTGCTGGGTAGGTGATTCTTGGTTTTAGTCCTAGTTCCTTTGACTTCTGGAATATCATATTCCATGTACTTTGATCCCTTAATGTAGAAGGTGCTAGATCTTCTGTTATCCCAATTGTATTTCCACAATACTTGAAATGTTTCTTTCTAACTGCTTGCAATATTTTCTCCTTGACCTGGGAACTCTGGAATTTGGCTACAGTGTTCCTAGGAGTTTCTTTTTTTGGGTCTCTTTTAGGAGGTGATTGGTGGATTCTTTCAATATTTATTTTGCCCCCTGGTTCTAGAATATCAGGGCAGTTTTCCTTGATAATTTCATGAAAGATGATGTCTAGGCTCTTTTTTTGATCATGGCTTTCAGGTAGTCCCATAATTTTTAAATTGTCTCTCCTGGATCTATTTTCCAGGTCAGTTGTTTTTCCAATGAGATATTTCACATTATCTTCCATTTTTTCATTTTTTTGGTTTTGTTTTGTGATTTCTTGGTTTCTTATAAAGTCATTAGTCTCCATCTGTTTCATTCTAATTTTTAAAGAACTATTTTCTTCAGTGAGCTTTTGAACCTCCTTTTCCATTTAGTTAGCCAAAATGCTTTTTAAAACATTCTTCTCCTCATTGGCTTTTTGAACCTCTTTTGTCAGTTGAGTTAGCCTATTTTTAAAGGTGTTATTTTCTTCAGCATTTTTTTGGGTCTCCTTTAGCAAGGTGTTGACCTGCTTTTCATGATTTTCTTGCATCTCTCTCATTTCTCTTTCCAATTTTTCCTCCAACTCTCTTACTTGATTTTCAAAATCCTTTTTGAGCTCTTCCATGGCCTGAGACCATTGAATATTTATTTTGGATGTTTGGTCTACAGAAGCCTTGACTTTTATGTCTTTCCCTGATGGTAAGCATTGTTCTTCTTCATCTGAAAGGATGGGAGAAGGTATCTATTCACCAAGAAAGTAACCTTCTATAGTCTTATTTTTCCCCCTTCTTGGGGCATTTTCCCAATGAGTTACTTGACTTTTGGGTCCTTTGTCAAGAGCAGGGTATACTCTGAGGATCTGTAAGATCTCAGTTCCTCTAAGGTGGTACAATCAAGTGTGTACACTCTTCTGGGAACAAGCAGAAATTTTTGTGCCCAGAATCTGAGTAATATAGTTTCGTCTTCATAACCACCTCACCTCCAGTTCTGCCAAGCCCGCACTGGGGGCTGAGATTCAGATAAGCTGTGGGGGCAGGGCCACCATTCAGTGTGAGATAAAGATCAGCTGCTCAAATCCCTCAGGAGTATCAGGTAGAGGCAGGACCTCTACACAGGGCTGAGGTAAGAATCAGCTGTTCAGTGCCCCCAGGGGTTTTACGATCCCACAATGGATGTAGGCTGCTGTAGAAGCTGCTGTTGCTGGCCCAATGCGGCCTCTGGTGGGAGCTATGGGAAGGCCCTTCTCCCTTCTTGGCCAGCTGAAAAAAACTCTCTCACTGACTTTTGATGCTTGTGGGTTGAGGGATCTGTCAACTGCTGCTACTGCGACTGGGGATTCCATGACTGGAAATTCTGCCACCAGGCCTGCTTGCATCCTCCCTGAGCCCACTGTGGCCAAGGCTGGGTTGGGCTCCATTCCAAGTCCAGTGCAACAGATGTTTCCCTTTGGCCTTTCAGGTCACCCTGTGCTGGCAGTCTCCTCCACTCTGTTGTTCTGTGGCTTCTGCTGCTCTAGAATTTGTCGAGAGTCTTTCTTTACGGGTATTTTATGGGCTGTGGGGGAAGAGCTAGCAGTATGTGTGTCTTTCTACTCTGCCATCTTGGCTTGGCCCCTCAAACATCCACTCTGGGATTTCTTTCAGAAGGTTACCAGTGGGTTCTTTCTGTCTCTACTTTGCTGTTTGGTTCTAAGGGATTTGGGCAGTTTTCTTTTGAGATTTCTAAAAATATGGCTCTAGACTCTTTTTGTTGGTCATGACTTTGCTTTCGATAGTCCAATAATTCTTAAATTCTTTTCTCCTAGATTTGTTTTCCATGTCAGTTGTTTTTGCTATGGGATAGCATCTATCTTTTTCTATTTTTTTCAGTCTTTTGAAATTAATAATATTAACATGGGAAATTAATTATGATGTTTTAATATTTCTTGTTCAAAATCATGAAGACATTGGCTTCTTTTTGGTCTAGTCTAATATTCAGGGAGTTTGTTGCTTAGGTAAGGCTTCAATTTCTTTCTTCCATAGTTTTTATTTCTTTTTAAATGTTTTTCCTCAATCACTCTCATTTAATTTATAAAAATTTTTAAACTCTTTTTTAATATTCTTGCTTTCCTTCTTCCAGGAATTCTAGTTGACTTCATGCCCAATTTACATTTTTCTCTGAGGCATTGATTATAGATGTTTCGGAGTCATTCTCATCTTCTCTGTTTGTGTCTTGAACTTACTGGCACCATAATGACTTTCTTTGGTGGGATTCTTTTTCTATTTGCTCATTCTTCCAGTCTACTTCCTGACTTAAAATTTGATGAAAGGGCTGGACTTTCCATACTTCTAGAGGACTTCAGTGTCTGGTACCTTATCCTGCCAGGTGATCCTTAGAATCTTCCTAAGACAGTTCAAATGGAAGTGATTCAGTTTCCTGGCATGGCACCGGTAGACTGTCCATGTTTCACAAGTATATAACAATGCAGTCAGCACAATGACTCTGTAGACCTTCAGTTTGTTAGTCAGTCTAATACCTCTTCTCTCCCAAACTTTTCTTCGGAGCCTCTCAAGTACTGAACTATCTCTGGCAATGTGTGTGTTAACCTCATTGTACATCCATGAAAAGTACACTACCAAGGTAAGTGAACTTATCCACAGCATTCAAAACTTCTCCATTTATTGTAACTGATGGTTCCACATGTGGATGGTGTGGTGGTGGCTGATGGATCACCTGTGTTTTGTTGGTGTTAATTATTAGGCCAAAATTAGCACAGGCAGCAGAGAATTGAGCCATACTTTGTTGCATCTCAGCTTCAGAGGCTGCACTGAGTGCACAATCATCTGCAAACAGAAAATCATGCACCAACACTCCCCTGAAGTCCTTGCTCGAGCTGAACTGCCAAGCATTCAAACTATGCCTCAGAGAGTGCACTCTGATGGGCTGGTCATGTTGTTTGAAAGTAAAATGTACACTTGCTAAAAAAAGACTATTTAATGGAGAGCTCACATGAGGCAGCCAATCACATGATGGTCAGAAGAAATGACACAAGGACACTCTCAAGTTCTCCCTCAAGAACTTTGGATTTGACTGTGCAGCATGGGAGATGCTGGCACAGGATTGCTCAGCATGGCATGCCCACATCAAAAAAGGTGCTGTGCTATATGAACAAAGCAGAATTAAAACGGCACAAAGGAAATGTAGGATGTGCAAATTTGGAGTAATGACCCCAAATATTCACATGGACTATCTGTACCCAATCTGTGGTAGAGCGTTCTGAGCTCATAGTGGTCTGATCAGCCCCAGATGGACACACTGAAACTTCACTTTATCATGGTTATGTCATTTTGGTCCTTTGCAAGAATGAAGGCTAACAACCAACCAACCAACCAACTTCTGGAGGGGAGGTATAGGCTGCTTTTGTACTTATTTTTTGAGGTATAAAGTGTTTTATTCTTCTAGGATCTCAGAGACAGACTGGGAATCTGTTTTTGGTGCTTTCCGAGTGGTCTGATCCAGGAAAAATTCTAATTACTGTCCCCCTGGTCTGAGTTCTACAAGTTCCTAACCTGCGTTTGGGTCTGAGTAACAGTGGAATGCTTCTGGACTCAACCTATAGAAGCTCTGCTGGTTCAGAGTGACAGGATTATAGTCTCCCTTTTGGTCTAGGATTCCTGACCTCATTTTTCCTCTGCAGACTTCAGACTGGGCTAATGCTTTAGTTAAGAATTTGGTTTATTCCTGGGGTCTGAACCACATAGCTGCTGATTCCTTCTGAATTTGCTATTTTCTTGGTACACCTCCTAGGGCCTTTCTACCCAGGAGCACTAACCAAGGCATAGGTTCTTTTCTCAATTCACCCTGGATTTGTGAGCCAGAACTGGGTAGTATCCACGAAAGTGGTCAGTTGGCACCTGTTCCTGAACTTTGGAAGAGATGTTCTATATGAATCTGAAGCCTCATTTTGCCCTGGTTTGCAGCTTCATCCTGGAGGCCAGGTGGAGAGTATTATAACCAAAGTGAGCTCTGGCCAGAATCCATTGTCAGTGTTGCTAGACCTCTTTGTCTATCTCCCTGTGCTGAACTGGGCTAGCCAAATGACTCATGACTTTTTCTGAATTTCTCCAACAGGATTCAGTCTGATGTATTTTTTAAATCTTTTTTGGAGTTTTTTTTGGGGGGAATAGCTATATTTTCTAATACTATGCCATCTTGGATCTGCCTGCTAGATTGTTTTTTCATGTGATTATTGATAGCTTGTATTTCTTCCTTTGAAAATTGTCTGTTTATTTCTTCTTATAATTTATCTATTGAGGAATGTCTCTTAGTGTTATGAATTTGAATAAGGAAATTAGACCTTTATCAAAGAAACTCCTTGCAAATGTTTTTCCCAGTTTAACTTCTAATTCTTTCTACATTAGATTTGTTTGTACAAAAACTTTTCAATTTTATTTAGTCTTAATTTAATATTAAATATTTAATCTGTTTTATCTTGATGATTCTTTCATCACTTGTTAAGTCAAGAACTCTTCCCCAATCTGTAGATCCAAAAATTAATTCTTCCTTGTTCCTCTAATTTGTTTAAATTGTGACTTTGCATATCTAGGTCATGTATCTGCCTAAAGCTTATCTTGATATATTGCATGAAGTGTGTGTCTAAATCTAAGTTTTGTCAGTTTGTGGTCCATTTTTGACAGCAATCCCTGTCAAACAGAGAGTATTTCCTTTAGTAACTGGGGTCTTTAGGTCTACCAGATACCTTGCTACATGTTTCTGTCTACATGTGAAAGACCCAACCTGATCAAGTCCCTCTGTTTATTTAACCAGCACCAAATCACATTATTAATCACATTGATAAATAGATGCCCTTCCCTACAACTTTCCTTCATCACTGACCTTTGTTTTTTTATATGAATTTTATTACTTTTTCTAGCTCTAGAAGATATTATTTAGGGGGTTTGGTATAACACTGAACAAACTTTATTTGGGTATTGTCATTTTTATTGTACTGGCTGGAGCTATCCATGAGCAGTTAATATTTTTTCTAATGATTTAAGTTTGTCTTTATTTCTGTTAAGAATGTTTTATAGTTATATTCATATAATACTTTGGTGCATCTTGGAAGATATGTTCCCAAATTCCCCTTTCTGGATTTTGTTTGTTATACATATGAAAGTTGATAATTTATGTGGATTTATCTTATATCCACCTTTACTAAAGTTACTAATTACTTACACTAATTTTTGTTGACTCTCTAGAGTTCTCTAAGGATATTATCATATCATCTGCAAAAAAGCAATACTTTTGTTTCTCATTTGCAATTTCTTTTTAAAATTAATTTATTTGTTTTCAGTTTTCAACAATCACTTCCATAAATTTTAAATTTTCTCCTCTTATTCCCTGCTCCTCCTCTAAGATGGCATGCAATCTTATATGGGTTCTGTATATACATCCTTATTAAGCACATTTTCACATTAATCATGTTGCATAGAAGAATTAAAATGAATGGGAGAAACCAAACCAAAACAAAGCATAACAAAATAGAAAATAGCCTGCTTCATTGGGTGTTCCAACTCTATAGTTCTTTCTCTGGATGTGGATGGCATTTTGCATTGTGTCCTTTGGAAATGTTTTAGGTTCTTGCATTGCTGAGAAGGGCTAGGTCTATTAGAAACAGGTCTTGAACATTGTGCCTATTACTGTGTATAATGTTCTAGTTCTGCTCATTTCACTTACCATCAGTTCATATAAATCTCTTCAGGCTTTTCTGAAGTCTGCCTGCTCATTATTTCTTATCGTACAATAGTATTCCATTACATTCATATACCTCAACTTGTTTACCCATTCCCCAATCAATGGGCATCCCCTCAATTTTCAGTTCTTGGCCACCACAAAAAGAGCTACTATGAATATTTTTGTACATGTGGGATGCTTTCCCATTTTTTTATCTCTTTGGGATACAGTCTTAGAAGTGATATTGGTGAGTCAAAGGGTTTGCACATTTTTGTAGCCCTTCAGGCATAGTTCCAAATTGCTCTTTAAAATGGTTGGATCAGCTCACAGCTCCACCAATAATGAATTAGTGTACCAACTCTCCCCCATCTTCTCCAACTTTTATTATTTTCCTGTTTTGTCATGTTAGTCAGTCTGATAGGTGTGACGTGGTACCTCAAAGTTGTTTTCATTTGCAACTCTCTAATCAATAGTGATTTAGCGCATTTTTTCATATGACTAGCTCTAATTTCTTCCTCTGAAAATCCTGTTCATATCCTTTGACCATTTATCAATTGGGGAATGACTTGTATTCTTGTACATTTGACTCAGTTCTCTATATATTTTAGAAATGAGGCCTTAATCACAGACATTAGTTGTACAAATTCTTTCCCAGTTTTCCGCTTCCCTTCTAATCTTGGTTGCACTGGCATTGTGCAAAAACCTTTCAATTTAATGTAATCAAAATTAGCCATTTTTCGTATCATAATGTTCTCTACCTCTTGTTTGATCATCCCAGCATATACAATTCAATTTCTTTTTCTTGCCTAATTTCTGTAGCACACATATCTAAGAGTATGTTAAATAGTAATGGACATTCTTTCTTTACCCATGATCTTACTGGAAAGTGTTCTAACTTTTCTAAATCACATAAATATATTTATCATATTAGGGAAAGATCTATTTATAAGTAACCTTCCTAGAGTGTTGGATTTTGCATTTATTGAAAAAATCATATGGTGTTTTATTATATATTATTAAGATGGTTTATTATATTTATGACCTTCCTTATATTGAACTAATCTCACATTCCTGATATAAACCCAACCTGGTCATAATCTTTCTAATATGTTGATGTAGTCTACTTAATGATGTTATATTTAAAAATTTTACATCAATGTTAATTAGAGATATTGACCTGTAGTTTTATTTTTCAATAATATTTGCAGTGTTGAAAGAGACTGGAAAGATTCCTTCTCTTTTTATTATTGCAAACTCTTTTCTTCCTCTTCTTCTTTCTGTTGCATGTGAGAAGTCATATTCTTACATATGTGTGCTCTGTCCAAAGAAATATAATTTTTGATTGCTTATACTTCACAAGGTATCTTGGGGTCTGGGGCTAGATTTTCCCCCCTCTTTATTTTATCTTTGTTCCCCCAAAAGCTGAAAGAATTAATTCTTTTTCTCTTGTAGCTTTAATTTATATGACTCTAGAAAAACAGGCTTTGAAAAAGCCCATTGTGATTCATATGGAGTTACTTGATGATGGCTTTATGAAATCACTCTGGCTTTCATTGATTGGCCAATAATAGGTCTGAGCTCAAGCCTCTCTTGCTCATTGTTTGGGTTTTCATGGCTCAGAGAGAGTGTAAATAGCAATTGTTTTTTGTTCTACCCAGAAACTCTGAGAGTCTTCCCCTTGATTTTTTTGTGGTGGCAAACAAGGCCATCTTTTACCTCAATTCTTACCTAGCCTTTAATTACTGAATGTCTCAGACAAACAAAGCCCTGTGAAAGACCTTAGCTTAAAAAGACCAAGATCTCCACTGCCAGTTGTCTTGACTTATGTCTTGCCACTGGCCTCAGATGACTCTGGAGGAAAGAGTGAGGGTGATGGCTTTGTGTAGCTCTGCATCACTTAATTCCAATTCACTCAAAAGTCAAGACTTCAATGGTGATGTCATTGGTTCACTTCAAGAGCAAAGGATGAACAATAATTATTGCAAGCAATTGGAATTGTCTCTTGAATGTTTAATAGATTCTCTTATGAATCCATCTAGTCTTAGATTTAATTTTTCCTTTGGGAGTTTGCTTATGCCTTGTTCAATTTTTTTTTCTGTTATTGGGCTAAAAAGTCTGTTTATTCTCTTGTTACCCTGGGTATTTTATATTTTTGTCAGCATTCATCTATTTCCTCTAGGTTTTTTGTTTTGTTAGCATATAATTGGGCAAAATAGTTCCTAATAATTTCTTCTATTTCCTTTTCAATTGTTGCAAGTTTTCCTTTTTAATTGTTGATATGAATAATTGGGTTTTCCTTTCTCTTAAAAAAATCAGGTTAGCTAACTATTAATCTATTGTATTAGGTTTCAAAAAACTCAGCTCCCATATTTATCAATACAATGGCCTTTTTGCTTGCATTTTATTATTTATTTATTATAATGATGAGATGAGTTTTACTCATCTCTTCCTTAATTTTCAGAATTTTTGCTTATTGTTTTCATTTTCTTTGATGAAATTTTTTTTATTGTTTCTACAATTTGCCCTTTGATGTACAAGTTCTTTAGAATTGCATTATTTCATCTTCAATCTTTTAAATTCTTTTGTTAAGGGTTCTTTATTGAATGCAACTTTATCATATCAGTAATTGGTTAAGTAAATAATGGATTTCTTCTGCTTTTCTACTTTTTTTGGTGAGATTTTTATGTAACAATTCATGGACAATTTTTTGTAAAGGTGCCATATACAGCTAACAAATATGTATATATTTTTTCTATTCTCATTAAGTAATCCCAGCTATTGATCATCTCTAATTTTTCTAAAGCTCTGTTAAAGTCCTTAGCTTCTTTCTTTTTTACCTTTTAGTTATATTTGTGTAGATCTGAAAGGGGAACATTAAAGTCCCCTACTATATAAAAATATAGTTTTACTATATTTACTATATTTCTTCCTTGTCAGTGTCTGTTTTGTGAGCCAAAGATAGACGGCACATAAATTCATGACTCTACAAAGAGCCCAGAAAAGAATTTCACTATGCTTATGGGGAATTTCTTGAGCAATCCAAAAATGAGAGAAAAGAAATTCCAGAAATCAGGATTTGTGAATTATCTTTTTGCTATATATACTTTCTAAACTTCAGCCCACTTTCCCTTGGACACCATATGTACTTGTAGGAGAGAGCGTGTTACAGATTTTGCAAGAGGATTTCTTTTTCTTTTACCAAATCTTCTTACTGTACTACCTCAGTGTTCTGTATCACTTTCTAAAAATGACTCAAAAGTGGTTAACTAAAATGATTCTTGATTGATAATGTTGGCAGGGAACACAATGGTAGGGGTTCAAGTCAATGGCATAAAAGAATTACTGGACTCCTCAAGGGTACCCCCAGAATGCTGAGAGGTAGATGTAGTCTTGTTCCAGATCCTGAGATTCATCAATGAGAGTGGGAATTGGAATAAGGCTCTTCAGAACTTCTATAAACTACAAATGCATCTCCTAATTTTGACATTCTATATTGGTTGCACTGATAATCTAGTATAGAATAGTTTTCATTTTTAATTTCACTGCTATCATTGTTGATCAATTACTATTCAGAGGACAGGTTATCTATGTCATAAATAGTTATTGTCTCTAATCATTTTATCAAACCAAATACGAATCCAGATGTGAAATTATTCAGTTCTAAAGGTTGCACTCTGATTCCAGCTGCCTTTCTGATTTCACAATGCCAATATCTGTGAAATCAAGCTTGGAAAGCTTTATAAATTTCAAATATAGCTCCAACTCCCTGGGGAGGAAATGTCTCTTCAGATGCAGTCTCCTGTTCCAGACATTTCCTAGGAGATAGGTTTCCTGAGGAAAATTTCTTTTTTTGCTGATCTATTCCTTTCTAGTCTTCTCCAGACTTTTTTCATTGCCCTTTTGACTCTGGAATTCTTCATAAATTCCTTGAGTTCAATGGGAGCTTTTATTATCAGTGATAGGGATACGTAGTAGACAAGGTATTTCACATTTATAACAAACATTTCTCCAAGTGTAATTCAAAGCTCTATAGTCATGGCTATTCTCTTCTTATCTTGCTTTTCTCTTCTTACCTTAAAAAGGTCATTGCATTTTCTGCAACCTAGACTTTCTTTTCCTTTTCATTCTACTTTTGACTTGGCCTTTTGTGGAAATTCTGATAGCTGGTACAAAAAAATGAGGACCCTGTGTTGGTCCCTGTTTAAGTGAAAAGTAATAGTTCTATCTTTCTATCACTGAGAAACAGAAATTAGAATCACTTGTCTGAGTTCTAGGTTCATGTTTGCTATTTATTTAGTTGCCCTTTAAAAAGCTCAGTTTCTAGAGTGTCTCATTTCTCATGATATTTTAACTAAACTTAGAATCTACACTGTGCCAATTTAAACTACATTAAATTTCTTTTAATTATTTTTCAATTATTGACTCTGATTAATCCAAGTTGATTCTTTTTAATTAATTTTTAGTTTTCAGCATTCACATTCATAAGATTTTGAGTTCTAAATTTTCTCTCCATCTCTCTCCACTCACCTCTATCACAATACAGCATGCATTCTGATTACCCCTTCTCCCATTCTGCCCTCCCTTCTATCACCCTTCCCCCACCTTTTCTTATCCCTTTCCCTTCTATTTTCCTGTAGGGCAAGATAGATTTCTATACCCATTGCCTATACATCTTATTTCCCAGGTGCATGTAAAAACAATTTTTAACATTTGTTTTTTAAGCTTTGAGTTCCAAATTCTCTCTGTTCTTCCCTTCCCACTTCCTCATTGAGAAGTCAAGCAATTTGATATAGATTATACACGCAAAACATGTATGCAAAACATGTATGCAAAACATTTCCATAATAGTCATGTTGTGAAAGACTAACTATATTTCCCTCTATCTCCCATTTATTCTATTCTCTCCTTTGATTCTGTATCTTCTCAAAAGTGTTTGCTTCTGATTATCCTCTCCCCAATCTGCCCTCCCTTCTATCACCCCCCCTTTTATCCCCTTTCCCCCTACTTTTCTGTAAGATAAAATAGATTTCCATACCCAATTGAGTGTGTATGTTATTCCCTCCTTAAGCCAAATCCAATGAGAGTAAGGCTTACTTATTCTCTCTTCCACTCCAGTGTAAAAGCTTTTTATTACTTCTTTTATGTGAGATAATTTACCCCATTCTACCTCTCCCTTTCTCCTTTTCCCAGTACATTCCTCTTTTACAACTTAATTTTATTTTTTAGATATCATCCCTTCATATTCAACTCATCTTGTGCCCTCTGTCTATATGTATATTCCCTCCAACTACCCTAATTCTGATCTCATGAGTTACAAATATCATCTTTCCATGTAGGAATGTAAACAGTTCAACTTTAATAAGTCCCTTATGATTTCTCTTTCCTGTTTACCATTTCATGCTTCTCTTGAGTCTTGTAATTGAAAGTCAAATTTTCTATTCATTTCTGGTCTTTTCATCGAGGATGCTTGAAAGCCCTCTATTTCACTGCATGCCCATTTTTCCCCCTGAAGGATTATTCTCAGTTTTGCTGGGTAGTTGATTCTTGGTTTTAATCCTACCTCCTTTGACCTCTGAAATATCATATTCTAAGCCCTCTGATCTCTTAATACAGAAGCTGCTAAATCTTGTATTATCCTGATTGTGTTTCTGCAATACTTGAATTGTTTCTTTCTGGCTGTTGAAATATTTCCTCCTTGACCTGAGAACTCTGGAATCTGGCTACAATATTCCTATGAGTTTTCCTTTGGAGATCTCTTTCAGGAGGTGATCAGTGGATCCTTTCCATTTCTATTATACTCTCTGGTTGTGTAATATCAGAACGGTTTTCCTTGATAATTTCTTGAAAGGTGGTATCCAGGCTCTTTTTTTGATCATGGCTTTCAGGGAGTCCAATCATTTTTAAATTATCTCTCCTAGATCTATTTTCCAGGTCAGTTGTTTTTCCACTGAGATATTTCACATTGTCTTCTATTTTTTTCATTCTTTTGGTTTTGTTTTAAAATTTCTTGATTTCACATAAAGTTATTAGCTTCCATTTGCTCCATTCTAATTTTTAAGGAATTATTTTCTTCAGTGAGCTTTTGGACCTCCTTTTCCATCTGGCCAGCTCTGCTTTTTAAGGTATTCTCCTCGTTGGCTTTTTGGACCTCTTTTGCCATTTGGGTTAGTTTATTCATTTTTATTTTTAAAATTAATTAATTTGTTTTCAGTTTTCTACAATCACTTCTATATATCTTAGATTTTTTCCCCCTCCTTCTCCTTCCCTCCCTGAGATAGTGTGCAATCTTATATAGGTTCTACTCATACTTACTTATTAAATACATTTTCACCTTAGTCATGTTGCATAGAAGAATTAAAATGAATTGGAAAAACCATGAAAAGAAAACATAACACAAGAGAAAAGGATCTGCTTCATTCTGTAATCCAATTCCATAGTTATTTCTTGATGTGGAAGGCATTTTGCCTCAAGAGTTCATTGGGAATTTTTAGGTCCTTGCATTGCTGTGAAGGGTTAAGTCTACCAGAAAAATTCCTTGCACGCTGTGGTTGTTGCTGTGTACAAAGTTCTCCTGGTTCTGCTCCTTTTACTCAGCATGAGTTCATATAGGTCCTTCCAGGCCTCTCTGAAATCTTCCTGTTCATCTTTTCTTATAGTATTTCAGTACTCAATTACATTCATATACCACAACTTGTTCAGCCATTCCCCAATTGATGGGCATCCCCTGAATTTCCAGTTCTTGGCCATCACAAAGAGAGCTGCTATAAATACTTTGGTACATATGGGACCCTTTCCCATTTCCATGATCTCTATGGGATACAGTCCCTGAAGCGATATTACTGGGTCAAAGAGTATGCACATTTTTGTAGCCATTTGGGCATAGTTCCAAATTGCTTTCCAGAATGGTTGGATCAGCTCACAGCTCCACCAACAATGAATTAGTGTCCCAATTGTCCCACATCTTCTCCAAAATTTATCATCTTCATGTTTTGTCATGTTAACCAATCTGATAGGTGTGATGTGGTACCGCAGAATTGTTTTGATTTGCATCTCTCTAATCAATAGTGATTTACAGCATTTTTTCATATGACTATAGATAGCTTTAATTTCTTCCTCTGAAAACTACCTGTTCATATCCTTTGACCATTTATCAATTAAGGAATGACTTGTATTCTTGTACATTTGAGTCAGTTCTCTATATATTTTAGAAATGAGGCCTTTATCACAGACACTGGTGGCAAAAATTCTTTCCGAGTTTTCTGCTTCCCTCCAACTCTTGGTTGCATTGGGTTTCTTTGTGCAAAACCTTTTCAATTTAATGTAATCAAAATTATCCATTTTGTACTTTATAATGTTCTCTATCTCTTGCTTGGTCAAAAATTTCTCCAATCTTTATAAACCTGACAAATACACTATTCCTTACTCCCCTAATTTGGTTATAGTATCAGTCTTTATACCTAGATCATGTATCCATTTGGACTTTATTCTTGTGTACAGTGTCAGGCATTGGTCCATGACCAGTTTCTGCCACACTGTTATCCAGTTTTCCCAGCAATTTTTGTCAAATAGTGAGTTCTTATCCCAGAAGCTGGGGTCCTTGGGTTTATCAAACAGTTGATTGCTATATTCATTGACTACTGTGTCTTGAGTACTTAACCTATTCCACTGATCTACCCCTTTATTTCTTAGCCAGTACCAAGTGGTTTTGATTATTGCTGCCTTATAATGCAATTTGAGATCTGGTAGGGCTAGGCCACCTTCCCTACCATTTCTTTTTATTAATTCCCTTGATATTCTGAACCTTTTGTCCTTCCAGATGAATTTTGATATTATTTTTTCTAGCTCTAGAAAATAATTATCTGGTAGTCTGATTGGTATGGCACTGAATAGGTAAATTAATTTAGGCATTTTTATTATATTAGCTCAGCCCACCCACGAACAACTGATGTTTTCCCACTTACTTAGACCTGACTTTATTTGTGTGAAAAGTGTTTTTTTTAATTTTATTTTATTTATTTTATTTTATTTTATTTTTTTATTTAACTTTTGACATTTATTTTCACACAATTTTGGGTTACAAATTTTCTCCCCTTTTATCCCCTCCCCCCCCAAACCCAAGCATTCTAATTGCCCCTGTGACCAATCTGCTCTCTCTTCTATCCTCCCTCTCTGCCCTTGTCTCTGTCTTCTCTTTTGTGTTGTAGGGCCAAATAGCTTTCTTTACCCCTTAACCTGTATTTCTTATTTCCTAGTGGTAAGAACATTACAGTTGATCCTAACACTTTGAGTTCCAACTTCCTTACCTCCCTTCCTCCCCACCCCTTCCCTTTGGAAGGCAAGCAATTCAATATAGGCCAAATCTGTGTAGTTTTGCAAATGATTTCCATAATAGTTGTGTTGTATAAGACTAACTATATTTCCCTCCATCCTATCCTGTCCCCCATTACTTCTATTCTTTTATGATCCTTTCCCTCCCCATGAGTGTCCACCTTGGATTGCATTCTCCTCCCCATGCCCTCACCTCTATCCTCCCCCCCACCCTACTTGTGCCCTTGTCCCCCACTCTCCTGTATTGTGAGATAAGTTTTCCTATCAAAATGAGTGCATTTTATTCTTTCCTTTAGTGGAATGTGATGAGAGTAGACTTCATGTTTTTCTCTCGCCTCCCCTCTTTATCCCTCCACTAATAAGTCTTTTGCTTGCCTCTTTTATGAGAGATAATTTTCCCCATTCAATTTCTCCCTTTCTCCTCCCAATATTTCTCTCTCACTGCTTGATTTCATTTTTTTTTTAAGATATGATCCCATCCTCTTCAATTCACTCTGTGCACTCTGTCTCTATGCATGTGTGCGTGTGTGCATGTGTGTGTGTACTCCCACCCAGTACCCAGATACTGAAATGATTCAAGAGTTACAAATATTGTCTTTCCATGTAGGAATGTAAACAGTTCAACTTTAGTAAGTCCCTTATGACTTCTCTTTGCTGTTCACCTTTTCATGCTTCTCTTCATTCTTGTGTTTGAAAGTCAAATTTTCTTTTCAGCTCTGATCTTTTCATCAAGAAAATTTGAAAATCCTCTATTTCATTGAAAGACCATTTTTTCTCCTGAAGTATTATACTCAGTTTTGCTGGGTAGGTGATTCTTGGTTTTAGTCCTAGTTCCTTTGACTTCTGGAATATCCTATTCCATTCCCTTCGATCCCTTAATGTAGAGGGTGCTAGATCTTGTGTTATCCTGATTGTATTTCCACAATACTTGAATTGTTTCTTTCTAGCTGCTTGCAATATTTTCTCTTTCACCTGGGAATTCTGGAATTTGGCCACAATGTTCCTTGGAGTTTCTCTTTTTGGATCTCTTTATGCGGTGTTCTGTGGATTCCTTGAATATTTATTTTGCCCTCTGGTTCTAGAATCTCAGGGCAATTTTCCTTGATAATTTCATGGAAGATGATGTCTAGGCTCTTTTTTTGATCATGGTTTTCAGGTAGTCCCAAAATTTTTACATTGTCTCTCCTGAATCTATTTTCCAGGTCAGTTGCTTTTCCAATAAGATATTTCACATTATCTTCCATTTTTCCAATCTTCTCGCTATGTTCTGTGATACCTGTCTTTCTCACAAAGTCTTTAGCGTCCATCTGTACCATTCTAGTTTTGAAAGAATTATTTTCTTCAGTGAGCTTTTGAATCTCCTTTTCCATTTGGCTAATTCTGCTTTTGAAAGCATTCTTTTCCTCATTGGCTTTTTGAACCTCTTTTGCCAATTGAGTTAGGCTAGTTTTCAAGGTGTTAATTTCTTCAACATTTTTTTGGTTCTCCTTTAGCAGGGAGCTGATCTGCTTTTCATGCTTTTCTTTCATCCCTCTCATTTCTCTTCCCAGTTTTTCCTCAACCTCTCTAACTTGATTTTCAAAATTCTTTTTGAGCTCTTCCATGGCCTGAGCCCATTTGTTGGGCTGGGACACAGAATCCTTGATTTCTGTGTCTTTGCCTGATGGTAAGCATTGTTCTTCCTCATCAGAAAGGAAGGGAGGAAATGTCTGTTCTCCAAGAAAGTATCCTTCAATAGTTTTATTTCTTTTCCCTTTTCTGGGCATTCTCCCCAGCCAGTGACTTGTCCTCTGAATATTCTCCTCACTTCCACCTCGCCTCCTGGTCCTCCCAGCCAGCGTTTGGGGACTGAGATTCAAATGCTGCTTCCCGCCTTAGGGCTTTTGGCGGGGGCAGGGCTGCTATTCAGTGTGAGAATTAAGTTCAGGTGGTCAGGTCAGGGCAGGGCCACCTCTCAGGCTCCGTTCCCTCAGGGGGTTTATGTACAGACCTTCCACAATGGATCCAGGCTCCCGCCTGCTTGGGGAGCCCCTGTCTGCAGCCGCCTCTCAGCTTCTACCTCCCCGGGGGGCCCAAGCCATGGGGGCACCCCACTCCCCTCTCGACCCGCCAAAGAGACTCTCTCACCGACCCCCGTCACCTGTGGGTGGCGGGACTTGTGCCGCCGCTGGAGATCCCATCCCTGAAGCCTGCTCAGATCCGTACCTCTCAGAGCCGCGGCTGCCGTAGGTCTGGGCTGGGCTCCGCGTCTGCAGCGCGATGGACCTTTTGCGAGAGGTTTGCAGGTCCCTCTGTGGGTGGAGGGACCCGCGTGGCCGCTGGAGATCCCGTCCCCGTAGCCCGCTCAGATCTTTTCCTCTCGGTGTCGCGGCCACTGCAGGGCTGCACTCAGCTCCCAGTCCTGGCGCCCAGTCCGCAGCGCGAAGGACCCCCCCCCGCGAGAGGTTTGCAGGTCTCTCCGGAACAGAAATCTCCCTCGCTCCAATATTCCGTGGCCTCTGGGTGCAGAATTCACCGTGAGTTGGTCCCCTCTAGCCGTTGTGTGGGTTGTGGGTTCAGAGCTATGTGTATGTGCGTCTTTCTACTCCACCATCTTGGCTCCGCCCCTGTGAAAAGTGTTTTGTAATTATGTTCATGTAGTCCCTGGGTTTGTTTTGGCAGGTAGACTCCCAGATATTTTATAGTGTTTACAGTAGCTTTAAATGGGATTTCTCTTTCTATCTCTTGCTGTTAGTAATATATAGAAATGCAGATGATTTATGTGGGTTTATTTTGTAACCTGCAACTTTGCAAAGTTGTTTATTATTTCAAGTAGTTTTTTACTTGATTCTCTAGGATTCCCTAAGAATATCATCATATTATCTGCAAAGAGTAACAACTTAGTTTCTTCTTTGTCTATTCTTATTCCTTCAATTTTTTTTCTTCTCTTATTGCTAAAGCTAACATTTCTAGTGTCATATTGAATAATAGTGGTGATAATGGACATCCCTGTTTCACCTCTGATCTTATTGAAAATGCATCCAGCTTATCCCCATTACATATAATGCATGCTGATGGTTTTAGGTAGATACTGCTTATTATTTTATGAAAGCCTCCATATATTCCTGTGCTCTCCAGCATTTTCAATAGGAATGAGTATTGTATTTTGTCAAAGACTTTTTCTGGGTCTATTGAGAAAAATCACATAGTTTGTTAGTTTTGTTGTTTATATGATCAATTATGCTGATAGTTTTCTTAATATTGAACCAGTCCTGCATTCCTGGTATAAATCCTACCTGATCATACTGTATTATTCTCATGATAAGTTGCTGTATTCTTTTTGCTAATATTTAAAATTTTTGCATCTATATTCATTAGAGAAATTGGTCTATAGTTTTCTTTCTCTGTTTTGGCTCTTCCTGGATTAGGTACTATATTTGTATCATAAAAGGTATTTGGTAGGACTCCACCAATTTTCCTAAATAGTCTATATAGTATTGGAATTAAGTGTTCTTTAAATATTTGATGGAATTCACTTGTAAATCCATCTGGCCCTGGAGATTTGGGTTAGTTTATTTTTAAGGTGTTATTTTCTTCAATATTTTTTTAAGTCTCCATTAGCAAACTATTGACTCATTTTTCATGATTTTAGTGCATCATTCTCATTTCTCTTCCCAATTTTTCGGCCACTTCCCTTACTTGACTTTCAAAATCCTTTTTGAGCTTTTTCATGGCCTGCAACCAATACATATTTTTCCTGGAGGCTTTGGATGTAGGAGCTTTGACTTTGTTGTCTTCTTCTGCTTATATGTTTTGATCTTCTTTGTCACCAAAGTAAGATTTTGTAGTCTAGGTTTTTTCCACTGTTTGCTCATTTTCCCAGGCAATTACTTGACTTTTTTGACTCTTTGTTAAGGTAGGACTCTGCTGACAGCATGGAGGGTGTACTGTCCAAAGCTTCAGGGGTTTTGTGTAGCTGTTTTCAGAGATACTTTAATGGACCTGTAAATTTTTAGTTCTTCCAAGGAGGTATGATCAAAGGAGAGGGGTTTACTCCTTTCCTGTTCTATGTGAGTGTCTGTGAGTGACCCTAAACACTCTTTCTGCCTTGAAACTGTGAGAAAGTTTCCCTTTCTATCACTGCCACAAGCTCCACCACATCAGCCTTCTACTTTGCCCCAGGACCACCACCCATATCCAAGAGTGGGCAAAGCAAGAGAATCCTGCCTCAGGGCTAGCAAAGATATCCCTGAAATCTCCCTCTGATCATCCATTCAATCACCCCACTATCTGTGGGCCAAGAGCCCTGGCAGCAGCTGCTGCCTCCACCTCCACCACCTGGATTTGGGGCCAGACCACACTCATCTCTCACCCAGGTCTGACAGACCTTTCCAAATAACCTTATAAGTTGTCTTTGGCATTTATGGGTTGAAAAGTCTGGAAACCACCACAACTGCCAGTGATTCAGTCCCCTGATGCGTACTCTAGGTTTTCTAGGGGGGGTCCAGTCTGTGCTGGCATGGCCAGTTTTGGTCTATGCTCCTTTCCCAGGCTGGTACAATAGACCTTTCCTGTGACATTCCAGGTTGTCTTGTGCTGGAAATTTCTTTCATTTTGTTGTTTTGTGGGTTCTGCTGCTCTAGAATTTGTTTAAAATAATTTTTTACAGGGATTTGGAGGTATTTGGAGGAGAGCTCAAGCAAGTCCCTGTTTTTATTCTGCCATCTTTGCTCCATCTGCCAAACTGATTCTTTTTTTTAAGAGAGTGAAATTCTTTATTATTATTATTTTTAATGTTTAACAATCACTGCCATACAATTGAGATTTTATCCCCCCCACACCTACCCCCCACCACCCCCCTCCCTCCCCACGACTGCATACAATTCTGTATAGGTTCTACATTTACTTTCTTATTGAGTACATTTTCACTATAGTCATGCTATATAGTCAAACTAAAATAAATGGAAGAAATCATATAACAAATCAAAACATGATACACAAAAACACACACACACACAAACATGATCTGCTACATTCTGCGAATGACTTCCATATTTCTTTCTCTGAGTGTGGAAGGCATTTTGCCTTAGATAACCACCACTGGGATTTTTTTTTTAAGAAGTTCTTGCGTTATTACGAAATTCCAAGTCTACCAGAAAAAACTCTCGCACACTGTGGTCATTGCTGTGCACAAAGTTCTCCTGGTTCTGCTCCTTTCACTCAGCATCAGGTCATATAAGTCCTTCCAGGCCTCTCTGAAGTCTTCTTGTTCATCATTTCTTATGGCACAATAGTACTCCATTACATTCATATACCATAATTTATTCAGCCATTCCCCAATTGATGGACATCCCCTTGACTTCCAGTTTTTGGCAACTACAAAGAGTGCTGCTATAAATATTTTTGTACATGTGGGATCCTTTCCCATTTTTATGATCTCTTGGGGATACAGTCCTAGTAGCGATATTGCTGGGTCAAAGGGTATGGACATTTTTGTAGCCCTTTGGGCATAGTTCCAAATTGCTCTCCAGAATGGTTGGATGTGTTCTCAGCTCCACCAACAATGAATTAGTGTTCCAGCTCTCCCACATCCTCTCCAGCATTTATCATTTTCTTGTTCTATCATGTTTGCCAATCTTATAGGTGTGATGTGGTACCTCAGAGTTGTTTTGATTTGCATCTCTCTAATCAAAAGTGATTTCGAGCATTTTTTCATAGGATTATAGATATCTTTAATTTCTTCTTCTGAAAATTGCCTGTTCATATCCTTTGACCATTTATCAATTGGGGAATGACTTGTATGATTATACATTTGAGTCAGTTCTCTATATATTCTAGAAATGAGGCCTTTATCCCCGAGCTTAGCTGTAAAAATTATTTCCCAATTTACTACATCCCTCCAGATTTTGGTTACATTGGGTTTGGTTGTGCAAAAACTTCTCAGTTTAATGTAATCAAAATTATCCATTTTGCATTTCATAATGCTTTTTATCTCTTCTTTAGTAAAAAATTCTTCCCTTCTCCATAAATCTGATAAATATACTATTCCTTGCTTCTCCAGTTTATTCATGGTATCAATCTTTATACCTAAATCATGTACCCATTTGGACTTTATTCTTGTGTACAGTGTCAGGTATGGGTCTATGCCTAATTTCCGCCACACTGTTATCCAGTTTTCCCAGCACTTTTTGTCAAACAGTGAGTTCTTATCCCAGAAGCTGGGGTCCTTGGGTTTATCAAACAGGAGGTTGCTACATTCCTTGCCTACTGCGTCTTGAGTGCCAAGTCTATTCCACTTGTCTACCTCTCTGTTTCTTAGCCAATACCAAGTGGTTTTGATAATTGCTGCTTTATAGTACAATTTGAGGTCTGGTAGCGCTAGTCCACCTTCCCAAGCATTTCTTTTCATTAGTCCCTTTGATATTCTGGACCTTTTGTTCTTCCAAATGAATTTTGATATTATTTTATCCAGCTCTAGAAAATAATTGTCTGATAGTTTAATTGGTATGGCACTAAATAAGTAAATTAATTTAGGTAGAATTGTTATTTTTATTATATTAGCACAGCCTACCCATGAGCAAGTAATGTTTTTCCACTTACTTAAATCTGTCTTTATTTGTGCAAAAAGTGTCTTGTAATTGTGTTCATATAATCCCTGGGTTTGTTTTGGCAGGTAAACTCCTAAGTATTTTATAGTGTCTACCCTAGCTTTAAATGGGATTTCTCTTTCTTGCTGTTGGACTTTGTTGCTAATATATAGGAATGCGGAAGATTTGTGTGGGTTTATTTTGTAACCTGCAACTTTGCCAGAGTTGTTTATTATTTCAAGTAGTTTTTTACTTGAATCTCTGGGATTCTCTAAGTAAATCATCATATCATCTGCAAAGAGTGATAACTTAGTTTCTTCTTTGGCTATTCTTATTCCTTCAATATCTTTATCTTGTCTCAAACTGATTCTTACAAACAAAAATTTGTATTGATTTGTACTGATTCAGTATTTCACTTTATTAATCTTATATGTTTCTTTGCTTTTCAATCACATTTCAAATGTTCACTTTATGTTTTTAGACCTGACTTTCTTCCTCCCAAACCCCCCCCCCCCATCAACTTGTCTCTTTTGCAAATTAGTACAATTTTATTATGTATCTCAATTCCATTACATAACTATTCTACTGGGTGATCAGGAGTGTAATTTCCAACTTTATAGGTAGTTTGGTTCTTTTTTTTTTTTAATCCTTTGGGAGCCTATTTATGGCTTATTGAATTTCTTCTTTAGAGACTGAGTTATTTAAATTCTCTATTTCTTGTTCTGTTAGTCTGGATATTCTTTTTTTTTTTTTTGGTAGATATTCAACCATTTTATTTAAATTGTCAGTTTGGTTTACATATAATTGGAAAAAATAGTTTCTAAGAATTTTCCTTATTTTTTGTACTCTTGTGGTTTCTCCTTTTTCATTTTTGATACTAGCAATTAAGGTTTCCTTTCTTAAAAAACACAGACTACCTAATGATTTAATTTGTAAAAGAAAGTTAGCTTCTTGTTTTATCAATTCAATGGTATGTCTCCAATTTTGTTAATCTCTTTCTTCATTTTCACAGTTTACATTTTAGTAGAGGGTTTTTCCAAATTTTTTTTTTACTTGCATAGCCAATCAATTGATCTCCTCTTCATCTTTTTTGTTGATAAAAGTGTTTGGAGATATCATTTTCCTCCTAAAAGTTGATTTGTCTGCATTTCAAAAGTTTTGATATGCTGTCTTATTGTTTTAATTTTTTAATTAAATTATCTATTGTTTATGCGATTTGTTCTTTGATCTACCAGTTCTTTAGTGTTGTTATTTAACCATCAACAAGTTTTAACCTTGTCTTCAAAGGCCTTTTATTGAATACAATTTTTATTGCAGTATGGTCAATAAAGGATGTGTTTAATATTTCTGCATTTCTGCCTTTTTGTGGGGGGCGTTATATGCCATAATGCATGGTCAATTGTGGTAAAGGTGCTGTGGACATCTAAGATGTATTTTGTTCTAATGTCACTCAGTGATTACCAGAGAACTATTCTATCTAACTATTCTAAAGTTCTAGTGAGGTCCTTAACTTTCTTGTTTATCTTTTGGTTAGAATTGTCTAAGTCTGATAACAGTACATTGAGATTCTCAGCTATTATAGTAGTTGGAAATAGTAGTAGTAGTAGCAGCAGCAGCAGCAGTAGCATCTGTGTGTGTGTGTGTGTGTGTGTGTGTGTGTGTGTATACTATAGTTTTCATCTTTATTTCTTCTGTGATTAATAGATTCTGTGAATACCTCTAGGTATTATGCTATTTGGTGCATATTATATTTTAAGTATTTATATTAATACATTGACTTTGGCATCTTTAAGCATATTTAAATATAGCAATACCTTTTATCTCTTTTAATCAAATTTTTGATGTTATCTTTTCTGAGGTTGTAATTCCTCCTCCTATTTTTTTCTAGAATTTGCTCCCTTACATTAATTTTCTGTGAATCTTTTGATTTCAAGTGTATTTCTTGTTATCTATTGTTGAATTCTGCTTTGTTTCTAAAATGGATTTTAATTGCCATCTTTTGTTTTTACATTGACTAGATTTCATCTTGTACATTTCTCAGAGAGCCATCTTTTATAACAATGAAAAATTTTGGTTGATCTGCAGTGATCTGCTTGTCAACATGTTGTTACCTCAATATACTTCTTTTCATTATATCTTTTTTAAATTTTAAAATATAATTTATTCTGGTTCTTTTTTATGATTCTGTCCAGTATCTTCTTATTTTTTTTTAATATTTGCTAATTTATTTTTAGTTTTCAACATTTACTTCCATAAGATTTTGAGTTCCAAATTTTCTCCCCCATCCCCACCCTAAGATGGCATGTAATGTGATGTAGGTTCTACATTTACATTCATATAAAACATATTTTCACATTAGTCATGTTATAAAGAAGAATTAGAACCAATAGGAAACAAAAAAGAGAGAGTAATAATATGCTGCATTCAGATTCCATTGTTCTTTTTCTGAATGTGAATAACATTTTCCATTATTAGAGTTTTAGAGTTGTCTTAGATCTTTGCATTTGCTAAGAAGAGATAAGTCTATCAAAGTTAGTCATCACACGATGTTACTGTGTACAGTGTTTTCCTGGTTCTGCTCATTTTACTCAACATCAGTTCATGTAAGTCTTTCCAGGTTTTTCCGAAGTCTGCGTGCTCATCATTTCTTATGGAACAATAGTATTCCATTGCATTCATATACCATAATTTGTGCAGCCATTCCCCAATTGATGGGCATCCCCTCAATTTCCAATTCTTTGTCACCACAAAAAGAGCTGTTAGAAATATTTTTGTACATGTGGGACCTTTTTCCATTTTTATAATCTCTTTGGGATATAGATCTAGAAGTGCTATTGCTGAGTCAAATGGTATATGCAGTTTTATAGCTCTTACAGCATAGTTCCAAATTGCTCTTCAAAATGATTGGATCAGTTCACAACTCCACCAACAATGCATTAGGGTTCCAATTGTCCCACATATTCTCCAACATTTGTTATTTTCCTGTTTTGTCATGTTAGCCAATCTGATAGGTATGATGTGGTACCTCAGAGTTGTTTTGATTTGCATCTCTCTAATCAATAGTGATTTAGAGTATTTTTTCATATGACTATAGATAGCTTTACTTTTTCATTTGAAAACTGCCTGTTGATATCCTTTGACCATTTATCAATTAGGGAATGACTTGTATTCTAATAAATCTGAGTCAATTCTCCATGTATTTTAGAAATAAAGCCTTTATCAGAGACACTGGCTACAAAAAATTGTTTCCCAGTTTTCTGCTTCCCTTCTAATCTTGGTTCCATTGGCTTTGTTTGTGCAAAAATTTTCATTTTAATGTAATCAAAATTATCCATTTTGCATTTCATAACATTTTCAATCACTTGTTTGATCATAAATTCTTCCATTCTCCATAAATCTTACAGGAAAACTATTCCTTGCTCTCTTAGTTTGCTTATAGCATCAGTCTTTATATCTAAATTGTGTACCCATTTTGACTTTACCTTGGTATACAGTGTAAGAAGTGATAAGTAGCACCTGTTGAAAACCATCAGCAAGCATTATATGTAAAGGGGATAAGCTAGAAGCCTTTCCAATAAGAGCAAAGGTGAAACAAGCATATCCATTATCACCAATGTTATTCAATCTAGCACTACAAATGTTAGCTTTAGCTCTAAGAGAAGAAAAAGAAATTGAAGGAATTAGAATAGACAAAGAAGAAACAAAGCTATCATTCTTTGCAGATGATATGATGGTATACTTAGAGAATCCTAGAAAATCAAATAAAATACTACTTGAAATAATAAACAAAATTAGCGAAGTTGCAGGCTATAAAATAAACCCACATAAATCATCTGTATTTATTTACATTACTAACAAAGCCCAATAGCAAGAAATAGAAAGAAAAATTCCATTTAAAATGACTGTAGACCCTATAAGATATTTGACAATCTACCTGCCAAGACAAACTTAGAGACTATATGAATATAATTACAAAACACTTTTTGCACAAATAAAGTCAGAGATAAATAATTTGAAAAATATCTGTTACTCATGGGTAGACTGAGCAAATACAATAAAAATGACAATTCCACCTAAATTAATTTAGTTACTCAGTGTCATATCAATCAAACTACCAAAAATTATTTTATAGAGCTAGAAAAAAATAAAATTCATGTGGAATAACAAAACGTCCAGGATATCAAGGTAATTAATGAAAAGAAATGCAAGGGAATGTGGTCTAGTCATACCAGATCTTAAATTGTATTATAAAACAGCAATCATAAAAATACCCCAAAAACTATTTGATACATACCAAGAAACAGAGTGGTGGATCAATGGAATAGGTTAGGTATACAAGACACAGTAGTCAATGACTATAGTGATCTTATAGTTTGATAAATCCCAAGACTACAGTTTCTGGGGTGAGAACTCAGTATTTGACAAAACTGCTGGGAAAACTGGAAAAGAGTACAGCAGAAACTAGGGATAGACCTTGATGTATTTTTAATAAACCCCTTTTAATTCTTAAAAAAGGAAGATATTTTAAAAAAATAAATGAAGAGAAAAAATCATTAAAACTGATCACACATCAATAAATTGACATTCTAAACAAAGTTCCACACTCATGGCTCCATCCTCTGCAAAGGAGCTGGGGAAGGTATTGTAACGGCAAGCAAAGTAGGATTTTTAAAAAATTTTATTTATTTATTTTTATTTTTCAAAATTCAACATTCATTTCCACAAGATTTTGAGTTCCAAATTTTCTCCCCATCTCTCCTCTCCAAAACACTGTGCATTCTGATTACCCATTCCCTCAATCTGTTCCCCCTTCTATCATACCCCTCCCTTCCCTTATCCTCATCTTCTCTCTTTTCTTATAGGGCAAAATAGATTTCTATATCCCATTACCTGTATTTCTTATTTACCAGTAAATATTTATCTGTAAAAACAGTTCTCAACATTCGTTCCTAAAACTTTGAGTTCCAACTTCTTTCCCTTTCTCCCTCCCCATGCATCCCCACTGAGAAGCAAGCAATTCAATATAGGCTATATATGTGTAGTTTTACAAAAGACTTCTGTAATAGTCATGTTGTGAAAGACTAACTATATTTCCCTCCATTCTTTCCTACCCCCCATTTATTCTATTCTCTCTTTTGGCCTTGTCCCTCCCCTAAAGTGTTTACTTCTAATTACTCCCTCCTCCCATTTGTCCTCTATTCTATCATCCCCCCACCCCTTCTCCCCTACTTTCCTGTAGTGTAAGATAGATTTTCATAACAAATTGAGTGTGCTTGTTGTTCCCTCCTTAAGCCAAATGTGATGAGAGTAAGCTTCACTTTTTGCTTCTCACTACCCCCCTTTTCTCCTCCATTGAAAAAGTTTTTTCTTGCCTCATTTATAAGAGAAAATTTGCCCCATTCTATTTCTCCCTATCTCCTCCCACCCCATAGTTTTATTTTTTTAGATATCATTCCTTCCTATTCAACTCATCTGGTGCCCTCTGTCTAAATATATATATATATATATATATATATATATATACATATATATGTGTGTGTGTGTGTATAATCCCTCCAACTACCCAAATATTGAGAAAATTTTCAAGAGTTACAAATATTATCTTTCCAGGTAGGAATGTAAACAGTTCAACTTTTGTAAGTCCCTTACGAATTCTCTTTCCTGTTTACCTTTTCATGTTTCTCTTGATTCTTGTGTTTGAAAGTCAAATCTTCTATTCAGCTCTGGTCTTTTCATCAAGAATGCTTGAAAGTCCTCTATTTCATTGAGTGACCATTTTTTCCCCCTAAAGTATTATACCCAGTTTTACTGGGTAGGTGATTCTTCATTTTAATCCTAGTTCCTTCATATTCCAAGCCCTTTGATCCCTTAATGTAGAAGTTGCTAGATCTTGGGTTATCCTGGTTGTATTTCCACAATACTCGAATTGTTTCTTTCTGACTGCTTGTAATATTTTCTCCTTGACCTGGGAACTCTGAAATTTGGCTACAATATTCCTAGGAGGTTTTCTTTTTGGATCTCTTTCAGGAGGTGATCTGTGCATTCTTTCAATATTTATTTTACCCCCTGGTTCTAGAATATCAGGACAGTTTTCCTTGATAATTTCATGAAAGATGATGTCTAGGCTCTTTTTTTGATCATGGCTTTCAGGTAGTCCCATAATTTTTAAATTGTCTCTTCTGGATCTATTTTCCAGATCAGTTGTTTTTCTAATGAGATATTTCACATTATCTTCTATTTTTTCTTTCTTTTGGTTTTGTTTTGTAATTTCTTGATTTCTCATAAAGTCATTAGCTTCCATCTGTTCCATTCTAATTTTTAAAGAACTATTTTCTTCAGTGAGCTTTTGAATCTCCTTTTCCATTTGGCTAATTCTGCTTTTTAAATCATTCTTTTCCTCATTGGCTTTTTGGACCTCTTTTGCCATTTAAGTTAGTCTATTTTTAAAGTTGTTATTTTCTTCAGCATTTTTTGGGGTCTCCTTTAGTAAGCTATTGACTCACTTTTCATGATTTTCTTGCATTGCTCTCATTTCTCTTCCCAATTTTTCCTCCACCTCTCTTACTTAATTTTCAAAATCCTTTTTGAGCTCTTCCATGGCCTGAGACCATTGCATATTCATTTCAGAGGTTTTGGATGCAGAAGCCTTGACTTTCATGTCTTCCTCTGATGGTATGCGTTGTTCTTCCTCATCCAAAAGGATGGAAGAAAATGCCTGTTCACCAAGAAAGTAACCTTCTATAGTCTTATTTTTTTCCTTTTTTGGGCATTTTCCCAGTCAGTTACTTGACTTTTGAGTCCTTTGAGGGCATACTCTAGGGACCTGTAAGTTCTCAGTTCCTCCAAGGTGGCACAATCAAGGGAGAGGAATTTACTCCTCTTCTGGCCTGCACACTGGTCTGGGAGCAACCCAAAGTTTTTCTGCCCAGGATCTGTGAGTAGAATTCTCTCTCCAGAGCCTCCACCAGCTCCATCAGCCAGTGCTTTTCCTCACCCAGGAGCACCACTCAGGGCTGAGATCCAGATCAGTGGCTCAGTTTCCCCAGGGTCTTTAGGCCAAGGGCTCCAAAAATGGATGCTACTGCCACCTGGGGCTGCCTGGGGCTGGGGTTAGGGCAGGACTCTGCTCCCTGCTCACTGGGGTGAGCTTTCTCACAGACCTTGGAAGCTGTCTTTGGCATTAGTGGTTTGAGTAATCTGGGAACCACACCTGCTACCTGGGATTCTGCACCCTGAAGTCTGCTTCAGTTCTGTCCAAGCTGCATGTCCAAGTCTGGGCTGTGCTTCGTGAGCTGTGCTCTGCCCCAAGCCTGGTGCGATAGACCCTTCCTGTTGGCCTTCCAGGCTGTCTTGGGCTGGAACTCTCCTTCACTCTTGTCGTTTTGTGGCTTCTGCTGCTCTAGAATTTTCCGAAGTAGGATTTTTTGCTCTTTTTTCTGTATTGAATTTTAGCCAATCATGTGCCTTTGATTGAAACAATCAAGAATCTTTTATTTAAAACAGTATATATATTGTATTGCTTACCAGAAGAGAGAGAAGCAGAGATGACAGAGAAGCAGCTGTGAGCAGTCTAGGGGAGCTTGCTTGTGGGGATGCTTAGCAGAAAGAATGTTTGTGGTGTCAGTGCTCTGTCTGTTGATCTGTGTTAATTTCTCAGACAGAAGCCTTTTCTGTTGGTCTGTGTTGATATCTCAGACAGAGGCCCTGTCTGTTGGTCATTATGAGTGAATTGAGATGATGGCACTTGTAATATGTATGAATATTGTTATAACCCTTTTAAGTTTTGTTTTCCTAGAAACAGAAGTTGTGGGCAGGAGCCTCTGGAGCCTGCTATCAGGCAGAAGCAGAAGGAGTTTGGAGTGGAACAGTCCCTGTGACCTGAGACAAGGAGCAGGAGCACAGAGCTGCCTGCATATGAACCCAGGCAAGAGTTGGAAGTGGCCAACTCACACATGAAGAGCCATGGCAGTTGGAAGTCAGCCTCAAGTCAAGATGAGAGAGAACTTTACTTGAACACCGGGTATTGATTAAGAAGATTGTTCTTATAGTGACGTAGGGGTGTATGGTGTGATATTTTCTGCTACTCCTTAAGGATGCATTGTGCTAGGGAAGACCCAAGCCTGGGACCCTCTGACTTTGGGGATGTAATGGTAAATGCTATGTGCCATATGACATACTGAATGTTTTGAGATACATATATGTATTAGATGGTATGTTTTGCTTAAGGATGTTGGTATGAATGTTATGCTTTACTTTATTGAACAATGCTTAGTTTGTTGCTGAATAAATAGAGAGTCCATTATATTATTCGGTTAGACCCTTAAAAAATCATTCACAGCAGCTGTGTGTGCTCAGGTGTGCTGCCATGACTGGCTTTACAGGTATCTTCTCTTTTTTTGAGACTAAATTTGTTCTTATACTTTCATAATATTAATTTTGGATTATTTTGTGCTTGTTTTTTCCCATTTATATTGTTCAGTTAATTTGTATATTGTTTTCCTAGTCCTGCTTATTTCATTTTGCTTCAATTCATGTCAGTCTTTTCACACTTCTCTTTATTCATTGTGTTTATCATTTCCTACAGCACTGTAATATTTCATTATATTCATATACCACAATTTGTCTAGCCATTCCACAATTGATAGGCTTCTACTAGGGGTGGAGAACCTGAGGCCTTGAGGCCACATGAAGCCCTCAAGGCCCTCAAGTGTGACCCTTTGACCGAATCCAAACTTCACAGAACAAATCCCCTTAATAAAAGGATTTGTTCTATAAAACTTGGACTTAGTCAAAAAGCCACACCTAAGGACCTAGAGGGCTACAAATGGCCTCAAGGCTGCTTGTTCCCCACCTCTTTGCATCTACTTTCTTTTTGGTTTTGTGATACCACAAAAAGAGCTCCTATAAATATTTTATTTTATATAGAGCCTTTATTTTAGTTAATATCTTCCTTGAGGTATATGTCTAACAGTGGAATCTCTGGGTCAAAAAGTATGGACATTTTTTTTCTAATATGCCACCCTCCTCTCTTTCAATGGATGAGGTCATCCCATTCACTTTCACAGTTAAGATAGTTGTGTATTTCTCACTATCCTGTACTCTCTCCTTTCTTTGCCCTTCTATCCCACTCTTTACAAAGAATAAGGTGTGGAGAGTGGAGTGAGTTCCATACTAGGCACTTTTTTGTTGTTCAATTTGGGGTTTTCTTGGCAAATATGCTGGAGTGGTTTGCTGTTTCCTTCTCCAGCTCATTTTACAGATGAGGAACTAAGGCAAACAGGGTTAAGTGACTTGTCCATGGTCACAAAGCTAGTAAATGTCTGGGGCCAGATTTGAACTTAGGAAGATGAGTCTTCTCAATTACAGTTCTAGCACTACACTACCATACTAGGCACTAGGGATCTGTATTTAATGAAATTAGCTTTTGTTCCACTGGTCTTTTTTTTCCTCTTGCTTAGCCACTGATCACGTTTTTACAACTTTTTTTTCTTTTAAGCTCCACTTCAGAATCTGCCTTGTGAGGTTGGCATTTGTTTTGAGTATGGCTATCTACCCTGAATCTATCTTCTCCTCCCTCTTAATCCCCACTTTTCCTTTCTCAGTATTTCTACAATAAGCCCTCTGTGTGTGCACACATGTGTGTGTCTGTGTTTATGTGCATTTTCAGCCCTTCTTTGTCTAGTTGAGATAAAAGTAAAGTTCTACTTCTCTAGTGCATGCATAAGAAATGTTAGTCTTTCCTGGGACAGATATATTTTTAAATTGTCAGGATCCCTATGCCAAGACTATCCCTCTGTTTTTACTATTAGGAGACACCCTGTTGCCCAGCAAACTGTGCCCTGAGCTTGGCATAACAACCATCCTTTGTGCTCACCCTCTGGATGAACTCTGCTGCAGCAAAATCCCAGAATTGTTTCACATGAGCCCCAGCTGGTCTCCAAGCTTGAACAAGCACCTGCAGGAACCATGTTTCAGTCATGAAGCCTCTGCTAGGAATCAAATTTGTCTCATTGTTGCTGTTACCACCAAATTGTCACTGCTACTGTGTTGTCACTATTATATGTATTAAGGTTTGGCCTTGCTAAAGCAGCTCTCCTAGAGGAGGCCTTAGTTTTACCTTCCTACATGAAATACAGAAATCTTTTTGCTTATTAGCTCTTTGATTTTATTTTATTTTTTATTTTATTATTATTTTATTTTTCAGAGTTAACAGTATTACCTCTCTGAGCTCTTTGGTATTTTCCAGAGTTAATAGTAGTTGTGTAACTTCTATATTCTTTGGTCATTTATTTTCAGGGTTTGACAGGGTTCCCCATGCTGAGGTTCCTCCAAACTTCCAGTTCTTTCTGGATGACTCAATTCCTGAACCTCATCTTCCTCTTCATAAATGACCTCTACCAATGCCTCTTTCAGAATTATATGAAACTTAGGAAACAGTGGGAATGGAGAGCATCATGGCCATGACAGAGAATATTTGGGTCACCTTGGAAGAGTCTCTTATTCTCTCTAGGTCTCTGTTAACTGAGCTATGAAAAGGGAATATCACCAACTCTGCTTACCTAATACCTAGCATTTATGTAGTGCCTACTATGTGCCAGGTACTTGACAATTATCATTTGATCCTCACAGCAATGTTAGGAGGTAGGTGCTATAATTTTGTTCTACAGATAAGGAAACTGAGGTAGAGGTTAAGTCCAGGGTCACACTGTATCTGAGGTCAGGATTTTGAGAAAAATTACTTTTCTTATTACAGGAAGAACCAATTTTATATACAGGGCCCAAAGAGCCTCTCTTTTTCTCTTACTCATTCAAAGCCTAGCCTCTCAAGTACCTTTCTGACCTTACTCAAAAATTCACCCTACCAAAACCATCTTGTCTTCGTGGAATTCTAACTGTAAACCCCACTATTGTTCTACTCAGGTAGGACTGGCTGGAGAAGAGTCTCTTTGTCCCCTACATGATCAAAGTCACTACCCTTTAGAAAAAGTCCACCTCTCATTATAATATTAATTTTCTCATTAATTGTTAACCAGTCAGAGTTGACTTTGTCAACTAAGTGAAAACCACCCTTCAAAATGCAGAGACTTCCAAGCTGGGTTGAAAGCTGAAATTTTATTAGAAGGAAAATCATCCACTAGTTCTGAAGTCCCTAGTACAAGGTACAAAGGACCTCACAGCCCAAGAGTAGCAGGAGAGATTATGCTTGAAAACTACAAAGGAGAGGTTCAGGGGTAGGTTGGGAAAAGAACGGACAATCTTTCCCAGGAACAGGTGGACATACAAGCAATATGCTTTGCAGGAACTGTTGACTGCATGACTGGTTTGGACCAGTGGGGGTGGGGTGGGTCGGCACAATTCAGCAAGGTCAGTCAGCAACATCAATAAAAAGGCATCTGGGAGTGAGCCCGACTTTGGCTCACTGCAGGCTGCTGATTGGCTCCTTTTAGCAAAAAAGCTTACTTTGCGTCCAGTGCATCTGCATGGCAAGGTAACTCATAGAAAACAGACGTACTAATTTCAGGGCTCTTTCCACAATTTTCATCTTCAGAGACACTCCCTTTTCCAAGGATAATTAAACATTCAGCAGCCTCCCACTTGGGGAGGGAAAGGGTCTTTGGTTTCCCCTAGGACCACTGCCCTCAATTTATGTGACAGCCTAAATAATAAATTGATTATTAATAACCCAGAAACTCTTGTCTCTTGGGTTTTTCATTAGGCCTGGAGATGAATCCACTGAGTATCCACCTCACAGGGTTCTTGCATCACACATGAGATCATATGTGAAAATATTTTGTAAAGCGCCACGCATGTGGTAAGGATGCTAATTAACCTAACGCTTGGCATTGGAGTCAACCTTTAAGGTGCCCCAGGGATGAAGGCTGGCAACGATGGGTTCCACGTGGGCCTTCCCTGATTTGGCCTGAACGCCCGGGGCTGTGCCAATTCACCAGACAGCTCGGCCGCTTCCTCCAGGGAGGATGCCCCCAGGTTCCCCCCTTCTCCCTCGCATAGCAAAGGCACATCAAGTCAGCAAGGAGGTCCCCCTCCGGCCCCACCGCCCCTGCAGGTAAACTCAAGCCCCTACAAGGCCCCCACGCCGCCCTCTTCTTTTGAGCCCCGCCCTCCTTTCACGTGGTGCTTTCTTCCACGCAGGAGAGCGCATCATCCTTTTAGAAACCTCGCGAGATTTCAAAATCCACGAGCCGAAGGAGGAGAGAAGGGAGGGAGAAACCCAAGAAGGGGGCAGACGATTGGTGAAGACGGAGGGGGAGGTTTAACCCTCTGGTGTCGGGCGCGCATGTGCGTTGTTCCTCACGCTCTGGGAGCCCGGCGCTGCTTCCATACTGCTGTGGCTGCCTCCCCTCTGGACCACTCCTTCCCTGAGCTGCTTCTGGCGGGTCAGCACCCGGGGAGGAAGGCGCTCCCTTCCCCAGTGGGTGAGTGCCGGTGTTGGGTTAGAGTGGGGCTGGGACAGCTGGAAGCTGGAGAGGGTGTGTGTGTGTCTGTGTGTGGTGTATTTGGTGTAGGTTGTGGTCTTTGTGGTTGGGGAGGGGGGGGGTGTAGCTTGTTGTAGGTGTATGATCTTTTTGTGATGTGTGTGAGTGTGAAGTGGGTAATGTGTATATGGGTGTATGTGGTGTGTAATGGTATATGTGTGTATATGGTTTGTATGTTTGTGGAATGTGTGGGTGTGCTTTGTGTACCTGAGTATAGGTGTGTTAGTGTAGGTGGGAAACCAAATTGGGTGAAGGCTGATAAATGAAGTGTATAAATATATAGATAGAGCCATATCTCTTATATTATCCATCTGTCAGGCAGTGTTGGGAATTTGGGGGAAGCTTAGTGATCTTTGAGCCCAGGATACCTGGGTTCTTGTCTCACTCCTGCTGACAGGTGGGGGGGAAGGGGTGCAGGATGGTAACTGAGTCTCTTTTAACACTTTGTGTTATCTCTTCGGTATGGTAGTTATTTTGAGGCCAAGTGAAATTGTACCAAGTACTTTGTAACCATAAAATGCTACATACTTATAAGTATCTGCTACTCTGTCCTAATGAAAACTCTACTGGGCTGGGAGTCAGAGAGACTGACGAGACCTACTATTAAGTATCGGTGTGATCTTTGGCAAGACCCTTCTAAGCATCAGTTTCCTTATCTGTAAAAGGAGTCGTGATAGTCTAGATCAGGGGTTCTTAATCTGGGATCCATGAACTTTTAAAAATATTTTCATAATTGTATATTAATATAATTGGCTTCCTCCGTAATCCTGTGCATTTTATATTATACACTTAAAAGCATTGTTTTGAGAAAGGATCCATGGGCTTTGCCAAACTGCCAAAGAGGTCCCTACACACTCAAAAAAAGTGTATCTCAAATATCTTCTAGATCTAGCATTTTTAGATTATGTAGAAGAATGAATAGGGAAAAGTTCATTATGTGTGCTCCTCCTCAAGTTCTCATCCTGAGGCACATGGGATCCAATTTAGCTGACTCCTTTCCTCCCATGTATTCACAGGACACAGGAGCTATGGCCGAGAATGGAGAACCATGGGGAGCCAGTGAGGCTGAACTGGACCCAGTGGAGTACACTCTTCGAAAGCGGCTTCCCCACCGTCTCCCCCGAAGACCAAATGACATCTATGTTAACATGAAGACTGACTTCAAGGCGCAGCTGGCTAGGTGTCAGAAACTTCTGGAGGGTGGTGGAGGGGGTAGGGGACAGGGTGGCTGTCCTGAGATTTACATTCATGGCCTCGGCCTGGCCATTAATCGGGCCATCAACATTGCCCTGCAGTTGCAAGCGAGCAGCTTTGGGGCCTTGCAAGTGGCTGCCAACACCTCCACTGTGGAGCTGGTGGATGAGTTGGAGCCTGAGACTAACACTCGGGAGCCATTAACCCGAACCCGAAATAACTCGGCCATCCACATTCGGGTCTTCCGTGTTACACCCAAGTAGCTGGAACAAAGTTCTACTGTTTTCTCAGCTGGATAGTCATATCTTCCTCTCTAAATTTTTCTGGGCCATGGTTCTCGTTTTCATTTTTCATACTCTGGGCTTTCGGGGATCTCAGTTCCCTCCCCACCCTTCAGGATATTAGAGAGAAGTCCTGTTGTGGGTTTTTCAACTTTCTGCCACCAACTCTAGAGAAGGCCATTGGTTTAGGCTCCTGAAATAAAAAAGACTCTGTGTGAGGGAAAAGTTTATGTTCTGTTTCTTGTTTGGGCCTAAGTAGTGAGTTTTTTTTCAAAAGCCAGAATTTTCTGTATTTCTTTTTCTGACCTTTCTCTATCACTGTGTTACTGTCACTCTGTAGTCTTTCCCCCTATAGGGTTCCTGGCCAACATAAGGGAATGGGATGTTTCATTTCCTGTCTATGAAGCTTTCCTTTTGATTCACCATGTACTTTGCTTTGATGGATCCATATTTCCCCCCATTGCTTTCTCATTCTGCTTCATAAATCCTCCACAGATGATAAATTAATGAAAAAATATTGAATAAACTCTTACGATGTGCTAAATGCCAGGGACATAAAATAGAAAAGTGAGAGACTCTTGTTCTCAGAGTTCATTCACGGTCCAAGTAGGAGACATAGGAAAAGGGTTCAGCTGTAGTACACATGTAAAGACCTGGTCCTTAAGGTGCAGCAAGAGTGCAGATAATATGAATATACCTAACATGCTGGAGGCCTTGCTGTATCTCAGGAGTACTAATATATTAGTATTACCCATTACTTGTTATTCATTTTTTAAAATGATTGTGAACTAGAAAATCATGACCACTTCCATATACAAGGATGTCAAGAAAATGAGGGTTGTTATGAAACAGTCTTCTATGTATAATTTGTTCTTTTTAAAAATATATATTAAATTTAACATGGGAATACTAACACTTCCTGCTTGTCTGTGTCCACCTCTGAGCCCTATTCTTCTGGTTTCCTTATTTTTTAAATATATCATTCACCCTCTCTCCTCTCATCCTCCTTTTTTTCATGTTGTCTCATTTTTCCTCCCAATTCTTCCCTGCTTTTCTTTGTAACAAAAGTATAGTCAAAGTTATGGGATCACATTTAGACAAATTTGTCTTTACCTTTAATCTATTTTCTTCACGAAGAAGTAGGTGAGGGTCATGCTTCATCAGTCTTCTAGAGTCATGATTGATCAGTGCATTGATAAAAAGTTCTTAACTCTGCTGAAGTTGTTCTTGTTAATATTATAAGATAAAAATAGTTCTGGTTCTACTCATTTCACTGCATCAGTTCAAATTTTCCCAGGTTTCGTTTCCTTAGTAGCTTTTATCATCTCCTATTGTGCATTCATATACCCATAATTTGTTCAGCTCTCCCAATCGAGGAACATCCCCTTAATTTCTTTGGTATAACAAAAAGTGTTGCTATTAATATTTTTGTACATATGCATTCTTTTCTTTCTTTTCGGTATGCCTAACCCTAGCATATCCCTATGTCAAGTAATATGCATGGATTTTATTTCCAAATAGCTTTCCAGAATGGATGGATCAACAGTTTATCCATCTCATTTGTTGTCTGGCATAAAACTTGGCAAAATGGTTTCTGATTCCTTTACTTTGGGTATTGGCAGCAAATATTCAGTAAATGATGATCAGTAAATATTAATAATTCAGTTTTTCTGTACTTGTGCAGTTTTATGCCCTAATTTAATACGTGGACAGTTTAAAGAAAAAATGTCATGCACTTTATGTTCCCATTTAGTAATCATCATAGAGTTTCCATATTAACTTTTCTAAGTCTTAGATTCTTTATTATTTAAGTTTGTGTTAGATTTGCCCAAGACTGAAAGGAAGTCCTTAGCTAATTCCTGCTAATTTTTTTTCCTGCTAATTCGATTAATTTTTCTTTCAAATACTTAAATGTTGTGCCATTTAGTGTGTACCTATTAAGTACTGATATTATCTATGGTGCCTTTAAGTATAATTTTATTGTTGCCTTGTCTAAGATCATGATTGCTATGACTTTTTTAGAAAATTCCTGAAGCATAATAAATTCTGCTCTAGCATCCTGTTTTAATTCTGTATGAATATTTCTGTTTCAGGTACATTTCTTATAAACAACATATTGCTGAATTTTTCTTTCCAATTCCAATTTTTCTTTCCCATTTTTAATGAATGACTCATCTATTCTCTTCCATTTCATAGATAAGTTTATCCCTTTCATATTCACAATCATGACTGATGTTGTTCTTATTGTGTATTTTCCTCCCCCACATCCTCTACTTTTTCTTCTTTATTTCTCAGCCCCCTTTCTACAAAGAACAGTATAGAGAAACTGCAGGAATCGGATAATCTGTAATTGAAACTACCACTGTTCCTACTTCTCTGCCTCTCCTCTCATCGCCAAAGTTTCAACCTTGATATTTGGTTTTTAGACTTATATAAAAAATCACCCCCACCCCTGTGATCAACTTTCCAAAACTGAAATTTATTTTGTTGTCTACTGCGACTACTTTATTACTCTCCTCTCCTCTTTCCCTCACTCTCCCTGTATATTTGTAGACTTAAATATATTTCTGCACCAAATTCTGTATTCAGTTCACCTTTACCTGATCTGATAGGAAAGGTCATGGGATACTTGCTTCCCTTAACCTTCTCTCTGTCTACTCTTCTCCCTCACCCCATTTATATGAAATAGTAAATTCTTTCTTCTTCCTCACTCATTCACTAGTATATTCCTTTTTTTCCCTCCTTTTTTTCCTTTCTCAAAACCATCAGAACAAAGCTATATCCAATACCCGTGTTTCTTATTTCATTCTTTCTGTGACTCTTAAAAACATTAGGATTCTGAAAGGGCATTTGTATTTTCTCTCTGTATTGTGAGTACTTCATCATATAGCTTCTGTGAAGTGTTCAGATGCATTTATAGAGGCAGTAGGTGTTAGAGTGAGTAGAGTGCTGGGCATGGTGTCAGGAAAACCTAAGTTCAAATGTGTTCCCAGGCCCTTCCTGGCCAAGGCAAGTCACTTAACCTCTTTGCCTCAATTTCCTGAACTGTGAAATGGGGATAATGGCATCTACCTCACAGGGTTATTGTAAGAATCAAAAGAGATAATGTATGTAAATTGCATAGCACAAGGACTAGCACATATTAGTGACTATATAAATGCTAACTATAATTTGTTATACTTCAAAGTTTCTATTCAGGTTTTGATATTCATTAGAAAAGATTGAAAGTTTTATTAAAGGTCCATTTTTCTCCCTATAGGATTTTGATCATTTTTGCAGGATAGTTATTCTTGATTGTGTGTGTGTGTTTGTTTTCCCCTTATATTTTCATTCTCAGTTCTTGTTTGAGATATTACGCTCAGGTCAGTCCTCTCTGGAACTGGTTGGGTTGGTTTGGGTTGGTCTTGTTTGGTTGTCCTTGCTCTTATCTATATACCTTTGCTGCTTTTGATCTAGATGAGTGACCGGT